>NC_056074.1:32166629-33608510 GCF_016772045.2 Ovis aries
CAACTCTGTCTTGGGAGAAATAAAAGTAAAACCCCAAACAACTCCTTGGGGAAAACGGCAGCAGCTGCTTCATCCCTCTGCTGTGCCCACTGCGGGAGGTAGCAGGAAGGCAGGCACCCGGCCAGCCAGCGCCGGGAGAGCTTTGATTTCCAATCCGATCACTGCGTTTTGTCAGCCTCTGCACACCGCAAACAGCTCGGCCCCATCTATCACAGAGGAGAAGGGGTGATGGAAGGAATCAAAAAGGAGCCACCTCCATCTCTAGGGGCGAATGGCTGGGGCAGATGTCCTGCCACCCGCCACCCGGGCTCTCTCCCGGCACCTGCCACCTCACCATGGAGAAGTCACTGGCCACAGCTGGGCTGCGGCTTTGCTGCCGCAGAGTTCTAGTACCTACAGATCCCATCCACCAGACTCCTCTCCTGGAAAGAACTGACGGATGCAGGACGCTTTTCCCCTTGGCTGTTTGTCCTGGTCCTCCTGTTCCCATCCACGTACATTCACTCACACACACAGATGGCCAGATCCCCACCGAAATGCGTCTCCCACCCCCGTCATGCAGCGGTGCCTATGAAGACTCACAGTGCTTACAACGTGTGATGTCGCACCTTTCCTGGGCCTGCTCCTTCCCTCTGCCAACAGCCCACACATTCCCCCAGCTAGACTGCCTCTCTCTCTCCCTCTGTCTCTCTCTCACACACATACAAACATGCGCGCAATATTCTCTTCTTGCGCTGGTGCTTAGTTGCTCAATCATGTCCAACTCTTTGCAACCCCAAGGACTGTAGCCCGCCAGGCTCCTCTGTCCATGGGGATTCTCCAGGCAAGAATACTGGAGTGAGTTCCCATGCCCTCCTCCAGGGCATCTTCCCAACTCAAGGATCGAGCCCAGGTCTCCCACATGACAGGTGGATTCTTTACCATCTGAGCCACCAGGGAAGCCCGAGAATACTGGAGTGGGTAGCCTATCCCTTTTCCAGGGGATCTTCCCAACCCAGGGATTGAACCAGGGTCTCCTGCACTGCAGGCGGATCCTTTACCAGCTGAGCTACCGGGGAAGCCCACGCTCTCTTTCACTTCCCTGCATCCTGTGCATGCATGTGCTGAGTCTCATTCTGCTATCATGGGAAATATCCTTCATTTATTAATCATCAACAAGTCACCAAAAAAACTGAAACCCTACTGTGAACCAGTCAACGTGCTAGGGCCTGGTGACCCAAGGGTCAACAGGACAAGGTGCCTGCCTGCTGTGTAGCCCAAGACAGAGCATGTTCAGGGTGGTATTAGTGCAGCACACCAGACACAGTCATGGAATCTATCTAAAAATAGACTTTTAGAAATAGACCCCAAGCCCAAATCCCAAACAAGCTCTACAGATTTTTCTGATGGATCAACCTGAGAATTATTACTGAATCTCAGAGTGGCTGGAGGGCAGGGTTCAGACAGAAATCAGGTGCATGAAAAACCTCGACAGGTGAGCAGAGACACCACCATGAAGGGTCTTTTCTGTGGGATCTGGACCCTGAGGCATCTGGAATCTGACATGTAGAGTCTAAGAGTTTCAGACAGGATGAGAATGTGCTCAGACCTGTGTTGTGAAAGGCTGTCGCTGCCATGGGAGAGCATGTTGAGAAGCGAAGAGCATCTGTGAGCCCCACCCCCCAGTGGTCTAGCCCGATAGGGCAGCGGGCAGAGGCAGGGCAGGGCAAGGCCCGGGAAGGATGGAGGGATGTGGACTAGGGATGAAGGGATGCTCATCCAGGTTGGGAAGCTGGGGGTGGGCGGGGTGGGGGAGGGAGGAAGGTACAGTAGCAAGAGCAGGGAACACGTCCTGGGGGCCAGCGGGCACTGGGCACCAGGACTCTGCTCTCCCTCGACTTGCTCAGCTAGGCCGTGGTCAGCAACATCTCCACTCTACATGCAAGGAAGCAAAGCTGACAGATCACCCATGGTCACACAGGTAATAAGTCACAAGGCGGGGACAGGACCTCCGGTGGCCTGTCTCCAGGAGACCGGCACTCTGTAGCCAGGTCCCATCCCCTTCGGGGCGAGGGGGTGAGGGCAGAGCCCTGGAACAAGGCATGGGCGGTGCCTACAGGGGTCTCAGCCTAGAAGGTGAGTGTCACTGGTGGCTCTCTGAGGACCCTGTGGACTGGCATCGCTTCCCCACCCAGCCTGCCAGTGCGTGTGGGGTGGGGGCCTCTGGCTGAGCCTCAGAGGCTGCTCCTGCTGGCTGGTCCCCTGAAAGTGGGCAGACACCTGTTGACCAGTGTACGGGATGTTCACACAGCGCTGTCTACAGAAGGACCAGTCCCAGGACCTCTCAAGGAGGAGGGCTGCGGGGGGCTCTGATGTATGCCCTGGGCCCACAGATACCCCCACCATCCGAGCTGGCAGAGATGGATGGGTCTCCCTCTGAGGACACATCTGGTTTGGGAGAGATGGCAGATCCGTTGCCATGAACCTATCCATGTGGAAGCACACAGGTGCACCCCTCCCTGCTATGCAGCCAGTCCTCGGCCCACCCCTCTCCCCAAACCACCCTCGCCTCCAGCGTCCTCACTGTCCCTGCCGTGGACAGTGCGCTTGACGTGAAGCTGTGAAATCTACCTGTTTCACTCCTTGTCACTGTGGCCCTCACACTGATCCCTGGTGGTTCACAGCACTGACCCATCGGTGCCCAGCAGACTCATTACAAATGACAGAAAAAGAGACAGAGAGGAGCAAAGGGGTGGTCAGGATGGAGAAACAAGGAGGCCGGCAGGACGGGGCTCGGGAGGGAACGAGGAAAGCCAGGTAATAAGTCATAAGGCGGGGACTGGACCGGGGAGAGAGAAGAAAACAGAAAGACAGGTTTTCTGTTCTCTGAGTTCTTTGTTTCCTGTTGGATGAATATGTGTGTGTGTGTGTGTGTGTGTGTGTGTAACGAGCATCAAGAATCAAATCTGGGCTGCACTGTGATAAGCCCCACACCTGGAGTAAGTCCGAGCAGGGTGAGATGAAGTGTCTTTATAGCAACACCAACTAGGGAGTTCGAAAGGCTGAGTCTGGAGGCCTAGGTCCTGGAAAGGGCCAGTCTGCCCAGTACCAGGGGTTCTCCAGCGTGGCCCCCCTGCTCCCTTTTGAGGCTGCACTGCTGAGACTCCTGGTGTCTGTACTGGCTGCCCAGGGCTGGCAGGAAAGGGGAGCCCATTCACAAAAAGGACCCTTGTTTCCTCCCAAGGCGGGTGAGGCACACCTTTAGGCTTCCCTTAACACATTCCTAAAGTCTGACAGTAGGTGGCATTGGAGCAGCCCCGGTTCTTTGTTATAAGTATTTGTTCCCATGAAAACCCTGTGGATTTGACTTGAACAGCCCAGGGGAGGCTGATTTGCTGACTACAGAGTTGCCTAAATAAAACCAGTGGGAAGAGAATCTTCCAGAGCAGTGCAGTGGGGAACCCACGCGTGCCTCTCCAGGTCCCAACACCAGGAAGCGCCCTCCTTGGCCCCCCTGGTGGGCGGCTTATCTGCTCCTTTTCCAGTAGGGGTTATTTTCATAGGAATTATCAGCCTCTGCAGGGTCCTAAGCTCCCCAGCTCCAGATCTCCCCAGCGAGGCTGGCACAGAGCCCTCCTTCAGGGCAAGGGCACAGAGCCCCCAGCGTCCGGCATACAGAGCCTCCCAAACAGACTCTCCCGAGCCTCTGCACTTTACCTACATTTCACACTAATAGGCGGTTCAGGTGTCCGTTTTCAGGCTCCTGCAAGGAGGCGGGGGCTGCACTGAATGCCAGCCCGTGGTGTCTAGGTTATTAGCCATGTCTGCAGAATGCAGGTAATTTGTGTTTCTGCTTTGTGCAATTGCCACTAATGGCACAGGCATAGAACGAAGCCATCTTCCTAAACACATGTCAGAGGAATAGATTTGCCAGGTACAAAAGGCGAGGAGGAGAAGAATTGAACTTGAACGCTAGCATGTTTGTGCGAAAGTGATGCACTTAAGTTATTATGCATGAAAACTATTGGCAAAATTGTCAGTCTGGGCTCCTTGGAGAGAGAAGATGAACAGAAGGGGTGGGTCCACTGGTTGGAAGAGAGGGCCGCGGAGCTTGTGGGGACATCGATTACACATGGGGGAGGAGAATAAAATGAGAACTAAAGCTTCTGAAGTCGAATTTAAGATAGTGATGGGAAGGGACAGCATAGGTAGGGGGAGGGGTGGACCTCAGAACAGGATCTCAGTATGGACCAGCTTTCTTTCTTTTTTTTTTTTTTAAGATGTATTTATTTATTTTGCTGTGGACAATGTTTTAAAGTCTTGATCGAATCTGTTACAACATTGCTTCTGTTTTGGTTTCCGGGACACCCGGCGTGTGGGATCCTAGCTCCCAAGTCAAGGATGGAATACACACCCCTTGCGGTTGAAGGTGGAGCCTTAAGCACTGGACCACCAGGCAAGTCCCCAGACCAGCTTTTCACTTATATTTTCTACACTTCGTAGTCCTTTTACTGTAGCGAATGGAGCCGGGCATTTTCCATGTGGTCCCTCAGCCTGAGCAGCTCCTCAAGCCCCTAGTGACCCTGGGAGTCACAGGCAGCACTTGGATTTTGTTCTCTCTCTGCGTCAGACTGAAACATCCCCGGCTGCATCGGCTTTATGCATTTGGGTTTATATTTTACTTTTTATACTTGGACCTTGATGCTGTCTCGTGTTTTAAGAACAGGACATTAACACCGTGACCCTGATTTAATATTCAAAGCAAATGAGGTCCCGGGTAGAAGGGCGTGTGGATGTCATCATACGGACGACCCAGTGATGAAGATAAATTACACTTCCGCAGGCTTGTGTAGGGAACGCTCCTTCTGTGTGTCTAAAACGGGAATACAACCATGGCCTTTCCTACTCTTCTCTGCAAACTCTGCAAACTTCGGAGAGGGTAAAACCAGAAGAGCACATCCAGGGGGCCATGTGATGGGTTCTGACAGCAGAAGGGGTCAAAGTGATTAATACAAGATAGAAGATCATCAGGGGATAGATTGATGCACTTGTGTGTACCATAGACACACACACACACACACACACACCAAGATGTTCATTTCCATCCAGTCTCTCCTAACCAGGACCAGCTTACAGCAGCCCCACCAGATCCTACCAAGGGCTGGCAGTGGGGCTGAGCACAAATGAAGTAGAAAGCAGACACAGCATCTGCACATCGCCAGGCTCTTTGTTGCGATCGGCATGGGGACGAGATGGCTGCGAATCTTTGCAGAACCCTAGGCAGATAAGCAAATAATAGTCTCCTCCCATTGTCAGATGAAGAAAGATAGGGAACAATCCATACAGGTGATTTGTCTAAAGTGGTAGAGAACTTCTCTTCCTAAGAGAAACCGGAGGTTGGAGTCCCTATACATAGCAAATAAAACTGTCAACACTGTGGCCTAGTCCCCCTTCTGCCGACAGCAAAGACCCCCCTGATTTTCTGTGCAACCTTGCGGCCATGCCTCCAGTAAGAAATAAAAACCAATAGCCAGGGTAACCTCAGGGGCCTCGGGCCATCGTTTCCAGGGAGACCTGTCCTCAGCCAGGTGCTGTCTCCTCTCCTCCCTCTCCCTCTCAGCTGCATTTTATCTTCTCTGAATCCATCAGCCCAGCAGTCCCCAAGGAGAAGGGAACCAGCCTGGTGTCCTTTCAAAAATCTTCTTGGTCACACGTACCAAGAGAGAAATACAGCATGTACATCTGAAGAAGCCATTAGCTCTGATCAGCTTTAAAGCCAGAGCTGTTCAAACATGTGCAGAAAGAAAATAGCAACATAAACAGAGGGAGAAACAAAGACAGGAATTAAAAACATCATCAACCGAGCTGTAAAACCAAGCTGTGACTGGGGGAAGGCGAGCCAGGCTCAGACTGGTGCCCGTTCCGCGGTGCATCCGTGACTCCACAGAAACTCATTCTTCCCCGTTTCCTGTTAATTTCCCTGCTCCGTAGCGCGGATGGGGGCTCCTTTATTGAAACATATATTCTTTATACAGCCTATTATAAATCCTTATCTCTTCACAAGCTGAGGAACAGTTGCCCTACCAGCCTGGTCCCAAGCCCCTTGACGGGGAGCTCAGGCCAGCCCAGAAGCAGCACCACCGTGAACCTCACCACAGCTCTGCCTACCCGCTGACAGGTGATTCATTTCCTCTAACAGCTCTGCCCATCTGTGCCTGGGGGCAGGAGGCCCCCAGAGCCCACCAGAGACGTCTCTTCCGTAAGAGCACTGAGGCCACAGGACCTGAGGACCATCGGCTCATTTCAAAGGGGGACTGAAAACCCCATTTCAGCCTAGGGCAGCAAAGACAAACCATTTAATGCATTAACCTACACTGAGTCCTCACCCCGCTTCTCATCTTGCCTGAAGGGTAAGACGGTTAATTATTCCCAGGCTCATCTCCAGACTTCGCAGACCGTATCATGACTGCCGGGGAGGTGGGTGGGAGTGGGGCCCAGTCTGGTTGGACACAGACTTTAGAGGTGGTCATGAGTTTGATGGCTGCTACTGCTGCTGTTGCTCCAGGCTAAGCCTTTGATATCAAAAGGGTCAGTCATGAGGTGAAGCATCACCTCCCCTTATTTGGGCACCAGGAGGACAGGGAGCTGTGATTCAACTGCTGCACTCTGTGCTCCGGAGGAAACGACCAACCCTGGGGGCACAAGTCTCAGGACGGAGGGTCTCAGTAGGGGCCTCAACCAGAATGAGCATCTTCCATCCAGCTCGGAAGGAAGAGCACAGAGCGATGGGGCCGGGAGTGTTCCATGCCACCAGGAATCAGCTCCTGACGCTGGAAGAGGGTGAAGAGGACCCACGGGGTAGGTGGCTTCGGTTTAGGTGGCATGAAAAGGGGAGCCGCCCAAGCGTAGAGGAGGAGAGTCGCTTCATCCACCGGCAGCTGGGGAACCAGCCTGAGAGGGGGTGAGGCTGACTGTGGGGGAGAGTGGCTCTCCTCTCTCCGCTCCTCCCCCTCTTAGCCGCTGCACCCCCTTGAGGACATCATCCTTAAAATATATTTCATTTCACAGCTGCATTATGGTACCACAAAATCCTGGGAATCCAATTTAAGAACAGATTACCTCCTCACTTACTTCATTTGAAGCAATTACATGTTAATTTTCATTGAAACCAGCCTAATGCATACCAATCTGATGCCGCAATCTCATTTGAATACTTAAGGGAACATCCACCGGGTTTGGGGCTCCAGAGATTGATATTTAAAGGGCCACTTCATCATTCTTTTTGTTGGTGGGCTCCCTAGTTCCAGCCCCTCCCCGCAGCTCCTCAGGAGGGCAGTTTCTTGGTGAAAGGAGTGCACGTCAGCTTGCTCCAAACCGCAGGTATGGGTCCCTGGAGAGGAAGCCTGTGTTCCATGCATTTGTCTTCTCTCTGCCACGTTGGCCATGTACGTGTGCGAGAAAATCATCCCCACCTTTGTCTTCCTTGCAGAGTCAAGTTTCATTCTCTGCCTCCTGCACAGGGAGGGGAAGGCAATGCCAAGCTCCAGCCTTTTCTCAGCCTCCATCCACACCCATCCCAAATCATTGATGATCACGTATTGTATTCTCAGCCATTCACCTAAGGAGGAAATAGCTTCCTAGACAAACCCTGTGCATTGATTTCAGCTACTGGTAATTAATAATACTCAGGGACGCTGAAATCAGCTGGTCTTTTAGTTTTAGAAGAGGGAGGTTGAAAAAAACGAGGTCTGTCTGCTTAGTTTATGCATTTAAACTAAAGAAATTCATGTTCAAAGCTACAATTTAATTAGATTGTAAGACTGTAAAGGACCTGGGACTATTGTGAAGATGCTATATTCTGTGTGTTCTATTATGTTGTAATTAATCTACACCGACATGGAAGCAGGCAGATGGGAGTGACAAGATGGATTTAATTCAACAGAGTCCCGAGATCTTGGTTCCAGAGCAACCTGAGTTCTCCTGTTTCGAAGGAGGTACTTGGGGTGTAGGGACAGGCAGGGAACTAGACTGACACTTGTAACTCTTGGCTAATCTTTGCCCTGAAGTTCCACAGGGGTCTGGAATATCTATATCCTGTACGTGTGTATGTACGGAGCCTCCATAGCGTGTCTGTTCTCAGTGGCGGGTACAGAACGGTGACTTTAGGAAAGAAAGGATGTGAGACTTCCCTGGTGGTCTGGGGGTTAAGACTCCGTGCTTCCACTGCAGGGGCTGGGGTTCAATCTCTGATCCGGCAACTAAGATTCCACATGCCACACACAGCATCATAGTCAAAAAAAGGCAAAGCCCCCATTCTCCTGGGGCTGACACAAACAAACAACCAAAAAAGCAAACGCATCAGAGGATAAGTGCTCTGGAGGAAGATAAATGAGTGACAGGAAGCAAGGAAACATGGGTGGCGGTCCTAGTTTTCTATTTTTTTATTATTCCAGCACATCAACCAAGCAGAGCTCAACGCCTTTGGGATTTTCTTTCTGGGAGGAATCAAAGGACCTGGAGGTCTATGGCTTCAGCATCAGTTGCACTAAAGATAGCAATTCTTTATGCATCAGGGTATTTTAAGACCCTTGCCAAGGCACGGCCCTCCACTTCTGAGATGAAGGACTCGTCACTCCAGCAGTAGGAGCCTGTAAAAGCCAAAGGATCATAGGTGATCTGGCCAGTAAGACGGACCAAGAGGCGCACACAGACGAGGCAGAGGGGGGCACACCCGGCGCCCCAGCCCCCAGCCTGACAGACCTCTCTGATCCGTTCAATCTCAACAACAGAACAAATAAAAATGGTATTTCCTTCCCTGCACAGAGCTTGGCAAATACGCTTTTTGTCTTCATGTAGCAAGACTGAATACTATTATTTTCATTGCTGGAGGGTTTACTAGGCTAGTAGAATGTAGTTGTAATACAAAGAAACACTCATTTTAACAGAACACTCTTGATTTCTAAGGGAAATTTTCTAATGCATAATTTGAACTAAATGTGAGTCACTCAGGAACTCTGAACTTCTATGGCTGGTGGGGGCTGGGCAAATCCTGCTTGGATCCACAGATGCTGGGAAAGACTCACCTCTTGAGAAAGTATGAGCTTAGCATAAGTTTTGCAGAGTGCTCCATGGACATTTCTATTCTCACTCTCCTCTAACCTGGGCTGGTCACAGCACCTTTCTTTCCTTTCTGAACAGGTAGTTTATTCATCCACAGCCTCCTATTGAAAAATTGCATTACTTTTCATTTTCAAACCTACAAACGAGGATGGCACCAGGGAAAAGAGTGGAGCTGTCTGTCTGTGACCCGTGGTGAAGCAAGATCTGGAAATCGGCCACCCTCAGTCATGTTCATGCTTCTGGCTTGACCTACATGACAATCAGCTGCATTTCTACAAGACGTCATCACTTTGCAGACCCTGGCATGCGTTCCTTCACTACCTCTCTGCACCAGCCTTGTGCCAGGTCCCTGGGGCATATTGGAGGTCGCGCTAATCATGAGGAGACGCAACGTGGTGACCCCTAGGTCTGCTGCTGTGAGTCCAGAGAAGGGGCTCAGTCATCATTGCACCTGTCTGCTTGTCCACTTCCTGACCGCCTCTCCTCAGCTCTGGTCCAGAGAACTGCATCCCCCATACCTCCCAGGCCTCTTTGTCCTCAGGTTTCAGTGCAGGACAGGGTCCTTTGGGGAAGGGTAGGACGGAACTTCCCTCCCATCTGGGAGGCATCTGTGGCCTTGGTTGCATCTCCCAGGGGCTCCAGCCCAGCTTCTGATGGTTGGGTCTGGCCCCCTAATGTGACCCAGTGCCCCTCCCTGCATGCCCCCAGTCTGGAGATGCATATTATGGGAAGAGCACAGGTATAAGCGGATGGTGTTCAGTCTCCTGATTGGCTCCTCAGCTTCCCCATCACCTCCATCACTGGTGCAACCAACTATGCCTGTTACACTGACAGGGGCTCTGGCTGGTTCGAGGGGGAGGGAAAACACTCAGAGAGCATCGGAGGAGGAGGCCACCCTGAGCTAAATTTGGAAGGCCCCACAGTGTTGAGTCAAAGACAAGGGCGTAATAGGAGGACGGGCAGGTGTGAAGGCAGGTCCTGGGGGCCAGTGTGTCTGCACCTGGTGGCCACAGACAGAGAACGGTCACGGAGACGGGCTGCAGAGAGGCTGAGCTCCACCACCTGCTCTCGGCAGCCTCTGCACACTGTGCATGACCAGATTCCAAGAAAGCGTGAGTGTCATCAGTGAGAGGAGAGGAGTGCACATCATGACGTTACAAACTTCACATGAGAACCAGAAAGCAGGTGGTCAGGGGACACCAGATCGTGGTGTCTGCAGCAGATTTGGGGACCAGCACTAGCTTCCAAGGGTGCCCTCGGGGTGCGGCGACCAATGGTCAGGGGGTATGTTACCAAGTCCAGATGGATGGCAGTGGTCCCCCCTCCATGAAAGCATCTGCCTGCTCCTTCAGTGATGCCTTCTTGAAGTCTGTACCACAAACGTTATGTTTCTGACTTTTATCTACTAGTCAGTACCACTCAAGATCCCAAGCACCAGAGCTGACAAACATCAGGTAGGAAGAGCGTGTTTGCACCTGTGAGGTGAGCCTTGGGCCCAAAGGCATTCAGGGCATCCCGCCAAACAACTGTCAATTAGGGCCTTTCAGGAATGAGCACATGGCCTTGCCCATCTTTCTGAACTCAGGTCATCTCATCTGAAGGAGGTCCTCCAAGACACTACAATTGTCTCTTGTGGTTTAGGGTTTACAGAACAAATTTTAATTCCCTGCACTTTTCTCTCATCTATAGAATTATGAATGTATTACATGCCAGTGTCCAGGGGTGTGGGAAGATGGGAGAGTGAATAAAGAGGGTAATGTCAACTCAGGAAGACTATGCTCATTATGAGAATGATATTATTACTTTTCAAAAAAATATTTTTATCTCATGGTTGTTGCTATTCAGTCACCAAGTCATGACCACCTCTGTGACCCCATAGACTGCAACGTGCTAGGCTTCCCTGCCTTTCACTGTCTCCTAGAGTTTGCACAAACGCATGTCCATTGAGTCGGTGATGTCGTCCAACCATCTCATCCTCTGTCTCACCCTTCTCCTCCTGCCATCTATCTTTCCTAGCATCTGGGTATTTTCCAATGAAAAGTTCCAATGATAAGTTCGGTTCTTCCCATCAGGTGGCCAAAGTATTGGAGCGTCAGCTTCAGCATCAGTTCTTCCAATGAATATTCAGTGTTGATTTCCTTTAGGATTGACTGGTTTGATGTCTTTGCTGTCCCAACAGACTCTTAAAGAGTCTTCTCCAGAACCACAATTCAAAAGGATTAATTATTCGGTGCTCAGCCTTCCTTTATGGTCCAACTCTTACATCTATTACCTCACTGTGCTGTGTTCAGTCGCTCAGTTGTGTCTGACTCTTTGTGACCCCATGGGCTGCAGCCCGCCAGGCTCCTCTGTCCATGGGATTCTCCAGGCAAGAACTGGGGTGGGTTGCATGCCCTCCTCCAAGGAATCTTCCCGATCCAGATATCAAACCCAGGTCTCCCACACTGCAGGCAGATTCTTTACCATCTGAGCCACCAGAGAAACCCAAGAATACTGGCGTGCATAGCCTATCCCTTTTCCAAGGAATCCTTTCTGACCAAGGAATCAAACCGGGGTTTCCTGCATTGCAAGTGAATTTCTTACCAACTGAACTACCAAGGAAGCCCGTTATCTCATTGAAATGGACTAACTGGTGATCCAGGCGAGGCAGCAAACCAGGGTCCCATGTGCTCCACTGGTGGCGGATCAGGAAGGGACATATCCGCATAAGGAACTGTGGTCACAGAGACCTAACACTTGGAATGCTTTTGCAGGGGCAAGGATGCGTTTCAGCAGCCAAAGTTTCTCACAACAGGAAGCCAACTGCTTTGACACATGCCTTGTACTACACTTGCTCTTTATTTTAAACACATTTTTCGATGTCATGTCTAAAGCAAGATAAGACCTTTTCAATAAAATTCCATATTTACACCTCTTTTATTTTTTTTTTAAACAAAAGCTTCCGTCTGAATAGAAACACATCTTCAAAGGATGCCTTTTAAAGAATCCACGAAGCAGAGAAAAATGTGTTGATGATGAAATAAGTTCAATGGCACGGTATGAAAAAATAAAAGTTCCTGCTAAAAGATGAAGAAGAATGACATGAAATGGGACAAAAGGACTCGAGAAAGGCCCCGGCAGAGTATAAATTGGGTGATGAGGATGGAGCTGTCACCAGTGGGGCTGAAGCCCTGTGCCCGTGTGTGCTCAGATGCCTTCTCTAACTCTGCGTCCTGCCAGCATTTTGCCTCTCTCCTGTCTTCCCAGGGGCTGACAAGCCAACGAAACCAAGGAAGTGCATAGGAGTCACTTCGAACAGCAACACTGCTCTGCAGAGTGACTGCTAAAGTGAAGCTGGGATCTGTGTTTACTGTCTGTCAAGTACTTCTAGGTCAAACTGGCCTCCCTGACAACCCAAGAGATGCTTTTCTTAACTACTGGGTGCTGAGTGTACCAGCTGGGCTTAGAGAAGGCCACGCCCCCATCTCCTGCCCTGCATCCCACCCAGGATGGTGATGGAGGTGCTGCAGTCCGAGCTCGCTGGATCTGGGCAAGGATGCGTGTTTGAGGCACAGAACCCAGAGGGTATCCCAGCCATTCAGACCTAACTGTTGTTTTAATCAGTACAGTTCACGGGCCTGAATGTGACACTGAGGGAAAATCGGTATCGGATGCACACGGGCTGGCTTTGAGACGAAGGGAATTCAGGTCATGATGCTGAGTTAAGATAGCTTCCCTTTTTGTGATCTGTGGATGAAGATACTATTTAAATGCAAATCACAGAGGCATTTATTACAACTGTGGCTATGATTCCGAAGTTATTTAAAAAGCAAGTCGCAGGTTGAATATCTTTATCAACCACCCAGGTGAAGCTCCTCAGTGAGGTGGGCGGGGGTTGAGCGGACACAGAACACGGCAAGGAGGGAATCGGGCTCATGACCTTAACTTGATGGAAGCGACCAGGCAGTTTGCACAATGTCTACAAAAAATTCAATCCTGAGTATTCATTGGAGGACTGATGCTGAAGCTGAAGCTCCGGTACTTTGGCCACCTGTTGCAAAGAGCCAATCATTGCAAAAGACTCTAATACCAGGAAAGGTTGAGGGCAGCAGGAGGAGAAGGGGGCGATAGAGGATGAGATGGTTGGATGGCACCACCGAGTCAATAGACATGAGTTTAAGCAAACCCCAGGAGATACTGAAGGACAGGGAAGCCTGGCATGCTGCAGTCCATGGGGTCACAAACAGTCAGACACGACTTAGTAACTGAATAATAACAACAACACAAAAACGCAGTAGAACAGCATCAACAGTCACTAGGAAGGCTGACAGAAGAGCAACTCTCAGGAGCTCTCCCAGGAAACCTTTCCTTCTGTCCAAAAATATAAAGGGTGGTCCAGCTGACCCCGCAGGAATTCCAGCACCTTCCTGGGCTTTCCTAGAGGTAAGAAGACCTCCTCTAGACTATTTCACCCACTGCGATCCTTGTAATCTTTACAATAAGAAAACAGAGTTGCTATTATTTCATTCAAAGCTGGCCCAGCCATTAGCCAGTATGTACTTGCACAGAAGGGACACACTCCCCAAGCCAGGATGTTTATTACACCGACACAGGCGTTCAGGTCCAAGTCATGCCCCCCGAGGATCTGGGAAGGTTAGGATGCGGGAGCAGGGGTCTGCTCTGCGGAAGGATGTGCCGTGGACTGAGTTCCCTTCTGCCCATGTGCAACTTAGCCAGGATACGTTCTCCCAATGGGAGTCTGACGTCTTGCTGTTGAGTCAGCCAGCCATGCCCCACACCAAGACTGAAACAACACTTTCTATCAATTTAGAGAAACTCAAGGGAGTTTCTGAGACATTCCATTATTTACTAAGTGAATGGTTTCCGAAAATGTCTTTTTTCTTTTCTCCTTTCTTATTTTCACCCGCTGACAGGTTAGTGCCACTCTTCTACCCAACTTGTCTTTCAAGATGTAGAACTAGGCTAATTGTTAAGAAACACTGGTCTCTTTCATGTACCACTCAGTGACTTCCAGGAGACAGGACAATGGTGCAAGACCACTTCAACCATGGTCTGCTCCATCTACATAGACCCTCGGCAGGGGTCAGACACACCACCCACGATGCAGCCGGTGAAGCTGGCCATGCAGGGGGACGGGAGAAGGGAAGGAGGAGGAGCAGCTCGACTCGCCCTATTTCAGACAATCAGGGAAGGAACCATGAGGGGGGGAGTGACCTTCCAGTGCTTATAGAACAGCTACTCTACATCTGAGCGCAGAAGAATTGATGCTTTTGAACTGTGGTGTTGGAGAAGACTCTTGAGAGTGCCTTGGACTGCAAGGAGATCCAACCAGTCCATCCTAAAGGAAATCAATCCTGAATATTCATTGGAAGGACTAATGCTGATGCTGAAGCTCCAATACTTTGGCCACCTGATGCAAAGAACTGACTCATTAGAAAAGACTCTGATGCTGAGGAAGATTGAAAGCAGGAGGAGAAGGGGACGACAGAGGATGAGATGGTTGGATGGCATCATCGACTCAATGGAAATGATGAGTTGGTGATGGACAGGGAAGCCTGGGGTGTTGCTGTCCTTGGGGTCACAGAGTCGGACACAACTGAGCAACTGAACTGACTGACTGAAAAATGTAAACCCCACCTTCCTTTGCCAAAATGCCTGTTTGTTTATTTTTTGCTATACAATAGGTCCTTGTTGCTTATCCATTTTAAATATGGCAATGTGTACATGATTTTCCCAAAGTCCCTAACTATCCGTTCCCCTCAGCAACCAAAATGTCTGTTTAGAATCAAAGTGGTCACCTTCTGCCTCAAGCGTGAATCGCTGACGACCTTGGCAGCAAGTGCAAATGTGCACTAAAGAATTTTTATTAATAATCATGATTATGGAGGCTCACTCCAATCCCAGTTGGTGTCAACTGGCTGCAAGAAACATTTTCTGTCTTACCTAGTAAATAATTTCGATAAAGGAATCATTTGGGGAAATAAACTGAAGCCTCGTGCTTATTTTTCTTCAGTTGACTTTGAGGATCGAGGCACCTGCAACTCTTCAGAGGGTCAGTTCAAGGAACTCGCATGGAGATCCTAAAAACAACCAGCATTTAACACAGACGAGACAGCACAAAGAGAGGCTTCTGGTTTGTTCGGCACTGCAGGGCACCAGGGACCAGGGGACCAGAGAGTGAAGTGACCCATCAGTGCTTTCCTTTGTGTTTAAATCTCTAGGCTGTATTAAAGCTATCTTTAAGCTTATCCAAAGTAGCTCAGGGATGGCAGAGAGGGATGGAGAAAGAGGATGGGGTTAGCAGATGTAAGCTATTATATATAGAATGGATTAACAGCAAGTTCCTACCGTATAGCACAGGGAACTATATTCAATATCCTATGATAAACCAGAATGGGAAAAAAATATTTTAGAAAAGAACGTATACATATGTATAACTGAATCACTTTACTATACTGCAGAAACTTATACAACATTGTAAATCAACTATATTTCAATTAAAAAGCAGCTCAATGTAATATATTCCTTCTGTTCACTAATCTTGCTCGTAAGAAGCTTAGGTTTGAAGTTTTTTAACTCCAGTTTTTTCCAACAAAAAGAGATAGAAAAGACAAAGAAATTCAAGAGACCAAAAACTTTAAATAGATAGACAGATGGGTAGATAGATAGGAAGATAGATAATAGATATGTGTGTGTGTGTAAGTGTGTGTACATACACTTCACACACACACACACACACACACACACACACATATAGAAACATTTAGAGACTTCCTGCTGTATGTTCTCTTGTTAACACCAAGTGAGGATTCAGGAGGAGGACATGTAAGTATAGTCTATATGAATACAGAAGTTCAAGAAACAACTCTGTCTGCTCATTTAAATCCTGAAAACACATCCAGAAATAGCAGTATGTTTTCACGTAAAATTCAAGTTTTAAAAATTCCTATTTCCTTAAATGACTTCATTTCCATTTCCACTAAGCACAAGTATGATCAAAAACATTTGCATTGAAGTCACTTCTCAAACATGGAGAAGATGTTAAGCCCCTCGCCACCAGGCAACGTGAATCTACCCTGTGCTGGCCGTCTATAGAACTGAAGTTCAGCCAAGGCTGACAACCAGCCCCTTGGCGAGGTCCCTGTCCTTGGTAGAGATATGGCTCATAGAAACTTTGAGGAAGATAGTATTTCTCAAGTTGGCTAGAGCTGGGAAGACCAAAATTACAGGGTGAGGAGTTCATGATTCATTTGCTCAGTCATTCATCCGCTAAGTCAGCAAGTGTCTATGGGGCGCCAAGGCCAGTCGGCTATAGCTGGCTACACTGGGGTGTCGACGGCAAAGACAAAACCCCTCCTTTTCTATGGCACGGAAGAGAGACACTGAACAAGATGATTTGAGACTGGTGAGTGCTCTAGACCACCCGGGCAATGAACTAGGGAGAGAGAGCAGAGAGCTGAGCAGAAGGTGGGGCTGTGTGTTGACTGAAGTCCACTTTCACGGGGAACTTTTGTCCTGAAACCCACATTGTGAGCATCAGCCAACAGAGTGCAGGTATGGGGAGAGCAGAGGGAAGAATCCTGCCAAGGGGCTGAGAAAGTGGGGATCAGGGGCAGTCCTGGAGCAGAGGGGAGATACCACTGCAGCTGGTCCCAGGATCCCTGGGGGATGTTGTGAGCCTGAGGGGAAGGCAGGGGCCCAGAGCTTGCAGGTCTAGACACCTGGTGAGGAGCCTGAGCTTTGATTGTGCAGAGTTTGGTCTGAAGGGTTCTAGGCAGAGAAGTTATAAGATGTGATTTTTTGTGATAAAAGATGCCTTTGACTTCTGCGTGGAGAACCAAGGGTAAAGGAAGGTCAAGGAGGCAGGAAGGCCAGTGCGGAAGCGTGTGTGGTTCCCGCCATGTTTCACAACAGTGGCTTTAACTAGAGGCCGTGGAAATCAAGATCAAAGGACGGATTACGGACACCTCGTGCAAGGAGAGTCAACAAAAGCTGTGGAGGCAATGGAGACAGGGGAGGCGGCAGGGCTGCGACCAACAATGGAAAAGGAGGCAAGCTTGACTGCTACTTGCGTTCTGAGCAATAGGCTGGAAGGCAGCATCCTTTACTGAAACAGAATGGGCTTGACTAACAGGGTTGGAGGGGAAAAGACAACAGCTCTGCTTTTTTTTTTCACATTAAAAAGAAAGCGGAGTATATTTATATTTAAAAAGTTGTGTTATTTTCAGGTTTACCACAACGTGAAACAGCTGTACACACATACAAACTCTTACACTCTTTTCCCATATAAGTCATTACACAGTACTGAGTGGAGTTTCCTGTGCTATCCAGTAGGTCCCAATTAGTTATCTATTTTGTATATAGCAGTGTGTGGGTAGCCCTGTGTTAGACACATACACACAGTGGCCAGCTGGAATCGCCCCTTAGATGTATCGTAAGCGTTTTGATAATCAGTTCAGGTGGGACCGTCCATCATATCATTCCTGCAAGTCTGGAGCTTCATGGAGATGTAGACTGTGAGAAGAGATCTGGAGTATATGAAAGACACAGGGTTAGAATCCTAAGCAAAGGCAACATCCAAGATGGTGTGGAGCCAACCAGTGTCCAGCGAAAGCGGGCAAAGAAAACCAGGGGCTGGTGTGATGTGCCTGGAAACTAAGGAAATTAGGAACACTGGGAATGCACCATGGGATTGTTGTATAGGAAGCTGTCTTTAATTCATGTTGAAAAAACACAGATCTTTATTCAATCTACCATTCTGTATCACGCACGATAGAGGACAGGCAAGCCCCCAGGTGTTATACGTCACTGGGAAAAATCAGTGTTGGGTCATGTGAAGTTGCCTCCGGACACGCCACGGGACATCACAAGGAGGACAGCAAGTGGGGACGGTGGAGGGGGCGTGTCTGCACTCACAAGGCCTGTGCATTCTTCCTTTGCCAGGAGGCAGCCTACATGAGAATGGGTCTCTATTTTAGCCACAGGGACCAGCACAGTGCCTGGCAAATAAGTATCTGTTGAATGAATAAGTGATACATTTGGGAGTTGCACCCGATTTTGTTTTTCATGAAAGATTTCCATTACTCAGAAAACCAGCATAATGACTGCCCTAAAATAACCCAGGCCCGTGTGCCTTAACCTTGTTGTAAATGTCTGGATGAACCTTCATGATCACCACCTGAGAGTTCAGCATCGTGCTCAACCACACCACATCTTCCGGCCCTCACAGCAAAGAGTGAGGAGCAGCCAGATTGTCAGAGGCGCCAGGGTTGCCTGTGGGAAAGGACGCTGTGGTGGATGCCTGAGATTCATCATCAGGATCCATTTGGCACTAGACTGTCAACATCTTAAACAAAGTCAGACAGAAACGAGTCTGCTTCAGCTCTGCAGACAGCACAGAGGCAGGCTGTGGGCACAGACAGATGGGACCCCAGAGCAGGTGTTGTTGTTGTTCAGCCACTAAGCTGTGCCCAACTCTTTGTGACCCCCATGGACTGCAGCATGCCAGGTTTCCCAGTCCTTCAGCATCTCCCAGAGTTTGCTCAGACTCATGTCCATCGAGTCAGTGGTACCATCCAACCATCTCATCCTCTGTCATCCCCTTCTCCTCCTGCCTTCAATTGCTCCCAGCATCAGGGTTTTTTCCAGTGAGTCAGCTCTTCGCATCAGGTGGCCAAAGTATTGGAGTCTGGAAACATCAGTCCTTTCAGTGAATATTCAGGGTTGATTTCCTTAATATTCAGAGCGGGTGGGATCACACAAATGCCAAGTGACCGGAGCCGGGCCAGCCCGGACGCCTGCTGCTGTGGGCTTCTGTTTACTAATCTCTTGCTCTTGGCAGTGCCTGTGGCATGGTCACGTGGCTTCCCCACATGGAGCAGCTTCGCTGCTGCCAGCGGAGAATTTGACCCTTTTTATCCAGATGGTTCTGGAGAAGGCAATGGCAACCCACTCCAGTACTCTTGCCTGGAAAATCCCATGGACAGAGGAACGTGGTAGGCTGCAGTCCATGGGGTTGCTGAGCTGGACACGACTGAGCGACTTCACTTTCACTTTTCACTTTCATGCATTGGAGAAGGAAATGGAAACCCACTCCAGTGTTCTTGCCTGGAGAATCCCAGGGATGGAGGAGCCTGGTGGGCTGCCGTCTATGGGGTCGCACAGAGTCGGACATGACTGAAGCGACTTAGCAGCAGCATCCAGATGGTTCAAATCTCCTGAGCACCAAGGATCCTGCCACTTGCCCAGATAGCGCCCAGCTGCCTCGTGACTTCTGAACGGTCCCCTTAGAAGAAGTGATTCCCTGATCACAATCCTTTTCACAAAGCTCAGCTGAAATAGCCAACAGAAGGCAGAGGCCAAAGGGGAGGAGGGAAGAGAGGGGGTGACTGCTGGGTAGCTCCCCCTTTAACTTCTGGAATAGAAGCATGTTTATTTATAACCCAACATTCAAACTCATTATTAGCTGAAGGCTTTCAAGTAAAATATAGGTCAAGCCCCGTTAGGTGGGCTAACAGCAACTGTCTCAGCCTCAGGGAGCAGGCACGTCACCGAAACTCACGATTTCACTGACTTATTCCAGACCAACACCCACCCCAGCAAATATCAAGCACGCGCACCCAGACCCCAGGGAACAGATGCACTTCCACAGCCTTTGTCCAAAGGGTTTAAAACAAGGACTGTGTAGTTGGTATAGCTGGTCACAAGGTCCCCTGTTCCTACCCGCATGGACACCTAGAACAGACGCTTTTCTCGGGTCTCAACGAAATCTTTAGGTTCAGGAGCAAAAGATGGCAGGATGGAGGCGGGCCCACAGCCAGTGTCACCCCACATGAAGCCATCAGCTCAGCACTTGGAAGCCAGCCCATCAAGACTGTGATGACAAAAACCTGCGGTGTCAGGCAGCCAAGCAGAGAAAAACACCCGAAACCCTGGCCTGGGGGGCTGGAGGAGTCAACTCATGATCATTAAGGGTAATTAGCCATGTGGCCAGGCTGTACAGGACCCTCGCTCTATGCTGACCCTGGGACCTTGGGATGAAAGCTTCTCTGCTGGGGGCCTTGGCTCGCTCTTCCTTCCTTTCATCCTCTGTCCCTCCCTTCCTTCTTTCCTCCTTCCCTCCCCACCTCCCTCTCTGTTTCTCTATGTCTCATCCATCTCTCTCTCCCACCCCCTCTCTCTTCCCACTCCCTCTCTCTTCCCACTCCTCTTTCTCATCTTTCTTCATCACATCCTCGCCTGTCCTGGCTCTTTCCCTCTTCATTCCGCCCCTGCCTGGCCCCCTGCCCCTTTCCCCTCTCCTTTGATTTCTCAAGTTCCTCTCCTAAGAGACGATTTTTTAATACCCCTCTCTTGCGCACTAATACAAATAGGGTCCTGGTCTAACAGTGCATATTAAATTAATAAGAGATGCATTTATTCATTCGAAACTTACAGCGTCCCACTCTCTAGGGACTTTCCATGTTCCAAGTTGCCATTCATCTTCACTAAACAGGGTGCAGCTTCAAGAAATCACATCTTCAGCTCTGCTCGGACCTCTGGTCCCAAATCACAGCCCTTGCACTGCTAGAGCCTTGGGTGAACTTTCAAGATGTTTTTTTAAATATAGATTTTATGACTTTATAAAGTGTTAACTATAGGGAAAACAGCTGAACAGAAAGGAAGGAAAGAAGGAAGGAGGGAGAGAGAGAGGGGAGAGGGTGAAAGGGAGGGAAGGAGGCAGAGGGGTAAGTAGGAGATTACTCATATTCTCCTCACTGAGAAATGTTCACTATAAACATCTTGGTGCACATCCTCACACACAGTTGTCAACAACATCCACGTGTATGTGTCCTTATATACACAACATGCAATGGGACTGTACTATGAATAAGCTATTTTAAGTCCCAAGGCACATCTCCATGGCCAGACTGGAATCAGGCCTTCAGGGTCCATGCAGCTTCAAGGAAAACGTGCAGAAGGCATGCGATTCCTTCTGTGGGAAGTCCATCCAAAGAGAAGGCAGGGGGATGGCATTCACTGACCCCCTGCTGTGCCCCAGGCTCTGTGCTGGGCTGCTGCATACGTGGCACCTTGTTTAACCCTCACACCAACCCAGAAAGAACTTTACAGGTGAGGGCACAAAATTTCAGGAAAATTAAGTGTCCTGCCCAAGCTCACAGCCAGCCTCTGGTACAGTCAAGACCCAGAGGGAGATGTCCAAGCCCTGACCTTCCTTCGGGTTTAAAGGTTAAAGGACACACAGGCTGAAGCCACCGGAGTCTTACGTGGAGACAGCGGGGGCCTTCCTTAATTCTGGCCACACAGAAGTGAATGGGGAAAAACGTTAACAGCACATGTAGTGGTTCTGCTTTAGAGTAAACCAAGCAGACCAGGGGCAGGAAGGGCAGTTTCACGGTCGTCACAGCCCCCACGCTGGAAGCTGCGTTGCGGGGTCCGATCTCTGCAGCCACAGTGTGCCCAAGCTGAGAAATGCCAGCCCAGGGGCAAAGAGGACCGGCCACCTAACTGACAATCACGCTCCTTCTGTGTGTTCTCCTTGAAGCCATGTGGACCGTCATGGACAGTAGCCACGTGGACAGTTGAAGGGGCTGATTCCAATCTGGCCCCAGAGATGTGCCAGTTGGCATCAGTCTGTCAAATCTGTCTTGCAGAAGCTGGACAGAGCAGGGCGGCTGAGCAGGGGGTGCCCCGTGTTTGCATGCATCTGGAGGTCACCTCCAGGAACTTCTGCACGAGTGTCTGCAGTTGGCACGGGGGGCTGCCACGCAGGCCAGCCCTAGCACTGTTTGTTTTCTGCACTGCAGATACCCAGGCTCCCTGGGGGCCCCTGGAGGGCGTGGCCTTTGTCCTCCCATTGGGCTCTGTTGTGTTGAGTCAGGAAAGGCAGTTGCACTCAGTTGAAGGCCTCAGCACAGGGCGTGTGAAGCATGGGTGCACCTGCAAGATGATGGGGGCGTCTTGTTGGGGACACAAGGAAGGCACGCTCCACATGTACATGGGGTGGGGGCTGGGGAAGGTTTGTCTCCAAGACGGCACAATGGATGCCAGGACAGCCCACAAGGGCTCCCCAGGCACCGAGAGAAATGCCCAAGTCTTGTAACCCTCAGTAAATGCCCTCCAGAAAACTGGTGCTGATGGCGTGATCTTCTCTACGAGGCGGGGCAAGAGAAATTCCACTGGGAAGACGGACAAGAAGCATCCCGTCAATGTGCAGGTTGCTAAACTCTCTCACGCTGCGTATCCTCACCTGTGTGCCAGCCCCGGATTCCTTGGGGTCAGAGAAAGATACCCGGCTACTCCTCACCTGCACAGCGCATGCATCCCCAGCCCTTCTCCCCACCCTCACAAGTGAGACCCTCCTGGGCTATCGCTCAGCGCACAGTCCTGCAGCACAGCACCTTACAGGCAGGATGAACACATCCTGTTGGACATGAAGCAGGCCCCTGCTCCTGCAGACTGCTGGTTCTCTTCTTGGGGACACTTATTTCCAGGATAAAAACACAATCAAGGTGTCAGGGGTCTTATCCCACACGACTGGGATTAGAACAAAAACATACACACCCCTCTCCCCAAGGGGTTCACTTTCTCCTATGAGATACAGACACGTGGAAAGAAAACCCAGGCATACTCCTCAAAAATCTCAGAGGACAGGCATCCATAGGGGACTCCTGGGGCTAAAAGACTGGATCCAGAACAATGCCCTCTAAGCAGGGTCCTCAGGGAGGAGAAAGAGCAGTCAAAGGAAGAGGCAGAAAGGCTGTACCAGGTAAAATCAAAATTGTGAGCAAAGACTTCAGTGTGAGACAGGTGGTGAGAAGAGGAGCTACAGGGAATTTTTCCTGGGGGGTTAAGGACCTAGAGGGCGGGCAGGCTCAGGGGCAGGCAGGGATCAGGTTACAGAACCTTCTGTGCTATAGCCAGGAGCTTGGACAAGAAACGCACATGGAGCATAATAAGAATGTGTATTTTATGTAAATCTACCTGTGGTCTGTATCGGCTTCTCCATGTACCTTGGTACCTCAGCTGGTAAAGAATCTGCCTGCTATGCAGGAGACCTGGGTTCAATGCCTGGGTCAGCAAGATCCTCTGAAGAAGGGAATGGCTTACCCATTCCAGTGTTCTTGCTTGGAGAATCCCATGAACAGAGGAGCCTGGTGGGCTACATGGGGTCACAAAGAGTTGAACACAACTGAGCGAGTAACACTTCTATGGTCTGTACAGAGGATTTAAGTACAGAAGGTTGACGATGGCCAAGACCGCGAAGGAGATAGGTGAGATGGTAAACGATCACAAGTGAAGAGCCAGAGAGGAATCAACGACATCACTAAGATGAGATGACGTGACGCAGAGAGAGAAAGAGACGGAGGGAGGGAGGATGGGATGAAGGAACCAGAACATCAAACTGGAACACCCTGGTGAAAAAGAAGGTAGGTCCTGTGTTCCTAGGTTTCTAGACTGTATTGTAGGCATAGGTCACATCCATACACACACACACACACACACACACACACACACACACACACACACACACACACACAGAGCTGAGTTCATCAGTCTAGCCAATCTTCTTTATTTAGCTTGGTGACACTAAAGAAGGAATAGTCAAGCAACGAGTATCCACCGACCACCAGCTCTGTGGCTTGTCTTCACATAGCCCCCACCCAGGGGAGAGATGGTATGTGTGCATGTGTGGTAACATCAGAGATCCTGGAGGTCCCTGGGACCTGGGACCAGGCCAGGAGCTTGTGGAGGATGAGGCAGCATGACATCAAAGCTGGGGACCAGCGAGGAAGGGCTGGCGGCTGCTCAGCCTCCCTCCTCGCCCACAGGTTTCCTTTGTCTAAGTGAGCAGCCTCCCTGTGGCAGATTGCAACTGGCAGGATCAATATTAAAATAAAAGGTGGGGAGGGCAAGAGAGGAAGAAAACAGCAACTCAAGTCCACAGAGGTAGGGAAGATTGATCAATGGCCTCAGGAACAATCCATACTAATTATGGTGATAAAAAGCTGTCAGTCAATACTCGGGATATTAAATTTAGTGGACTGGAGACAACAGGTCTGCTATCGTGTTCCCCCACCATTTCATTTATTGAAACACTCAGATACAAATGAGCACTCAGCGCTACGACTCCATTATTGTTTCACTGGCTTTGAACCGCAAACGCTTTGATAACTGGATTGAAAGGCTGTCAAATTTCCCCTGTTAGTTTCTATGCAGAATCTTTCTCCAGTATCTGATGAGATTTCATTTTGTAAAATTCTGACAGCGATACCATTCGTTAAACTACAGCTGATAGCCCACCTCATATGTGTCAACACGGCTAAACACGGATCAGCATCTGTGTCTGTGAGGGAGCGGGGCTGGTGGTGAGCCACCCGAGTCAAGAAAGGTGGTGGCGGGGGGCTCCCCCAGAAGCAGAGAATGAGGACAGAGCCATTCCAAGGTGGCAGGGTTGGTGACAGTCTGCTGGACAAAGCGGTACTTTCTGCAAAGGCGGCCACTCAGAGAAGCGTGTGCTCACATGCCAGTGCTGGAGGACATGAGGCCATGGGCAAGGAGTCAACTCTCTGAAAATTGGACCCAGGGAGAATGCTATGCTGTGTTCTGGGAAGGGGCTGCAGGAGGTGCCCTACGTACAAACCTTCAAGCCGTGAACTTTCAAAGATGCGAACGTGCGTTCCATCAACGTCAGGCGTGAGTGAAACTGCATCTTGCCCTCCGTCTCCTGTTGCTGGTGACCCTTCAGCCCTACCATCTCCCCCTTCCTCTCCTTTTTTCATCAGTAACTTTTCTTGTCCGTTCGCTTGATGTCAGCCTCTGTGGTCCCGCTATTGTACTGAACTAGTGTGCTTTCCAGAGTACTGCACTGCAGAGTTAAAAATGTTTTCTTCACTCTCTGCATTTGTTTGTTTGCTCATGTATTTGTCTGAAAAGTATTATAAACCTATTACAGTATAGTACTATGTAGCCAATTGTGTTAGTTGGGTGAGCTTCCAAAATGGCTAAGCAGTAAAGAATCTGCCTGCAATGCAGGAGCTGCAGGAGATGTGGGTTCGATCCCTGGGTCAGGAAGATCCCCTGGAGGAGGGCATAACAACCCACTCCAGTACTCTTGCCTGGAGAATCCCATGGACAGAGGAGCCAGGTGGGCTACAGTCCATGGGGTTGCAAAGAGTTGGACACGACTGAAGCAACTTGCACGCATCTAATAGGTGGGTGCCTAGGCTAACTTTTTTGGTCTTATGAATATGCTCTCAGAGTGGCGGGAACTCACTCTAAGTTGTTTTGGTCTGTGGATTGCTGCAAGCGCCCACAGGGAGGAAGCTGATGGGCGCAATAATCAACAAGAAGACTTTCAATGGAAAACTCTCCTCAGTGCATGAAAAATATGTAAACCCAGGCCTGGAGAGCAAGACACATCTGCCAAGATGTCCCAAGTATTTTCTCTTTTAAAAACTAAAAGTGCAGTCTCCACAAGAGTGCCTGAATTATTCACCATTTCAGGAGCAGCTCCAGGGGAGGTGAGTGCGCACTGGATCAAGTGCAGTGTGGGAGAAGGTACAGGTCAGGGTCAGGTGTTGGCATCTGTGATCCCACTGCCCGGCTTGGGAACGCAGCCCCGTGTGCCAAGGACCAGTGCTTGTCGCCAACATTGTACACGAGAAAGCACTTGTCTCCCCAAGGACACACCACAGGTGTGCTCAGCTAGTGTTGTACTGAAGGGAACAGGCTCTCTAGGGACGGGTCTAGTAACAGCTGGCACAGAGCCACTGGGAAGACTGCAAGAACAAGGTCTGATACTAACAACCACCCAGGACAAGTTCCTTCATCTCATTGGCTCTCAATCCTTAAAGTTAACATTTAGGAACCGAACTAGATCCCTGTTCTTCAGTCTTCATGTTGTGAATCATTAGCAGGCCACGAATCAATTGGACGATTTTTAACCATCAATTTTGTAAATGATTAAATAGGATAGAACAGAAATTATCAGAGCATCCTGAGTACCGTAAGAATAAGTTATATGGTATAAAACTTTTAAAGGTATTTCCAAGTTACAGGATTAAAAGAGCATTAAGATTCCTTCCAAGTGAAATAAAATGTTGTTCTGAATCTCCGCCAGCCACCACTGAGTAGCCCACAGCCAGCGCCCGGCTCAGGAGAGAGTGCCCAGCACCACTCCCTGTCAGCAGAGTTCCTGCCCCTTTGTCTTTCACTGACAATGTGATCTCACGACATTGCTACGATTTCAGTTTCGACAGCCCCAAGTTAATTAAGACATGATCTCTGAAAGGCAGGTTGTTCTGTGGAGATAAGCAGCAGCTTCTGCAGGTGGTAAACAGCTGGGGGGGCCTGACCAGCTTCAGGGGATTTGCTGCTTCTATAGAGAAGACAAAACTATAATTCCCAACTGAACTTCGTGAAGTTCACCTAAATACGGCGCAGATCCCTCGGACGCTGCTCTGGCCATGATCACGACAGTCAGGTTGTGGGACAGCAGGGCAGCCCTGTACGCGCTGCGTGGTTGTTCACTGCACAAAGGAGCCAGGCCAAGGGTCTCCAGGGGCTAAAAACCAGCAACACACCTGGGTTGGGGCTGCACCTCCTGATCTAACTTGCACGAAGATGGCCTAGGTTTACCTTGTACTTGGGGGGCCATGTTTACCCATGAGGGCAGGTGTTTCTACTCTCAGAAGGGGCCCTCTGGTGTGGCAGCCAGCCTTGACTGAAACAAAAATGGAAGATCAAAAATCCAAAGGAAAGCAACGGCATTAGGATCAGAAAGAGCGGCCTCCAAGTAGCTGGGGCGGGTGGTCTGGAGGCTCTCTCCCCATCATTCCAGCATCTGGTGACCACTGCAGCCCACACGGAAATACTCTAACCATCTGGTTCAGAATGCACAGAGGTGGCCCTCTTCAAGGATAAGCACAGACACTGGAAGTTTCTGAACTGATGACTTAATAGAGATGGCGGCAATGACCAAGAATCTTTGCACAAAGGAGCCTCTGTAGGAGTCTTTACAACTCTTTGCATGTAAGACATTATTAGATTTATCATAAATGTCACAGTTTGGGGTGGAAGGGGCTAACCGAACAAAGGAGAGTGTGTTCTTGCACACACAATGTCACACTGTTTTGGCTTTGATTTGTAAGAAGTGTGAGTGATCACTTTCACTTTTGGTAAACCATCCCTCTAACCACTGATGCTTTCACAGGGACTAAACTGAAATCAGTCAACACCTCACAATTAAAGAACATCCCAGTTGTTTTAACTTTCTGAATCACAGTGCATTTCCTTCTGGTAAGCTCCGTGGATGTTAATGACAACAAATATTATAACAAAACATTTGCCACAATTTGCATCCATTGGGCAAAAGCAAAACTGGTAGCGGGAACTCACCAAGTCTGTGCAGCTGGGTACGACCTGACCCAAGTGGCTCAGTGATAAAGAATCCACCTGCAATGCAAGAGATGAGGGTTTGATCCCTGGGTTGGCAAGATCCCCTGGAGAAGGAAATGGCAACCCCACTCCAGTGTTCCTGCCTGGGAAATCCCATGGACAGAGCAGCCTGGTGGGCTCCAGTTCATGAGGTTACAAAGAGTCAGACACAACTGAGTGACTGCTGCAAGGGCCCACAGGGAGGAAGCTGATGGGCACAGTACCCAACAACAAACCACCCAAAGGCCTCATCGTCATCAAGCAGTTCCTCTCCATGCGATGACCAGTCTGCTGTCTGCCCAAGAGGAGGCACTCCACAAATATCAGCTCTCTCTTCTTCCTGCCCTTTTATAGAGGACAGTCCTCTGCATAGCTACCCAAGTGCAATGCAACTCTATCATCTAAAGAAAACACCCGTGTTACCCACGGCCTCACTCTTCTCCCTGGTGTTTAGGAAGCCGTACTCCCTTCTCAGAGTCCTTCCGATGGACCCGATACAGGCAGCTGTGTAGGTGCAACTCACTCATCTGTGTGTCTCCACTGCAGGCCAGACAACAGGAATTACAACTGAAGCTGAAATCAGCACAGACCTACTATTTAGTCCTAGAAAAGACACAGTCACCTCCCTAAGGGCCTAAGTTAGAATGGGCATGTGGCACCACTGAAGCCGTTCCTGCCAAGGGACACAGGGTCAATTGTGCACAGAACAGGCATTTCAGAGAGCGTGGCCAAGAGGGACCCGGCGGCCACGGGCAGTCGACTCTGGACCTTCTGACTCCAGGGCAGCTCAGCCTACTCTGCAAGGGTCATGATTCCAAATTGTGTGTCCCAGTAGGTGGGGTCCTACATGGCCACCATCCCCAGAGGCAATGGCAGGGCCCGCATACGTGCAACACTCGTGTGCTCCCTCTGGAGTCTAGGCCTCTCTGCATTCACCAAAGAAAGAGGTTCACACGCTCCAAGCAGCCTCTCAGCAACTCAGTGCTGAGGGATGCTATTTATGGGTCTGGGGGCTTACACGTCTACCTAAAGATAAAAGCCAACATAGATGCTGGAACTACACATGACCTGAAAGATTTACTTGGCAGGGGCCAGGGGAGGGCAACCCCTGCTCACAATCATATTGAGAGACGTGACCACTCATCCAGCGCCTGCCTTGTGCCAGACCCTTAGTCACGTGCCCAGAGCCGCAGGTCTCCTAAGAGGCAGGGCCGGATCTACAGGACTCTGGAGTCTGTTTCTTTCCTCTATGCTACCTGCTTCCTGATTCCAATTATTATTGTTGTTCAGTCTCTCAGTCATGCCAACTCTTTGCGACCCCATGGATTGCACTATGCCAGGCTTCCTTGTCCTTCACTATCTCCCAGAGTTTGCTCAAATCATGTTCATAGAGTTGGTGATGCTATCTAGCCATCTCACCCTCTGCTGTCCCCTTCTCTTTTTGCCTTCAATCTTTCCCAGCATTAGGGTCTTTTCTAACGACTTGGCTCTTCACATCAAGTAACCAAAGTATTGGAGTTTCAGCTTCAGCATCTGTCTTTCCAATAAATGTTCAGGGTTGACCTGATTCTGATGGCTAGTAATAACATGGAAACCCAGCTATTAAAGCACTAAACCAGTGATTGACATTAGATAACCCAGCACAGGCCAGTCCAGCTGGAAGCACGGAGAGAGTATTCTCAGAAAGCTGAAGTCTGTGAACCCCCAGAGCCCCTGATCCCCCTCCTGTCACCCTCTCCGTGTAGTCCCACCGTGTGGAACTCCCTGACACCTTCTCGGTCTCGCAGTAAGCCAGGCTTTCCAAAAACTGCCTGATGACTTATGGCTTGGGAAACATCCATTGCTCTCCCTGCAGCCCCAGAACAGGGACGGCAGGATGATGCAGAGTGAGGAGACGGTGGGGACAGAAATCAGCGCTTCTGCTGGCAGAGCAGGGCCTGATTGTTCTTTGATGGGTCAGTAATTAATTGCTCCAGAGTGCTGGGTCGGAGGCTGTAGAACAGTGCCTCGTGAACAGACCCTGGAGGGCGGGGGGAGTTACATTGCTTGTAAGGTCATTAAGAGAATATTATAAGTAATACTCCATGACTCCCTCATTAAATACTAAGTGAGTCATTCAATCTTGGGGTTCTATTTCTATTCCCCTTTCTAAATGCAACTTTAATGATTTAAAATCCCTTCAACCCAATTACAGCCCGGTATTCTGATTAGGAACTCAGGCCATTGTGAGTGGGAACCATTATCCAGCAGCCTATAGCAAAATTAGCACCTCGAGAAGGTGCATGAGGAAATAAATCTTTCCTTGACATTTCAAGACCAATCCCTGGCCAATTACAACACACACTGTTCCTCTGGTAATATGCAACTGAGTTGCTCCTTGCTATCAAAGGCCACTGGTCAGAAAGAGAAAAAAAATATATCATTCAGGGCGGGGAAAAATTAACCTTAAAGGTATGGGTGCCAAGAACCCGTGAAGAAGGAGGAGGAATGCATGAGATGGGACCTGTCACTCAGGCTTGGATGCACTCAGTCCATCAGGCACTGTGGCAACTTCAAGGGGCTGCTAGGGCAGTGGGGTGGATTAGAAGATGACTTCCACTTCCTGCACTGCACAGAGAGAGGATCTCCTAGGTAGGGAGGAGAAAGGGCTGTGACTAGAAAACTCAGAGATGCCATTGGCAAATGCAGAGGAAGAGTCTTTCAACTCAGGCACAGTCAGGTGGCACTGATGGTAAAGAACTCACCTATAAATGCAGGAGACATAAGAGATGCAGGTTCGATCCCTGGATTGGGAAGATCCCCTGGAGGATACGGCAACCCACTCCAGTATTCTTCCCTGGAGAATCCCCACGGACAGAGGAGCCTGGTGGGCTATAGTCCATGGGGTCCCAAAGGGTGAGACACGAATGAATCAACTTAGCATACACACACAGTGTGTTGACTGAAAAAAACACACAACCTAAAAGTTGAGAGTTAGTTTTTACGCAGTGGACTTTCTGAGGACTCCAAGTGAGTCAAGGCAACTCAGATGATGTTGAGAAAACTGCTGAAGAGGAGAGGTGAGGGGGCCAAGATATATACAGGAGTTTGCAACAAAAGACCAGGTAGTCAGAACGTCAGAAGGTGACTGTTAATAAAAGAAAACCAAATATCTCAGGCATGGCAACCCACTCCAGTATTCTTGCCTGGGAAATCCCATGGACAGAGGAGCCTGGGTAGGCTACAGTCCACGGAGTCACCAAAAGAGTCAGACATGACTTAGCTACAGAATAACAGCAACAAAATATCTCAGATTAAGGAATTTAGCACTTGTCTGTGTATGGGAAGATGCGAGAGTCTGGGCTCACTGAACTTAGTCCTTTAATATCCACCTCGGTTATCTGGGACCAGCATCCTGTGTTTTCTCATCCTGAGTTTCTTCAGGGTTCACCGTTCTGGCAGCTGAAATTGGCTTGATGGCTCCAAGCTCCTTTGTTAACTGACATGGTAGCAACATTTTAGTTCTCAAGTCCAAAGGTAAGTGCTGCGGGTTGCTGGGGCCAGGGTGGGGTGCTAGTGCTCTGAGCATAGGGGCCTGGGGTGATGAGCTTCATGTGTTTTGAGCATGTTTTCTCCAAGACCACCCTGCGAGGAAATAACAGCGGTGGGAGGTCTGGAAGTAGCACAGGTAACCTCATGAGTGAGGAGCAGACACCTGGCCAGAGCCAGTGCAGGGAGGGCTTGATAAGAAGCCCTGGATTCTCCAGACATGGAGCGCAGGGCTGGAGAGGAGGGCCGCCCATGGTGGGCAGGTCGCTGTCTTACATGCAGGCCTCATCTGGTTCTCATCTTTGTCTTCTCCACTCCAGTGCCAGCTGAATGAATTGCTCTCAGTCCAGGGATTGCAGGTCTGTTTCGATGTCTTTTGCAGCTGGGACTCCACCTAGATCCTAGGGCCTCCTGATCATTAAGGCCAGGAACGAGACTCAGGGGGTGTCCTCTCCTGGGGGACCAGTCCTTCCAGGTCCACAGGAAGGACAGTTGTGGGGAGTGATGCTTTGGAAAGGTCCTTGTGACCTCTCCTGAGGGCTCAAGATGTTAGTGATCAGCTTGGCCACTGAACAAGAGGTCCTCAGCTGGCTCCTCTTCCAACCTCTGAGTCAGGTACAGAATCAGAAAGGCAGCAAGCAGACAGTGGATGAAAGACCCCAGGACGGGGCTGCCAGCCGCTCTTCTCCCCGTGTCCCACTGAAACCACATGGGAGCCATCTAAGGACCCACCCCCACCCACCCCCCCTACACACACCAAAGGAAACAAGAGGGGACAGGATGCCGATCCGTGACTCCATCCCTGAGCCACATCTTCTCCTGCATTCTGGCTCTCGTTCTGAATGTCTCCATCTCTGCCCGCCTCCCTCCACTATTAATCAGATAGGGGAGCTGTCATTACAAGGCTCCCTAATTGCTGAAAGCTGATAGTTGTCTCCTGGTTGAGCCCAATTGTAACAAATGCTATGAATAAACAGCACCATTTCCCCCAACCCAGCAGTGTGCTGGGGAACAAAGTGAGTGCAGTGCACACAGACGTGTGCACACGCCACACACACGCACACACATTCACAGTCTTCTCAAGCATATGGGGGCCGTCTCATCACTCTAACCTCCCTGACTTTTTTGTTCTCTCACTCTAGTTGTTTCCATGGGAACCACAAAAATAATAATAATCATGACAATAAAAGAGGAGGAAAAGCCTGCTGCGCTTCTGCTGAAAGGGACCTCTATTTATCAACACCTGGAGTCCACTGTCCTCCACGGATGCTAAATTCTAGCCAAATAATTCAGTCCTGGTGCATCCCCCCACTGGATGGCCCTCCAAATTGCTTTCTGAGCCTTCCTAAAGAAAAGGGCTATGATCATGAAGGGCTGAGACTCTCACTGGGACAAATGAGGTGGAGACACCAGAGAGGCAGGGATGAGAAGACCTGGGCCCCTGAGACTGGCTAGGGTCCCCCAAGGGAAACCAGGAGGACTGTCTTAGGAACACTTCCTGAAGCTACAGAAAGCCCGGGGTGGTTGGAAAAGCACAGGATGCAGAAGCAGAGAAGGGGCCTGCCAGCTGAATTTTTGTCTTTCTCACCAGCCAGCCAGCAGCCAACGAAAATTATTTAGTAATCTTCCATAATCCATGAGCAGGGCTCATCGCTGGCACAATACAGCTGTGGGATGCTCCCTGTCACAGCCCTCAGGCAGCACGGGTCCCACTGCAGACACAGATGGCAGGAAACGCGCAATGCGCAGTGTGGCCAGCACCCAGCACGGCACCTGGCACAGCAGAGCCATTCAACTCAGGTTGGTTGACTGACAGACGCTGCTGTGATGGGCGAAGTTCAGGGTACAGCGCAACTCCTAAAAAGACAGAAGAGTGTGTGTGCACGCGTGCGTGTGCGTGTGTGTGTGTGTGTGTGTGTGTGTTCAGGTTCTCTGGAGTAGCTGAGGGCTCATGTGCAGCCTGAAGACAAGTAGGAAGCAGCCGGGTCAAGTGTGTTTGGAAGCAGGGAGGAGGGAGCTGACCCAGCATCTGTTGGATGGGTGGGTGGACAGATGGAGGCATACACTGGTAAGCCAGGTCTCTGGTTCCAAATTGTGTGTTCTTTTGATGCCCCATGTAACACATGGACTCAGCAAGCACGTATAACTATGACAGACCTTCTGACCGGTGTCCAGCCAGGAAGATCAGCACCACAAAGATCCAGATGCAGGAGCAGGCCTGGGAGGAAGCCACAACCAGGTCAGAGTGTGGCCAGAATGGAATGAGGGATGTGGGGAGTACACTAAGGGGAGCAGGTGATAAAGATGTGAGGGTGGAGATGGGAGACAAGAAGATAGCAGACGGTGAAAGACTTAGGGCCCTGGAAGCCCCATCAAGGAGGCGGGACTTCATCCTGAAAGGAGAAATCCAATGAGAAGCGCTAAACCGTGACAAGACAGAATCCACATTCAGTTCCCAAGGCCGTCTCTGGCTGCAGCGGAAGGAGTGAATCCGATCAGTTTCAGCCAAAGGTGAGCAGGGCAGTTAGGGACAGTGATCCCGAAGAGAGGTCAAGGTCACCTGAACCAGCCAGGTGGTGATGCGAATGGAGAGTCGGGGTCAGGGTTGATGGACATGCGGGAAAAGAGACAGGGGAGCTGGGATGACACCGAGGTTTCTGACTTGGTCCTCGGGGTGAGCGATCACGGTGTGAGAAGCCAGCTTGGGAGAAAGCAAATGGAATGAGTGCCACACTTGCTGAGTGTGAGGTGTCTGTGGTCTCAACAGGACAGGGAAGGAGGGTCAGCGGAGGCCAGGCTGGACCGACTGGCCAGTGAGTCACCAGCACACGATGGCCCTGGAGCCCAGGCTCACCAATGAGTCCCAGGGGGAGAGCAATACCTCCACGATCGTCACAGGAAGTCGATCCACAAAGATCCCAGTGTCAGGGAAGTGGTGGCAGCAGAGGTCAGGCAGTGAGGACCAAGCGTGACCAGGAGAAGAAGCATCAGGGCAAACAAAGCCAGGAGGAGATAATACAAGAGCTGGAGAAGGAAAATCAAGCAAAGGGCTTTATTTTAAAGAAGAGATAGATTTGATCACGTCCAACTGCTGAGGAGAAACAATAAGAAGTAAAATGCTAAAGGCATCAGAGAAGAAGGAGGATAAAACAAAGTCGCCGAGAGGGTGGGGGTAAATGGGGCCCCAGCATCACTGGGAGACAGAGCTTTGGATGGGAGAGGACAGCTTTTCCTTTAAGGAGGACAGAAGATGGTGTGGAAGGAGGACTCAGAGCTCCAGTGCAAGGGGTTAAGAAAGCTCTTATATGCTGGCATGCATGTATTTTTCCTTCACTCACTCCTCTGTTCATTCATCCATTTCAACATTGATTAGCCACCTACTAGAACATGTACTCACAGAGGATACAACTCATGTCATTAGACCTCTTTAAACTTAGAGATAATAACAAATTTAAACAAGCAATGAAACACGTGGTGTTACAATCAGAAAGATAAGTAAACCAGGAAAGGATAAGTATGAGGAAGAACCTCCCTGAAAAAAATGATTTTGATGCGAAAAAAAATTTGCCAAAGGCAGAAAAGCCAAGTTAGAGGCAAGATAATCTTCTGTGAATAAGAGACAACCGTAGGAGTGGCAGCGTTAAATGTTACGGAGGAGACTGGAAGTGGCCACTGTTTAAACGAGAAAGGAGACAAAACAGGGAAACTCAGAACTGCCAGGGCTTTCTGTTGTTTTTGCCTGTCTGTCTGGCTGGCGGTCTAGATCAGAGATGTCAGCAAGATCAGAGATAATGTCATTATGGAGATACCACTGTAAATAATTTTAGGCTTTTCTCCAGCAGCACCCACAGTGACCTCTTCTGATGTATTTCCCGCCCCCCACCACCCCCAGAATTCAATTTTGCCATGAGAGTCTGAGGCAAGGACCATGGATTAAGAATGCTGAGGATATTGGCAACGGAAGATGAAACCACAGACCACTCAGCTCTGCCAGATACAGAAGGGAGCAAGGAAAGGATGATGCTGAGAGGCTCAGGAAAGGAGAGTGGTCAGTGAATCCTCACTCTCAGTGGCGTGGAGGAGGAGGAAGAACCAGGTGAGCAGGCTGGGGAGGGGCAGGAGGTGCGGCCAGGGCACAGGCCATCTGATCGCCTGGTTGAGCTGGAGAACTGGGCATGATGGCAGAGCTCGGAGCAGACGCGTGGATGGAAAGCTACCATGGAAGGGACGTGAAGTGCACTCGAGATGGGAAGGTAAAAACACTGATTGGGCGATGTCTACTGAATCATTGCCAAACAGGGCACCACAGGCCTGGACAGAGGGAAGACTGCAGCCCTTGGGGGAACCTTTCTCTTTACCTCAGCTTCTTTTTTTCTTTCATACATTTTCTTTCTTTATTTTTTAATATTTTATTTCATACTGGAGTAGAGTTGATTTACAATGTTGGGTTAGTTTCAGTTGTACAGCAAACTGATTCAGTTACAAAAGATTCACGCACCCTAGTATCCATTGTAGCGCTATTCACAATAGTCAAGACACGGAAGCAATGTAAATGTCCATCGACAGAGGAATGGATAAAGATCTGGTATATTTATACAATGGAATACTATTCAGCCATAATAAAGAATGAAATTTTTGCAGCAATGCGGATGGACCACGTGATTATAAAAAAGTGAAGTTAGAGAAAAACAAGTATCATATGATACCACTTACATATGCAATTTAAAAAAATATATATGATACAAATGAACTTGTTTACAAAATAGAAACAGACTCACAGGCTTCAAAAAAGAAAGGATACATGCATATCCCTCGGCTTCTCTGGGGAAGGAAATGGCAACCCATTCCAGCATTCTTGCCTGGAAAATTCCATGGACAGAGGAGCCTGGCCGGCTACAGTCCATGGAGCCGCAAAGAGCAGGACACGACTGAGCGACGGAACAGCCTGTCTTCTAATGACCATGATACTCTCCATTTCCCAGAAAAGTGGTGAAGGACAAAGAAGATCTCACATGAGCAGATTATTTGCAAATGGTTGGCTGCAGATGTGACGGCTTCATTACACACAAACCATTGTTTCAAGACTGATCTTATTCAGGATGTATGGTTCACAGCTTCATTCCATTTCTGCACTCAGTCTCTCACTACCCTGTTTTGTTTGTCTGTGAATGAGGAGGATAATGGTCCCTACCCTCAGAGGTCCTCCTAAGGATCAGAGGAAACCATGAACACATACACGTGGCCCTTGGGAGAGCGCTCAGCACGTGGCAAGGGGTCTAGGAATCACACACAATATGGGTGCTTTTCACCTTCCAAGTGCCAGCCTCTGGGCTATTGCCTGCACTATTTCTCTGGTTTTTCCACACGTGATTTCAGCCAATCGTCAGTAAATGTAGAGCGCTACTCTGGCTCTGAAAAGGGATAGTGTCCACCCTGTTGGGCAGTGAAGAAAGTCTTACTAAAAAGATGCTAGTGTCCATCACCATTGGCAACAGTGGTCTCATAGATTCTGGGTGTTAGGAAATGAAATGAGGATGAAATCCCACTGACCTGTATTTTCTGTGATGTATCTGTGTGCCTGTAGTCCGTCCATTTGGCTTCCATGTACAGTGTTTCTCAACAATGCACCCTCATTCCCAGACCTCACCATTTCTTGCACCACTCTCAGTCCTACCAGTTTGGAAGCCCAGATCTGGTCCTGCTTTCCGGCTTATAGTATCCTTTCTTACTCCAGTGACCACAGAGCTTAGAGCCTGTAGCAAATTCCTGAGCACTTATGTCTCTACATTAAATGGCCATCAGGACTGGAAAGGGATGGGTCCTTGCCTTAAGTCACATGTGGTTTTCTGGGTCCAGCCCCAGGCTGGGTGCATATTAGGAAGTCAGGTGCTGTTTCTCAATAAATTCTCTTGTCCTAATCTACCCAATATCTGATCTCCAAGCAGCCTCTCAGAAACATCATGTACAACAGTAACATTTCACAGGTTTCTGGGATTAAAATACAAACCAAGGCCTGTTAGCAAGAGAAGACATCTCCATGGAGATGCATTTGAAAAGCTCTCACGTTAAGTAAGGACCTGCAGGGGCTTCCCAGCTCACAGCAGAATAGGTCAGGGAAGCTTAAAGGGCTTACTGGCACCCACGAGAATACAGAGATGAAATGGAGGTAAAAGGTAAGCGGACAGATGGCTGGCCTCACCAGCAGGACTGGTGGTCAGCTCCTGGGACTGGCCATTTTTCATGGTGCCCAACAGTGGGCAAGGCGCTCCCCAGACATTGCTTATTGGACTGAAGGATAAGTACTGCCTTTGTCAAGCGAAGCTGCCTCCCTTTGGCTGCTGGAGATTTCACGCTAATGTTCAAATCCAATGATGATCTTTTTGGAATGGAATTTTAGTGTCAAGATAAGGTAGATGAGCCCGGTCTGTTCTCTGAAATGTAGTCCAGCTGAGTGGGCCATGTGGGCACAGCTGGCGGATGCCTGCTGCAGTGACTGCACATTTAGTCACTTGGCAAATTAAAAGATGTCCTACACAGGCTGTAAGCTCACTCTCAGTTGCCTACCCAATGGGAGGGCCAAGGGCAATTGGTTTTGCAGCATTCTTTCATGATAAAACTCACCTGAGCTTCACAATGACTCCAGAATGAGGCTTTAAAGGCTTGGAATCTGAGAGCCATGAATTCACTTCATGTACGAAGAGGAATCCATGGAACTCTTCCTGTTTGATCATGTCCCCTCTTAACATCTAAATGCTGAGTACAATGTGCATTTCCCCCATTAAATCCCTATTCATTTTTATGAATTCAACAGGGCCTATGAGAAAGCACCATATTTTGAAACAGAAGATCAACTGCAGAAGTACAGGAGATGGAGCCTGCCTTAAACAATTATGAAAAAAAAAAAAAAACACCTTATGTTTTTGGCGTGCATGTGCGTGCTTAGTTTCTCAGGCGTGTCCGATTCTTTGTGACTCCGTGGACTGTATGTACTCCTCCAGGCTCCTCTGTCCATGGAATTTTCCCAGGCACGGAGTGGGCTGCCATGCTCTCCTCCAGAGGATCTTCCTGAACCAGAAATCGAGCCCGCATCTATTGAGTCTCCTGCACTGGCACCAGATTCTTTACCACTGAGCCCAGGAAGCCTATATTACTGGCATTAACTCTAAATCAACAAAAATGTGTAATGTGAACGCCACAAGCGAAAGGATGCAACGACTGTATTAATTAGAGCATAAAATACGAACTCAAAGCAGGCAGGCTTCCACTGGGCTTCACTCCGGCCAGACTTAACGGCGTGTTCGAGGGCAGCAGGATGGAGCGACAAGGGGGGCAGGTGGACGGAGGTCAGGAAACAGGGCCCTTTCTACACCCAAAGATCAAATACGGCTCATTCACCCTGGAAAAGAGAAGTTCTGGGGTACAGGCGTCTTCAAGTGTGAGAAGCCTGCAACGTGGAAGAGGAGTCAGCCAGCGTCTACTATAGAATGAATGGGCCAACTTTGTAAGATAGGAGATTTTGACGCAGAAACAAACACAAACCAAAAAGGGGACAGACGACTTTCTAACAATAGCAGCTAACAATGGACACGATGGCTGCCCTGTGAGACAGTGGAGTGTGACAGCGTCCTCAGCAGCATTTCCACAACCATGACGACAGGAACAAAAGCAACAGAAGCACAGTTTGGGGAGCATTAAAGAATGTTCCTGATGGTCTGCAGTGTACCGTGTTGACGAGGATGTCCAAAACCAGGTCAGCTGATTCTAAATCCTAAGCTCTAGCTATTCAATTTTACAAACTCCAAGCCTCCCTCAGAGTTTGATGAGGATAAAGGAACAGCTGGCCACTGAGCTGGTGCTCCGGAGTATCAGCTCCTTTGTTACTGATAATGTCATTTTCATTATTATGTGTCACAGATGCCACCAGATGGAGGGATGGAGTAGGTGGCTTCTCAGGCCTAATTCTAAGGCCTCTGGTTCTCAAACATATATGCACACTCTCTACAGCCCTGTCTCTTGGCTCTGACCGAGTCCTGCACCCCATGCAGAGTGCACCCAGGATGCTGGTGGTGCCCCCTCCATGCCAGGGCCACCTGGGCGTCTCTGCAGAGTTCGTTCAGATCCCCGTGAGGTTCTGCACTTAATCCTAAAGTTGGACTTCTCTTTACTCAAATCCTGTTCAGAACTGGCACAATTCCATTTGCTGATTCAAAAGGGGGAAAGAGGTTTCGAAAAGGCTTATAACAAAGGCTCATAAGCCTTACAGATCAAACAGCTCTTAAAGAACAACATTTTGATGAGTTAAGTGTAAAAGAACCAGAAACATACGGATTAAATTCCCCTTGAAATCTGAATGCATTTAAAAATTAAAGGGAAAAAGCACCTTAGCAGAATGCACTGGGGCCCTTTGCTGAATCAAAAACATTTAGAAAAACAGCGAGAGACATCCTGCCCAAATGAGGCAGCTCCTCATTTTTATCTGGCTTACTTTAAGTGCTGGCTTTTTTTTCTTCCCCAACATCTCTTAGGAGACTATTTCAGATCCCCAGTTTCCCTTGTTTCTTCTCCCTTGATGGCTAATTGCTGATGAACCAGATATTTGTGCGCTGGAAGAAGTACTTCATTTCTGAAATGGCCGGAGCCCACTGCTGGGTTGCCTGGCAGCACTCACCCAAGGGCCCGGTGCTGAGTGGGTGGCAGTCGCAGCCAGAGTCGCTCAGAGGGAGCCTGTGCTTTGCTCCCCAATATGTTCCATCGGTCTGTGGAGGGTTAAGGCCCCACACCCATGGGCACCAGCCCCCCGTCACCTGAGCCAGTCTCTCCACGCTATGCTATTTGAAGGCTATGTAGATAGGGCTGCATGCAGAGATTAAACTTAACTACCAGGGAGACAAAACACCATTCGACCTGCTGTGTCTATCTGGCCTATCTGGGTAGCCCAGTGCAGTGGGCTACACCCATTACTCAACACCGGTGAGGATCTGCTCATCCAGGGAAGAAAAGCTCTTCCCTTTGTATTCATTTCTTAGGGTAACCTTTTCGCATTTCACTTTTTTACTAAATGTTTGATAATTTTGTTTAATATGCATTAGTATAATGACACAGAGATTTACCTTGTTAATACACATGCATAATTACGGGTGATGTACAAATATATGATATATACGGCTTCCTTGCTGGCTCAGATGGTAAAGAATCTGCCTGCAAGGTGGGAGACCCAGTTCAATTCCTGAGTCAGGAAGATCCCCTGCAGAAAGGAATGGCTACCCACTCCAGGATTCTTGGCTGGAGAATTCCATGGACAGAGGAACCTGGCGGGCTACAGTCCCTGGGGTCCTAAAGAGTTGGACTTGACTGAGCAACTAACACTCTCACTTTTCACCGTACAACCATGCATGTAATGGGGAGATATGTATTTTTAAGTTGCTGTTCTTCGTTTTACTTTGTATGGTTTATTTTCCTATTGGAGGATGTAAGCAATTTAAAAAAAAAATTAAAAATCGCTATCGGATAAATAAAGCGCTGGCCTTGGTTCAGACTCACCTGGGCTTGAATTCTGCTTCTGTCTCTCAGCAGCTAGATGACCTTGGGGAAGATGCTCTGGTTCTGAGGCTCCATTTCCTGCTTCATAAAATGAGCATTTTCCTACCTACAAAGGTTGTGGCAGTTTATTGGGGAGCTTAGGAAAAAGTTGAATCCAGTGTTTCTGACAGAGTCCTTGGCTTCGAAAGTCTCAGCAATGGATAGCCACTACTGTGCTTTCTTCTTGCTGTTTGTTTTTTGTAGTCACAGATATTCTAAGCACTCTGAGGTTCCATTGAAATCTGACTTCAGGAGGCAGAAACGGAGCACACATTTCAGATGGTCATTTTGAATCCGAGAGGACGGAGCAAGAGAAAGCTTAATTATCTCAGTTTGTCACTCATCACGTTTGTCAATGGATGTTTATAACACTGCCGACAAGCAAGGACAGTTCCGAAGTTTGCCCACCGTCTTTTGCTGAGCGTCTGGACCAACTCCTCCCGTGCTTTTTCAAATGTTATCAACGAGTCCATAGGGTTAGCTGCTGACAAAGACGGATATTCCAGGAGGGGAAAAAGTGTGGATAGTAAACACTGGCCTCTCATGTTGGCTGAATAGAAGATAAGAGCTTCAACTTGCCAGTGACCTAGAGAAAGTCTCTTCAGTGGATACAAAAGGCAAAGAACTGCAGTTCATGCTGCCTCTTCTGGACTACCTTTTGTTATGTTCATTATAGTTCCTTCCCTTCCAAGCAAATGTGACTGTTAACAAGGATGTGAATGATAAAAATGACATCATAAAACATATTGATAATAAGGTATAGAAACATGGAATGGGTGCTATTGGTTCACAAAAGACCCTTCCCGAATCTTATTCATCCTTCAGTGCGACCTGATGAGACAGGCATTGCTATTAATTTACAAATGAAAAAAAAGAGTCTGAAAGGGAATCACAAAATTCATTAGGAAAAGACAACCTGGCTCTCAAAAACTCGGGTTCATAATCAAAACCCACGTGTAAGTTATTCTTCATCCAATCTCCTTTTTTTCACATAGAGGTGAAATTACTTTGTTAACTTACTTTCTTAGTTTTCTGGTTTTCCCTATTCTCAGTGAGAATGTTGACTCTGGAAGAGCAGGAAAGTTGACCAGCTTGCCACCATGGACTTGCGTCCTCAACAAGTCACAGTGGTGATTATGGCTTTTTCTCCAATCCCAGATCACAACGTGATTAGCACATACAGCCTGTGTATCAGATACAGATAGGTCCAAACTCCAAGGGCCCACAGTTTAAGCACATGGAGCAGCCATGCCTTCGGGACTGCATATCCTTCAACAGCTTTGCTGAACAGTTGCATCAGAGACAGGACAGCCCACAAAGCCTAACACAGTAACTGTTTGGCCCTTTGCAGTAAAAATATGTTGACCCTTGGCTCACAAGAACCAAGCAGACATTGTAGATAAAGCAAAGATATATTTAGCAAGCAGGACCATGGCTGAAAGTTGGTGACATTGCAGGACAACCGTGTTTCAAAAACACATGCTCATTAGGTCAGATTAATGCCACTACTTAGCATAGAATGTATGGGGTAATCAATACTATTGTGTCCTTTTAAAAAAAATGACGAGACGATGTCATTGATTATATACTTACCAACACTATCAACATTTACCTCTGTGCAAGTAAATGCCAGCAACATAAAGGTTACCAATTGCATGAGAAGACTTAGATTTTCACCCAATTCTCAATCATTCTGAGACAGATTAATAAGACCTTTTCTGTACTTTCTCTCCTCTCCTGATTTCTGCCTTTGGGCTGTTTTGCTTTTCCTTCAAACTTCCAGGGGGAGGGTGGGCTATGAAAAACGTCATCCTTTAATCTAAGCACTTGTAAACCTTTCTGGAAAAATGCTATGTGCTAAAAAAAAAATCTTCAGAGATAATGAACACTTTATTTTTAGATTTCTGTGTGGATTGCAATTATCTATACTCTGCAGGCTAATAATAGCTCAGGAAATCCAGAGCTGTCTAAAGATGACAGGGGCTTTGTTTGAAATCAAAACCATCAGAAACTCTCTTCTCATTTAGATGTACACATGTGTAAAACAACCAGCCCTTCATTGTCTTACGAACTGCCATATCAAGCTGGGAACCCCACTGGAAAAAAGATTTCAGAGCAGATATATGTGGAACGTTTGATGTTGGGCCACCAAAAATAATGCTTTACTTCTGTCATCCTTTTTTACAAAATATGTGTCCACATTTTAAGGTTTCTGAATTAGAAATGTACCTTATAATCTGTATGTGCAAGTAACATGGTACCCATCTTCCTACTTCCCCCAGCCCTAAAAAAGTTATCATTAAATCAACAGGCCACTGACAGGCAATGGGATCTCAACTCAACAAAATGTATTTTCCTGGGCCACCAAAAGTGAATGAGAAGAAGTCCATTTTTCATGAAATATCTTGTCTGAAAGTAATCCTTGCTGCTGATAGAACAGGTCCAAGATGTCAAACCTCATATTTCTTCAGGGGTCCTAAGTCCCAAGGCAGATCTCTCCACCCACCTGTATGATGAGTCCCCTCAAGGTCAGTGACAGCACCAGGGGTAAGATACAACAAAATCGCTCGCAGTATTCAGGCCCTTCATTCCAAGAGCAAAACCGTCTCTCAGCCCATCACGGCTTGCGTCCCCATGCGCTCCTTTGCTCTAAGAAGTTACCAGGTTCCTCCCAAAGCAAAAAGCCACGGAGACGGCACTGTTTTCAAAACAACCCATTATCCCACGTTTTATTGCAAAATTAGCTGAGGGACAGTCTGTGCTGAGAGATAAATCCTCCTGTGACATTTCAAGGCTCATCCTCAGCCAATTAGAACTGCCACTGTGACCGTGGCCAGACAGCACACATTCAAATCACACCAATTCCCTAAAAGCCCCCAAAGAAACTCCTTCCAGACCCACCGCGACCTCCAGTAGGCAACCTGATGGGCGAGTAGTTGTCTGTGTCCACTGATGAACCATCAAACTCCATCTCTGTGGCCAGAGATGAGGGCTGCCTGAAAAACAAACAGTGGAATCCCAAGACCGCCGACTCCAGAAAGGGAAAGCTCTTTATGGGAGCAGGGGCTCCTGAGTCCAGGACTTACTGCAGCCTCCAAATGCAGCCTTGGACCACAGAGGAGCCTAAACTACTGGACAGATGAGTTAATGATGCTTGCTTCCTGACAGAATTGACTGTAGTGGTTAGCTTGGTGAATTGCACTGAGGAGTTTGGGATTGCAGTTTTTAAGGACAATTTCAGGTCAGGACAGCGAGTCTCTTTCTTTGCTTAAAGAGTGGCCCCTATATTCCTCACTTTTCTGGAGAGCAGATGAAACCATTCCTCCTTTATAGAGTATTCACAGCTTGGCATTTCTGAAAGGTCATTTTTATCTGAGGAGCTAGGTACTCTGGAAAACTTACTATTAATACAGCTAACCTGATGCACTTTGCGGGCCAGTTATATCAGAATATTATTGCATGAGCACTGTAAGTCTCATAACTGTCCTATGAATAAGTAAATACCTCTGCTCCCATTCTTCTGGATAGATAAACTGAGACCCAGGAAAGATAATTCACATGCCCAAGGTCTCCGATTTCAATGAAAATATTTTGTTTTCCTTAGACAGATTCCTTTCATAAACACAGAAATTCCCCTTTGAGCTCCCTATTTTTAACACAGAGGCCACTTATATTGGAAACCTTTAGCCTAGGGAACTGCCAAACTCTTTTACGTCTATGACAGCAAGTCCGAGTGGTCTCCAGGACCAGGGTAGCACCTCTGGGGCATCTCTAAGTGGAGAGGCTCAGGGGCCGCAGGCAGAGAACCACACAGCCAGCCTCATTTCTCAGCAGTGACAACCGTCTTCGGATCTGTTCTGAATCTGGCCACAGAGTCACTTTCAGAAAGTGTTTGTCAGAAACGTGTTCTCTCAGAAGAGTTCCCAGGAGAAAACCTCTCTTTCTCTCTGCACTGAAATAAAAACACCTCCTCCCCGTGATCTACACAGTCAGTGTCACGATGGGGAATCGCTACAGTTTAAAAAAAAAAAAAAAAGAACAGAACCAGAAATCCAGTAGAAATAGCCCTGGGTCTCTCTTGAGGAAGTGACAAGGAGATCTACGTACACAGCATCCTCTCAGAGAAACAGGCCTGCTGTCTTCCGCGAAACTAAAAATAAGGATGAGAACAAGAAAGATTTATCTGAGTCTGAGAGGAAGTTCTGACATTACCACGGTGGAATCTCTCCAGAAAGTCTGCACTTTCCTCTCCATTCACATCTCCATTTAGTGTTTCCCTGAAAACGTAGCTAAAGGGAACTATTCTGTCCCCACGGCTCACAACAATGGGATTGCCCAAACTATACACACTCCCCACCAAACTTGGCTAATTACTCACCAACAGCAATACCAGAGCAACAAAGCAGTTTCATGCATATGTGTTTGAGGACCCTTATTGTTCTAAGAGATATCTAATTATATGTTTCCTCTGGAATCTACCCCCTACCCCTCCCTACTTCCCTACGGGATACTCAGTAACACAATCAAAGAAGATTCTAAAGAGGCTTGTCATATCCTGGGGTTTACAAGACGTGGTATTCAAAAGGCAGTGATGTTAATATTGTTTTACAGGATGCTGACTGCTTGGGGGGTTTGCAGCCATCTGTGTGCATTAACCCCTTTCTAAGTCGGGGGAGGTGCAGCGCTTGGCTCATCTGTGCGGCTGTGCTAATCACTGCTACCTGGCTCCCTCGGTCACTCAGGCCTGACGTTATCAGTTATTAGTGGCAAACATCTCCCGGTAAGCTTTGGGCTAATAAGCATCTCCTTATTCTGCCCTAGCCAGTCCTCAGAAAAACCATTTTCAGCAGTACCTGGGAGTTCTCCAGGACTTGGCTGTAGAATATCCAGGTGGGTGAGGGTTTAAGAGCACAGATTTTATCAGATCCACCAGTTCAGACTTCTAATGGAGACCTATTTTTACTGATGGATAATCTGGCTATCATATAAATAAGTCAGTATTTTACTGTTTATTACATACGATAAAGTAATATTTTTGTGAATCTGATGAAGACTATGGACTCTGCACACAAATGTATGCTCTCACTCTCTTACACACACACACACACACACACATACATACACACACACATACACACACATACACATACACACACACATACACACACACACATACACACACACACACATACACACACATACACACACACATACACACACATACACACACACATACACACACACACATACACACACACACACACACATTATAATTCTGGAAAATTCACGGCTGTCCTGAAGTTTATATGGCTCCACCAGCCCCAGACCAGGAAATTTCACTTTATTAGAAGTTTGCTAAGTCACTTCAGTCGTGTCTGACTCTGTGAGACCCCATAGACGGCAGCCCACCAGGCTCCCCCGTCCCTGGGATTCTCCAGGCAAGAACACTGGAGTGGGTTTCCATTTCCTTCTCCAGTGCATGCAAGTGAAAAGTGAAAGTGAAGTCGCTCAGTTGAGTCCGACTCTTCGCGACCCCATGGACTGCAGCCCACCAGGCCCCTCCGTCCATGGGATTTTCCAGGCAAGAGTACTGGAGTGGGGTGCCATTTCCTTCTCCAGTGCATGAAAGTGAAAAGTGAAAGTGAAGTCGATCAGTTGAGTCCGACTCTTCGCGACCCCATGGACTGCAGCCCACCAGGCCCCTCCGTCCATGGGATTGTCCAGGCAAGGGTACTGGAGTGGGGTGCCACTGCCTTTTCTTCTGCTAAATATTGAGTGGGTTTCCCCCCTCCATCGCCCCTGACTTCCTATTATAACTATATCTAATGGATTTTTTAAATGGAAAAAGCAGTTTAGGAAGCTTCATTGAGGCCTTCCCAATGGGCTTACAGATGCTAATAAGAGCATTTAAGAATATCAACAAAAAAAAAACTTGGGAAAAAAACAAAAAAAAATCTAGCTATTACTTCAGTGAGGTGCTTTTTTTTTTTTTAAAGGAGTTAACACAAATGAATTTTTTAAAAAATTCTTTGGATGGTTACTTAGAATGGGATACATGAAATAGACATTAATGTGATTAAAACAAGAGTTGATATTACTACACTATCTAAAGTTGGCTTCCGTGGTGGCTCAGACTGTAAAGAATCTGCCTGCCAATGCAGGAGACCCAGGTTCAATCCTTGGGTCAGAAAGATCCCCTGGAGAAGGGAACGGCTATGTACTCCTGGAGAATCCCATGGATTGAGGAGCCTGGCGGGTTATAGTTCACGGGGTTGCAAAGATTCGGACATGACTGAGTGACTAACACCTTCACTTTCAATGGATGTTTATTTATTTATTAAATTTTTAAATTTTATATTTGGATAGCTGATTAACAACACAGCAAAGGGATTCAGCCATACATATACAGGTATCCATTCTTCCCCGAATTCCGTTCCCATCCAGGCTGCCACAGAGTTCCCTGTGCTATACAGAAGATTACCCATTTACAATACAGCAGAGGGTACATGTATACCCCAAACTCTCTAACAATCCCTTCCTCTCATCTTTTCCCCCGGTAACCCTAAGTTTGTTCCCCAAGTCTGTGAGTCTGCTTCTGTTTTTTTAAATCAGTTCATTTGTACCATTTCTTTTTAGTTTCCACAAATAAAGGATGTCATAGGACATTTCTCCTTCTCTGTCCAACTTACTTCATCAGTATGACGGTCTCTAGGTGTCTAATGGATTTTAATGAGTCTTTAATGGTCTTGGACTTTCACCAAATGACTTCCTCGCTGGTATGAAGACAATAGTCCACTAACATAGTGTTTGATTTTAATCTGTGATTAATATTCACCCTCAGCTGACTTCAAGTAAATGGTCCTAGATAATCGGGAGAGGCCTCACCCAGATCAGCTAGAAGGCCTTAAGGACAGAACTAGACCTCTGGGCAGGAGAAGTCCCACCATGAACAGCAGCTTCAACCTCCACTAGAGGCTTCAACTTGCCCTGTGGACTCTGGACTTGCCTAGCCAGCCCCACAATCACGTAAGTCAATTCCCACAATAAGACCCTTAGTACACAGTTCCTACTGCTTCTGTGTCTCTGAACTTTCACTAAGACAGATTTTAATACCAGGAAGTTGGGTGCTGTTGGAACAAATACCTTAAAATGTGGAAGTGGCTTTGGATTTGGCTAATGGGTAGTCTGGAAGAATTCTTAGGTGCATGATAGAAAAAGGCTGTATTTCCTTAAACAGGTTACCGTCAGAAATGTGGACAGTAAAAACACTTTTGGTGAGGTCTCAGAAGCAAGTGAGTAAAGTGTTATTGGAAACTGGAGGAAAGATGACCCACACAATATAGAGGTAGAAAACATAATTGAATTGTGTCCTATAGTGAGTGGAAGGCTGAAGCTGTGAGTTATGAACTGGGAATTCCGCTGAGGAGAGTGTCAAGCAAAGGGTGGGACACATGACCTTTCGTTTCCTGCTTGTAGTAAAATATAATGGGAAAATATAAATTGGGGAAATCTGTTTTTAAAAAAAGGTGGATGAATTGGGAAATTTTTAGCTTATTTAAATTGCAAAAGACGCTAAAATCAGGAAAATATGCTCTGAAGAGAACAACAAGGGTGGACAGCATTTCATCGGCACTAAAGACATCAGACAGGATCACTTGCCCATATCAGCAGGAGCCACAAACAGATAGGGGTACATAAAAAAGTTCCGTGAAGACCTTTCTGCCTAATGATATGGTTTTCCATGATATTCACAAGAGACCCACAAAGTTTTGAGAAAATTTAAGCAGAACTATTGCCAGCTTGGGCTGAAAATGGTGAAGACGTGACAGAATAAAAGAAAACCATTGGGCTCCCCAAATTCTACAGGCAAGCGAAAGTGGAAGTCCACTCCAGTACTCTTGCCTGGAAAATCCCATGGACGGAGGAGCCTGGTGGGCTGCAGTCCATGGGGTCGCTAGGAGTCGGACATGACTGAGCGACTTCACTTTCACTTTTCACTTTCGTGCATTGGAGAAGGAAATGGCAACCCACTCCAGTGTTCTTGCCTGGAGAATCCCAGGGACGGGGGAGCCTGATGGGCTGCCATCTATGGGGTCGCACAGAGTTGGACACGACTCCTTGCATTCTTCTCTCATTAGGAAGAAGAGTATTAATAGAACTCTTTTCCTCTGCCTGCCCTGCCACTGCATTTTAGAAGCAGGTGCCATGCCTTTTAGTTTCACAGGCCCATAGATGGAGTGGCATTTTGTCTTAGGAGGACTGTACCCAGACCTGATTAGACGATGAAAGTTGGGACTTTGAGGGCTGATGATATTTAGATGAGATTTCTTTTACATGAGTTGATGCTGTAACTGGTTGAAACATTTGGGGGTTTCAGGATAGAGTGAAGACATTGTGCACATGGGATGATATAAATTTCTACGGAGGAATGAGGAAACCCTAGTACATTATAAAATCTCTTTCAAACATATCTACAGCCCTGGCCCTAGAGCCTGAAAACATAAGTTCATATGGAAACAATGTGAAAATGAAAGGTCTCTGCATATGTAAATGTTAAGGATCTTAATGAGCAGATGATCCTGAATTATGCAGTGGCCCTAAATGGGAGCATTCTTACAAGAGGAAGGCAGGAGGGAGACTTGAATACACCTAGAGAAGGCAAGCGAGGACGGAGCGCAGAGGTTAGAGATGCTGGCCTCGAAGGCTGCAGCGATGAATTACAAGTCCAGGACTCCTGACAGCCACTAGACACTGGAAGAGACCAGGAACAGATTCCCCTTTATGGCCCCTGAAGGGGTTGCGGCCCTACCAACACATTTCAGCCCAGTAAAACTGGTTTTGATCTTCTAGGCTCTAGAACTGTGAGAAAATACGTTTGTGTTGTTCTAGCCCATCAAGGTGGTAATTTGTTACAGCAGCCGTAAGAAACCAATACAGACTCTGTCAGAAATGAAGACGAGGGGCTTCTCTGGTGATCCAGTGGCTGAGCGCCACGCTCCCAGTGCAGAAGGCCTGGGTTCAATCCCTGGTCGGGGAACTAGACCAGACGTGCCTCAACTAAGAGCACATTCCACAACTGAAAGTCCCCCATACAGCAACGAAGGTGGAAGATCCCACATGCCATAATGAAGACCTGGCAAAGCCGAGTAAATAAATGTTAATATTTTAAAAATCAGGTGAAAAAGATACGACTTTCCTTCAAAGAGCTCATAAGCTATATAAGATGAAGAGTCATGAAACTCCAACCCAGGACTGGCAACAATACAGATAACAATAAAGCAGACGAAGTGTGAAGAGCTTGGGCTGTTTTTGCATCAACAGGATTCACAGAGAGCAAGGTGTGTGAAGCGGGCAGGAGAAAGGAGGCAAGGAAGTAGAGAAGACGATGATGCTCCACGTGGAAGAATCATGACATTTGTGGTTCTGAGAAGAGGTACAGCAGGGCCACAACCGGCCAAGAGCTAAAAATAGGATGCTACAGCAAGCAGTCTCTTTGAGATGTTCTGCTGCTGCTGCTGCTGCTAAGTCGCTTCAGTCATGTCCGACTCTGTGTGACCCCACCAGGCTCCCCCATCCCTGGAATGCTCCAGGGTCGTGACCCTCAAATCGTGCTTTATGGGAGACATGGGAGAACTATAAAAAGATCTAAATCCACTTTGTTGTTGTTGTTGTTGTTGTTTCCTGGTCTACTCCCCATTCCTGAACTTGATGTTGGAAAAGAAAGAGACTTCCCAAGAACACAGAGAGAGCGACAAAGAAAGGCAGGACAGCCCAGTGGGTAAAGGAAGAGCAATGGCATCTGATGGAGTTGAGTTTAAATGAAGTGCCTCTGTGTGTCCACAGATAAGTGACTGAACCTTTGTGAGTTCAGTTTAACCAACAAAGGTAAGGACATCTGCCTTGCCTGGCTGTTAGGACAATTAGCTAATGTTTGCCACACACCTGCACAGTTCCTTGAACTTAACTCAGTATTCAGTAACAGTAAGAGAGAAAGTCAGGACTCCCCTCTAGACAGCTGATGCTTCCCTACCACTATGAGGCTAGAAACCTGTGTTCAAAGCAGAACGAGAAGTCCCTGAATGACACACCAAGGGTCTGGACTTTATGATACTGGGATCCACGGAGAGGCTTTCAAGGATGGAATAGCATAGCCTTTTCTGTGTTCCAGACAGATGGCTGTCTGGTAGCGGAAAGAGCAGTCAGAAGGGAGCTAGTCTGGACTCTGCGGCAAGAAGTTCTGGGAGGTAGATAATGAAGCCCTGATTAAGACAGAACAAGAAGCATATTTCCAAATAGCGTGCTTGCTGATTTGAGATGATTTTTGAGGAGGCAGACAAGTGACCGCACACATGTGATGACTCAACGGCAGAAAGATGTGGCAGGCATGTTCGTGCTGGTGAAGAGTTGGGGGCAGCCTAATTACACCAGGCTACTCCAGAAGGGACATTGAGCCTGGCATCTCTTCTGAGAGAGCTGATTATGAAATGTCACAGTGTTCAATGGCTGGGAATGTATGCAATGTTTACAAAGCCTGCCTTTCATGATTCCTAATGATGTGGACAGCCAGCTGCATATGTCACTCCAAGAGCCATACACTCTGGGCACAGATAGGCCAGCAGCAACATGCAAGTCCCTAATCTGTTCCTTTGAGAGTGGAGACAAACATGCTCTTACAATTTCAGCACAGGGGCATATCCTTGCAGGGGATGGCTACAAATCCGTAATATCACACTGTACTTCACAACAAAGCAGAAACGCAGAAATACACAGGCAATGAGTCATGTTCTGGAAAACAACTGAAATGCAGTATTTTTTATGAAATGTTCATCCATCTGAAATAGTGAGATACGATGCCCTGACCCATAATCTAAGGTGGTGGCCACTTAAACTGCCTTTCCTAGGGAAAGAAACCATGTTGGCTTAAAGAAAGATGAAATGGAAGGGAACCATGGGGTTCAAAGAGCAAATATCTGTTCATCTTCGCCGCCTGCTCCTCTGGCTATTTTCAGGTTTGTCTCATGCACTGTGTTATCTGGGACTTTGTGAAGCTCATCTTAAATCATCCAAAACCGGTATCATCAAATCCTCTCCCTTAAAGAAAGCACTGCATGGTGGGAGCCACCCCACTAACTCCTCACTCCTTGACAGTCACCTTGAACTTGTTTTGGCTGAGTTTCTGCTCATCTTTCACTCTTGTACAATTTAGATACTCAGGGCTGTAGTTGATATCTGTGTCCCGTTTCCATTTCGGAAACATGTGCGTAACCTAACTGCAACTTAGCAAAAAAATATAGATAGACAGATAGACACACACATATATATGTAACTTTGCTAAACTGTGGTTATATATATGTTTATATGGGACTTACCAGGTGCTGCTAGTGGTAAAGAACCTGCCTGTCAATGCAGGAGACGTTGATGCGAGTTCGATCCCTGGGTCAGAAGAGCCCCTGGAGAAGGGCATGGCAACCCATTCCAATATTCTTGTTGGAGAATCCCATGGACAAAGGAGCCTGTCAGGCTACAGTCCACGGGGTTGCAAAGAGTTGGACACGAATGAAGCAACTTAGCATGACACATTTATATATATATATATATATATATATATATATATATATATATATGTTTAACAGACAGACAGACATACACATACATACATATATATGTATCTAACTTTGCCAAACTGTGATTTTATATATGCATATATATATATATATATATATATACATATTTATATATGTAACTCATAACGTGAGACACATAGCTGGCTTTGTTTCCTGGAGAAAAAGATCATTATCAGATTCTTTAAAACAGTGTGTAATGGGAATTCCCTGGTTGTCCAGTGGTTAGGACTGGGTGCTTTCACTGCTGAGGGCCCAGGTTCAATCCCTGGTCAGGGAACTAAGACCCCACAAGTTGCGCAGACAAAAAAGGAGAAAAAAAGCAGTGTGCAACTCCCAAAGGTTGACTCTTGGCTTTAAACTTTCCCTTTTTCTCCCACTCTCCTTGTCTCTTACCCGCCCTCCTTTCTCCCTTTCTCTCCTCACGCTTTCTCAACACACGCTCCCGCCCCTGCTCAACTGCCCCTGCACTCAAGGTTTTTAAAGCGAATCGGGCTGTGCCCTCAATGCTCCAGGACAAAACATCCTGTTCCCTAAGCTTACTGCTTCTTCAGCCAAGCTAAGTGGGTTCTTACTGGGTCTGACTCTGGAGACAGGACCAGCAGATTAAGTGGGGAAGATGCTGAATGGGGCCGGCTTATGGCAAGCCCTTTGTTTGTCCCCTTTGTGTGGAGAAGGTCAAGTGGAGGCTGACTCACTAAGAGCACACGTCTCACTCTGTTTCCATTGCAGCCAAAGCCCCAGGAGGCTGAGGGAAGAAATGTACCTTCCTCCTTCGCCTGTTATGCCTCTAAGACACAGAGTCGAGGATGAAAGAGAACATGGATGATCAGAGATCCACCTGGCTCCTCGCAATGCTGGACTCATCTCCAGCCACTGAAGTCTGAAGGCTCTGAAATAACTGAACATCAGTTCATGGAGGGGTTGGGGAGAAACCTGGTTCCAGGAACAAATTGGGTCCTGCTGAACTGGTAGATTCCTGAAGCTGGTGCAGTCTGTGAAACTGGGGTTCACTCTGCTTGACCATTTCTTTTTTTATTTATTGAGGTATAGGTGCTTTAGTTCCTGCTGTACAAGGCAAAACATCTCTATGTATACACTCATCTCTTCCCTCTAGAGCCTCCCTCCCTCCACCCAACATCCCACCCACCTAGGTCATCACAGAGCACCACGCTGAGCCCCTGTTATACAGCAGGTTCCCACTAGCTGTCTAGTTTCCACCTGGTGGTGTATATCTGTTAACCTCAATCTCCCAATTTGTCCCACTCTCTCCTATCCTACTGTGTCCACAGTCTGTTCTCTATGCCTGTGCCTCTATCCCTGCCCTGCAAATAGGTTCATCAGTAGCATTTCTCTAGATTCCACATAGATGTGTTAATATATGATCTGTTTTTCTCTTTCTGACTTACTTCACTCCGTATGACATGCTCTAGATCCACCCACGTCACTTCTTATCAGTTCTTCCCTCACCTGCTCTGTGACCCTCCATCCTGCTCTTTAATAAAAAGAGGCATCTTACGAAATGACTCTGCAGGGCTTTTTGCATTCCCAGCCCTTGGGATGATGGCATTCCTGGAAGAATTAGGGGTCCACTGTGGCCTTCTGTCTCCTCTTCTCCTAGGCTCCTGCTGACCACACATTTCATTACTCCAGCTTCCAAAACATGCTTCCTATGACTTCCCTGTAAATGGACTTTCCAACTCCCACTCGTCACTCCCCCACAAACCCCCAACTCCAACTCATCACCCCCCTCCATCCTCCAACCCCTTCTCCCTGGCATGCCTTCTCACAAATGCACAAGAGACAGAGCCTTGGCCTTCAGTTTCTTTGCGTAACTCACTCCATGAAGTTTCTTTCTCAATAAAGGACTTCATTTCTATTGACTTGCAAAGACCACACATTTCAAGTGCAGCCAAAACAAATCAATGTCTCATGAGCCAAATAAATCCTCCTAAGGATTCCAAAGAACTAGTGATCTGCAGTCTTCTCACCCTCTGTATTTGGGTGAGGGCTGGTTACATTGTATGTGACCCCAAGACAATCTAAAATAGTAAGCTGCTATGTAGAATATATACATATGTCCAAAACACACTTCTGGAGGGGGAAGCCTTTTTGAAAGATGTCCCTCATTGCATGTGCATCCAGTTCACTCTTTACTCCTTCAGATCACACCATGTTCTTCAGTCACATTCATGAGATACTTGAATCCTATGAAAGTTGGCTTAAAAAAAAACCCATTTATTAGACATTCAGAACAGGACTATTAAAATAGTTGTTATAGAATGAGATTGAAGGCTTTTGCTCTGCTGTTTGGAATGAGCTGGGTTAGCATCTGCCAAGTCTATTCTTGGCTCTGTTTTTCATGATTAGCCCCTCACTTTTCCCAGCCCCAAAATATAAACACAAACAGATAAAAATTAGTATGTGACACTGTTCCTCTTTCATGCCCTGCTGGAACATCTTGAGCTAGGTTCGGGGTTACTGACCTCAGGGTAATTTTTTTTTTGCATCTGGGGTGGTAAATTACTTCCAGGTGAGGCAAACCCAGATGGCCTCAACTTTCCTGGAGTTGATGAAAATGATTGTACCTGCTTCAGAAAACGACCAATCAAACACCAGGGTTTGATTTACCATGGTAACATCTCAGCCAGTGGCTTCTGCAGTGTTAGTGGAAGATGTTGAATCTACCAATTAAAACTAGCAAATGACACCCCCTATCCGATGCACACACACACTCGCACCACATTATTCTATGCACACAGCCAGCTGCTGCTGAACAAAAGGAAAATTTTTTTTTTAATTTTTGAAAAATCAGAGCTCCTACCTGGTGACATACAGAACAATAAAGCTGGTTTGTAACCCTCCTGCCTCCATCTACCACTGCACAAATACAGAAGATGCTTGAGCTGTTTAATTGTCTTGGATCTCTTGTGACGTTCATATCCATTTGGCAAGGATACCCGATAACATAGGAGTAGGGCAATTTTCTCACTTATGAGTTATCAAATGTCTCCTAAGTTGGGCATATGCATCCAGTATTCTGTGATCATCAGATGCTATTAGATTGTCATGTATTTTCCCTCTCTGGTTCATAATTCAATACAATTCAATTTCTTTCTGTTCAATTCAATTTGATTCCATCTAATTCAATTTAATTCAGTACCTTCATTAACCACACACTCTATTAGTTACAAGCTGGTATGAAAATTAAACACAAGCCCTCCCTACACAAGGAACTTAAAATAATTTATCAGCTACTGTTTGAGGGACTTTTATAACTGTGGCATGAGCATGCTAAGCATTAGTGAGTATGACATCAAAGGTGTCAGGAAGGACTTTCATATGACTGTAACATATTGTGTGACAGAAAATAGCTGGTCCTGCTTATTTTATGTATATTTACTTATGAACACACTGCATAGCTATCATGATTTTTGAGGAAAAATGCAGCTAGAATGAATATGTATTGAAAGACAAAGGAAAAGAAGAAACAGGGAAAAAAAGTGCCGCAGCATGACAATATCTTCAATGCAGCATTAACAGTAAAGGAAATAAAAATCTAGCTGTATTTAAGTGTTTATTCCTATAATCACTTAGATCTTCATTATTTTTCAACAGACCAAAAGTGTTTGCTTTTGCGGATGTTCTAACACAAATATTCACTTTCCAGACCGATAAAAATAGCAGTCGTGTGCAGTTATGACCACCAACAGCATTTGTAGACACGTAAAATCAGAAAACATTAATCACACCAATATGAAGCAGGCAATGCATGGATTTCTGCAGCCTCCTTATTCTGCAGCCTCAGGTCGAGACCCCATGGAAGAAAAAGGGTAGCAGCCATAGTTTCACAAGAGAATGTATATTCCTAAGGGAATCTGACAGTATATACTACTCCCAGGACTGGAAGTCAAAGTCTGCCTTTGGTTTCTATAAACAGTTTTTATCAATAACACGTGATGGGGCAAAACACTTTCTGTGTCGCTCCACGTTTCTGATCTACTTTAGTAAATTCACTGCTTTATCAGTAGCCAAAAGCTCTCTCTCCCCCAGCTTACATCAGTGAAGGATAGCATTTCGAATAGCTCACTTTACTTTAACACCTGTGCCTGTTAAGTGGCTTCAGTCCTGTCCAACTCTTTCTGATCCCATGGACCATAGTGCACCAGGCTTCTCCATCTATGGGATTCTCCAGGCAAGAATACTGGAGTGACTTGCTAGTCCCTTCTCCAGGGGATCTTCCCAATCCAGGGATCGAACTCGGGTCTCCTGCATTCTTTACCATCTGAGCCACCAAGGAAGCTCTTATTTTAATGTCCATGTTCCATTAAACGTGAATGTCTTCTTCATCCATGGCACATTAATTAGCATTTAAAATTTAGGAAGTTCTCACTCTAGGCCATGGGGTTGCAAAGAAGTGGACAAGACTTCGTGACTAAGCAACACTATAGGCTAGACTCACTTAAGGAAGCAAACATTCAGGAGACGCTCTCCCTAGTCTGTGCTTCCTCTCGTCCCATCCTTTACTCATGTGCTCATCAGCTCATCATCTGTGTAAGCTCGCCTTCTCTAGGCACTGTTGATCCTGCCCTCATGGAGCTTACATTTGCTTGGGAAAGAACAGATACCAAACAGACAGTGGACATGAATGGCTATCACACTTGCCTTTTAGGTAGTAGAATCTTCTCAGCCAATGAAATCCTACAATGAAAGTTCATCAAGTTATGAAACTGAGCTGTTTATTTGGGGTTGGGATGGGAGGATGTATAGAAACCCAGGATTGCAATCCAGGGCCCTTTCTTATTTCATTTCTTTTTCTATTTAATTGGAGTATAAGTGCTTTAAAATGTTGTATTCATTTATGCTGTACAATGAAGAGAATCAGCCACATGCATATATATACATATATGTGTGTGTGTGTGTGTGTGTATCTGAGTGAACTCCGGGAGTTGGTGATGGACAGGGAGGCCTGGCATGCTGTGATTCATGGAGTCGCAGAGTTGAACATGACTGAGCAACTGAACTGTGTGTGTGTATATATATATATATTCCCTCCCTGGTGGGCCTCCCTCACCCTCTACCTCCAACCCCTCTAGGTCACCACAGAGCACCGAGCTGAGCTCATCTCAGTTCTAACATCTCTCTCTTCTTCCTGCTCTCCCTGTTAAACGGCAAAGTTTGAGACGAGGGTATAGTTTAGTCATACTCTGTATTTACTGAATAAAAATAAATATGTTTCATTTTTAATTACAAAAGAGAAGTGCGTGCTATTTCTCCACCCACTGCAAGAGTGACTTCATAAGTAAAAATATGCTCTCAAGAGTTCTTGCTGCCCAGCACCCCTCACCTGTCCCCCTCCCCTCCTGAAAGCATTGCACTCAGCATGGAAGACCCTCTGCTCTTGCAGCCTTCCTAGAAGATCCACTGCAGAACCACAGAGAGAACCAGCATTTACTGAGCACTTTTGTGTTGTGGGTCCCGTGCTAGATGCTAAAGGTACAGCAAGTGATACTGAGATGCCAAGGATGGATTACGGCCAGGATCGTGCAGGTGAAGAAGCAAAGATTCGGAGAGGGCAAGGAGCGAGGTCAAGGACACCCAGCTCCTGGCTGAAAGAGACGGGATTCAAACCCCAACCCACCGGGTCTTCTGTTCGCCTGCCACTGCCTTGCTGCTTCTGTGCCACAGTGCTGCCCCCCTGAATCACTGGCCCCCTGCATTTCTTCTCTCTCTCCATCTCCTCTGGCATCTCTCTCTCCCTCTCCAATTCTCTCTCTCTCCCTCTCATACACACATGCTTTCCCTCTGCTTGGAAATACCCACTCCTGAAGTGGAACACTTGGAAGGTCTACTTGGACTTTCTCTTCCCCGCCCCCCGACTGCTGTCCCAGGCTGCAGCTGCTGCTCCTGAGGCCACAGCGCCAGCAATGCCAAAAAGCTGTTTTTCTTCCACTCTAGTAAACATGCTTCTATTCACTCGTGAGTTTGTGCATTTGTTTATCTGATGAGCCCCTACGACTGGAGGAGGAGGCCTGGATACACTGTTAACCCCTCCCAGGCTATGGTTCTCCAGCAGCGCGCTCTCCCCACGCCTACCTCGGCCCCGGACACAGGGCTCCACTGAGCTCAGACGCAGGGCTGGAGGAAGGAAGATGTCTTTGAGGTTGAGACTTGGAGGTGAGCGGGTGAGGGCATAAACAGAACATCTGCTTTCATTATCCGAAAACAAATTTAGTGCCAATAAAAGGTGTTCAAGTGAGAAGACTGGGGATGGAAATTGACAGAAACACAGCCATACCTGATCCTACCTCTAAGGCATCAAATCCTCTGCAACAGGACTTAACTCCATCTGGCCCCTCGGCAGGGAGCTCGGACCCTTCTGACTTCATTCTCTGGCCTGCCAGCTTTTCTTAAACCTTTAGGATGTCAAATAATGCTGTCTTAAGTGGTTTATAAAAACTCACTCATTCAACCTTCACGAGGGTTCTAATGAGTCACAGAGAGGTTAAATGACTTGATCGAGGGCACGCAGCTAGTGAGCAAGGGAGCCAGGGCTGAACGCAAGGAGTTAACCACAGCGCCGTGCCGGTTATTGACCAAAGGACACTTATTTTTAGACATATTCTGAGACCTATAAGTGAATCGATGGGAATTTTAAATTTCTTTCTAAATAAATTAATGACCAAAAGCCTGACATGGTAGCTGAGTCCATGCTCTTCAGTCAGTTACTATTTGCCTCCTGACCTTGGGTTAGTTATTGAATCTCCAAAAGCCCTGGTCTCCTTACCTCCTCAATAGGGGTGATGGTCACATGTGGAGGAGACAGACTGAGGGAATAATATGTCGGAAGCGGTACCTCACTCTTTACTCTGGATGCCCATCCCTGGACAATGATATGTCAATCACAATGACACAGGCAGGGCCTTTTAGAGGATGGAGAAGAAACCAAACCAAATCAGATGAAACCCACACACAAACCACATTCATTTGGTATAGATTTCAACTCTTGGCAACCACGGTTACTGCCAGTAGAGATCTGAATCTCTAAATGTCCACAGCAGTCACGTTCCCAGAAAAAGCATCATCCCCCTGCCCCGAGGGCAGTGCACCTTAAAAGACACCTTCTGAGGGCTCTTGAGACTCTGCCCACATCTGTCCCATACCCTCTTCCACCCTCTTCCATCCCTGCCCCAAGCCCTTTGAAGTCCTCATCAGGACTGCCTGCCTCTATTGTTCACCCCTTGCAGCATCAAGGTCCTGAGTGCCATCCTAGCAGGAAGGGCAGCTGGTCATCTGCCACGACCTCTATCTCAATCCCATCATCTCACAGAATTATTTGGCTAAGTTTGTCATAAGCAACACAAACACCTGGACTAGTTTTAGGAAAGTCAGCAGGACTCCCTAAAGGGATTCCTTTTCTCCACTCAAGGTAGATTGGTGATATCCCTAAGTCTCCAGTGGCTCCCAAGCTAGGGTGTCCCCTCTGGCTGCTCCCTCCTCCTCCCACTGCACCTGGGTCTGCGTGCAATAACGCACACCCGATCCACTTACCGGAGAAGGCAGTGGCAACCCACTCCAGTACCCTTGCCTGGAAAATCCCAGGGACAGCGGAGCCTGGTGGGCTGCGACATGGAGTCGCACAGAGTTGGACTCGACTGACGTGACGCAGCAGCAGCAGCAGGTCCACATACAGTCGCCGGCACAAAGACACACTGGCAAACTCACTCCGCTTCCATCCACTCCTCCTCTCTAATGTGCAGATTACCACTATCACCTTCCCATCTTAAAGGAGTATTTTGAGTAGAAATGCCATAATAAACACAAAGTTGCTTTGAGATCTTCAGAGAAAGGATTTTATATGGAAGTGCATTCCACAGTATTTGTTGCGTATGGCTAATTCACTGTTAGTGTTGTTTAGCCACAAGTTGCGTCCAACTCTTTTCGACCCCGTGGACTGCAGCACACCAGGCTCCCCTGTCCTTCACTATCTCCCAGAGTTTGCTCAAACTCATGTCCATTGAGTCGGTGATGCCTTCCAACCATCTCGTCCTCTGCTGCCCCCTTTTCCTCCTGCCCTCAGTCTTTTCCAATTCACTTTGCTGTGCAATATAAACTAACACAGCACTGCAAAGCAACTATAGAAAAATAAAAATGACGATCGCTCAGTCACATCCAACTCTTTGAGGGCTACATGTCCATGGGATGGACATGCCCAGGACAAGATGGTTGGAAGGCATCACCGACACACTGACACAACACAGTGAATTAGGGCTACATGACCATGGGATTCCCCAGGCGAGAACAGTGGAGTGGGTGGCCATGCCCTCCTCCACGGGATCGTCTCGACCCAGGGACCAACCCCGGGTCTCTTGTATTCCAGGTGAATTCTTTACTGTCTGAGCTACCAGGGAAACCCAAATCAATTATATTCCAATAAAAATTAATTAGAAAATCATTTGACTATTTTCAGTGACTATGACCCTAATAGGAATCAGTCGCTTTCATCCACAATAATGTAGACAATGGCTTTGTAACTAAATTGATGGATTTGCTTAGAGAAAAAAAAAAAAAAGTAAATCGAGACTATAAGGTGATAATCCTGACTCTTCTATGGAATGTACGCAGCTATAGATCAAATTCAGGCTGCCTCTATAGCGGAAGCCAAGGCACACTGTTTTAATTGTATTTCTTGGTTGAATTTTGTTGGGTAACCCTATCAGTGCTACTGTAAATAGAGTCCAAGAATCAGTGCAACTACTCTGGGAGATGGTGAAGGAGGGCAGCCTGGAGTGCTGCAGTTCACGGGGTCACAGAGAGTTGGACACAACTTAGCCACCGAACAACAGCAGTAATTCTGCGGGCGAGCTGACAGCTGTTACTGGAAATGAAGTGAAAGTGTTAGTCACTCAGTCGTATCCAACTCTTTGGGACCCCATGGACTTAGCCTTCCAGGCTTCTCGGTCCATGGACTTCTCCATGCAAGAACACTGGTGTGTGTTGCTATCCCCTTCTCCAGGGGATCCTCGTGTCCCAAGGATCAAAACTGGGTCTCCTGCACTGAAAGCAGACACTTTACCATCTGAGCCGCCAGGGAAGCCCATGGCTACGAAGGGAACCCACCAGTCAGAGTAATCAGTCTGAGGAAAAGAAAGAGAGCACAGTCACTGCAGGCCTTCCGTTTCAGGGGCACCTGGGCAGCTTCAGAGATGATGAATGCTCTCTCTGAGGTTCTGAAGCAAGCATTTGCTTGATGTTGTAAGAATTTTATTTGGAAAGGCGGGGTTGGGGAGGAGAGAGTGTTTCTTCTTTGTTTCATAGTATTTCACACTCAGAAGTTCAGTCTCCGCCCTCACTAACCCTCTCTCCCTTCTCACATCCCAAGGGACCATGCATAGGTTGGCCCAGAATCTCAGAACCCCTTTCTCTTGCATTAAGAGGGTGACTGGACAGTACCCTACAGGAATTCCTGTTTCAGCGCCAAGATTATCCTTATTCTTGGCCTCAGCAGGGTGAGGAGAGCAGCTGTAAGAGTTAACAAGACCTGAATCTAGTGCCTGGGTCTGTTTTTCATTTATTGGCCCTATTCTCACTTTGAACACGGGAAGAACAAGCCTTTTAAGAGGACAGGTTCCAGTGTCAGTGTGGCTTAGACCAAACCTCATTTCTATCCCTTAGTTGGTGGGGGATCTTGGGGACATGAATCAACTCTCCAAGCCTGAGCTTCTCCCTGGTAAGCGAGGAACATGGCAGCAACTTGGTTTCAGGGTCAGTGCAAGCAACATTTTATATCATGTATGCCCAGTGTTTAGTTGATAAGTATTTGTGTCAATGGTATACCATTGCTGTTAGCAATTTCCATCAAACGCAATGCAAGTATCATAGAAAACTATCAAATGGTGTACAAATGAGATGAATAATACAGAAAAGTAGTATTGTTATTTTTTAAATTCTTATTATTTTTGCTCTTGCTTTGGGTCTATCCTGGAAGTGACAGAAGACATCCTTTTTTGTTGTTCCCTTTTTTTTTTTTTCTTTTTAACTTTACAATATTGTACTGGTTTTGCCACACATCAACATGAATCAGCCACGGGAGGAATCACAGCCTTTTATTTACATGAGACTTTGAAAGACCTAATGTTGTTGAGAAATACACATTTGCAAAACACTTTTCACTTTCATGCATTGGAGAAGGAAATGGCAACCCACTCCCGTGTTCTTATCTGGAGAATCCCAGGGACAGGGGAGCCTGGTCTATGGGGTCGCACAGAGTCGGACACGACTGAAGCGACTTAACAGCAGCAGCAACAGTACAAGTTTAAATGAGAATTTACACACACACAAACACAGACTCACTGAGCCTGGAAAATGATTGTGAAGACAGAGAATTAATTCTTCTGTACTTCCTGCTGTGCAGAAAGAGGGGAAGGAGGGAGCCTCGAAATCAAATAACATTTCCTTCAACTATGAAACTTGGAGTGAATAAGCGATTGACTTTTCCATTTGGTGCCTTAATTCCTGTCTGTCAGATTTCCTGCCATGTCTTGCCCGGAAATGTTACCATCTATCACTCTTCTGGAATGAACCAGGCCAGGTACATCTCTCTGAATCTCATTCTCCTCTCTGTTTCCCTGATAAGCCTGGGGGCTGTTGACAAGATTCCTATTTTCACGGATAAAGTACCATTTACACTACAAATGGCAAAGAGAATGGTAGGGTGTGTCATTTAAACACAAGGCCCCCCGCAAGGGAAAGCAAGCCAGGACTTCCAAACATAAAATGCTGGCCTCCAAAATCAGAAGAGATGGGGGTGGGAGAGAGTCCAATTAGCATTCATGCCAGCTCTTACTTGGTGAAATCAGGGATCATAGCCTTGCGGATTAAGGATTAAGAGCAAATTTGGCTTAGTGAATATTCCTCCTCTGGATAAATGTCTGTTGAGGATTTAGAAAACATTTTTTCTAAACCAGTTGGGTATTTTCTCAACATGCCAATATTTTTATTTTTGTTTCTTAATAATTACATCAACTTCTATATACAAAGCCTGATTTTCCCCCCCACATTTTAAAGGTGAAACCTCCTCCACCAATTTAATTGATCCTCTTGCCTCCAGTCTCTCCACAGCCGGGAGAGGAGCAGCGGGGCCGCAGGGCGCAATCAGCAGGTGACCCCACCAGCGGGGTCAGCCCATCACGCTGTCAGCTCACACAGCACTGAATCCAATCTGCAGGGATCACAGTGCAATAAGCTGCCTGCATTCCCAAGTTCCCGACAATCATTTCTGAAATGGACTCAGCACTTGAGAAAGCTTTTACATGGCTTTGCCCCGCGCGTTCTGGATCAAAACTGTAGATGGAGTAACTGGGGGAACGATCCAGGGTGGCAAGGCTTAGCGGGGACTCTTCCTTCAAGGATGATGGGGGAGAAGGGAGCATCCGGCCCGTCCTGCTGGCAATCTGTCAGTCCTCCACCACCAGGGACTCGGTCCTTCCCCTTCTGCTCCCTCCCTCCTCAGCCCAGAGACACCAGAGGCCAACATCACAGATAAATAATAGCCTCCAACAAAAGAGTGATACAGGGGCTTCCCTGGTGCCCCGGTGGTTAAGAATCTGCCTGCCAGTGCAGGGGACATGGGTTTGATCCCTGGTCTGGGAAGATCCCACATGCGACAAAGCATCTAAGTTTGCACACCACAACTCCTGGGCCTGTGCTCTGGAGCCTAAGAGCCTCAAATACTTAAGCCCACAAGCCTCAAAGCCTGCGCTCCCTAGAGCTTATGCTCACAAGAGAAGCCACCGCAATGAGAATCCACATACACGCAACCAGAGAGGAGCCCCGGCTCTCACTGCAGTTAGAAAAAGCCTGCACGCAGCAACAAAGACTCAGCATAACCAATACATAAATAAATAAAATTAATACGAATAAAAAATGATATACTGAGGGAGGGGTAAGAAGGGATCTTGGCTCACTGTGGCCGCTTCACTTCCTCCCCATCCAGTCTCTTGGGATACAGCATTACCCACAATTCCAAACCCCAAACAGACCAAAAATGGTAGCTGAGTGTGCAGATTCAGGATCCAAAGACCATGGATCCACACTCTGGCTCCAACCCACAGTCACTGTGTAATAACTCCCCAGGGCCTCAGCTTACTCATCCGTACAATGGGAATAATGATAATTTTCCCTTCCTTACAGAGCCGCGGTAAGCACTGAATGGGTTAATACCTGTGAATGAGTTAATACCTGTGAAATACTCAGGACTGTGCCGGGCATAAAAGTGTCATCATCATCATCATCATTATTTGCAGGTGAATGAAGACAGATATTATCTGTATTTTTCTACAGATGTGACTGAGACTTCGATTGTGTAGTCACAGAGCTAGGATTCAAACTGGCATCTATCTGACTCTGGAGGGGAAATGCTTAGCCAAGAATCAGACGCCTCTCTTGGTCAAGGTTTATCCAAGCAGTTGGCACCAACACATGCTTCTCACCTCCTGACACAGGGTTTGGCTCTGATACATCAAGCCCTACTCACGAGTTTCTACTACCAGTTATGACACAGTGCTGCAGAAGAGGTGGTAAAGTTGCTTCCCTGTCTGTAGGGAGGAATCCCATGTAACTGTGAAAAGACAAACAGCAGGAACAGGCAGATAAGGACGAGAGGGAAATGTCCCCCCGTCGCCCATGCAGCGTCCTGTGCTCTGCCCTGGAGTCAATGGCCTTTCAGATGAGTGTGCTCAGCTGCTCCGGTCTTGGGAGGTTTTGTCCCTGGTGAAGCTGTGCCCTCCCTCGTGCTTAACCGCCTCCTCTCCATCCTAGAAGTGCCTGATGCAATGCCTCTTCAGCGTGGCGCTCCTGGCCTCTGCAGTCTAGACTCTGTTTCCTCTAAGCCCTCCACTGCACACAGTCCCCGCTGAAGCCCAGATGTGCTGTGCTGTGCTGATGTCTCTCTCCTCACTTGAGAATAACACCCATGGAGGCAGGGGTGGTTTCTCCACGGTCTGACCACATGCAGCGCCCAGCATACAGTGAAGGATTACTGACTGCACCTCCTCTAGGGACACGACTGCCTGGCCTCTCCCTCCCCTCCTTTGTCTCCTGTGAACCTATTTCAGGAATCTCCAGGGAGAACATATCATGAGAGGTATGCTCGTCCACGCTGGCCGTGAGGACCAACTGTGGACTGTCCTGTGCCTTCGCGAAGGAGGCAGCTCTGGGAGCCCTCCAGCTTCAGGTCCAGGCTCCGCCTTTCTAACAGCCCCAAACTGGGCAGCGGGTCTCCCGCCACTTCCCTGGATGGATACTTATCAGCCAAGCAGCTGGCGTTCAAGCATCACTCAGCACTACAGGAAAGGGACACCTGTGCCTCCCTTTTAGCCTTCCTGCCCTCCCCATTCTCCTGCCAGTGTGTCTTTTCTTTAAACCCTAGATCACCGGACTCGGTCACACTGCCAGTGGCCTCAGCTAGGTAAATGCCACTGAGCAAATTTCCGGTCACCTCTGGGATGGCCCAACCCAGAAATTCAGAAAAAGGTCAGTACAAAAGCTGGGAGGAAGACATGGATGGAATCTTTCCAAATAACCTGGAGATAGGTGGGGGGTCCTGTGAGCCCTGTTGGACAGCCTCACAGGAAGGGACTCGGAAATTCAGAAATTGGGTATCAAGGTTCCCCTAAGTTGGAGCTGCACCTCCATCAGGTAGCCAGTACATCAAACACACAAGAGCTTTAAAGGCCGCCCTCCTGGCTGAGCTAAGTGGAATGCATGTCCCTCTTTGCTTTGTCTTCTCCTCCCTCCAGCTTTCCCCATGGCCCCTCCAGCAGAACCCGGCGCTGTGCCTGTCTCCCAGGTAAAGTGCGTCCCCACCAGCCACCAGGACTGACATCATATAACCTGGTCCCAGGCAAGTGAGATGAAATGAACATCACCAGCAGTGCTGACAACCAGTGAGGCTGCAGGTGAAGGGCACGCTCCTCCCACCAACTGTGGCTTCAAGAGAGCCTTTGTTGACTTCAGAAACTATGTTTTTGGGGGCTGGGTCCTCTGTTCATTGGGGGTGCCATGCCCTGCTTCCTGTTCTTTGCCATCTCCATCTCTGCCTCTCCCAGCTCTGCTTGCAGGCAGGAGGCTGACTGGATAAAAGGACCCAGAGAACCTTCTCAGGAGTAACCAGTCCCAACAGCGATGACAGATGAAGGGGAAAAACTCACTCTCCTTTCTCCTCGGATATGCTTCATGCCCACGTGACCCATAGTGGTCTCCATTCCTGGGTCATCTGCCCACGTCTTCCTCCAGGGGTCGCTTGTGAGTGTTTGCTAACATACTTTACGCTTGGATTTTTCTCTTCTGTCACACAGGTCTGAGCTGTTCTTTTTGTTGCTTCTCGTCAGGAGGCATGTGAGGTGTGCAACCCTGAAATCAGTTATATTTTCCTTCCACTGCATTTCTTGTGGCTTGGTCATACGTGAAAAATTGCATTTCCTTTCTTTGGGGCTTAAAATTAGCAAAATACAAACAGAAATCCTGGGTCATAATCCAGGAGTCTTTTTCTCCAGGGTCGGTTATGCGGAGTCTCTTACGGGACAATGGCTGACTCTTCAGATGTGTTCCCGCCTGGCCCCAGGCACAAGCCGGTGGCTGTAGTGTCTTTCAGCAGCCGCAGCTCTCGGGTTAGTGACATCACAGTTCTTGTTATTTCTGTGTGTTGATGTTGTCAGTGATGCTGCTTAGTTTGGTCTGGTTTCTCAGTTTCTCTGTGCCAAGAATGTCAGGATGCTAATTCTGAAGCCAAGGTGACTTCTGCTGGGGTTTCTTGACTCTGGGTCCCTGAGCCACTGTCACTGCCAGCTGGGACCAACCATCCACCAATGCCTACCACAGTCATGCGCTTTTCTCACACACGGCTTCAGAGGGACTCTGGAACCATGACGAGAAACAAAGGGCTCTTTCCACTTGGCTGTGTGAGAAGAGTCTGTTCTTCCATTTCCAGAGGGAATACAAGCAAAGATTCACGAGCATCGATGGCCCTGCTTTTCTCCCCCAGTAGGTAATACCAGCCCCTCCATCCTTGGCAGCAAAGCAGGGTGCACCTGCCGCCAGATTCTGTGTGGTGTGGACCCAGAGATTGTTATACAGCCCAGAAGGTGATCTGACCTTCCAGGGAGGCGCCTGGGCTCTGCTTGGAGCTGGAGGGAGGGGTGACGGGTGTAGGCTCGAGGGTGGGGGGCACCGCTGCTCCACAAGCATGCCTTCAGATTCAGCAGAAGAGGACGCCTGTGATCCACCAGGAAACAGTGTGTTGAGACACTCAGGTTCATCCCTATACTCTGGGCTCATCCAAAAAAGCTAATAAAGAAGGAATAGCATCTTCCTTCTAAAAGTGTAGCTGAGATGAATAGGTATGAGCATAAACTTAGGTGGACACACACAGCTGCAAAGAAACGATATGAAACTAACTAAAGATGAAATGTTAGGTCAGCACAGAGAATGAGGGAGTTGGGGCCGCACAGGCAACCTAACCACACACTCAGGACAGCATGCAGTTGACCCACTCAGCTCTGACCTTGAAGAGGACTCTCATATGGGCCAAGAGCAGGATGGAGTCCTCAAGACCACGCTGAGGAGCAGTTCACTGGGAAGGAGTTTTCTTCTCTTGGCCTCAGAGCAGTGATGTGAGAAAACGTGGGGGCTCGAGGGACAGCAAGGATGTCAAAGATTTGAGGGTGCACATCGTCCAGCCAGTCCAGGAGGGTCAGGGATGCTCATACCTGCTCAGAAATTTCAGCAATGGCAAGGTTCTGGCAGACTCCCTTAGTTTTGAAGTTTGAGAATTCTGGTTTTAGAAATTTGGGATTTTTGCTTTCAAATGATGGTTTGAAACTATGCCTTGGAAGGAAAAGAAAAATGGCATCTGATGTGGAAACACTGCTGTTCAAAGGCTTGTAGACAAGTTATGCATAAGGGATATCCAGGAATTAGCATCAGGCTTGCCTGGATACGCTGGCTGAAATCTGGCCTCAACACTAAAAGATTGTTTAGATAACTGAGTAAGACTCCCTTCCTGGGCATTCAGCGCCAGAATCATGTTCTTTCTTGGTTGAATGACTGATATCATTTCAGATCCTAGTTTATAAGAGCACAGAAGACCTAGCAAAGGAGATTGAAGGATCCTAGATAGATGGATGGGTGGATGGGGGCTGGTGGATGGATGGATGGGTGGATGGATGAATGAATAAACAATGTACGAATGAAAGGATGGATGGACAGACGGATGGATGGACAGATAGATGGACAGATGGATAAATGGATGACTGGATAGATAAAGGACAGAAGGTAGGCAGACAGAACACTCAGCTGCCCCCTCTGCTTCATGGCCCTTTCTTCTCTCTATAGAGTGTCTTGTCTCCACCCCACGTAATGATCAGAATGACACAAAGAACATGGGGAGCACTGTCTGGGGATGATCTATTTTCTGTACTCAGCATGTTCCCAGAAACCTGTTGTCCCCAGGAAAACAGGTGAAAGCCTAACACTGTCAAGAGTGGTGAATGCTTGCTGCTTAATTTTTTATTAATGGTATTAAAATTTCTTGCCTAAGTCATTAATCATTAGGTCATATGAAAGGCTTATGTTTATTCAGAGATAATAACTCACATCCTCACAGTAAGGATGTATGTTTTCTCCACTGGTCAGCGGAAGTGCTGCACTATTATATAAAGGGATAGGCTTTTTTTTTTTTCTTTTTCTTACTCATTTATTTTTACTTAGAACAGGTAGCTCAGTTTAACAAATATTTATTGAATGTCTCCGACAAAGATAAATACAATACAGTCTCTGCTGTAGACAAGGTTAGAATGATCGCAACAATGACAAAAACGCAAGAACTGTCATCGTTTCCTGGACATTTACTGGTTGCCAGCTTCTATGCTATGCACAGGATCTTATTTATCTCATTAATTCCCAAAACCATCCTATGAAGTAGACGCTCCTTTTATCCCCATTTTGTGGAAAAGGAAGGTTAAGTATGTCGAATAACTCGTCCAAGGTCACGCAGTAAAAGAATGGTTACAGTTCGGTGGGAGAGACAGGCAGCTGTATAGATAAAATACATTGCAGTTTCTTAATGTATATAAGCAACTACTTTTCTATACACAACCAGAACAGCAGGATTCTCTCACCTCTTGATTTTCCATCCAAACATTGCTGGGGACCCACCAGTAGATGTCCAGAGATACTGGGAGTTCAGCAAGAGCTCAGGAAAAGAAAATGGTCAGCTCTTCCAGGTCAAAGAAAGTGTCAAAGGAAGTGAGCTGGTGACTGTGAACACTGAGAATCAGGCCTGCCCCCTGCACCAGGGATGGAGAAATCCCAGAACAGAAAGCAACCTCACTGCCAACTGACCCACACCAAGAAACACGCTCAGAAGAAACCCCAGCTCTGACTTAGCAGTACTCAGACTTGGGAGCTGAGGATCCTCCATGCTTTTCCTTCTGGGTTGTATTTTAAGGATTTGGTGGACTAACCACAGAATAGAATATTAAATAGTCATCGAAATCACATGTCTGAACAATAATTGCTCACATAGAAAATCATATCATGTTTGCAAAGGAAGCTAAATATAAGGAAATATGCCCGAAGAGTAACTTCAGACAGCTCTAGGTACAGAATTGTAAACTGAAAAAAGAAGTGTTGTCAGTTTTTTAAGGGTCGTCTCATTCCCACTGCATCTGTGAGGGCCGCCCATGACTCCGCCTGGTCCACTCCTGTCTCTCCAAGGCCTTCTCCACTTCTCTTCCTTCCAGCAACCCTGTCAGCAGCACCTTCCACCTCCTTCAGATCTGCAGCCTCCCACACAGTGCCAGAGCTTAACCCTTTCCTGCCTTCAGAGATGTGAACCTGCTCATCACAGGACCACAAACCCAATAAGCAAGCTGTTCCTACAGGAAAAGCCCTCTTCTCCCCATCTGACCACCGCCGCCTCCTCTAGGCTTGCTCCATGGAGGCACACTCAGGGAAGCAGAGACGGTGCTGGAGTTGGATCTCTTTAGGTGACTCTCACTGTCTACAACCCTATGAAGCCTGAAGGGGCTTCCCAGATGGCTCAGTGGTGAAGAATCCATCTGCCAACGCAGAAGACGCAGGTTCCATCCCAGCATCAGGAAGATCCCCTGGAGGAGGAAATGGCAACCCACTCCAGTAATTCTTGGCTGGAGAATCCCATGGACGGAGGAGCTTGGCGGGCTACAGTCCACAGAGATTGCAGAGAGTCAGACACAACTGAGCAACCAAGAGCCCACACGTGCATGGAGACTGATTAACCTCCTGCCCCAAGAAACACTCGCAACAGCAAGCGGGACAGCCTGGTTCTCCCTCCTTTTCTAGCCCTTCTGCCCTGTATTGTTCATCTTCTCACACAGTTGTGGGGTACCAGGGGGGACACAGAAAGAAGACATAATTTTGATCTGGAGAAGATGCACAGTAGAGATCCTGGGTGATTTTTTTTTTTAATTGGAGTATGATTACTTTATAACACTTTGTTAGTTTCTGCTGTGCGACAAAGTGAGTCAGCTATATGTATACATATATCCCCTCCCTCTTGGGCCTCCCTGCCACCCTCCATCCTACCCCTCTAGATAGTCACAGAGCACAGAACTGAACTCCCTGTGCATCCCACCAGCGTCCCACCAGCTACCTATTTACACCCGGTAGTGTATATGTGTCAATGCTATTCAATCAGCACTTTCAATCTTTGCATGATTCTTCAATCTGAATGCTCTCCTCTCCTCTCAGACCCAGCGAATGCTGCTGAGACAACAGTAATCCCAGCTTTTCCTGAATATCCGGTACTGGGTCTGGTTTTCCCTGCGAACAGCTATGGGGAGAATAACGCAGTCGTGTGCTTGAACTGACCCAGTGGTACAGCCAGCAGCCATAATGGCTGAGCACTTTCCAATCTTGCAGAAACGATGTATGTGTGCACGCTAAGTGCATGCTTCGGTCACGTCTGACTCTTTGCGACCCTATGGACTATAGCCCGTCAGTCTCCTCTGTCTGTGGGATTCTCCAGGCAGCAGCACTAGAGTGGCTTTCCCTGCCCTCCTCCAGGGGATCTTCCAGACCCAGGGATCAAATCCATCTCTCTTATGTCTCCTGCATTAGCAGGTGGGTTCTTACCACTAGCACCATCTGGCACTCACTTCCCAAGTTGGAAAACCGAGTACTAACTCAGGATGGCTAATATAAAATTACAAAGCCATAGTTACCATTTTACAGTTCATTAATCTGCCAATAGGTATAATTTACTTGATCTTCATAATACAACAATATTCTCCCCATCAATGTTCTCCCCATCTTACAGATGAGGAAATTAAGGTTCAGAGAGACCCAGTGGGCTTCCCAAAGTCATACTGCTGGAATTGGTTCCTATGTCTTCTGGTTCCAAATCCACTATCACTTAGAACCTTCCAGAGATTCAGGAACACAGTGGGAGTTTGCCCCAGCTTCTGGCATCAGTAACGCTCCTTCTTCTGTTCCCACTGAACAGAGAATCAAGACTCCTGAACCTCGAGCTTGCTGGTGATTGCACATTCATACCCACTGAGTGACAGCAATCTATTGCCGGGAATTATAGTTTAATAATCCTACAAGTCAGCATATTAAGGCCGAGAGACAAAAATAAAATGCATGCCTGTCCAAATAAGCTTCAGGTTATTCTGAATACATGTGAGTGGATTTGACAAATGAATGTCCTTTGCTATCGGCACTTCAGGCTGAGCCTAGTGAACGTCCTTTGTTTCCACGTTCCCCTCATCAGTTCCACCTGATTCTCCTCTGGTTCTCTCCACTGCATTGACTACAAATTGAAAAAAAAAAAAACAAAAAACCAAAAATAGTTCCCCTAAAAAAGCCACCATGAGACACACACATACACACAGGCACACACACGCACCATAAAATGAAGAGCAAAAACAATACACAGGCGAATGTGTGCATTTTAAACAAAGAAAGGCTCTCATCTAGATAAATGTAATGGAACCCCCTTTCTTTCTAAATACTGGGTGTGGAAGACTCCAGCTAGTCTAATTTATGAACAGAAGGACAAAATGAACATGCATTCCTAAAATGTGCTAGGAATTCTGTCAGGTACTTCCATGTAACCAACTGATTGAGTCTTTGCAACAACCATGGGACTGGCTGTTACCTTTTTTTTATATGTATAAGGAAATTGGGTGCTTACGTGATGTGTCCATGGTCAGAGAGCTGGCAAAGCTGTGATAAATCTTACAAGGGACCCTTCTACTGTCAGGCACAGACCAAGCTCTTTCACAAACATTAATGAACAAAACAAAGACCCTACTTGGAAGGAGCTCATAAGCCATAAGCAAGTGAGGAGAAACAGACAACAAACAACACAAATTAGGAAAACAGAAAATATTAGAAGGTGATGACAGCCGTGAAAGAAAGAAAAACTAGGACAGGGAAAGAAAAAGAATGGAGACTATGAGTGGGACTTAAGGCTGCTATGCCATCCTTTGTTGGTGGGGGGCAATGGGGAAAGTGGGGTCAGATTGAAGACCTGGGGAAAGGAAAGCAGCTAGAGCAAGGGACCCCCAGAGACCAGCCTGGCCGCTGTACCCACAAACACCTTGCTCAACACAAATGCCCAGGGGTAGGGCAAGTCTGCAGAGCTGGGCCCCAGGAACCAGGCTTGAACAGAACAAGGAGCAGGTCAAAGAGGTGAAGGATGGGGGCTTGCCTGGTGGAGCATCACCATGAGCTTGGAGCTCCTCCCTGGAGGGGAGGTACTGGACCTGGTGGAGGGTGCAGAGGATACAGAAGGCAGGCAGGTGTGATCTTTCAGGGCCTGCCTTTTGGGGTGTGATGTTTAATTTTATGTGTCAATTTGACTGGGCTAAGGGCAGTCCAGATAGCTAATTACATCATCCAGATAGCATCTCTGCCAGGTGTGTCTTGGCGGGTATTTCTCGGGAAGGTGAGCTTTCCAATCAGTAGGCTGAGTCAGGAGGACCCCCTTCACCAAAGGAGACAGGCATCATCCATCCAGCAAGGGCCCAGAGTGGACAAAAGGCACTAGGTACTCCTTGACCTAGGAAATCTGTCTTCTCCTGTCCACAGAACTGGAGCTCCTGGTTCTCGGGTCTTCAGACTCAGAGTTATGTCATCAGCATCCCTGGATCTCCAGCATCAGACGGTAGATCACAGCAGCATGCCCTCAGCCTACATGACCTCTGGAGCTGACTCCTAGGACAACTGTTCTCTTCCCTATAAATCCTACTGGTTCTGTGTCTCTGGAGAACCTCAGCTACTACCATGGGCTTCCTTCTCAGGAATCTGCCTGAAATTAGTCTTTCCTCTGCTGACAGGACTTCCAGGAACTTGTGCTGGGACAGCCAGGGAGGACTGTGCCCAAGTGGCTTCAGGCACCGAAGGACCCCTGATCCTGGGCTACCGCTACTCCCACACACTCACTTCCTCCTCCAAACAGCCCTAGGAGGCAACTCCCAACACCAAACCCATCCTTTTACACAAGGAAACAGACTTAGAGAAGTCCGGAGACTCGCCCAAGGTGGATCACGACTGCAAATTGCCCTGTTTGACTCAAAAGACCATGTACAGTCCTTGGAACAATAACAAATGCCAGACCAGAGAACCAACTTCTCTCTTTACAGTGAAAAAACACTTCACTCTGCATTAAACCCTTAGCCAGAGATGGGTATGCTGTAAGCATCATTGGCCAAAGAATGCATGGGGATAGCAAGGGAGGTCAAGAAAGGTAGATTGATGGAAAGCATGCTTTATACTTAGTGAAAACAAGCTCAGACTGCCCTTCATTACCACATTCAAACAGAGTGACATGGGACAAGAATTCAGAGAAACTCAAGCCGGGAAGGGAATTCACAGCACAGACAGACAGACCCCGGTTCTTCTCACCGACATCACTTGTGCAGGTAGAAAATCACCCACTGGCCAAGTGCACATGTGCACATGCACACGGTAATATTTTGCTTGCAGATCTGCCTATTTACATAGTTAATTTGGGATCTGTTTGCAAACACAAATTAGTTTGGTGCAATTACTTTGTGCGCGGACACAGAGTCATCCGCTTCAGCAGTTTAACGGCAAGGAGAATGGCTGCCTCGTAGCATATGGCTGTCTATATATAATCACAATATTACCTGCACATATTAGTTACATAGCAGTTACATTATAATTAGTGCTGGTTTTCAGCCATTCAAAGGTGAAAAAAAAAAAGTATTTTAATTAAATCAGCAAGGTGTTTTGAGCAGAGAGAAGCGGCAGAGAGCTTAATGATTCATCGCACTCCATCAACTGAAATGGGACGGGCACGCTAGCACCTTCTTGCCTGCCAGGAGGGGCGATGCTCGCCTGCTAACAACAGTGGGTATTGTCTCTACGTGACCTTGGACCCAAGATGTCGCCCGCTTTCAAAGACTCATCTGCAGGCCATCAAACAGGGAGTCAGACAACTGTCAGAGTTGAAAGGGACCTCAGCCATGGTCTGACCCACTGATCACCAGTCAGAGAGGGTGACTGAGGCCTGGGCAGGCGAGGGAGTGGCTCTGGATGACACAGTTTAGGGGGGAAACCAGAGACCAGAACTCAAGTCTCCTGGCCTGTATGCCTGCGCTCTTGTTAAATACACCACCCACATCCGAACGCATTCCCCGTCATACTTCTTGAAATGCCCCACGAGGAGCATTTTCCCCTAAATTAAAATTTCACACATATTAGACACCCTCAGAAAATGAAGTGGTATCACACAACCCGCTGGTAATGAATACATACAACCCCAGGATGGAGGAGCCTGTCCTAAGCCATTCAAGCAAGTGTGTCGCAATCTTCAAATTTCTTCGCGTGGTCCCTAGTACTTGTGCTTCTAACAGTATGCTGGATCCTGAAGGCAGTTCACTGAGATTCATTCGAGTGGAAGGAATCGAGGCCTGTCATCTGAGTTCCAGACACAGCATTCCCTGGGTGATGCTCGGTAGATGACCAAACCTTGTCCTGACTTCTCTGTGATACTGAATTACACACTTAAATGCTTTCCTCTCCTCTTCATTATGAAAAGAAATCTTTCTTCCAAGAGGTACTGTGTAAACATGAGCCTCAAATGACAAGAGGTGGTGACATAATCTCGAGGTTGACATTGCCAGCTCTTCCTGGGTGGGACTGGACAGAATATTTCTTACACCCATCCCAACCCCCATGCCATCAAATACTGTCTCCATCTTTCTTCTTAAGGAGCAAATGTAAACTTGGAGCCAAAGGGAGGGAAGGCTCAGGGTGGTGTTATAAACACCAGGACCATTCAGGAAGACGAATGGATAATCAACATCTCATCCTGCACCGGCCCTGTCCTTCCTCCCCAGTACACATTTAACACTCCAGGCTGAAGAGATTGAACATCCTTAGTTGCATAAGACAAGAAACAGACCCCAGGAGAACAGGAGAAGAGATTGCTGGTGTCCATCAGGAACAAGCGACCATGTAATAACTCTGTAATTACACGGTAACGAGAGCAGATTGAGACTGTAAATTACATCCTTGTCACCTCCGGGGAACGATGTGGCTCTATCTCTCATCTACAGAAAGCGGCAGCGCATGGTCCATAGTCACTGAGAGATAAGGGAATTCTTGGCTGCTAAAGCAGATTTGCTGCTGATGACAGGTGATAGACAGACAGGCTGAAATCTGGGATTTAATGATTTTCCAGGTGAGACACGACTGCCTCACCATCCATAGCAAGACATCCATTATCCAGGTAGCGTTCTCTGTCCTTCACATCAGAGGGACTGATGAAGGTTCCCCAAATTAGAGACAAAATGCAAAGGCTCCCCAATACACACACAAAAAAATGCTCACGTGTGCATGGGCTCACACACATACCAACAGCCAATTTACACTGCCTGGAACATTCAATCTGCAGACTTTTGAAACATCACTATTATAACACTTCACCGAATATTTTAATACTGCGAAGAATATTGTCTCTTTTTATGCAACATACTCTCTGGGACCATTATGCGGAGGCATTAAGAAATTCTGTGTGGTAGATTATTCAGCAAATATTATTTGACAGCCGACTGTGCGTATAGCATTCTGCTAGGTGTTAGAAAGAAAACAAAGATGAACAATACTCAGTTCTCCCCACCCTAAGTATCTAGGCCCACTTACACAGATAACATAAATACATAAAAAGTTAAATTATAACTCCACAGGCAATGTATAATTATCTGCCAAATGACTGGAACAGACATGAGAACTATAGAAACAACAGAAAAAGGAAACTCACTTTGGGGTGGTATAACCATAACCATAGCTTCTTATAGATTGAAATGAACATCTAAGAGAGCTGAAATACCACTTTCACTCAAGGTCTGTTAGAAAGAGACTATTCACATTTCTCTACATAAACAGTCCTTTCGGTTCTTCAAGAGCAAACCAAAAACAACCACTTAAAAAAAAAAAAAACAGAATTAAAAAAAAAAAAAAACACCTTTTTGTATTGGGTAGAGCTGATTAACAATGCTGTGATAAATTCAGGTGGACAGCAAAGGGACTCAACCATATACATACATGTATCCACTCTCCCCCAAACTCTGCTCCCATCCAGGCAGCCACAGAACATTGAGCAGAGCTCCGTGTATTACACAGTAGGACCTTGTTGATTACACATTTTAAATACAGCAGTGCATAACATGTCCATCCCAAACTTCCTAGCTATCCCTTCCCCTCATCCTTCCCCAACGGACACCATCATTTTGTTCTTTAAGTCTGTGAGTCCATTTCTGTTTCGTAAATAAGTTCATTTTTTGAATTAAGGAAAAACAGAAACCTTGGGAAGGAAAATATCAGAAATATGAGCATAAACAAGTTTAAAGCTGCGTATAGTCAAGCTGCAAATAGACCAGATACATACTAAGAACATGCATGTCCCTTTAGTATTTGAGGACATGTTTATAACTTGGGTGGTATTATATCCACAGCAGTAGGAATGTTTGTTGACCAACTGAAGGACTCAGAAACTTGTCTGAGACAGAGATAAATGCAATTGTCAAGTTGAGAAAGTACAAAAGCTTTAATCAAAGCATCCAGTTAATACAGGGCACGATCCATGGGGGATCAATGAGGGTATTTCTCCAAGAAACAAAGAGCCTCCCCTCTCCAGGTTCCTTGGCTCCTAAACTTTCAAACTTCCAATCACTATTCCTAACCGGCTGTCCAGGGAGGAGTGACATGACAGTTACTATAGAGCTACTGCTGAAGGTTAATCAAAATGGCCTCTTGGGTTTTATCCGGATTTAATGGAAACCCATTTGCCATCATCTGATTGGCACTTGAGCAGACTTGTGCCTGGCTGACCTTCCAGCCACAGATCTACAACATTTACCCTGTAAATGTTCTTCACTGAACTGTGAGGTGCACAGACTCACTCAGTATGGACCCTGAAGTTGGTGGCACTGCAGTTCAGGGCCCCCAGAGACCTTGGAGATGGAAACCTTAAACTCCAGGGCCCACTGGTGTTGGTCTCTGGGTGATGCTAAGGAATGAGGGCACCAGGAGGTCTGCACTTCTCCACGGAAAAATTGTAAAGAGTCTGCACCCTCTCTAGACCCTTAATAACTAGAAAGGTGTCAGTGGAGATTTTCTCTTTCTGGAATAAATCAGTGCTATCCCAAAGAAGATATCTTCTACAACCACCAGAATCCTAGTAAGATTAAAAAGAGTGGCACATGTTGGTAATGTTTTAAAAACAAAAGTCCAGGTTAACTATGTGACCGTGTGTATGTTACTTATCTTTGGGCTGTCATTTCCTTGCTCAAAAAGAAAAAGGTTGGGAGATATGGTCCTTCAGGTCCACCCTAGATTGAACATTCTATGAACTAGAAGAGCTGTAACAATCAGTTTTTCAGAAGTTAACGAAGAATAATCACATTCTCGATCTCAAGATGCTGATAAAGATACTCATGTTTAAACCAACAATTAAGGCTATAAACTAATTCAGTCACCTAGGCTTCTAACCTATCTCTAGCTCATACAATATTTTGTCTCAAAGAGCCAAGTGAGATCCCAGGGCTGTACTGTGACAAATCACGGTTGATCCAGAAGTCTCAGGGTATGCATTTAGGAACATCCTGGCAACACTGTGGAGGAAGCTACATTTCACATGATGAAACTCATCTCCAGGACATGTCCCTGCAGGGAACAGCAGCATCAGGGGAAAGTCCAACTGCCCCCCAACACATGGGTCTGCACCCACTTCTGGGTGCAATTTCTTCCCCTGGTCAGATTTCAATGTTCATGACAGGACAGGACGTCTCTCCCCACCAGTGACTTGATGTTATTTACAGTGGCCACAAGATCAATATCTCCTCCCCTGGAAATAAAGCTTTCTACTTTGCATTGGAATTTATCTTCAATGGCTGCTGGAAATCATTATCACACAATAATGTTCTATTCACTACTCGTGTTATCCCTTCAGCTGGGCAGATTGCCAGGCATTTGACTGCCTGACACTAAGTCCATTTGGTGCACGACAAAAATAAAACCTTGCATTGCCTGGAAATAACATGAGACGCACTCATCACCCAGCCAGAGATGATTGGGCTACTTTCTCTTTCTAAGGAGTTGTCGGAACTCATGTAAATCATCCAGGCTCTTGCCTATAGTCATGAGCACACCCTCATTTTATGTGTACAACAGGAATGAAGAATAAGCTTTGGCATGGACCGAAGTGATCATGAATTCCAGAGGTGAAGCTCTGAGGTCTAAAAGACTACGTGTTTATCTCTATATCAAGGCTTAGCTTGTCTTTACTGAGATAGGCTGTTTGTCATTTCTGTTAAATTTAGGAACATTTCTTGAGATCTTATCAGGTTCTGAGTACTGATCTAGGTACTTGAGGGGTGCTGATGAATACAGCATTCCTCCCTGGAGAAGCTGAACTAATAAAGTGAGGCAAAAAGATATACATAGTATGTCTATACAGAGTTATGAGACAGGTGAACAGCTGGCAGAGGACCAAGGACAAATACTTAATCCTGGTTATGAATTCAGGGCACCCTTCTCAGAGGAAATGCCATTTGAATAAGATGTCTTGAAGTAGAGCAACTTGAAATAAAGAAAAGGAGCATTCAGAAGACATCCTCTTATGGGAGCATCACAGGGACATTCAGAGGTAGATGGGTGTTAAGTCGGGACTGGTGGTTAACATATCTGTAAGAAGGTCTGAGTCACTAGCATTTAAAGAAAGAAAGGCAGCTCCACCTCTCTCCCATTACCAGGGGATGTTTTATGTTGGATACACTGGCATTGAAGTACCTATTGGTCATGGATTTGAGTGCGGCAACCTATAAGGAGAAATACTTCGATTACATTCAAGTAAGGGACTGTAGTCAGAGATGGTCCCGTGTGCAGCCGCTACAGGTAAGTGACAGTGAAAACCTAGGCAATGCATGAGATTTCCCACAGAGATGGCTAGCAGCTTTGGGTCGGGGACAGAGCCAGTGTTTAAGGGGTTTAAGCAGAGGCAGAAAGTGCATCCAAGGAGACAAAGCCAGAATATCTAGAGCGGCATGATGAAAACCAAGCAACGAAGCAGGATTGCTGAAGCCACAGCTGGACAGGGGCTCAGGAAGGGCTGATTTGAATGCAGTGATGAAAGAAGCACTCGGATGTGTGCAGAGTTTGGGAAATTTGTCAGAGCTGATTTCGTAGATGCAGTTGTGAGACTATTAGGAATGAACAGAAATAAGGAAGTAGATTTTACTCCATAAATGTCACTTAAGAATGAAATAAATGAACAGGAAAAGAGAGAGGGAGTAGAGGACGTGAGCTTCAGTTGTGTTTTTTGGGGAAAACCCAGTAGAGAACACGAAGATTTAGGGACTTCCACCCACAAAAGATGACATAGCAGAGTTCAGTTCTAAGTGAAACAGTATTTTTAATACCAAGACAAACATAGGCCTAAGTCTATTATAAGCTTTCAGGGAACCTTGTCTCCATCCTGGACCTCCCTCCTGAGCCCAGGTTCATACATGCAATTGCCTGCTTAGCATCTCTACTTGAAAGTCCAATGGACATCAAAACCTTACGAGACCAAATTGGAACTTCAGATTCCCCACCCCTAGCTCCCAAACATGCTCCTTGCCCTGTCTTCCTACTTCACTCCAGGTCCTCCAGCTAAAAACCGTTGAGTCTTTCCTGTCCACTCTCTTCCTCTTGTACCCAACATCCAATCTGCCAAACAGTCCCAAGAAACAGATCCAGAAAAGGACTCTTCCACATCATCCCAAAGCCACCATCACCTCTCTGGAATACGGCGACACATTACCTCTTCCTCACTGTTATACTTCTTGCATCCAGCTAGTCCCTTACAGTCTATTCTCCTCGGGTTCCTAGAGTTACTCTTTGAAAACAAAAGTCACAACAAGTCACTAGTTGGCTCAGTACTCTTTGGTGTCCTCCCTTTACATAAAGGGTAAACATCAAAGACTCTCAGTGGTCCACAAATTCCTCCTGGTGCTAGTGGACTGAATTACTGGGCTTGAGTCTTCTTTCCCCTCCCCATGTGGCCGGGGTGTACTTTCCTGCCTGTTGATGTGGGGCTTGGCCATGTGACTTGCTTTGGCCTCTGGGATGTTTGTAGACAGAACACACTCAGGCTTGAAGCTTATAAAGTGCTTGGGTGGTCAGGCTTTCCTCTTGCACTCTTGGAGTCTCCCTGGAGAAGAGATTGGGGGTAGGTGGCTTCTGGCTGTTCATCCTAGGGCCCAGAATGAACATGTGTGAAAGACACTTGAGCCTAATTTGCAGCCTACAGCCACTGCAGCCAATTTACAAATCCAGAAGTGAGGGGCAAAGATGCTGCTGTATGTCTCAGATTTCTGCTTACAGCACTTCATTGCCTCTCAACAATCAACCATGTCCCCCGACCCCACTCTACCTAGACAGTTGCCTCTTCTCTTTCCTGATTCAGGGTCCTCCTGACACAGGCCTTCTGCACACACAGCTACCGCTCCCTACCCCACAAAACCCAAATAGTCTCCTTCTTCACTCCTTTCAGGTCTCTATTCAACATCCTCTTCACAAAGAGGATTTCCAGGGCCTCTGTCTCAACTTCTCTCTGACCCTTTGCCTCGGTTTATTTTTCTCCAAGGTACTCCATAATAAAACGGACATGTTAAACATTTATTTATTTTTTAGCCAATAGGCCAGAGCCTATAACTTACTTTCGCACTTGCAGTCTGCTCAGTAATCAAACAGACATAAATTTAGGTTCCCCTGCTGACTTTCAATTCTCCATACCCTACAGAGCAGTGGTTTTCCAGCTGCTGTATGTGTACCATGACGTGAAATGTGCAATGCTTCCATGAGATAAATGGACAGCCTTTAAACAAATAAAATATATTTAACTTTACTGAGGGTGAACAGATGAGTGGGGGCTTGGCGAGTCACCAGTGAGAAGTGTCAGCAAGGAGGCAGGTACGGTGCTCAGGTGCCCATGATCCCAGTCACCTCGAGAGCCCTTGGGAGCAGCTCTGTGACTGATGTTTACAGTCATGACCTGAGTAACAAAATAAGATAAATGGTATTCGCCACGCTTTGCTCAATAAGACAGAACAATAATATATATATTTTAGAAAAAGAACTCTATCAAAAAGGATTGTAATGTTTTAAGTTCAATTTAAAGGCCGACAGATAGCTCAGCTATATGACAAATTCATTCATGTGGAACACTGTGGGTGCTTCATAAACAAGACTTTCTTCTATAAACATCAGGATCTGAAATGAGTTTGCTGATTATTCTTTCCCCATGAATAATGAGCAGAATTGATTTTTTACGCACTCCTCTTCTCTGACCTTAGGCAGCTTTCTTCTTTTTCTCTTAAAAAGGCAGTTTGTGAATACAAACACGAGTAGTTATGAGTTAGAGTCTATTTCCACCTTTTCCCTGTTAAAGGCCCAGATGATTATTTTCTGCCTGATGAACTACATGGACGGAATATCTTGAGTGGTAATTATTAGAGCAAACAGTAGTTCTAATTTCCAGTCCAGCACAGAAGTTAACGGCTGCCGTCACACCACAAGAAAGAAGTTGAGCAAACTGAAAACCAACAGCTCTCCTCGGACCCATCAGATAACTAAGGTCACAGGGAAAACTGCTGCCCTGAAACCGAAGGGACAGACAAGTGGATACAGAGGGTCCCAACCCACAGGGGCAGAATCCCAGAAGGAAGCAACTTCATGGGGATCAGCACTGGGAGAGAAAACCTTGCACTCTTATCCGGGAATCACTAGAGGAGCAGCGTGGACAAGTTTGAAGGTTAATAACTCCAGGGGCTCCTGTCTTAGTGATGCTTCTACACACATTTGTCATGTTACCTCCAGAAGCCCCACCAGGTCTTCACAGATCAGGAAGAATCCCCCCTTACTTCCAGTAGGCAGAGAGAAAACAGGGTCATGGTAAAATCCATCCAGGGCATCCTGTTCTTCTGAACAAGGCGTGATCATAAGAGAAATTATTTCACCATCAGCTAAATGACCAGGCAAAAGAAAATACCAAACTGCACCCACTCACCTAAGGAAGAGGAGAAAACAAAACCAAGAAGTGATTATAAAGGTCACAGTCCAGGGACCTGGGCTCACCACATTGCTGAGACCTAATCACAGGACTCCGGACGCTTTCTCTCCACATCTCACACACCAAAGGGGGTCCTATATATAATAACAGGAGATCACAGCTGAAATAATGGTGCATTTTCTCAGATGCTATGTGAGAAGTCTCTAGGGAAACCCAAAGACAAGAGGCATACAAAAACAAGGACACCAAGGGGAAGTCTCAGCCTTTGACACCTATAGCTAAAGCAAAGAGTAGAGTGTCTAAACCCTAGCCAGATAAACACAGAGCCTTACACTGAACACCTGTTTAACTCAGTTCCCTTTACCTCACACATTTTTAATGGCTCTCACCAAAAAAATTATAAGACATACCAAAAGACAAAAAAGAAACAGAGCAAGCATTGGAACCAGACTCAGATATGGCAGAGATATTGAAGGTATGAAATTGGGAATTTAATACACAGCTATGATTATTAGTTCTATATTTAGATTTTTAAGAAATCTCTATTGCTTTCCATAGTAGCTGCATCAACTTACATTTCCACCAGTTCTACACCTGAATATGTTTCAGAAAAAAGCACACTAATTTGAAAAGATACAAGCACCCCAAAGTTCACAGCAGCCTTATTTAGAGTTGCCAAGACACAGAAGCAACCTGCGTCCATCAACAGATCAATGGATAAAGAAGATGGGGTGCATATATACAGGAAGTCCCAAAGCAAGGCTTTTAAAGAAACTAGTGGAAGAGGGACTCACCTACAGAGGAGCAAAGGTAAGATTTACATCAGACTTCTCTTCAGAAAACACACAAATGAGAAGAGTGGAATGAAACATTTCATGTGTAAAAAAGTAAAGACCCACCAACCTCGAATCCTGTACCTAGCAAAATTATCTCTCAAATGTGAAAGAGAAATAAAGACTTTCTCAAACAATCAAAAATTGGGGGAATTGGTGTTCAGTAGAAGGGCTTTGCAAGAAATGTCAAAAGAAGTTCTCTGAAGAAAAGAAAAACGATGTAGGTCAGAAACTTGGATCCATCTAAAGTCATAATATTTTGTTTTCACATTTCTTACTTATTCAAAACATCCCTGTCAATCAGAGATTCTGATCTGCATGAGACAATCAGCACTAATCCAGTTCGTATTGTTCCAGCTAAAAATAAAGAAGCTTGACATGTTGGTTTCATATGTGTCCTCACCAAGAGGCAAAGAAAACAGCCATCAGGGCTCTGAAATTGTGATGATACCTGGAGGGCCTGCAGGGGTCTCTGGCAGAGACAACTAGGCAACTCCATCTGTTCCAAGGACTTGGATTAGATTGGAATAATTCTCTGGATGACTTTAAGTTGTAAGCTTCATCCCCATCAGGAAGCACAAGTGTGGATGAAGTCCAAGCAATTCCGACTTCCACATCTTATAACTAGAAAATGGGAGTCAGAATGATCAAGGATACAGCGCAAAGGCCTTGACATTGCTGACTGTATCCTCATATCATCTATCAATGTTTTTCCCCAATCTGCTTTGCCCAAATCAGTTCCTCAGTTCCCAGTAACATTTCCTTCTTCAGAAGTAGAGACACAACAGCCTGCCCCCACGGCCCTTCCGCCCGGTCAAAATCCAAGCTAAAACTGAACAAAGCAAAACCACAGCAAAAATAGTTACACTGTTCTCAACACCAATCGCTGCCGATAATATCTGTGAATTATCCGCACCAGATCCCAGTCTCACTCTGCCATACACACTAGGATTCTCTTCAGCACATTTACCACCTAATGAAAGCGGATGGCAAAGCTACTGTAGATAAAAGACCAGCAGAAGGAACACAGAATTTCCTTGGATGAAAATAGTAAGGAGAATCATTGAACTGTATATTCCGGACATTCCTTAACCTAAAGAAGAGTGTCTGTAACATGAGCTAACAATGACCTAAGAGTCAGGGACCTCTCCTAAGTGGACTCCAGACTGGTTTGCACACATGACTATTTATACCTCCAATGAATGACACTTTCCCAGGAGACGGGGAGCAATGTCATCGACAGCTGCTTAGCAAGACTTCCTGACAATGTGGAGAAGATGTGAGCCCTAAGGACACACTTGAGCTCCCCCTGCAAGGGGAACGTAGTCTCAGTAGTAGCAATATTATTGGTATGAGCAATAATTATAATAATTATGAGCATATTCACAGCACTTTGGTATCAGCAGAATGCACCACATTCATCATAATGATTAGCATTTGTACAGTACTCTGTATTTCCCAGACACACTCTGCTCATTAATTAAATAATGCTGGCAACTTACTATTCCTGTTTCACAGACATAAGACACAGAGAAATGAATCGACTGGCCTACGGCCACGTGATGAGTCCACAACAAAATTGGGATTCCATTTCTAATCCCCAATTCTCTGCTTCTGTCTTCACTCAATACAAAGCTGGGTGGTGCTTTCAGTTAAAAAGGAAAGGGGAGTGCCTGGGACATGAAACACAATCACTCTCAAAGCCTTTGACTGGCTGTTAAGTGCCACAGAAGCTACATGGAATCTACTTTCATGAAAATCTTCAGGGGGAAAAGCATTCATCAGAAATCCTCCTAGGCGGGACTTCCCTCGTGGCCCATTGGCTAAGACTCAGTGCAGGGGGCCTGGGTTTGAGCCCTGGTCAGGGAGCTAGAGCCCATAGGCTGCATCAAAGATCCCATATTCTACAACTAAGACCAGGCACAGCAAAGTAAACAACTGGAAAATTTTTCTTTCTTTTTTGTTTTTTTTAAGAAATTCTCCTAGGTCAATAGTTCTCACCCTGACTCAAGCCACAACCCCAGTCAATTCAGAGTCTTCTGGATGTAGACCCAGCAATCAGTACTCTTTTACGGTCCTACAAGGACTTTATATTTTTATTAAGTGTATTTTTTTTATTGTGGTAAAGTCACATGATATAAAACATACATACTATTTTAACCATATTCAACTGTACAGTTCAGTGGCACTAAGTACATTCACATTATAGAGCAATTCTCACCATCATTCAGCTCCCGAATTCTCCCCCTTCCTAAACTGAAACTCTGTCCCCATTGAACACTAACTCCCCATCCCCCCTCCTCACCTCCCTACTCCCCGACACCTTGTAGCTACCAACGTACTTTCTGACTATGAATTTGACCATTCAGATTGGCCATCTGGAAAATCCCAGAGGGTGGCCTTGGTTGAGTAAAACTGCTAGCCTAGGAAAATGGGTCCAAATTTCAGGGGGCATCAGAATCACCTGGAGGGCTTATAAAAGCACTGACCACGTGGCCCCAGCACCGCAGTTTCCAATACAGTGTGTCAGAAGGAGAGCCCCAGAATTTGCATCTAATATGTTGCCAGGTGATCCCGAGGACCCCTTTGTCCCAGGGGCATACTCTTGAAAGCTTTGGGCTAAGGTATTTCAGATGCTGACAGAAAAAGTACCAAACTGCTTCCAAAGATGCCTTCAAGGCAATAAGTCGTGGACAACCAGACAGACCGATGTTAGCATTTATGGTGTGGTAGAGACTGGCCAAATCCTGGGCACAGGGCAAGGCTCCCCCCTCCAGTCCCCTTGCAGGGAGGCTGAAGACACTAATGAACCAGATCACGGAAAGAGGGGAGAAGCACCCTAAAACGTCCTGCTCCACTGCCCTGCCCTCCCATTGCCCAGTCTCCTAGCTCTGCTTTCTCTCATTTGTGGCCAGGTGCCGTGGAACTCCGAGACAGAGGTGTCACCCAAGAGAAGGAACCGTGGTCCAGGAGTTAGCAGTTAGCTAAGAGACACGGGTGGTTCTGCACAACCCAATGCAAGCAGTAAACGGGGTGAGAACTGACTGTCTTCAATGTAGCCTCTGAGATTTCAGGGCTTGTTTATCTCGGCAGCACAGCCTGGCCCATCCTGACCCACACGTGATGATCAGTGTACACTGCTGTGGTTGTTCCTAATGCAAGAAAGAGGACCAGGGGAAAAATGCAGAAGAAAGTGATGGCAACACTACAAGGAGGAAAATGTGGCTGAGTCAGAAGGTGACAACTTCAGGGAAGCCTCGAACACCCCCATCCCAGCAAGTATGAGGCCAGACCTTATCCAGACAGTCTGCTGCAGCCCAGGGCTTTCAGGACCAGACTGGAAATAGGAGGCAGGAACTGACTGGTGGACCATACCAACAGCGAAGGGCACAGCCTGGGGGGTCGATGGGAAAATGAATAGATCAAAATGTTTCAGAACACATTCTCTTGTCCTCCCTTCTCTGAGTCTCTTCAATTCCCACACTGGCAACGATGCCATTCACTTCAGAAAAATATCCTAAACCAGCCTGTGGGACAGACGGGTGCTATTGGTGAGCAGATTCCAGGAGTCTGGAGACTCAGAGAGAGCAGGTGTCTGGGTGGGGTCTGCTTTGGCTGGTGGAGGGAGGCAGTCTGGCCGCCAGTCCACAGCCCAGTCCAGCCAGGGTGAGTGCCTTTGCCAGGGCGTCTGTCCTTTCCTTAGGCCCAGCTGTGACCAGAGCACCCAATTTCACAGCTGTTCAGTTTCAAATCGTACTTCTGTTTCCCAGCTGTAGTGCCATATTACTCGAGTTTGTTTGCCATCAGCTTTAATTAAGAGAGGTTTAATTTTCCAACATTATTTTGGCTCCTCCCTAGCCCAACACCCACATCAAGAGATGCTGCTGTTTCCCGCCTGCCCCCCGCCGCCCTGCTCCATAGCATCCAGTAGGCACATGCATATACCCAGTAAGTAACACAGGAGATGCTTGCCTACCCCCACCCCCACCCCAGGGACAGAGGCTCCACCCCGACTGCAGTCTCTGGTGAGTGACTCCCACAGAGCCTCATGACAAAGGTAAGACTTCCTCTCCACAAACCCGGGTCCCCCTTGCATTTTCTATCACCTTTCTCCCAAGTCTTCCCACGAGCTTCCCACAGAGCAAGCCCAAAGAACTCAAACTTGATTCCAGTCTGATTATCCAACACGGCCCTATCAGCTGAGACAGCAGCATTTATCACATTAATAGGAAGGGTAGAGGAAAACTGGGATCTCATCCAGCAGGAGCGCTTTTATCACATGTTGCACTGTCTCACAAATCCAATTATCACCAGCTGAAGGCCTTAACAGCCCCCGAATTGCAGCTTTCAAATCTTAAAGGACCACGCTGCACATTTTCCGAGATTCTTCCCATGGTATGTGACTCAGTGCCCGCCTGGCATCCTGTCTTCATGACGAATTCGGGGCTAAAGCTGCCTATGGTATGTTCATCCTGAGTTGAACCAGTGAATTCAAGAGATGCTTAGACTGGGGACTGCCACTGACTCCACACTACTCAACAAATGCAAGCCTCTGAGTTTGCATCACTGTTGAAGGTGGCGTGTTGGAACCTCAGTGGAGTAAGTCTCTTAAGTGATTTCATGGAGACTGACAGACAGCGAAGGCAGTGTCTCCCGCAGGGGTTCCTGGGACTAGAAGCTTGCTTATAGATTTTGAGAATGTGATAACAAATGTCATGTGGGTCCTGAAGAAACATCACCCAAAGTGACAAAAATAAAGGTCTGAGATCTGTAGTCAACAAAACCCAGCGACTCCTGCCATGGCTCAGTAGAGAGACTGGACGTTGCCCACAAGAAGAGGGATCATGTGTGCTGTGTGATCAGTCATGTCCAACTCTTTGCAACCCCATGGACTGTAGTCCACCAGGCTCCTCTGTCCGTGAAATGTTCCAGGCAAGAATACTGAACTGGGTTGCCATTTCCTACTCCAAGGGATCTTCCCGCCCCAGCGATCGAACCCACGTCTCCTGTGTCTTCTGCGTTGGCAGGTGGATTCTTTATCACCAAGCCACCTGGGAAGCCCAGTTCGGTTCAGTCACTCAGTTGTGTCCAACTTTTTGTGATCCCATGGACTGCAGCACGCCAGGCTTCCCTGTCCATCACCAGGGAAGACAAATTTCACAGGGAAGCCCAAGAGAGATTATACAGTTTAACACAACTGGCAGAAACAACCATAAAAGTGAGGGAAACTGAACAAAGACAACCATCTGAGAACACCCCCAGGGGAAGCTGCTGAACTTGGCAGAGACCTGTGGACTCTGGTGTTCTGGCTGCAGCCAATGCCCAGTCATGGGGAGGTTCTTCCAGAGCAGGGCATGTCCTGAGGATGGGCAGCTCCCGTACCAGGGTAAGGGGTTCCCAAGAGCTGGAGCTGCGGGTGACGCTGCTATTGCTGTTGTTGGTGGAAATGACATCTTCAATGGCTGGAGGGAGTACAAGCATCCTATGGGCATGAGGTTTTGGTTGGGGCTGAGCAAATACAGCCTGAAAAAGCCCTCCAGTCAGCCATTCACCCATCACTGACTCTGAGCTGTGAAGACAAGCCAAAAGGACACCCAGGACTCCAGCAGGAGATAAAACCAGGAAAGATTGGAAAATAGCCTGGTATCTGAATGTGCTCCCTACCCCAACACAAATCTGGCTTCAGCTATTGGAACACAACCTCTGTCTGTTGCATCACTGGCTAACAACTCAGCCCCACAGAGCCAGAGGTAACCATAGGAGGCTAGGCTCAAATATCAAAACACAAATATTTTTAAAAAGCTGAGGAGAAATATAAGTGACTGCACACTGCCCAGCAGAGAAGACAGATTTCACAGGCTATTCCAGGCAGTTAAAGAAACAAACGCAAAATAGTTAAAGTAGGAACTTTCAAGAGGCCACATGATCCAGACAGGCCACAATGTGTCTTCCAAAATGTCCACTAAAAAAGTTATGAGATGCAGAAAGAAACAGGAAATTGTGATCCATACTCACAAAAAAGTAGGCAATAGAAACTCTAAGTATCCCCATATGTTGGGTTTAGCAGTCAAAACTTCCAAGCAACTCTTACAATAAGTTTAAAAAAGTAAAGAAACCATGTTTTTTATAATTAAAGTATGACAACCATAAATTAGTAAATAGATTTTCAAAGCAGAAACTGAAATCACAAAGAGTCAAATGCAAACTCTGCAACAGAAAAGTGTATAATGAGAAAATGAAAATTTAACTGGAGGACTCAAGAGCAGATTTGAGAGGGCAGAAAAAGGATCCATGAATTTAGAAAGAGATCAACAGAAAATATCCAAACTGAAAAACAGAAGGGAAAAAAGATTGAGGAAACGTGAAAAACTGAGCCTAGAGTAACACCATATACTTAATAGGAGTCTCAGGAGAAGAGAGAAAGGAATGGAAGACATTCAGAGCAGTAACTGGCAGGGAATTCTCTGTGATCAGGACTCAGCGCTTTCACTGCCAAGGGTCTGGGTTCAATCCCTGACTGGGGTACTAGGATCCTGCAAGCCATACTGCTTGGCCAAAAAAAAAAGAAGAAGATGATGAAATAGCCATTGTATAATAAAAAAGAAGAAATAACTGGGAAACCTTCTTACAGCTGATGAAAAGCATTATTCTACATATCTAAGAAATTCAATAGATCCAAAGTGGGATAACTCCAAAGAGATCCGCATCTAGACACATAATAATCGGGATAACTCCAAAGAGATCCGCATCTAGACACATAATAATCGTGATAACTCCAAAGAGATCTGCATCTAGACACATAATAATCGGGATAACTCCAAAGAGATCCGCATCTAGACATGTAATAATCGGGATAACTCCAAAGAGATCCGCATCTAGACACATAATAATCAAACTACTGCAGCCAAAGAGAAAGAGAAGATCATGACAGCAGCGAAAGGCAGCTGACGGCAGAGCAGCAGTAAGCAGACGCTGGCTTCTCATCTGAAATGGTGGAGGCCAGGCCAGGGGTGTGACATCGTCAAAGTACTGAAACAAAACCATGTATAGACTCTTAGCCAAGAATTCTCCATCCAGCAGAATCTGAAGGTGGAATATAACCATTCTCAGATAAATAGCTTGTTCTTAGTTGATCTAGCCTACAAGCATTACTAAAAAACGTCCTTCAGGATGAAATGACCAAATTGTGACTTGAATACACAGGAAGAAATGAAGAACGCAAGAAAGTATACATACAAACATCCTGTAAACATAGAATCATGTAAATATCTCTATAAGTATTTTCTCATTTCTTCTCTAATATAATTAAAATATAAAAATGAATAAAGAAAAATTATTATATTTCATTGGGTCTATAACATATACAGATATAATACTGAGTTGGCCAAAAACTTCATTCAGATTTTTCCATAACCTCTAACGGAAAAACTCAAATCTTTTAGCCAACCGAACATATCTGACAATGGTATAGCAAAAAAAAGGAAGTAAGAAAATAGAGATTTAATAGAGCAAGTTTTCTGTATTTTATCAGTTAGTCAACATTAATCTGAAGTAGATCATAATAAGCTAATCTGGATCATAAAATCATTAGGCCAACCAATTAAAACACAACTGAAATATATAGGTAAAATGTCAATAACAGAACCAAAATAAAACACTAAAATATTTATTTAGTACAAAGAAGTCAATTTAAAAGGAACAGGAACTTCAAAGATAGGACTCATAAAGAAATCAAAGAGCACAATGTCAAATATAAATCCAAAGGCAAAAATAATTATAATTAAAACTGAATGGCAAAAATAGTCCAATCAAAAGTCAGAGATGATCAGACTGGATAAAATTAAACAATTTAGAGACACACCTTAGATTCAAGCTACAAATAGGCTGAAAGTAAAAGGATAAAAATGTATTGTTCAAACAGTAACCATTAAAAGAAGGCATCCAAATTGGTGAGGAAAGATTTTAATATCAGGCAAAACAGATTTTAAGACTAGAAACATTCAAAGACCAAGAGGAACATTTCTCATGTGAATGTATGGCAAAAACCACCACAATATTGTAAAGTAATACGCCTCCAATTAAAATGAAAAAAAAAAAAAGAACTCAAAAAAAAAGTTTATATAAGATGTATTTCATGAATGGTCCACATATCAGGAGGATATAAAACTTATGAAAAGTGAAGGTGTTAGTCACTCAGCTATGTCCAACTCTTTGCAATCTCATGGACTGTAGACAGCTAGGCTCCTCAGTCCATGTAATTCTCCAGGCAAGAATACTGGAATGGGTTGCCATTTCCTTCTCTAAGGGATCTTCCTGACCTAGGGATTGAACCCAGGTCTCCCATACTGCAGGTGGAGTCTTCACCATCTGAGTCACCAGGGAAATCACTATAAAACTTATAGATGTATCTAAAAAGAGAACCTCAAAACACAGCAAGCAAAAGCTGACAAACTCGCAAGAAAAAAAGAAATAGACTAATCAACATTCAAAGTTGGATATTCCAATACCTTACCCTGAAAACTATGCTGCTACTGCTACTGCTGCTAAGTCGCTTCATCTGTGTCCAACTCTGTACAACCCCATAGACAGCAGCCCACCAGGCTCCACCGTCCCTGGGATTCTCCAGGCAAGAACACTGGAGTGGGTTGCCATTTCCTTCTCCAATGCATGAAAGTGAAAAGTGAAAGTGAAGTTGCTCAGTCATGTCTGACCCTCGGCAACCCCATGGACTGCAGCCTTCCAGGCTCCTCCGTCCATGGGGTTTTCCAGGCAAGAGTACTGGAGTAGGGTGCCATTGCCTTCTCCGCTGAATAACTATAGAACAGCCAAAAATCTTAAGCAACACTATCAATCAATCTGACCTAAAGATATATTTGAAGACTCCAATCAATGTCTGTAGTAGATATGTTTACTTCAAATGTGCAGGGAATATTCTCCAGGACTCAGTAAGTGGTGGACCAAGAGAATTCTCAACATTGGAAAGTGTTGGGGACTTCCTGGCAGTCAAGAGGTTAAGACTTCACCTTTCAATGAAGGGGAATGGGTTGGATCTCTGGTCAGAGTTAGATTCCACATGCCTTCTGACCAAAAAACCAAAACATAAAAACAGATGCAATATTGTAACAAATTCAATAAAGTCTCTAAAAATGATCCATATCCAAAAAACATCTGTTACAAAATAAAAATAAGAAGGTTGAATCACATTCCCAATAATGACATAATTAAACTGTAAATCAGTAACAGAAATCTGGGAAATCCCCAGACACTTTGAGAGTAAGAAATATACTTATACATAATGCATGGATCAAAGGAATAGCAAAAAGAAATAGGAAATATTTTGAGCTGAATGAAAACAAAAATACAAGACATCAAAATTTATGGGACACAGCAAAAGCAATCCTTGGAGAAAAACTTATAGCTGTAAACACTTATGTTAGAAAAGAAGAAAAATCTCAAATAAATAACCAAAGCTTATATCCTAAGAAACTTCTAGTTTAGAAAACTAAATCAAAATTAAACAGAAGAAGAGAAATAACAGTGATTTGGAGAAACATCGATGAAATAGAATGAGAAAAACAATAGAACCAGTTAAACAAAAATTAAGTATCTGAAAGATCAACAAAATGAACAAATCTTTAGGTATAGTAACTAAGAAAAAAAACCAAACATCTAATAAAAAGACATGATCTACAGACCCTAAGCTTATATGACTATAAATAGATTAGAAGGAAATCTGATTAACAATTTTATGTCAACAAACTAGCCAATTTAGATAAAATGGACAAATTCCTAGAAAGACACAAGTTACCAAAGCGACTCAAGAAGAGATGAAAAAATATGAATAGAACTAAATCCAACAAATAAGTAAATAATTAAAACTCTCCCCACAAAATAGCCCTGTGATTTCACAGTTGCCATGTGTGCATGCTAAGTTGCCTCTATCATGTCTGAATCTGTGAGACACTATGGACTGTAGCCTGCCAGGCTCTTCTGTCCATGGGATTCTCCAGGCAAGAATATTGGAATGGTTTGCTATTTCCTTCTCCAGGGTATCTTCCTTGACCCAGGGATCAAACCCGGGTCTCCTGTATTGCAGACAGATTTTTTACCACGTAAGCCACTAGGGAAATCCATGATTTCATAGGTGCATTCTATCAAATATTTTAAAAAGAAAAATATTAATTTTTCATAAACTCAAAATATAGAAAGATAAATACTTCCAAACTCATGCTTTCAGGCTAGTATTACCTGATATTAACTTTAGACCCATGCCTCCCCCCAAAAAAAAATCACAAGAGAAAAAAAAAACAGAAAAGCCTTTAACAAAATATTAGTTGGCTGAATCAGGCAATATGTAAAGAGAATTATACACCAACACCAAATGGGACTTATCAAAGAAATGGAAGCTTGATACAATATTAAAAATCAAATAATGAAACATATCATGTAACAGAATAAAAAGAAAGGCCATATGGTTGTCTTAACAAACAATGTGTTTTACATTTGATAAAATTCAACACCCAATCATGACAAAAAGAAAAATTTCTCAACCAAGAGTATTATAAAGAAATATCCTCAATCTATGAAAAATCCACAGCTAAGATCATTCAGTAATGATGAAAGACAATGTTTCTCTCCAGGAAGGAGGCAGGATATCCAATTCTGACACTTCTATTCAACAATGAGCCAGAAGTTCCATTCATTGCAAAGGGAAAGAGGAAAAGAAAGAGAAAGAGACGAAAGACATCTAGATTGAAAAGGAAGAAATATAAAAGTCTCTATTATCCTTGGATAGAATCCTGAATATAAATATGTTAAAAAATTCACAAAGAAACTATTAGAACTAACACACAATTTTCCAAAGCTGCAGGAAATAGCATGGGTAAAGAAATATGAATTGTATTTCTGTTTATCATAACCAAAGCAAGCCAAACATGAAACTCAGATAACAATTTCATTCCCAACAGTATAAAAAAGAATGAAATAGTCTACCCTGAAAATGATAAAACCATGTGGAAAGAAATTAAAGCAGATCTCAATAAATGGAGAGACATTCCATGTTCATGGATTTGAAGACTCAATATTGTCATAATGGCAATTCTCCCCAAATTGATCTATAAATTCAGTGTGATCCCTATAAAAATCTCAGCAGGCTGATGTACATTGACAATCTGTTTCTCAACTATATATGGAAATGCAAAGGATACAGAAGAGCAAAAGTAATTTGAAAAGAGAAGATCAGCATTGGAGGACTCACACTAGCAGATCTCAAACTCACTGTAAACCACAGAAATCAACGATACGTATTATTGGTGCAAGGACAAGCATTTAGATCAGGGGAATAGAAATGAGATTCCAGAAATAAATCTTATTCACAGGAAGAAAAGAAGAGGCATAACTTCCATATAGGATGAGTTGAATTTTGACAAAAATGCTAAAATAATGCAATGGGAGAAAGAGTATTTTCACCACATGGATCTAGAACAGTTGAATATTCATGTGAACACAAATGAATGTAAATCCTTACTTCATATCATACACAGAAAATAACTCAAATCGGATCACAGATCTAAATATAAGAAACAAAACCTTATGATACTTCTAAATGAAAACGTAGGAGAAATCCTTCATGACCTTGAATTGGGCAAAAAGTTTTTAGAAATAATAGCAAAAGAAAGATCTGGAAAAGAAAAAAAATGATAAAATGTGTTTCATAAAAATTAAAATTACTGTCTTTCTTTAAAAAAAAACACTACTTAGGAAATGAAAAGACAAGTCAGAGACTGGGAGAAGATATTTGCTAATCATATACTTAATAAAGAACTTGTATCTACAGTGTATAAAGTATTCTTACAACTTAAGAACAAAAACAGCATAAAGAAGAAATTGCCAAAAGATTTTGAATAAATACTTCACACAAGAAGATATATGAAAGGAATTAAGCCATGAAAAGATGTTCAACATCAGTCATTAAAAGAAATTTAAATTAAAATCACAAGGAGATACCCCTTGTGGTTTATACACCCCCTAGAATGGCTATAATCAAAAAGAGATAAAAGCAAGTGTTGGTGAGGATGGGGAGAAGATGGAAAACTCATAAATTGCTGCTGGAAATGTAAAATGTTGTAACCGCTTTGCAAAAACATTTGGCAGGTTCTTTTAAAGTTAAAAATAAACTTACTAAATGACCCAGTGACACCACTTCTAGGAATCTTTTCAAGAGAAATGAAAACATATGTTCACATAAAGCCATGAAGGTGAACGTCCATAATAACATTATCCAGGACAGCCCAAATCTGGAGACAATCCAAGTAGCTAACAACTGGTGAATAAATAAACAAAACATGTTATATCTTGAATATAACAACAGCATATTACTAAGCAATGCAAAAAAATGAATTACAGGAATGAACCTCAAAAACATCATGAAAGAAACCAGATGCAAAAGCTATATATTCTATAATCCCATGTATACAGAATATCTAGAAAAGGAAAAAATGTATACATACAGAAGGTAAACTAGTGGTTGCCTTGAACTGGGGCGGAGCTAGGCAAAACAGATTAACTACACACAGGAAGACAGAAGAACACACAGAGGAACTATACAAAAAAGATCTTAATGACCCAGATAACCATGATGGTGTGATCACTCACCTAGGGCCAGACATCCTAGAGTCTGAAGTCAAGTGGGCCTTAGGAAGCATCACTACGAACAAAGCTAGAGGAGGTGATAGAATTCCAGCTGAGCTATTTCACATCCTAAAAGACGATGCTGTTAAAGTGCTACGCTCAATATGTCAGCAAATTTGGAAAACTCAGCAGTGGCCACAGGACTGGAAAAGGCCACTTTTCATTCCAATCCCAAAGAAAGTCAATGCCAAAGAATGTGCAAACTATTGCACAATTGCACTCATCTCCACACTAGCAAAGTAACACTCAAAATTCTTCAATTGAGGCTTCAACAGTACATGAACCGAGAACTTCCAGGTGTTCAAGCTGGATTTAGAAAAGGCAGAGGAATCAGAGATCAAATTGCTGATATCTGCTGGATCATCGAAAAAACCAAGAGAGTTTCAGAAAAACATCTACTTCTGCTATATTGACTACGCCAAAGCCTTTGACAGTGTGGATCACAACAAACAGGAAAATTCTTAAACAGATAGGAATACCACCTGAGCTGCCTCCTGAGAAATAGGTATGCAAGTCAAGAAGCAATAGTTAAAACCAGACATGGAACAATAGACTGGTTCCAAATTGGGAAAGGAGTACATCAAGGCTGTTTATTGTCACCCTGTTTATTCAACTTATATGCAGAGCACATCATATGAAATGCCAAGCTGGATGAAGCATAAGCTGGAATCAAAATTGCTGGGAGAAATATCAATGACCTCATATATGCAGATGACACCACCCTTAAGGCAGAAAGTAAAGAGGAACTAAAGAGTCTCTTGATGAAAGTGAAAGAGAAGAATGAAAAACCTGGCTTAAAACTCAACATTCAGAAAACTAAGATCATGGCATCTGGTCCCACCACTTCACAGGAAATGGATGGGGAAACAGTGGAAACAGTGACAGACTTCATTTTCTTGGGCTCCAAAATCACTGCAGATCATGACTGTAGCCATGAAATTAAAAGAGGCTTGCTGCTTGGAAGAAAAGCTATGACCAACCTAGACAGCATATTAAAAAGCAGAGACATTCCTTTGCCGACAAAAGCCCGTATAGTCAAAGCTATGGCTTCTCCAGTAGTCACGTATGGATGTTGAGAGTTGAATCATAAAGAAAGCTGAGCACTGAAGAATTGATGCTTTTGAACTGTGGTGCTGGAGAAGACTCTTGAGAGTCCCTTGGACTGCAAGGAGATCCAACCTGTCCATCCTAAAGGAATCAGTCCTGAACAATCATTGGAAGGACTGATGCTGAAGCTGAAACTCCAGTACTTTGGCCACGAGATGCAAAGAACTGACTCATTGGAAAAGATTCTGATGCTGGAAAAGATTGAAGGCGGGAGGAGAAGGGGATGACAGAGGATGAGATGGTTGAATGGCATCACCGACTCGATGGACATGAGTTTGAGCAGGCTGCGGGAGTTGGTGATGGACAGGGAAGCCTGTCATGTTGCAGTCCATGGAGGTCAAAGGGTCATACATGACTGAGCAACTGAACTGACCTGAACTAAGCACACAGGTACAAAGGAACTTCCTGCAGTGATTAGAAATGCTCTAAAAACTGAACTGTGATGATGGTAACAAAACTCAATAAATTTACCTAAAAGTAACCAAGTTTTACACTAACGTGGGTGAATTCTATGCTGGTTAAGTTATATCTTAACAAAGCTATCACAAAGAACAACAACACGACAGCAAGCTGAACCTTTCACTAAGCTGTCTTCCAAAGTCAGACCTCAGTGACTATTCCTCTCTGCCTGAGTGGAGGCGGGGATGCTGGTCCTGATCCAAAGGACCTCCATCAGTTGTTGTTGTTTTTTGTTTTTTTTTTTTCTGGATCCTGTGTATTCCCAACTCTCTCTGTTTTTCCCAAGTCCTCCACTAGCTTCTCCCCTTTATTGCTACATGTCTTAGAAGAAAGGTCTGTGATAGACATGGCCATTTCCCAGTTCTCATCCCACAGGTGGCTCCAGTGGGGCCCCTCCTCCATGGTGAGAGTAAGGCTCCTCTGGTACACGACACTCTAAATAGGACAGCTTGTAGATGCTTTGTAGGTTTTTCTTTAATAATCCCTTCTTAAAAACACTCTCTTCTCGGTCCATCAACCTCACTCTCTCTGGGCTTTTCTCTGACTCTCAAAGGCATTAGTTAGATAAGCTTCTTTGACCATAGGTCTTTGTGGCCACTTCCTTGGTCCATTCTCGACTGACCTGACACAGCCTCCTTGTTGAAAAGCTTCACCTACTGTATCTGATGACTCCAAGCAAGTTATCTCTAGGTGACCCTCTCTTCTGAGTTTCAGGTCTATTGGTCACCTGCTCTCTGAATAATTTGAATCTCATAATCACTCTAAACACAGTAGGTCCAAGACTTCATCCTGCACTGTTTTTCACAAATCCCTTTCTTCTGCTGCATCTGTGAACCTTTGCCAAATTGTTGTCTAAGAAGAAATCTGGAAGCTGCTTAGCAGCCCTTTCTCTGTCCCTGATCCCTATGCTAGACTGTTCCCCAGTCCTATCATTTTTAGATTTTGATTCTATCTTCTCCTCTCCACTCTCCCCTTACTACTGGCTTCATTGTCCTTATTATTGTATCATTTTAGCATTCTTGATGGAGAAGGCGATGGCACCCCACTCCAGCACTCTTGCCTGGAAAATCCCATGGATGGAGAAGCCTGGTGGGCTGCAGTCCATGGGGTCGCGAAGAGTCGGATGCGACTGAGCAACTTCACTTTCACTTTTCACTTTCATGCATTGGAGAAGTAAATGGCAACCCACTCCAGTGTTTTTGCCTGGAGAATCCCAGGGACGGTGGAGCCTGGTGGGCTGCCGTCTCTGGGGTCGCACAGAGTCGGACACAACTGCAGTGACTTAGCAGCAGCAGCAGCAGCATTCTTGAATGAGCCTTTTAGTCATTTTAGATCTCTTTTTTTATCTTTTTATTAATTAATTTGTGTTAATTGGAGCCTAATTATAATATTGTAGTGGTTTTTGCCATACATTGACATGAATCTCTTTTTTAAAATTAAGTCGATCAATTAATCAAAAGAAGGAGATGTTAAAATAAACAAACAAAAAGGAGACCAGCCTTGAAAACTCCCTGGCTTATTTTGCAAGATGAATTTGTCATGGGCCATTTCTTGCTCATGCCTCTATGTAAAACTTAAACTGTTTCTCAAAGTTGGTATCAGGTAACTACTAACCGATTCCCTATCATTTAAGAAATTTCTAACAAGATAACCAATCACCTTTACACAGTCACTGTTTTCTCACTATATAAGTTGCTTTATAACAATACACCCCTGAGCCCCATTCCATGTTTTAGTCTGAGGAATCCTGGTTTACAAGCTGTCCATTTATTGTGTGCACAGTAAACTTTTATCAGTTATCACTTTGCTGTTTATTGGTATTACTTTTATTATTTCTGAATCTTTGATAGGGAAGAAAGAAGAAGTCAAAATTCTAAGCAAATGAGTAAGTCAGGTCCTATATGTGCTTTAACAAAATTGGGGCTTCCCTGATGGCTCAGCTGGTAAAGAATCTGCCTGCAATGTGGGAGACCAGTGTTTGCTCCCTGGGTTGGGAACATACCCTGGAGAAGGGAACGACCACCCACTCCAGTATTCTGGCCTGGAGAATTCCACGGACTGTATAGTCCATGGAGTCGCAAAAAGTTGGACATGACTGCACAACTTTCACTTGGTTAGTACTGCTTAAAGAGAAAAAAAATATTAAGAAGTGCCCTATCAAAAGATGCTTACTCCTTGGAAGAAAAGTTATGACCAACCTAGATAGCATATTCTAAAGCAGAGACATTACTTTGCCGACTAAGGTCCACCTAATCAAGGCTATGGTTTTTCCAGTAGTCATGTATGGATGTAAGAGTTGGACTGTGAAGAAGACTGAGCGCTGAAGAATTTATGCTTTTGAACTGTGGTGTTGGAGAAGACTCTTGCGAGTCCCTTGGACTGCAAGGAGATCCAACCAGTCCATTCTGAAGGAGATCAGCCCTGGGATTTCTTTGGAAGGAATGATGCTAAAGCTGAAACTCCAGTACTTTGGCCACCTCATGTGAAGAGTTGACTCATTGGAAAAGGCTCTGATGCTGGGAGGGATTGGGGGCAGGAGGAAAAGGAGATGACAGAGGATGAGATGGCTGGATGGCATCACCGACTCGATGGACGTGAGTCTGAGTGAACTCCGGGAGTTGGTGATGGACAGGGAGGCCTGGCGTGCTGCGATTCATGGGGTCGCAAAGAGTTGGACACGACTGAGCGACTGAACTGAGCTGAACTATGCCGTCTTTAGCAACATACACTTTCACTGTGGGTCCTCTATCGTACCCTCTAAGAAACTCAGTATTTCAGACTGTACTAACTTAAAATTCTCAGTAACCTGGAGATGGGCTGGGTTTAAGTCCACTTTTGCATTTATGCAAAAAAGCATTGATTAATTACAGTGGGAATGACAAGACAGCGCCTTGACAACACTGTGTTAGCCATTAATTAACTTTATGTTCTTGAAAGTAATAAAACTGCGTTTCCTTTGAAAGGCTTTATAATTAGTCTGAACCACACAATTTAACACTTAATTATATACCAGCTTCTATTGTTCTCTAATTCCTTCTTTTCTTCCTTTCTCTCTATCTCCTTCCTTCCCCGACCCCATCTTCCACGTACGTGTATGGGGTGACTACACAGTGCATTAACTGAAGAATCAAAATGAATCAAAGGACATCAGCTCTCCCTCATGAAGCATCCTGCTCAGCAAGGAAGATGAAATCAGTACATAAATGACTATATTATGTGGATGAAAGTGATTAATTTTTTTTAAGGAGTTTTAGATAAAAATCTTAAGTGCTGAGAGAATTCCCAAGAAAAGAGTAATTACTTCCTAACTGATGGAGAACAGGGCTTAGGGATAAGAGAAGACACCTGTAGAGATGCAGACGGGAAGATTGCAGCACAAGCTTGGGAAGACGGAGAAGGCAATGGCACCCTACTCCAGTACTCTTGCCTGGAAAATTCCATGGACGGAGGAGCCTGGAAGGCTGCAGTCCATGGGGTCGCTGAGGGTCGGACACGACTGAGCGACTTCACTTTCACTTTTCACTTTCACGCATTGGAGAAGGAAATGGCAACCCACTCCAGTGTTCTTGCCTGGAGAATCCCAGGGACGGGGGAGCCTGGTGGGCTGCCGTCTATGGGGTCGCACAGAGTCGCACACGACTGAAGTGACTTAGCAGCAGCAGCAGCAGCAGCAGCAGCTTGGGAAGAAGTCTGCAGAAAGACACAGAAGCAGGAAAAGGGAGGGGCTTACCTAGAAACCATGTGACGCCCAGAAAGACCATGAGCTCTGAATTCAGGTGTGTCTGGATTGGAACAGTGGCTCTGCCAGTTACTAACTTCGTAGCTTTGGCCAAGCTGCTTACACTCTCTGAGTCCTAGCTTTTTTTTTTTTTTTTTTTTAATCTCAGCTTTGCAATGTGTATATATTGCATCACAGAATTATTAAGAGCATTAATTGGAATATTGCTCATAAAGATCAGGGACGTTGTAAATAAGGAAAATGTAAATCATCCATGCAAATATCCTTTTGTTACAAGTAAAAAGGCCATGTCAACTATAGGCAGCCCTGCTGAAGAAATAGCTGGACAGGCGCACTAGCTCGTGGTGAGGCACCAATTTGACTTTGCCAGCATCTGCTTTCTGTTCCTTAACAGAGATGCTTGATTCCTTCCATTCCAGAGCACTGTCAGCATTCAGGTCACTTCAAAGAGAGGTCAACCTCTTAAAATTCATTTATTTATACTTCAAGAAAATGTTAGCAATACTGTGAGACACTACTGTCTCATACATGGAGTTCCTCATCTCCATGTATGCCTTTATTTTGTTCAAGTCACAGGATCATCACAGAGTTTTGACTAGAGGTGATTTCATTCAGCTCTTCACTTTATGGGACAAATTTTACAAAGCATAGAACTAATTGCTTTTATGATATAAGAACTACTTCTTATGATAGGATACCAGTCATATAAGAAATGGTCCCATGCTTGTTGAGGTTTATAATTAATCAGGTATACAAATGACTCACTGCCAGGTAACACACACAGAGGTAATGCCCATAAGAGATACATAAGTATCCAGTTACTTTCCATTACAGAATGAAGACCAAGACCATTTAGAGATATTAGACTCACTTCATGCAGACTCACTGAGTGCAGTCCCAGGGAAGTAGGGACTTCCCTGGCAGTCCAGTAGTTAAGACCACCTTCCAGTGCAGGGGGTTCAGGGTTGATCCCTGGTCAAGGAGCTAAGGGGTTCCTAAGTGGTGCAGAAGTAAAGAATCTGCCTGCCAGCACAGGAGATGTGAGACGCAGGTTCGATCCCTGGGGCAGGAAGATCCCCTGGAGATGGGAACGGCAACCCACTCCAGTATTCTTGCCTGGGAAATCCCAGGGACAGAGGAGCCTGGTGAGCTACAGGCCATGAAGTCGTCAAGAGTCAGACACGACTTAGCAACTGAGTACTCATGCACATGTGGAGGTAAGGTCCAACACGTCTCACGCTCAAAAAATACCAAAACATAAAACAGAAACGACGCTGTAACAAACTCAATAAAAGACTTTAAAAATCATCCACATCAAAAAAAAAAAAAATCTTAAAAAAAAAAATTAGACAAGCAACTGAAACTAAGAGAAGTCTAAGAGTCTTTCCCAAGAGCTGAAGTGGAACCCGAGACTCCTGACATCGAGTAAATGCTACTTTCATCCGGAAAGCTTAAGAGGGTCAGCAAGCAGCCATGCTTTTGAGAAAACTGTGCAGTTTTGATAGAGAAAAATAAGGGAGGGGGAAGTTTTACTTATGAGGAGACAAAAGATACTGGTAAAGTCCCTGGCTGGGAGAACTGTATGAGGCCCCTTCCATGATTGCTGAAAGTACCACCCAGCTGCCATGAAGTGCAGCCGAGTGGGAGACAAGAAGAAGTACAAGTGGGAACTTAACAGGGAGCCTCAAATGCCAGGATGAGACAGGAATGGCCATTGAAGGGGAAACTCATTGAAGTTTGCTCAAGGAGAGACTAGACAGGATCAAGGCATTCTTTCAGCACAAAGGACTGTACCCAGACACGGAACAAATGGGAGGTTTGAGACTGGAAATGAAGAAATGAGTTAAGACACCATCCTACCAATTCCAAGGAGGAGTCAAGTCGTTGGGAAGAGCAGTGGGGGCTTCTGAAGGAACTTGACCTTTGTACTGCATCCGCCTCCTGGTAACTTCAGAACTAGGTCCACAAGCAGGCGGTCTAAGCACAGAGAAACGGAACGCTCACCTTCTTCCTCCTTTCATATCTGATTGAGGCGAGCTGGACGTTTGGGACTGCCACTGTATTAGACACTATTTGAATTTCAAATGCTCGGTTTTGTGTTCAATATCTTTTAAAGGGAATTGTCATTCCTGAAACATTCAGATCCAAATAAAGAGTAGGTACAAAACTGGCATGATTAAATACTATGCAAAAGCCATGGCAAGGATGAGCACTTATTTGGATGATCTAAAAATTCCAGAATTATCTGTATGGACATTTATAGTCTCATCACTGGTTTGAGAAGCCAGCCCATCCCTTGACTTCACTCACCATGCAGAACTGGTATGGTGTGCCTGTGGTCAGCTCAGTGAGCCTCCACCACCACTGAGTCACCTGGCCAGCAGTGAATGTAGAAAAAAAAAAGGCTCAGCCTTCTCTATGGCTGCATTTCCTTAAATACCCAAACTCACCCTTTCTTTGCCATCATTCTTTACCTCTAAGAACTGGCATCATGATCACCTTCCTACAAAACTGAACAGGCAAAACACACCGAAGACAGATTGTTTTAATCACAAAGGTAATAACCCATCATGTCTCATGGAAAAAGAAAGAGGGCAACAGGGAGGCAGTTTGGTCCAGGAGTTTAATAAAAGCACACTTTCCTCATTAGGAATCTCATAACGCCATCTTCTAAACGTGAAATCCGGAACACAGCTTGGGAAAGCAATGGGTCAGACCCAGGGCTCCGGAGAAGTCACTGAGAGTTTGCACTTGGTCCATTCTCCCAAGAGGAGAACCTCCAGAGTCGCCAGGACAGCAAGACAGCCCTGGCCTGGCCACAGCATCAGGGTGGAAAGGGTCTCTCTGCAACAGGACCTGATCCTCCCTCTCCCTGCTTGCAGGCGTCCTCCTAGCCTCCTGTCCGTGCTTCACATCAGCACATGCACACACACCTGGCAGACAATTCCACCGGACCTGCTGATCCAACCCCAGGCCATACCTGTGTCTAAAGACAGCCAAGTACACCGCAAGGAGCAGGTGAGCAAAGGCAGGGAAAATTAGGACATTTCCCTGGGCAGCAAGAATTAACTTGCAGGACCCTTGCAGGCACAGGCGTATTTCAGGAGCGCACACTGTGTGCTTAAAAACGCTTTTTAGAAACACGCTTCCAATTGCAGCTTTTCCTAACAAAAGATGGGAGGACTTGTGCCTGAGGTAAAGTTTCCAAGCTGCCAGGCAGAGGGAGGGCTGGGCCACGGGAAAGCAAGACACAGACCCCGTGGCGGCCACCTCCCCTCCACGCCAAGATGCAGCTGCCCGCCTTTCTCTCACCACATGCTTTTCCACCTCGGTGTCCCGCTGAGGAATTCTCTCCAGTGATAAAACACTCCACAACCTTCATTTGCTCTTAATTAAAAAGGGAAAAGAAACTCCTAGGGCTCTGACAACAAGGGGAAAAAAAAAACAAGGAAAGGAAAAAGTTAAAGGGAAAGAAAACGGAACACTCTTTGAGTTGGTGGAATCAAAGGGTCGGAGCCTGACGGGGCAGGTGAGAAGGGATGAAAAGAACATGGAGTTGCTGAAAACGGTTTCATCTTTCTGAGCAAAGTGGGTTCTGTGAAATAGACATGTTTTTAGGGGGAAATGGGGCCGAATGGTAAAGAACTTGCCTGCCAATGCAGGAGACATAAGAGACGCAGGTTTGATCCCTGGGTCGGGAAGATCACCTGGAGGAGGCAGGGCTACTGACTCTAATATTCTTGCCTGGGAAATCCCATGGACAGAGTGGCGTGACAAGCTACAGTCCATGGGGTCACAAAGAATTGCACATGACTGAAGCGACTTGCAAGCAAGCATGAATGGAGGCGTCAGTATTGCTAGAAGGAAAAGCAGAAGGTTAAACAGAGCAGTCCACTGCCCTAGGCACCCTCGTCTGATTTCCACCCTGCATGGTCCCTATACCAGCACTGCGGCTGTCTCTCAACAGATGCTTATAAAAGCTCTACCTTGAGACTTCTCTGGTGGTCCGATGGTTAAGAATCCACTGTGCAATGCAGGGGATGTGGGTTTGATCCCTAGTCAGGGAGCTAAGGTGGGCTTCCACAGTAGCTCAGTGGTAAAGAATCCACTGCAATGCAGAAGGTGCAGGAGACACGGTTTCAATCCCTGGGTTGGGAAGATACCGTAGAGGAGAAAATGGCAACTTGCTCCAGTATTTTTGCCTGGAAAATCCTATGGACAGAGGAGCCTGGCGGGCTACAGTCAATAGAGTCACAAAGAGTCGGAGACAACTTAGCAACTGAACTCTCTCTCACACATACACACACACACACACACACACACACACGGGAAGCTAAGATTGTATATGCTGCAGAGCAATTAGGTCCTGACACCTCAGCTAGAGAAGATTGCCAGCTGCACCAAAGACACAGCACAACCAAAATAAAAATTAAAAAATTAATAATAAAAAATAAATAATTTGTTTAAGAAAAGCCTGATGACCATGGACTCCACACTATGATTAACACTTTAACAGGATTTGGGGGAAAAATAAATATGCAGTCAGCAATATTAATAGCTTTAATTTCCTGCATCCTGCTCGGGATCAGCTATAATATTAGCACTAGATATCCACAGGCTCTTGATCTGCATAACAGTCCTGCAAGGAGAGGTTATGACATTCAGCACATGGGTAGGAAACCAAGGCTCAGAAAGACAAAAATAATGGCAATAAAATTAAAATAGATAAGTCTTGCCCAAAGAGATCCTTCCAAGGAAGTGGCAAGTGTCAGAGTTGAAATGTAGCCTGCCATCAATCTCAGACCATAGTCCATGCTCTTCCCATTGTTTCATGTCCCTGCTCACTGAATGCATCAAATCCCAGTGTCCTCTCTATTCTCACTTAGCACATTCAGATGTGCCCTCTTGCCTCCTGACTCCAGGGCTGGGTGGAATTTTCACAATTTCCACATTCCAAAGACTAAAGCACACTCTAAAATCCGAGTTCAGGCTGCTCAACGCTTTCTTTTCCAGTCCCCCTATTTCATCTCTCTTTGGCCTCCTTCACAACCAGCCTAACCCCACCAGGACTATTCCCACCTCATCCCCACCTTCCATGGGGAAGAGCTTTTTAGGAAGTAGTTGTCCTCCTCCCATTATAAAGTCAAATTAAGTGCTTTAGCTGACCTAAGAATAAAGTCCAGCTCTGATTGACTCTATACCTGACATGCATTGCAATGTGCCCCAAATTCGTAAAACCCGAAGCACATACCAAGACACCCCAACATGTACAAAGTGAATGCAAATCAGGGTGGGTGACCACTCCTTCACAAAAAGCTTCACCACAGCTTTCCTGAAACAGTAAGCTTCTCTGATGCACTTGCGTTATGACTTGATTTTCCCCCAGGGATATATCCTTTGCACAGAGCAAAGCAAGCTGCAATGAAAGGCAACACTGAAAGCATCTGCCTGGAGACCTCACATCGAGGGCTTATTCACCGAGCGCTGAGCTCTTGCCCAAACCTCTTGTTCTTCCTAATATTTAGCGGGAGGCAGGCCCCACTGACTGTCCTGGGGGCCCTCTTCTGTTCACAACCTGGCATCGGGTGCCAGTCTATCCATGCTCACAACCCTGGTAGGAACTGTCACTACTCCCTTACTTCCATTTCATCAAACTACCCTGAATACTCATTGGAAGGACTGATGTTGAAGCTGAAGCTCCAACACCTTACTCATTGGAAAAAACCCTGATGCTGGGAAAAATTGAGGGCAGGAGGAGAAGGGGAAGACAGAGGATGAGATGGTTGGATGGCATCACCAACTCAATGGACATGAGTTTGAGCAAACTCCGGGAGTTGGTGATGGACAGGGAGGCCTGGCGTGCTGCAGTCCATGAGGTGGCAAAGAGTCAGACAGGGCTTAGTGACTGAACAATAAACTGCCCCGCAGAATGCAGAGCCTCACAGCTAAGCAGGCACTTTGTAGAGCCAGGCTTCAACTCCTGATTATCTTCTGCTTTAGTATCAGAGCCTGTATGAGTCAGGATAAGTCAGGTCATTTGTCTGACTTATATTTGTCTTTTACACTCGTATATTTGTCTTTTACACTAGATTCCATCATAGGTCAGCACATGGGACACAGTGGGGTGGGGCTCATTCAGTCCCCTCACTCAGGGACCCAGGCTGATGGAACAGCCACAATCTTGAAAGCCATTGTTTGCCATGACAGGGTGAAGGCAGAGCTCTGGGAGACCCCACATTGGAAAGGAGATGTTGAAACCATCCTCCAGATGATACAGGTCATTTCTGTTTGCCTCCCACTGGCCAGGACGAATGGCACAGGCCTCCTGGACAGGAGAGGATTACAATCCTTCCCAAGGATGTGGTCGAGAGAGCTCCACCGGTGCAGCACTGTTGTTCCCTGGGGACCCAGGTACTGTGGTGCCTCCTAGACTATCCTTGACCACAGAACCTGGCCCCTGGGGAAGAGATGCATGAAGTAAGTTCCAGATGACCCTGGACATGCTTGTTCTGTGGGAGAAAGAGCCCTATTGATAGTATATCACTGATTAGACCAGCCCCTTAAGCCTTGTCCCCAGAGGAAAAGACTGCAGAGCTGTCCTGAATCCAGCATGGTACCTGGGCACACCTGCCCTGCGGGATGCCCCCTCCAGGGCTCTCCTGAGGTGTGAGCCTCAGATCTCAGGTGCCTTGCTGGGGTTTCCAATCCTACAGAAATTCCCATGTCCCATGATGTTCTTGCAATAGGAGCTTTAATGTATTTCAAAGGGCGGCTCTTTTCTTTCACACTCTCTTGGGTCTTGTTGTTGGCAGTCCTCCTCTTTCTCTTGGGTGAGGGGTAGGTTGAAACAGGCTCTACTTCCCAAATTTCTCCTCCTGCCTCCAGCCTTTTCACGAGGAAGAAAAGAAACGCAAGCAAATCAAACTGTCTCTGTTAAATCCATGCCCATTCCTCTACCCTTACGCTTTCTCACCATTTTGGGTTGAGAGATGCAGGTGCTAGGTCTCCCTGGGTGACTGGTTTATTTTCGAGCCAGGAAAAGATTGCAAGGTAGGTTTCTGTCAACTCCTACACCTCCCTGAATGCTAACACCAAGCACTCTTATTAAAGGAGGTGTCAGGATGCATTAGCCAAATGCAACGAGGCTTCCAAAAGATGGGAACAGCTGACCAGGAAAGAGCGAGGAAAGGGGCTGTGTTTCTGGCAGGAAGATTAAAAAAATAATAACACAAAGATACCTCACTCATCTTCATCAATGGGGTAAGGTGAACACTGGGAACCGAAACACACAGATGGAGTTACAATCCTTTATTTTCCATTTCTTCAAAAGATGTCTTTCTTATTTAAAGTTATCTTATAATTTCGAAGGAAAAGATGTATTTGTTCTCTTAAGGAAACGAAGAAAGATTTGAGTCAGAAAGATAGTCTGTAAATCTAGGTGTGCTGATAATGTATGCTAAGGATTGAAGCGAGTGAAATAGATGAGCGGGAGGGACAACGTCTTAGCACCTTTTCCCCCTTTTAAAAAGGGGACAATGGAGAACTTCACGGGAGATCCAGTGGTTAGGACTCTATGCTCCCAAAGCAGGGGACCTGGGTTCAATCCCTGGTCAGGGAACTAGATCCCATAAGCCACAACATGAAGTTTGCATGCCACAATTATTTTATTTAATAATAAATAAAATTTATACATAATAAATGAAATTATCTATTTAAAATTTTTTTAATAAATAAAAAGAGAGGGAAAGGGAAAGGAATATGAAAATAAGGACGGTGCAATGAACTTATTGGATTGTAGAAAATACAAGTGAAAAAAGGGGAAGGAAATTTGAATCCCCACCGGACACAAGAGCATTACACACAACCACTCAGTTTACGCTCACAATGCATGTTTGAGTCTCACTCAGCAGCCCTTCCTTTCTTCCAACACTTGCTCATTCACTTGTTCATACATTCTAAGAGAATTAAAATTGGCTTCCTACTCTCTGCCTGGTGCTATGCAAAGAACTGAAGACAAAGAAAAAAATAGACCTACAGCCATCGAGTCGCTTCTCTTACGCTGAGGAGAGAGGTTGGAACACAGAGACCACAGTGTGAAAACACAGAGATGCAGAGAGATGCGTCTTGCCTAAGCTTGTCTAGACTCAGGCTTAGGTGTTTCTGGCACATCTAAACCCAAATTACCCCAATCTGGCGGGCTGCCAGTCAGCTGATGGGATCCTAGCTCCAAAGGTGCGGAATCTCCAAGTTGGGGTCTAGAAACCAGTAAAAAAAAATTTTTTTTAAAGACCCTTGGTGAACCTAATCACACGATCAGCCACACCAGTGATGTCACTCCACAGCGTCACCCCTGCTTCTTTAGCCCCCACGCCATTGCAGCCATCATCAACAGCACATCAGAAAGAAAAACAAAAGAAGCATCTGCTTCTCTGAAGCCTCCGGCAGTCATTCTGGGCGGGAAGGTACGAGAGGGACAGTTTTCATGGATGGGTTTATATATATACATAACTCATTCTAAATGTAACTTTAAAAGTCATCTCCACTTCAGGCCTTAAATTTCTCTCCATGCCGCTCAGAGGACAACCAATAATGTCACCACTTAGAAGTCCCCCAGGAAATAAGTCCTTTTATCTTACCATCCACAGATACTTGAAAGCTGAATCAATCTCTGAGGCAGCCTGAACTTCACAGACATTGAGTGATTGTGATTCTACCACAGATATGCCCAGGCTCCAGCTGATACAATGTGTGTGTGTGTGTGTTTGTGTGTATGCACGCACACACGCCCATGAGTGAAACTTCCTTAGAGCCAAAATGTAGTAAGATTTATTGTAGCTGGTTACAGAGGACTCCAATCAAGGGGAACCAGGTTTCAACATTGACAATAAAGGAGCACAAAGATAATTGACATCAATGATGAGGTGAGGAAGTTAAGTGCACAAGGGAAGAAGGAGCTTTCAGAAACAAATCCTAGGCCCCAGGGAACAAACAGAAGTCAAAACCACCATCTTTACTTAGTAAATAAGACACAGTTTTGATAGATTCAATGACACTAAAAGGAAGGAGAGGATTTGAAGCAATTCAAAATGCTGTTTATATTTTAAATATTTTTTCTCTCCCTTGATCCCTGGATCTGGAAGATCCCCTGGAGGAGGGCATGGCAACCCACTCCAGTACTCTCGTCTAGAGAATCCCATGGTCAGAGGAACCTGGTGGGCTACAGTCCATGAGGTCGCAAAGAGTTGGACACAACTGAGAGATTAACACTCTCTCTCTCTCTCTCTCTCTCACACACACACACACACACACACACACACACGCCTTCTCACAGAGAACAGTACAGACAAGAGTACAAGATGAGGTGGTGCTCCAAGGTCTAACATGTCTTGCCACCATCACAACCCTGACACCCACCAAACCCCATACACATAAATACTGTCTCTTCTTCCCTACCTGGTAATTCCCCTTGGTGTAAACAGTCTAAATTATTTATATCTAGATTGAAGGCATCTTTCAGTCTGACTGGGACTAGAGTAATCAAAATATAATTGTGCTATAGATATGCTAATACTTTATGCTAATGTTTGATTAAGAAGGCTATTAGGCCAGAAAAATAAAGAGAGGCAGTCTAGGCCACCCAGAGGCTAAAGGATGTTCCAGAAAAAAAGGTCACAAGAGAACCTTGAACTCACAGAGAATCTGTGTGACTGAAAAACAAATCCTGAAGAAGAAACATTTTAGTGAGGCCAGCTCTTTAAGCAGATAATCTGAGAAAGGAGCTTGCTAATAAGTGAAGGACTTGGTCTAAGCACTTCTTATGAGGAAGGTGTACTTATTCCTCAACTTGATGAAACTGTTGCTAGTATTTTTCCTCATTTCTACATGAGTTAATACAGGCATTGAAAGTTTAAATAACTCACCCCAGATCACAGAGCAAGGAAGTGGCAGAACTTGGATCCAAACCCAAGCAATCTGCTGCCATAAAATTTAATAGATTGACTGAGATTCTTGAGTAGAGAAATGATTCAGGAGAATCAGGGGTATTAAAAGAACAAAAGGAAAGAAGAAAACATAAATCTGTGTCCACTAACGGCAGAAAGTTACACAAGCAATGGCCAGAAACTGCTTGGCAACAAGCCCAAAGGCACCACTTCATTTCTCTGCACACGGTTAACAGAGTATTAATTGCATTTCCTTAAAAGAAATTGATACAGTTGGGTTTATCTTGGACCACTGCCACTCAAAATTCAGCTTCTTATCCTCTTTGCCCCAAATTTTCCCTTCTGATATCCTTCTAATTCAGCTGCTTATCAGTAAACTCCCATTCCTGAATTCCCATTAAAAGATATGATATCTTGCTATAGTAATGTTCCAGATAACTGAAGAATTATTGAAGGTGATGGCTTTCCTACAATAAAGGTGCCAGGAACAGTCCTTAAGGAGGATCTGACCAAGCCTATGTCACCTTCCCACTCACACCTGCGGTGGACCCCTGTTGCCAAAGGAGGAAGTCCAACAGGCTTCAAGCTGACATGGGAAGACCCCGCAGGGTCTGAAGGCAGCTCACTTCTGGCCCCAGTCACCCGGCACTGCCATCAGCTCCCCTCCCAGCACATTTCATGTATTCGCTCTGTCTAACGGACATCTGGACTGTCCTGCCACTACTCTTTCCATCAGATCTTTCTACCCATGTAGATTCCACCTTCCCAAATCTTTCCCATCCTTCTGGGTTCAAATTTATCTCCTTTACACTGCCTTCCTCAGCCATCCATGTCTACGTAGTTACTCTCTCCTCCACTTCCATGATCGTCCTTAAGATTACTTAACGGTTACTCATGTATGATCTTGTCGGCTCACTTTCCACTGATGTCTGGTGTGCGTGTGTGTGTGTGTGTCGCCATATATCAGCTATGAAGTCTTGTCCCTGCAACAGTAGTTCTGATCATTAGAAGGCTGGTACTAAGATACATATTTAAATTCTCATTGCATCTCTGCCACACCTGGTATGCTACTTTGTATACAGTAGACACTCAAAAAGTGTTTGCTAAGTTGAAGGGTGTGTGTGTGTGTATGTGTGAGTGTGTGTATATTAAGTCAAGTCAGTCATGTCAGACTCTTTGGGACTCCATGGACTGTAGCCCACTAGACTCCTCTGCCCATGGGATTCTCCAGGCCAGAATACTGGAGTGGGTTGCCAAATGCCCCAGTTGGTATGGCAACATACAGAGATGTGTTTTGTCTTTAGTAATCTAAATGCACGTTTTCATCCTATAACACAAACACCCTCCAGATCTGATCCCTGATTTCCTCTCCAGCGTCTGTGTTGTCCAGTGTTTCTCTCAGCTGTTCCTCAGCAGAAAATCATGAATGCTGCACACACGTTGTTATACATTTCTGGGAGTTCCCCACGCTGCTCTCTCTACCTGGAATGTCCTTTCTTTATTTTGTCCTCTTGAAGAAAAACTGCTAGAAAGTCACTGCTTATCCCTACCGCTTCCTTATGCATCGCTGCATTTTCCACAGTGGTTAACAGGTAACTGATTGTGCTTTCTTCCTGCCTTATTTGTTTAGGAACTGCAAGAAGACAGAATTGTTTTTATTTATCTCCACGTGCCTGCACGTTGGCATAGTACCTAGTGCATAGTCTGTGCTTTGTGTGTTGAACCAGTGAACAAATAAAGGATGAAATATAGACTGAAGACCAAAGCTCTTTCATAAATTTGTGAAGGAGTCTGTCATTAGCCAGCCCAGTGGAGAGTGAGATAAAATTGTGCCCCACAATGGGATATAGAGGCATACGCTAATATGAAAAATGTACTTTCACACACTCACGCCCAGTGCTCTCCAAGTTCAAGTCATATCCTCCCATAATTGATTGGGTTGCTGAAATCCCTGGGGGAAAGCCCTCTGTGGTAAGTAAGTTGGAGCAGCCTCCACAGGAGCAATAGCACTGAAATAAGGAAAAGAGGGGAAGCAAAAAACAACGCTGAAAGGTAAGAGTTTGCAAAGACAGAAAGTTGACCATATGGAACTCCTTTGCGAGCACAGGATGCTCCTAATTTTGACAAAGGGATGTCAAATCTGTGCCTGTCTTTGGGAGGAAGTTACTGGGACAGGGCAGTAAGCTTGACACCAAAATCAGTCACAGGAAAGATACCAGAGAGGGATGACTGGGGTGAGGGCCATGCCTAGTGAAGAACAGGTTCCATTCTCTCAAACTGGAGATCTGCTCACTCTCCAGACTACAGACACAACCAGGAGCTGCCTGGGCTTATGGTTCCCTTGATGCCTTAAAAGAGATGTGATTAAGCCAGGTGGAGAAAAAAAAAAAAAAAAAAAAAAAAAACAGAAAAATCTGTTAAAAATCACCAGTATAGAAAAAGGGGAGGAGGAGAGGAAGAAGAGAGAAATCAACCATGAAAAAGGAAAGGGGAAATAAAGCCAGAGACACAGAAAGCCTGTCAACTCTCTCCAAACTGTAACAAAAGCATAGGAGAGATAGTTTCTCTTTAATGAATGCTTTGATCAGCCACAGTTGATATAATAATTATATAAAACTAGAGCAAGACAGAAATAGGATGAGCTTTTCTCTCACATAGCCTGTAACCTTTGTGATTGGTTCATTTATTTAAGAAAAGAATAAGTCCCTTCAAAACAGAGGCATATGTTAGCAGAGAGCCTGTTTTTCTCCCCTGACTTATGCAATGCCTGCGTCCCTTTTCCTCCCCACTTCAGATGGGCTGATCTGCCAGCCCATGGCTCTGAAAGGAAGCTGATGGTGGTGGAGCTCTCCTCTAATGTGTCTTGGTCTGATTTCTCAAGTTAATCCACTGCCTGGCAGCAGGCCCCTCATCCCTTCCCTACTCCAGGCTTGTCGCCCCCCTTCACTCAGTTCCCCCACCCATCTCCACCTAGCTGGCTGTCTCCTAAGTAATGAGAAACCTCATGCTGCTGGAGGCGCTGACTTGGCTGATCTCCAGAGAAGGAGGAGAGAGCATCATTTTTTTTTTTTTCCAGAATGATACTCCCACAAGCACGTGCTCTTCAGAAATAGCAGGGGAGAGAGGTGGTTGCCATGGGAACGGAGGCGGCCACACAAACAGGAGTAGCACATTCCTCCCAGGGTGGGCTGAGTAGAGCCTCCTTGCTTCAAGCACCTTCCGAGCCTCTCTGAAAACTTTCCTTGCCTGAAGAGGGAGAAGTCCAAAGTTGTGAAGGGTGAGTCCGGCCTAACATCCAAATTTCAGTTAAGAGTTTGACAGAGCCTCCGCTTGTTTGACTTGTGATGTACTTGAACAAAAGCTTATGAAAAGTTGATAATGGCACAAAACAGCATCCCATAATATCCACTGCCGTTTAGTTCTCTGCCAGTCACAGTCAGAGAATAGCTGGGATGGGGCCAGCGAATGGCATTCCCCCTGATGATAGTGGCCCGGCACTGGCCCATCACTGGGTGATAACGACACACCAGCACAACAGTGGGTAGAAGGTGGAGGCAAGAAGGGCCTGTGGGGAGGCAGGAGCCAAGGGATCTGCAGGGAGACACTAGGTGATGCTGAGGGGTGGGGGTGGGGGGATGCTGTGACCAACCAAGTGGACAGTCTGAGACCGTGTCTCTAACTCCCGCTGATTCAAAAAACAAGTCAATCAGTGTTCAAATACCCAGGTTTACAGAAATAAAAAATTCAACCAGCTCTCTGGTAAAATGCATACAAGCAGCTGGTTGATTAACCAGAGTTCTCTTTGCAGCAATGGCTTGGAGAACCATGGCCCCAAGCGCAGCCTTGGCTGTGAGGTGGGACAGGAGGCCACGGGGAATGCAGCAGAGCTGGAAGCCGGTCCCTGCCACATGCCCACTGCTGATTTATTGGGACTGGAACAATTTGTCTAAAGCTGTAATTTTAACTACCTCCGTGCCGAACAGCCAATCAGAGGGCTCCCTCCACGCCGCTTTTACGAGTCCCCATAAAAGCAGCAAAATGAAAACTCAGGGGCCCTTAAAATATACTCCAAGGGCTTCTGCAGAGCAATTGGAGGCTTTTATGACTCCTGTCAGGACTTTTATGACCCCGTAAAACCAGGCAGCAGCCTGGCCTGAGATGAAAAGTGGCCCCACCGTCTTAAAGTCTAAATGGTCTGTGCATTTACAAGGCCTCCAGGAAAGATGGAGGAAACACCGCTGGGGGTCTGCCTTGAGCGAAGGCAGGTGTGGGTGGGGTGGAAGGATGGGGAGTGAGGGGGAGGCACAGAAGGAGGGGGAGGGGAGGGGAGGGAGGCGGGAGAGATGCACATGAAGGCGGTGTTGCAGTCTTCAGCACTGGAGAGCACCAGAATGCCACATCCCAACACTATTCACCAAACACAGAGGGAGCTGAGGTTCTGCAGATAGACCCATAACTAACAGGGCTTGAGCAAGAAAGCGCCTTCAGTGGAAAGATAAAAAATGAAGCCGCCAGGGAACCACAGGCTCCATAGCGCTTCTTCAAGGACATCTTCCCATCATTATGACACCTGCATTACAGGAAAAAAAAAAAAAGAAAAAAACAGAGAGAGAGAAAGAAGAGGGGCCAGAAAGCCAGCCCAGAGCAATTTAAGTGTTCCATGCAGTTCAGAGAAACTTGCCCACTAGGGTGAGAACACCTCCGCCCAGCTAGAGCCTGCCTGGTGCTGCAAACCCTGCAGGCTCCACTCCTCAGCTGGGGCATGAATGAGGCTCATGCCCATCGGCCCCTTCTGAGTCACTGTGGCTGAGACAGCCTCATCCTGTGCCTGCATCTGGAATCTTCAATCATTCAAATGTGCCAGCCAGGCTGTGTGCTTTACACATCCCCACGAAGAGCCAGCATCACTCCACAGAGTCAGGGGCCAGGGCTGGGGTGCAGTGTGGGTGCTCCTGGTGGAAGTGCTCAGGGTGGAGCAGGGGGAGTGGACTGGCGGATGGGCTCACTCTGACCCGCAGGCATCCACACACAGAACCTGAGCAAGACAGGAGGGACAGAGGCTGACCTCAGACCACACGGAGTACCCCAGACACAGAGGCTTTGTCCCCAGAGTGGCCAGGTCAGTGCGGACCAGGACGAAGCTGACAGTGGCCCTAAAGGGTGACCCAGGAGGCCTTGGCTTTTCCAGGTTGGAGAAGACAGATACACAGGACAGCAAGAGACAGGCTGCACTGAGTGACTGCTGTGTGGGGTGGGTCCCTCCATCTAGAGGGACAGAGCAGGGGTGCAGGTCAGAGGGCGAGGTCAGGAAGTCCTGGAAGAGGACACACAGGCACATCCAGGGGGGCGTGGCTCACCTCGGGGCTGAGACCCCCATGGGTAACTGTTCCTCTTCCATCACTCATGTTCCCAGGAGTCTTGGTCAAGTGCGAAACGGGTATGAAGAGAAGAAGACTTAGCTGAAAAGCCCCAGACCCCACCATATAACTTCAGACAAGTCCTAAACTTTGTGAACCTCCTTTTCCTTCTCATAAAGTGGAGGTAACAAACCTAGGCAGCAAATTAAAAAGGAAAGACACCACTTTGCTGACAAAGGTCCATATAGTCAAAGCTATGGTTTTTCAAGTAGTCATGTCCGGATGTGAGAGCTGGATCATAAAACGGCTGAGTACTAAAGAAAGGATGCTTTCAAATCAGGGTGCTAGAGAAGACTCTTGAGAGTCCCATAGACAGCAAAGAGAGTCAACCAGTCAATTGTAAAGGAAATCAACCCTGAGTATTCACTAGATGCTGAAGCTGAAGCTCCAGTACTTTGGCCACTTGATGCAAAAAAACTGACTCACTGGAAAAGATCCTGATGCTGGGAAAGACTGAAGGCAAAAGGAGAAGGGGAAAACAGAGGATGAGATGTTGGATGGCATCACCAACCCAACTGTCATGAATTTGAGCAAGCTCTGGAAGACAGTCGGAGAAGGCAATGGCACCCCACTCCAGTACTCTTGCCCGGAAGATCCCATGGATGGAGGAGCCTGGAAGGCTGTAGTCCATGGGGTCGCTGAGGGTCGGACACGACTGAGCGACTTCAATTTTACTTTTCACTTTCACGAATTGGAGAAGGAAATGGCAACCCACTCCAGTGTTCTTGCCTGGAGAATCCCAGAGACGGGGGAGCCAGGTGGGCTGCCGTCTATGGGGTCGCACAGAGTTGGACACGACTGAAGTGACTTAGCAGCAGCAGCTGGAAGACAGTGGAGGACGGGGAAGCCTGGCATGCTGCAGTCCAAGGGGTCGCAAAGGGTTGGACATGACTTAGCAACCAAACAACAACCACAATAAAGTGGAGACAAGACAGCTCCTCATGTAGCTGTGATAAGGATTAGAGGAGAACAGGAAGCGGGGTTTGAATGGCCTTCTAACAGGTGGATATGAGTTTTTGGTGCTGAACGAGAAGGAAGTTCCTGGTGGAGGAAGCCCTGATGCAGAGGTCAAGGTAGGCAGCTTCTCTGCAGAGAACATCAGCTCCTTGCAGGGAAGCATCGTGTGTTAAGTCATTGGCTGAACATATGTGCTGAACATGCTGTGCTGGGCATGGAAGATGCTGGTCAGTGAGCTCAGGAGACAGGAGCTGGCGTGAGACCAGTAAGGTGGCTGCATTTCCTGCCTTGATGTTTGGCCCCACCCAATCCATTCCTCTCAGAGCAGTCCAGAGTTGCCTTCTCAAGTACAAAACAGAGTCCATAAGAGAAAGTCCAAGTCCCCTGAGGCAATCCTTTATGGTCTTCCCTGAACTGCCCCCTACAGAGGTCCAACCAGGATCACCTATAGCCTTGGCCCTTCCATCTGCTGGCTCTATCCACACCCCATCTTCCTCACATCCACGATATCTGCAAGCTCAGCTTGTACCTGCCCACCTCCCTTTCATTCCCCAGCCTCAGCATAGATGTGGTTTTCCCTGAGAAGCCTCCCTGGCTGGCCCCCAGTGCCACCACATCCCCGGGACTAACCAAGACTCACAGCCACACTTTCTAGTTACTTCTTTCACTCACTGGACTCTCAATTCCAAGTTCCACATTTGTCCACACTGGAATGTTAGCCCCATTAGAGCAGGGCGCTGTTGGCACAGTGCCCGGCAAACGATATGAAAAATAAAATTGTGTTAAATTGCTGAATTGACCTAGCCTGGAGACAGACTGTGTGGCGTGACCACCTAAGTTGTTTAGATGGTCGACTATTGTTAACAGGGAGCCACCAATGCTGGAAGCACCAGCTTAAAGACCTAGAAAGATGGCAGGGAAGAGGGTGTACAGAGAACGGGGCATCTGCTGGCTTCAACCAGGCAGGGAAGAAACAAGTCTGACCTGCCACAGTGGCAGTGTGAATGCAGATGAGAGACGAAAGCCATTCAAAAAATAAACTCAGTAGCAAAGAGAAGTAAAGAGGGAAGAGTCTAGGATGACCCCAGGTAGGTGATGGGCTTAGGAAAAAAAAAAAAAGAATTCAGAATATGAAGCTGGAAATGGTGCCCAATCTGTGCTCCTGTTAAATAGAAGTGTGTGTGAGACGCACAGGTGGAAATGTCCTGCAGGCAGCTAGAGATTAGACTGGTTTCCGGGAAAGGCCAGATACATAAATTGGGGAGTTAGTGGTCCAAAGGCTAAAATCACTGAAGTGGAAGGAGACAGTCCTTGGTGTCCATGCAGAGCCACAAGAGACCAGGGGGTTTGTGACAAAACTCTGAAAAATATGAGCCTTTAAAGAAACCAGAGAGGAGTAACTGCCTTTCTTAAACTTCTGCCAACACACCAGCCCTCATTAGCTGGCCCTGTGTCTGTTTACTTATTGATAATATTACTCATTTTTGCACCAGCAAATTTAATAAGCATGCTAATTTAATATAATTTTATTGAGTGCCTACTTAGTTAAGGGGTTGGCTCTCCTTCCTGGGGGCACCCATAGTACTTTGTGGACCTTCACTGGAGCTCATCACTGTCTACCACAATCTTTTTATTTGTCTTTCCATTAAATTATGAGCTCCTTGAGTCAAAAATTATGGATTTCAGGACTCCTAGCCCTGCCTACAGAGTGTTTACTCAATGAACGCATGAGTGAAGTTTACCATCAGATAGGGAGGAAAGACAGATGAAAATAACTTTAAAGGACAAAACTGCTCTCCTCAAGGTCATAATTCATTTGCTACTAGTCAGACTCACAGCATGTCTTTGACACTGAAAATCTGGCTAACTTCATATGGTTAATTCTGTCTTCTTTAAAATCTCTCCCTATGTTTTATGGACACCAGTCTCTCTTGACTTACATTCTCCTTCCATTGATGTGTCTCGTTCTCAGCCTTCTTACCTCCCCTCCTACTTAATCTTCAATGTCCCCCAAATCCATAGACTTATTGGTCCTTAATCATACCCACCCTAGGAAATCGGCACACAGAGTCCTCATCTGTCATTTGCAAGCAATGATTACAAAAGCATCATCTTCAGCTCAGAACTCCCCTGCACTCAGCTCCCTTCTGCTCTTGTGTCATCTTCCATCCTGTCCTAAGTCCCATCTGTCATCCTATATCACCTACTAATGACCTCAATGAAAAAAAAAAAAGTGGAAGTGTTAATTGCTCAGTTGTGTCCGACTGTTTGTGACCCCATAGACTATATAGCCCACCATCCTTCTCTGTCCATGGAATTCTCCAGACAAGAATACTAGAGTGTGTATCCATTCCCTTCTCCAGAGAATCTTCCCAACTCAGGGAACCTGGGTCTCCTGCGCTGCAGGTGGGTTCTTCACTGAACCCCCAGGGAAGCCCTGGTTGCCTCATCACCCATGCCCGAAATACGCGAGCTGCTCTAGATGCGGCCCTGTCAGTGCAGGTTCCGGTGCCCAATGCACGGTTAGTCCAAACAAACTGGAACGGCGGAGTGTGGAGCAGAGAAAGGCTTGCTGCAGAGGCCACGCAAGGAGACCGTTGGCTCAGGCCCTGAAAAGCCTAGAGCTGCTGGAAGGATTTTAACAAAGAGTTTTTAAAGGGCAGATGATGGAGAGGGGTGTGTGATCAGCTTGTGCACAATTCTGTGGTTGGCTGATGGTGAGGGAACAGGGCAGGGTCGCAGGGGTTAACTTCATCGGGCCTTAGGCTCCAGGAGGCCTGGGGCAATGTGCTCATGGTCATCAAGTAGTTAACATCTTCCATTAGGGGGAGGGGGGTTCACATCTGCAAAACAACTCAGGAAACACACATCGAATTCTGTATCTGGGTACTTCAGAGAGGAGCTGAAGCAGAGGATATGCGGGAAGGTCCCCTAGGGTCCTGCTCCATCACACTCCTCGCCCCCCTGCCCTGCTAGATAGAACTGATGACAAGCTGTCAGCTCTTCCGTCTAAGCCCCTTTCTCTCTCCTGCAAGACTCCCGCCTTCAGTGAGTGCTTACACTGGCTGAATGTAATAGACTGCTACAAAGTCACTACATCCTCACCTCTTTTTCAGATCACCTGCCCACACGGGTGTCCCATGGTACAAACCTACCCCGTGGCCTTCCCTTCGTCCTCCCGAGGTTTCCTCTCTTGTTTGAGATAAAGTGAAAATTCCTTAAAAGGATTCCGACACTACCAGGACATTAGCATCAATTACTGAATTTTTAAATGCTGCCCCAAGGACCCCACTTCAGATCTACTGACTCAGAAAGTTGAGCAGGTACACCCCAGTTACATGCTGCTGCCTGTTTCCAAAACTCCTGAAGCTATCATGAGACACCTTACCAGTGGACTATCATTTGAAACCCACATAGATAATCCATTTATTTGTAAAATTCCCAGTCTCCCTCCTTGGGAAGTTCCAAGGCAACCAGTCCCCTGGCGTCTCATGGTCCCAGAAACAAAGTTCGTGCAATACAACTTGCCTTCTCATCACAAAGGGATACAAGAGGAGGTACCAGGCTCAAACTGACCCAAGCGATTTCCTTTCGGAAAGAATTTGTATGAACAGAGAGAGGCACTCAGTCTTTCCAGGTGGATCTACGTGTAAGATGTAAGATCTCAGGTGATGGTCTTATCCTCTGTGTCCATCACTGCGGAGACGAGCAATTCTGCAGAATGAGGGCAATAAAAACCCACAAAGAGGACAGAAGAATGGAGTGGAGGTCCCTGGTGGTATCCCTGTCCTATTTTTGAGGCCAAGTTGTAGCCTCACATGTACTCCGGAAAAATATTCAGTGTTTCTAAGCAAGTTTCCTTTCTTCCTGAGTTGGTTTCTACACATACATTCAAAATAGCACAGATTAATAACCATGGACTTTGAGTGCTTCACGAAATCGACTTCTATCTTACTTGTCTACCATCATCCCCAACTCTTCTCCTCCTCCCCAGTCCCCTCCACTTTCACCATCCTTACCTCCTTGCCACGACCACTGGCACCTTGCTCTCCTGCGCATGCTACCGTGTGAAACAGGTCTACAGTCCCCTCCCTCTACGTTCTCTATCTGGGCAATTAGCCTTCTCATCCAAGATTCATTTCAAGGACCACCTCCTCTAGAAACCCCCTACCAGGATGTTTAAATCTGGAAAAGGTATTCTTTTCCTGTGTCTTAGAAATGCTTGTGCTCATATCCAACACAGCTTTTGTCACACGGCATTTAGAAACGTTGGTTGACATGTCTGTTTTCCCTCAAGGACTTGAAAATGAAGAGTAAGGGGCCTGCTGACAACCTTAGCTCTCTGTCATTTAGCACAGCTCTGGACTCAAGAGAATGGCCTCATTTAATGTTTATTAAATGAAGGGCTGAACTGATTTCATTAACGAATCAGTTATTAGTTACTAAATAATCAGAAGAGGGTGCCAAATGAAGCAAAGGTCAGAAAAGGGACTGTCTACGGCCAGTAATGACTCACTATCTGAATTCTAAACCAGATTCTCTTATTCTGAAACTATTGCTCTCAACTATGCAGCAGAGACCTGTTTCAATCTTAGAGGGGAAAAAGGCAGGTCAGATGGAAAAGGGCTCTTTCAAAACTCGATTCCAGAGCATTGCCCCAAGACAGTTTAACTCACCCCTTCAGGGAGGACTCCTCAGTGTCTGGGAGGGCGCCGCATCTTCTCTGGGGCACACCCTCCAGCCCTAGTTGCATCACACGCATGCATAGAGCTGATTTGGCCCATTTACTGTGCAGTATTGGTTCTCCTGGTAACTGAGGCCAGTGTTTTTGCTCCGTTTAGGCAGTGTGTGCATCACACCTGGAGAAGGGCAGGGCAATCCACTCCAGTTTTCTAGCCTGGAGAATCCCCATGGACAGAGGAGCCTGGTGGGCTACGGTCCATGGGGTCTCAAAGAGTTGGACACAACTGAGCAACTCACACACACACACACACACACACACACACACACACACACATCACACTTATAGAATGTGATCTATCAGGTAACTGGGTCTAGGATGCACCCCCACACATTCTAAAATCAGACAAAGATTCACAACAAAATATTCTTTTTCTTCTTTTTGAGTAAAGTGTGCATGTGGAAAATAGTTTATAGAGCTCAGTCTCTGCCTCATAGGAGATGAAAATGTGATCCTTTGCTAGCTCAGACAAAATCCTCCATGCTACATTAGGCTTGATAACAAATTTTGTACTTGCAAGCTTTTATCAAAACTGTATATCTGAAATCTTAATAACACGGGAAGGTGGATTCTATTTCTCCTCTCTTTTCAGGTTTACCTCAACAGAATCAGAACTAATTCCTGATTTGAAACTCAGCAGTTTTAGCAGGGTCTGTAAGAATCTTATGTCAAGGTCCTGCAGAGGATTGAAGGGACCTGATTTTATTACACACACACACACACACACACACACACACACACACACACACACACAAATACCCTCATGCACCAAACTTACAATCTTAACAAAAAGAATCTAAAATAATTGAGTATATCCACTGACAGAAAGAATATCTTGGTCAAATATTGATCACCTTAAAAAGTATGAAACAAATAAATGGAAATTTAAATCCACATTCTAGAGTACACTATAGCTGAAACTTTCTCTGTTTGTTCCAGTTACAAACATTCACATATGCAGTACGGCCACGAAGAGCATCAGAATTAGATTTAGGTTAGGAAGTGAGTCAGATTCAGATTTCAGTTCAAATTTAGAATTTGCCATTTACCAGCTTTAAGACTTAAAATGTTTTAAAAATTAGCCTAGGGTTTGTTTTGTTTTGTTTTTTTTTTTTTTGTCTATACAATGTAGTGAATAAGACATACTTTGTTGAACATATGGTTACTTATAAGGATCTAAACTAATATGAGGATCTAAATCACCATTCTAGCTACATATACTAACAGCAGGGGGTAATGGCTATATTGCTCCAAGAATCTTCAGCTTCTGTGAAGGGTCATATATTTCACCTCTGACACTGACCTCAGTCCAGGCCATCCGACTTGCTTTGGCCAATGAAATGGGAATAGAAATCTCTCGTGTCACTATGAAATGAAAGCTTTAAGAGCCATCATGTGTTTCTGTCACTCTTTTCTCTCTGGAGTCATACTGCATGTCCCAGTTAAACCTACTCCTTCAAATTGTGGTCCAGGAATTAAAGAAATAGCTGGATTGGGGTGGGGGCAGAGAAAGAGAGGGGAGGATGGAGCAGTGTTTGTGAATACATATAAATATATACATATACATCTACATCTATCCCATCTGCCTACACAGGCGTCTGTATCAGTAGGCAGATAGAGTACACAGAGTTGTAAGCCATCATTGTTGTAAGCCACTGACATGTTGGGGACATTTGTTATCGCAGCATAACTTAGCCAAAGCTGACTAATACACATTAGCATCTCTCTTAACTAATTTTCATTGAAATACCCCATCAGATTAACTGATGCTCTCTATTTCCTCTGAAAAACATACTGAAAATCCAAAGTTATTATACTAATACTTAGTATATTAGCACTTTTCTGATCCTACAAGTTAGGAAAATAATTGCCAAGAACCAACTTCTTTTTACCATGCAGAACTACTGTAATTTCATACTGTAATTTCTTTCTATGAAGTGCAAGTTCAGCACATTGTTAAGAATTGATAAAAACAAATCACTAAATACATTGCTGTTGAGTTTTTAAAAATCAAATGGTAAAATGTATATCAAAGTGTTTATACATTACAAATTGCTGTGTTGATACATGAGTTGATATCAATTTGTCAATTAGCACGTTTTTGAGCAGCTACTCTTTGTTAGACACCATGCTGGAATAACACGAAGCATATAACACAGAACTAATTTCAAAGGACTTTAGCCCAGAATATTGTCAAAGGAAACCAGCATCTTAACCAGCAACATATCTCAGTAACTGAGCCTAGTACCAATAAACAGCACTGCGTCCATTACAACAAACAAAAAAAATAGTATAGAATGTTCCGGCCCCAGTATATCTGAGTTAACAAGGTCAGGAATATGGTGCCTCTTTCTATTTTATTTCATGTTTCTATTATCATTGTTTATTTATCCATTCCAAAATAATGCAAGTTCATTACAACAGGCTTAAAATAAGGAAATATATTAATGTTTTTGGTGTAATGATTTAGTTATTGAAAGCCTACTTAAAACAGAAGACTTTTGCTAAGAAGCCTCCTTGTTGGAGCACTTTTTGCCAAAGACCAGCTGCCTAACTGCCTCCATTGCCAATCAATTCATCAGACCCTAAAAACTGTTAAAATGAAGGCACTGCCAATGGGACCACACATCAATTTCTCTAGAGAATTCCTGATTTAAATGGATGAGTCAACTTTCATTTCTCTTCCTTGGGGGGATAAAAATCTGATCTCGGGCAAAAGAGGTGATGACAAAACCCATAACCCTACCTCACAATGTCTAGAAGCATCGTTCACGTGAAATGCTTTCACAAAGACAAGCCATCGCCAATCAATATGTCATTAGGCCACAAGGAATAGCTCCCTCTTAACTCAGAATCCCATTTCAAGATGGAGGAAAGGAAAGGACAATGCCACATCCCCAGAACAGCCCAGCATAAAGCCACACATGAAGAACACCAGCTCCCTGGGGACAGTGGACTAGAGCTGGACATGCCCAGTGCAAAGTGCCCACTGCAGGGTCAGCCTGAGGAAAGTGAGAAGGGCAGACATCACGCTGGAGACTTCTACAGGTTTCCAGTGCTGAACTCACTGCCTGACATGTAACTAGTGCTCAGTAATTACTCCCTAAGTATAGCAACCAGCACTTGATGGATTGAGTATCCAAGTGAATAAAGCAAGACATCAGAGTACCTTGATTTTTCAGCCTTACCATAAAATGTCAAGCATCTGGATAATTTGATAGAAGCCTAAATTATATAAGTTTCTATTGCCTGAATGGGTGAAATTTGTATTGTAATAGTTTCCTTATACCTAACCCATCATTCAAGGCATAGCTCAAAGGTCACCTCCTCAATAAAGTCTTTCCTGTTCCTCAGCATGTGGTCTAGGGCTCCAGTCTCTTTCAACACTGGCAAGAGTAAGTATTTTCAAATTCTGTTTTGCAACTCATAGGTTTTGCTGCAAAAACACTTCAATAGGTCAAACCAAATTAAGAAACACGATAGAATAGAATAGGATGAAAAAGAAAAAATAGGGAATGGGATGGAATGGAATAGAATAGAATAGAAGGATAGAATAGAACAGAACAGAATAAAATAGACCAGAAGCACATCAGCAAGATTCACATATAAAGTAAATACTTCTGAGTGTCTATGTGAGCGTGTGTGTGCATGCACACGTGTGTGAGTGCTTATCTGTACAGCATTATAATTAGAATATGCTTATTTCTATGGGTGGATAGAAAGAATTGTGTAAATCACTGCTGAAGATTAAAAAAAAAAAAAAAGCCAGGTAGAGTGTAGTAATATCTTGTCTCTACCAGTTGTAACTTTGAACAAATGACTCTGCCTTTTGGAGCATTGGTTTCCTCATCTGTAAAATGGGAGGTCAACCACTTATTTTCCAATATTACTCTATGGATTAAAAGAAATAAAATAATGTAAGTGAGGTTCATCTGCCATAACAGTGCTTTAGCAAAAGTTTGTTCTCCCTTATTTCTCCTTGATTGACCTTGAACACTGCAACTTTTAAAGATAGTTAATATAGTCATTTTTGCCTTATTAATTACCTGAGTATGTGCTTACTAGCAGATTTCTGCTTACAAGCATTTAAGCTTTTTTTTTAAAGCAACAAATAAGAATCGTTTATTAATTCAGTGACTACTTACTGAACCCCTTTTATAGTCAGACACTATTCTAGGCAACAGGGAGACACATATAAACACAAGCAGTAAAAAGTCCTGGACTTCATGGAGTTTTAACCCTAGATGAGGAAGATGAGCAAAAAACAAAGAAGTAATATGCTGGTAGATAACATGTTAACTGCTGTTGTTTAGTCGCTAAGTCATATCTAATTCTTTGCGACCCCATGGACCCCACTAGGCCTCTCTATCCGTTGGATTTCTGAGGCAAGAATATTGGCATGGATTGCCATTTCATTCGCCAGGGGATCTTCCAGACCCAGAGATCAAACCCATGTCTCCTGCTTTGGCAGGCAGATTCTTTACCGCTGAGACAAGGGAGCCACAGCTAATATGTTAAATAAAACATTAAAACATAAGTGAAGGCCAGAAAGTGCTCAGTGGAAGAAATTGTTACTTTAGGATGGTTAGGAAAAGTCTCACTCTGGGGACGTTATGTATATATGTGTCCCAGTAGACTTCATGACACAGCAAATGTTTAATGAATCAGCTTGCAGAAGAATAACACTAGACCCAATCTTACATCATATACAAAAATCAACTTAAAATGGATTGAAGACTTGAACAATCACCTAAAAACTGGAAAAGCCCTAGAATAAAACATAGAAAGTAAATTCTTGACATTGGTCTTGGCAATGAGTTTTTAGATCTGACACCAAAAACAAAGGCAAACAAGTACAAATAAACAAGTGAGATTATAGCAAACTAAAAAACCAGCACACAGCAAAGGAGACTCTTAACAAAATAAAAAAGCAACCTATCGAACTGAGAAAATATCTGCAATCCATGCATCTGATAAGGGATTAATATAAAAACTGTACAATACAAAATATATGCAATTCAAACTGAAAAAACAATTATCAAATTAAGACCTGGGCAAAGGACTAGAACAGACGTTTTTTTCGAAAGAAGACATACAGTTGGCCAGCAGGCACATAGAAAGGTGTTCAACATTACTAACCATCAGAAAAATACAAATCAAAATCATGATGAGATATCACCTCACACCTGATGCTATTGTGCTCAGTCACGGCCGACACTTTGCAACCTCATGGACTGTAGCCCACCAGGCTCTTCTGTCCATGGGATTCTCCAGGCAAGGATACTGGAGTGGGTTGCCATTTCCTTCTCCACGGGATCTTCCCAAGCCATGGATTGAACAAGGGTCTTCCGCATTGCAGACAGATTCTTTACTGTCTGAGCCACCAGGGAAGCCCTATCAAAAAATGAGCAATGACAAATGCTGAGGAGGATATGCAGAAAAGGGAACACCTGTGCACTGTTGGTGGGATAGAAACTGGTACAATCACTGTGGAAAACAGCAGAGAGGTTCCTGAAGAAACTAGAAAAAGAGCTACCACCCAGTCCAGTTCAGTTGCTCAGTGGTTTCCGACTCTTTGCCATCTCATTGACTGCAGCATGCCAGGTTTCCCTGTCCATCACCAACTCCTGGAGCTTACTCAAACTCATGCCCATTGAGTCAGTGATGCCAACCAATCATCTCATCTTCTGTCGTCCCCTTTTCCTCCCACTTTCAATCTTTCCCAGCATCAGGGTCTTTTCCAATGAGTCAGTTCTTCGCATCAGGCAGCTAAAGTATTTTAGCTTCAGCTTCAACATCAGTCCTCCCAATGGACATTCAGGACTGATTTCCTTTAGGATGGACTGGTTGGATCTCCTTGCAGTCCAAGGGACTCTCAAGAGTCTTCTCCAACACCACAGTTCAAAAGCATCAATTCCTCAGTGCTCAGCTTTCTTTACATCCAACTCTCACATCCATACTGACTACTGGAAAAACCACAGCTTTGACTACATGGACTTTTGTTGGCAAAGTAATGTCTCTGCTTTTTAATACACTGTCTAGCTTTTCTGCCAAGGAGCAAGCGTCTTTTAATTTCATGACTGCAGTCACCACCTGCAGTGATTTTGGAGCCCCAAAAAATAACGTCTGTCACTGTTTCCATTGTGTCCCCATCTATTTGCCATGAAGTGATGGAACCAGATGTTTTCTGAATGCTGAAACGTTTTTACTCTCCTCTTTCACTTTCATCAAGAGGCTCTATAGTTCTTCTTCACTTTCTGCCATAAGGGTAGTGTCATCTGCATATCTGAGGTCATTGATATTTCTCCCAGCAATCTTGATTCCAACTTGTGCTTCACCCAACCCAGCATTTCAAATGATGTACTCGGCATATAAGTTAAATAAGCAGGGTGACAATATACAGCCTTGATGTACTCTTTCCCAATTTCAAACTAGTCTGTTGTTCTATGTCCAGTTTTAACTGTTGCTTCTAGACCTACATACAGATTTCTCAGGAGGCAGGTAAGGCGGTCTGGTATTCCCATCTCAAAGAATTTTCCACACTTTATTGTGATCCACACAGTCAAATGCTTTGGCATTGTCAATAAAACAGAAGTAGATGTTTTTCTGGAACTCTCTTACTTTTTCAATGATCCAAGGGATGTTGGCAATTTGATCTCTGATTTCAAGGCAGAGGAACCAGAGAGCTACCATATCAATCCCACTTCTGAGTACATATCCAAAGGAAACCACTATCTTGAAGAGATACCTGTATTCCCATGTCCATTCAAACATTAGCTTCAACAGTCCAGTCATGGAAATGGAACAGGGAAGAACAAATCTGACTCCAAGTCGGGTCTGCTCCTTTTACTGTGACCCTTGTGCTTTGCACCTGTGCTTAGTCATGCTGACTCTGCACCTTTTGTAAAAGAACGTTGCCTGCAAGTCTGAAATATACAGGAAAGCCCACTCCCAGGGCTCTGCCCTTTAAGGGTATAACTCTTTTCCATTCATAAAGAGATTTAAAAAAAAAAATAGAGCAGAACAGAGAATAACATTTGTTTTGCTGGAGGTTTTCAGGAACCTCATGAACCTCATGACCTCTGCTTAAGAACAAAGGATTGCCATATGAAGAACTTTGCAGCAAGCAACCACACACCTTCCTCACCTTGTCTTTAAAGATGCTTTGCTGAAAACATTCAGGGAGTTGGGTTTCTTAGGGTACAAGTAACTCCCCTCTTTGAAGAACCCTGCAGTAAACTTTCCTCTGATTTAAACTTTGATGTCTATGTTTGTTTGGCCTCACTACACACTGGGGACAGGAACTTGCCTCCTGTAACAGAAATAACCTAAGTGCCTGTCGACGGTTGAATGGATTAAGACTGTGACAAATACATACATAAGGTTAGCCAAAAAGTTTGCTCTGTATATATATATAGGTATATGTACATATATATGTATTGATTCAGTTCAGTTCAGTCGCTCAGTCGTATCCGACTCTTTGCGACCCCATGAATCGCAGCACGCCAGGCCTCCCTGTTCATCACCAACTCCCGGAGTTCACTCAGACTCACATCCATCAGGTCAGTGATGCCATCCAGCCATCTCATCCTCTGTCGTCCCCTTCTCCTCCTGCCCCCAATCCCTCCCAGCATCAGAGTCTTTTCCAATGAGTCAACTCTTCACATGAGGTGGCCAAAGTACTGGAGTTTCAGCTTTAGCATCATTCCTTCCAAAGAAATCCCAGGGCTGATCTCCTTCAGAATGGATTGGTTGGATCTCCTTGCAGTCCAAGGGACTCTCAAGAGTCTTCTCCAACACCACAGTTCAAAAGCATCAATTCTTTGGCACTCAGCCTTCTTCACAGTCCAGCTCTCACATCCATACATGACCACTGGAAAAACCATAGCCTTGACTAGACGGACCTTAGTCGGCAAAGTAATGTCTCTGCTTTTGAATATGCTATCTAGGTTGGTCATAACTTTCCTTCCAAGGAGTAAGCGTCTTTTAATTTCATGGCTGCAGTCACCATCTGCAGTGATTTTGGAGCCCAAAAAATAAAGTCTGACACTGTTTCCACTGTTTCCCATCTATTTCCCATGGAGTGATGGGACCGGATGCCATGATCTTCGTTTTCTGAATGTTGAGCTTTAAGCCAACTTTTTCACTCTCCACTTTCACTGTCATCAAGAGGCTTTTTAGCTCCTCTTCACTTTCTGCCATAAGGGTGGTGTCATCTGCATATTTGAGGTTATTGATATTTCTCCCGACAATCTTGATTCCAGCTTGTGCTTCTTCCAGCCCAGCGTTTCTCATGATGTACTCTGCATATAAGTTAAATAAGCAGGGTAACAATATACAGCCTTGACGTACTCCTTTTCCTATTTGGAACCAGTCTGTTGTTCCATGTCCAGTTCTAACTGTTGCTTCCTGACCTGCATACAGATTTCTCAAGAGGCAGGTCAGGTGGTCTGTATTCCCATCTCTTTAAGAATTTTCCACAGTTTGTTGTGATCCACACAGTCAAAGGCTTTGGCATAGTCAATAAAGCAGAAATAGATGTTTTTCTGGAACTCTCTTATATTGGTTAACCCTATATACATACATATATAGTTCTGTGTATATATTTTTATATAATTTAACATAATTTATACATAATTTATGATATTTCACTAAATATATACATCTATTTATTTTATATATATATTATTATATATTATATATATATATATATATATATATATATATATATATATATATATATATCCCACTCTTAGCAACCCCATGGATGAGGCTCCTCTGTCTCCAGGCAAGAATACTAGAGTGGGTTGCCATGCCCTCCTCCAGGGGATCTTCCCCACCCAGAGATTGAACCCAGGTCTCCTGCATTGCAGGCAGCTTCTTCACCATCTGAGCCACCAGGGAAGCCCATTTTATATATAATTTTATATATGCTATTCCACTATTTATATATTCATATATATATATATATTCAATCTTCAAAAAAAAGCAAAATCCTGTCATTAGTGACAACATGGGTGAACTTGGAAGGCATTATGTTAAGTGAAATAAGTCACACAGAGAAAAACAATTACCGCATGGCATGACTTAGATGTGAAAACTAAACAATAAATGAAAGTTAAATGAAAGTGAAGGTCACTTATTATATCATCCATGGAATTCTCCAGGCCAGAATACTGGAGTGGGTAGCATTTCCCTTCACCAGGGGATCTTCCCAACCCAGGGATCAAACCCAGGTCTCAAATCAAAAACATCTCACAGAAACATAGAATCAAAAATTGTTGCCAGGTGCTGAAGTGGGGTAGGGGGGTGGTGTGGGGGTGTGGAGGGATGGTGGGAGAAATAGGGAGAACTTGGAAAAAGAAATAAACTTTCCAGGTACAAGATAAGTAAAGTCTGACGGTCTCATGTGTAAGTTGGTGACCAACTTACATGCTGATAACATTGTGTTGTTTAATTGAAATTTGCAGTGAGAGTAGAATTTAACTGTCCTCATTAAAAAATTAAGGCAAATATGTGAGATAATGGATATGTTAAGTAACTTAATAGGGAGAATCCTTTCTTTCTGTTGTTATTTTTCAGTTGTCAAGTCGTGTCTAATTCTTTGTGACCCTATGAACTTTAGCACACCAGGCTTCCCCGTCCCTCACCACCTCCCAGAGTTTGCCCAAGTTCATGTCCATTGAATCGGTGATGGCATCTAACCATCTCATCCTCTGTCACCTGTTCTCCTTCTGCCTTCAATCGTTCCCAGCATCAGGATCTTTTCCAACGAGTCAGCTGTTTGCATCAGATGGCCAAAGTAGTGGAGCTTCAGCTTCAGCATCAGTCCTTCCAAAGAGTAGTCAGGACTGATTTCCTTTTAGACGGACTGGTTTGATCTTGCAGTCCAAGGGGCTCTCAAGAGTCTTCTCCGACACCACAGTTCGAAAGCACAATGTATATGCATGTCAAATAATCACACTGCTCAGTTTAAATGTGTTACAATTTTATTTGTCAATAATACCTCAATAATGTTGGAAACAAGTTTAATCAACTGAGAAAAATAAAGTGAATGGAGGGGGAAAGAAGCAAACACAAGTACAGAAATGGAAAGGAACAAAACAAGCCCTTTATTATTCTTTCTGTGGTCTGAAATATGACTTAAAATCTGGGAAAAGTAAAACCAAGCTTCTGGGAGAAGTATATTTAAAAGCAGGTGTGTTGAAGAAGGATGCCAAATCCGTCACAGCAGATGACTTTCATCCGATTTTTGCTATGCTATTTTATGTTAACAGCCAGCACAGACATGTCCTTGGAAGCTACATCTTTAGTGGCCAAAGGACCTGTCAGGGTTGATGTTTCAACTTTGAAACAGTTTCCAATAGACCAGATGGGGTTCTTTGGAAAAGAGTGTAGGTTTCCTGAGAGATCTTTTTAATTCAAACAAAAATCAGACCCAAAGAGATTCAGCATCATTCAATCCAAAACAGGGTCAGATTTCAAAGATCCCTGACTCTGAGGAGAAATAACCAAGAATAGTGATTCATTTATCCTGTGCTTATTAAGTAGTTACTGGGTACTTTGAGGGCTAACTTGAATAACTGCCAGGAGCCTGTAAGACTCCTAGGACCATGGGATTCTCCATGCAAGAATGCTGGAGTGGGTTACCACTCCCTTCTCCAGGGGATCTTACCAACCCTGGCATCAAACCCAGGTCTCTTACATCTAACCTGCATTGGCAGTTGGGTTCTTTACCACTAGAGCCACCTAGGAAGCTCTGCAAACTCAGAAGTCACATATTCAATGGCAACAGCTCACTATGCAGCATCCCTGAGTGACCTCAAAAGGTAGAGCCTCCCACACTTTACACCAGAAGCACCACCTCGAAGTGGGGCTGTGGTGGTCAGTGAAACAGAGAGAGGGGGCGAGAAGGCTGGGGAACCCTGTTTTGCAATAGCAGGACGTTTGGTACAAGCGTCACTCTGGATAACTTCAAAGGCAAACTCACTGCTTGCTGAGCTGATAACTATAGAGAAATGGATTGAAAATGCCAAAATACCCGAGTGTATTCACCTCCCCTCCCTGTTTTCACCAATGATTACAAGAAAGAGACCAGCTCAGGAAAGAATGTACCAGTTTCAAGAAGATATTGAAATGAGAGAGAGACTCTAGAATGAGAATGACCTTAATGTAACCACATAAAGTTGAGAGAGAGGAGCATGGGGGCACAGAAGGAAGGAAAGAAGGTTGGCTTGAAAGTGATATTGTTATGCCTTTGATATTTTTTCATGTGGCAAATGGATCTGCCTGAAAACAAACAGCAATATTTATGGCGCTTCTGAAGCAATCGTGTAGCCAAAGAAACTCTGGGTCTACTCTGAAAGAGCCCATGACTGTAAAACAGCTGCCAAGCTCCCCAACACGTCCTAACAGGGAAGAAGCTACGTAGCCCCCTCAGCCCCAAGCAGGTGCTCCACAGTGTTCACTACAGACGCAGTCACAGAGGGCATGGCACAGAGAAGAACCGCCCAGGGGAGTGAGATTTCCAGAGTGCAAGACCAGGAAATTCCTCCAGGGAACAGACGCTGAGAACGGTGTTTCCAAGTGCCAGGACTTGGGTATCACTACCACCATGGACCAGTAGCTGCTCTGCATCTCCAATTCTCCTCCTTTCCAAATTCTAAAACCTTTAAATGCCCACTGTGAGGATCCTCGCCTGCAAGCCACTAAAAAGGATGCTTTATTAAATGGTAGCAACCTTTATCACTCTTGTCAACTAAGGTTTAGCCGCTAGGTCATGTCCAGCTCTTTGCGACCCCATGGACTGCAGCACACCAGGCTCCCCTGTCCTTCACTGTCTCCCGGAGATTCCTCAAATTCATGTCCATAGGTCACGGGTCACTTCTTCATGAAAAGCTGTGTCTAGACATGAAGAGAGGGAGTAAAGATGACCAAGTGAGCTTGGACATTGAGCTGTGTGCAATAGCTGGATTGGGGCTGTGTGTTCTCAATACATGAATGAGGGTGCTGATGGATATTGGGTTAAAATACTGTAGCTATGCTGACCAGCTACTACACACCAAAATACATTTCCCATTTTTTTCTTGGCATTAGGCTAGACCCCTTTCCTCAGGCTCTGCAGTCACTGACTGCACTTTATCTCATGAAATGTGGAAAAAAAAAAAAAAAAGACCTGTAATATCATGACCCTTGAGAACCTCCAACAGCTAGTTCTCTGTGGGCCTCCTCTGGGTTTGGCTGGAAGGCTGACCTTAAATGTCACAAATTCATGGCAGCAGAAACTTGTCAGCCTGGGTCCCCGAGAGTGAGGAGCAGAAGCTCTCTCCTCACCAACAAGCAGAAGCACTAATTTCAGTGGATGTGTGCTGACTCGCTTTAGTCATGTCTGACTCTGCGACCCCATGGAATGCAGCCCACCAGGCTCCTTTGTCCATGGGATTCCCCAGGCAAGAATACCGAATGGGTTGCCATTTCCTACTCCAGAGATGGAACCCGTGCCTCCTGCATTGCCAGCCAGATTCTTTACCCACTGAGGCAAAGACTGAAAATTGTAAAACCAGGGGCTTGGTGCTATTTAAGCACTGAACATAATCCTGATAACCACCCATCTCTGTCTCCCCAGCTCCAGCATCTCCTCTTAATGCACCCACAATCAACTAAAGACTGAAGATACACTATCAGTCATTAAGAAAAGGGTCTATTGGGGTCAAGATAAACCAATCGTTCCCCACCTTCAGACATCAGGTAGGTCTGTTTTCATCTCCAGCTTAGGGCATGAGTTTTTTTCCAAAAATTACTAGAAAAAACATTATTTTTCTCTGAATCAGTAAGGAGACAGTCAGGACTCAGTATGGAAACAAAAAGAAAAAGAAAATCCGGGTGAGCCCTACATGCGAAAGAAAGGACCCCCACCCCTCAACCTCTGATTCCACAGGGATTCTTTAGGTAAACGCACATCATAAGCCATTTGATCCTGAAAGTTTTTCTGCAGAAAGGCAAGATCGGGTCCTCTCTTTGTATTAAACCTTGCCTTGATTAAATTGGCTTTTTTCCTTAGTTTCCAAAGCACTGAGTAACTAACAAGAAAAGGTTTTAATAGAGCCCTAGATTCTAAAGCCATGGGCAACACAGTCTGGGTCCTTTATGATGTGTAATGAATAAAAGGACCCAAATCATTGCTTTTTAAAGTCATCTATGTAAGAAGTGTAATAATCTCCCTCTTTTCTCCACCCTCCCTTCCTTTCATTGTATACATCCCCAGTGTTGCCAGCTTTGAAGGGTACATATTAGAGAAGCAGATACTCTGGTTTTCACAGGAGAGCATCCCTCCTGGGAGGACCGTCTCCTCTGGGCAGATCCCCTTGCATGGCCGCAGCTGCTTCTGCAATCTGAGAAGCAGTTGTATCTAACCCATTCCCCCCTCTGCTCCCCACCTCCCCATCCCTCTTCCTCCCTTCCCTTCCCATCCTCTGGCTCCTTTTATCTTTGTCTGTGCTCCTTTCTCCTCTTAACACTCTCACTCTCTGCGCCTTCTTTTACAAAGAAACCCCACACATGTGAGCATCGCAAACTCTTCTCCAATCAGGGCAAGTGCCCACGTGTGTGCATGCTGAGTCAGTCGTCGTGTCCAGCTCTTTGAGACCCCATGGACTGTAGCTCGCCAGGTTTCTCTGTCCAAGGGATTCTCCATGGACAATACTGGAGTAGGTAGCCATTTCCTTCTCAGGGGCTTTTTCTGACTGAGGGATTGAATCCATGTCTCCGGCACTGGCAGACAGATTCTTTAGCTTCCCAGGTGGCTCAGTGGTCATCAGGGCGAGTTCCTTCGTATAAATGACGAAAAGGAGGACAGAAAGCCCTCCTTTGCCTGGTAAGGCTGCTGTCGCTGCCCAGTACCATTCATCCACAATCGCGTCTCATCCTCTTCTTGGCCCTCGAGGTGGATGGGCAGTCTCAGACCCAATTTCAAGTTGTGGTTTTGGGGGTTTATATCCTCTCTTTTCCGAAACCCCATCTGAAACGAGCTAGAACACTTTCCAAACCCTATCCCAGCATAAAATACTGAATGTTCTAACAAGAGAGAAGAAACAAGGATGCTGTGTGTCTGCTGTGGCCTTCTCTTGCCACAGAGACACTGCAGAGGTGCCAGAAACACAGAGAAGGCAGAACATGTCCATAAAAGTGTTTTATTGTAATTGCTCAAACAGCTTCATGCCAATGAATCACTCCTCGGTGGAGGAAGAAACGCCTGCAGAGAGAATCATCAAGACCACTCCAGCCTGTGATTGGAGACAGCGAGGGAGGGACTGCAGGGGGCTTCCAGAGAGTTCCTGGTCCATCAGAGACACACTCGAGCTTCCCAGGTGGAAAACCTGTGCCTATTTAACACGTATGCAACCTGAAACAACTTTATTCTTCTCTTCCTTGGGCCTCAACAGGTAGCCTTAAAAAATCTGGAGCAAAAAGATACTGAGCATCACTCAACTGCCCAAATTGTTCAGGACACCTTAGTATTGCATCTGAAATCATATTTACTGAATGCCCAACATGCCAAATCTCACTTCCCTCCCTACGTCAAAACAAACAGATCCCAATAGGGATTAGTGAGGTTGTTAAATAGTCAGGAGACTTTAACTTACTGTAAACACATACACACATACACTTGTACATGCACACACATGCTCACTACCCTTCCAAACTGCAGAGCTATGAAATCCACGGTAAGTAGCAGGCAGGAAGAGGTTTGTAGAACAAGTCTTAATCTTGCTAGCGATAACATATTCTGATTCAAACTCTAGTCTTTGAACACACATCGGGCTACTTGGAAGGTCAACTCTTGCTCTACTCTGCCCGCCAGTTGGCCACAGCTTGCTCGCACCTCTGTTGTAGGATTTATCACACTGGATTATATTGGTTTATCTTCTTTTCTATCACTGAACCGAGTGTCTTAAGGGCCACAATCAAAGCTTTTTCTGGTAATAAATCAGGGGCTCAGCACAGTGCTTGGCACCTAGGAGGTCCTTCCTTAACTATTTGGGAATTAAAATAATATATAAAATGATGGTGTGGTCTCCCATTTGTTTTTGAGAGTACAGTGAAAAGTCACTTCATTTCTATATGGAACACTGTAAAATTTCAGTAATTATCCCTTTCTAATTTTATTTTAAAACATTTTCAATCGACGTCTAGTTGATTTACAACAGTGTGTTAGTTTCAGGTGTACAGTAACGCTGTTCAGGTGTGTGCAAATACATGTGCATCGTGCTCAGTCGTGCCCAGCTCTTTGCATCATCATGGACTGTAGCCTGCAAGGCTCCTCTGTCCATGGGATTCCCTACACAAGAATACCCAAGGAGGTTGCCATGTCTTCCTCCAGACGCTCTTCCTGACCCAGGGATCAAATCCAAAGCTCTTATATCTCTTGCACTGGCAAGTGGGTTCTTTACCACTGAACCACTTGTGAAGAGATAGATATATATATATAGCTATATATATGTATGTATATATACATACGTATATGCATATATAAATATATCCTAAATTTATATATGTATATATATGGGTGTGTGTGCTTTTTAATTCTTTTCCATTATATGCTATTACAAGATACTGAATACAGTTTCCTGTGCTATAGAGAAAATCCTCGTTTATCTACTCTAAGTATAGAGTTTGTGTCTACTAATCCCATACTCCAAATTTATCCCTCCTCCACTCCCTTTCCCCTTTGGTAACTGTAAGTTTTCCTTTTATGTCTGTGAATCTGTTTCTGTTTTGTAAATACGTTTACTTGTACTTTTTTTTAATTCCACATATAAGTGACATCATATGATATTTGTCTTTAACTTCACTTAGTATCATAATCTCTAGATCCATCCATGTTGCTGCAAATGGCATTATTTCATCCTTTTTTAGGACTGAGTAGCACTCCATTGTATATATGTATCACACCTTTCTTATCCATTCATCTATCAATGGACATTTAAGCTGGTTCCGCGTCTTGGCTATTATAAATAGTGTTGTGATGAACAGTGGGGTACACATATCTTTTCAAATTAGAGCTTTGTCTTTTCCAGATCTATGCCTAGGAGTGGGGCTTCTGGATCTTATGGTAAATTCATTTTTAAAGATGATTCTTTGTTTGATATTCTATAAGTAAGTCATCATTAGATAATTTGGCGGAGGTTAGAGGAAATCAATAGAGATCATGCAATTCTGTGTCCTGCTTTTAATTAAAATTTCCATTTTCAAATAGGAGTCTGGCAAACAGACATTGGTTACATCTACCAGGGCCAACGTGTCTTCCCTGGTGGCTCAGATGGAAAAACGTTTGTCTGCAATGCTGGAGACCCGGTTTGATCCCTGGGTCGGGAAGATCCCCTGGAGAAGGAAATGGCAACCCACTCCAGTACTCTTGCCTGGAGAATCCCATGGACTCTGCTAGGCTACAGTCCATGGGGTTGCAAAGAGTCAGACACGACTGAGCTACTTTACTTTACTCACTAGGGCCAATAAGCACCATCACTGAAGTTGAATTTGACTTCACAGCAGAACCCAGCATCTCAAAGGCTGTACAGGAAGTTAATAAATTCATCTTGCTCTGGACACATATGCAAGACATCACTTTGCCAACAGCTTATCTACCAGATAAGGCCTGGCTGCCAATCCAGTGAAAGTGAAAGTTGTTGAGTCCTGTCCAATTCTTTGCGATCCAATGGACTATACAGTCCATGGAATTCTCCAGGCCAGAATGCTGGAGTGGGTAGCTTTCCCTTCTCCAGGGGATCTCCCCAACCCTGGGATCAAACCCAGGTCTCCCACATTGCAGGTGGATTCTTTCCCAACTGAGCTTTCAGTGAAGCCCTTACAAATGACCAACTCTTATTTCAAAAATACATGAATAGAAGGAACCAAGGCATCCATATATTCTAATAATACCAAATTTCCTCCTGACATCCATTGCCTCTACTTCCTTCTCTCTGATCTTTTTTCCTCTTCAATTAACTTTAAAACTATAGTCTGTGTGGTTTCTAATAAGCAAGTGATGAGTTGTTGTATATTAGTAAGACGAAGCTCAAATATGACTCAGTTTACTCAGCAGCAGTAAAGTCAGAAAGTTGCCTTTCTGGTCTTACATGCTTGTCTTTATTAATTAACACAGGCAAAGAGCAGTGAGCTCCTTGTTCAGAATGGCCCGCCATATTCACGAAGGGCTATTACCATTAATTGCCATTAGTAATTAGATGTCACCAGCTCCATTATCATATCCACAGATTTTTGAATGTTTGAGCCATAAAGTCTGAAAGTAAAAGCACTGTCAAAAATGAATGTCAAATATCTTTCAATGTCACACCGTCTTCTGGGTAGAAAGAATGACATCGTAGTGCCTGCTGCTTTCTGACGACTTTTGAGTTAATAATGAGGCAAGTGTCTCTCAAACAGCCTCAAACAATCACCCCTTATTGGATTACCAGATAATGAATTAATGGCCACAGAGAGCCTGCCCGATCAAATCGTAATTAAGCGGGGCAGTTGAGAGGGTTCTGTAGCTCCCTTTCATCGCACCTCCATAATTCTTGTAGGCTGCCCTTTCCTCTGGTCAGAGATTTGTCCAGTTTCCTGATGCCAACAGAGCAAACCACCTAGATCACTACAGAGGGTTGGCAAGGACCACGGGTTTCTGGAAACCTCAGGAAATTACCATGCCACTTGCTAATGAGGCCATTGCACATCTGCTTCAGTTGAAATCTCAGTCTTAGCATGTCCTGAAATCCAAGATATGGGCAGCCTTACCTCTGCTCTTCATCAGGGAGACTGACTGATTGAGTACCCAGTAAGTAAACTGGGGCACAGTAGGGAGTCTCATAGTCAAGTCCAGCTGGGAAATCTTGACTTTATGTGTTTCAGGGTGCAGCCTGGACAGAGCAGAATAGGAGTGCAGCCTGCCAGGCTCCTCTGTCCACGGGATTCTCCAGGCAAGAATACTGGAATGGGTTGCCATTTCCTCCTCCAGAGGATCTTCCTGACCCAGGGATCAAATCCATTTTCCTGCATCTTCTGTTTGCATGTGGATTCTTCACTGCTTAGCCACCTGGAAAGCCCCCCACCTTTCTAGAGATGTGAGGAAGTGTTAAAAACAAAAGAATATCTGGAAAGCCCCTTAACTTCACAGATCTATGAGTCCTATACATGCTTCCTAACTATGTTCCAATATGTCACCCCAGCATGTTACCATCTCTCTGAGCCTCAGAGTCCCCACTTGAAAAATGAGGGAATTAGACCAGAACCCTGACAAGAGGCATGTTTCCTAAACTGCATTCCAGGCCACTTGTTTGACCCAGATGTTAATAGGTGTTTCTGATGAAAGGGTTTCCGAGTCAGGTACGGATACATTCAAGGTGAGAAACGAGGTCAAACATGCATGAATGCACCTCAGAACCGAAGGATCCCACACAGCCTTCCACGCACTAACACGCACTGCCATTCTCCGGGTGCTGGTTATATAAGCAGCTTCTGAACACTTAACAACCTAAGGAAGCCTATTCTGATAGAGTACATGTGAGGCTGGTTGAGGAACTAATACCAGAAATAATAGGGTTCCAGACCTGTTCCATAAATCCCTTGGGTTCTGTTGGGGGCGGGGTGGCCTCCAGGGTCAGGCGAAGAAGGAAGGCCTCCAACTGCACCTGCCCTTAGCCACCACGGGGCTACTGGCTTTTTTCTTCTGATTTTTTCCTGTTAGCTTTCACTTCTTAATATTAGATAAGGTTGGTTCATAAGAACAGATTCTCTGACCACACTTATTTGAAGTCCTCCCCACTGCAAGCGTTCTACGAGCCTATCACTGTTTTGAAGGAGTGTGAGTGCCATGCTCAGTCATATCTGATTCTTTTCAACCCCTTGGACTATAGCCTGGCAGACTCCTCGTGGAATTTTCCAGGCAAGAATACTGGAGCGGGTTGCCATTTCCTCCTCCCGGGGATCTTCCTGACTCAGGGATCGAACCCGCAACTCTTACATCTCCTGCACTGGCAGGCAGATTCTTTAAAACTGCACCACCTGGGAAGCTCTTTCTGCTCTGAAGAAAGATATGTGATAACAAAATACCCAAATGACTAACTTCCTGGAGTTCTCTGGACTCAAAGTATTACTATTTTGTTCCAAGTAATCCCACCTCCACAACTGCTTCTTCCAAGGTCACACCTTCTATTCCAAAGTATAAATTCTGCTTTACTTTCTAAGCAGGCTTTTTATCTCAGCTGCAGAAACAATGTGCATTCTCATTCTTAACATTCCAGAAGGTACATGGAAGCCTGACTCCACACACCCCTGCTTTCCTCCTGAGCACCTAGAGCCCCTGGGTATCAGTCCAGCTCCCTCCAGCACACGCCCTCCTGACTCTGCAACCATTCTGGGTAACTTTCTCTTCTCTTTGGCTCATGATTGATTTTCTCCAAAAATTATTTGGTGCTGTTCTTGCCTATCAGAGGCTACATTACGCTGCATTGTTAATCACTCCTCAAGAATGGAGATTGGGGGCCACCATCTCCATTTTCTTTCTTGAAAGCAACTCACATTGCATTGAGTGACCAAGGTTTGCACTTCAGATCCCCATGGGACACCATATTTTTATGGGATGAAACCAAAAGAAACAAAATCTCCTGTGTGTGACTATTTTATGATGCCAGCCCTTACTGGATATATTTCTACCAGCCATTTACCATCTCACACGAACACTGTGTGCAAATGGCTTTAGATATTCAAGGTTAAAAGTAAACATGTCATACGACATCACTTACATGTGGAATAAAAAACGGGATACACATGAACTTATTTGCAAAACAGAAATAGAGCCACTGACCTGAAGACACACTTGTGATTACCAAGGGGAAAGTGTGGGGGTGGGTATTGACTGGGAGACAGAGATTGACATATACACACTACTATATGTAAAATAGGTAACTAATAAGGGCCAACTGTATACCACAGGGAGCTTTTCTCAATACTCTGTAATGATCTACAGGAGAAGAGAATTTAAAAAGAGTGGATCTCTGTGTGTATATATAACAGATTCTTGTTGCTTTATACCTGAAACTAATACAACACTTTCAACTATACTCCAATAAAAGTGTTGTTTTTTTTTTTAAGAGTAAGCTCATTAATGAACTTGCTGGACCTTAAAACCAAAACCCCTTTCTCCTTTATGCAAAGGAAGCAACTGTTCAAGAATGCTATGACTTCCACTGCCCAGGGCTGAAGAAGCAAGCAGGCTGCACCTGAGTGATGGGTAGGGCCCACTCTGAGGGCAATCAAAACACACAGAACTACCGGACAGGAACAGAAAGCCCTTGCTGGACACGCACCAGCTCACTGCCTTCACAAGAGGACAAGCAGATGCTCCTGGAAAAGCACAACCCATGGGGAGACAAAGCCTAGCCCTGAAGGCACAAGAGGCGGAAACTGTTAAGCTTAGTCGGCTTTTTTTGTTCTTCCATTAAACATGCAGCAAACTCATCTGCTATTCTCCAGCTCTATCAAACATGGTGGTGAGAGGGATGGCCAAGAACAATCAATGTGCTTCTGAGGGCTGGGCACCGGGGCCTCCGTGTGTTATATGCCAAATAGGTTTGATTTCCAATATGCATGCATGCATAGAAAGCATCCGACGGATGGGGCTGACATTTATATTCTGCAGGAGGACCGGCGGGGCTGGTCACCCCCTGCTCAGGAGTGGAAGTAAATGTCAGCAGAGATTAGCGGCCGTGTGCTACCCACACACTCATAGCCTCATCCGTGGTGCATCACTCCTGCTGCTCTTCATTTAGGTAACAGTTGTGGGAAATTTAACACACTTGTGCTCAGAGGGAGCAAAGTTAGGGAAATGGGAACTATATTAGCACGTGGGCATCTTTGCCAGATTTTTTTTTTTTTTTTACTACTCCCTACATTGGCTTGTTTTCCTCTGTAAATTAGAAACAGAGGCATGGGGAAGACTCTGAATTCTGAGAGTATGCCCTCAAACTGCAGACCCTGGAGCTGCAGAGCGCGTATGGACTTGGTTATTTACACTAGTAATTGGATCCATGGGTTGTGAATGCGGTTACCCCTCAGCCGGGAGGGGCTGGAGCAAAGAGGAGGATTCTGCTGCATCCTTCCGAGTTACCTGTGTGTTACCCAGGGTGCCCATCTCATAGAGGCAGAAACCAGGAACAAGAAAGGAAGAATTTTAGAAAACTGAATGTATCAGATGATTTCTCTTCTGAATGCGAAGAGAACACGGAAAACTATGAGGTATAAACAGCAGCTTCTAGACAAGAGCTGACTGACGGCTGTCCAGCAGACCCAACTCCCTCCCACCAGCCCAATTGGAGGCAGAAAAGGAACAATAAGGATCAGAACAATTCGTCGCCTCCACTCGCCCATTTCCACGTCCAAGCCCACCCACGGCCCTGCTCTCGCTGCTTTGACTTTATGCCATTATATCAAAAGCCAATATATGCATTCAAGATTCTCCAAAGCTACCAAAATGAAAAAGATCAGCAATTAAACTGCACCAATGATATGCTCAAAATACATTAAGGCCACTTAATTATTTTTGCAAAGGTAACAAGACCCCATGGACACAGGCCAGGGTCCCCTGTGGAACTCTGGCTGGCAGTGTGGGGCTCTGACGAAACAGCCATGGGGTCGCTGGTCTAGGCCATCTCATCCCTCATCCCACACAGAGAACACCGCAAAGCTCTCCATGATAAAAGGCAGGAAATTCTGGGCAGAACTTTTCCCCTTTCCTGGTGACAGCGTGTGCATGCTTAGTAGCACAGTCATGCCCGACTCTTGCGACCCCATGGATTGCAGCCCACCAGGCCCCTCTGTCCATGGGATTTCCCAGGCAAGAGTACTGGAGTGGGTTACCATTTCCTTCCCCAGGCGATCTTCCCGATCCAGGGATCGAACCTGAGTCTCTGGTGTCCCCTGCATTGGCAGGTGGGTTCTTTACCACTTCCATCCTACTGACCTCTTATAGACAGGAACAGAGGAGAGAGGTAACCTGGCCAGGACAGCCCTCTAGGAAACCTGGAGTCCATTTTAATGAACTTAACGTTCTTCTCGGGGTCCTGATGACCCAGCAGACTGGTAAATACACAGCATTTATTCCACATTAATTTGTTTGCTACACATGTATCTGTCGGTTTATTTATTGTTTTGAATCGGTTCAGCTTAGAGAGTGCACAATGGTTTAGACCTCTCTGACAGAGCTGGTTTTAAAAATGACTCTCTGCCTCAAACGGACAAACTCAGAATGACAAAGCTGACTCACAATTCACTCAACAGTGCATGAAAATCATTAGACATTCTTTCATTTAGAAGGATAACAGTGAAATTGGTAAGTGGTGCTTGTTTTTAATCCTGAAAAATATCTTAATTGACTACCCCTGATACTATGCCTGGAAATTTTCACAAGAACAAAAGATGCACCAGTTTACAGTCTAACAGCGGAGGAAGAAAATGTGCTAAGAGTGTTTTGGTCCAGGAGAGCTTCTGAGAATCTTACGGAAACCATGAGATGTGCACCACACGCACCATCAGCACAATAGGGATCCAGGAGAAAGAACGCAGAGGAAGAGGAAAAGCATCCTCCCAGGTGCTGAGGACACAGTGCAGCAAAAGCCCGGGAACAACAGACGGATGGAACAGGCGAGAGAGCTCGGAAAAATCACGGAGTACATGCAGGAACAGGAGCCCCACAAAGCACAGGACGACCGACTGTTTAGTAGATGATCCGAGAAAGAACACTGGCTCACACCGTGGGGAAAAACCAAAGCTAGATCCTTATGTTTCGTTACATCAAGGTTACACTGTGTTAAGCTGGGCTTCATATTAATTACCTCGATGGGAACAGTATGAAGCCAAGAAAAAAATATATTTGCTTTCACTGGAAAAATACACACACAGAGTTTTTTTTTCTTTACAAATGTAAAATCATTTAATCCCAAAGTCCAATAAAGACAGTAACCTTAGTATGCCCATTTTATAGACAGAAAGCTGAGGAGCCTCACTAAAGCCACAGGGTTAGGATTTGAACCTAGGCAGTTGGGTTACAGCATATACACTCTTTATACGCTTAATCACCATATAAAGCACCACTGACAAAAGTAACATATATATATATATATATATATATATATATACACATACATATTGCAGGAGACTCAGGTTTGATCTCTGGGTCAGGAAGATCCCTTGGAGAAGGGAATGGCTGCCCACTCCAGTACTCTTGCGGGCTACAGTCCATGGAGTCGCCGAGTCGGACATAACTGAGCAACTAACACACACACACACGTATATACAGATATATTTTTCTTAACATCTAAAGCTCAAGAAATTAATATCTGGAATAACAAAAAAAATTCTTACAGATCTCTAGGAAAAAGGCAGCAAAATGAAACAAAATAAGCAAAAAAAATCTCTGCCTTATACCAAAGAAAAAGCCATAAAGCAAACCAGTCCATGAAGAGAGGCTCCCACTCGGCAGTAAACTGAGAATTACAAAAGAAAGTAATGATGAGCTATCTCTGTGCCCGTGAGCACAATATACAAAGCCAGGAATCAGGAAGTAGATAAGAGTAAGCATTGGTGAGGATGTGGCAGATGGGAACTCACAGTGCACAGAGGAGTGTCCACGTGTCATGCCTCATGGAAATGCAATATGGCAGCTCTTACTACAAGCCAGCATGTGGAGTCCCGTCACCCAGCCATGCCATCACCGGTTCTGCTTCCTAGAGGCACTAGGAAGCAGAGTATGTGAAAGGGGGTGCCCGCCATGGAATTGTGTGGGATACAAGGAAGTTGGAAAGAGCCCTGAAGAATCAGAGGAATGGATCCATCAGTGACATGTGTATGGGGTACACATCATGCTTCACGCACATTCATGCGCATTCAACGAGATTTATGGAACACAATCACGTGGGGGACACTGTGGGAAAAGGAGAACAGGAGTGAAACTGGAGATGCAGGGAAAATAAGGAAGTGTTTTTCAGGGGTCAACCAACCCCTTTTCAGGAGTGAAAGTGTGCTGTGTACTGAGGAATGAGATTAGCTGAGCCCTCGGCCACCCGGCATCTGTATGTAAATAATGAAAAATAATGAGAGGCGAGGTAACCTGCGGCTTGGTGACAATAGTTAATAACACTATTCTGCATATTTGAAAGATGTCTCTTGAGAAATCTGTATGCAGGTCAGGAAGCAACAGTTAGAACTGGACATGGAACAACAGACTGGTTCCAAAAAGGAAAAGGAGTACGTCAAGGCTGTATATTGTTACCCTGCTTATTTAACTTATATGCAGAGTACATCATGAGAAACGCTGGGCTGGAAGAAACACAAGCTGGAATCAAGATTGCCGAGAGAAATATCAATAACTTCAGATACGCAGATGACACCACCCTTATGACAGAAAGTGAAGAGGAACTAAAAAGCCTCTTGATGAAAGTAAAAGTGGAGAGTGAAAAAGTTGGCTTAAAGCTCAACATTCAGAAAATGAAGATCATGGCATCTGGTCCCATCACTTCATGGGAAATAGATGGGGAACCAGTGGAAACAGTGTCAGACTTTTCTTTTGGGGGGGGGGGCTCCAAAATCACTGCAGATGGTGACTGCAGCCATGAAATTAAAAGATGCTTACTTCTTAGAAGAAGAGTTATGACCAACCTAGATAGCATATGCAAAAGCAGAGACATTACTTTTCCAACAAAGGTCTGTCTAGTCAAGGCTATGGTTTTTCCAGTGGTCATGTATGGATGTGAGAGTTGGACTGTGAAGAAAGCTGAACACCGAAGAATTTATGCTTTTGAACTATGGTGTTGGAGAAGACTCCTGAGAGTCTCTTGGACTGCCAGGAGATCCAACCAGTCCCTTCTGAAGGAGATCAACCCTGGGTGTTCTTTGGAAGGAATGATGCTAACACTGAAACTCCAGTACTTTGGCCACCTCATGCAAAGAGTTGACTCATTGGAAAAGACTCTGATGCTGGGAGGGATTGGGGGCAGGAGGAGAAGGGGACGACAGAGGATGAGATGGCTGGATGGCATCACTGACTCGATGGACGTGAGTCTGGGTCAACTCTGGGAGTTGGTGATAGACAGAGAGGCCTGGCGTGCTGCAATTCATGGGGACGCAGAGTTGAACCCAACTGAGCAGCTGAACTGAACTGAAGAGAATAGATCTTAAAAGTTCTCACGGCAAGAAAAACAATGTGTAACTATGTTCGGTGACCAGTGTTCACTAGGCTTACCCTGCTGATTACTTAGCAATATATACATATTGGAAGTACTAAGTTGTACACCTAGAATGAATATAATGTTGTGTCCATTATACACGAATAAGAACAATATAAAAGACTCATGAGTGTGTTAGGGATGGATAACGAGGTAAGAGCCCAGGAGGAGAAATTGGAACACCAGTCGTGGTGGAACAAGATGCAAGGGTGAACATTGCTGACTCCCAAAATTGGGGACCACAAGAGTGTAAACAGCTGCTGCCTCCACCCAGGAGTCTTGGGAACTGGGAGCAGACAGGTAGGAATCAAGCAGCCCAGCTGGAGAAGGATAAAGTCCATAGGAAAGTGATGATGACATCAGGCGTGACAGGTGAATGACAACCGGGGTGAGAGAACTGGAAGGTCTGTGTGGAGTCAGAGTTTACTCTGTGCAGAAGTGGAGAGAGGCCCAGAGGAAATGAACTGCACTCCAGGCTCACTGGCAGCTAGAACATGGAAGCAGACAGGAAACACACAATCAAATCTCATGAACTATACGAGCGGAGCTAAGAAGCACAAGGAAAACCGGAGCCAGGGTGAATGTCTTTCTGTGACAGGAAGAACAAATCTGATTCTGTAATAGATCTGTTCCTTTTCCTGTGCTTAGTCACGTTGGCTCTGCACTTTTTGTGAAAGAATGTTGCCTGTAGCCTGAAACGGAGCTTCCCAGGTGGCACTAGTGAGTGGTAAAGAATTCATCTGTCAATGCAGGAGATGAAAGAGAAACAGGTTCAATCCCTGGGTCTTCAAGGAAGATCCCCTGGAGAATGGCATGGCAACCCACTCCAGTATTTTTGCCTACAGAATCCCATAGACACAGGAGCCCAGCGGGCTATAGCACATAGAGTCACAAAGAGTGGGACACAACCGAAGCAACTTAGCACCCACACATAGCGTGAAACAAGGCTATAGCTCATTCTCAAGACTCTGGCTTTTAAGGGGATAACACTTTCCCATTCACATAGAGATTAAAAAGTTGCAGAATAGAAAATGACATTGTTCTTGCTGGAGGTTTACCTATGTGGATGGCTGCAAAAACAAAGGATTCCAACACCAAGAAGTTTGCAACAACTAACCACACCGCTCCCTCACAAGGCCTTGCAAGATGCTTTGCTGAAACCCTCCAGGGGTTTGGTGGGTACAAGCCACTCCTCTCCTTGAAGGACCCTGCAATAAGCCTTTCTTTGCTCCAGACTCCAACATTTCGATTTGTTTTGCCTCACTGTGTGTCAGGCACACAAACCTGCATCTGGTAACACTTTAACAGTCTTTCCTGACCTGGACTCAGGAAGACAATTATGATCTAGTTGTGATAAGGCATGGGTGAAGTCTCTACCTGCATTATTTTCATAGCCTTTATAAATGAATTATCGTTTTTCTCCTTATGTGTGCTCAGACGCTCAATTGTATCTGACTCTTTGCAACCCCATGGATGTAGCCTGCGAGGCTCCTGTCCATGGGATTCTCCAAGCAAGAATACTGGAGTGAGGAGCCATTTTCTCCCCCATTCTCTCCTTATAGTAAGATGAAAACATACTAAGGCAAGAGAGGAGAGAGGATCCTGGCATTAGAGAGAAACTTCAGTCTAGAATAGGTTATCTTTTTCAAAATGTAAAGAGCGTCCATTCTGTGTAGTGCTTGAAATTAGACATAATACGAGGACTTCAAAGGCATAGATCTGCCAGTGTCTAAAGTACTTCTCTTCACATCCTTTGCCACTAAACCCCAAACAATGAACCCCTGACATTCATTATGGGGCTCTAATCCACAGTAAAAGGCATGGAAGATGGACCCTGCCCCTCCCCAGCTTCCAAAGTCAGCAGAGTAAAGGACCCTGATCTCTAGAGCTGATGGGCAAATGGTACAGATCAGGAAGATACAGTTTTGAATAATTACAGGGACAAAAAAAATAACATGAACAAGTACACATAACTCATACAGAGGAGAGCTAAAAGAATGGAGCAGAGTTGAGGTTAGGAAGACAAAAGCCTTGAAAGGTCCTGGGTAATGAAGCCTGCCTTCAGCCACTGAGCACTCTCAGGGAACCCAACAAAGACACCTGGCTTCTTACTTCACTTCTGATTAAATTCCCCTATAAAGACTTTGGCCTTTGTCCCGCTATTCCTTAAGCGGCCTACCACCCAAATGGAAAACAGAATTAGTCCTCTTCTGTTTTTAATCTTGAATTGCATTGCTAATTGATTTTTAAAAGCCCTGCCGCTGTACTGCCTTTGCCCTATAATTAACCGTGTTTGATCACAATGTTTCAGGGGCAGAAGTGGAGTCTCCTTGCTTGCTGACAAACGAATCCATCAGGTGGGTCTCCAATGTCACTGGTCTTCAACAGGCACAAAGTGCAGTGGAGAGACAGTCAGGGAAGCTGCTGAAATCCTCATCCAGAGAATCAAGGGGGTGGAAGGCTGCTTGTGTTCCGTCAACTAAATCCAAAATGAGAGGAAACCTGTGATTTGGGCTTCCCAGGTGGCGCTAGCGGTGAAGAACCCACCTAGCAATGGAGAAGACAAAAGAGATGCAGGTTCCGTCCCTGCATTGGGAAGATTCCCTAGAGAAGGATGTGGCAACTCACTCCAGGATTCCTGCCTGGAGAATCCCATGGACAGAGGAGCCCGGTGGGCTGTGGTCCATACGGTCACAAAGAGTCAGACGTGACTGAAGCGACTGGACACGCACGCACAGGCACATGTGTGGTTTAGGACAATGAAAAAGGAATTCCACCCCCATGCCCTGTTAATGATCTGAGGAGGCTGATGGATAACAGTCCACAGCACTGCAAAGGAGTGGGCCTTGCCTTAGTGACTAAATAGCAAAAAGATTCCACTTGGACAGGCCACTATTCTCTCACTACAGCACCTGGCCAGCCAGGAAGACCTGGCAGCAAAATGCACAGCATGAGGAAGACGCGGACACAGCCAGATGAGGAGACAGAGCGTGTGCGGATAAGAACACAATATAATTCCTGCCCCTGGACCTGACAACTGACAACTACTTGACAACATGGGGGCCATGTTTAACCCCCCTTGTAGGCTTGGAGCTTGCCTTTGCAGGCCCATTTGTGGATGCTGGCAGTGGCCAGCCACACTTCAGTGTTATATTTTCAAGAAACAGTTGTCAAATATGGAGCTGAGTGGAGAGGATTATGCACCCTCTAGCCTAGCCATGCTCTAAACACCAGGCCCGGTGTTGTGGCCCCTCTGCGGGCAGCACACATTCTGGAAAAGCAGATCTCAGTTTTGCAAACTGGGTCAGTTCCCAGTTCTGTTTCTCTGTGATGCATGTAAGTCACTTCACCTGGTTAGGACCGACTTTCTCTGTTCTCAGTAAGAGAGGGAAACCTTCCTTATTTATGTCAAAGGATCATTGTGATTCTTCATCGTGATAAGGTATATAAAAGCGATTTTCAGTCTATGTCTCTATTCTTGCCCTACAAATAGGTCTGTAGAGTCTAGATTTCATCTAGATCATCACATATATGTATTAATATACCATATTTGTATTTCTCTTTCTGGCTTACTTCACTCTGTATGACAGACTCTAGGTCCGTCCACATCAATGCAAATGACTCAATTCTGTTCCCTTTTATTGGTTGAGTAGCATTCCATTGTATATACGTACCAGGGAGCTCAGCTCGGTGCTCTGTGGTGACCTAGAGGGGTGCGATGGGGCAGAGGGGGCAGTGGGGAGGAGGCGCAAGAAGGAGCGGATAGATGTATTCTTACAGCTGATTCATGTTGCTGTGCAGCAGAAACGAACACAACACGGTAAATCAATTATATCCCGATAATAAAAACTTTAAAATGTGATTTTAAACCATAAACCATTCTTAGTCAAATAGCAACTAGCCTGTGTTATGACAAGGCTAGATACTACACTGTGTCCCTTCTCATCTATTCCCATACAAGGTGAGATGACTACAATTATTTAGTCTGGGGAGCCTCAGGGATACAGCAATCCTATCTTTCTATCAGGATGGACTCAGCTCTCTCTGTCTCACAAGTTTTCTCTGAACGTGCCAAACAGTTAATGGAAAGAGCAAGCTTCTCGTGCTCCTTGGTTCAGACAGGAATTTTCTGAGACATTGAAAACTCTCTTTTCCTTTCCAGCTGCTGTCAGCTATGCCCCCAGGAAGCAAAGCATTAGAAACCATAGCCATGCCTCAAGCAGTTAAGAGAGAGAGAGAGAACACATAAAACCCTTTTTTAGGCTTAAATTATGTTTTCTATTCTATTGATCTGGTGATTTCTGTTTTGAAATGGGTGGAAGGGAAAATTGGTTTTGCGCCTTTTCCCTTCTCCCCTTTATCTAGCCCCTCCATCCCTGCCCAGTTCTGGTCTGCCGCAGGCCCCCGCTTCCCCTGCATTGCAGCTACTGCACAGGCCCGCCACTGCCCCTCCCTGGGGCCTCCCCACGGGACCACCAGAGCAGCATCTGTATGAAACAGGCGAACAAAGGCGCCAAGGAAACAAGCCCTGCTGAGATTCTGTGACTCCTAATCTCAAAAAGTACTAATAGCTCCCCATCGATCCAAAATAAAGTTTCAAGCCATGGGCACAGCAGATGAGCCCATCCGTGATGTGTGGACCTCTCTCCTCTCTCTGGCCACCTCTCCTCGTTTCATGGTTTTAAATCCCCTCTACGTGCTTATGACTCCACACCGGAAGCCTCCTGCTGGGTCCTTTCCCTAAGGTCCAGCCAATCTGCCCACCTGACATCTCCACTTGGGTGTCTAATCGTCAAAGGATCCTGCACAAAACAGCTCCAAGGCCTTGCCAACAAACTCGAGTCACCCACGATATTTCCACCCCAGACATTTGAAACTTGAACATAAAAAGCCCAGGGTTACCTTTGACCCCCATGTTTCTCTCACACTCTGCGTCTAACCCATCAGAAAATCTTACCAGCTCTCCCTTCTAAGCACACCCAGAATCTGGTCATGGGTAGCAGAGCCCACCGGAGTCACCTTCCTTAAAACCGTCAGCTACTCGAGCCACTGTAATACCCCCTCAACTAACCCCACACCTGCCCCCACACAGCGTCCAGACTAACCCTTTCCAGACACACACCGCTCCTCTGCTTCAAACCGGCCAGTGCTCCTTGTTTCCCTCAAGGCTTGACATGCTCTGGACTCCTGGCCCCTCTCCTACCTCCAGCCTCACTGAGCGCACCATAGACACACCCTCGCAACCCTGGCCTTCTGCCCTCGAGTCCTCAGGCAGCCTGTTCTCGCTACTTGGAATTCATCCCCGACACAAGATACCAGTCAAATGTCACCTTCCTGATAACTTACTTTCAATGCGCTGTCTGGGTCTGTTCCTGTTTGCTGCTTCTCCCCCCGCCCCCCCGACCTCCGCCAAGGGGGCTTCCCTCGTGGCTCAGATGGTAAAGAATCTGCCTGCAATGCAGGAGACCCAGGTTTGAACCCTGGGTCGGGAAGTTCCCCTTGAGAAGGAAATGGCAACCCACTCCAGTAATCTTGCCTGGGAAATCCCATGGACCAGGGACCCTGGTGGGATGTTTGACAGTCCATGGTTCGCAAAGAATCGGACACGACTGAGCAACTAACATTTTCCACCGCTAAGCATTTAGTACCTCTCACACTCTGTACAATTTATTTATGTATCATGTTTATCCCCTGCTTCTCTTCACGAGAAGTAAGATCCATAGGTCAGGTGTTTCATTCCCTGTCATGCCCTAAGCCTCTTTAGCAATGCCCTCCATAGCAGTCACTTGGTAGATTTTCCTTGAGTGAATGAAAGAAGTACAAGGCCCGGTTCTGTTTTAGCAACCTCACCTTCCACTATTCTCTTCCCTCTAGAGCCTAACTAGAAAGAATTACTTGTCATTCTTTTATCACATAAACACACACCCTGTCCTTTTGAGGATGTTACTCAGCCTCAAATAACTCTTCCTCCCACCATCATCCCCAGAAAAATATAATTTATTCTTTTAGACTCAGCCCAAGCACAAGTCCTTCCCTTCCTCCCTTCTTTCCTCCCTTCATCCTTCACCTCCTCCCTGCCTCCCCCCATCCCCTCCTTTCTACAAATATTTTAGCATACTTTATGCAGTATATACGAGGTTATAGACAAGGTAGTTTTTTTAAAAAAAAATCAGACAGCCCACTTTTAATGAGCTTACAGTTCACTAAAGGTTTCTCCAATGACTCCAGATGAATAAATCACTCTGAAGCTTCACTTGGTGGGTGGCAGCCTGAGATAGTGAAGGGAACGCTCAGTCTTAGGGGTCGGGAGAAACCGAGTGCATATTCCAGCTCTGGCATTTATCAACAGGCTTATGCAGGACGTCCAACCTTTCTAAGCTTACATTTCTACACAGCTAAGGTGAGGATTATAATTCTACCTAGATAATTCAACTAAATAACAACTAACAAATAACTGCAGCATATCATATACTATGTAATAATATAATTAATGCCAGATAATGAAACCAAATAGTATCAGATGCCCGTGTAGCAGAGTTGACAGTCAAGCATTAAGGCCCTTCCCCTCCCCCAATGGCAAGCAGTTACCTCACGTCTGTGTCATGACCTTATTTCATTTGCCTCACTCTCTGATGGCTTTGACAGTAAAAGAGTCTGCCTGCAATGTGGGAGACCTGAGTTCAATCTCTGGATCAGGAGGATCTGCTGGAGAAGGAAATGCCAACCCACTCCAGTGTTCCTGCCTGGGAAATCCCATGGACAGAAGAGCCTGGCAGGCTATACAGTCCATGGGGTTGCAAAGAGTTGGACGCGACTGAGAGACTGATGCTATAGTATTTAGTTGTCTGTTGCCCATGAGTCCTGAGCAACTTGAGCCATCCCCAGAGTACAGAGCTTCGTACGCTGTAGACTTCATGACAGTTAAGAACGGCCTTGCGGACTCAGTAGAGAAGGAGAGGGTGGGACGAACTGAGAGAGTAACACTGGCATATATATACGCTACCTGTGAAAACCAGTTTCAGCTAGCGGGAAGCTGCTGTACCGCACAGGAAGCTCAGCTCAGGGCTCTGTGATGACCTAGAGGGGGGTGACTGGGGGTGGGGCAGGAGGGAGGCTCAAGAAGGATGGAATATATGCATACACATAGCTGATTCACATTGTTGCACAGTAGAAATTAACACAACATTGTAAAGCAACTATACTCCAATTTTTTTTAAAAAGAAATGAATCTCCTATCCTTCCTGCATTGTCCTTGTGTTCCTGTATCCTTTCAGCTGTCTTCGCTCATTGCCAAACCCCTTTCCCCATCACTTTATCATTCATTTCATGGAACCTAAAAATTCTCTCCCCCTGTCTCTCGCTATGCTCTCCCTGGACCCAGCTCTTCCCCATCACCGCCTCATGCCCCCTCCCTTCTCCGGTTCCCCAGGTTGCAGCACAACCTTCCCTTCCCTCTCCCCCGGTCATCACTCTCTGTCAGGCTCCTGTCCGCTCAGACCAGCCAGGGGAAGTTTTATTGATCTCTCTGTAATGCCCGAGCGCCTCTGAAGGTTAAGGTCAACAAGAGTAAAGCATCATGCTGAACCACAGGACCTAAACCTGACTTCTGTGTGTGGGGTATCAATTATTCAGAGTTGTCAGGTCACAGGGCACTTGCCACCTGAGGCTGCCAGCTGGGAAAAGGACAAAGATCACAGGGGAGGTTAGGGTGCGGAAGATCAGAGTATCCAGCTAGTGCTCACACCCTGGGGAGCCCAACAGTACGCCAGGAGGTGGACAGCAAGTAAGGTCTACCAATGGTCATGGGAAGCGGCTAGTCACAGCCAGTCTTCTGGGCTTTGGACAGTTTTCTTCTCTCCCATAACCCCATGCATGGCTAACCTTAATTTCTCTGGTCACTAAATAATTATGAAAGTGTGAAAGTGTTAATCGCTCAGTCGTTTTTGATTCTTTGTGACCCCATGGACTGTAGCCTACCAGGCTCCTCTGTCCATGGGATTCTCCAGGCAAGTATACTGAAGTGGGTAGCCATTTCCTCCTCCAGAGAATCTTCCTGAACCAGGGAATGAACCCAGGTCTCCTGCATTGCAGGTAGATTCTTTACCATCTGAGCCACCAGGGAAACCCCAAAATAATTAGGAGTCCTTCATAAATCAAAATAAACTCGGATAATGGTAGATTTTGTTTGTCATCTCCACCATACCATGGCTTATTTTGCTGACATTTTAAAGGCTCCTGGGCCATCTCAAAAATAAATGTATGGCACAGGGAATTCTTTTCAATATTATTAATATATAACAATGTAAATGGGAAAAGAATTTGAAGAATAGATACATGTATACGTATAACTGAATCACTTCACTGTGTACCTAAAACTATCACAACATTGTCAATTAACTATTGTTGTTGCTTATTCACTCCATCGTGTCCTACTCTTAGTGACTCCATGGACTGTAGCCCACCGGGCTCCTCTGTCCATGGGATTCTCCAGGCAAGAGCACTGGAGTGGGTTGCCATTCCCTCCACCAAGGGATCTTCCTGACCCACAAGTGGAACCCACGTCTCCTATATTGGCAGTTGGGTTCTTTACCACTGAGCCACCAAGGAAGCCCCTTGATCAACTATACTTAAATAAAAAACAAAAGGTTCCAGGGATGATCCAGAGAGATGATATGGGGTGGGAGGTGGGAGGGGGGGTTCAGGACTGGGAACTCATGTACACCCGTGGCAGATTCATGTCAATGTATGGCAAAACCAATACAGTATTGTAAAAGTAAAATAAAGTAAAAATAAAAATTAAAAATAAATAAATAAATAAATAAACTACAAAAATAAATAAATAAAGCTTCCTTAAAATAAATGTATGGATAATTTTAGTTAAAAATACACATAAAACAAAGAGCTGTGAGTTAGAATTCTGGGGGAAATCTCATCAACCTGCCTCATTCTAAAGAAACCTGCACTTTAGTATAATTGACCCATCAAAGCAAATGTTATTATCATGAACTATCTCAGCTCACCGCCAATGCTTTTGCACATGCAGTTTCCCTACTGGAAAATCTCTCCTCCCACCTCCACCTGGTTAGTACCTAATCATCCTCCAGCCGTGTCCTTACAGGTCACTTCCTCTGGGATGCCCTTCAGTCTGGCCCAAAAGCTCCTCCTAAACCAGCCATAAATCACAATTCATGATACTATGTGACAATTCCACCAGAAGGAGCAGAACACCAAGTGATCAGACACCCAGACTCGAGAACTGCCTGGCTTTGAATCCTGACTCCATCTCAGTGTCAGCTTTCTCATCTGTACACAGAGGAATAGTAATAGTAGTTTCCATCTCAAAGTGTCAGTTAAAAATGACTAAAATGCATGATACTTACAAAAGGCCTGGGACATAATTCATCCTGTGAAAGTGTATCTGTCACCATTGTTATTTTGCCTGCAGAAGCTCTACCATGGAAGAAAAACAGAGCTATGCTCTCTATTGAGGTTCCCAGGTGCCTCGTGGGTAAAGAATCTGCCTGCAGGGCAGGAGACACAGGAGATGCGGGTCTGATCCCTGGGAAGGGCAGATCCCCTGGAGAAGGGAATGGCGCCCACTCCAGTATTCTTACCTGGAGAATCCCATGGACAGAGGAGCCTGGTGGGCAACAGGCCCATAGGGTTGCAAAGAGTCAGACGTGACTGAGCATGCACACATACAAGCTATTCCTTATAGATTCTGTGCCTCTTCCAGAGCCTACAAACATCCTAGCAACTAGCCACTGAATGAAAGGCTGCTCTCAAGTCAGGGCTAGCTCTCCAACAGTCACCTGGCCAGTGCCTCTGGCTTGAACCCTTTTACAGGTTTTCAGGGAAAAAGAAAACTGTCATGGTCACTTGCATTTCTGCACATCTTTACAAACAGAGGCCCCGGAAGTCTTTTCACAGATGTTTGCAGAGTGAATAACCTCGGACGACAGAGCTAGTCCCTTCCTCCAGAGCAGAGTAAATATATTCTTTGCTGTCCTGTATAATAAAGACAAGGTTTCCCTCCTAGGTATATGTTAGGGAGGTTTGCTTTTAGAGCAAAAGACCCAGATTCCCTGAGCTTGGTGTTACACAGCTGTGATGTAATATCCTGGATGCACAACACCCCGGCTGGCTGCTCTGTGTCACAGTTGTGGACTTGGGAAGGGTGGGAATCTGGTGTGAGTGAAAGGCTTGTGTACATGCTGTGGTGGAGGAATGAAGTCCTCTGCCTCCAGCCCAGGGGGTCTCATGTCTCCCATCAGTACCCATGAGCCTGTGGCTGGCTTCCCTGTTAGCATGAAAGTTCAACTCGCAGACCCTCACAGTTCCTGACAACAGACTGTGGCTCTTCCAGGAAAGATATCATCCCTTTCTAGCCATTTATCGGATAATGAGCAGGACAAAATGAATGAGGCTTTATACAAGCACTTCCTGAGAATTCAAGATGGTGCTCTGACCACTCCTGAGCATGGCATCTCTCCTTCCCAGAGCAGCAAGCCCAGGCCAGCGGGTTGGTCCATTCTCCAGCAGTAGCCTGACCAAAGGGAATCTAGAGGATTCAAGCTCGATTCTGGTCAACCTCCTGGTTCTCCTGTTGGATTGACAAGGTTCAGGATCAAAAGGAAAATGGCCACATGGCTCCATACTCTCTTGCCTGAATCCCTCCACCATGGCTCACAGGGGTTACCATGCGGACACAGTGCATCTTTGTAACTTATAACAATGTCCACCATGCTCTTACCCCTGACTCTTCCAGATGAAAGAGCTAGGTGCAGACAGCCGATGACTGGAAAAGGTGAAGTTATAGCTGCTGGATATGACATTCCGATTTTTTGGCGGTAGGGAGCAAAAACCCAGCCACCTGGGAGGGAACACCCCAGGCCCTCCTGAGAAGGACAGGGAAGAAGCAACACGAGCCACCTGCTTGTCTTTTAAAGCCACCAGTGGAGGACTTCCCTGGGAGTCCAGTGGTTAAGAATCTGCCTGCCAATGCAAGGAACAAGGGTTCGATCACGGGTCTGGGAAAGATCCCATCTGTCACAAGGTAGCTTAACTTGTGGGCCACAACTACTGAGCCCATGCTCTAGAACCCAGGAGCCACAGCTCCTTAAGTCCGAGAGCCAGAGCTCCTCAACAAGAGAAGCCACCACAACAAGGAGCTCGTGCACTCAACTAGAGAATAATCCGTGCTCGCCACAACTAGAGAAAGTCCACGTGCAGAACGACGACGCAGCACAGACAAAAATAAAAGACAGATACATAAAAAGAAAACTAGTAAAAAAAGCAAAGCCACCCCCAGAGCCGTCTTCACAAGGAAAACGACCCGGCGCAACTCTCCTAAACTGCTGCCAATACCTTAATTCAACTGAGTACCAATCTGCCATCACGTCCGATGGCCCTGACCACAGTTTGATTGATACGCCCCAGAACCTTCTGAAAAGTTTATCAGGATGGCAGGCGATAGCGCTGCTCCTGCAAGGCCCTCACTACATACCTGTCAACACCACTTTGTCTCCCCACCCCGCTCCCAAAGTCATGCAAACTGCCTGTACATCCACTTGGGCCACACACATCACCCTCCAAGGACTTAAAAAACCAACGGGATTGATGGGAACTTGATGGGCAAACTGCTCACTCTGCCAAGAGTCATGACATCCTTAATCTCTGGCCCAGGGGTCTCATGTCAATATCCAGGAGGCAGGATATCTTGTCTTCGTAGGGCAGTCACATGTCTTTGCATTGAGGGTTTCTGTTTGTCCTCCAGAAGATGCCATTCTCCCAGCAACATAAATCTGACCAGAAATCTGACCGAATGTCCACAGTAAATGACAAGGATTCCCTAGAGCAGGACAAAAGCAATGTAAGTAGGCACATTCTGGGGCTTCCATCCATGCGCCTCTGAATACATGCTGAGGTGCTTGATTTCATGTTACAGAACAGAACTTCACTCATCCAAATTTAACTTATCATCTGCAAAGCTCTTTTGTTTCTGATACAGAAAACAAATCAGGGTGGAGGGCTAGCTGTCTGTACGTGTGTGTGTGTGTGTGTGTGTGTGTGTGTGTGTGTGTCTGAGAGCAAAGCCATTGATTTCAGGTTGACGTTGCAGAAGTTCTTGATACAAATACATTTTGTTTTTAATAATGTGATTTTTCTCCTTGATGAACAGAGGTATAAGGGGGAGTTGTTGAAGTCAGTGCTAAAATAATGATCTCAGGTCGAATACCTGCAGTGAGGGCTTACCTGTGGGTAATCTTTGTGGCCAGGAAGGCTCATTTCCATCCTGAATGGTTGCTACTCCTACCACCCAGGGGGGCCTGGAACTTCCCATCAAAGTTGCTGTGGGCGAGTAAAGGCGGGTCCTCTGCCCAATGCTCCTTTCCCTGTGGCACGGAGGCTCCCAGGATGCTTTCCAAGTGCTTTTCATGTTCTGTGTCTCTAAAGACTGCTAAATTGGGTCGGATGTGTGGGATTAAGCTCACCTCATAAAATTTGCTTGAGAAAATCTCAGATCCATTAATGCTTCATAAAAATTTTACAAGGTTTCTGCTAAAGGAAGGAAAACAAACAGAGGTGGTGTCGGCATCTAGGCGCTCTTTAAATCAAACATTCCCTCTAATGCATTTTTTTTATGGCACCAATCAGAAAAGCAATCAACCATGAAGCCTGAGGCTTCTCCTGCTTCCATTCCTACAGCAAAATTTCCAAGATCTTTAAACACTTTACATGAAGCCATGGGAGAGTGTGTATGTGTGTGTATGTGTGTGTATGTGTGTGTGTGTCTCCACCTGTCTATCCATCCATCATTCATCTTCTACATCATCCTCTGGAAAAAGTCTGTCTCTAAAAACTACATTAATATTAAAATTTCATACCCTCCAATTTCAGATTAAGAAAAGAGGATAAGATGATAAAATAATCTTCCATATTTTAAAATGTTCCAGAGTGGCAGAAGAATAGAAAGGGTGGGTGTTTAAGGTAAGTGGATGGCCTTCAAAATACTCTTATGTTTATTATCCTTACTCTTATTTGGGTTGTTTCAAAAATAAATAAAAAGAATTCAAGAGTGAGAAGTAGTGTCCAGGGTCTGAAGATGCATGAACCCTGAAATGATGTAATAAGATAATTCAGAGTGATTTTAACATAAGCGATCATAGCTAAAGGGAAGCTGAGCCCAGCCAGGAGAGGCCAGCCAGTCAGAGAAGGGTTGTGGCCAAAGGTCCAGTTTGACAAGTGGACCTGAGGAATGAGGCCAGAGTGGAACTGGTCTCCTGGGATGAAAAAAGAAACTCCAACTCCCCCTCCTCTTATTTCTCCTAGTGCTTTCCTTCAAAGCCAGGGTCTCTGAAAACTTGCCTTTTAATATCAGACAGGCAACTAGAATACAGACGCAATCAAAACAGTCCCCAACAATGGCCAGCCTGTTTTCTTTTATCTTCATATATATTTCAATCATCTACTCTTCAAAACAGCTCTGTGAAATAAGGCAACCACAGTACCTTGAAAAGAAAATAAGAGCAGTGCTAAAATAAAAACTGGTATTTGTTTAACTCCTACATGGCCACCTTGCAGCTCCTGAGACCACAGACCTCTACAAACCTCAGTTAGCTGGTATGTAAATTAGTGATGCTATTCCCTACTTAACATAAGAAAGATGACCAAGATTAAATGAGATAACTTACAGGGCTTAACTTACAGGGCTTCCCTAGTGGCTCAGAAGTTAACGAATCTGCCTGTAATGCAGGATACCTGGGTTCAATCCCTGGGTCAGGAAGATCCTCTGGAGAAGGGAAAGGTCACCCACCCCAATATTCTTGCCTGGAGAATCCCATGGACAGAGGAGCTTGGCAGGCTACAGTTCATGGAATCCCAAGGAGTCCAACATGACTGAGTGACTAACACACAAAGGGCATCAAGTTATTGTTGTCCAGTCGCTCAGTCATGTCCGACTCTTTGGGACTCCATGGACTACAGCACACCAGGGCCTCCTTGCCCTTCACCATCTCCCGGAGCCTACCCAAACTCATGTCTATTGAGTAAGTGATGCCATCCAACCATCTCATCCTCTGTCATCCCCTTCTCTTCCTGCCTTTCATCTTTCCCAGCATCAGGGTCTTTTCCAGTGAGTCAGCTCTTTGCATCAGGTGGCCAAAGTATTGGAGTTTCAGCGTCAGCATCGGTCCTTCCAATGAATATTCACGGTTGATTTCCTTTAGGATTGGTGGTTTGATCTTCTTGGAGTTCAAGAGACTCTCAAGAGTCTAATCTAACCACAGTTCAAAAGCATCAATTCTTCAACACTCAGTTTTCTTTATGGTCCAACTCTCACACCCATACATGACTACTGGAAAAACCATAGCTTTGACTATAGGGACCTTTGTTGGCAAAGTAATGTCTCTACTTTTTAATACACCGTCTCAGTCAGTCAGTCAGTTCAGTCGCTCAGTCGTGTCCCACTCTTTGCGACCCCATGAATCCCAGCACGCCAGACCTCCCTGTTCATCACCAACTCCCGGAGTTCACTCAAACTCACGTCCATTGAGTCAGTAATGTCATCCAGCCATCTCATCCTCTGTCATCCCCTTCTCCTCCTGCCCCCAATCTCTCGCAGCATCAGAGTCTTTTCCAATGAGTCAACTCTTCGCATGAGGTGGCCAAAGTACTGGAGTTTCAGCGTTAGCATCATTCCTTCCAAAGAAATCCCAGGGCTAATCACCTTCAGAATAGACTGGTTGGATCTCCTTGAAATCCAATGGACTCTCAAGAGTCTTCTCCAACACCACAGTTCAAAAGCATCAATTCTTCGGCACTCAGCCTTTTTCACAGTCCAACTCTCACATCCATACATGACCACAGGAGAAACCATAGCCTTGACTAGACAGACCTTAGTTGGCAAAGTTATGTCTCTGCTTTTGCATATGCTATCTAGGTTGGTCATAACTTTTCTTCCAAGGAGTAAGCGTCTTTTAATTTCATGGCTGCAGTCACCATCTGCAGTGATTTTGGAGCCCAAAAAAATAAAGTCTGACACTGTTCCCATTGTTTCCCCATCTATTTTCCATGAAGTGATGGGACCAGAAGCCATGATCTTCATTTTCTGAATGTTGAGCTTTAAGCCAACTTTTTCACTCTCCTCTTTCAGTTTCATCAAGAGGCTTTTTAGTTCCTCTTCACTTTCTGCCATAAGGGTGGTGTCATCTGCATATCAGAGGTTATTGATATTTCTCTTGGCAATCTTGATTCCATCTTGTGTTTCTTCCAGTCCAGCGTTTCTCATGATGTACTCGGCATATAAGTTAAATAAAGTAGACAGTGCAAAATAGATGCTTGAGGAATAAAAGTGCACACATCCAACCTCTTGAAGAGTTAGGGGATATGATTAATGATACAGAGCTACACAGCTAGGTGTGGGCTGACCTTGCTGAGAAGGGGGAAGGCCAGGTACTTGTGCCTACTTTCCCTCAGTTAAAGGAAAGATACTAGGAGAGAAATGCAAGTTTTAAAGGAATGCAAGGGAAGTGTGTGAACGTGAAGAGAGAGCATGGTTTCTGAACTGGAAGGACCACCCTGCATGTAGCCTTATCTGCTCTGTGGCCCAACCACAGGGAGCCAGATGTTGAGAAGAAGCTGTGCTCAGTGGTGCCTGAAGGCCAGGGGGCTTCTGCAGATTTCCTCCCCCTAAGATCCTCCCCACTTGGCAAAAGTGAAAAATCTGGCCAGAGACCCAAAGTAATGATAGAGTATCTTAAATTATCTGAGAAAGCCTGCTGAAAGCACCACTGTTGAGAAGAAATCAATTCAAACATCAAGCCCATCATCTTTTCCCATCTCCCTCCTCCCATTCCCAAATGCCTTTTTAATGCAGATGGATGTAAGTGTGTCTTTAACAGCCAGGAGTTTCATATGCTCTGGGGTCACCGTTCAGACTGAGGTGTGGGAGCGTGAGACTTCTCCCCACCATACAGACACGGAAGTGAAAAGAAGCAGCCATCCGCAGCAGAGGTGAAACTAGCATGTGGGGTTCCCCTGTCCTCTCTGCCTGCCTCTGGGAAGGTCTCCGGAGGGCTGGCTAATGCAGGTCTGTGGCATTTGCAGAGAGGTCTGTTCTGGAGAAAATCAATGGCAGACTCCCCGACTCCAGGTATGAGACACTGGCTTCCCCACCAGGCCCTGAGAGTTCTGGAGCACGGTGTTCAGACAGGAAATGCCTTCATGCGGCCCCTGCCCCACAGGTTTTGTAAATAATTCAGCAAGACAAGGACAGAGCTATCTCCCGAACAAGCTGACTTGCCCCAGGATTTTTAGACGTCACCGAGTGCTGCTCTGGTCATTTTCTGCCATTATTTTTAAAAGCTAAAGCATGGACTGTATACTTAGGAGGCGAATGTTTTTGTTCCAGTGAGTTAGGGGAGGATGTGTCACGGGCGGGAACACTAGCACAAAACCACTGTCGTGAAGTCACGGTGGTGCACTGAACGTGGGCCCGGCTGGGAGGAGGGGAGGGTGTGCTCTTCCTGATCATCTAATGAGTGGATGATCTAATGAGTGGATTTCCCAGACCATCTAATGAGTGGATTTCCCAGACAATCTGTTCTTTTTATTATTCATGTGTCTTTTGAGCCATTGCCTTCCCGAAAACTAGGAGAATTGCCCTCGGTTTGTAATTTGCCTCTCGATTTGTCATATTATACTTTAAAATATTTTCTTAAGCACATGAGGCATCCTTGCTACCTGACCTCTCATCAAGGAGAGGGAAAGCCTAATGGTTGCTATAGCTCCAGACAGAAGCCAAGCCAGGATTTACCTGTGCAGGTAACTAGGCAAAAAGATTAGCGCTTCAATCAACAAGTGGAGAAAAGTGTAAACTCATTACTATGAAAAGAAACGCAATCCGAAACAATGACCTAGCATGCCTACCTAACAAACTAGCAATGTCAACAAAATGAGAACAGCAGTCCACAAGCACGGATGGGCAGGGGATCGAGGGAAGCTGTGGGCCTGCGAGGCCCTTCCGCTAGCAGGGCACAGCGACAACCCCCTGGGCAGCCTGACAGCAGACACCAAGAAGTTCTGGGGGTCTGCACACTCTCTGCTACAACTCCACTTGGAAGAACGCATCCTGGAAAGAACTCTGGTTGTGAACAGACTCAAAAGTGAAGATGTTCATTTGAATGGTATTTACAACAGCAAAACCATAGGAAATAACCTAACTGTCCAGCCATGAGGATTATTAGTTAAATGAACAATGATCCATTCATAAAACAGGATTCTTGTAGCCACGAGATATAATTTATAAAATATTCAATAACACAGAAATATGTTCTATATTATAAATAAAACATGTATAATTCTATATTATACATATAAATATATTTTATATAAATGTTATACATGATATATAAAATATATTGTTTATTATACATATTATTTTATATGTATTATATATAACATGCACATAATATATAATTATAACATATAATGTATGTATTAGGTATAATACATGTACATAATATATATCACAGATGTTATACATCTTATTAGATATATAACATGTTATATATTATATACTATGCATATATGTAAAACATATATCAATACATAATGTTATGTCATATGATATATACATACTGTATATGTAACAAAAGATGTGTAAGGTAGAGATTAATTTTTGTAAATGAAAATTATACTTAGATATATGACTGCATAAACACTGAAAGCATGCACATGACGATTTAACAGTGATGAACTGTGGAGGATAAATTTCAAACAGATAGTTTTAATTGTATAAGCACGTGTGTGTCTGTTTTCTTATCAGTGTTTCCTAAAACTTCCCACAACAAACATAATGATTTGTTAAAAAAACACCACGCAATTTACTCTAGAAAAGCTGACTGAGCATGCACATAGTTTCAGGCACGACAGGGAGAAATTATTTCTATCAGGCCAGCAGGCTTGGGAGGTCCTAACGGAAGGACCCGCACCATCCTGCCGCAGCACCGCCAGCCCTGAGCAAGCCATCGGTTGGCTGAACGTGAACCTCATGAAGCACACAGGAAGGGGGGAACCTCCTCCCTGCACAGCCGGGCCTTCCAGCCATGTCCAGGGAAGGCCTGGCTGGCAGCCCGGGTGCTGCAGAGCCTCAGCAGGGGTCAAAGGACAGCAGGATGGTCCCGGCCCCGCCTGCCCCCCATAAGTCTACCGGTGCTCCTGGTTCAGTGAGAGAAGCCCCCTGTGCTGTTTGCAACGCCTGCGTCACTCCCGTTCCCCAAACTGCTGACGTCTGAGTCCCAGGCTCCCTTTAGTGCCAGGAAGCATCCTTCAAGGGGCTGTCTTAGGGAAAGGAGGTCCTATCCTAAATCACAGCTCTGACAGCATCTCAGCCCTGAGAACGCTGCCGGAAGATGCTGCCGCATCCCTCTGACTTGACTAGCTTAATTACAAGTCTTTAAATAAAAGGAACTCCCTTCTCTGTCCTGACACACAGTCGGAGGGCACCAGAGGCCCTGGTGGCTCCAGAGAGCAAGGGATGCCCTGAGCTTGTCCCCTCTCAAGGGCGCCCTGGCGAACCAGACTCCCCACGCAGGGCTTGCTTCTCACTTACCCTCCTCTTTGTTCTCACCTGTGATCCCTCTATCTTTTCTTTTTCCATTTATGCAGCTGTTTTTAGCCTATCAGCAATTTTCCATTCTTCCTATGTTTTCCTCCTTCTTTTTCATTAAAATCGGAATTGCTACAGAACTGACTATTTTACATTAAGTCTGGACTCCTGGGGCCATTTTGTACTTTGTCCAGCACTGACCCTCAATCAGACCTAGTGCCGACCAGACCAGTGAAAGTGAAAGTCGCTCGGTGGTGTCCAACTCTATGCGACCTCCATGGACTATACAGTCCATGGAATTCTCCAGGCCAGAATATAGAAGTGGGTAGCCTTTCCCTTCTCCAGGGGATCTTCCCAACCCAGGAATCAAACCCAGGTCTCCTGCATTGTGGGCAGATTCTTTACCAGCTGAGCCACAAGAGAAGCCCAAGAACACTAGAGTGGGAAGGCTATGTCTTTTCCAGCAGATCTTCCCGACCCAGGACTCGAACTGGGGTCTCCTGCATTGCAGGCGATTCTTTACCAACTGAGCTATCAGGAAAGCCAGATCAGACTAGCAACACCACAGAAAACCAACCACACAGAGCCTCCAAGTCAATGGAATCACTTACCTAGAGAAAGTGCCTTCCTTTGGGTTTGGAGGCAGAACTATCCACTTTCCCCAAAATTTAACATGATTTTAATACACACTTCACTGTACTTCATGCCCCTAGGTAGATGCAGTGGTCTGCAGAGTCTGTTTTCCGTACTAAGTGCACACACACTCACTCACACACACTCACACTCACGCCACATGGACTTGGCTTCCGCCATTCTAAATGTCCTGGCTATCACATCCACCACCATCCCCCCCCCCACAACAAGGAAAAATGATCTCAATTTTTACTCCTAAGATACGGGGTGAAAATATCTTACAAAAGTAATGGAGAAAAACAGGATATATTACGCCTCTATTTTTGGACAACTTAGCACCTCATCTTCCACGTTTATTGCAACATCAAAGAAATGTTGCCAGGACAACAGACCATCCGGTCTTCCTGATGCCTGAAACCAGCCAGGATCTGACTCCCCCACCTCAGGCTCTTCCTTGCCAGCAGCTGGAGGAACCTGAACAGGAATCTGAACTCTGTCTGGGCGCCATGATGATGGACTATGTTCTGCCCTTGAAAAATTGATAAAACAGACCCCAAACAAGTTGGCATGAGTTACTAGGATCGGGGACCTTAGAATTACATGCCATCTCACTTAACAGAAACACAACAACTTTGCCTTTCTTCCCTTTACCCTGGTGGATCTTCAACAAAGGTAAGAGGAGAGAACAGCAGTGAAGTACCAACTTGCAGTCAGAGGTACCACACCTGTGAACAGGTGGGCCTATTGATGGAGTGTAACTTGCAATAAGGATCTTCTCAGTAGAATAAGGGATGTCCTCTTTTTTAATGAAAACTGAGTTCACCGCTTTTGTGTTCTGCCAAAATCTGAGTTGAAAAATGCAGCCACGCTTTCTAGAAGATAACTGAATCTAATTCTTGACAACCAGATAACGAACAGTGACAGCTGATGGAGATGTTTCACAAATACAGACACCTGTTTGCCTATATACAGAAAGGACTTAAGTTCACTATGGGGCGGGTGTTGGGGGATACAGTTAAAATGTCTGTGAGTTTGCATCTATTGGTTTAAAAAACATTTTCAGTATTTGTGCGTACCAATATGTATGCCCACAGATAAACTACAAGTCAGGTTAAACTTGTAGGAAGTAGAAAGATGCTTTCCAAGAACCTAGATGTTAGAAGGAAGGCACACATACAAATAATTTATAGTACAAGTGGGAAGGTGGAAAGTACCATGAAAATTATAATGAGATTCAGAGTGTGGTGCTCAGAGGAGGATGTGCTGGGTCAGTAGCAATAGAGAATAATGTGGAGAGTCTGACATGTTTGCACGGGGGAGGGACACTTAGGCTGGTCCTTGGATAGTGCATAGGATTTGTGGGTTAGCAGGGAGGCATTCCTGGAGGAGGAATTCATAAATGAGGACATAAATGCAAGAAAAGGGAGGTGACAGAGAAAAAGAAATGTCATATGACATCCCTTATATGCAGAATCTAAGAAGAAATGATACAAATGAACTTATCTACAAAACATAAACAGACTCACAGACCTAGAGAATGAGTTCATGATTGCCAGAGGGGAAGGATGGGGGAAGGGATAGTTTGGGATGGACATGTCCACACTGCTATATTTAAAATGGATAACGAACTGGGACCTACTCTAGAGCAAAGGGAACTCTGCTCAATATGTGGAGTCTAGATGAGAGGGGAGTTTGGGGCAGAGTGGATACATGTATTTGAGTCCTTTTGTTGTCCACCTCACCTGAAACTATCATGGCATTGTTAATCAGCTATGCTCCAGTATAAAATTTAAAAATCTGAAAAAAAAAAAAAGATCATGGGGGCCACAAAGGCGAATCAGACTTGATAGGAGTAAGACGCGGATGCTGCTTCCTCGTTCTGAGCTTGTGCAGGTTCTGTACCTGCATTAGAACCAAGAACAACATCTGACCCATCAAAGCAGACATAACCTTGAAGTCCTTGTCTTCCTGGTGGGTGGCATGTAGGGGGCAGGCGTGGGAGGAAGCTGGACTTTGACCATTGGGCCCATCCCCTCTCTCCAGAGTCCAGACAGCTCTCTCCAGGCCTCTCCTGGTTTCCCCATGGAAGGCTCCTTATTCCTGGACCAGGTTAACGGGGTAGAGAGGGAGCATCTGCTTCAGAGGAGGCCGTCGAGTGAAAGGCAGTAACGCTGTCTCCAAACCAGCTTTTCATAGGTTATTACTTATCATTTAATTTGGCTGCAGTGTATGGAATTAGGCTAATGGCTGTTAAGTGGCTAAGGCACAAACATGGTCCATCTGCCGAGAAGGCTCCAGGCCATTGTCTATTTCAAAGGCTAAGGAAAAAAGATGAGCCAGACATACTGTTACACTGAGAGCCTCATCAAATCCCTTTTTATTCACTCTCAGATCTTATTTCTTTCAAAGCTAGTGATTTTCCTGGTACCATATTAAGAGCTCAAAATCAGGGCCTAGCTGCTGGGCCATTACCACAGTGGAAAATAGGCTATCTTTACCTAATCTGCAGGATATTGTGGTAGAAAAAAAGCCTGGGCAGCAGCAAAATGATTCAGTCCGTTAAAAAATATATATCTGGAGCAACTGCAACGTTCAGAGTGTCACAAGGAACACAAGATAGGGTCCCTGACTTCAAGGCGTTTCTCATCTTAGATGGACAGGACGGAATAGAGCGTGTGTAGGAAGAGCTCTAATGTGTGGCCAGCATTGCCATGACTTCCAAGAGGAGAGAAAGGAAGAAGAGAAGCCATGTCTGGGAAGACTGGAGGGGAGAGTCAGCAGAGTGAAATGTTTTGAATTGGGCTTTGAAGAGAAATAATAGCTTATATTTATGGGACTGCCTCTATGCCAAACCATTCATACCTAAGATTTTACTTAATAATATCCTGATAAGACAGGTGCCATTATTCCCTGCCCTTCAACAGATTTTTAAACTAAACATAAGCTCAGGGAAGAGTTATCCACAGGCCAAGCAGACTCAGGACTTGACCAGATTCTATGTTCTTTTTAAGCTGAACATGAGTTTGGGCAAACTCCAGGAGATAGTGAAGGACAGGGAAGCCTGGCGTGCTGCAGTCCATGGGGTCTCAAATAGTCAGATATAACTTAGTAACTGAATAACAACAATAACATTTTCTGATATCTGCTAGGGCAAATCAGTCTCCCTACTTTTTTTTTTTTTAACATATTTTCTAGGCAGGTTCAGTTCAGTTCAGTCAGTCAGTCATGTCCGACTCTTTGCAACCCCATGAATCGCAGCACGCCAGGCCTCCCTGTTCATCACCATCTCCCGGAGTTCACTCAGACTCAGGTCCATCGAGTCCGTGATGCCATCCAGCCATCTCATCCTCTGTCGTCCCCTTCTCCTCCTGCCCCCAATCCCTCCCAGCATCAGAGTCTTTTCCAATGAGTCAACTCTTCTCATGAGATGGCCAAAGTACTGGAGTTTCAGCTTTAGCATCATTCCTTCCAAAGAAATCCCAGGGCTGATCTCCTTCAGAATGGACTGGTTGGATCTCCTTGCAGTCCAAGGGACTCTCAAGAGCCTTCTCCAACACCACAGTTCGAAAGCATCTAGGCAGGTTACCAGCATTTATTCTTTCAAAATTATGAGACCATTTTAAAAATGTAAAGAAAAACAGAAGTCTTATTTGAGCAACCTGATTGTAACTGTTGGCTTCCCTACTGGCCCAGACTGTAAGGAATCTGCCTGCAACGCAGGAGACCTGGGTTCGATCGCTGGGTCTGGAAAATCCCCTGAAGAAGGGAACGGCAACCCACTCCAGTACTCTTGCCTGGCGAATCCCATGGACAGAGGAGCCTGGAGGGCTACAGTCCATGGGGTCCCAAAGAGTCGGCACGACTAAGCGACTAACCAACTACAGGACCTAACTATGCAAAGAAAGGGATGAGGTTAAAGGGAAGTGATATTATATCTTGCCCAGTGCAGCACCTATAGCCTTAAGGCCAGAGACAAAATTGCATTTATCATCTTGCCACTTAATAATAATAAGATAGTAATGATATTAGTAAAAAGAGTAGAAATCCTTGAGAACACACTCATAGGAATGTTGATTTCAATATGTTTTTTTTTTTTTAAGAATTGTTTGTTGGCTTTAATAAACAGTGCTGGAGGAAATAAAAGCAAAAATTAAAAAAAAAAACCAACAACAACAAAAAACAAACAGAAATCCTACTAGTAGAAGTTGACATTTATCAGATGCTTATTTCACACCAGGCTCTGTGTCAAGAGCTTTAAATACATTCTCCCATTTCAACCTCACTATCAACCTAAGGAGGAACACTGAGGCTTAAAAAGGTAAATGAAACCAATAACTAACTAATACGTTGTCTGGCCATTAGTCACATTCAGATCTGACTGCTGTCAAAGCCCACGTGATTAAGGGGTACACCAGCTTCCCCTCCATGTGGGTAACTGGATGAATCGGGCTGTGAGGGGACACAGTGCAGGGTGCAGATGTACTCAAATGAGACCACCAAACCAGAATCAAGGAGAGCCCTTGGCATCCCAGCATCCCACAGATGTTGCACGCATTCCAAATGCTTGGCGCATCCTTGGGGCATCCCTGCTTCTATCTCCCCTCTCCCTTTAGGCTTTCTTCCCTCACCAGCCACTTTCTGAGAGCTTCTATTTATTTGCCAGGCTCTCTGCAGGTGCAGGGATCCAGTGAAGGTGGACAGACGCAGTGCTGAAGACAGGAACGCAGACCCTACGGATCATGAAGATAGAGATCGGACCCACAGGGCAAAGAAAGTTCCTCCAGTGGACCGTGACGTTATCCCACACTTAATGTGTGCGGTGAGGATGGAAAACAGAATCAGGTCTGAGGCACCGGGCTCATCAGTGTCAGGTATGGGAGGAAATCACGGGAGAGCATCGAATAAAAATGCAAGCAAAGGCGGAAGCTGCACATGGAGTCCAGAGGCAGCAGAGACGCCACGAAGCAGAGCTTTCCTCTGCAAGAAAAACGCAGCGTAGAACTGCCCGGCGACAGTCTGGCAACTCGGAAAAAACGTGAGTCCAGACTTTGTCCCAGACACATACAGTCATTTTTATACAACTGAGATGACAATTCCAATCCAAGGAGGAGATAGATTACTTAATAAATGATGTTGGGGCTATGAGCCCACTTATACAAAAGATAAGCTTGATCCCCCTCCTGATATAAGATACATTTCAGAGGGATCAACAATTTAAATATAAAATTAAATCCGTAAAGACAGTTAGGAAACTATTATAATTCATATTGTTCAATATCTTGAGGAGGGGAAGAGAAAGATCCCATGAACTCAGAAGTCATAAAGGCAAAGTTTTTTGACTGTGTAGAAATAAAGTAGTTTATGTAGAAAAATATATCTGATAAACAAAAAAAGACTGCAAACAACCAAATGGTAATTTATAATATACATGACAATTATCAAATCGCCTTAACATATTATGTACTCTCACAAATCAATATTAAAAAGATGAAAAAACAGATAAGTAGGCAAACAATATAAACAGGCAAAGATAAAATAAAAATGCCCAGTGACTCTATGAAAAAACATCTAACTTTATAGTTCAAGAAATATAAATTAGCCATTTCTCAGCTACCAGTCTGGTGAATGTAAAAAGCTATATTTTCTGGAAACTTTCATACAGTCAGTGGGATTGCACATTACAACAACCTCTCTTTTTGCAATTTTACAATATTTCTTAAACTTTTAATTTGCATACCATTGATCTCAGAAATTCCATATCTAGATGTTTTCCTTATATAGACACATGTATCCACCCAGATGCTCTCAGTGGCCTTGTTTGGCAAAGCAAAGGAAAGAGAAACGACTTGCACGTGAATTTATAAGGAAGTAGCGACTTAGTAGCAGCAGCAGCAGTGAAACACAGGATGGCATCTTAGAAAATACCATATTGCTCATCAAGGTAAAAGAAGTAAGACTAACTTATTCATGCTGGCAAGGATACATGCAGCCAAGATGCTGTTTGTAAATGAAAGAAACCACAGATCAATACATATAACACATTTCATTGTGTACGATTCATAATGTATTCATCACATTGGGCAGAAATTAACGTGAAGAGACATGCAAACTTAGACTCCTCCGAAAACGAGGAAAAAGACCTCTCTAAGCAAACTTTCCCTGATTCTTAAAATACTGTTTAGGTTTTCACAATGAGCATAAGTCTTTTGCTCCCTTTCTTCTTCTTCTCCTTCTTTTAAACAATAATAGAAAACATTTTTTTTTCATTTTAGAAACAACAAAGGTGAGGAAATATGCTCCTTTGACTTTTGATACAATTTATTTTAGCTAGATGCTTTCTATCTAAAATAAGGGCCTTGGCATTTGCAACATGGACGGACCTAGAAATTGTCATACTGAGTGAAATAAGTCAGAGAAGGAGAAATATCATATGGCATCCCTTATATGTGAAATCTAAGAAGAAGTGATACAAAAATGAACTTACTTACAAAACAGAAACAGATTCACAGACTTAGAGAATGGACTTGTGGTTGCGGGAGGAAGGAGGCTGAGGGGGAGAGATAGGGAGTTTGGGATGGACATGTACACACTTCTATATGTAAAATGGACGACCGATAAGGACCTAGTGTATAGCACAGGGAACTCTGCTCTAATGTTACATGGCAGCCTGGATAGGAGGAGCATTAGGGGAGCAATGGAAACATGTATATGCATGGCTGAGTCCCTTGGCTGTCCACCTGAAACTATCAGAGCATTGTTAATCAGCTATACCCCAATATAAAATAAAAAGTTAAAAGTCTCAGAAGGAAAGGGTGCTTTATTTAAATGAATAATAAAAATAAATAAAAAATAAAACAAGGGACTTGGTACGATTTTTCACATCTTTTCAGGCGACTGTTTCTAGGATTCAGGAGGAAGATTCTCTTCTAAAAAGCACATATGGCCGCCCAGCCCAAGTCTGTTGAGGATGGAAAGCTGTGCAGCATCCATCAGCGGTCCGTTTCCTCGTTTCACCCTGTTTCCTGAGATCTCTCATGCTGCCGGCAAGCCCCTGCCTCCCAGGCCTGTTTATAACCTCCTTCCATCTGATTTGTCTCCCCTCCAGCCCGATTCCCTGGACGGCTTTCTCATTCTCCTTCTGGCCAGAGTCTGGCTGTGACTTCTGGGTTCTATCCGTCTTCCTTTTAAGCAAGCATCCCCAGTTCATTAGCTGTATACAAAGTACAGATACATTCCATCCATCACCCCACGCCACACCGGTGGCCGTGCCTGGAATATAAGTGTCTGCCTGCAGTGGGAGACACTTAATAGGCAAGATTGCTTATCGCTGGCAGCGAGCGATCTGCCAGACGCCATCTATTCATTTTAATACTTCTGTCTCCCGGAGATTTCAGGGTGGATGCATCACAGCTAGCGATTACATTTACCCTTCCATGTGGGACTCCAGGAGGGTATCAGGAGGTCACTGCACGATTCAGAGGCTACCTCTCAGGGGCAATTAACCAGGTAATGGACTCTATTTGCCTTTTCTTTTTGACAAACATTGGCTGGCTGATAATTCCCTCTGAGGTTAATTCCTCAAATTATTTTGGAAATATTGAGGCAAAAATCTTGGAACACCCGTTTAACCTTTTCCTCTTGGGCTTTCAGCTCTTACTATGTGTAAAGAACAGTACCTGCTTACATGAGTTTAAGGCCTCTTTCTAGATTCTCTAACTTCATTTTAATTGCCAATGGACCAGAAAGGACAGCTGAGGATGCCCACGGGGTCAAGAAGCTGCCCCCAACCAGGCCTGGTGGAATGAAGGGTTCTAAGTGAGCTCCAGGCTGGATATGCCCAGATGTGTGAGGATACTCAGGTTCTGGCTTCTGGCACTGTTTCAAATTGAACACCTGGATGCATCGTTAAGTGTCACAGCAGACCTCCGGCTGTGTCCCCCTGTTGTGTACCTGTGAGACAGGAGATGCTGAGGAAATAGGGCAAGAAGAGACTTTGTCTTGTACACATATTTAAAAATCAGACTCAATTTATACTATTTTGTATGTCTCTCTATAAGGAAAACCTAGAAAACACATCTTGCTGTCTTCCTGGATTTGTACTTGGAGATAGGACAAAACCAAACAAAAACAATGAAATCCTGCAACACACCAGTGGGACTGTGTTTAGTTCAAAACTCCAGGCGTGCAGCCCAAATAGATGCAGGCTGGGCTCCATCCTTACACAACAGGGGGGGTGATGAAACGCATGTACTTAGCCCTGCATCGCGAGAGCCAAATGACTCCAAACTCAGCTAATCCCATTCTCTCCCAGTAACAGGGTTTCGATTCTACACGCGTCAACATGGTGATGCTGTGGAAGGATGCATTTCCACGACACCCCTTTGACTTGATCAGGCATACACCCCAACACATAAACGCTCTGTATACATTTGCTTACATAAATAATTCATGACCCTGCAAATACCTATCCCTGAGCAGCTTCCAACTCTTAAGCTCGGTAAGCACGCTCATGCTCATCTTAAACAGGAGGAGCCGAAGTGCATGATGCAATTCAGATGGAGGGGATGCCAACCCATGGGGACCCATTTCGAATTAGTGAGGAGTGAGCTACTGGATTTCAAGAGCAGCAGGCGGGATTTTATTTCAAGGGCAAAATGCTGAGATGACAAGCTGATCGCACCGCTCCTTGACTGGAAGCAAAGCTAGGGCAAGGATGGGATGCAGAAGTTCAAATCGCTGGGTGCATTCCCAACATCTCCTGCACGGACCAGAGAAATCACCCAAGCTCTCAGCCCGCAACACAGGTTACTTGGTGACCCAAACACAGTTCATTAAGAATTCACTGCTCACCAGTAGCCCCTTCCTCCCATGTCGAACGCAAGATGAACAAAAGATTAATAAGGCACAGAACAGACTCAACTACCTCAAGCCTGTGTCAGGAGATTTTTTTTTTTTCCTTAACAAATGGAGAATTTTACTCGGTGCCTAGTAATTCTGGATATATAGCCCTTCATATTTTCCAGGCAAATTGTCATCACCCCAGACAGGGGCATTTATCTGCTAGCAAAAGCATATCACTGTCACATATGTTTGAAAATCGCCAGGCCTTTTCTAAGCTTTCACAAAAAAGCCGGGGGAAGGAGGGGGAAGAAAACTTGTTTCAGAAAAGTTTCTGAGCTGGACGAGCTCAATTTTCACATACAAGTAATGCTCAAATATGATTTTTATAAAGTTTCTCCAAGAAAGAATCTTCTTTAAGGAATATCAATCTAAGAGGTAATTTTTTTTCCCCTTTTAGGGAAAAAAAAAATGTGAGTCAGAATTAGAATGTCTTGCCAGGCAGTAAAGGGAGCAGCTCTGGGCCGTCACCATGGATGTGTGATCGAATGATCATATTCTGACGCTGTGCTTTTGATTATCTGCGTTTTGAAGGATATTCTTGGCTTATTTGTGATCTAATTTGGCAAGACATTTCTAATGACAGAACTGGCATCTGCAGAGAAAAAGAAAGACAGAAACTTGCATTTCTCAATGGTTTTAGCCCTGCTAAGGGGGCCAATGTGATGGGAAGGGATGGGGCAGAGACAAGAGGCCTGAGCTCAGAGGGCAGAGGGAAACAAGAGAGGCAGCTGAGCTGCAGCCTGCAAGCCCCTCTGTGGCCTCCCTGGACCACCCTGGATGAGGATGTATGCATTTATGTCCCTCCTCCCTCTCTTTCCTATCCTTTATGTTTTTGGGGTAATGAGGTAGTACAGAAGCTCTCCACGTGTGGTCCCTGAACCAGCAGCACCCAGCATCATCTGGGAACTTGTCAGAGATGCAAATTTCCAGCCCCACCCCTGTCCCCAGGCCTAGAGAAGCAGAAACTCTGAGGGTGAACTCAGCAGGAAGAAAGGGGTAAAGCATGATTTCAGGTGATTCTCGCACTGCAGCATCCATCAGACACACTGAAGGGTTTGCTAAGCTGCAGAGTCCTTAGCCATCCCCAGCCTGCCCGCTCTGGAGAGCTTCTGGCATCTAGCCTCCCTGCTCCTCCTCTGCGTCACAGCCCAGAGTTGACATCTCGGACATGGCTTTGGCTATGATGAGCCTAGATCATGTGTCCACACCCAAGGTGCCAGGGAATGAGCAGGGCAAGTACAGGAGTGGGGGTTCAGAGGGGAGATGGACCCATGGCTGGCCCACAGCACACACCACAGAGACTCTCCAACAGGAGAGGAGTTTGGAGGCTGGGTAACCAAACTGGTAAATACCCACCACGAGGCGGGATGGTGGCAAGAAGGTTCAGGAAGCAGACTCAAGGATGCTCCTGAAAGGCCCCTTTCCCTGAGGACCCCACCCTCAACTGTGTCAAAGTGGCAAAGGCAGAGGGCCCAGTTCCTGTGAGTCTCTGCCTGGGATGCCCAGCCACTCTCTCTCATGGCTGAAGCCTGCGTATCCCTCAGGAGCCGGGACAAACACGGCCCCATGGAGTCTTTCCAAGACTCCAGACTCCTGCTTTTGCTGTTAGTGGAAACAACATTCCCTGTGCACAGACACTGTTGCGTGTCCACCAAACCATGATCACTATGCTCCTGGGCCCAGAGCCAGAATGCCTTTTTCCAGTCCCTTTGCATCAAAGTGGGGACATGCTACGGTTCTGGGCTTCGCTTTAGGGCCTGGACCCAAGAGGGATACCTAATTCCCTCTCCTCTCTCCTATGTCCACCTGCAAGGAAGTGAAGCAGCCAGCATAAATGTGTCACTCGATGGAAAGAGTCCAGGTGCCTGAGTCATCACCTGGAAGAGGCCACCCAGGGGACCCGTATCATCTGCAGTGGACGCAGCAAGAGGAAGAAATTAATGTGCCCCATGCTAGCTCACTACGATTTGGAAGTTGTTTATTACAGCAGCTAGTAATAGTTACGCACTAATCAACCCTCCCTTCCATTCCTGCCAAGCCGTTTGTACCTGCCTCTGCTCTCTCACTTCCCATTTACATTATGGTTAGTTTTTAAAGTGCTCATCTTCCCATAAAATTACAGGTTTCTTTACTCTACTTTTTTTTTTTATCTCCAGCAAACATTAAAACCCTGGCATAAAATAGATCATTGATAAATGTGTGCAGAAGGGAAGAGAAGATGCCGGGAAAAGGAAACAAGTAAAGAAAGGAAAATCAGCTATATACAGTGGGATGACACTCAGGAACTATAAGCGTGCTCCTTAATGTGGATTCGTATGCAGTCAGCACCTGCCCATTTGAAAAGACCTACACTTCACTTAGATTGAAAGGCAACAGAGTCGAGTGGAAACACAAGAAGTGAGTTGAGAGCTCAAATCAATTATGCGGGTTCTTTTTTTATTTTGTTTTGATCACTCTGAGTGAATAAGACTTCCCGGGTGGCTCAGATTATAAAGCATCTGTCTACAATGCAGGAGACCCGGGTTCGATCCCTGGGTTGGGAAGATCCCCTGGAGAAGGAAATGGCAATCCACTCCATGACTATTGCCTGGAAAATCCCATGGACAGAGAGGAGCCTGGTAGGCTACAGCCCATGGGCTAGCAAAGAGTCGGACACGACTGAGCGACTTCACTTTTGATCACTCTGAGTGAATAAGACCAGCTCCCCAGTATTAACAGCAGGAACCTGTGTTTGTTGAGCTGTGTTAGGTGCTTGCCAAGCTTTACCCCAATCCTCCTGACACCTCTCAGACTTGTGGCTGGAGGGAAATGGACTCTGAGATGCCTGAACCTGCTCTGCCCCACAATGTGGGCGGCCAGGAGCCCTGCCGCGCTCTGGAGATGCAGAGACCAGACATGCACTCCCTGTTCTCCAGGTGCTAAGGGTCTCAGGGGAGAGGGAAAATAAAGAGACTCTGAGGAGACACTTCACAGCCTGGAAAGTGCTGCATGGATGCAGGAAGCCGCTAGCCCATGTCCAGCTTGGGGACCCAGAATGGTTTAGTGAAATTGAGCAGGGGCCCAGGGTTCAGGCAGGCTTGGATTCGAAACCCAGGTCCCACCTGGTTAGAGACAGGACCTGAATCCCTACCCCTGGGCTCTTTTCCGTGTGCTCTTCTGAATCCTCAGAGGAGTCGGGGCTGGAAAGAGAGGAGTGGTCAGAGATGCAGCCCCAGCTCTGGGCCAAGCGGATGCTGCTCTGCCCACAAACACAAACTGGAAAAAGGCCAGACCATGAGTGGAATGAGAGCAACAGACGTATGAGCGACTGCCCTTTAAGAAATGTGAAATACAAATACGATGTGTGAGAAACTGTCAAACCTGTCTCTCCTCTCTTTAGCCTCTAGGGCAGGGGTCTCCAAACTCTGATATCTAATGCCTGATGATCTGAGGTGGAACTGATGTAATCATAATAGAGATAATATGCACAATAAATGTGATGTGCTTGAATCACCCCCAAACCTCCCTCCCTCCACCCGGACTGTAGAAAAAATTGTCTTCCGAGAAACTGGTCCCTGGGGCCAAAAAGGCTGGGGACCCCTGATCTAGGGTATTCTTCCCCTCTACTCTTGCACCCACCCACATGCTGTGTTCATTCCATCATGTGACCTTATCTTTCTGGTCAATAGAATCAATTAATAATAAAATTTTAATGTATTTGATGGGATGGGTTCACCTTGATAAAACATTTTGGTAACTTGTATACATATTCATAAATGACATCTTTAAAAAAATCACTGTGCCAACTCATAAACTGATTATGTCATCAAAAAAGGTTAGTCAATTTATCTAAATAATTTTCATGCTTCAAGGATGCGGCAACACCAGGATAACACGCAAGATTCAGCATCAAATCTTTCACACTCATTAATAACATTTGTTGGGTATAAAGAGTGATTGAGCCTGTGTTTGGCGTGAGGCACTCAAATATTCCCGTAAACTTACCCAGAATCAGAAGGAAGGCATCCTGTCTCTGAGAATCACAAAGACTTGTTTAAAGAGATAAAATAAAGAAACAGTGCTGAAAGCTTTGGGACAATCATTTGGGATAAAAGTGTCTGTAAATGTCTGAGACTCAAGTCAGTGAACTATGTCTGTAGATGCTCCCCAATAAATGGACTGGGAGATAACAGTGTAAACACTAAGCATGAAAATCTGCTCATATGTACACTTGGTATTATCTGGAAAACACTTGGGACAACCAAGTAAACACAGGCCCCCATCCAGTAAATTTATCCAGTAAATTATACCAATTAATGTTTTTACTTGTTTGATCTCCAACAAGCGTTCCCCATACCCATTCTTCCATAATCAACCATTCCTGGGAACAGCCTACAATATTACATTGCTAATCCATTATATTATACAGTGCTATGTTATGTTACATTTTATTAGATTATACAATAATAAAACTGCACGGGAGCTGCAGATGACACTGTGCATTAAGCCAAAACTGAAACTAAGAAACCATAATCAGTCGGAGTCTGGTAAGGGTTTCACCTTGGAGACAATATAAGACACATCAGATCCCTTCAAATCTGTCCATCCTAAGTTGGGTATCAGTGAAGTTAAAATCAGGGAGGAAAGTTTTCTGAAGTGAGATGTTCTACACACAGTTTAAAACAGACTTCTTTTGGTCCAGCTCAGATTCATACAACAAACTATTCAAACAAGAAGAGGAGATACAGGTAAAAATCTCAACAGTAATGAAGTAGCCGATGGTTTGACTCTCCTTGAATCAAACTTGGTAAGTCACCCCTTGGTACCCACAGGGCATTGGTTCTAGGACCTCCATAGATATCAAAATCCAAACATACTTCCAAATCCCTTGCTCAGCCCTTCATATCCACAGGTTGCACATCTACAGACAAAGATGGAAGACTCTACTATGGTTAGATGTCTATATCACCAAGCCACATCCATCCTACTGCAATGTGGTACCCAACCCTCCTCCTGTCTTAAGTTGCCCCTGTGTCCACAAAACATGGTATCATCCTTTCAAGGGAGTAAAAGAGGAATCTTAAAAATCCACTTCTTTTGCTAAATTCCTCATACTCCCAACTAGCTCATCGGCAAATGGGTAAAACTATGTAGTGGAATGGTCCCAGCTAAGTTGTTTATAACAATGTGAGGACTTCCCTCGTGGTCCAGCAGTTAAGAATCCACCTGTCAATGCATGGTGGGGGGGGGGTGGTTCAGCCCCTCCTCTGGGCAGAGTCCACATGCCACAGGGCAACTAAGCCCGTGCTCCACAACTACTGAGCCCGTTTGCCAAAACGAGAGAAGCCACAACAGTGAGAAGCCCGGCAACCACAATTGGAAGAGGCCCCGCTGGCCGCACGTAGAGAAAGCCCCTGCTTTGCAACAGAGACCCAGCTCGGCCAAAAATAAGTAAATAAATAAAGACTTTAAAGGGAAGAGTAGGGGTGGAGATTCTGAGAGAGGAAATTGTCGTCACACTGAAGGTGCACCCTAGAGTCCCTCAAAGGCCTGCTCTCCACTTCCACTCTGCCTCTCACCTCTGCCCTCCTGCATCACAGTCACCCCGTCTCTACTATACCTTCCTCACCTGCAGGCAATTAAACTCTTGTTAGCATGTCTGAACACATCAACAAGCACACAATAACTTTTATTTTATTTACTCCTCCAATTACCACCATCTGTTTTTGCATTCCTGACCTACTGCTCACCTGAAATCCCTATTGCCACCATCACTAAGCCTTCATCTCATTCTACTTGCCACACAGCAGGCCAGAGAGATGAGTTGCTAGTGCAAGAAATAGCGAGTTTATATGGAACCCAGTGAGTTTATTCAGAAGATGGTGTTCTAACGTCCCAAAGAACCATCTTCCATGAGTGAGAATTCAGGCTTCTTTTATACTAAGAGGGGAGGTGGTAGGCTTGGTTGTTGCAAACTCCTTGGTGTTGGAATCCCTTGTTCTTGAGGCTGTCCATTTAGGTCTGATCACAGTGTTCCTACAAACCTCCAACAAGACAAATTATTCTCCATTCTATAACTTTTACCTCTCAATGAATGGAAAAGTGTTAATCCCCTTAGAGGTCAAGCTTTGGGAATGGGCCACCTCGCATATTACAGGCTCTAGGCAACATTCTTTTAATGATTCATCTGGAGCAAAGGCAACCAAATGCAAAGTTTAAAGGAAAAGGAAAAGATCCAGTATGGAGTCAGATTTGTCCTTCGGTATGACACAAACCCATGGATGTGTCCATTTTCCCGCTTTTCAGACTCCTGGTTGCGGCAGCATCCCACAAGTTCGGTAACTCCCTCTTAGAACATCTTCTGCTCCTGTCCCTTTGATTCCACTCTCTCCTGGTTTTCTTCCTGCTTGACTGGCTGCTGACTCCGTATGTTTTCTTTTCTTTTGCTCTCTCAGACTCTAATCCTTGATCCTTCACTCCAGAGATACCCTCTCCTTATTTTGATGGTTTTATCCAGCTTCAAGTTTCTAAAAACAAATAGAAGTTGATCTCTCCCAAATTTATATCCGCAACTCTCATCTTTTTTCCCCGAGTTCCACGGTCGTAAATTCACTTGAAAACTCCTCTTGATCCTAAATCTTGCACTGAGCAAACCTCAGATGGCCCTCTCACTTCCTCCTCTCCTCCCCGCACCTACGTCTTCTCATCTTGTCCACTTCGGTAAAAGAACTGCAATCCATCAAGTGCTCCAGTCAAGCAGCTGGAAGTCATCCCTGAGTCCTTCTATTCTCTCATTGCAAATTCCAGCATAGTATCCTACAACTCTCCTCCGAAACACGTATTTCCATATCTACCTTTCTCTATATTCACTGCCACATCCTTGGTCCAAGCTGCCACCTCTCCCTCTCGTTGGCATGACCACAGAGCTTCCACAGTGATGATTTATCCTTGCTCCCTCCCACTTTGCATGAAATGTAGAGCAGCCAGGGTGTTTCAGAAATAGACACATGGCTGAGCCATTTTTTTGGCTTAACACCTCTGCTTCTTTCCATTGCACCCAAAGAAAATGCAGAGGCTGCTCCCTGGCCCGCAGGGCAGGGCGGGAGCTGGTGCTTGCCTGGTTACCTGGCCTCTCTTAAGGCACCGTCACTCTTGTCACTGTGCTTGGCCACAGTGACATCTTCTGTCTTCCCCAAAAGGTGACACACAAGTACAGACGCACAAGCTCTGTACTTATTTGCTCCTCATTAGAATTCCATCCTTCCTTCCAGGTTCTCTGCCTGGCTGGCTCCTTCCCACCACTCAAGGCTCACTTCAACGACTTCCACCATCAGAGTCCATTCCAGGCCACCCTGACCCACTTATTTCCCATCACATCACTGGCTCCTCTTCTTCCCAGCCCTTGTTTAATTCTGTGCTTATCATCTGCTTTTCCCATGAAGATGCTAAGATGTGAGCCTTCATGAAGGTAAGGATTTTCCGGCTGTGTATCCCACCACCTGGACGAATGCCAGCACACCGTAAGCCCTCAGTGAGTGTTAGGTAAGTGAATAAATGAAGGAAAGAACCATGTGTATCAGCTAAACTGATAGCTAGATGGCTATCTTCACCAAGACATAACAAAGAGCCTAATTTTGATTATTCCCTGGTGGCTCAAATGGTGGAGAATCCGCCTGCAATGCGGGAGACCTGGGTTCAATCCCTGGGTTGGGAAGATCCCCTGGAGGAGGGCACGGCAACCCATTCCAGTATTCTTGCCTGGAGAATTCCACTGACAGAGGAGCCTGGCGGGCTACAGTCCATGGGGTGGCAAAGAGTCAGACATGACAGACAGACTAAGCATAACACAGCACACCATCTTAGACAAGAAGCAGTCAAGAACAGAGAACAGGCTATGCACAACCCAAAGGGACTTTTCAGCTTTTCTCTGCCCATGGAGACATTTTGCTGAATACCCCCTAGAAAATAACCTTAATCCACACCTCACACCCATTATTATAACTCCAACACAGGGGCCATCTCCCTAAATGGAACGCTGGGTATAAATAAATTATGATTTATTTCTACAGGTAGACCCACAACCAGATTATCATGCTATTAAGGGCAAAGCATCCCCTTGCCTAGGTCAGTGGATAACTAGAGAAATGGGAATGGACCTGACTGAGAAGTCACTTTCAGATGACGACGTCTGCAGCATCCGTGAATGACTTTGTGATTCCATTCAGCTCTGCCCAAGAAACTACCCACAAGACCTCAATCACGTTTGCAGCAATGAGAAGATCTCAGCACATCCCACACCATCTACCTACTGCACCCTCCCACAGAACACAGACCACTGTCAGTCTGTGCGTTTCAGAAGACTCCATCCACGGACGCCCAGAGAACTTCACACTCCTTCTCCCTGTCTTATCTGTCTAATAGAATAAGAATAATACACAGAAAATGAAAAAAAAAAACATTAATAGCCATAATAAATTATTAATTCAATTAAAGGAGTAGCCCAATAATGATTCTTTTTCATTGCGTTTATTAAAAGGGATAATTAATTGCTAAGATAGTATTAAAAAACACACACACGCACAAACTGCTGACTTCAGTCCCAAGTGAAAGTGCAGAGCTTCTGTTTCTGCAGGAATAACAGAGGAGGCACGAGATACAGTCACAGACGGGCACTCACTGTACCTCTCCCTGCCTCTCTCCATTTTCACAGCTGAAACCTAGAGAATTAAAACAGTAGGATGGACGCTTTCCTTATGACCTAAGAAGAATCTCCTTCGGAACTATAAAGGAAACTTGGTAACTGGGGTGGCGGGGTGGGGGGTCACATTATTTAACTTCTCCGAGCTTCACTTTCCTTACCTATTGTTGTTGGGTACTCACTAAGCTGTGTCCCACTCTCTTGCAACCCCATGGACTGCAGCCCACCAGGCTCCTCTGTCCATGGGATTCTCCAGGCATGAATACTGGAGTGGGTTGTCACTTCCTTCTCCAGGGGATCTTCCAACCTAGGGATCGAACCCACATCTCCTGCATTGCAGGCGGATTCTTTACCACTCAGCCACCAGGGAAGCCCCTCCTTAACTACGGAGTGGTAATAATAGTAGAATCTATTGGATAGATTGTCATGAGATAGATGTAAACACCAGAACTCTAACTGGTACATGGAAAGTGACCGACAAATGCTCATGTTAACTCTGCATAAAATCTACGTGCTCCTTGGTTCCAATACAGACATATCACAGGTAGGGTCTCTTTTTCAGCAATGACTGATCTTAAGAACTAGCTCCTTCTGGCCAGTGGTTTGATAATCCACCACTTAGTATATCTAAGGCTTGAGAAAAAGACACTCAAGGGAACAACTTGCTTAAAAGATACTCAAACCAAAATGAGATTAAAAACATGCATTTTCCAGCAATACCTCAGTTTGCTGGTATCATGTAGAGGAATGCAATGTATCATTTAAATGAATGTTGAGACAAACTGAAGTTTAATTCTATATGCGCTGAAATGATCACCTTAATTTTAACCGACTTTGATGACAAATTGCTGAAAATATATGACTCCCTTCAATGCCTCGGGAGACCGAATAGGCTGAATGTAATTTAATATATTTTAAAGTGTTGATGTCTCGGGTTCTTCATTCCGAACACCAATTTTTATATTGATACGTTTAGGAGTTAATGAGATATTTAAGAATCTGCTCTCTATATATAAGTACAGCTGTGATTTCCTTGATTCTTCTCTTTTTACCATTCCTAGTTATTGCAATACCTGAGCAAAATTACCATTCTGGTACTTTAACACTGATTCCACAAAAGAACAAAATATCAGAATTAATGACAGTGAATGCCAGTATTTGACTAAAAAGTGAGCTTGTCACAGTCTGTCTGCCCACCCTTTGCTCTTTGTTCTACAGAAGACAGGGCTTGCACCCAGGACTGAGTCTCCTCTGTCCTCCTGGATTAAAACTCTACAGGTAAGAAGACTTGAGAAGGAGACCCTAAGTAAACACTATTATTCTGTGTAAGACTAAACCAGGTCCACAGAAAATAAATCTGACCCTGGGAGGAAACAGGAGGGCTGTGGAAGCAATGCGATGAATCAGGACAGGGAGTTCTCCCCCTTCCTTCCCCTCCTCACCAAATCCCTATCGTATCGTACCCTCTTCTTGGGCTTCCTGGGTGGTGCTACTAGTAAAGAACCCACTTGCCAATGCAGGAGACACAAGAAAGGTGCGTTCAATCCGTGTCAGGAAGGTCCCCTGGAGGAGGGCATGGCAGCCCACTCCAGTATTCTTGCCTGGAGGATGTCATGGACAGAGGAACCTGGTGGGCTACAGTCCATGGGTTCGCAAAGAGTTGGACATAACTGAAGAGACTTAGCTTGCATGCACCTTCTTCCTATTTCCCTTAATTATCTGTGGTCAGCATATACACATACACACACACACACACACACACACACACACACACATACACACCCCACTCCAATTCCAAAATAACTCTATCAGGAAATTTGGATACGGACTTAAGACACCAAATCACCAAATGACTTTCGGGAAAATTTTTAACTGGGATGACCCTGAGAGATGGGATGGGGAGGGAGGTGGGAGGGAGGGTCAGGAGGGGGAACACATGTATACCCATGGCTGATTCATGTGAATGTATGGCAAAACCACCACAATATTGTAAAGTAATTAGCCTCCAAATAAAATTAAAAAAAAAAAAAGAATCTCAATTGCATAAGTAAAGTAGAGAAAGGGAGTAAAAACCAAAAAATAGGTGCCCTTGAACGGGTTTTAAGTAGGGGAGGTGAGGCAATACTTTCTAAATCAGAACATCCATGTTTGATTCAAAGCAGTAATATGGCAAATCATTTTCTGGGTGTATGTCAAAATGTAAGTAATTCATCATGGAAACACCACAATAATGAAAGTCTAATAAAACCACAGTGTTCTGTTAAAGTAACACAGAGTACAAGTATCGTAGTCAGTCATATCCTTAAACTTACTCTATCAGCCTACTCTGCTCAACGATCAAACATATCTGTAGCATCTTTCAATCTTAATGCCTCCCCACTGTCAAATCTGCTGCCAGCTCTCACCTGGATTTCTCATAACCTTTTCAGGTATCAGAGTTTCCAATTCTCAGCCTAATAGCCTAGCACCCAAATGGCCACCAGCACCATCTTGTTGTAACTGAGGCCATGCCACGGCTCTATTTAAAGTGCTTTCACAGCAGGGACTTCCCTGGCGGTCGAGTGGTCCATTGGGAGACTTCACCTTCCAATGCAGGAAGTGCAGGTTCGATTCCTGGTTGGGGAATTAAGACCCTACATGCCTTGCAGCCAAAAAAATGAAGCATAAAACAGAAGCAGTATTGTAAAAAAAATCCAGTAAAGACTTTTTAAAAATGGCCCACATTAAAAAAAAAAAAGTCTTAAGAATAAAAGAAAATGCTCCCATAGCGTGCTGTCATTTAAAGAAATGAGACAGAAATCCAGTACCTAATTTTCAGAGCCTTGCCCATCTGACCCCTCCCACCTCATCCTGCATTCCTCCCCTCTGTCCACTCAGCTCCAGACACAATGATCTCTTTTCTCTTCCTCCAGCGCATGAAGCCCATCCTCCATGCCTGGAGGGGTCCATTCCCACACCATTGGGTCCCCATTGGATCTCAGCTCAGATGTCACTTCCTCTCAAGAGACTGTCACGAACCCACCAACCCACAGCAGCCGCTCAGGTGGCCTGATCATAGCACTTCCTGGGAGCTCATATATTTGTACAGGTCTGTTTGTTGGTTTCCTCAAGAGAACAGAAGCTCCAACAACATATTATGTCTCCTAGTCACTGCAGAATCCACACCACATGCGTGTAATAAATATTTCAATGAGAAAATGAATGTTTATTCTGTACCAGGTACTGCTAAATACTTTATATGGACTATTTTATTTAATCCTTAGGACATCCCTACAAGGTAGTTTCTATTAATTACTATCCTTGTGTTACCAGAGAGGTTAAGTAAATTTCCCAGCTGACACCCGAGTCCCTTCTCATAACCATTCCTCTATATTCTCTCTGTATTAACTATAATATCCTCTAGAGCAGCAGCTCCCCTACTTTTTGGCACCAGGGACTGGTTTCATGGAAGACAATTTTGCTCTGGGCTGTGGGTGGGGGAATGATTTCAAGGTGACTCAAATATATTGCATTTATAGTGCAATTTATTTCTATTACTATTACATCAGCTCCACCTCAGATCATCAGGCATTAGATTCCGGAGGTTTGTGGACCCCTGCTCTAGGGAATAATGTCCCTCATGGGTCTCCCCAATACTATAAAAAGACTTCTCCTTCATTGGAAAAATATCAAAGCTAGTCCCTTGGTTTTGTGGGGTTTATTTTACGGTGTCCTAACTTCTTTAAGGGCCTCCCAGGTAGCAATAGTGATAAAGAACTCGTCTGCCAATGCAGGAAACATAAGAGCTGCAGGTTCCATCCCTGGGTTGGGAAGATGCCCTGGAGGAGGGCATTACAACCTACTGCAGTATTCTTGCCTGGAGAATCCCATAGACAGAGGAGCCTGGTGGGCTACAGTCCATGGGGTCAGTAAGAGTCAGACACAACTGAAGTGATTTAACACGCAGGCACGCACACACACAACTTCTTTAAAATGGGTGACTCCATACCCAGCACACAGGGAACCTACAATTGCAGAAGCCTAAGGCAGTTGCCAGGAGCACCAGGAATCAATGGTTGGTGATCAAACCCCTTCCTCCAGGCTTCAGGCATTAGGCCTCGAGCAGCTTGCAGAAGTGTCTGTACTTCTGACCCTCATTTATAAAATGGGGATGGACACACAGCTGTGAGTGTTAAGTGAGGTACTATGCATGGCAGGTGAACAGAGCAGGACCAAAAAAACAGCAAGACTTCACAAACGTTCACTAGAAATTTTATTATTACTAAACACGTCTCTACCTACTTAATCACCCAGTCCATTCGCATTCTCACCGAGCTACATCACCTAGATGACAATAACTCCCATGGACTTACTGCCCATGGCACTTTCCTATGAAGACAGATCCTTCCTCCCTCTGCTTTTGCTTGGCTGAAGGTTAAGAATCCTGAAGCTGGGCAGCAGGGCATAGGGAAGCACTAACTATTTAATAAAGATCAGTGATGAGACCTGGACGAATCCACACACAGTCCGGAACCATTTGTCTTATGCTCTGGAGGAGGAATCTGTATGCATAGCATTAAATAATCATCGGGCAGCCGGAGTGGAAAACAGCAAGTTCAGTATCTTGGGCCTAGATAAATAAATGTCTCTTCCTTAGCAAGAGCAAAGCCACTGGGGGAAACCAAAGAATCAGGGACCTGGAATCCCTCCCTAAAACACTGAGGTGTTTGGAAAAGTGCAGCCTGGGTTTTTAACCTGGGATGCAGGACAAGCAGGAAAGAGCAAGGCCTGCCCCAATCATCCGAGTACAATTGAGACAGGCTGGGACCTGGGATCCTTAGCCATAATGCATGCACCTGGACACATCTCTCCTCAAGCTACAAAATGCAAAGAAGCTGTATGGGACCAAAAACAACCTGTGCATCCGAGTGCATGCCTGCTCAGTCAGTCAGTCATACCTGACTCTTTGTGACCCCATGGACTGTGCACAGTTGGGGCAAATTCTGTACCCAAGAGATACAAAGAGAACAAAAAACCCAACTGCCACTTTTGAGTAGCCTAAGCAAAAACAGAGTGTCGGGAGGAAAAGCAGGGCACTGCCTGTGCACCCTGCACTCAATACCACCAGAGGAGTGGGAAGACCACCTAGGCCACCCCTCCAGCCCGACCGACTCCTGGACCCACCCCTCCCCTCACCCCATATGTGGAACAAGCCCACCTCACCACAGGGAGCAGGCAGAGAACCTATTGTTTGTTCTCGCTCCCCTCTGCTGTAGCAGATGCCCTAGTCAAGCCTAGCCTGAATTTCCTGTCTGGCCTCTGGTCAATTCCTATTAATTGGGCCAAGCCAAGAACCCTGGTTGGTAATACAACCGGAAGTGCTGAGCCTACAGGAAGCTGTGGGCCAACAGGATCGGAGCTGCGTGGGACACAGGGACATGGGGACACTGGCTTGCAGGCCTCCCCGAGCCCCCCTGACAGTCAGTCCACGGCCGGGGAGCCAACTGGCAGTGGCCGCTAAAGTCACAGAGAAACAGCGCGGCCCTGCCAGCTCTCGGTGACAAAAGGAGTGTTTATAGCAGGCGCGCTGACAGCTGTCCGAGTGCCACATTTATTTACAAAATGTTAGTTAAATTACTGACAGTTGGCGCCGTGGAGGAGAAGCTGAGAGGAAAGCTGACATTTCTTGATCTGGCGGGTGCTCACAGCTCGGGTTCTGCTCCCCTATCCACTTATTAACGCCTTTATCTGCTGGTTGGTTTATCTATTTACAACTCCTGCCTTATTCCCCTGCCATTGCTTTCAAGAGGCTGTAAGGCATCCCGCAGTTAAACTGCCCCATGCAAAGTGGTTCCAAAGGCCCCTGGGCTAAATGCTGCCCTGAGGATGGACTGGACCACCCCTGGCTCTGCACCGGCCCAGACCAGCCTCAGAAGCTTCCAGAAAGCTTCCTGAGGACAGCTGTGCATCTCCAGCCAGTTCTCTGCAGCGCCCACCCACCGATGAGACGTGCACGCTCATGAAGTCATGAACAATCCCATCATCAGCACCATCTCATTACTCCTCATGTGCTGATCAGAGACAGGTTTCCCGAGACGAAGCTGGACAAAGCTCCTCCATTCTTTATTCTTTCTGGCAGCAGCAATTAAGACAGAGGACGAAGAGCGTGGCTGACAAGTGAATATCAGCACTGTGGCTGCAGAGTGTTAGACACTGGGATATATTTCTGACACACGTGCACAACAGCCTTTCTGCAAAGGCGGAAAAAAGCATGCACTGCCTTAAATGGTGTCTTTCACTTTTACCCTAATGCGTTTCTTCAGATGTCAAAATAATGTGTTTTCATTGACCATTTAAAATATACAGGTACGTGAAGAGTAACCCCATAGGCCTTGTCTGACATCGCACTTGAAATCATGGCTTTCACCCCTTCCCTAGCTCCCCACACTCCATCTTCTCTGCAGCCCGCAGCACCAGCTAATATTGACAGAATCCAGATTTTGTATGGAGAGTAGGTCCCCTACATACAAACCTTCAAGTTGCAAACTTTCAAAGACATGAGCATGCATTCCATCACTGTCAGATGTGGGTGAAACTGCAGCCTGCCCACCATCTCCTATTGCTTATGATCCTTCAGCTCTACCATCTCACATCTCCTCCCCTTCTCCAGTCAGTAACTCTTCTTGTCTGTTCACTGGAGGCCAGCCCCTGTGTGCCTGCTGTTATATGTACTAGTGTCTTTTTCAAGGTACTGTAAGATTTAAAATGCTTTATTTTTGTCTTTGCTTTTTTATGTATTATTTGTGTGAAACGTATTATAAACCTATTAGAGTGCAGTACTAAACAGTCGATTGTGTTAGTTGGGTCCCTAGGCTAACTATGCTGGACTTAACAACAAATTGGTCTTAACAAATGCGCTCTCAGAGTGGAACTTGTTTGTGTGTAGACCACTTACTGGATCTTGTTTCTATTTGTCTCTTCTCCCAGAAGAAAGCTCCATGAGGGCAGGGATTGTCTTGTGAACTAGCAGATTCCACAGTGGCTAGAATTCTGCCTGGCACATGGCTGGCAGACAATTAATATCTGCTGAGTAAAATCAAAGGTGACCTGGCCACACACAGAATCCACTGCTTAGTCTGTGTCTGGGCAGACCCCAGACCCTGACTCAGATGTGAAATGGGCCAGGTCATGGCTGTGGGGAACAGACCAACCAGCCCAGAAAGCCCAGATGCCCTCCAGGATAGGGCCAGCTTCAGTGACCTTCTGCTGTTGTTCCAAGCACGGTAGTGCTTTGGCCTTACAGCCCAGCCACCGCAGCCCCCTCCAGCCTCTTCCCTGACGTCCCAAGTCCCCTTCTGTGCCCCACAACGTGGCCCTCCCACAACCCACGCCATAGCTGGCTCCCAGACCAGCAGTGGGGTCCTTCTCCAACTCTTCCCATGCCCTGATTCTGGTGAGGCTGGAGGCTTGTCGAGGCACCATGCCCTATATATCCTGGTAGACCACACGGGGCCCACCAAAACCACACACACAATATAGTATGTGTGCAAAAAGCCTTAAGACCCAGATGGAGCATCATGGGCTCAAAGGGTAGGCTATTTTTACTTTTATTCGATTTTACAACATCGGCCTTCTTCCAGTTTTGGAAAACCAAAATTTAATTTGTTTTAATTTAATAAATACAAAAAACACAAGAAGAAAATCAAAGTCACTTATGATTCCCCGACCCTGAAGCTGTATGAGCATCATCATGCTGGTAGAAAGGCCTTCCGCTGCTTATTATTTTTTGCAGGCACTTGTGTGCACACACTCACATTCCAGGGCTTTGAACCATTTTTGATTGATGAATTAGAGACCAGTTAATTATCTGAAATGACTTAGAGGTCTGCCTTTATGCACACTCAGATCATATTAATTTCAAATTATTAAAAAATACCCAAAGTTAAATGAAAAACACTTGCAGGATAATAAATAAAATGTATTTTTACATAAAGAAAAAAAAATTGTATCCAAAACAATATACTGTTTAAGGATATCTATAGATTTGGTAAAACTTCTTTAAAAAAAGGAATGAAATGATCTAAAAGTTCAGGGCTGTGGTCAGCTCCTCAGAGACAAGGTATAAAATAGTGGGAACATAGGAGGTTTCACAGCTTTTAAAAGGAAGAGAGGAGGGCACATAAGTGAACAACTGGTTATGTTTTTTAAACACAGACATGATACATGTACTTGACATATAAAATGTTTCATAATAAAAAGGAAAATAATCCATGTTTGGCTCGCAGGTTTCATAAAATATTCTGCTACTCAAGCAAACATTTCATCAAACCATTACTAACGGCCAGTCATAAGCCAGGCCCATTGTGAGGGGCTGTGAAGATCTAGCTGACCTCAAAATGAATACAGAGGAAGGAGGACCAATCTCAGGTCAATGAGTGACGTGCATCCTTCATCGCACCCACCTGCTTGGTCCGTGACCCACCTTCACTTTCTGTGCTGTGCTTCGTGGCTCAGTCATGTCCGACTCTGCGACCCCATGGACTGTAGCCCACCAGGCTCCTCTCTGTCCATGGGATTCTCCAGGCAAGAACACTGGAGTGGGTAGCCTATCCCTTCTCCAGGGGATGTTTCTGATCCCGACTTTCTAGTAGAAAAGAACTTAGAGGGACTTCCCTGCCAGTCCAGTGGTAAACACTCTGAGTTGCCGATGCAAGGGGCACAGGTTCAATCCTTGGTCAGAGAACTAAGATCCCACATGCTGTGTAGCATGGCCAATAAAATATGCTTTTTAATTATATCATATAATCTACCATTTAAAACAAGTAATAGAAAATAAACAACAAATTATGAAATTAATAGAAATTATAGAATTAATGATACTTTCTACATGGTGCTAGTAGTAAAGAATCTGCCTGCCAATACAGGAGATTTATTAGACTTGAGTTTGATCCCTGGGTCAGGAAGATTCCCCTAGGGAGGGCACAGCAATCCACTCCAATATTCTTGCCTGGAGTATCCTATGGACAGATGGGCCTGGGGGGATACAGAGTTGCAAAGAGTCAGCCACGACTGAAGTGACTTAGCACTCATAGAATTAATGGAATAGTTAAAAATATATTTCTGATAGTAACTATATGTAAAAAGACAAAAACAAGAGTGTGTTTAATTAATATTTTATCAGCAACTCAGCAGCATTATTGTGAAATACAGACCAAAAACACTGTCAGTGCAGACCGTAGAGTTAAGCAACAACCCAGCATCAGCCAAGGCAATCATTACAAAGCAAATGAACAATAATTACCTATTTTTTTAAATTAGTGAAAAAAGTTTCAATTAAAATAATAAAATAAGCATAGCAGATTTATGGCCTTTCTGCTGAAGCATTTATCACAAATCATTCTTTCAGGACATTTCATCAACCTCAACCATCATAAGACTGTGAGCAACAGGGGCCTGGTGAGATGGCCAAGGCTTTGATCATAAATGAGAATGAAAATCTAGTGACGGCATACTGCTTATTCACCCAAGAAACCAGTGGCCTTGAACTTGGGGGAATGTCTTGATCCATCAAGGACATCCTCACAATGTAACAGCTGGAAGTGGCCTCTTACTTTGTGAATCATTGTGAGTCTAACCAAACACAGAGATGCAGGAAAAGAGCTGATATGACAAGGGGCTCAGGTGATTTAGGGGCTGGGGAGCTCACTAAGCCTGGTGTGGGCTCTGGCCAGTCCCTGACACAGGATGCATGTCATATACAGGCTTGGCCTTACAGTTGAACACGGGTGGGACATGAAAATAATCATAAAATAAAGTTAGAAAAATGTATAAATATGCAGCAACCAAAATGATCAAACTGCTCCGGTGGTTTCAAAACACTAAGGCCAAACTGGGAAGTGGTCGCTGTGGACCCTGAGATGACCGCGGCTAAGATCTCAGCGCCGCCCTCCTCTCCTCTGCCTGCTGGAGCCAAAGATGCCCCGACCTGTGCACCTGGGTATGGTCTGTGTTTCTGTCGGGAACATCCTCCCCACGTCTACATACACACACTCCCTTCACTAGGTCAGTTCTCACTCAAAGGTCCTGTCTCAGAAAAATCTCCAACCAGTGTGTCTCAAATTAGCACCTACTCTCCACTTTCCTGGTGTTATTTAAGTCCCATTGCACAGATAAGAAACATAGAGACTCCGAGAGGTTCAACAGTTTCCCAGATCAAGCTGAGTTCCAGCTCAAAGCTACCCAACTCTGAGTCTATCGTCTTTTTCCCATTTGTAATTTTCATTTTGCTTTCCATTTAATTTCCCCATTTTTGCCCAACTTTCTTTTTCGCTCATTTTCAATGTTTTTTATTGAAGCATAGTTGATTTACAAAAACCTCTATGGATTCCATCTTTTTTCCACTACAGAACACATTCTCAATGAGCATGTTTTATGCAGACAGACAAGAATTGAGAAGCCTCTATGTTTAGGCTCTGCATTTATGTATTATACCTAACCAGGCTATAAAGAAAATCCACAGGGCAGGCATCTGACTATCAGAAGCTGACCTGTGTCGACCCGTCTCCTTTAAGTCCTATAATTTCATGTCTCTGTTACAACTTCAAACAGTCAGCCCTTCTCGGGGTCAAATTGCACACTATCAAGGGGCCCACCTTTCGTAATGCTTTCCTTTTTGTTAGGAAAACCTGAATAGGCTGTGAATAGGATTTTGTTGTGAATAGGATTTTTAAGGTCTGTTGAAAATGTAGGCTTGAAGGGACAGTATCAACAGAGTGAGCCTCAGCCAAGTGCATTTGGTCCAACTGGACAGACGGGCACCGGCTCTAACATACCTTAGGTGAAAACAGAAGGCAGTAGAGAAATCATCTGTTTTGGGTACAGATTCAAAACATTATACATCTAAACCTCTCATCTAGGCTAATTCTCCAAGTCTTCCAACCAGAACTCTCGAAGGTCAGGCCTGTCTGTCCTACAGACTAGGGGGCGTCTGGGGAGGGGGCAGGACCTGGCCTCTAATGACTCCCGCCACCTGGTTGGAGCCAGTCCAGCAGCCCCGGGGGCTCCTTAGAGCCAGGCAACAGTTATTTTCCATATAAACGGTACAAGCTAAGCAACTATTTTTTCAATATCAAGATCACCCTAAGGGCAGGGAAATGTCAAACTGGATGGTTAATAAAGTTGGTACAAAATGCTCCAGAGGTCCGATGTTAAATTCTCAGGCACACACGGAGGTGATCCAAGGAGAGAAGAGATGTAAAGACCTCACCTTCTTAGCATACTCAGTGTGTAGGCTTGATTACCGAACAGAGATATGAAATATGTGCTAAATAATTCTTCTCAACAGCTCATTAGGCCTAATCCATCTCTGATTTCTACAAGTCCATTAATTCCAAATATGTGTCTGCTATACATACACACATTTGCACACGGTCGTAAAACGCCAGCTTAATTTCATGATGTAATATCCTGGAAATGGCAACAGGTAAGAAGTCAGATCAGATATTGGGCAGATTTTAAATGTTTATACTTTTCGTATGTGATAAATGAAGATGACAAAGAATAATGAACCCAAGAAAGATGACATTCCAGTTAAAGAACACAAGACTCACACGACTGGGCATGTGTGAGGTGGGATCCAGACAGAAAGTACCAGCTGCTACACAACCTCGACGCTGTGAGAGGCTGCACAGTCTCCACCAGGAAACTTCACATGGGAAGTAACATCGACGCAGGTGCTGGATTTGTTCAGGTGGGATTTTTATTTAGTTTCTCGTCTCCCAAAGCTGAAGGTGCTTTCATCATGTGCTTCTTCATTCTGATGTTATTCTATTTCCCAAACACACTCAACATCCTAAATCCGCCTTTTCTCATGCCTTCAGTTTTGAGACTGCCTCCTTCTCGCCCTGCTCTTCTTATACTAGATCATGGAACTTGCCGATTCATCTGCCTAGAATGTGTTTCCTGCTGATCCCTATAGAGCTGTCCCCACTATTAGGCCCTGGACCACCCTGCAAATGCCCCTGCCCCTGCACCCCACCCATATTTAGCTTTTCACCACGCAGCATGTTGTTTGTCTACTGATTTCTGTGTTGACAGCTGGTGCCCGTCTGGTACAGTTGTACAGGTTGTGCACTGCTCAAAGAGTACCAAGTAGAAGAAGCTGCATTAGTGCAGGTCTGTCTCTCCAAACAGGAGTCCTACTGAATGCGTCAGGCTGGAAGAAGAGCGCCTATAGCTAAGTGGTCGGCACAAGTTGCAGGCTGGGAGAAGATTACTCTCCTTCACTCTGTACAACGTGTAGCTCCTGTTCTCCTGTGGGGAGAGAGGGACTGGGACCTAGAACAATGCCTGGCCCACAAGAGATGCACAGTAAGTGGCCCAAGCAACACATGGATACAGTACAGATTCAGGAAGGTCCTAGTGGCACAGTGGTAAAGAATCTGCCTTCTACGTAGGAGATGCGGGTTCGAGCCCTGGGGTGGGCAGACTCCCTGGAAAAGAAAATGGTAATCCACACCAGTATTCTTGCCTGCGAAATCCCATGGGCAGAGGAGCCTGGCAGGGTACTGTCCACGGGATAGCAAAGAGTTGAACAGGACTTAGTGACTAAACAACAACAGGAAGCTCCTATCCTGTGCAGCCACTGTTTATCATCCTGAAACAACAATGAAAGCAAAAGGATCCAGCCTCTGGACCGCAAAATCCTGGAGTAGAACCACTTCACACCCGCAGTCTCTGCTCGGCCTCTGTTTCTTGCAGACCTGCCCACACAACGCCTTTCTCTCTTCCCTTGTCCCTGTCCCCAAAGCCATAGGTGACGGCCCCACCACCCGGCTGCTCTTTTAAAATCTGCCCTCTGACAGCAATTCTCTCCTTCCTCTTCAACATTTTAAGGAACAAGCCTAAAAATCATCCCATCTGTCTCTTTTGTGTGTCAGTTAAAACACTGAATGTTAGAATATCTCCAGCACAAAAGGTTACTCTAAATAAGACACCTCCAGCCATTAATGAGCAATTTGTCATCTAAAAGGTATCTCCACTAATTACAGCGTGTCTCAAACCGCAGCCATTACAGACATGTGCTAATTTACTTCAAGGTAGAACTTTTCTTTGTCACTGGTTTTCACAAACTTGTAGAGTAAAGCAGACACATGACTTGGTTCAGAGATGTAAAGACTCAAGCAAAGGGAAATCAAACATCTGCAGCTTCAGTTTGAAAAGGCCATAGTTCCTCCTTTCAGACACAGGCAAAAACCACCAAAAGCCTGGGCAAGAAATTTTAATAAGTGCTTAAGTTTGGATTTAAAAAAATTGATCCGTGTGTTTCTATGCTGCTGAAATCAGACAATATGACTTACAACAGTTGTGCTGAATTAGAGAGTAAAGCTAGCTACTGTAACAAATGAACTCCAGAATCGCAGAAGCTTATCACAAAGGAAGTATATTTTAGTACATTTTTCCCTCATGCACTAATCTAAGGAGTGAGGTTCTGGGTCAGCTGGCGGGGCGGGGGCTGAAGCCCTCTCTGAGAACATTCGATCACTTGGCTCATGAACCATCTGCCAAATAGGCCACGGTTCCCAAGGTAATTTTGGGCACCAACATCCAGATGGTGCAAGGTGAAAGAGTCTGAAGTATTTCACATGGGAGATTTTTAGGGGCCAATCCAACATCATTTTTGCTCACCTTTGGGTAGAACTCTGTCATCTGGCCACAGCTAAATTCAAAAGAGGCTGGGAAACACAGTCAAGCTTTGTGGCAGAAGGTGGGTAAAAAACTTTATATACATACATACATATATATATGTATGTATATATATATATATATATATATAACAGACCTAAATATATATATATAGTATATATTTATGTGCTATGCTGTGCTTAGTTGCCCAGCTGTGTCCAACTCTTTGCAACGCTATGGACTGTAGCCCACCAGGTTCCTCTGTCTATGGAATTTCCCAGACCAGAATACTGGAGTGGGTAGCCATTCCCTTCTCCAGGGGATCTTCCCCACCCAGGGATTGAACCCAGGTCTCCCACATTGCAGGCGGATTCTTTACCATCTGAGCCACCAGGGAAGCAACTGCACTCCAATGAAAATTCTTTTTAGAAAAAGGTGTAATCAGTCTCTACAACTTAGATATTTGTCAACAGCTAAGAATCTCTTCCTCAGATGTAAGAAACTGAACGGAGCAGGATGGATCTGTTCCCACTCCCCACGTGGGAAAGGAGCGGGAGTGGGAACACTGATTTTCTCAGCAGCCTCTCATGGTGGGTTGTGACAGAGCTGCGACTAAATCTCATGTCACCCTGGCCCCAAACCACTGCTGACATTCCCAAGGCATCAAAATCTGCCAAGACTCTTCAAAATCCTCCACAGCAAAGATGCCCCTGAAACGGCAGGTCTGCACCAACCAACGCCAGCTTGGGCTCCGGCGCCCCAATTCTTGTTCCACGTGCCTCTCGGCAGTGCCCCCAGGGTCACAGGACACATCAGCACGCGGCGCCCACAACGGAGACGTTCCGCACTCCATCCTTACCAGCTAAACTACGCTAACGCTGAGTGCTGGACACTGCTTGCAATGCCCCATACTTCACTCAGGGGTCAGCATTCCTATGATCAGTTCCCTTAAATGATGACAAAACAGAGGCCTAGGGAGGTGGATCAACGTGCCGAAGGTCACACAACTGCAAAGTGGGGTAGAACCAGGACTGGAACCCCAGAGAACGGTCTGGCCTCAGACTCTGCACTCCATCCACGTGCTCCACAGCCTCAAGGTACAATTTCCTGTTTCAGGAAAGTGTCAGACAAAATAATGGACATTGAACAATGTGTTAACTTTCAGGCTCACAGGCTGCTTTCTGCCTGACTGCCATTTCCTTCCCTCCTCCCCAGCCCAAGTTTATAAGCTTTAAGCTAGAAACTAATCCCGATTTTCAAGTGTTTATTAGATTTTCTATAAAACCTCTTGTGAAGCTGGAATTGTAAAGGTCCTCTTGATTCTGGGTGTGTAGACTTTATGAAGTGTATCACGCTACCCCGTGACTCCTTCCGCAAGGCCTGACCCCCCTGCAGTCTAGAAAACAAGGCTGAGTCCCATACACCCCCCTCTGAGCTCTGTGTAAAAACCCCAAACCTAGGCCAAGAAAGAGTCACTCCTGAATCACCTTTTTCCAATAAAGGATAAATACTTCTCACTATTAGCAGCTTACTATGATTCCTAATAAAGTTCTCATTCACTCGAAAAATACTCCTTGATCTATGCCATGTTCCAGGCGGTAATTTAGCCACTATAAATGAGAGTAATAAAACCAATGGCCTTGGGGATCTCACATTTTAGTGGAAGAGGCAATAAATAACTATCAGATAAATAAATAACAGAATTTCCTAAGTGTTTAGGGCTATCGAGAAAGTTGAAGTTAGGTAGGGGGATGGAGTGATGTGAGGGTATAACTATTTCATATAGCGTGGTCTGGAAGGTCCTCTCTGAGAATGGGAGACTGGAGCAGAAAATGCGATTGCCATGAAGGAGCCACCCTAGTGGGTCCTGGGAGAGGAAAGAATGTGTCTTCAGCAAGAATGGACTTGCTGGGTTCAAGGAACAAGGAAGGTTGGCGAGCGGGGCAGGGAGGATGGGGGGACAGGCGCACACCAGGTAACACCGTCTTTTACACGCATTTCATTCTCAATATAACCGGAAGCCACTATAGGACTTTAAACAGAGGGACAAGATTCCATTTATGTTCTGAAATGATACCTTGACGTACTAGGTGAGAATAGACTCTGGGAGAACAGACATAGAGGCAGGAAGACCAGATGAGATGCCCCTGGAATGGTCCTGGAGAGAGCTGATAGTGGCTTTCGCTAGGGCGGCCATGTTCCAGATGGGGAAAGTGATCTAACTCAGGATGTGTCTTAAAGACACAGGATTTACTGATGGACTAGATATCACACAGGAGAAAAAGGAGAAACATCATATCTCAGGTGTGGGGACAGAGCAGCCGGATGAAGGGTGGTGTCTGTGCCAGATGGGGCAGACTGAAGGAAGGTCAGGTCGTCGTTGGCTGGCAATGAGTCACATGGGGCTGGTATCGAAAACACCACTTGGGCCAGGGTTTGAAACATCTGAGTCGTGAAAGTTGATGCATGGATTAACACTAGGATGGACAGCCTGGAGCTCCAGAGTGAGGAAGGCTGCTCAGGACAGAGAGTAGACACGGCAGCAAGAAGCAGGCTGAGAGTGCATAGCATGTGCTGAGTGTAACAGTATTCTAAGAGATGGGGAAGAAATATCCATAAGTCAGGACCAACAGCAAAGAGAACATCTCTTCACATCTCAGACCTCATGGAAGCAAGGACATGGGGGAAAAACAACCACCACTGATCTGACTCTGAAAGGTCTTAGTCGCTCAGTCGTGTTTGACTCTTTGTGACCCTGTCGACCATGGCCTGCCAGGCTCCCCTGTCCATGGATTTCCCAGGCAAGAATACCGGACTGGGTTGTCATTACCTTCTCCAGAGGATCTTCCTGACCCAGGGATCAAAGCCGGGTCTCCTGTATTAAAGGCAGATTCTTTACTATCTGAGCCACCAGGCAAGCCTGTGAGCTGACTCAAGGAGTGGAAATCAGACAGGAAACAGCCAAGTTTCAGATGAAGCAAAAGCTGGGGGAAGGTTCAGAGAAGAGACTGCGGATGTGAGGATATCCCTGACGACAGATTATAAAGACCAGAGGATGATAAGAAGGTTCGGGAGATTAGAGAGAGGTTTGCAACCAGGCCAGATTATGGGATGGACAGAACCGTATGGTGATTAGACTCTACAAAATGATACACAGTCTGGGACATCTCTGACTTCTGAGGTGGCTAAGATCACTGAGAGGTAAGATGCAGTAGGGTTTGTCCCAATGGTACATTAAGAAAAAGGAGTCATCAGTTCTAACTGCATCACTACCCTGCGTCAGCCTCCTAGATGTGTGTGATGGAGGCTAGGACCTGATAACCGGGAGAGAAACAATCATACCATGAGCATCGTATGTGATGATTTATTTAAGACATCTCTCTATAGCACCCAAGTGTATCAGTTTCTGGGGCTGTTATTACAGTGCATTATAACCCGCACAGCCTGAAACAACAGAAAAATACAACTCACAGTTCAGGAGGCCAGAATTCTGAAATCAAGGTGCTGCAGACACGCTCCCTATGAAACCTATAGGACAGAATTCCTCCCTGCCCCTTCTGAGCTCCGCGGCTTCCAGGCAACCTCTGGCATTCCTTGGCTTGCAGCCCCATTGCTCTAGTCTGTCTTCATCATCACCTAGTTAGCTCCCTGTGTGTCTACCATGTCTCCACAGGTCACCTTCCCATCAGGACACCAGTTGCACTGCACTGGGGTGCCACTGGACTCCAGTGCGAACTCTCCTTTATAACTACTTCCAAGGCAGGTCACATTCTGAAGTTCCAGATGTGAGGACTTCAGCAGAATTTTTGACTGGGAGGCAGTGATGCAATTCAATTCATGACACCCAAGTGCTATTTTTTTCCCAGTTTTCATGTATGATGGCTGAATCCAATTAAACATATTTTGCATATATTCCCTTTCTTACTTTGTTCCTCGTGGGTTCTGACCAGTCAGAATTGTTTTGGATTGAGCTTTCCTGATAAGTAAATTTGTCCAAAGATGATTATTCTGAGGGCAAGAGCACTTTTCCACTCATCCACTACATCACAGCCTGTTTGAAAGCCAGAGAAGATCAAGAAATTATTTCACACAAACATATCTCACTTTCCTCTGTGGGGCCAACAAAGCTTTATCTGAAGGTTGATGTCAGTTTTGTCATTTTCCATCAGTCTCATGGTTGCTGCTGCTTTCATTAAAAATTCTATTATTTTTAAAAATCCATCAGCAAGATGGTAAGATTAATTTATATGTACATAGTACAAGACAAATCTAACCTCTCTAAAGCTTTCTAAGCCAAAACATCTCACACTGACAAGGCAGCAAGTTGGCCAAATACACCCAAATCAACCCAAATAACTCAACCACATGAATCAGTGAGATTTGGGAGAAACAGATCATGAAGAACTCAGACTGTTATCTATAATTTAAACTACTTTGAGCCCTGTGGCACAGAGTTGCAGTGAGAAGGATGGTTTCTGTGGTTCCTTTAGCTCTAACATCAATTTCTATGGGCTTCCCTGTGGCTCAGACAATAAAGAATCTGCCCGCAATGCAGGAGACCCAGGTTTGATCCCTGTGTTGGGAAGATCCCCTGGAGAAGTGAACGGCAACCAACTCCAGTGTTCTTGCCTGGAAAATCCCATGGACAGAGGAGACTAGCAGGCTACAGTCTATGGGGTCGCAAAGAGTCGGACACGACTGAGTGACTGACACTTTCAAGATCAATTTCTCAGCCCAGGCACACCGGTCTTATCCCAGAACTGTACCAAATGCAGAGAGACCCTTTTATATTTTCAACATTGATATGGGGGTCCTAAGATGGCCTCTCAGTGAAGAGGTGAGGATGAGGGGAAATGCAATCTCAGGGCTTCAAAGCTGGAAGAGTTTAATCTCTCTGCCCCACTTGAGTGTCATCCCTACCCTGCTTTGCCAGCTGAGTCCAATGGACCTGTTATGGCAGAATCAGTCTTCCATGGCAAAAAAGGTACAAATCCTAAATCCGTACATCAGCTCCTGACCCCACTATTTGTGCCAGGTAACCTGTGCCAGGTAGGCTGGACAGAAAGGAGATCCAACCAGTCCATCCTAAAGGAAATCAGTCCTGAATAGTCACTGGAAGGACTGATGCAGAAGCTGAAACTCCAATACTTTGGCCACCTGATGCAAAGAACTGACTCATTGGAAAAGACCCTGATGCTGGGAAAGATTGAAGGCAGGAGAAGGGGATTACAGAGGATGAGATGGCTGGATGGCATCACCAACTCAATAGCCATGAGTTTGAGTAAATTCCTGGAGTTGGTAATGGACAGGGAGGCCTGGTGTGCTGCAGTCCATGGGGTTGCAGAGTCAGACACGAATGAGCAACTGAACTGAACTGGGCTCCAAAGATCCTTTAGCATAATTTTCCTTTTTTGGTAGGAAATTCATCTTGAGAGCCATGAACTGTCATAACTTGCTATCCAAGAATCTGTGATGAAAAATAAAGACCTTTCTCCCCACTCCATCTCTGATATAAAATAGCTCAAGAAAGCATGTGAACAAAAGATTCCTAGGATCTAAGCAGATGTGTAGGATAAACATCCAGAGAAGTATGAGCTGGGTGAAGAGGCATTCTTCTACTCATAGATCTTCCAGAAGCCAGTCATAGCTCATCCATCAAAGTGTGGGCAGTGTTTAAGCTGCAATATGTTTTAATGAAAATTGCTACATGTGTTACTATTATGTATACACATACATTCATATATGTTTACACACACACACATACACACACACACACACGGAAAGAGAGCTATAATTCTAGACTAAACTTTGTATACATTATTTCATTTTAACCCAAAGCAACCCTTTGAGGTAAGGAGTGGCTATCTTCCTTATACAGAAGAATTTGTAAAAATGGCCCAAGATGACACAGAGAAAGTCAGAGTTAGCGGAATCCTGTCTCCCAGGCCATTTTCTCTCTGGCACACCACTCCTGCAGGAATACCAATTAGAAAGATCTTGTCTGGTGAAGAGCTTTGTCTCCTTCAATTGCACTCCCCGGAAACACTCTTCCTGTTTCCTCCCTGCCTTTGGTTCCCACCTGTGATTTGAAATTGTATCTTAACCCCAACCAATTCTTCCTTTCCTAAAAATACTATCACTTGACCATTTAAAAGATGGTAATGGCATTATTTATTTATTATAGCAGGATTCCATCAACCTGCTCCTGAAGAAGCAAAATAATCTCAAAGAATGCAAGAATAACGTTACATTTTACCCTTTAGTGGAGACTCTGAACTTAAAGAAATATGATGTTCATATTACTTAAAATTTTTTCAAGTTTCCCCAGGAGAGATGCCAATGGCCCTATTTCTAGTACAACAAAGAAGGGCATTAATAGGTTGAGCTGTTACCTATTCACCTCCCAATGCCTGGGCATCCAGATAGACTGGCTTGTGGAGTCTTCACAGGCTGGTGTTTCCACTGAAATGTGTTCAATGTGAACTCTCCATGAGATAGTCCAAGATCGCTGATACCTGAAGCAAAAGTCTGGTGGAAGAACCTGGAATAAAATTCTTACTCTGAACAATCTATGGAGATTCTATGATTCTCTGATGAGAAGGGACCTCTAGAGGCCAGCTGGGTCATTCCTTATGCCTCCAGGTAACAGCAAACCACACCAAACCCTACACACTCCTATGATGCCACAGACCACACCAAACCTTACACACTCCCATGAAGCCACAGACCACACCAAACCTTACACAATCCCATGATGCCACAGACCACACCAAATCCTACACACTCCCATGATGCCACAGACCACACCAAACCCTACACACTCCCATGATGCCACAGACCACACCAAACCTTACACACTCCATCATGCCATAGACCACACCAAACCTTACACAATCCCATGATGCCACAGACCACACCAAATCCTACACACTCCCATGATGCCACAGACCACACCAAACCCTACACACTCCCATAATGCCACAGACCACACCAAACCCTACACACTCTATCATGCCACAGACCACACCAAACCTTACACACTCCCATGATGCCACAGACCACACTAAACCCTTACACACTCCCATGATGCCACAGACCACACCAAACCTTACACAATCCCATGAAGCCACAGACCACACCAAACCTTACACACTCCATCATGCCACAGACCGCACCAAACCCTACACACTCCATCATGCCACAGACCGCACCAAACCTTACACACTCCCATCATGCCACAGACCACACCTTTACACACTCCCATGATGCCACAGACCACACCAAACCTTACACAATCCCATGATGCCACAGACCACACCAAACCTTACATACTCCATCATGCCACAGACCACACCAAACTTTACACAATCCCATAAAGCCACAGACCACACCAAACCTTACACACTCCATCATGCCACAGACCGCACCAAACCTTACACAATCCCATGATGCCACAGACCACACCAAACCTTACACACTCCATCATGCCACAGACTGCACCAAACCTTACACACTCCCATCATGCCACAGACCACACCTTTACACACTCCCATGATGCCACAGACCACACCAAACCTTACACAATCCCATGATGCCACAGACCACACCAAACCTTACATACGCCATCATGCCACAGACCACACCAAACCTTACACACTCCATCATGCCACAGACCACACCAAACCTTACATACTCCATCATGCCAAGACCAAACCCTTACACACTCCATCATGCCACAGACCACACCACGCCCCCCCATACCCAATTCCTAAAACACTTTCAGAAAGAGAGTTCTTGTGCCCAGGACAAAGAAGAGCAAAAAATGCACTTGCTTTCTGGGAATAGACAAAACTGACGACGAAGAAAAGGAACAGAATGGGAACGTCCTTTGTTACAAAAAGAGCAGGCCTAGAAAACAGACAAAACCTGTCCAAGCCCAGACACTGCACCTGACCGTGGGGAAATGGCTGGGAAACGGCCCCCTCGGCCTTCCAGTCCTTTGCTTTTCCGACGTGTAAAACTGGAATCATAACTGGCTCTGCCTCGTGGAGCAGCTCTGAGTGTTCAGAATGTCTCTGCTGGTAGGGTGCTCAGTGCCTGCCTGACACATTGTCCCACAGAGTCACAGGCAGAGCTGATACAGGCTAAGAATGCTGACTTCAGTGGCTGAGAGGAGAAGCAGTTGGGAGAGAGCTTGGTAGTAAATGCTGGCCAGGTCTGTTGGAGGCATCCCATGTGGTGTGAGGCCTGTGCACTTAGAAGTGCAAGGTGACCTTGTCTCAGGCACACAGGTAAGCAAGGGCTCACAGTGTGTGATGTGGTGTGGGCTGGGCGTCAGCTCCTCCTCACTCTGCAGGAAGCCCTCCTTGTGTGAGCTGATGGTCACCAGTCTCACTATCTGGAAAACTAGATGGCTGAACCGCCTGGTCTCTGCCATTCTTTTCTCAAAAGAAAAGAGAAGCATTTCTGCAAATCACCTAATCTTATAGGTGAGGAGTCCCTGAGAACCAGGCTGTCGCTCTGCACCTTCTTCAGGTTTTCCTGTGAACCCACATGCCCTTTTCCTTCCGTCCAGCATTTGGCTGCGTTTTCAGCTTTCCCATTTTAGTTTTTGGCTCCTTAACAGGCTGAGTGTGCTTCCAAGAGCCTCCCTCCACAGTCCCATCTGTCCAGGCTCTTCTGAGCCTCAGTCCCCCAGCAGGAGGCCTGGCAAAGTGAGTGGACAGAGGTCCATCCTGGGAGGGGCCAGGGCAGCACCCGCTTCCCAAGTGGCATTGCTATTCTGCAGGAGTTAACTCAGAAGCAACGAATCAATAGTTACACGACCAGACACCCACTGACAGCAGCCTCCAAACAGACAGAAAGAAAGATGGGCAGAGAGGCGCCTTTCTGTGCCCCTCTTTATCTTGAAAATGCTCATTTCCCTGAGATCTATCTGGGGCTGAGTACATTCTCAGAGAGTAGCAGCTCTTCAAAAGCTAAAGGACTGGGCAGGAAAGTGACCTGGCAGAAAGATAGCATGTGTCATGGGTGCGGTTATGAAATAGCAGACAATTGACAAAGACCATCTGTGATCTGGACAGAAGGACACCAGTTCAATGACTTCTGTGTAGCTGTGCCCTCCTCAAGAGCACCCTCATGCCCAGCACAGCATGACCCAGACAGAAATGACATTGAGCCAGGAACACACCCAGGCCAAGGACAATACTGGGCCACTGAGGACAGAGGGCAGAGAGGGCAAGGAGGAGATGGTGATCTCAGACCCGCATGTCTTCCTCCACTCATGCAAGCGCTACATCCTGAGCACCTAGCATCTCCCAGATGCTGCACAGGATAAGACAGGAAAAGACAGAGAAGCCACCGAGCCCCAAAGAAGTTACAACCCAGGTGGGGAAGACAAACCCACGAGCACATAACCAGACACACGAATGGAAAAACTGCTCTGAAAATAATCCAGGATGACATGCCAGCCCAAGCCTGGTGGAAGTGCTAGGGAATCACTTTCATCTGGGTGTCAGGCTAGAGGGAGGGGATTCCATCTGAGCTGAGGCCAAAATGATGAAGAGCCACCGCCGTGGGAAGAGCTGAAAGAGGGGCACCACCACAAAGGGAGCCACACGTGGGAAGGCTTCTAGCAAGAGTAATCTTTCTGTGTTCAAGAAACTTAAAGAAGTTCAGGGTTGTCCACAGCACAGCAAGGGAAGGAAGCCAGGCTTTATTAGCAAAAACCCTGGTCCAAGTCATGCACTAGGAACTAGGGACAGAAAGCTGAAGGCGGCATAATTCTGGCTTCAAGAGGCCACGCAGTAGCTGGAGAGACTAACAGAGGACCCACCAGCTTTCAGAGTGAAATGTTAAAGGCTTTCCAAACCTGAGTAACACGCTGCAGCCTCCTGCAGCGGAAGAGGCCCCGTGGGGTTCCTCAAGTACGGAAACCACATTGTTCTCTGCTATCCCCTGGAACTGCTATATGAAACCCCACTTCCGTCTTATACATTTCTCAGACTTTTTATTCTTTACTCACTTTTTTTTTTTTTTTAATAAAACATCCCGTAGTGGCAAAGCCTTGGGTCTAGGGACAGGACAGAAAGTATAGTTCAGCTCTGATACCCACTTACCAGATCTCACCCAAGGAGACAACTGACTTCACCAGTTGCCTCATTTGGGGAATCTATGAAAACGTGACATGCATCATCAAAGTTGTCAAATGACGTGGTGACATTTAGTGATAGTCTAATTAATGAGAGCCACACAGCTGATATCTCAGGCTCCCCTGATCCCATCAGAGCAGCACAGTCATGTCCACTGGGAGGAGGAAACTGTTCTCTGACCACAGGCAGACCACCCACCCACCCATTAATGGACACAACGTCCTCCACGGTTGATGACCTCTTTGACCTCTGCGCCCAAAGCCCAGCCTTGTGAGTTGGACCCAAGGTCCTGGGTGAGAAGCCTCAGCCTCAAGCCTTTCCAGGCCCAACATCCAGCTCACGCCCTTCAAGTAAGAACCATTCCACACATCTTGGTTGGACCACGGTTGTATGGAGACTGGGTGGTGTTTTGTTTTGTTTTGTTTTGTTTTGTTCAGTAGACATCTGTGGGCACATGGCGCTCTGGGCACAACAAACAGAATCCCTGCTTCCAAGAGCTCGCTGCTCCCCAGCCACAAGGAGAGGGGAAAAAGGGACATGAACAACACTGCAAGACAGGGCAAGAGAGAGAACGAGTGGGGAGACGCGGAGCACTCGAGAAGAGTCATCAGGAGCGCATAGGATGCGCTGGGGAAAGCTCGTCCTGCAGAGTCTCAACTCGGCTTTCCAGCTGGGCCACTCGCTAACGAGTGATCTTAGGTCAATTCCCCTCTCTGTGTCTCAGCGTCCTCATCTATAAAACGGAGATGCCTGTGTGTGTGCTAAAGTCACTTCAATCATGTCTGACTCTTAGTGGCCCCATGGACTGTAGCCGACCAGGCTCCTATGTCCATGAAATTCTCCAGGCAAGAATACTGGAGTGGGTTGCCTTGCCCACCTCCAGGAGATCTTCCTGACTCAGGAATCGAACACACGTCTCTTAGGTCTCCTGTATTAGCGGATTCTTTACAACTAGCACTACCACCTGGGAAGCCCAAAATGGAGACTTTGGGCTTGCAATTTGAGATGTAATAGATTATTACATCTATTTCAGAGAGTTGTTGTGAGGATTCATTGCGAATAACTGACCAGTAACTGATGAGGTGAAGGTGAAGTCGCTCAGTCGTGTCCGACTCTTTGCGACCCCGTGGACTGTAACCTACTAGGCTTCTCTGTCCATGGGATTCTCCAGGCAAGAATACTGGAGTGGATTGCCTTTTCCTTCTCCAGGAGATCTTCCTGACCCAGGGATCAAACCGGGTCTCCCGCATTGGAGGCAGACGCTTTAACCTCTGAGCCACCAGGGATTACGATAGTAACTGATAGTACTATGCATTTATTTTGGAGAAGGAAATGGCAACCCACTCCAGTATTCTTGCCTGGAGAATCCCACAGACAGAAGAGCCTGGCAGGCTATGGTTCAGAGAGCTGGACATGACTGAAGCGACTTAGCATGCTCACATGCATGCATCTATTTAACATTATTACTACTGCCGCATAATCTGGCTTCCAAAGCTCCTAGCTGTGCAGCCTTAATCAAATGATATAAACTCTCCAAGCCTCAGTTTTAGCATCTGTAAAATGGGGCTGATCATGGCACCTACAATCAGAGGGGTGGCATTAGGGTTAAATGTTTATGTTATGAGTTTGGTGATAGGTGAGATAGTGTATAAAACACTTAGAATATTCCTTTAGGACATAGTGAGCACCCAAGAAATTTAGGTTCATATTATAATTATTATTGCACAGTCTATTGTATGAAACCTCACTCTTTTGTAAAAATATGCATACAGACTATTGGCAGAAGGGCAGAAGGAGTGGGAGACTGCAAATCGTCTGTAATTCTATTCAGACTGTGGATGCCATACTAGGTGAAAGGGTTTCTGGTTCTTCCACAAGGATCATTAGAGCTAATTGGAGGAAATAAAACCTCCTAAAAAGTTCCCTCACATTAGAATCTGCTGCTGAAGCATGCATTCTTTGGGGACTGCAAAAGATCCTCAAAAAAAACGAAACTGGTGAGAACAAAGCAGAATAAAATGAAATTAGAGCAAAAAGTCCTCTGCTGGTTGAGGAGAAAATTACAAGCATGAACCTCATGGTCACCCATGGTGACTTGGGGAGGATGGCTCCCCTGGCAGAGCTGGGGTAGTCAGGGTGAGCCCTGACCTGGGGTGGGTAGCTTGGTGACATATTGAATTAAGAAATAAGGAAGGGAGGAAAGAAAGAAGGAGGGAAGAGGAGGGAGGACAAAAGAGAGAAGAGACCAACATACACACAAAAAACCCAAAGGGAAATAACCCAGAGCCCTGAACCACTACAGAGTTGCAACCTGGAATCAGGTTATGTGCAAATTTCGTGATTTCTGCGCAAACAAAATACATTCTGAGATTTCTTACTTGCTTCTCTGCACAAAGAATCACAAGAGGCCAAGCCCATGTTTGAGTGCTTAAGGGCTTCCCCTCCACGGAAGTGCACCCCACCATGGCAGCCCTTCCTCGTCCAGTGAGGGAGGGCCTGCAGAGGACCACGCCCGTCCTACAGAGACTCGAGCACCCCCGTTTCCGTGCGGCCCAGCTCACATCCCCACTCAGGCCCGCGGCCAATGGGCTAGTGTCAGGCAGATCGCCGCTACTCTAACCCCTGCCCTGGAGGGCTCCCTCCACTGGGAGGGTCTCTCTGCTGCCTGAGGGGAAGACAGTCAGCCCCAGGGGCTGCCTAAATGTCAGAGGGTGCTCCAGGAGGGCCTCTGCGCCAGAGCTGGGCTGTGGAAGCCCCACGGTATCCCACTTCTTCCATCTACAACCAGTCAAGACCAGTGAGTCTAAACACACGTCAAAATGCAAACATCAGAGCAGAGAGAGACAGAGAGAGAGGCCCAGAGAAAGCCAGCAAGAGGCATGGTAGTGAAGACAAAGAGAGAGAAGCCAGCAGGTACACGGTCATGCGATTTTTCAAGAGGAGCTGCTCCTACCCAGGCCTGGCCCCGGGCGGAGCATATGCTGGCAGGGTCCTGATTCTCCTGAGCCTGGGGGCTGCCTGCCAAAGACCACACCCCGGCCCACCTATATCCCCTCACTGTTCCTATACTATGGGAGCGACTGTTTGCAAGACCCCTTGGTCTTGCTTCTTTATCTCCTAATGTCTATAGAGCTGACTACCTTCCACCTTCTTCAAGGTACCATTCCATTCGTGTCTACAGTGTTCTCCGGTACGACTGTCTCCGTCTTATCTCCTGGGGGCTACATCTTGCAGCCAAAGGTTGGGGGACAAAGGGCACATGCAGAGGACACTACATGCCATTCACTCTGTTGCTTCAGAGCCTTGTTTTTCTGTTTCTTTCTAAACAGTCTGAGATCAGGACACATTTGAAGCCTCCATGAAATCCTTTACAAAGCAGACACACAGCTATTTCGGGTATGAGACAGTCAAATCTTTAACCTTTGCTCAAAATCATCCCTAACTCAGGGTTTCCTGGAAGAGGTGGATCCCAGAACCAAAGAAAACCTAGCAATCCTTGGGGGCATGGGTGTTAGCTTGCCAGAGACAAAGGAGCATGGGTGCCTACAGGCTTCGACGGGCCCTTAAATCACATCCCTCCTCCGGCAGCATCCTGACAAGTCAGCTCTATAACCCATGCCCCTTCCTCAACGTTTTCTATCCCGTGGGTATTGCCTCATGCATCATCCATAAACCTTAGAAGGACAGTCACAGAAGGGGTAAAACCGTGGCTACCAGCACCAAGGTTGTCTCTCCAAGAATCTTCATGAACAGAGAATGGGAATACTGCCACACTGCCATGCAGTCAGCTCAGCGGTGGCCCAGTCTGGGAAACTTTATTTAAGCAAGCACATCTTTCTTTCCACGTACCTTCTTAACTTCTACCTCCTGCGGACTCTCATCAAATTCCAGAGCGTAAGATCCCCACTCACAACCACTGATATTCTGTGTGGCCCTCCTGTGTGTGATATGGTTTGTAGACACTAGAAATTGGAGTTAGCATTTCAGGAGGCAGGGTAGAAAGAGAGACAGGCTCATCCTACCTTACACAAAACATAGCCAAGATTCTTCTTCTCTTCCTCCTCCAGCTCCTATCAGCCTGAACCCCAGAAGTCCATCAGGATCCGACTCAAAAATGAAACCCCCTTTCCGTTGGGTAGATGAGCTTTACATACACTGCTGAGGAGGACAGTACCACTGACAGAGCAAGTGATATTTTCCAAGGGGAAGTCAGACTCATCTCCATGGCTTCGATCTCAGGGCCATGTTCAGATAGAGAAAGCGTGTCCCTCTGGTCACCAGCTCGAGGCACGAAGGTGCCCCAGGAAAGCCCAGACACAGTCAGACTCAGGACAAAACAGCCGCTCGACCAGAGTATGGGAGCTGGCTGGCAACTTCCCATGGCATGGGCAGAGTGATGGCATTCACAGGAAGCCAGACCCGACCTCTGGGACTCATTAACTTCAGAGAAGACTGCTCACGCTGAGCCCCAGCCAGGCCCCCAATCACCACGCCACCAGCTTCAGGCAACAGACGCTCAGCTCTCAGGACACTGGCCTCCGTATCAGAGACCCCCTGGCCCAGCGCCCCTCCTGCTTACAAAGTCCTGAGCCAAGGAGGCCAGGTTTGGGAAACAACTCATCTCTGGAACCGCTGAACGTTTCCCCATGACCACTACCTTCCCAGGCAGAACACCCAGCTCAGCCATTAAGTGGGCAGCCCAGCGAAGCAGCGAAGCCTCCCTGCAGGAGCTCCACAGTGCACACCTGCACCCCTAGCGCTCTCCCCCCACATCCCCTCCACAAATCACTGTCGATTCAGAGAGGGATGGCGGCTCCCTACCTGAGGGTGGCGCTCTCCCCCTGCCGGACCGTCACGTTGTCCATCGCCTTGGGGAAGGTGGCATCTCCGCTGCGCACGGGCACTCCTGTGGGTACAAGGAACAGCAGCCTGAGAGACACGACCACGAGGCACTTCCAGGGCAGGAACAGGGACCCACAGACCCCCATCCTCGACAGCCACAACTTCCCAGAACTCCGGCGGCGGCTCGGCACACGCCCCCCAGGCGCGCACAGGAAGTGGGTGGGGTGGGGGAGCGAGCACGGGGACCCGGAGGCGCGGGCTGGAGAAAAAGCGCGCAGACTCCTGCAAGTAGGGTGTTCCTCCCCAAATCGAGCCTCAGCGCTCCAGCCTCGGAGAAGCGGTTTCCACGGAGGACATCCAAAGGGGGCTGCCTCGGTGCTGCTTGGCCGAGAAGGTGGCCGAGAGAGGAGAAGCGCCAGACAGGTGCGAAGGTGCGGGCACGACTCAGGAGCCCCTTCCTTGCGTTAACAGTTCAGGCATGGCACTTGGGAGAGGAGTAAGCACTTTGGTACTAGAAGGGGACAGGGGGTGGGTTAGATCCGGCCACCCAGAGATGATCTGAATTTCTCAGTTCCAACAAGGGCAGATCCAATACTTTCTTTGTAAGTTTCGGAGGAAGGATGGCCAGCAGATAACAGTCTGTAACAATAGCTGAGCCTCAAAGTGGAGCACGCAGAAGGCGCAGGGGTGAACCAGCAGGAGAGAGAGGCTACGCCGGGCTTCGTGCGATCCGGACGGGGGTTGCTGCGGCAGCCGCCTCGGTCAACTTCCTCCGAGCCCAAATGCGCGCTGCAGCCGCCGCGATGCGGCCGGTCTTGCCTGGGCGGTCTCTGCGGCGGGGGCCCCTCGCTCGCTCGCTCGCTCGCTGGGCAAGGCGAGGCGCTGCCGGCCCCGGAGCCGTGCGGACGCCACGCTCAGCGGCCGCCCCCGGCCTCCGCGCCGCCGGCCTCCCGGGAGCAGCCCCGACGCGCGCGGGCCCCGACCGCCGGGGTTGTCATGGCAGCAGCTCCATCACTGACCGCCGCTCTCCGCGGTGCCGGCGCCGAGCGAGCGGGCGGACCGCGCGCATCCCGGCGGGCGGCGGGCGCGGGGCGCGGGGCGCGGGCGCCCACCTTAACCCCCGCCGCGCCGCGCTGCGGCCGTGCACGAGCCCGGGCGAGGAATTTAACCATTTCCCTCCTTCAGGAGCTGTCATTTCCAAATTAAGAAGAAAGGCAAAGTTACCACGCGGTCTTAATAAGCCCAAGACATCTTAATAAGGGTCACCAACTAATTAACTAGGAAAGGAAAACCCCGAAGCATGCACGTGTGCACGTTTAAAATTATCAGATTAATTCATTAGCGTTTAGAGTAAATTTAAAGTGTTGGGAGGATGTTTTAGAATAATTCCATTTATTATTCAATAGTCAACGCCCACCCCACCAACACCCCCCCCCCAGAAAAAAGCTCCTTCGAACATCATTCTAAATAGAGATCTTCCATATATAAAACCAATGCAAATTCACAGAAGCCTCTTAGCGTGCGAATCTGGCAAAACCACATCAAAATGTTGGTCAAGTTCCGACACTGACTTACATTCTTCTTGTTCTGTCGACATGAAAAGATGCTGGCCCTGCAGAGTGCTCATTTCAGATGAATGAGTGTGAGCCCCTGGCATTACTGATACCGAAGATTCCCAAGTGTCCGGGGTTCACACTCTTGCAGAGCCGGTTTCATTTTAAGAGGTGGGTTTTTCAAATTCTTGAAACTCAGGGGAAAGCTGCACTGGCCTCAGTTCCTGTCACTTCTCCTCTCTGGCTGCTGTGTGCCCACCTTTGTATGCTTCCTCTCACTTCAGCTCTGATGGAATGTGGCTTCTTCCCTCCTGGGCCAGGCTGCTGAGCCAGGGGGGAGCCCCGAGCTGCACACAGCCCACCCCGCATGCTAACACCAACATGGTTCTCTGCTTGGGGACTCCTGTCTGAGCTCCCTGCACTGACCCAGATTCTCCCTGGGGAAAGAGAAGAAGCAGTGTGGCTTTGTATTTCCCCTGGACTTTCTCCCAAATCCAACCAGGAGGCTTTTTTTTTTTTTTAACAACTATTAAAAAGCAACAATAACAACAAAAAAGTGTTCTTCCCAGAGTCATCCAGCCTTCGCCAAAAACAAACTGATTTATTCCAACTAAATCACTGTCCTATAAAGGTCCTGGTGCCATAAAGTCCGTGTATCTTTCAACCGGTCATCCCAGGTACGTGTAGATCACATGTGTGCGAATGATGCACAAGCATTTCACTCCTCGTACCCCGTGCCCACAACTGCCCTGGGTTGGAAGGGATGGAGGTGGGCGTGCAGGAGGTGGGTGTGCAGATGTGGAAGCAAGCAAAGTAACGAAGACTGAGGAGGTATGGCTTCCTCTTTTAACAGGTGATCAGAAAGTGTGTGTTCACACATGCTCAGTCGCTTCAGTCATGTCTGACTCTTTGCAACCCCATGGACTGTAGCCATCCAGGCCCCTCTGTCCACAGGATCTCCAGGCTAGAATACTGGAGTGGGTTGGTCATGCCTTCCTCCAGGGGATCTTCCCAACCCAGGGATGGACCCCAGGTCTCCTACATTGCAGGTGGATTCTTCATCCACTGCGTCACCTGGGAAGCCCCCAGAAAGTGTACCACCAGGTAAAGTTGAGCAACTCACACTGAAGATCATTAGGCCCATTTCCCCCTCGTTTCCTCTGCGGACTTTTCCAATATTAAATTCTCAGGGAAATCCATCCGCTACTTTTAGCTGGTGGGGCCATCTGATACAGAACACCAAAAAAAGAAAAATCAATTGTCAACTTGTGACCACAAAGGATGACTTTGCTTTCAAGAAAACCAAAAACGATGTCTATGGGGAGCAGGAGATTTTGTTTATGTTTTTGAAAGAAGAAGAGAATTAACCAATTTCAGCACCAGTCCATTCTTGCTAGACCCTATTTTGTCTCGATATTTGCAGTGGGAAATCTCAGGGAAATAGGAAATTGCATGATTTCCCCAAGCTCAAATGTTATGTGATAGCAGATGTTAGGTGAGAGATCATGATTGAATTTGGGGTTCTGCTGAATTTGGGGTTCTCCCGTAGGGCTAAGGAGTTACCTCTGACCATCCACCACCACTGTAACCACCCCTCCAATTCCTCTTGATAAACAGGTCTTAGCACTTCAAGTAGAAACACGCATAGCAGTGGAGAAGAGAGAGGGACTCTTTCTGGGGTTTGGAGTCATTTTCCTCCAGACTTGAGAATGGCAGGCATGACTCCTTTCATGATAAATTCTCATCCTGGCTCTTGCATCTAATTCCCAGGTAGGTACAAATGAGCATTAGTTTTTGCATCCCGGAATGTGGGTAATGACAACAACCAGCCATCCCGAGGGGCCTACAGACATGATTAACTCTACGGTAAAATACTTAGAAATCCATTTAAGGTGGAAGATGGTTTATTAATATATTTTCCCTGCCACTGCTTCATTATTCTAGCCAGGCAGAAAAAGAACTCTTCTCACAGGCTCTGTAGGATGTTCGGCTTATACCAGTCGGCAGGCACTTGGTCTGAGATAGACACACCGTCTTTGTGTCTGGCTGGGGAAGAGACAGTGGTGAGCTGCAGCCTCCTGGCCTGGCCAAAGGAAACCCAGCAGAGATCAGGGTGGACAAAGAAAAGCCACTGGCAACCTCATAGCTGCTTCGTGGACCCAGGGATCCAAACTTCATTCAAAAATGGAAGTTGAGAAAGTGATGAGAGGTCAGAGATGCTGGCACAATTAACAAGGCAGAATCCATTTTATTGAAACTCGTGATTGAAGCGGTTTGAATAGATGAAGATCAAAATCACATGTCAGCTCCCGTCTCATCTCCTAATCCCTAAATATAACCAACACTTAGTGGCTTATCTTATATCCTGTCTCTTGCTTCATAAAAACTGCTGGATTTATTTTTTTTTATTTTTTTCCCAGCATATCCAAGTTAATGAAAAAGGAATGACAGTCAGAGCAATTTCATTATTTGTGTTCTTTATAGAAACAACTTCCTTTCTACCTCCTGGAAAGATGATTCCTAACGAGCGCCCACCTCCACCTTCTCCCCTCCATGCCCCCCACCCCATCTCTCTCTGCACCCCCCTCTTCCCTCCTGCATACACATATACTGTACACATAAATCAACTTGTCACAGCTTGTCTCTGTGCTGACAGCTGTAATTGCTGCAGGTTATAAAAATATCTATAGGACAATACCTTTCAAGCTCTCAGGCACACACATACACACTCACACACACTAAATGAAAGAAAACAATCATATTCCCTTTAATAATCCTGGGACTGCAAAGGAGGGGGCACAGAGGAGCTTGCCGTGTGGACTGGAGGGCTGGCAGGCAGGTGAGAACGTGGAGGAGATGAAGACTCCTAGCAGTGGCAGCATCTCCACCCTAAAGAAGGGATGGCGAAGGGAGCATTTGCCAATGGAAGGGAAATTCGCTGTTTTTGTTTTTCCCTGTGTTACCTACAGCAAGCTGGGGTTGGTTGAAGAGCCGTGAATTCTCCATATACACGAGAGACCGAAAGAAGAGCTCTCGCCTGAGATGTGCCAGTGCTGCTGCTGCCTTCTCTAAAAAGGCGAAAGGCCCCCCTCTCCTGGTGGAGATTCCAAATAGGAGCTCAGGCAAGAAGACGCTGCTTGCAGGATGGTTGGTGATGCCAAATGGACATCAGGATGTTTAATCAGGAGGGGTGGGGTCCAGCTGGATCAGTGATGGCTCTAGGGGAGTGGGGAAGGGCTGGGCTCGGGAAGAATGCATGCTCTTCTGTCCTGCAGAGGATCAAAAAATCGTTGTTCATCCGGGCTAGAGTCTGGTGTGTGAGGATTTCAGAGGGAAGAGCCAAAGAACAGCTTGACGAAGGGAAAGAAGCATCGGAGGAAAAGAAAGCAGTCATGAATGGAGAGAACTGAGGAGGAAGAGAACAAGGGCAAAGGTGAGGCTGCTCGTGGACTTTGAGAGCCATGAAACTTTGTAAGCTACATCAAGAGGAGAGGTTGTCAGCAGAGCAATAGGCAGACAGAAAAGGCAAGAAGAGCCAGGCAAATGAGCAAAGTCAAAGTGGCGTCAAAGCAAACGCCAGATACCCAGAGGGGAACAGCCCTAGAGTCAGGGGTCCTGAGAGGAACCATCTCTCCTTTTCTACGTTTAGGGTCATCTTAAGACCCTAGGGTCAGAGAATGACAGAATGCTAGGGTCAGAGGGCACCTTGAAAGACGTGTAACCCACTCATTTCATAAGAAGGTGGGGAGTGAACCCAGCAGAGAGGACCCATTGTCATGGGAATAAAGTTAACAACTGGTAAATCAAGACTAGAACTCAGGGCTGCTGGACACTGCCCTGTTCTCCTGGCTGTACCTGGCAGGTAAGGATACTGCTTAAGAACCAAATGATAAAATATTTCCCGTGGCTGCTACATCTGTGCAAGAGAGAACCACAGAAGTGTTAACTATTATTGCCCGGTATCAATACTTCTGAGTGTCTGATTATTCAACTGAATTCAGTGTAGCCAGGAAATGTTGAAGGTAGCCAAGTAGACTTTGAGCTCTTCCTACGGAGCAGAAAGTTAGAGATACAGAGAGGAAAGACATCACCCTGCCCTCAGTTTGCCTACAGTTGAGTGCTTTCAGGTTTGTGCATGGTTCTTTTTGCGTTTATATCCCCGGAAGCCCCTGAGAACAGTCTTATTGCCAAGAATGAGTTGGGATGCGCCTCCTAGTTAGGAACAGTCGATCCCATTTCATGTGTCCAGATTTCCAGCTAAGCTTCATTGGAAGTGGCATTAGGGTCTCCCTAGTGGTTCAGTGATGAAGACCCCCCCTTCCAGTGCACAGGGTTGGGGAGCTAAGATCTCACATGGACTCATGGCCAGAAAATCAAAACTTGAAACAGAAACAATATTGTAACAAGTTTGACAAAGTCTTTATAAACGGTCCACAGCAAAAAAAATAAAAAATAAAAATCTTTAGAAAAACAAAAATAAAGTGGCGTTGGAGGTGGTGGAGTACGCTCAAGGATTTTAAAATTGTAGGGAAAACATTCATCTACTTGACAAACCGCGTTTTTGGTGCACACTAAATGCCAGCGATGCGCTAGGTGGTGGATTTCAGCTGTGGGAGAGAGACAAAAACAAAACCATCCTGTGTCTATAACCCTCATTAAGGACACTGTCCAGCAGGGGAGACAGATATGAAAGTAACAACTTCACAAGACAGTAGGCACGATGGCGATAAGCACCGTGGGGAAGCAGAAGAGCACGCATGCCAGAAGGTTCTCTCAGAATCGGGAAGATTGGGAGATGAAATTGGGACTTCATAGTGAGAAGGAGCTGAGTGTGCAGGTGGCGTGGGCCGGAATCTAGTTATAGGCTCGCCAGAATGTGCACAACCAGAGACGGGAAGGAGGTTGGGCCGAAGTTGCCTTTTATATTCAGACTGTGCTCCCTTAGACTGAGGGTGGGGACGTCTGAAGTGCTCTGTCTGATTCGAAAGCCCTAACTGCTTCTTCGTCCTGTGTTCCTGCATTCATTGATTCACTCAATACATATTTATCGATTAAGAGTGACCAGCGGTTTTGGACTCAGACAGACCAGAAGTCAAACATCGTCTCCATCGCTAACTGTGTGACCTTGCGGGAATAACCCCGTTTGCAAAATAGTGCTCAAAATGGTACCTAGCATGAAGGAGTGGTGTGAGGATGTTATGAGGGTCTGATGGACAGGGGTTAGCAGAGGGCCTGGCAGCTGCAGGCCTCCCGTGCAGGGACCAAAAGGGGGCCACGCGTGTGCTCCCCTCCTTCAGAGGGGCCTCGGTGGGATATTCATCCTGAGAACCCAGGAGCCGCCATTTCAGTGTTGGGAACCGTCCCTGGGCACATCCTGAGGGTGTCGTCCCCGGAGCAGGGCAGAAACTTCATGCTGAGATGTGGTCAGAAAGGGCAGTCGCTGAGCTTCAAACCAAGGCAGGAAATGGGTGACCCTCCTGTTCCCACCCCAAGGTCTTGAGAAGCACACAGGATCTGGGCCCATGGGAAGCAGCCTGAAGCTTGAGAAAGAGGACAGGGCTGCTTCTCTGTATGGCAGCCTGGGTACCTTTCTCTGTTAAGGCTCCCACATATACCAGGAAAGGAAACCACCTGAGAAAAAGACGAGACACCTCCTCCAAGCAGCAAATGAGTAGCGCCTCTGACCACTTGCACGCAGCTTACTGTTGCTAAGTCACTTCAGTCGTATCCAACTCTGTGCGACCCCATAGACGGCAGCCCACCAGGCTCCCCTGTCCCTGGGATTCTCCAGGCAAGAACACTGGAGTGGGTTGCCATTTCCTTCTCCAATATATGAAAGTGAAAAGTGAAAGTGAAATCGCTCAGTCGTGTCCGACTGTTCGCGACCCCATGGACTGTAGCTTACCAGGCTTCTCTGTCCATGGGATTTTCCAAGCGAGAGTACTGGAGTGGGGTGCCATTGCCTTCTCCTGCATGCAGCCTGGGCCCCTCTTTGCTCCTGTGGGCCTGGCAATGGAGCCCAAAGCCCCCTACCCACTCTAGGGTCTAGATTTACACTAGTCAACGGATACTGTTAATACCATGTAGCATGGGCCTCATTGCTCCCACTTCCCACCGCTGAGCACCCCAGTGCCTCACAGCCTCATGGAAGTGAGCAAGGGTGACCTGCACTCACCTGCCTGCACACACACACAGACTCCAGTTCCAGGGTTTACATGATGCAGCCCAACCAGGGTCAGTAGCAGCTCTCTCAGAGAAAGAGCCTTTGGACAGTAACCGGCCAACCCCAAAGTTGGAGCTTCAACCCCAAATGTACCCTTAGAGCAACTTGGCTTGCCTAGCCATGCCCTGATGCCTTTCTCCCTAATCAGTTACCTTCAAGTCTCTCTTTAACCTTCTCTCTGCATTTTTTGCATTTTCTCCCCAGCCAGGAGCAACTGTAGAAGACAGAATCTGTCACGAGACAAGAATTTGCTCAGTAACATATGGGTTCAATTGTACTTCTTACCGGGCATGGCATTTTGTAAACATCATTTTGTATCTGGATCCAAGTCTTAACTCTGGCCAACATTAAACAAGTCCCTTGTTTGTTTGTTTGTCTGTTTGTTTTTTAGCTTCTTTGTTTTCAGAAAAACCAACATCTCCATGAAATGTAGGTCTTTGAGAAGACCTAGTGCCAACCAATGCATTCAAATGGGCTAATGCCTTTTGAAAGCTCAAAGCACTGTTCTACAGTAAGATAATGGATGGTATCATCGACTCAATGGGCATGAGTTTAAGCAAATTCAGAGAGACAGTGAAAGAGAGGGAAGCCTGGCATGCTGCATCCATGGGCTTGCAAAGAGTAGGACGCAACTTAGCTACTGAACAGCACCAGTAGGGTGATAGCTCATAGAAGGCTGGGGTCAAGTGTAAAGCATTCGTGCCACCACCACCCCCGACCCCAGTCTGTCACTTACAGGCTGTATGGAGTTGCCCAAATCACTTCTAGTTTCCCTATAAGTGAGGAGTTGGGATTAAACAACCTCATAGTCCCCTTCCTGCTTCCCATGTGGCTCAGATGGTAAAGAACCCACCTGCCAATGCAGGAGACATAAGAGATGGGGGTTCAGTCCCTGTGTTGGGAAGACGCCCTGGAGAAGGGCATGACAACCCACTCCAACATTCTTGCCTGGAGTATCCCATGGACAGAGGAGCCTGGCAGGCTACCGTCCACAGGGTCACAGTATCAAACACGACTAATACAACTTAGCATGCACAGTCCCCTTCCAAATCTCAGTCTTTGGTTTTATTGCTTTTCAACACTCTTCTCGAAATCAATTTATCCTTCCTATTTGCTCATCGGTTCCTACTCTTGAGAAATTGCCCTCCTCACCCTGTCCTTCCATTGTTCCTACTCACCAAGGTGTCCATTTCAAAACTCAGAAAACGGTGGTGCAAAGGAGCTGCACTGGATCTAAGGCAGGCAATGGAAGAGCCAGGATGATTAAAAGTCTTCCGATAAAGGGTTTCTTTAAGGAAAAGAAAATCCCACAATGCAACCAGCAATGTTAATCTTCAATAAATAGGTTGTTAATATTTAACTGGCATTTATTTAAACTTACAGTAACTGTCCTATTAAATCTAAATTAATTGCCCGTTTGGGACTCTCCCCCTACAGCCTAGCTGGGACATGGCTGTCTGGATCATAGTGTGTGCTAGGCATCCAGCCATAAAGAGGAGAGTTCAGCCTCCTTCTAAGACTGGAAGATTACAATATCATGCTTGGAAGGGCTTTAGAGGTCAACTGGACCAGTAAGTTTTATGCTCTGTGTCTTTGGGCTTTCAGGGGCCCATTTTCCCCATCTCTTCAGTAAGGGCTTCATTGTGTGCTCTTATCTCCGCATCTGCTTCTCTCCACTGTCGTCTTTTCATTTTGAATTTCTCTCTTTCCTTTCTGCTGGTGACTTTTTCCTTTTATGTTTCATATTTTACGCTCATTCTGCCATGGTTTTGTCTCAGTGTTTCCTTGAGTTTGTTAAGAGAGGCCATTTAGGTAAGATACATAGCAATTTCTGTATGTGTGAATGTATGTGTGTATATATACTAGTGGCTCAGACAGTAAAGAATCCGCCTACAATGTGGGAGACCTTGGTTTGATCCTTGAGTTGGGAGGAGGGCATGGCAACCCACTCCAGTATTCTTGCCTGGGGAATCCTAGGGACAGAGGTGCCTGGTGGGGAGTTGGAGAGTCAGATATGACCGAACGAGTGAACACAGCATGTATGTGTGTGTGTGTGTGTGTGTGTGTGTGTGTGTATTATTGAATGTGTCATAAAGAACATTTTATAATGGCAGTTGTATACAAAAGACCAAGAGCTGTGAAATAATCCCTGAGTCACACAGTTTTAGAAGGGGCAGTGAGAGTGTAATTGGGTACGACTGATCTTTGCTATCCCTGAAATCAATCAATATTTTTTATTATAAATGTTGTCACAGCAAAACCTCTGGAATGCTATTTTGCTATCATTTTAACACATTCGCAGCATTTCACACACGCACACATGCTCATTGCTTTCAGTTTATTAGTGAAATGTGGATTAAAGATAAACACCTCATCAGATGGGTTAGTGTTGAAGCTAAGTTAACTTTCCTCAAGAAGTGGGAGCTGGTTGAGACTAAATTATCTCACCCTGAAGTTTCTGAGGGTGTAGGTCCCTGAGTTAGACGTATGAAGGCTCACTGTCTGCCTTGTAGGGCCTGGAGAGGCCTAGTGATGGAGAGAGGGATGTGGTGTGAGATGGATTTAGGGAGGAGGAATACAGGGCAGAGCTGAGGGCAGGTGGGCAGGTAAGAAGGCATGTTACACATTTTTAAGAGGACTAAATGTATTCTCAACTGTTCGCTCGTGAAAGGCTTTGCATGTATGCTGCTTAGAAAACCCATGTTTCTTTGTATTTCTAACTAAAGCACAAACCATCCATTTCCTTTTTGCTCCCTTACTTCAATCATCATCAGGTTAGACTAGAGATCCTCACAATGTCTTCAGTTGGAAAACAAATCCTCCGTTTTATTTAAAGAATAAAGCATCTTTCAGTTCAGTTCAATTCTGTCACTCAATCGTGTCCAACTCTTTGCGACCCCATGAATCGCAGCACGCCAGGCCTCCCTGTCCATCAACAACTCCCTGAGTTCACTCAGACTCGCATCCATCGAGTCAGTGATGCCATCCAGCCATCTCATCCTCTGTCGTCCTCTTCTTCTCCTGCCCTCAATCCCTCCCAGCATCAAAGTCTTTCCAATGAGTCAACTCATCACATGAGGTGGCCAAAGTACTGGAGTTTCAGCTTTAGCATCATTCCTTCCAAAGAAATCCCAGGGTTGATCTCCTTTAGAATGGACTGGTTGAATCTCCTTGCCATCCAAGGGACTCTCAGGAGTCTTCTCCAACACCACAGTTCAAAACCATCAATCCTTCGGCTCTCAGCCTTCTTCACAGTCCAACTCTCACATCCATACATGACCACTGGAAAAAACCATAGCCTTGACTAAACGGATCTTAGTCGGCAAAGTAATGTCTCTGCTTTTGAATATACTATCTAGGTTGATCATAACTTTTCTTCCAAGGAGTAAGCTTAATTTCATGGCTGCAGTCACCATCTGCAGTGATTTTGGAGCCCCCAAAATTAAAGTCTGACACTGTTTCCACTGTGTCTCCATCTATTTCCCATGGAGTGAATGGACCAGATGCCATGATCTTAGTTTTCTGAATGTTGAGCTTTAAGCCAACTTTTTCACTCTCCTCTTTTACTTTCTTCAAGAGGCTCTTTAGTTCCTCTTCACTTTCTGCCATAAGGGTGGTGTCATCTGCCTATCTAAGGTTATTGATATTTCTCCCGGCAATCTTGACTCCAGCTTGTGCTTCTTCCAGTCCAGCGTTTCTCATGATGTACTCTGCATAGAAGTTAAATAAGCAGGGCAACAATATACAGCCTTGACGTACTCCTTTTCCTATTTGGAGCCAGTCTGTTGGTCCATGTCCAGTTGTAACTGCTGCTTCCTGGCCTGCATACAGGTTTCTTATTGAGCCTTATAAATTCAAAAAATAATGCAGCACATTTCTGCATGTGTGTGCCTCTCCCTGGCTTTCCTCGTGTCCATCTCTCATTGTGCACTTGCCTTTGGAAGTTCAGGGTCTTTTAAGACAAAGCAATGGCAGTGACAGATATAACCGCATATCCTCACAACCTGGGAGCTGATGTGGGCCTTCCCTCCTAGAAAGGAACAATTTCCCTGAAACCTGTGTACGCTTTCTTCATCTAGGATACCAGAAAGCTAAAAGAGGTGCTGCAGGTAATGAGACCGTCAGTTACCTGGGAGTGGCCTGGGAGAGGGGCCTTTGATGTGGTTCAGGTAGCTCTGATCCTGGGGAGGGAGAGCAGGGAAAATGTTTTAAGCAGACATGGGAACATGGACAGCACAAGCAAATAATTCACCTAAGCTTTCACGGGAATGTCCACAAGGTGTCAGGATCAAAGATGCCTTAGAGAGAAAGTGGTTAATGAGGATACTATCTTTTTCTTTCAAAAGTAGAGCATTGAGCTTAAAGCTAAGATGGAAATCAAGAACCAGATTGACTTGTTTCTATCTGGAGAAGCGCTGGTACCAGATTCTCCAGGGAGAGTTGCTGGGACAAACCAAATGTAGTATTTCTATCAACAATCTGCCAAAGGGGAGTCATAGAGAACTGTCCCACGTCTGCAAAAAACATTAGGTCCCCTTAAGTAAGTCGACCTTCAGTTGATACAATGAGCTATAAATAATCCACAAAGTTATGCAAGTGTTCAGAGAAGTGGGTGAAATTCAGTGTCACATATTTGAGTAAAGATCATAGAAAATGCCTTGATCTTTGATGCTCTTTGACCCTGGACTCTGGGTGGTAGACTAGGAGCGGTGATGAGCAGTGGATAGAGGAGCATGGATGGTGAGGCTAATGGCTCTGACTTTTAGTCCAAGCTCCACACATGGCCAGCTTGACTTCAGATAGTTTTCTTCCCTCTCGGAGCCTCAGTTTTCTCCTCTTGTTAAATAGGAATATGTTCTACTCCACATACTTGCTATGCAGGGCTAAATGAGATGTAAGATGTATAGCACCCAGAGAAGGAGCTGGTGGGTGGTACAGCCTCCACGTGGGCAACCAGGAAAACAATGCTGCAAACAGCCATGGCTCCAGAGTTAGGGGATTTGAAGCACATTTTTGCAATATGATAGTATATTGTGAACAAGTATCAGGATTTTTTGCCAAAAAAGAAATGTTGGGAGTAACATTTTATGAAAGCTCTTGGAAAAATATTGGAAACAGAAACAGAGAAGCGTTTTATTTACTCAAAATCGCTGTGTCTAAATTCTTCAAATATCACTCACAGTACCTATTGTTACACCTCACAAAGCATCCAGGAACTTCATGTGCCCAGCCTCTTGGTGAGGAGTCAGGACCCACTCTTAATTTCCCCTGCTCTTACCACTGCTCACTCCCATGTGTTTGTGCAAGTCCTTTCTGTCACGGGTTCTTCACCTTCAGTGTCCAGTCCTTTCCAAAGCCCCACTCACCTGCCTGAGCCATCTTATTTTCTTCTTATTTCCTTCCTTGGAATAATGAGACTCCCTCCTCCAGGGATGTCTTCCGTCAGCTCTTACCAGATCTATTTCAAGCTCCGCTTTCAAATCAAGTTTTCCTGAAAGCCTGACCACGTCTCCGCTCTCCCACTTCAGCCTTTAGTGGCTCCACGCAGTAATTTGAATAAAGCCCCGAATGCTTTCTGTGGTTTCTGAGCCTTCACGATGCGGCCTCGTTTGCTTTCACTTTTTTCTCCTGGTACCTCTCCCTTTATTGAGCCATGCCACTGTTTATTTTAATTGATGACTATTTTCATCCCTCAAAGGCTTCTCTTTCTCAACGTGGGGCCTTTGCACATGCTGACTTCCTGTCACCGATACTGTCCCCCCGTTTTTCAGGCTAAATTCTGTTCATCCTTCTACATTCCTACTCCCTCATAAAGACCACACCTATTTCACTCAGTCAGGTAAACGCTCAGTGCACTGGCACCTTCTAACATTTGTAACACTCGTAACAGTTTAAATCCTTATCCTCTTATATCCTTGATGTCTGGCACACACTAGGTTTTTGATAAATATTTATTGACTTTAAGTATAGCTGGGGGAAACTCAAAATTAAAATTATTTTCTGGCAGGGCAGGGACTTCCAAGTGACGGAATGTTAAGAAGATGAATATTTGGTATTCATGAAGTGTACGAACAGGCCATACACACACTTAATGACCAATCTCTAGCTAGAAATAACAATTCCAAGAAATTGAAAGATGGTAGTTTAAGGATAAAAACAAGCCTGTCTGTATAAAAGGTTAAACGGGCAGAAAATAATATCTAAATAGGATAAAGGGAAGTTTGGATAAATTAATGGGTGACAGACCCACTCTGGTTTATTAGGTTAGGGGTGTCTGACGTATATCTCTGACCTTTGAAGTATGATTCCCATGCAAATGGCCACTGTCCAAAATGGGCAAGGAGGACATCTGAATTGGTATGACCTGGGGTGACCTTTGTAATGTCACAATAATTTTGTTGTCCACGTTGCTGGGCATAATGGAAATATGATCATCTTTCTCCCTGCACACCTTATGGCAACCCATTCTACAACAGTTGTATACACTTAGGAAGAACAGTTTTGAAATGCTGCAAGAAAAGGTGTGTGTAATTTGTGTGAACGGTGACCCCCCAAGCAGGGGGAAAGCCCCCTTCACCCTTCAGGGAGAATTAGATGGACCACCTTCAGTTCTTACCTTCTGTTATTTGGCTATTTCCTTCACGTCCAATTCCTGATTTCCACTCTTAACTATGGGAGACCTGCTCCACCCTGAACCACTGTCTCCTTGAACATCAACTCCCAAGGACTTGGGCCACTTGCTCACCTCTCCTGACTCCCTCTTTCTGATCCAGCTCAACTTCTAGTATCCAGAAGATGTGGATCACAGCATGTGTCTTCAGACTCCTGGTCCCCTGGTCTTTCTCCTCCACCTTGTTGCTTCCCTGTGTCAGCCTAATTTCCAAGGGATGATGAAGGGCAGTTGGTTTCTCATATCATTCTTTGTTTTTCCCTCTTGGGAAAGAGCACTATGACAGCCGTAGTCCAAAACAATAGGTAACACACAGACCTGTGTGCTGAGCTTACTCTCCAAATAATTTGCTTCACCAGAAGATTTCCAACTATAACTTCATTTGAGAATCTCTATCAGGCACTTTCATTTCCTGAAGACACAGCTGAATCACAGGCACAGGGCCCCAGAATTTCAAGGACAGGGCAAACCCAAGACAAGAAGCACTCTAGGAAAGTTTCTCCCAAATAGAGAGAAGTTACTTTCAAGGAAGTTAGCTGGAAAGCTTGTTTCTGATCCACAGGGGCAATGAGTACAGTCTTTTCACACTGATTCAACAGGTGAGTACCAGGCCCGATGATATGATACAACAGGGATGGTCATAACCTCTGCCCAGACCCCAGGGCTACCGACAAACACTAGAAGTAACTGTACTAATAATCAATGAATCACAAGTGTAATGCACATTACAAAGAGCAAGTGCAAAAGGACAGGGGAACAGAAAAAGGAAGGGACAGTGTCTTATTTATAATCACTCTATTTTTAGCACAGAACAGGGTAACATAGATGAAATCATATGAGAGTGTAAGAAGGATGGCTGAATGAATAAACATGTAAGAACATCTAGAATCTAGCATCTCAGTATCTGTTCATGAGGCCAGGTGGTTGTACTGCTCCATACACAGGCATCTCTCTGACCTTTTACTTTCTTCCAAGAGGCAGTAAGTTCTAGGGAGCTGGGGCACCCTTCCCAAGTTCTTGTTATTTATCAAACCAAAATAGGACACATTTGCATATCAGGTTATATAAATATTTTCAGGGCACTCATTTTGCTCTTGGGAAAGCCAGCTTATCACGCTGTCATAAAAAAAATCCACTCTAATCCCATATCCACGTTATGACCTCCTACCACTCTCCACCCAAGAAGGGCATTAATAATCATCCATTAGCCATCGTGCTTGGTTTGAACTTAGAAATTGTGAAAAACGATCTTATAAATTATTTTCCAAGGATATCATCTTTAAGCATTAACAGGTACAACTGACTCAGAATTCTGGGAATTGAGCGTAATTACATGGAAATTGACAGGCCACAAATGCCAAGAATCCTGTTAACCTTTACTATCTTGAAAAACCTCTCCTTGTAATTATCTCTTCCCTTTGTCTCAAATGTTACTGATGAATATTTAGAGGCCTAAGCAAACACAGAAGTGGATGGATTGGAGAATTTTGATCTGTGTTTGGAAGCCTGGAGTTTTCTAGGCATTCTATGAAATACTGAGATGCTAAACAGAGCACTTGGAATTCGATAATTTCCAGAACTTGCTTCCATCTTTGTACTGGCTCTGCTCTAGTTCTCTGCTTATAATTCTCCATGCTGAGTAGAGGCTCCTTTGCATTAGTAATTACAGAGAAATGTAGGTCAGAGGCTTTTGGTGTCTAATGCAATTCCTGACCTGTTCTATGTCTTTGGAAAAGTCACTGCATCTTTTCAGGGCTTCAGATTTCCTTTCTGGAAGTGAACATAATGACATTCAACTCTAACAGCAGCAATATTTGCATAGAGCTTGAAGCCTCGCCACCGACATCCCTTATCTCACTTGTGTAGGCATGTCCACTACATTTTTCCTCCTTTCCGGGCTCCGCTGCAACCACGAAATCTCCCCTTGTTTCTTTTCTCCACTATTTTAATTAAATCTTAACTCATCTCTCTGCCTCCAACTCTGCCTTTCCCTAAACCACTGTTTCCTTACAGGGGCAGGATAGACTCCTGGGGGGAGGTTGATTGCCGCTGTAATTACAGAGACACGTCAGCTTCCCACGCATGGGGACCAGAGAGGCTAGACATTCAGCCATGCGTGGGACATTGTCACTGTTGTTGAATGCCCGCCTCAAGTTTAAGTGTGTAGCCTAAAATGAACTCTATTTGATATATCAGCACAGAATATTTTTACAAGGTTTTAGCAGCCACTAATCCTTCAGGAATGCAACTACCTGTCAGCTAAGGGAAGATTGTGCTTTGATTTGTTCAGCTCTTCACCAAGAATTGTTTACTAGTTTGAAAGATCACATGACCAATGGTAAAGCTCATTGTATTTGAGTCGCCAGTTCTTCAGCCCCGAGTCAGTGTGGGCAGTAGCCAGTAGGTTCATGGAGATTCTATGTACAGACACAAGCTTCTGCATTTCATCACATCGTATGATGTCATTGTGCCTAAAGATTTATTTTAGGGACTTCCTTGGGGGTCCAGTGGTTAAGCCTTCACCTTCCAATGTAGGGGGTGTGTGTTCAATCCCTGGTCAAGGAGCTAAGATCCCACATACCCAAAAAACCCAGAACATGCAACAGAAACAATAGTGTCACAAATTCAATACGTTAAAAATGGTCTACATTAAAAAAAAAAAAGATTTATCTTACACTAACTTGATTATTAGTCATTCTCTATTTATGTATCTTATAGATCCAGCTAGGACATTAAATAGGTCATTTTTTCAAGTAGGTATAGAGGTAGCTTATTTTTCTATGAATTTAATGTTCATAGAAATAAAGGTATTACAAAGTATTTTTTAATAAGATTTGGATCAGATAAAGGAGATAACTCCTTATATAAACAACTTCACACACAGAAACCAGTTTTATCTTTCTGAAGCATAGCTCAGTTCAAGAAAATGCAGTGGCTCCCCCACTTTTACATATAACAAATTCCTGAGTCTGAGTAATCAAGGCTCTTAGAAATATGTCAGCCTAACTGACTAGGCTCAGTCTGGTCTCTGTTATGGCCCCACCCACAGCTTTATCCGACACCCTGGGGCTTTTCAGCCTCCTTTATTTCCAAGTCTAAGCATTTGCTTAGGCTTCCCATCTACAGGGTCCCTTCTTTTCCATGCAGATTTCCAAATCCCATTCAAACTTCAGTGTGTTAGTCGCTCAGTCGTGTCCAATTCTTTGCCACTGCAAGTACTGTAGCTCACCAGGCTCCTCTGTCCATGGAGTTCTCCAAGCAAGAATATTGGACTGGGTTGCCATTTCCTCCTCCAGGGGATCTTCTTTACCATCTGAGCCAACAGGGAAGCCCTGTACTCAAGGACCAGTTAAAATTTAATTTTCTTTATAAAATATTACTTTTACCGAGTCCCCCATCCCTCTCCTCTATTGGTTAGAATCAAATATTTTGAGGATACATTTGTATGCATCTCACTGAGAAATAATTCAAAATATTGAGTTTCTTGTATATATTTGTATTATAATTGACTGCCTATTCATCTGATCTCACAAAGAAGGCTGGAAGCTTTCTGAAGCCAGGTAACACTTCTTGTTCATCTTTGTACCTTCTCAGAGCTGAGAGAAGTGTGTGGCCCTGAGCGGGAGTTCAATAAACAACAACCAAATTGAATAAGCAGCTCAGGTGTAGAGAGGGAAAGCCGGGGCACTATTTTCTTTATTTCAGCTTGAGGAAATGGAATTCTAAGTGAGTTCTGAAAGTTTGCTGTACGCAGGGCATCATATGAGGCATGTTATGGAGGTCACCGGGCTTCCCACGTGGCGCAGTGGTAAAGAATTCGCCTGCCAGTGCAGGAGATGTGGGTTTGATCCCTGGGGATCTGAAGGAGAAGATGGCAACCTGCTCCAGTATTCTTCCTTAGGAAATGCCATGGACAGGGGAGCCTGGCAGGCTGCAGTCCATGGGGTCTCAAAGAGCCGGACACAGCTGAGCACACAAGCGCAGGAAGATAGACACCTCACTCTCACTACCTCATTTCAGGCTCAGATCTGCACCTAGAAGGACATCTAGAGGTTGGCCTACATTTTGCTGAAAGAAAACAGAACTTTTCATTGCTAGGTCAGCTTTTCAATGTAAGGGTTTGGATTATATCACAGTATATGCCACTGATGATGGAAAATCCATCTCGAAGACTTGGTTGCCAAGTAGAGCGGTAGGTGTCCACTTCATCCCCCGTGGAATGCAGGCAGAAACAAGTCAAGGGTTTCCCAGAGCCCTTGGGCTCTCCCGGTGCTGGAAGGGTCAGCCTCCTGCCGTGCTCCCTGGCCCAGCTCCAGCTCTGAGCGAGGCCATCCATCACAGCCAAAGCCTGCCCTTCTCGCACGCTGCCTGAGCTGGAAATGGAAGTGGCCTTTTAACGGAACATTGTCTTAGCATTGTGTGAAGCAAGGCTGACAGAGAAAGGAAGATTCATTCCTGACACCAATCACACTAATATCTGTCACCGAAATGACATTTTCCCTTTAATGATGAAAAATGCATCAGGAAAGAGTGAGGAGCAGAAGCAAGTTCCATCAGCTGCTCCAGTCTGATGGGGAGGAAGTTCAGCAACTGGTCGGTGACTCAGGGAGAGGAGAGGAAGGGCGACCAGTTGGTGATCAACAAAACAGTTGGACCCTGGTTTGGAAGAGAGGGGTACAAGCAGATGGAAGCCCCTGGGTAGACAGTGTCCCTGAACATCTGACTAACGTCTCATTAGGCCTTCTGCCCGGGGTTTTCAATAGGACGGCCCCATTTCTCTCAAGCCCAAGCAGGGCTGCATACTGGCTTTCAGGGCCTCCGTCCACGTACTGCTTTCCTGGTGTTTCAGACAGTAAAAAATCTGCTCACAAGGCAGGAGACCTGGGTTCAGTCCCTGAGTTGGGAAGACTCCCCCGGAGAAAGGCCTGGCAACCCACTCCAGTATTCTTGCCTGGAGAATACCATGGACAGAAGAGCCTGGTGGGCTACGGTCCATGGGGTCGCCAAGAATCAGACACAACTGAAGTGACAAACACAACATACACATTTTGTACCATATCCAGGTTTGCAGGGTTAGTCAACCGACAAGATTGCAGAGCGGGTGGGCGTCCCACAACCCTCATTCACATGCCGTCTGTGTCATGGAAGGGGGACACCAGAGGAGCCCAGTCTACACCACAGGCGCCATATGCATGTCCAGGAGGGCCTGTTGCTGGGGAGGATCCACATGTGGGAGAAGGCACCATGAGGCCAGCGCTTTGCAGGCTGCATGTATAGGGAGGCGGCACCGCAGAGAAGCTCGTTAGACAGGCATATTGCTGGCGGCTAGAGGGAGGCTTCACAGTCATCTCAGGTGTTCACAGAGTGAACATTCCCCAACAAATCACAGATCTTTATCTACAAGCCCATTGCTCACAAAGACACCAGGTGCTGACAGCTTTATAAAATCCTTTTTCTCCCCTCCTTTCCTTTCTACTCTCTCATAACAGAGGCTAAAAATGCCAGCTAGTCACCTTCTTATATCCATGGCTGACCGCATCACATGCCCAGTAGATGGGCTGTCCTGCCTTTATCAAAAGATGTGTGCGCACTTGTCCAACTCCCTTCACTCCTGCCTTAAAAAAAAAAAAAAGAAACCTTTACTCTTTATAACAACTGACTAATTTGAAAAGACACCGAGGCTGGGAAAGACTGAAGGCAGGATAAGAAAGGAATAACAGAGGGTGTGATGGTTGGATGGCATCACTGACTCAATGGACATGAATTTGAGTAAACTCCGGGAGTTGGTGACGGACAGGGAGGCCTGGCGTGTTGCAGTCTATGAGGTCACAAAGAGTCGGACATGACTGAGCAACTGAACTGAACTGACTAACCCTTTTAAAAACTTTATTTAGCTGTGCTAGGTCTCTTGTTGTAGCATGTGGGATCTTTGAACTTTATCGCAGCAGGTGGGATTTAGGTCCCTGACCAGGATCTGAACCTGGGACCCCCCTGCATTGTGAGCATGGGGTCTTAGCCACTGGACCACCAGGGAAGTCCCTGCTCCTGCCTCTGATCACAGCCAGGTGATGGTGTGAGGGCTGGAGAAAAGCAGCTGCTTCCCACTTGTGGAATGATGAGCCCATGTCTCAAGCATGATGGAGGCCAGCTGTGACATCCTGGGTCCCAGATGCTATTACTGAACTTTTGGTCACCCCACCTCTAGGGTTCTTTGAAGTCCTGACTTTCTAATTTTCCATTACTAAGTGTTCAATTACTTGCAGCTCAAATCACCCTAAATATTGCATTGGCTTTTCATCAGGAAAACTGTGTTAATTTTATGAGGACGACCATCTATTTAGACTCCTTTACTCAGCCTTAAGGGCTTTCCTGGGGGCTCAGATAGTAAAGAATCTGCCTGCAATGCAGGTGCCGAGGGTTCGATCCCTGGGTGGGGAAGATCCCCTGGAGAAGGGAATGGGACCCCACTCCAGTATTCTTGCCTGGGAAATTCATGGACAGAGGAGCCTGGCAGGCTCTATGGGGTCACAAAGAGTCGGACACAGCTGAGTGACTAGCGCTTCCACTTTGCTCTCGCTCAGCCTGGAGTTGGTCTTGCTCTGTGTGTACACAGGTTCTCTTCCTGCTGCCAGCTTCCTCTTACTCCTTCACTCATATTTACATGAATAAATACTGGCATACACAGGCTGACTCATGCACCAAGAATTGTACTGCACCAGGGTGCTTCTAAAGTTTGCATGCTTTGCAATTCCATATGACATTAATTAGCACAGCACCCACATGCTAGCTAACCTGCCAGAAAGCAACCACATCATTGTCCTCCTTTTGGAGAAGGAAACTGAGTCATGTAAGTCTCTATATCTGCATGAGTGGGCTTCAGGCTCCCTCTCCTCCCCCAACGTTCACACTTTTAAATATACTTTAGACCGGCAGGGATGCAATTCAAACAGCCTTCATCTGAACAGTCATGCCCCCAAAGCAATTGATGCATAAGAGCATACTTTAAACACCTAACCCCAAAGGACCCCTTGCCAATAACCAAGAGCAACAGACAAATCCTCAGTTTCCAGCAAACATGCCTTTCTCTGATGTTCTAGGCCTTTCTTGCCTCCCTGTATCCTTTCAGTCAAGGAAGAATCCTCCAAGATAGGGATCAATAATGCGAAGTGATGTTAAGTTCTAAAAATGATGCTAGAGCTCTGCCCTAGAGGAGAGAAAGGGCAAACGAGACTGTTCCCAGGGAAGGAGCAGCGGGGGCAGGAGAGAAGCTTCCTTCTGCCCAGAAACAAAGTGCCGACTCTATGGACTCAGGCAGGTGGGGGCTTGCTGTGAAGCCCTGTCAGGGGAAGGATGCTCTTGTTCTTTGAGGGTGAGGGCTGGCCTGAGAGCCACTGATGGTCCAGGATAAGGACCAGGCACCCTCCACAGCAAGGGTCTCCAACCTCCAGGCCAAGGACTGGTAACTGCTGTCAGATCAGTGGTGGCATTAGATTAAAAATAAAGTACACAATAAATGCAATGTGCTTGAATCATCCCCAAACCATCCCCCTAACACCTCTTGTCCACGGAAAAATTGTCTTCCTTGAATCAGTCCCAGATGCCAAAAAGGTTGGGAGCTGCTACTCTACGAGATCTGTCCACAACGTGATCACTCCCTAAGAGAAGGTCAACCTGAGCACGGACACCCAACACCCTTCAGTTCAGTTCAATTCAGTCGCTCAATCATGTCCAACTCTTTGTGACCCCATGGACTGCAGCATGCCAGGCTTCCGTGTCCATTACCAACTCCCGGAGCTTGCTCAAACTCATGGCCATTGAATCAGTGATGCCATCCAACCATCTCATCTTCTGTCATCCCCTTCTCCTCCTGCCTTCAATCTTGCCCAGCATCAGGGTCTTTTCCAATGTCAGTTGTTCGCACTAGGTGGCCAAAGTATTGGAGTTTCAGCTTCAACATCAGTCCTTCCAATGAATATTCAGGATTGATTTCCTTTAGGATGGACTGGTTGGATCACCTTGCAGTCCAAGGGACTCTCAAGAGTCTCCTCCAACACCACAGTTCAAAAGCATCGATTCTTCAGCACTCAGCTTTCTTTATGGTCCAGCTCTCACATCCAACACCCTTCAGTTCCCTCCAGCATGTGAGTGCGGCCACCCAGACAGCAAGATGTGGTGACTCTTCTCCGCAGCCAACGCAATGCATGGAGGAAAGCTCCAAGTACCTGACTTAAGTTACAGTTCAGCCAGGACTGCCTGACAGTAAAGGGAGTTGTACACTGTCTGAGAGCAGCTTTGAACATGCACACATAATTTAAAACCAGATGCATTCACTTCTTTCATGGAATGGCTGATGAACTTATTAAAATGATAAAGATTATCTCTCTCTGCACAGTTGAAACAACAATAATAGAAATCGAAATGTTGGATTTACAAAACAAATTCCCTTTTGTCATGTAATCTGATTCTCTCACAAACTCCTTGTCCAGCAGAACCACTGCCCGCATCAAACAGATGAGCCAACCAAGGCTCATGTGTGTAGAGGATAAGATTCCCAGGGTAGAATAAGGAAGATCCAGGCTCACATCCAAACCTCTGACTCCAAATTCAAGATTCAAGTGAAAATGTTAGTCTCTCAGTTGTGCCTGACTCTGCACACACTGTAGCCCACCAGGCTCCTCTGTCCTTGGGATTCTCCAGGCAAGAATACTGGAGTGGGTAGCCATTCCCTTCTCCAGGGGATCTTCCTGGCCTAGGGTTCAAACCTAGATCTCCTGCATTGCAGGCAGTTTCCTTACCATCTAAGCCACCAGGGAAGCCAGGGAAGCTTCCTACACACACATAAGCCTTGGTTGTCTCATCTGTCAAATGGAGGCAGTGGTTCTGCTGGACAAGGAGTTTGAGAGACTCATTTGCAGGTTAATTAACTCACCTGCAGTTTATTGAAGGCAAGGACCCAGCCTCTTTCCTTGTGGAATATCCCCTACACCCAGGCTCACTGGGAGGGTAGGGGGCACTTTGGCAGGATAAGGGAGATAACTCATGAGGGATGGGAGGACTCCTACAACTCAGGAGCAGATGTATGAGCATCAGAACCTTGTGCAGAAGTGGACCCAGTGGCACAGCGAGAATAGGAAGGCCGCGCAGGGTGTCTGAGCAGAGGAGCAGCCCGCCATTCATCTCCTGTTGCATCCCCTCTCAGGGTCTCAGTGTCTGGAAAAGCAGCATGTGTTATCCACAGAGCAGTGAGCAGGACTTACAGACACCACGGGCTTGGGGAGCACAAATACAGCTCCACCATGAAGAACAAGGTGGGCGTTTCACAGGGGATCCCTGGCTGCCCAGGCAGGGGCCAGCGGGAGGACCGGAGCCTGTTGTCTGGGGCTGTGTTTGTTCAAGACACAGCAGTCAGCCTCCCTGACCTCCTGGCTGCATGTGGCCCCCGGAAATACTCTCCTCTTTCTTGAAATGGTCTCAGTCTTTGGAATTCAAAGCACCATACCTTCTAGACTCCCCTTCCTCTCTTCTCAGGAGTGCAATGTCACCATCACAGGCCAGGTCCCACCCCTGGCTCCATTTCCCCTAAGTTCCCACTCCTCAAGATGCATTTTGAATGATGCCTCCTCCAGGCAGTCCCCCTGGGTCATCTCACTGAGAAATGTCTCCCTCTTCTGGATTCCTTTTATGTCAATATATGTATTTTCTCCAGTATACAAGACTTACCTGGGTGGCTCAGGCAATAAGGAGTCTCCAGCCTGCAATGCTGGAGACCTGGGTTTGATCCCTGGGTCAGGGAGATCCCCTGCAGAAGGATCTCCTCCGGTATATACAACATATTGCCTTTCATTTTAAATGCTTATAAATACACATGATCTTCCCTACAAGAAGATAAGCCTATTGTCAGGAAGGTCTTTGTTTTTTGATTAAACCAATTCAATTTATTGTTGAAAAAAACCCATAGAGGTCATCCAGGTGAATGTTCTCCTTTTATAGATGAGGGAAGACAAGCCTACAGATGAGTCTTCATACAGCTAGGCCAGATTGGAGGTGGAACTCATTTGCACCGTTAACTTTGTGAGTTGCCTGCCTAGAATGAGGCTAGAGTAAAAGGCTGTATGAGCTATTCCTCCAAGTTCCCCCAGACCTGCCGTTCCCTGGCTGGAAGGCGTCCCACCAGAGACATGCGGGATCAGTATGGAGCTCTCTGTCCAATCCACTTCAGAGAAACTTCATTTCACTCAGCACACGTCTGTTCCCATCCAAAGGGGTTTGCATGAGGGACTCGGAGCTTGTGAATAAGCGGTTGGGTGGTGATGCTTTTATGCAGTCAGCTGACCAGGGGAGAATGTTCTGCAGATTGTTATGCTTTAATACATTAAGGAAATGGACAGAAGATCAATGGAGCACTAATAAAAGATGATTGAAAATTGCTAATATAAACCCAATAGTGCAACCTTGCTTTACAAAAACTGAGAATGCTTATGGATTTCCTGTATCGTCCACTGTAAACACTGCCCAGGGCTCCAAGCCCACCTCTGCCTCCCCGCTGCACGCAGTAGGCTGCTGCCACACTTATTATAGGCAGGCTGCCTTCCGATTAGCGCAGCAATGCCAATTAATTGCAGTAACGAGCAGGCTTCCCATTTAAAGACACTCACAGCCTGAGCCCTAGCAGCATTGATGGCCTCAAATTGTGGCGGAAGCTCTGTTTCCAGGGTGTATAGTGTGTGTGTCTCCACAAAGAAGTGCAGGTTCTGAGGGTCAGGAGTGTGTGTGTGTGTGTGTGTGTGTGTGTGTGTGTGTGTGTGTTTGTGCCCACATGAGGGCACTATCTCAGAAGGCCCAGAGCCTTCCTTTAGAAAAGGGAACTGGGTCAAGGGGGAGGGTCCTGGGAGAGGGAGGCAAGTGCTGCTGGAGAGGGCGGAGCTTTGCTCTTCTGGGAAGGAGTCTTGTGAGCTGCGGGGTATGAGGAATCTGGAAAAGAGACTAAACCCGTGCTTAAGTGGGATATTTCCCAAGGTGGAGAGAGAGGGTTCCTGCAGGGGCCAGCCTTGCTTTTGGAAACAATTCATCCCGCAAAAGAAGGGAATCAAGTGTACTCTGGCCTCTCGTGTTCCCTTGCCTCCTTTCTTGTCTTCGTTGCTAAAGCCTTCTGGATGTCCCCCTCTCCTTGCCCCACACCCTCACTCTTCGCCTGCTTTCCCACCTCCCTGTAGGGCACGGGCAGTGGTGAAGGCAGGTAGGGCCGGAAGCAGCTGCTGCTCGGAGGCTCCAGCTCTGGGGTTCTGTTGTTCGGAATCCCATCGAAATCCCAAAAACCATCCCCAAAGGAACACTAGTTCCCTTTGAAGACCTTCTAATGTATTTTTTTTTTAAACCCACACACTGGGCCGTCAAAGTCACATGCAATGTGACAAAGTGGGTAATTATGTTTCACTTAGCGCACATCAGAGAACAAATGGCCGGAGAGCCTGTCCATGTGCAGTGGTGCGTGTGGTGGGAAAGAGGCCCTTGGTGGGGACAGCCAGCTGCAGGTCTGGGTGCAGACAGCAGCCAGCACCCTCTCCCCCGACCCCGCCCTGGCTGGAAAGGAATGAGGCCGTGGGGCTCATTTAAATGTGGGGACATGTCTGGTCTTTCTCTCATCCTCCTTTGTTCGGTTTTCATGGAAATGTGTGTTTATGGGAAACTCCAAGCATGCTTGCTACAGACAGATGTTTCTGGACTCTGTCCCTCGTCTGGCTAAGAATGTTCCTGCTGGGAGATGAACCACTATTTTTTTTTCCCTCGTCAATCAATGCAGGAGATGGATATAAAGCATCAAGGCTTCTGAAATGGTCCCTCTGGAAGCTAGGGAGTTCCAAGCAGCCGTTGGCAGACTCACTAGCCAGAGGTGATGCAGGGCCTCACTGAAGGGGAGGCAGAACCATAGGCACAGGTTGTATCCACCTTCAGTGTCACAGGTACGAAGCACATTCCTACTGGCGCTTGCACCACGGATGAGCGGTCCAGGCCCCTCTTCCATTCCCCAACCATCCCCACGCCACCTTCCCTCCCTCTACCTCCCCCACTGGCTGGGAAACGTTGTCACTTTAACATTTGATTATATAAAACCCTGCTCCCTTTACCCCCCGTGGATGAGTAATTGTTCTGCTATTTCTACAAAACGCCACAGGAAATATGAAAATAGGAGGCAGGATCTGGAGCAAGACTGTCCCTGAGTGCCTGTGCTTAGACGCATCAGAGATGGCTGCATAGATCCTACATCTGTGACGGGGAAGCAGAAGGGAGAGGGGGCAGAGGGAGAGGAGGATGGGCAGAGGAGAGACAGACAGACAGAGCAGGCAGCACCCAGGAGCCTGGCCAGGACGCTGTAATGTGGCCTTTGGCCTAAAGGGGCTGAAGCTGGGCCTAAACCCCTGCAGGCCGCCTGTACCTGTGCCGGGCTCACTGCTGAAGGCAGGAGAGCTGGGCTGGCAGATGGGTCAGAAGCGAGTCGTACGTTGGAGGGGATGAGCTGCACATTTCTCTCATTCTGTGATGCCTTTCCAAAACAGGCTGGACAATGTCTATGGTCTCACTCATTCTTCCATCCAACATTCTATTGAGAAGCAGTGTTGAGCCATGACTCAAAGTTCAGGCACTGGAGCCAGAAGCTCCAATCACACCTCTTTCACTTGTGCAGAAAAGTGGCAAGTACCTCTCCAGCCTCGATTTTCTCATCTGTAAAATGGGGCTGGAAATAACAGTGCTTCCTTTATACAAAGTGGCTGCAAAAATGGTGTTATTCTAATGACATAATAAGCAAGAAAGAACCAGCTCATCGGAAAAGACCCTGATGCTGGGAAAGATTGAGAGCAGGAGGAGAAAGAGGTGACAGAGGATAAGATGGTTGGATGGCATCATCAACTCAACGGACAAGAATCTGAGCAAACTCAGGGAGATAGTGAAGGACAGGGAAGCTTGGTATGCTACAGTCCATAAGATGGCAAAGAATCGGACCCGACTGAGCGACGGAACACAAATAAGCAACTGCAATATAGCAAGCACTGCCTAGACACAAGGGCTGCAGTGGTGTGTAAGAGCCGGTGCCCACATTCCAGGGGCTCATAGCTTAGTGGAGGAGACAGATATGTGAAATTGCCAGCAGTGTGATGGGAGCTACAAGAGTGATCATCTAGTGAGTCTGAAATTTTGGACCTGAGGCTCAAGGGACCTGGAGAGCACTTAGCAGAAGGGCTGGGCTTTGTAGGGTGAGGAGTATGTCACCAGTTGGAGAAGAGGGATCTATTGGCAGCAAACAACAGAAAGAATGAAGAAATGGAGATTTAAAAGACCAAGGCTTGTTTAAGAAAACATGAGGCATTGTTTGTGTCTGGGGAACAGTGGGAGGTGATGCTGAAGGATTCCGCATGTTTTGGTAAAGAGTTTGGGTTCCAGCGTGTTTTTGGAAATGTGGATTCATTGAAGCTTCTGAAAGAGGGTAGAGGCATGATCCAGCTGAATGATTTTACCCACTGTTATCGTATTTCAATTGTTCTCCTATCTTTACAAATTCTTTATATAATAGATAATATCAATAACTCCTCCCCTGTGGTAAAAATTACAGTAAAGCAACACAGAATTCTTAAGCAGCACTGTCTGGAGGACTGATGGGCTGGCAGAGAAGAAGTGGAGGCACTGTTAAGAGACCCTTGTAGGGAAGAATGTGTGTGTTACTTAGTCATGTCTGGCTCTTTGCGACCCCAGGGACTGCAGCCCTCTCCTCTGTCCGTGGAATTCTCCAGGCAAGAATGCTGGAGTTGGGTTGCCATGCCTTCCTCCAGGGGATCTTCCTGACCCAGGGATGGAACCCAGGTCTCCCGCACTGCAGGCAGATTCTGTACCACCTGAGCCACTAGGGAAGCCCAGGCGGGAAAAATGTATGGGGCCAAAGGCAAGAAAGGTCAGCCCCTCCTCCACCATCATGTGCCTGCTAAGTCACCCAGTCATGTCCAGCTCTTTGCGACCCCATGGGGTATAGCCGCCAGGCTCCTCTGTCCATGGGGATTCTTCAGGCAAGAATACTGGAGTGGGTTGCCATTTCCTCCTCCAGGGCATCTTCCTGACCCAGGGATCACACCTGTGTCTCTTATGTCTCCTGCATTGGCAGGTGGGTTCTTCATCACTAGCCCACCTGGGAAGCCTGGATACATGTATACGGGTGTCTGAGTTCCTTTGCTGTCCACCTGAAACCATCACAACATTGTTAATAGGCTATACTCCATTATGAATGAAAAGTTTAAAAAAAGCAACCTTGTAACAGAAAGTGTGAGTGGACATGGAGACCTCTGTCTTTAAGGGCAGATTGAACATAAGAATTTCCTTTTAATGGCTTCTTCCCTGCCCTAGAAAAGTCCAAGTAGGAGGGATGGGAAAGTGGCAGCCGCAGAAAGGTATCCACCAGCTAAGTGTCCTCCCCATCCTCCTCTCAGTATCTCAGGTTGGTTTAGAGGAGCACAGGCCTATCTAAGCACCACCTTTCCCATCTCTCCTTATGCCTGAGGGGCAGCGCATGGTGAGGACCTGGCTAGTGGTCCAAGAGTGGAAACTTCCTAGAGTTGCTTCCTCGTTCTGGCAACACTTCTTCCCTCTTCTGACTTCTTTTTCTTCTTCCTCCTTGGAAATTCAAGTGAGGGTGAGGTCGAGGCACCATCTTTCCACCATGAAGACAAGCGTCTGACACTGAAGATTGCAGAGAAGACAGACAAGAGGCCCCTGGGGGGCTGATGCCGCCAGGCGGCTGGTCCTCGTGATGGGCAGCCTGCCCATCTCACTATCTCTGGACTTCATGCCTCACAGGGACGCCTGTGAGCTTGGGCTTCTGTTATCTGCAGCGGAATGCAGACCCTGACACCAGGAGGCCGTGTAGATGAAAGCCTCAGTGAGCGTGCACTGCTAGGAAGGCACAGCTGTAGACACATCAGAAGCAAAATCCATTTCTCTTTGGCACTTGGGAAAAAGGGTCCATGTCTCACCAGCATTCCCTGTGTGTTAGTTGCTGAAACCTACATTCTTCTGTGTTATCAGGTGGGAACCATAGATCAACTAGCCTGTGAAGAAAAATCTCCCTGGACCCTCAAAGACTCAGGCACTGTGTGGCTCACCCCAGAAGGAAGGGTGAAAGTATCAGCCTTAAAGGGTAAATGTTAGCCATGAAATGTTTGCAAAGTCAGTGGGGGCCGAGGATGTGTCTTTCATGGGAAGAAGAAAGCAATCCCCTAAGGACATCAGAAGCTCAGTTTCCGGCTGGTTAAAGGGGGAATGGTCCCCTGAGGCCTGGATGGAAAGTTGCTGGGGAGATAAATGTGGGGCTGCAAAGAGAGATGGCTCTGGTCTCCACCTGCAGTCTGGAAGCAGAAGTGGAGACAAATGGAAGGCATGGAGCTACACTGGGGTGAATTAACCAATATGGACCTTCTGTACAGCACAGGGAACTCTGCTCAACCTTATGTGGCAGTCTGGATGGGAAAGGAGTTTAGAGGGGAATGGATACATGTATATGTATGGTTGAGTCCCTTTGCTGTGCACCTGAAAATTACCACAACATTGCTGATCAGCTCTACTCCAATACAAAGTTAAAAATTTAATAGAAAAAAATAAAATAGATGAAGACCTCAATGCAAAATGATAGAAAAATCAGGGGCCTTGGAGTTTAATTGATGTGAGTTTGACCAGCTCATTGGCCTTGGGCATCACCTGACCACATCAGCCTTAGGTTCCCAAGCTGTGAGCTAGAAATAACAGTGCCCACGTACAGGTTTATCATGAGGACTAAATGGGGCATTGCACATGATGAGCCCAGCACACAGTAGGCACTCTGTGTATGAGAGCTCACAGGGAGGACAGAGGGGAAGGTAGCCTCGGGAGTGGTCGCCAGGGAACCCCAGCCCCGGGGACCCCCCAGAGATCCCCTCCTCCTTGCTGGAAAGTGAAGGACAGCTGCTGGTTATCTTCATCACCACTTCCTGTGCAGAATGTATCTATTTGTTCCATTAACTTAACCGCAGCCTTAGTACACAAAGCCCTTTGGTTGCGGGGGAGCGGATAACGCAATGAGATGCTGTCCCCTCGGTGAGCTAACAATGTTAGCGGACGATGACAGGTGGGTAGGAAGATGGGATGGGATGGGAGGGGGCAGCTGCGGCCCCCCGCTCCCTGCTCTTGGCTGTTTCTGCCGCTACTCAGAGGAAGAATGTGGGCTGTTATCTATTAGTCTGCGCATCAGAAATCTCATCTAATTTCATAATGAAGATCTAACTCCATCAGATATGGAAGACGTGTCAGCAGAAATGCAGAAGGCCATTTTTACGTGTCAGCCGGCTCACCAAGGGGCCCCCGCCCGCCCAGAAGAGTGTGAGAAGAGCAGGTTTGAGGGGATGGGGGCTGCCAGACCAGGCTGGTCCTGATGGGGGACGCTGGTTGCCTCCTCTTATGAGTGGATCCCGCCAGGCCGAAAGCTCTGTGAGGACAGGGGTTCTTTGTGCTCCTGTATACACAGTGCAGGGAGCCTGGTGAGTGCCCCAGCAGGTGGACCAAGGAGTCCCATATGCCTGGCTTCCCAGGCAAAGTGTGGTGACCAGCTTTCTTCTTATAATTGAGGTTTAATTGACATATGGTATTACATTAGTTCCAGGTGTAGAATAAAACGATTTGATGTTTGACCCCACTCCAGTCCTCTTGCCTGGAAAATCCCATGGATGGAGGAGCCTGGTGGGCTGCAGTCCATGGGGTCGCCAAGAGTCAGACACGGCTGAATAACTTCACTTTGACTTTTCACTTTCATGCATTGAAGAAGGAAATGGCAGCCCACTCCAGTGTTCTTGCCTAGAGAATCCCAGGGATGGGGGAGCCTGGTGGGCTGCCATGTATAGGGTCGCACAGAGTCAGACACGACTGAAGCAACTTAGCAATATACAATGCAAAATGGTCACCACAACACGTCTAGTTACCGCCCCTCACCCATTTGATGCCCAGTTTTTCTTTCTTTCTTTGAGGTATAGTTACAATGTGTTAATTGCAGGTGTACAACAGTGATTCAGTTATACATATATACGTATGTGCATGCTCAGTCACCTGGTCGTGTCTGACTCTTTGTGACCCCATGGACTGTAGCCTGCCAGACTCCTCTTTCCATGGGGTTTCCCAGGCAGGAGTACTGAAGCAGGGAGCAGGCTACCATTTCCTCCTCCAGGGGCTCTCCCTGACCCAGGATTCGAATCCGCATTTCCTGTGTTTCCTGCATTGGCAGGCGGATTCTTCCCCACTGAGCCACCTGGGAACCCCATATATATGTATGTATTTTTTCAGATTCATATCCACTATAGGCTATTACAAAATATATTGAGTATGGTTCCCTGTGCTACACAGTAGGTCCTTGTTGGTTATCTATTTTATTTTTTTTCAGTTTTATTTATTTTACTTTATAATATTGCATTGGTTTTGCCATACATTGACATGAATCCTCCATGGGTGTACATGTGTTCCCCATCCTGAACCCCTCCTTCCTTCTCCCTCCCATCTCATCTCTCTGGGTCATCCCAGTGCACCAGCCCCGAGCACCCTGTATCACACATCGAACCTGGACTGGCGAATCGTTTCACATATGATATTATACATGTTTCAGCGCCATTCTCCCATATCATTCTGCCCTCGCCCTCTCCCACAGAGTCCAAATAGAGTAATGTGGATATGCTAATACCAAACTCCTAATTCATCCCTCTCCCTCCCTACCCCCTTTGGGTAACCATAAGTTTGTTTTCTATGTCTGTGAGTCTACTTCTGTTTTGTAAATAAGGTTGTTTGTGTCATATTTTAGATTCTACAGATAAATGATATCATATTCTGACGTACTTCACTTAGTGTGATAATCTGTAGGTCCCTCCACATTCCTGCAAGTCGGTGCCCGGTTTGTTTTTGGCAAGCCTGCTTACTCCTCAAAACCAAGAGCTCCAGCCACCCTGGTCCCCTCCTGAGGACCAGTCTTTGTGCTCGGATGAGGGATGGCAGAGCTCTGGCCCAGCTCTGTAACTCTCAGGATTGAGTCAACACTGCTGTGACCTTGCTTATAAAGCTTCTGAAACATTCTGAGCCCACTCGGCTTCCTCCTCTGGAAAGCAGAGTTGCTATAGTCCCTGTCTCATGCTTTGCTGTGAAGTTTGAATGAAGTGACCTGTGCAAAAGGGCTGAGAACAGGACCTGGAGCTTGGAAGCACTTGAAAATTATCAGCCATTATAAGGGTCTGAAAAAGGACATGAGTCTTCCTTCTCTGTATTTGGGTGCTTTGTCCTGGGAACCTGCTGGAGACATAGTTCCTCCAGGATTTGTCTGTCTGTCTCTCAAGGGCACGACCCCAACACAAGCTCAAGACAGACTTGTTTACCTTCTTCCTTCATGATCCTCTCACCAGGACTTCGCATATTGTGCTCCCTCCTTCGAGCCCCTGGTATTTTATGAGGACTCCCGTATTCTCCTGTGCTAGACCCAGGGATCTCTTATCTGCAGAAGCCATGTTTTCACAGGTGGCATTTCCTCTAGCTCTCCACAGCTGGATGGGCATCTCGGAGTAGGAGCTGAGAGTCCTGCCTCCAAAGCCACAAATATCAGCTTTGACACTTTCTAGCTGTGTGACCCTGTCAGTGTGAATAACTTCCAAAAACCCAGTTTCCTTATGTGTAAAACAGAGGCACTGAGTATCCAGCTCACAGGATTATTGTAGAGATCAAATAGGTTTAGGTGGTGGCTCAGTTGCTAAGACTCCACCTGCCAATTCAGGGGAGAGTGGTTCAATCCCTGGTCCAGGGAGATCCCACATGCTGGAGCAACTAAGCCCGTGGGCCACAGCTACTGAGCCTGCATTCTAGAGTCTGTGCAGCAAGAGAAGCCACCGCAATGAGAGGCCTGCTTACTGCATCGATGAATAGCCCCTGCTCGCCACAATTAGAGAGAGCATGCCCAAAGCAATGAAGACCCAGTGCAGCCCCCCAAAATAAAATAAAATAAATGGATTGATTCCCATGAGGGGCTTAGAATAGCTCCAGCTTTGTATCAAATAGTCAATCAATGGTAAGTACTATTAATCATAGATACTATATAACACCCCCCAAACACCCAGGCAAGTGGCCGTTTCATTATAGGTGAGACCCCTCCCATTTTATTTCATCTGCCTATGGATAACAGGTCATTTCCACCTGCTACGAGGTATCTTTTCTCTTCTTTTGCCATGAAAATGAGTTTTATGTTTTTTTTTATATTAAATTATCTTGACAATATATCCGAGCTCAGCACCTTGGAGGGAAAGGCAGGGACACAGGCCTCTCCTTGGCACTTGTTTGTCATCTTCTTCTACCACCCTTCTGCTTTACTGTTGCAGACGCTGGCTTTCGAACAGAAGCCAAAGAGAGTGCGCACCTGTCTGGGGTCATAAAGCTGAATTCTAGTCTTAATTCTTTCACAAATTAGTGTGCAACATGGAGAAAACCACTTCCCTCCAGACTCCGGTTCCCACAGCTGAACAGTGATGGGAGCACGCTGGATGCTGCTTGGGTCCTTCTCTGTTCTCAGACTCTGTGATCGTGACCATAACTCCAAGTTCTCTGAGAGTCTAACAGTGTGGACATGACGGCGCAAAATCCTTGAGACAGGATGCGTTGGCCTGTGACCTCTGCTTGGATCGTATGATAGGAAGGCACCAAGCCCTCTCTCACCAGCTTTGGAAAGCTGAGTGGAGATACCCTGACCTTTGAACATGAGATATTAATGTTTCAACTTTTCCTTTTTAATTGTGTGAGATGCGCTGTCATTGGCGTAACAAGGCTGCACACCGATGTGCAGGTCTTGGCCGACAGGAAACAGCGGACGAGAAGCCTCTGGCTCTCGCCTTCCTGGGGACTGCCTGGGCTGCCTCCTGAGCTCAGGGCTGAGGACCAGCCCCTCCAGCTCCCCACCCTCCAGAGGGACATGCACCAGGATTTACCACGTGTTTTCTGTCCCACGGAGTATGGCTTAAGTGCCTTTAATGCAGCCTGACTCATCACTCATGATTTTCTTGAATGTTTCTGACTTCTGTGTCCTCTTAGGAAAAACAAGAAAGAATAAAATGAAGTAGGCAGTCTTAACTCTTATCGGTTTTTTATTGCATCCAGCTTGCATTTTCCAACATGGTCTTCAAAGCTCTCTGTACTGAGGTTAAGAATTGCCCACCTCAGCACCCAGCCCAAATCTGCAGAGAATATCTCCTCTCTCCTGTTTTCTACTCTGCAGACACGAACTCCTTCATGTCACTTGTAAATTGTCCTTCCCCTTGGTTCCCTGACTGATGCGAGGCTTAGTCCAAACCCACCGTGTATGAGACGCTTTAGGAGGGAAGGAGCGTATTAAGCATGTGTGTTAGGAAGTGACTTCTTTGTGGTGCTGGGACAGTTAGTATTCTGTATCAACTTGGCTGAGTCACAGCACCCAGACATTTGGACACACATTAGTCTATATGGTTCTCTGGAGGTTGCTTTCAGATGAAATAGAGTCAGTGGACTTTGAGAAAAGCAGATTACCCTCCGTAACATAGGCGGGCTTCATGCAGTCAGCTGAAGGTTCTACAGGGAAAAGCCTGTGTTTCACCAAGAAGAGGGGATTGTGCCAGGAGACAGCCTTCACACTCAAACAGCAGCATTGACTCTGCCTGGTATTTTGCCCTATTTTGAACTTACATCCATGATCCTGTGAGCCAATCCTTTGAAATAAAACCCTCTCTTTACATATGCATCCTAGTATGTATATACACGAACACAGACATCCTATTAGTTCTTTCTGAGGAACCCTAATGTATAGCATAGTGTGATGTAACATTACCGTTTCCCTGTAGGCAAAATGTTCTCTCGGCGCATTCATTTGTTGGATGTGAAGCTTTCTGGATTTCAAAAGATAAACTCTCACATTCAAGTCCTTATTTTTTCCTTCTGTTCCCCCTAACACTTTTATTGAGGAGATAAAACAGTCAGGTAATATTTTAATCAGTAACAGTTAATTACCAGAATGTTCTTCCTGTTGCTTCTATTATCTTCTGAACATCGAACAACACCACTCCCCCAGCCATCCACCCACCCAATCTGACTCAGGACCCTACATCTCTGCACACCTGGATAAGCACCCTGGGCTGGATATTAGTTCTCAAACTTGAATGCAGCTTCCCTAGTGGCTCAGATGGTAAAAAAAATCTGCCTGCAATGCCAGAGACCCAGGTTCAATCCCTGGTCGGGAAGATCCTCTGGAGAAGGGAATGGCTACCCACTACAGTATTCCTGCCTGGAGAATCCCATGGACAGAGGAGCCTGGTGGGCTACAGTCAGTGGGGTTGCAAAGAGTTGGACAAGGCTGAGCTTCTTTCACTTACTCACTGCCAACTTTGGGGACCAAAGGAAAAGAGTTGATCTTTCAGCAACACAAAGGATCAAACATGAGAAATTTGTCTCCTAAACATCCAGGTTAGAAATTAAATGCTTGGGGCTGCCCAGTTGGCTCAGTGGTATAGAATCCACCTGCCAGTGCAGAGGACACATATTTGATCCCTGATTCAGAAAGATCCCACATGCTGTGGAGCAACTAAGCCTGCGTGCCACAACTCTGAGCTGTGCTCTAGAGCGTGAGAACCGCAACTACTGAGCCCACACTCCGCAACTACCGAGGCTTGTGCACCCTGGAGCCCTCGTTCCACATCAAGAGAAGCCACCACAACGAGAAGCCAGAGCACGGCAGCTAGAGAAAAATCCATGGAGCAACAGACACCCAGCACAGCCAAAAATAAGCAAATACATAAATAAAGTAAAAAGAAGTTAAATGCCCGAGGCAAAGGGGTTTGTGTGGCTGCCACCCTAGGAATACATATAATGACCAGAAAGCTTCAAGTCAGCCCCTGTGACCCAGATTCCGGGGAAGCTGGCAGGAATCCTTGCAGACACTGATTACCATGCTTCAGTCCCTGGCACCTGGCACTGGACCCCGAAGTCCAGAACAGGAAGCTCTGTGTAGGGAGCTTCTCTGCTAATCCCCCGTCTGAACTTTCTCTTCCTCAGCTCCAGGCCACTCGCTGCTCCTGGTCCCAGCACCTGCTGAGCAAACCAATAATCCTCTTCCCTCATTTGCATTGTTACCTTGAAGGTATTTTTAGTCTGTGATCATCTGCCCCTGAGCCCTCTCCCTAAGTAGGTGGTAATTTAACACCGGACCCAGATCTGCCAACTGTGAAACTGAGCACGTCTGGGAGTTCTGGGGCCAGAGCTGGTGCTGGGAAGAATCTGGAAGCCTCGTTCAGGCTTCAGCAGTGGTTCAGAAGAGGAGCGGAAGGTCACTCTCGGAACTGGTCCTCTTGATTCTCTTAATGAGTTTTATAGTTTGTCTGTTGGGTTAACAGAGATTTAGAGATTTGCTCAGATGTTTGTGTGTGTGTGTGTGTGTGTGTGTGTGTGTGTGTATGCATGCGTGTATGCCCGTGCGTGGTCGGGCAGATGAGGAAGAAGAGTAAAAAGAGGGACACTGGTTTTCCTGTGTCTCCAGCATCTAGCTTTCTGGCCCTGTGGCTCCACTCCTCTATCATAATTGTTGAAGGTGACAAAACCAAAAACTAAAAAAAAAAAAAAAAAAAATCAAAAAATGAAAATCTCAAACACTACACACAAAAATCCTGAAAGAGCCTTTTTAAAACATAGATGATTCTTTCAGCTTTTCAAGACTCTGAGGCCATAGACCATTGAAACATGAAGAAGACTATATATGGAATCTAAAGGGAAGAAAGGAATTTGGGACAATCTGTTTAAAAGACAGCAGGAGAAGACCTATGCCTTGAGCTAAGGTTTTGGGGAGGAATTTATCCATAAGACTCTAAGTAGCTGGAATCATCTCTATGATCCAGAGGATGAAAAATTTAAAATATTTTTCAAATAGATATTTTTGAAAAATAAAATTGAATATATTTTGAGTTTGAAACCCGTCAGGTCCTCCTAAGACATCACTAGGGTACTAAGCTGGCAGGTTAGAAGAGTTCCCATTCTCACCTGGAGGCACCTCTCTATTTTGCAAATTTATAGCTGAATTAACCTCAGTGACCTTACTTCAGTTTGAGTGTAAGAGTGTTGAAGACTGGAGCTGCGGTGTGGGGTGTGTTGCCTAGATGATTTAGGTGTGGTCCTTTTCATGTTGATTTCAGTAAAGTTTTTGACACAGTGAAGAACCCTGGAAGGACCAATTTGCTAAGCAATGAAGCTTAACATCTCCAAGTGGGACATAGGAGACTTGTACTTCCTGACCTGTGGCAATATTGCTTCTGTGATATTCCTGCCAAGAATGCACCACCTGTGACTGGTGAAAAGCAAAGGTGGGGCAGAGCAGGTTCAAAGTCATGCTTTGGAATGTGAGGTCTGGATACCCTCGATGTTTGATAAGGGCATGAAAGACAGGATACACAACTGCTTCAAACTGAAGGAGACTGTGCGTTATGGCAGTTGAGTTTCCTGTGTGCTCCTGGAGAAGCTCCTGGGCAGGAGAGGAAGAAGAGATACTGTTAACGACTGTTGGCAACATGAATGAATTCCTTGTATGGCAAGGTTATGTTGGCATCATACTGACCTCAATCCCTGGGTCGGGAAGATCCTCTGGAGAAGGAAATGGCAACCCACTCCAGTACTCTCACCTGGAAAATCCCATGGATGGAAGAGCCTCATAGGCTACAGTCTGTGGAGTCGCAAAGAGTCAGACACAATTGAGTGACTTCACCTCACCTTTATATACTGGTCAGGAAGATAGAATTTTTGTTTGTGGGAAATAAACACTGGAGGTCCCTTAGAGAGGATGGGACCTTATTATTAGTCACATTTTTCTCTCTTTCAAGAGACTCTGGACCCAGAAGAAAGGAGCAGGAAACAAGTAGGCCAAGTCTATCTCACCAAGCAAAACTGCCAAGCTTGCCAACTCCACTCTAGCCCCTTTTTCTGCTTACTTCCTCCTGAGCTCTCTCCCTCTCTCCATCTCTAGCCACTCCCCCATATCTTCTTCTTACAAGACGCTTCTTTCAATTTGGCTATTACATAATTTCCAGTCTCTGTGATAGCAGTTTTTCGTTCTGGGGATATAAGAATCTCAATAAGGAACACTTGAAAAGAACATGCCTCCAAGGCTCAAAGGAATTAATCTCTAAACATAGAATTTCCCACACTGGAAGTAGATGATGAAACCCTGACTTATCTTTCTCCACACGTGTCATGAGATTCTTGCCACTTGGGAAGCAGCTAGCCCTGCCCTGATAACCTGAGATTCCTCAGACCACCTGGAAGAGTTGGGCATTCTCCCCCATCATCCCTGGACCCTTAGCTCAAAAGGAGGCTCTTCCCTTTTGGTGCTGAAGATAGTTTGATACAGAGGATGAAATCACCCTATTAAGTAAAATTCCACAACAGAGTGTTAAAAAGACCTGATAAAATATACACAGTTATTAAATATTGTCATCAAGATGAGCAATAAATCAGACATTTTATGGTTTCTGATTATAAATTCCATTTATTCCATAAGCGTTTCTAGAAAAAAAATGCAGACGCAACAGAGATTTAAGCATGCCTGGGATGGGTGCATTTTATCTTTGCTATGAGGCTGCTGCCTCCCCAGGGAAGCATGAAGGGCCCTCCTGGGGCCATCAGGTACCAGCTGAGGTCTATCTGGGACTCAGAGAGCAGCATCTGAGAATATTCCTATAAAGTTTTTGCAAGTCAGGAATTCCAGCCAGATTCCTTGTGGAGGTGAACTTGAAGATAGCCTGTCCATTCCAAGCCCCAGACCAAGCTGAAGGAGAGGAGTCAGGTGGCAAGAATCCATGTGGGTCCTGGCAGGCAGCGCTAACCAGTATAGATCGTTAAAGGGGAGTCAGAACAAGACTCTGAGGACTTCCCAGGTGGCTCAGTGGTAAAGAATCTGCTTGCAGTGCGGGAGATGCTAGAGATGCAGGTTCAATCCCTGAGTTGGGAAGATCTCATGAAGAAGGCAACGGCAACGCACTCCAGTGTTCTTGCGCTGGCAAACCCCATGGACAGAGGAGCCTGGAGGGCTACAGAGCCCTGCTCTCTGGGGTCACGGAGAGTCAGACATGGCTGAGCACACACAGCACACATGCCCAGGACGTGAACTCTCTGGAGGAGAGCCCACTGAAGACCAGGGAGTGAGCCAATCCCAGGGAGCGTGGTGAGCCTCAGTCAGCATCGACCTTCGCGTGCTCCAGCACTTCACACTTCACATCACGTTTCTTCACATCTGACATGACCCTCCGGCATAGGCATAGTGGTTTTCATCCTATAGACAGAGCACCTTATAGATGTCTCACTCACACAAGTGGGCCTCTCTCAGCTCCTGCTAATGCTGTGCTCCTGCTAATTTATCTTTAAAGTGGTTCTAGCTCATGGAGAAAAGACAAAAGCAGGCCATGTCATAACATTCCTTGTCACGGGATTTGACCTGCTTCTGGTCTGGGAATGACTCATGTTATTCCTTGATCAGATTTCTCTTGTTCTGTCTGGCTTGGTCTTTTTGTGATCACACATTGGGAAGTGAATAGGGCCTGTCACCTGAGGACAAGCTAGAGTGTCAAGACAAGCTGTGGGTCATCTGCAGGCCAGGTGGTCCAAACAAGGAGGCAGGTAAGTGGAGTGTACCTGAGTGGGCCTCTACCCATGCACCCTGTGGCTGGTTTAGTACCTGGGATCTTGTCATGAGGTTTGTGTGACAGTGCTCAGCCTCATGAGTCCCAGCTGCTGCCTACACTCACTCTCTCTCACACATACACACACACACGCACTCATACCAGATACACACAAACCCCACACTGATTGAGGGGCATGGATGTGCATCTTTGTACAACACTCAAAGTGTTTGCTAGACACTGGGGAGCACTGGCTTTTGGAAAAAGACAAGATAAATCACTCTAGAGAGGGAGAAAAGGAAAAAAAGATGATAAAGAAAAAAACCTGCTTTCTCCCCCCTTTCAAATGCCACAGGAAAATGTCAAGGAAATTGCTTTACTGGAAATAACAGAGAGGTTCAAAACAAAATTGTCAAGTGTCATCCCTTGGCCTGACTTTCTCTTCACACAGGGCTCCTCTCCCCCTGCCTATTAGCTGCCTTCCTGCCTCTGCCTCCAGACCTCTCAGGAAGCCACTTCTCCAGCCTCCAAAGGAGGATGAACTGAAAAACAGCCCTTGGAAAGCTTGTCACTATGAGGAATAATAGATAGTAAATAAAAGGTCAAAGAAGTGGGTGAGAGATCTTCCTTGGCCAGCTGGCTATACCCAAGTCTGGGACAATGTCCCCCAGGGACCACGTAGGGGGCATTTTATCATCATTTTCAGTGTCATCATTATCCAAGCCTTTATTACCCGAATTGATTGTGAGAGGTTGTGCCCAGGTCACTGTCAACAGGAAATTACATACAGATACTTCTGCCTTCTTGTAGCTTAAAATCCATCACATGTTTCACAGTCCTGCAAAAACCTTCCCTGAATTACTGTTTATTCTAGGCCTTCCCTGGTGGCTCAGATGGTAAAGAACCTGCCTGCAGTGCAGGAGACCCAGGCTCAATTCCTTGGTCGGGAAGACCCCCTGAAGAAGAGAATGTCCTCACTCCAGTATTCTTGCCTGGAGAATTCCATGGACAGAGGAGCCTGGCAGGCTACAGTCCATGGGGTTGCAGAGAGTCAGACACGACTGAGTGACTAACACTTTCACTTTTTTCTCTACTTCTATTATAACAGCAACCACAACAGTGCTTGGCTGTGAGACACAGGACAGGAGAGTTTTTGCATAATTATAGGATCATTTATTCCAAAATCAATTCCCAAGCTTCTGTGTTATATGCCAGGCCCTTGGCTGGAATCTCCAGACAGAGCAATAGACAAAACATGGATTCTGCCCTCAAGGAACTCACAGATGCTATGAGCTATTATATTCGATTTTTTGTTTCTTCTAAAGTGTAGGAAAACTATCTTTAAAGAAAATGTTTCAAGAAAGCCCAACATCTTAGACTAAAAAAATCAAGCTTTTTGGTGACATGGAAAGAGTGGATGGAGAAAACTTGTAAAAGAGAGAGTATAAATCCCAAAGCCTCAGGGAAGCCTGGTCATTTTTCTTGTTGTTTTAGTCCCTAAGTCATATCTGACTCTTTTGTGACCCCACGGACTGTAGACTGCCAGGCTCCTCTGTTCTTGGGATTTCCCAGACAAGACTACCAGAGTGGGTTTCCATTTCCTTCTCCAGGGGATCTTCCTGACCCAGCAATAGAACTGGTGTCTCCTGCACTGGCAAGTAGTTTCTTTACCACTGGGAAGCTCTGGTAATTTTTTTATCCCACAGTTGACCACTGGAGAACACAGGATGTGGTAGCGATTCTGCTGGAGCTCAAAGTCTTTCTCCTGCTTCCCCCCAGGTCCTAAAATACAACAAGGAAGGAAAGCCAGCTGTTGCCCCACTGAGCTCATTCTCTGCAGAAATGATAGATTTTGTCAAGGTTTTCTCAAATCTCAATTCACAACAAAGCTTTTCATTTCTACAGACCTATTTCTGATATGGAATATCCAAGCTGGGACTGGGAATCAATATTCTGATCCTTTACCTGGATCAGAAGGAGAACGCTGCCAAAATAAAGCCCTTAACCAATCATTTGGTGGACTTTGATAAGCCAAACCGAAAAGACCCTAAGTGTTCGTCATATGTATATAAACTAGTTTAGAGTATTATACTGTAATATAGGCAATTTTAGAAGGAAAGGAGAAAGATTTGCCCAACAAACAGAATACTCAAGAAGCAGCAAAATAGTTAAGACATAACTTATTGTTGTTCAGTTACTAAGTCATGTCTGATTCTTTGCGACCCCTTTCTGCAGCAGGCCAGGTTCCTCTGTCCACTCTCTCCTGGAGTTTGCTCAGATTTATGTTTATTGAGTCAGTGAGGCTAACTAACCATCTCATCCTCTGTCATTCCCTTCTCCTGCCCTCGAGCTTTTCCAGCATCAGGGTCTTTTCCGATGAGTTGGCTCTTTGCATCAGGGGGCCAAAGTAAGATGTAACTACAACCCTCAAAATCAAGGCCTATAATTTTTTTTAACATTGCAATTAAGAAACTTGACCAATTAATTATATAGAATTCTAGATTTAATTTTCTTCATATAATACTTAGTGATGTTCATTTAATGGAGAACAACTTACTATTATTTTACTGCTGATGCTCTCCTTTTTGCTTTTAATAATGGTAACTAGAAAACTAAATGTCATGATGAAAACAAATCAGCTCAAAAGAAATCCCTGAACCTCAGGATGAAAAACATGACTCTCCAAGCATGCCACCTGCCACAGGTTCACGGCCCCTGTTCTATGTCTTGCTGGACTGTCAGTCAAAGTGATTGACATCATTTGTGCAGAAGGAGAGGCGATGGACCACATCCTCCCCAACCTATATAAACCTTGGAGCCTGAGTGAGACCAAGAAGGCCTTTATCTCTTAATTATTTCCCCACTGAACCACCAAGACATCATGCTAAGCACTCTGTTACAGTTTTGAGTGCCACTGCTGCCCACTTTAAATCTGACCCAACACCCAAGCATAATTCATTAATAAGATCTTCATGGTCCCGGATTTCAATAGAGCCACTATCCACTGATGGGAGAATAAATATCACCAGGCTGGATATGTTCTGAAAAACTCAATTGTATCTGTGCTCATTATATGCATCACCCCATCCTTCCAATGACATCTGTTCACAGGCCCATAGATAGACCAACTTTACTGAGTTATTTTCAAATTTATAAAAATTTGATAAAGCAAACCAGAACACAGTGAGTGGCCATTTGATAATACAAATAGGATGGCTGTTGTGAAAAGGAGGAATGAGAGGCATAGATCTTGGCGGAACCAGCCAATACATGAGACAGTCACTCCAGGTGATCAAGACGGGCAGAAAGATGGAAGAAGGACACCGAGAAATTGACAAATATGGTCATTCCTAAGTGTGTTGCTATCTATCTGTGCTTTTTATAAACTTTCTGAATCCTTCCACCCAAAGCCGGATCCTGTGGAGCCCCGGGAAAATTTAAAAGAGGACTTCCTCAGAACTAATCCAAGGCTGGCCAAAGTGCCTGAGCTCCGTGTCCTCACCTGTTGGAGAATGATTTGCACCAGATCTGCTGAATCTACTCTGCTTTTGCTGAAGGGGGTCTGGGATTTGGCAGAGGGGTGCCCAGCGGGGGAAAGCTTTGGTAATAAGAAGTCCTAGGTGCACTAGCCCACAGTCCAGTGGCACAGAAGACTGAATGAAGCTCGTGAACGTGCCAAGGGAATTCTAGGGATGTGCACAGCCTGTGTTCACAAGGAGACTTGAAATCCCTTAAAGGCACTAACAGGTTTTCCCAGTTTTAGGACTGAAATTGGCTGAGCCACTTCATTTTTAATTGGGAGAAATTGCAGAAGCTTCAGGGAAACAAGGGGAGGAAGAAGACAAGGTACATGATGAGAAAGGAAGGGCCTAGGAGACGGAGAGTTGAAAGCACAAAGGAAGAGAGAGGAAAAAGCCTCCCCTGAGAAGCCAGGGCAGGACGCCACACGGGACAAAACCAGTGTGGGCTGAGATCCCGAGGAGGAATAGACCAAGGAGGCCAAGTTGTCACTCTCTTACTTACTCCTTAGATTAATTGCAAGAAAACAAGCCCACAGATGCCAAGGATTTGTGTTGAAAAACTCTGTATGTCAGGCTATACAAATCAATTAATAAACATACAAGGGGCAACAAAGCATAAGCTATATTTCATAGCTAGTAGCTATAGTTTTAGCATCAAAGTATAAAAGCCCATTATAATGCTATCCAGTCCTGCTGCGTCTGCCTGCCTACAATACCTCCCCATTCTCAGAAGTCACTCATTGCCTCAGTAGCTTTATTTATTTACTCTTGATTTATATTCCACCTACCTAGAAAAAAGGGTCTGAGACAGCTTGTGATGTTAAAATATATGGAAAGCGGAAAAGCTAAAAATGAAAACAGGAACACTAACCCGTCAAAATGAACAAGGGAGGAAACGCAAGCAGCACCACCTGGTCTGGGCGAACGAGAGCGAGTGAACTTCAAACGGAGCTGCCGAGCCGGAGGAGAACACGTATGTTGGCTTGAATGTCCTCCGTGATGGAGACAGGAGGAAATCAGCTCACGTGGTCACACAGACTCTTGCTGGGCACCTTTTGGCATGTGCAGCAACAGATAAGAAACTGACTCTATTTTAGCTACAGATAAAGAGCATTTATAGCCGTCCCTTCTGATGGCCTTTCTTATGTCTGCTCCCTGTAGATGGCAGCTTGCAGGTCCTCTGTTGAGCAGGGTCAGGTTCTTAAGTAGCCCCCATCACAGCACCTTCTACCAGGTCCAGCATGGTGGTTCTGAAACAGGGATACTTCTAAACCACAGATCTGAGTTCCCAGCAAACATTATGATGGAATGGGATTCAGTGGAGGGGCAGAGCTCAAAGGTATCTCTATAAATACAATGTTATGTGGCAGCCTGGATGGAAGGGGAGTTTGGGGGAGAATGGATACAAGTCTATGTATGGCTGAGTCCCTTTGCTGTCCACCTGAAACTATCACACTGTTGTTAATTGGCTATATTCCAATATAAAATAAAAAATTTAAATATATATAGGTATAGATAGATACACAGCAGTACCCACAGGTCATTTCTGATGCTCATACCTATACTCCAGGTTGAAAGGGTTTTATTTCAATCATTTTCTCTCTGAGAATCAGCTTCTAAATTTTGCAAGTTGGTGTCTTTCTATCAGCATGTTCTCACCTTGAAAGTTCAAGGGAACTAGAAGGCCTTGAACCTTGGAAATGGTAATGTGCCTCGTACCCCATGGGGAGGGGAGACTGAGGTCCTGCTCAAAGCTACAAAGGGATACAGCTTAAAGAGAAGCCCCACCGGCTCGCAGCCTGGTGTCAGATCCTGGGCTAAGTTCCAGAGACACACCAACCAGGACAGGTGCGTCCACCAACGAAGTGAGGACTTTGGAACTTCTACTCAAAGGGAAGAAGCTGACACTCAGAGAATACCTAGTCTTCACCAGACACCACTGCCAGGCATTCCACACCGAGAACTTCAGCTCATGTGCTTTTTTTTTTTTTTTTTTTGAAATAGCATCATTATCCTGTTTTACTATTAAAAAGAAAAAAAAAAAAACCCACACACAGGCTCAGAAGAGCTAAAATAACCTCAAGATCACACAAGCATTGGTAAAACCAGGATTCAACTCAGCTCCATTTACACCCAAAGCCCACCTGCTCCCTTTCTGCTGTTTTTCACTGAGGAAATACTTCCCCTTCTCTGGGTTGCGCCTTCACCAGAGCTCAGCAGCATGGACTTGTTAAAGGCCAAGTCTCTGTAGTCAGAATTCCCGGGCTCATGTCTTAGCCTCACCTCTTGAAGGCTGCAGACCTTTAGGCAAGTTACTTTCACTTTTCATGTCTCAGTTCTTCCATCTTGTGTGATTGGCATCTCTCCTGCAGAGTGATGCTAGTGGTCAAGAACCTAGAGACGTAAGAGACACAGGTTTACCCTGGCTCGGGAAGAGCCCCTAGAGGAGGCTCGGCAACTCAGTCCAGTATTCCTGCCAGAGAATCCCATGGACAGAGGAGTCTGTTGGGCCACAGTCCGTGGGGTCACAAAGAGTCAGACATGACTGAAGCAACTTAGCACCCACACACACTGCAGAGAAGTGGCCTAAATCAAATGTGATGACTTCCACACAGCACATAGTAATCAGCAAATGCCAGCCGATCTAGACCTCTAGCAAGGATGAAGACCCTTGGGTTTAGGGAAGATGGATTAAGCAACTGGCAGTGCTCACGTTGTAGTGATGGCTCCCACCTGGATGACCGAGGCAAGGCCTTGGAGTTAGCCCTGTTCCCAACAGGAATTCCGAGCACTATCTTGGGTGAGGAGGACGGGGACAGGAGAGAAAGGATGTGACGATGGCAGCTGACTTGAGATCCACAATTAAGTCTTCTAAATTATCACTGAAGTTTCCTTCTGTGTCTAAAAGTCTATATAATCTTACTAAGAATAAAATAAAATGAGAACATAAATTTTTAGAAATAGCATTTGGAAGCCTGAAAGCTGGCATCGACTAAGCCATCTGAAATAATGTTAAATTTTATTTGGCTTAAAAGAGGAGCAAGGAAAGGATGGGCCAGCTTCTCGGGGAGGCTCAGGAGCATTAACAGATGTCAGAGGCTGCAGAGCTTCTTGGGTCCTGGTTTATGTCCACAGCCCCTGGAAGGGGAAGAGAAAAACGGTCAAGCTAGGAAGGGTAGGAAGAGTCCTGTTAGAATGACACAGGGAGGCATGCGCTTGGAAGGGACTGTCTTTCTCTGAAACAACGGTGCTCCCATGAGCTGGAGGAGAGGAGAGGAGAGTGGGCGAGAGTTTGAGCCAAGAGATGAGACCCCCTCCCTCCCTCAGCTGCCCCTGATGGGCGAGGGCGGACAGGGAAGACTTGTCAGTCCCGAGGGGACAAGACAAAGGGGTTACAAATCAAATGACTGAGCCCATCACTGCCCCCAGTTAGGAGCTGAGGAAACTGAAGGCAGAAGGGAAGTGTCAGTGGAAAAAGACGAGGGTCTCTTGTCTCTTGTTTCTGGCCTGGGGGAAAGATCGCCATCAACATCCTCACATTGAAGCTTAGCTAAGGAAAAAGCAAATAGAGGTAAACGTTTGTGTTAATCTACCCAAGGGCTCTACTGAGTTCCCAGGTAGAATAGTGGTGGGAACAGGAAGTGAGTCGCCTTCATGGTCGGGGGTGAGCTCTGCAAGGAACCGCAGGCAGTGTGTGAAAGAGGGGGCAGGTTACAGGGCAGGGCGCCCAGAGAGGTCCGAGCTGGGAGTGGATGCTGCGAGATCAGGTCAGCGGGGTGCTTCATGGAGCAGGCGGCTCATGAAGGGGGAGATTTGAAGGGAGTGAGGCATCTGGAAATGGAACAGAAGAAGGACGAATTTAAACACACACACAGTTGATGATGGAGAGAGAGGCTGCCAGAGCTCAGTGCGGGGGAGGGAAGGGAAGAGGCTCGGGCTGGCTCTGGAAGGAGCAGGTGATGGGGTGGCAGGAGGGGAAGCTGTGTCATCTCCAGGCTGAGGCGGGCTGGCAGTGGAGACGGCTGAGACGCCGGGGCCACAGATACAATCGCAGAGTTGCGCTTAGGGAAGATTAACCTCCTGGCAGTGGGCAAGATGAGGTGGGAGTCAGAGAGACTGTGGGCAGAGATCCCAAGGAGAGAAGTAGGTGAGGTCCCCCTGGGAAGAAGTGAAGGGCTTTCCCGGAGGGGAGGGATGAGGAGATGGGCAAGATGCTTTGATAAAACCTGGCAGAGAGGACTAGAGGGAAAGGGTGGGAGAGAGGTAATGCAGCCCCACAACCTCCCCAGTGAAACCACAGGCACCCCACACTCCCGGCTGCTCCCAGACTGTAAGGTTCTCACTCTGATGGGTCCGGAGGGCCAGTGAGGAGGGAACAAAAGGAGGTCCCTTAGCGCAGGCGCTTAAATCAGCGTTAAAGCACACAGGCTCCTTCATGGAGAAACAGAGCTGCTAGGTCTGTTCAAGGTTTCCTCAGGCTCCATGCTCTCCATGCAGGTGGGGTGTGATGTCCCTTAATCCCTGTGTTCAACGCTCTCTTCCCCTCTAGGTCTCTAGCAATCCAGGCGTCGCCTCCTTCAAACTTGTACCTACAGCACCATCTGCTGGTGTGGGATCCTGCGGCATCTGGGCTTGTGCTAAATCTTCCTTCTGTGCCCTCAACACGCCCTCACCCGCCATACCTATTCCCTGCCCATCTCACCCACCCACCCACGCACACACATATACCCAAACGCACAGAGCACACATATGCACACACAGACACACAGATGCACCTACAGAGATGCACACACAGAACAGATATAGATGCAGACACTAGTGTGTGCATACACACACACGCGGCCGGCTCTTTCTCTCTTCGACACCCCGGCCTCCGTACATGCACCTCCTGCCCGCCTGGCCTCCTGCGCTTGCTTCCGCTCTGCGCTCCCCAGCCCCCGAGCTCTGCTCTCTGGCAGGACCGGGAACTGAAGCTGAGCCTTGCTTTCCCAGCCCTGCTGCAAAGTGGAACCGGCAGACGGGTAGGACGGCAGGATTTGAGAGGACAACCAGCTGGGCGTCTGAGAAGTTAATCTGCTGGTTAATTTGCTGCAGACTGCTAACTGTTCCTGTGATTCCCTCCGACCCTCGGCTCCCCCATCCCAGGGACCTGGGAGGAGAGAGGCTGGCCCTTCTTCCCGCCCACCAGTGTCCTGCTCTCTGTCTTGGCATCTGCACACACCATGCCCTGCTCATTCCAGAAGATTCCGGAAGACAACCTGGCTCCTCCACACGCATTTCCTATTAACCCACTTTCCCAAAGACATTGGTTTGTCTAAAGGATCCCAAGTTCAGATGGATTTTATTTCTAAACCAGAAAAATCATGGCACTAATGAAAATAACTGCCTTTTAAGAAAATGCCACTCCCTGCCACATCTCTTAATAGCTGCCTCTTGGCAGCAGCCTAAATGATGAGTCCACCAACCTGCTTAAAATGTATGGGAGGTTCTTTCAAAAGTAATCCAAGGGTCATTTCTGACTGCAGATGTGAAATCTTTTGTCAGTGGTCGCCGGTCCCATGCAGGGCACAGGTATTTGTAGTCCACACAGATTTGTGTGTGTGTGTTTGGGGGAGAACACACATACACACACTGAGTTCATGCAAGGTAGGTTCTTGGTTCTGAACATTCATTCCTCTGGGCTTTGGGGATCCATGGAGAATAGGTGCCCTGTACCTGCAGACAGGTGGGTCCAGGTCTCTGATGCTCTGCTCCCTGGGTTAGTATCAGCCTCCGGGTCCCCAGCATCCCCATCCCCCACTGAGAAGCAGACCCCACCCACCCATCGCAATGTCACGACTCACTTGCCTGGCAGTTCCCAAGTCCCAGCCACAGTCTATTGATGATGCTGAGGATCACTGGCCCTCACCTCCAAAAGGCATTCATATTTTGGTTCTGTGTTGCTTTTGCCCAGCTAAATTTGGGACAAGACTGGAGAGAATAAAAGGATGAAAAGACAGATGTGTGTGTGTGTGTGTGTGTGTGTGTGTGTGTGTGTATGCATGCGCATGCTTGTAGAAACAGGGAGAGTGGAGGAGGCAGCTAGCTCTCTAGGCCGGGCCAAGCAGGTGGGTATGAGTATTCTCAGGCTCTGCTGGCATCATTCTCAATTGTTTGTTTTAAACAGCTCTCAAATGCAGAGCCGGAGGAACGAGTCAGGCTAGTTGAACAAATAAGGGACTATCTCTGGAAGAGCTCAGGTTGCTAACTGATCAGCTAGTCTATATGAACATAACATATTTTGGGTTTTCCTGAGTGGCTGTCTTCAGAGGCACGTTCCTAGCTGGTAAGCCATGTAATCCACGTCTTTGTCCAGTGTGACACAGGAAAACCTGCTTTGGAGTCTAGCAGAGAGTCGCTTGAACATTGGCTTCCGCCATGCACCAGCTGTGTGACCTTGAGTCACCTAGGTAATGTTTTCTGAGCCTCTGCGTGATTGGAAAGTGGAGACATGGAGGCCTGCCTTCCAGGGCACGTACACGCTGTCTCACGGTAGAGCATGTCACCAAGCGCAGTAAATGAAGTATATACCGTCTGTCTCCCTGGCCATCCAGCAGAGGCAGGAAGACAAGAGGAAGAGCCTCAGCACCTCAAGCCCAAGACAGATGGGCAGTCCAGGTGGCAGATCCCCTGGGCAGAGGGCAACGAGACACAGCAGCAATCCTGTCCCCTAAGTGCGGGTACTGCTGGAATCAGACGACCTTGGGTTGTTGAAACCCAGAAACCTTTAGAACAAGGCAGAACTGAGACTAATGGAAATTAGCAAGAGGCAGAGGTCAGCTCAGCCTTAGGAGAGACGTTCTGACTGCGAGAGCTCTCCAACAAAGGGCCGGAGGTAACAAGCTCCCTGTCACCGGGTGCGCTCAAACAAAGTCAGATAATCCCAGCCAGGGACGGCGTGGAGGGAAACCTTTTGATGCAGTGGAAGGTCCAACTCTATCAAAATGGAAATCGAATGTTCTCCCAATGCTAAGTCTTTGTTTCTGTGAAAGAGAAAGAGAGAATCGCTGAGCCTATGTTCCCTTAAAACCCAACACTCTGGAAGTCCCTGGTCCCTGCTGGAGGCAAAGAATTAATAGGGAACCTCTGGAGTTTCAGAGCCTTGTGCTGGGGCCATTAAGCAATCCGTACAGAGCAAGAGGGAGAGTGTGTCTGGGAGGAAGGTTTAAAGTAATAATTAGCCTTTGTTACAGTCTTAATTGAAACTGGTGAGTCCAAAGAGAGGATCTCAGGTCGACCTTGCCTGGCCCTCTCACCAGCAGCAGCGGAAAGATGCCCTCAAACACCAGCGGCCAGAAGCCCTGCGTTGGGCAGAGGAGTAATCTGAGGTTACTCTCCTGATGTGTTCTGTCCTCATTGATGTTCTTTGTCTCTCACTGAATTGCTTTCCTTTCTCCCTCCTTTTCTTCCCTACCTGCTTGCACCTCCAGAAGGATACATGGCATTCCAAAGGATACAGTCCTTCTGCGTCTTGAATGCCGGGTAATTCTGGGGTTGGCTGACCTTACCCTGCTCCGTCACTTCCCTTCTTACCCTACCTTTTTTGCCTCTCACAAATCGAGGCACCTCATGCATTTCATCCCCCTTTTAAAAATTATTTTTGATTTTTTTAAATTGGAGGGCAATTGCTTGACAATGTTATGTTGGTGTCTGCCGTACAGCAACGTGAATCAGCTGTGTGTAAATATACATCCCCTTCCTCTTGAGCCTCAGTCACGTCTGACTCTTTGTGATCCCATGGACTATAGCCTGCCAGGCTCCTTTATCCATGGAATTCCATTCTCCAGGCCAGAATACTGGAGTGGGTAGCCATTCCCTTCTCCAGGGGATCTTCCTGACCCAGGGATCGAACCCACTGTGGGTAGATTCTTTGTTGTCTGAGGCACCAGGGAAGCCCAACTTCCCATTAGCAATTTTCTATTCGTTGCACCCTCTCCTTCCTCCACTGTGTACATGTCTGTTCTCTATGTCTGCCTCTCTATTCCTGCCCTCCAAATAGGTCCATCAGTACCGTTTATTAGATTCCATATATATGCATTAATATGCTGATTTCATGTAGCCCTTTCTACAGGCACCCCGAACTCATCAGGTTCACTCTCAGGCCCTGCACTGGTTTATCTGAAATTTGATTATATTGGGTCCCTTGAAATCAATAGCTAAGGATGCATCGGAATGCTTCCTCAATTTAACCAGTTCCACGAGTTTAGGATGGCCCTCCAGCCCCAGTGGCAGCCTGTGCTCATGGTGTCTTTTTAGGGAAGAGAAGGTGGACAGGAAGAGGGAGGGGGCCTGTTCTCATAGTGGAAATTGGCTGGGAAGGCTGAGTCTCCATGGCCGTGGTTTACAGGCTGGGCTCAGACAGAAGGAAAGGGGAGCCCTCCCCTCATTCTCTTATCAGCCTGCAGCCCTGGTTTCCATGTGGGTTCCTGTTTCTGCAGCTCCAAGGCTGGGTGGCAGGGAGTCAGCGTAGGGAGGCGGTGGCTGGCTGACTTCCATGGTTCCTTCTTGGGGACACTCTGAAGAGCCTCAGCCTACTGTCCCATGGCATCAATAGGACTCCGAGAGCATCGACTAACATAGGTTTTTGATAAAGGACAAGAAGGTCCAGGCACTGGGAGATGAAGACGGACACAGGGAAAGACATGAATGAGGGTCTCACAGAGGTGGGCTTGGAGGAAGCCATGTCAGTGAAGGTTACAGAGCCGCCTGGGATTCAGAGGCAACCCCACTTGTCTACGTACGCCCTTCCTTCCTCACCGCCTAGTGGGCCGCCTGGACACACATTAGAGTGGCCTCCATCTCCCAGAGAGCCATTCATAAAAGAAGCACAAGTTTACAAACAGAAGAAGCCAAGACGAGAGAGCGTCCTGAGGCTCTGGGGCAGGCAGCTTGCTCATGTACTAACTACTTGAGGAAAGCCTCCTCCATTTCCCCCACTTAGCAGGACCCCACATCATAATTTCAATGTGCTTTCCAGCTTTGAAAACCTAATATCCTTTTTGGATATTTGTGGCACATACAGGCTGAGCACCTTCTGCCTGAAGGACTTGAGAGCTTGTCTCCATACATCTCAGTTAATGCAGCTCAGTTTTTACCTAAACCGTAAGGAAAACGTCCAATAACTCGCATTATGGGATTTGGAGCCATCTTGCCTTGAAATAGAAAACCAGTGTGCGGTGTTCTGTGAGAGGATCAGTTGCAGCCTTGGCTGTCTGTCTAAAACCCTGATGTGAGCAATATATGGATGTCAGGACCTGTTTTGAAACTAGATACTTAGATATGGAAACTTCCTTTAAAAATAACTTTACTCTCAGAAAGGAAACCTCAATCCATAATAAGGAGGCTGTTCAGTTCAGAGTGCGGGCTTCCAAGGTTAGTTCTGTCTGTGAAATTAATACATCAATAAATATGCTGAGTGAACAAATAAATGAGCCTTCTACCTGAAACGTAAGACCCTTGAATAGAAGGTTCCCAGGGTCACTCTGCTCCCTGCAGACCCCTCAGGGACTAGGAAGCACTCTTATCTGGTGGTTTATTTTTTAGTGTGGGGGATAGGGAAGGTCATTTAAAAATGACTCCCCTAGGGGCTTCCCTGGTGGTCCACTGGATAAGACTTCAGCTTCCAATGCAGGAGGTGCAGGTTTAATTCCTGATCTGGGTGCTAAGGTTCCACATGCCTCACAGTCAAGAAGACCAAAATATAAAACAGAGGGAATATTGTAACAGACTGAGTAAAGGCTTTAAAAGTGGTCCACATCAAAGGAAACTAAAAAACTTAAAGAAAATGACTTTCAAAAGTCAGCGGCAACTTTTAACTGTGTGTTCCCTATACCCTCCGCCCCAGTGAAGCCAGAAATACATACTCTTCTCCTCTGTACACCGTTCTCTGCCTGTCAGGCACATCCCCCAAATTTATCAGAATCTGAGAGCCCCTAGATCAACTCATCACTGGTTTTGCAACGCACGTCCCCGCCCCCATCCCCTCCCCTCCCCACCCCACCCCCACCCCCCGCTGCTGCCAAATTCCTTGCATATTGAGTTTCTAAGTTGTGTCGACTCTTTGTGACTCCATGGGCTATATGTAACCCACCAGGCTCCTCTGTCCACGGGATTCTTCAGGCAAGAATACTGAAGTGGGTTGCCATTTCCTTCTCCAGGGGATCTTTCTGACCCAGGAGTTGAACCTGCATCTCCTGCTGGGCAGGCGGATTCTTTACCACTGAGCCAGCTGGGGAGCCCCATATTTTATTTAGGCTGATATTAAACTGAACTTGTAGTCCTTGAGCCCATACTGAGGGCAGCCAGTGGGGGGAAAGGAGAGCTACACGCCCGACCTGGGGTTTAAGAATGGGCTCCAGATGTACAGTGGGGACACAGAAGGGCACACCGTCCCTGCGGGCACTGAAGACGATGCCTAATGCAGAGTGGAGACAGGACTAAGCAGGGCCCACTCGTCTCGAGCCACTGCCTGGGGCAGTGATCTGAGGCAGGCCAGTAACACTGCGAGCAGCTGGGTGGCTTATGCCACCTTTCCCCCACCCCCCCATCTAAGACATATTCATTAGTGAAATATCAGAAACCTCAGGGGCAGCATGTGCTTCTAATTCATTTTCCAATTGTATAATGAGCCAGAAGTGAAATTTTTAGGGTGAATTTAATTGACCTTTACAGCAACATCAGGCAGATTGGCTTAAATGCTATTAAAGCAAAATGTAACCCGGTGAGACTTTCTGGAAGGTTATTGGAAAATCTATCAAGTTGTTTTTTTCTTAATTTTCATCAAGAAAGGAAAGAAAGATAGAGGACACAGAAGGAGGAACAGACAGAGAGGGAGAGGGGTGAGAATTAAAGTCAGGATGAGATGGAAGAGAGGCTGGAAGGGCAGGGAGGATTCGGGGGGCTGCCCACGACCCTACTGCCCCATTGCTGGGGGTGATGTTTTAATTTAGAAGGAGAACATGTAATCAAGCCACAGATCCAAGTGGTCTGAGAGTAGCTGCAGCACTTGGGGATGGGACAGTGTGGTCCTCACTTTGTTAATATTTGGTGTTGATGTTCAGAACTTCTCTGGTACTGTCATGGAACCGAAGGGACATCTCTGGGAGTTGGCAGGGGGCTTCTTTCTGACCCCATTGTCCCTTTCACCAAAGACAGGTTCAGTCTCAGCACCAACGTACCCCTGGGAAGCCAGGGAGCCAGGCGTGCCACTGAAGGGCTCCTCCAGGGCTAAGGTGGCACCCTCGGGGAAGGGCTGATTAGCAGTGGACAGAGTGCTAAAGCTTGTGGCAAGCTGGGCTCGACTCTAACTATTGTCGGGTCAGATGGTGGTGGCCAGTGTGTTAGGGGCACGGCCCTGGTGGCTCACAGAGTAAAAAATCTGCCTGCAATGCAGGAAACCTGGGTCCAGTTCGTGGGTCAGGAAGATTCTCTGGAGGAGGGAATGGCAACCCACTCCAGGATTCTTGCCTGGAGAATTCCCTGGACAAAGGAGCCTGGTGGGGTACAGTCCATGGGGTCTCAAAGAGTCAGACATGACTGAGTGACTAACATTTTTTCACAGCGCTGGGCATCGGAACCAGTCCTCATCAGCTCACTTACCACTGGCATTAGCAATGTGTGTGTGTGTGTGTGTGTGTGTGTGTGTGTGTGTGTGTGTGTGTCACTCAGTCGTGCCCAACTCTTTGCGACCCCATGGACTGCAGCCCACCAGGCTCTTCTATCCATGGGATTTTCCAGGCAAGAATACTGGAGTGGGTTGCCATTTCCTTCTCCAGGGGATCTTCCTGACCCAAGGATAGAACTCAGGTCTCCTGGCATTAGCGGAGTCGCTGGCAACCAGGAAGCCAGGAAGATAAGGGGAAAGAGAGGTGTGTGTGTCCATGAAGGGTGTGAAAATAAGGGGAAAGATGTAGGCCCATCACCACCTGAGGAGGAGCAGGTAAGGACTCAGGAGGCGGGTGATCTGAGGCAGAGATCCAGGCCTGACAGAGAACATGGGTATGTGGGCGGGGGGATGCAGCTGGGGGGTGCTGAGGCTGACCCAGAAGTCTGGGAACCCTCTGTGGTTCCTGCAGGGTCTTCAGTAGCCAAAGGCCCTGCCTAGACCGCAGCCCTCCCAATAAACTCCCCTCCCCAGGACTGGCCAACATGTAAGAACAGTAGTGTTTTCTAGGGAAGGATTGCCCTTTGGGGCAGAAAGGAGGGGACACAGTGGGCCCAAGGCCACGGTGGCTAGAGAAGCCCGTTTGCAAGGCTGGCCCTTGGCTGGCATCTGGGAACTTGGCTCTCAGAGTGTCCCCGTCACCGGTTAACTTATAAGGCTAATTTTCGGTGCCTGGACTCTTTGTGCAGACAACATGGTTTATGTTGAACACCTGCTTTCTTTCCTTTTGGGAGTCTGGGGTGTCGGTGTGAGGCAGAGGGTGCCCACGTGAGCAGCCCTCGGAGGACAGCCCTGAGCTCTGAGTCCCTGCTGGGCTTCCCTGGGCTGACACCTCCCAGGCGTGTATCCGTGGAAGAGAGAGCTCCCTGTGACCCCTCATGGGGGGATGGGAGCACAGAAAGCCTTACGGAGTCTCCCCTTGTGCATCTGTGTCCCTTAGGACTCACTGTGAGTCCCCACTGCCTGTGCGACAAGGTGACTTAGGAGCCTAGTGCACACCAAGGCCCCTGAGTCCTCCTGGGGACTCTCCAGTCGGGAGGGGGTCTGAGGGACCCTCTATACATCTCCTCCCAGAGAAAACTCTCCAGCTGCTTCTTGTCCTACCCTCAACCCTGAAGCCGGCAGCTGCTTCTGAGGTTTATTTTTGATACTGACAGCGGCGACAGATATGAACTGTGGCCCAATATAGACGCCTCACCCCCAGTGGTGACTAAGCTCTCCCAGCACCCAGAGGACTCGAATAGACGTTCAGTTACTCACAGATAAGAAACACATATTTTCTTCTTACCTAGGAGCCTACAGAGTTAGGGGGAGGTGGGGGGAGGAGGTGAGAAAGGAGGAGAAAATGTCCTTACTAATGAAAATAAATTTTAATAGTCTCAGAAAGAGAGAAAGAGGAAAAAAGGTGGGGGACTCCTAAAATGGAAATGCAGAATGTCTCAGAGTCCATCTTTATAACCACAGTCAGCAACACCGTCCTCTTCAGGGTTGCCAGCTGAGCATTTAGTGCAGACGAGGTGTGTGCAAAGCCCATTACATACATAGATCTCAGCTAAAAATTCATACTGGGGTGTAATAGCTAATGGGTGATATTATTATCCCTCATTTTAGATGATGAAACTAAGGAACAGAGAATTCAAGTAATGTGTCCAAGTCACAAAACGGGTCAGTGATGGAGTCAAGGTCCCATGAGGCGAGCTCTGCATGAAGACAAGGTAAGTCTCAGATGTAGTGGCGTCCTCTCACTTGATATTGTCAGCCTTACAGAAATATGGTTGAGAAGGGGATGATAAAACAGAGTATGGCCCCTAAGGAGACCCTTTTTCAGGGACAAGAGGCAGTCTTACCTCTGATCCTCCTTTAACAAGCACATGGGGAAAGCATCCAAGATACCAAGGGTATTGTCTGTTAGCCCCAGATTGTTAATCCTTGACACCAAGCTTCCCCAGACTCCATGCATTGGACCTGTACCTCCCGTCAGCTTCGGCATTAGTTTAGAAGTAAAGTACATGATAAATGCAATGGGTTTAATAATCCAAAATCAACCCCACCACCCCCAGTGCATGGAAGAATTGTCTCCTGTGAAATCAGTCCCTGGTGCCAAAAAAGACTGGGGACTGCTGCTCTGCACAACTTGAAAGAAATCTTAATTTTAAAATACGTTAGCTTTCCTGCTGGTCAGGATTAATGTGTTTGCAAGGCACTTTCAAAGATGACACCAGTGCGCCTAATGCAGGGCTGCACCCCAGGGTGTGCAATGGATACGTTCTGACTCTCTCATCAGCCCAAGAAGTCATTCTTTCAGTCACTCAACATACGTTCACTGGGCATCCACCATCTCTCAGGCATGGGGATCTGGCCGTGAACCCCATAGACCACTTCATACATAATCCAATTAAACAATGGTTTTTGAGCATCTATTATGTTCCAGGCAGTAGGCTAGCTTCTAAAGATGCTAGGATAAATAAGGCATAGTCCCCATTCTCACGGAGGTCAAAGTTCATTGAGGAGATGAGGGTCTCAGATCTGTAAGGACCACAGATCTCCCAGTGCAGCAAATAGGAAAGACAGAATAAGAACAGAAACCCCATTGTATTTGATCTTAGGGGATATTGACATAAAAATCCTTTGGACCAGGCGGCCCCCAGCCTCTGTGATCTAATGATGATGATATGAGGTGGAAGTGATGAAATGATAATAGAAATAAAATACACAATAAATGTAACATGCTTGAATCATCCCAAAACCATCCTGCCCCCGCCCGTGGAAAAACTGTCTTCCATGAAACTGGTGTGCCATAAAGGTTGGGGTTGTTAGGATGGAAAATCAAAGTCATTCTTTTAAGTGATAACAGATGGCAAGACCATGAAGACCAGCAGTTTAAAGAGGTTTCTTGGTCAAAGGAAAAAGAAAACGGTTTGGTCATTTGAAGACTGCCAGTGCCAAGTGAAAGATTTGCTTTTTGCTTCATGTTTGGTTTTGTTATATTTTGTTAATTTTTTGTTTGTTGGTTGGTTAGAATGAGGAGGATCTGAGCTTGTAAGCAGGCAGTGGCAAATTTAAAATATGAACACTGCCAAGCAGGGTAACAGTGGGAGATTATCAGTCCTCTTTTGAAGAGCTGACTCATTGGAAAAGACTCTGATGCTGGGAGAGATTGGGGGCAGGAGGAGAAGGGGACGACAGAGGATGAGATGGCTGGATGGCATCACCAACTCGATGCACATGAGTTTGGATGAACTCCGGGAGTTGGTAATGGACAGGGAGGGCTGGCGTGCTACAAGTCATGGGGTCACAAAGAGTTGGACATGACTGAGCGACTGAACTGACTGAACTGACTGCTTTTGAAGTTGGTTTGGAGAAGCCATCATTCTTTTCTTCAAATTAATATCTCAATGTTATGTATGTTTCCAAAATAACCTAGTTTCCCTTAGCAACTCATTGCATGCACTTTCTTTTAACCTCTTTGCAGGCTGTCAGCCTGCACTCTGTCTTGGAGTAACAAGTTTGCAGGTATTACTGCCTGCTGGGTAAGGAAGCACTTCATTTTAATTGCTCTACATTTGCCCTTTCTAAGTACATGTGGTGCCTCTTGGTTCTGATGATCCAGAACTGCCATCTGCATCCCCTGCCCAGCACTGTGACCGTCTGAGCCTCAGTCCCTAACTGGGGCCTCCCTCCGGACCATAGGCTTCACCTCAGCTCCCACAGCTCACTTTCCCTTCTCATTCTCTCAGTATGGATTCTCAACATGCAGCTGCAACCATCTTTGGCAAACAGAAATCATGTCACCACATTGCTCAAAATTAGGGAAAATGTTAAGTTCCAATTTACCTGTGATACCCACTGTCCAGAGGTACTTAGGAAAAGTGCCTCCTCTCACTTTCAAAAGCAACCCTATTTGGACAATATATTAAATGTTCACTCTGCTTAAAAGCCTCCCATGTCTTTCCATCACTGTTTTTTTTTAAGGTATATTATTTACTTTTTTGGCTGCATGGGTCTTAGGTTTAGCACGCAGGATCTTTAGTTGCCGCACTCAAGATCTTTTTTGATTGCAGCATGTGAACCCTCAGTCGCAGCATATGGGATCTAGTTTCCTGACCAGGGATGGAACCTGGGCCCCCTGCATTGGGAGCTTGTAGTCTTAGCCATTGGAGCACCAGGGAAATCCCTCCCTAGTTTCAAGGAGCCTGGTCTCCACCTCCCTGAGCTCTCTCCACCCTCCCCACCCATCACTGGGCTCAGACCACACTGGTCCCTCTGTTTTCCCAACTTCCTCAGCCCACACTCATGTCAAGCCCTCGATGGCCCTCTGCCTAAAATATAGCTCCTTCTGATTTGGGGACACCAGTTTTCTCTCTTCATACAGATCTCAACTCAAATGCTGCCTGCTCAGAAAAGCCTTCTCTCGCTCACCCATCAGCCACAGGTGGCAATTCCCTCCCACATAAGTCACATACTTGCTTTCAGTGCCTCCAAGGGCCCGTGAGTGCAGGCATGATCTTTTTTTTTTTTTTCTAAATGTGTGTTTTATTATCATACCCTTTCACTCAGTGGTATTTCCTTATGGAAAGGATGTGGTGTGTGTTGTGTATTTCTGTATTTTGGTCACCTCTGGCATCAGGAACACAGGTCAGAGACCCTCTCTGTACCTGCTGGGACGTGTCCAGTCCTTACACACAGGAGCAACTTTAGAAAACATATCGAAACCACCACCACCATGGGCTTTGGGGGGCTTCCCTTGTAACTCAGCCAGTAAAGAATCTGCCTACAATGCAGGAGACCCAGATTCAACTCCTGGGTTGGGAAGATCCCCTGGAGAAAGAAATGGCAACCCACTCTAGTATTCTTTCCTGGAGAATCCCATTGGCAGAAGAGCCTGGCAGGCTACTGTCCATGGGGTCACAAGAGTTGGATATGCCTTAGTGACTAAACCACTACCACAATTCTATGCTGAGACTTCAGTGGTGAGAATCTTCTATTATTATTAATGCTTTCTATGTGACCCTAAGAAATAGCCTTATCACAAAGGGTCTCGCTGCACCTGAGGTACTTTCCTGACTTGCTCACTTGCATCTTCCCTAGATCCTTCCATTGTATAATTTCTACTACTGCCATTTCTACATAATTCCAGAAAAAGATAAATTATATTCAATAGGGGAATGTATAACTCATTCACATAGTGTGTCGGTCTGTACAACCTAGGAGTATATAAATCAACCATCGTGGAAACAACCACTTGTAATGACATGGTTTTCAAAAGAATCTTCCTCATAATATCTTGAAGGGCAAAGAGTTATCACACCTATCAGTGAATGAAAGAAGTCAAGTCAGAACAGCTAAATTGCTTGTGCAAAGTCCTTTAGTGCCCAGGCTGAGATGACAGGCCAGGTTCTCTGATTCCTACCTCCCAGCATGGTTCTTGGAACTGGCTTTATGTATAGACAAAGTCGACAGTGCTCCAAACACTCTCAAAATACAGCCAGGCAAATACTATAGAGGCTTTCTACAAAAGCATTATAGAACCAACACTGTGAAAATATGACCTAGAAAGGGACACGCTTTCCCAGGCAGCCCACCAGGGCTTGGCACGACTTTGGGCTCCCATGCACATTGCCCTTTCAAGGGGAGACACCCCTTGACTGCCAGATGTGGCTTCCCAGCTTCTGTTGCTGCTTCAGTCTTCTTCAGTCATCATATCTAATTTCCTTAGTTGCATGCTTATTTACTTCTTTATTAATTATTATTAGTTCAGGGAATATCCTATCACCATGACCACCTGGCCATAGTTAGTTTATCAGATCAGCTAGTCACTCTCATGCAGGATTCTGAGAACCTCTGAAGACAGAAAAATACAGATGGGTCAGAAGTCACAACCTGTTTAGAAGCGTAGCTCCTAAGCTTTCCCGTGCCTTGGAATCATCTGGAGAGTTTGTGAAAACACAGATTCTGTGTTGGGTAACAGGCGATGACTCCTCCGGTTTCTGCTTCAGTGGATCAGGGAAGAGCTCAAGAATTTGCATTTCTGATGAGTCCCTGGGCGATGCTCAGGCCTCCTGGGTGGGGCTGGATGGGAGACCGGGGTCCGCTGTGAGCACCGCTCACAGAGACTCTGAGATGGCTGCAGCAAGCTGAATAGCCCATCTGATTTGCCTGAGACCGAGGAATGTCCTAGGAAATGAGATTTTTCAGTGCTATAACCCAGGAACTCCTGGGCAGTGCTGGGCACATCAGGATGAATAGGTCAGCCCAGATGGTGTGAAATCAGTACTCTATGGTGTAGGGCAGCAGGGGTGGGGTGCAGGTGGCCTCAAGAGGAATTTGACGGACAGGTTAACCAACACAAATCAAAGGCAAGGGCATAAAAGGGTGGTATAAAGTACTAGTTTAGAATATACAGTATTCTACAGTAGTGTAGAATACACAGGGAACAAGGACAGGCCGTATATTATCCTGTACTCATTGTCAGCCTCTATCATAGCTTTGGGTATATAGCAGGTCAACTTAAAGTGGACTATCTGCCTGCACGGTCAAGTGAGTAGATGGAAGGGTAGGTGGTGAAATAGATAAATGGCTGGGGGTAGATGATTGGTTGGAGGAGTGGATGGACAAGTGGATGGAGTGTTAGTCTCTCTGGCGTGTCCGACTCTTTGTGACCACATGTACTGTAGCCCGCCAGGCTCTTCTGTCCATGGGATTCTCAGCTAGTCACTCTCATACAGGATTCTGACAGCCTCTGAAGACAGAAAAATATAGATGGGTCAGAAGTCACAACCTGTTTGGAATTGTGGCTCCTAAGCTTTCAAGAATAATGGGGTGGCAAGAATAATGGGGTGGGTAGCCATTCCCTTCTGCAAGGGATCTTCCCGACGCAAGGATCAAATCTGAGCCTCTTGCATCACAGGCAGATTCTTTACCATCTGAGCCACCAGGAAGGCAAATCCTATCTGTTTCCCAGGGTAGTCCAAGATAAGCTTCCCTACTTCAGCCACTGAGTCAAGCAAATATTCTGAGGTATGTAGGTTTATGTCTATGCCGAGGGGGAAGACCTGCTCCTGACCCCCAGTGGGCATTCTGTCTGAATTTGATTTCATGAGCATCTCAGGACGTGGTAGGACAGTGGATTCACTCCGCCAACCTGGCTTTCCTGGCTCTGCTTCTCCTGTTTCCTCCCTAGGGAACCTTCCAAAACCTAGACAAAGGAAGGATTCAAAGTGAAGCAAAAAAAAAAAAAAAAAGGAAATAGTCAAGATGGGTAGTATTGAAATGTAAGGTTTTCTGTTTTAGAAGAACCAAGGCTGTGGGAGACTCTGTTGTACTAAATGCTCAGTATGTTCAGAGAGTAAATGCCGTCTGCGTTCAGGAGATGAAGGTGGCAGGGAGGGCAGGTTTGAGCCCTGTCAGGTGCTAATTTCCTGTAGATAATCTGTCTGTCCTCTCCTTGTTTGAAGTTCCCAAGGGGGAGGCTTCAAAGCAAGCAGACTGCCGTCTGCACTCAGCTCAGGGCTCCGCGGGGGGCTGTCCCCATACCCCTCTGTTGGTGTCTGCCTTTCTCTCCATTCCAGAACATCAAGGACAAGTCTATCAGCCAGGCCAGCAGCTGGTGATAAAGCCAGCGTATCCCAGCCTGGTGAGCCTCTGCACCCAGGCTCCAAAAGGCAAATTGACTTAGAAGATGAAAAGGAATTTGACCTAATCCTTCCTTAGAACTCCCACCAAAATGACAATTCTTGTCCTCCCTTTTGCTTCTCTTTCCCTCTTATTCTCTGTCCCACTCATTGCTTCTCTTTCATGTTACCAGAGCTTTGAGCAATGTGCAGGCTGTTCTTCCACCTAGCATTTGATGACAGCTATTTTTAATTATTAATGTTTGGCTGTTTCCTACTTGAGACAGTTCCTGCCCTCAAGCAGTTCACCGCCTAGTAGGACAACAGAGACAATATGTCCTAAAAGCTGCTCCTAGAGATGTGTGAAGTCAATCAGTCATGTCCAACTCCTTGTGACCCCATGGACTATAGTCCACCAGGCTCCTCTGTCCATGGGATTTCCCAGGCAGGAATACTGGAGTGGGTTGTCATTCCCTTCTCCAGGGGATCTTCCCGACTAATAGGAATTAAACCCTGCTCTCCTGCATTCCAGGCAGATTCTTTACTATCCGAGCCACCAGGGAAGCTGAAACTTATCTACAGAAGAAGCACAGAAGAAGGCTGCTGAGCTGTGTTGCAAAACACAGGAGGGAGCTTCTCAAAAGCACAAAGGCTGCCTGCAAGCTCCCCCTACACCAGGCACCAGACACAGAACGCATGTTCCCCGTTCCTCCCAGACCCCAGAGCTTGTACCCCAGCTGTGGTGTGAATAGTTTGCAACTCAGCAAGGGAGGCTGGGGACACAAGCAGTTGGGGTGATCATCACAGGAAACACCAGCCCTCTCCCCTGAATCTGGAGAGAATTGTTATTCTTTAAGTGTATTAAAGGATAAAGTCATGTTGGATGGAAATATCAGCCAAAAATATAAATAATAATTGTTTTTCACTAGAAAGAGCACTGAGTTGTGACCAGCACATCACGTAAGCACTTAGGGTTCCAACTTAACATCTGTAAAATGCAGGTTCTGGACTCCATATACTCTGAGCCTCTTTGCTGCCCAGTATTGGACAGATCTGTGACTCTGAGGATACTGTTGCTACACAGAACCAGAGATGTTGAATATCAGGATCTCTGCTGTAGCTCTACTTTCTTTTTTAAAAATTTATTTATTATTTTGGCTGTGCTGGGTCTCCACTGCTTTGCAGGTGGGTTTTCTGTAGTTACAAGGAATGGGGGCTACTCTCTAGTTGCTGTGAACAGGCTTCTCACTGCGGTGGCTTGCCTTGTTGCAGAGCACAGGTTCTAGGGCTTGGGCTTCAGGAATTGTGGCTTAGTTGCCCCGAGGTATGTGGAATCTTCCAGGACCAGAGACTGAACCCCTGTCCTCTGCCTTGGCAGGTGGATCCTTAACCACTGAACCACATGGGAAGTCCCGTAGCTTTACGTTCATTTAATCATGTATTTAGATCCGTTTGACATCAAAAACTATATAAAAGTGGAAATCAACATACTCTCCTTGAGACTTGGCAAAGCAAGTAAAATGTGGTTCCCCTCAGATTAAAGCAAAGAACACCCCAGCTTACATGCAGATACTCATGGGCATCTCATGAGCATGGGCAGGTGCTCGCTCAGTAACAGAACCAAGAAGGCTGTGGTACGGATGGCAGCCTGCAAAGATGGGCAAACAAGCAGGAGGGCAGAGAGCACAGCTCTGTGATCACCACTCAGCTCAGCAGGTGTATCTGTTGAAAGCCCTCTGAGAAATAACCTGCTGCCGATTGTTCTAATCAAGAAATCCCAAGGGCCAGTGCCCTCTCCTCAGCCCACACCTGAATTAAAGATGGTGCACTTCGTTTATAGTCATTTCCTGCCAGGTCAGTTATTGACTGAACCACCCCAGCCAAATCCAATGGCGCGACCTGACCCGCTGACCCCTGTTTGAACATTGATTGCTGCTGTTCCCCTCATTAGACCATTTTCCTGAGAAGTCGCTGCCTACCCAAAGGAATTTTAGCTAATCCTTTTTTTGTTTGTTTCTGAGTTTTCTTTAAGCCAATTGAGAGCAGTGACCTCTTACTTTGAAGGACTAGCAGGAGAAGGAAACCTAGGCCATCTGACCACCCTCTCTGCTCTGAGTCTCCCTAACCAACGATGCTGCTCAAGGTCAAGGAGGAAAGGTTACTTGCTGGTGTCAGGCAGCCTTAGAAACCTCGGAGCCAAGTGGAGAAGACAAGGACATAGGGCTAGCTTTCTTTTCCTTGTGGCTACAAGGGGCTGATGTTGTGAAAGACTGAAGGCAAAACGAGAAGGGTGCGACAGAGGATGAGATGGTTAGATAGCATCACCGACTCAGCGGCCATGAATGTGAGCAAACTTCAGGAGATGGTAAAGGACAGGGCGCCTGGAGTGCTGCAGTCCATGGGGTCACAAAGAGTCAGACACGACTTAGCGACTGAACAACGGCAAGGGGCTAATGTCCTTCAACAGCTTCGAGGGTACAGATTTAATCAAATGAATGGAGAAGATAAATATTCATTGTCTATTATCAATTGTGCAGAAATCCTTTACTTTGAACCGTTTGGTTGCTAACCCAAGTACCCAAAGCTGCCACTCTGAATGTGAAAGTGCGTTTTACCTGTCAAGAGAAATGATTTCCAAGCTTTATGTTTTCACTAATATTAGCAAACCATCAAAACTAATCCAGGGCATTAGCCTAATGTTAAAGGTCACTGCACCCTACACTTAGCATCCTGAGAGCAGACCACAGGCCTCAAAATCAGAGGACGTCACTGGCATCCAAAGATGAGTTTTAGCTAATCTACACTTGCCCCTGAAATCCTATGCAATATTTTTTGTCCGTGGGAATTTTTCAGGGAAGTGCTATAGTGCTTAAAGGACCGAGAAACTACCTGATAAAAACATACTAGGAAAAACTGCTTAACTTACGATCTTTCCTGGGCAGGGGTCTCCATCAGAGATCTCCATCTCCCCCTGCACTCTTGATTCGTCTAGCACTGGGCTTTGTTTGAAATATGCCATTGGAAGCCGAAATAACTATGCCTAAAATCTTAACTACATTGAGTTCATTTAGTTTCATGTAACAATTATTATTAGGAGAAATGATTGTACAGCTATTTTACGGATGAGAAAGCTTAAGTTTTCTAAACAGTGAAACAGCTTGTACAAGAAAAGTCAGTTATTTGGCAAGAAATTACTTGAGAGATACCCTTTCCTGGAAACACTGAAAGTACAGTAAGTCAAGTGACTTAGATAACAGACTTTAATTTATGAATAAGAAAACAGTGTCAGCACTTCACAGTGTGTTATGATGTAATTAAAAGAGCAGAGACTCAAGGGAGAAGATCTGGGTTCTAGTTCTGGTTCTGATATTTCTACAAGTGTGACTTAAGGCCAGTGTGATGCCTTCCAGAGCCCAGATGAGAACCAAGGGCAATGCCACATAGGTGAGCTCTTTGTGAAATGTAAAGATGGCCTAAATGTTAGTTATTAATAGTATTTTGAAAGTGAGCATGCATAGTAATACTATTATCCAAGGTCAGAGGAAAGCAAAACTCTTCAGGAAACATGGGAGGGGAGGCTGATATGAGGCATTGATGTTTCCTGGGAGGCATGCACTCTCTGTGACAATATTGCTGTGACCTTCCTGAGGGCCATTCAGGCAGCTGATGGCCAGATTTCCACTGATACCATCGCAACACCAGGAAAGAGACTTTCATGTAGACAAGGATTCCAAATGGCCATAGTTTCACCTTATTAGCAGAGAAGAAAAGGGATGAACTATTTAATAAGAACAATAAAGGACACCTCAACTTGACTATTACGACCGCATGGGGGATTCTCTATCTTTATATACAGCTGTCAAATTATTTAGTCTCTGCACTTTGTTGTATGTTTCTGAATATGTTCCAGAGTCTCCTAGCTTATGGGAACTTGACTAGAACTTGTATCCTACTGGTGTATGAAAATCGTATAAATCTAAATTGTATTGAATTGGTCACAGTGCTTTTCGAGCCTACTCTATCCTTCTGCTTCTCTGTATATTCATTCTACTAAATTTTAAGAGTTTAATATTGAAACTCCAATGAAAAATCTTAATTTATCTACTTAAAAAAATAATTGTAATGTATAGTGGAACTATATGCAACTTTGTTCTGTATTTTCCAAGTCTCTTGTAAATGTTATCATACTTTCATAATTTAGATAATAAAGATGAAAAAAAAATTTCTTTAGCCAGAATCCAGTGGACAGATAAAATCTAGATCTGTACTAAGAAAGGGGATTTGGATGAAATTAAGAAAATACATGTACAATCAAGTTACTTTGTATTGTTATACCAACTTTGTATCTGAAATTTACAACCCATAAACAAATTTCCACTCAATGACACAATAGGTTTATATGATACTCAGCAAACTTTGCTTCAAAAGGAGAAAATAAAGAATAGAGAGAAAAATGTTTTGTTCATTCATGAAACATGATTCTAATATGTAATGGACATTTCCTGTGTGTAGTAGCCAGCCTCTAATGAGGCTTCCCCTACTCCCTTGGTGTCTTTGACCTCAAGTAAACCCCTTCACTTCAGAATGGGCTGGACCTCTGGAAGTCAGAGTCACAGACAGACTGTACAAAAAGATTAAAAATCTAAGAATTAGGAAAGAAGAGAATGAAATGCATTGTAATGCTTTCTAATGATATGATTATCTGTGGAGAAAATCCAAGTAAATCAAAAGATTAATTAGGATTAATATGCAAGTTTAGAAAACTTGCTGAATCTAGGATCAATGTAGAGATATTAATTAAATTTTCAAACACAGACTGCATGCCCATGAAAAATTCATTAGGGGAGGCACTATTTATGAAGGCAACAAAATAGGGTTTGTAGGTATTCCTGTATAAAACATACGTAAGAGCCTTACAGCAAAATAATAATATTTTACCAGAAACCAAAAAAGGAGACCTGAGGAAATGGAAGCACATTGTACGTTCATGGGGGGAAAAACTCAACACCATAAATATGTCAATTCACACCAAGTTATTCTACAAACTTCATTTCATACAACGCCAGTCTAAATCCCATGAGTTTTACACAGTACTACATGTTAATTTTAGGAAGATGAACAAAGGGTCAGGAATAACTAAGATGAATTTGGAAAGCAAGATAGGAAGACTCAATTCTATCAGATAGCGAGACATATTTTAAAGCTGCAAATATTAAGACATTGTGGTATGGGTTCTAAGAATAAATAAATGGACCAGCCGAACAGGATATAAGCACCAAACCGACCACATTATAATGGAGATTGGGTGTAGGAAAGAAATGACATGACAGGTTCTTGGGAAATCAATCAATATGCCGGACCCTTTTCTCAACCATATACAAAAATCAATTGCAGACAGATAAAACAGCTAAATATGAAAAGCAAAGCCTTGTCATTTTTAGATTAGAAATATAAGCTAGAATACAAATATAAGTATTCTTATGTGCATCTGGTAGGAAATGATTTTTTATGCAAATACACAGGCACACATACACATAAAGAAAAATATAATTTTGCTTAGTCAAAACAAAACCAAAAGACCCTTTTCTACCCCACCCTACCACAAATAGAAGTGAAGTGGTAACACAAGTCACAGGCTGGGAAACACATTTTGCAACTGCAATGTATACAAATAAAAAAGAATTAGTATCCAAAATGTGATCAAGGAAAAAAAAGCAATAGGAAAAATGAGTAGTTCAGATAGAGGAAAATCAGATGGTCAATAAGTATTTTAAGTAATGCCCAATAACACGAGTAATCAGGAAAATACAAATTAAAACACCACTGAGATATCACTATACATTCAGAAAATTTCCTACTCTCATACATTCTAGGGAGAATGATACACTGGTAAAACCATTTTATCAAGCAATTTGGCAATATCTAGAAACTTTGAAGGTATGTTTATCCATACCAGTAATTCTCTTTTACGTGTGCCCAAGGTGTATACACACAATTGTTTATTGCAGCATTGTTCGTGATAATTGGAAAAAACAACAGAGCTGAAATAGTGTTGTATTTATGAAGTGGAGTGCTATATTGCAATTAAGAAGAATTAAATGTATATTTCATTTATATCACATATATGGTTTTACATTTCATATGGTTGTATTGGGGCTTCCCTTACGGCTCAGATGATTAAGAATTCACCTGTGAGGCAGGAAGCTTGGGTTTGAACCCTGCGTCAGGAAGATCCCCTGGAGAAGGGTATGGCTACCCACTCTAGTATTCTTGCACGGAGAACTCCATTGGACAGAGCAGCCTGTGGACTCTAGTACACAGGTTCGCAAAGAGTCAGACATGACTGAGTAACTAACACATTTTCACACATATTATATATACGGTTACTTATACATGTATATATTAATCAAAAAGAAAAAGATCAAATCTCAGAAACAAATTCATATAGGCAAGACAAATAACTATAAGAATACCATCAGATTAAGATTATTTATAAAACTTAAAAATCATGGAGAACAACATAATCCTTTATTTATACACAGGAGTGCATTACAACTAGGAAAAAATTTTCCTAAATTTGTAAATATGGGTACCTCTGGGGAGAGAGAAAAGAAGTTAGGAAAATGGAATTGAAGTAGAATAAACAGGGTTATTCAGTGTGACTGTAATGTTTTATTTTTCTAACAAAGAGATCTGAGGTAAAAATGCTATGATGTCAGAAAAAAATGGGTAGTTAGTACACATCTTGGTGTTCTGTTATTCAAACTTTTTTCTATATATTTGGAAAAATTATAAACGTTGATTTTAATTTTAATAGTGTTTGCATAAAAACATATGCAAACTTCCATACTCAGCGGTTGATACAGGGGATCAATGTGCTTCTTTTACAGTGTCTTTGAACAAAAAGTTCTCTGTAAACTATTTTCCCTTTCTCCCAGATGTGTGGAACATGCCCAGTAGATACAGTGTTCATGTTAGGGCACCTCCAGGGCTCAGTGGGTTTGCTGACACTGTTTTATGAAAGGCTCTTGACTCTCCATGCCCTACTTGTGTGCTGCATTTTCTTAACACAGTAAAGCATGAGGAATGAAACAGAAACCACAGCTTGCCGAACCGTACTACAGCTGGCAAAACGAACGGCCTCTCCTAAACACTGACGCACAACACAAGCTATCTAAGGTCAAGGTGTTCTCATATCCACTCCTTCAGATCCTTAGTGTTCCAAAATGAGGCCGCAAAATAGACCATGCATGTGTTCCAAAGAGAAAACCACTGACTGTTTGAGCAATGCAACTGGTGGACGGAATCTTACCAGTCCCTGTCCCATATCCAGCTTGGGATGAACCCTAGCCACCAGAGCTCTGTGAAGTGCCGTTTCCTAACTTCTGATCCTCCTAGAATCTCCAGGGAGTATGGTTCTCCTTGGCTCAACATAGTCAATGACCCCCGTTTTGTATGACCGATGGGCTTCCTCGGCCGTCTTTGCATGGGGACCCTACAGTAACGTTGCGACAAATGTGGAGCTTGCCCTTTCCACTGTGTCTCCTGCGTACTGGCCACTAGGCCTCTCTGCCCACTTTTTCTCCAACTTCACACCCTCCTCTGAACTTACTGAGCCACTCACAGATTTCTGAAGGGGGCCTGTTTATTCATCCCTGGGGCTTTGCCACTGCTGTCCCTTGAGCAGGAATGCCCTTCCCTCCTCCACTTTGCAAATTCACGCTCACTCACTCTTTACGTAGCTACAGGGCTCTCCCTCCCGAGGTGGTGACCCCTAGTAGCACGTGCTTCCATACCTTACAGCATTTTTTACACCTGCATTTCCATTTTTTGTGTTCCTTTTTGCCTTTCCCCTGAGATCAATAGTCCTTTTCCTTGACTGCATGTTGGAAATGCTGGGGAACTATAAATATTTGACTTATTATTATGTGGCACAGTCTGGATACCTGGGTTTTTTAAAAACACCCAGGTGATTCTAATGTGTAGCTAACATTGGAAATCACTGCATTAGCTGGCAAGCTCTTTGAGTGCAGAAGTTCTTATTTGCTACGGTGGCATGACCACCTAGCACTGTGCTGGACCCTTAATAAATGTTTATTGAATAAAGGAAGGTATTTATGCAGAATCACATTCTGATTCTGATGTGAACTACCCTGCCAGCTTGCTGTGCCACTATATTTGGCAACAGCACTTGGCAGTAATTCCCAAATCAATGAGTATAACTCAATTACAGAATTATCACAATTTGTTAGAGTCATTGATTTCATATTTCACTCTCTCCTGTTGCAGGACTGTGAGTTCTTTGAGGGGAGGGACTACATCCCATTCATTTTGTATCTCCAGAGCCAAGAACAGTTCACGACCCATAAAATGTCTCAAAAACTTGTCCTTGACTTATTTAACTGACCATAAATTGAATATCCTCAGTTTAAGTTAATCATCAAAAGCCTCAAGAGGGCTTGGATTACTGGATAACCTTAGCATCCCACTGGTTCATTCAGTGTCCAACTCCCTACAAAGATCATCTCACAAGTTCTCTCTTCTTTATCCTCAGATTTTTCTCAAGACCTCACTTTCTCAATCATTGAGAAAAGTAAACTGTTCAGAAGAGTATCTGTTAGACCAACCACTTCTCATCCACCTACCAGTATCCACACCCACAGTGAGCACCAGTCCTGCTCCAACTAATGGACAATCAACTTTCAATATCCAAGACAGCCAGGTTCCAGGATCCCCCCATGGATACTGAAATCCAGGAATGCTGAAGCCTCTTCTGTAAAATGGTGCAACATTTTCATATAACATATGCACATCCTCCCATATACTTTAAATCATCTCTAGATTATTTGTAACACCTAAAATAATGTAAATGCTGTATAAATAGTTGTAAATATAATGTTAACTGTTGCCAGTGTGGGACAAATCCAGGTTTTGCTAATTCAAACTTTCTGGAATTTTTCCTGAATATTTTCAATATGCTGTTGGTTGAATCCATGGATTTGGAACCTGCAGATACAGAGGGCTTCAGTTCAGTTCAGTCACTCAGTCGTGTCCGACTCTTTGCGATCCCATGAACTGCAGCATGCCAGGCCTCCCTGTTCATCACCAACTCCCAGAGTCTACCCAAACCCATGTCCATTGAGTCGGTGATACCATCCTACAATCTCATCCTCTGTCGTCCCCTTCTCCTTCTGCCCTCAATCTTTCCCAGCATCAGGGTCTTTTCAAATGAGTCAGCTCTTCTCGTCAGGTGGCCAAAGTATTGGAGTTTCAGCTTCAACATCAGTCCTATCAATGAACACCCAGGACTGATCTCCTTCAGAATGGACTGGTTGGATCTCCTTGCCGTCCAAGGAACTCTCAAGAGTCTTCTCCAACACCACAGTTCAAAAGCATCAATTCTTCGGTGCTCTGTTTTCTTTATAGTCCAACTCTTACATCCATATATGACCACTGAAAAAACCATAGCCTTGACTAGATGGACCTTTGTTGACAAAGCAATATCTGCTTTTCAATATGCTATCTAGGTTGGTCATAACTTTCCTTCTAAGGAGTAAGCGTCTTATAATTTCATGGCTGCAATCACCATCTACAGTGATTTTGGAGCCCAGAAAAATAAAGTCAGCCACTGTTTCCACTGTTTTCCCATCTATTTCCCATGAAGTGATGGGACCAGAAGCCATGATCTTCATTTTCTGAATGTTGACCTTTAAGCCAACTTTTTCACCCTCCTCTTTCACTTTCATCAAGAGGCTCTTTAGTTCCTCTTCACTTTCTGCCATAAGGGTGGTGCCATCTGCATATCTGAGGTTATTGATATTTCTCCCGGCAATCTTGATTCCAGCTTATGCTTCTTCCAGCTCAGTGTTTCTCATGATGTACTCTGCTGCTGCTGCTAAATCACTTCAGTCATGTCCGACTCTGTGCAACCCTGTAGATGGAAGCCCACTAGATTCCCCCGTCCCTGGGATTCTCGAGGCAAGAACACTGGAGTGGGTTGCCATTTCCTTCTCCAATGCATGAAAGTGAAAAGTGAAAGTGAATTCGCTCAGTCGTGTCCAACTCTGCATATAAGTTAAATAAGCAGGGTGACAATATACAGCCTTGACGTACTCTTTTTCCTATTTGGAACCACACTGCTGTTCCATGTCCAGTTCTAACTGTTGCTTCCTGACCTGCATACAGGTTTCTCAAGAGGCAGGTCAGATGGTCTGGTATGACCATCTTTTTCAGAATTTTCCACAGTTTATTGTGACCCACACAGTCAAAGACTTTTGCATAGTCAATAAAGCAGAAAGATGTTTTTCTGGAACTCTCTTGCTTTTTCGATGATCCATTGGATGTTGGCAATTTGATCGCTAGTTCTTCTGCCTTTTCTAAAACCAGCTTGAACATCTGGAAGTTCACAGTTCACATATTGCTGAAGCCTGGCTTGGAGAATTTTGAGCATTACTTTACTAGCATGTGAGATGAGTGCAATTGTGTGGTAGTTTGAGCATTCTTTGGCATTGCCTTTCTTTGGGATTGGACTCAAAGACATCATTCATCCATTCTCCACACTCTCTCCTACAGGTCATCTTTATTCTCCCTCTGGATCATTTTCATCAACACATAAATAAATTGTTGTGCATTTCATTCAAAAAAAAAAAGCCTCTTATTTGACCTTACTTCTCCTGTCATTTCTTTGCTCCCCCAACAACAAAAAAAAAAGCCTCAAAAGTAGCCTGTTTTCCATTCATCTCTTCATATTGCCTCTTAAATTATCTTTTGGCTCTCACCTGAACTCACCTGAATGTTGATCTCCCTCCCTCCAAATCTAGCAGTCACTTCTCAGCCTCGTCTAATGAGACCTATTAGCAGCGTTTAATCACTGCGCCCTCTGTGATACGCCTGCTTCACATGACACCCAAGTTCTTGGTTGTTCCTCTGGCTGCTGCAGCTGCTGCTGAGTCGCTTCAGTCAGGTCTGACTCTGTGCGACCCCAGAGACGGCAGCCCACCAGGCTCCCCTGTCCCTGGGATTCTCTAGGCAAGAGCACTGGAGTGGGTTACCATTTCCTTCTCCAATGCGTGAAAGTGAAGTTGCTCAGTCGTGTCCGACTCTTAGCGACCCCATGGACTGCAGCCTACCAGGCTCCTCCATCCATGGGATTTTCCAGGCAAGAGCACTGGCTGCTAAGTCACTTCAGTCGTGTCCGACTCTGTGTGACCCCATAGACGGCAGTCCACCAGGCTCCCCCGTCCCTGGGATTCTCCAGGCAAGAACACTGGAGTGGGGTGCCATTGCCTTCTCCGTGGTTGTTCCTCTACAATCTTCTTAATGTTGAGGCTCAAAGGGCTCAGCTGAAAGCTCTTTTCTCCATTCCTATTCACTCTCTTGGGGATCTCATTTGCAGTCATGGCTTTAAATAATGTCTATATGCTAAAAATGTCCAAGCTTATGTGTCTGATTCAAACCTGAACTATGTTAGTGAGTATGCAATTGCAGACTCTTCACCTCCACCTATGTCTAATAGACACGCTAAGCTCAGCATCTTCAGGACGAATCTCCTGACTAGACCTCCCAGACAGGATGCCCTCACAGCCTCGCCATCTCTACTGATGGCAAGTTCATCCTTCCAGCGGTCTAGGCTAAATGCCTTGCAATCATACATGCCTCCATGCTTCTTCCTTTCTCTCACATACCAGATTCAGTCCATCAGGAAGTCATGATTCTCTACCATGGACATGTATCCCAAAACTGATGATTTCTCAACAGCCATGTCTAGTCTCAGCATTGTAGTTGAAAAAGGCATGATTCTTTTCAAATGTAAGGTCTGTGCAGAACCCAGCAGTGGCTGTCATCTTCTCTCCTAGTAAAAGCCTATGTCCTTAAAATGACCTGTAACTCTCTCCCTTCCTAGCTTCCTGTTATCTTTATTACCTTCACTTCCACAGCATCTTTGGGCTGACTTAGCTTCAGTGACCGCCTTGCTCCTCACTGAGCCAGCCCTGCATGCTCCTCGGGGCTCTCGCCTCCTGCTAATTCCTCACCTGGATTAGTCTTTCCCCTGATGTCCACAGGATTCACTTCCTCATCTCCTCCAAATATTTGCTCTACTGGCATCTTATAAGTGATGCCTACCCTGACACCTTGTTAAAACTACAACGTGCTCCAGCCCTGAAACGTCAGTCCTTAACCCTTTTCTGGTTCTTCTCTATCCTCTACCTCATTAAAACTTACAGCATGATTCATTTACTCATTACATTACGGCTGACTGTTTACTTCCTGATTGTTTCCACCTTGAGAATCTAAAGTCAAAGAAAGCAGAATATTTGTTTTATTCTTAGACACACACAAAGCACATAGAACAGTATCTGTACCTAGTAGGCGCTCAGTCCATATTGGGTGAGTGAATGAATAATGGATATTTTTTTTAATTCTGGAAAACTCTTTTTCAAGCTTACGCCTCCCTGTGTATGCTTGTGTGCATGTATTCATTACACAAATAACAGGTTTTACTTGGAATATACATGTGGGCTTTAAAAAAGGAAATAAAGCATAAAAATTACAAGCAAACCAATCTTTAAAAATAAACAAACAGCTCAAGCCTCTCCTTTTTATCCATCCAGTTTCAATACCTTTTGTCTGATTATTTTGACTGTATATTTCATTGAGGTATGTATGTGTGCACACACATGTAGATACAGATAATCATATATTTTTAACTTTCTTTCCCACCTTCCATATTTTCTTATTAACCATTGAACTAAGCACTTTCCCTTTCTCCAGTGCCCACAACAATGCAGAAACGTAGACATACTTATGTCTATTTTAAAGATGCAGAAAAGGAAACCCAGGGGAATTTATTAACTTGTAACACAACTAATAAATCAAAGAGTCGGGGTTTGAATACAGCACGCTGCTCTGATTGTTCACCTTCTGCTGCCCCATAGGAATGCAGAATACAAAAGAGGCCGGACACTAAATGTTACTATTTCCGTCTTTCTCACCAGGACCTCCTTCAGGATTTTTGACATCCTAAATGGCTAGCTTCTGGACACAGGAGGCAGAGCCCGCCTTCCTGGACCTGCGGGCACTGAGCATGCGCACGGCCCTCTGTGGCCCCTCCCCACCCACTGCAGCCGCCAGCCGGGAACCAGGTCATCTTTCCCACCACCTGATATAAAAATAAATAAATAACTATGCAAAAAAAAATCCAATCTCCGTTCAGAGGCACTAAATCCCCTCTCCTTTCCAGATGGCTGGGAGATTTCTCCCAGGTGGTAAATATATTATTAAGAACTCATTTCACCGTGAAATTGACTATTCAAAACACAGACAGAAGTTAATATATTAGGACAACCTGTCTGAAAACTCGCGTTGGAGAAAATTTATTTTTGTTTAATATAAAACCTGGTATTATACACGACCCCTTTCTAGCTCAGGCAGTTCAAGTCATCCCCAGTTAGAACATGTGTTCCAACGTCAGGGTGCCTACCACCAGGAGTCGTAGAGCCCACGTAGAGCTGGTGATTACCCCTCCCTGGATGGAGCCCTACATTACAGCAGGTAATGATGCCGGGTCTCACGAGACCGTTACACATAGACTTGGGTGCACAGTAGCTTTCTGCATCCAGGAGCTAAGGAGCTTAAAAATCCTTTGCTGGTCTTATTCTAGGTTGGCCCTCGAAGAATGATTAAGGAGCATCGTGAGCAAAGTGGGAGAAGAATTAGCATTACTTACGAGTGATCTGTGTCATCATTAGAAAAACCACATCAATCAGGAAACAGCAAAAGGGCTCTTAGCAAGGACCCAATTGAATGTGACTCTCCTAAATATTAACTCATCCATGCATTGTTGATTCACTCTTTAATAGCTGACTTCTAGATTACAGAGACAATTACTGCAGCAGGTTAAGGGCTATCATTGGACATCTACATTATGATGAGAACAGTGTTTCAGGATTTGCACCATCTGTTAGAAAAACTCAATTTACAGAGTCACTAACTATTTAATTGAGAGGTGAGGGTTAGAGAAGGCATGAGAGAGGAAGTATCTTTTCAAAGGATCTTGAAGATGGGGTGAACTTCACGAGAACCTGTGTGGAAATGCTTATATATTATACAAAGGGCCCCCTCCTGCCCTGGTCTTGACACCAACATGGCTCAAAAAATATTCCTGAGGACTTCTCTGGTGGTTCAGTGCTTAAGAATCTGCCTTGCAATGCAGGGGACATGGGTTTGATTCCTGGCAGGAAAACTAAGATTCCAGTTACCAGGAGGCAACTAAGCCTGTGTGCTGAAACTAAGAACTGACACAACCAAATAATAATAATAATAAAAAAATTTAAATTAAAAAAATGTATAGCTTTCCAGGAGATATGTGTGTGTGTGTGTGTGTGTGTGTGTGTGTACACACACACATACACTTTCTGTATAGCCTGTATCTTTTGAGTTTTGACAGTGAAGTTTAAAGACAAAATGCAAAATATTTTGTTACGTGTATGTGCTGGAGTTCCCCACAAGCCTCACAAGAGATTTCCCTTTTGTTTTAAAATGAATCCCTTCAGGAGTGACAGGTTGTTACTAATCACACAATGAATTTGTTACACATCACCAGTGGCAAAATCAAACTGCCACCTCAATAATGTCTATTAAAGAATTTCTTAATTTAATCAATTATTTTGACCTAACTAATTACTCACTTAAATAAGAATTCATTCAAACAACTGCCTAGGCTTCTTTTTAAGGAAAAAAAAATTACTGTTCCAGAGTAATTAGTAAACCAGTAATTAATAATCCCCTGAGGAATGAAACCATTTTTCACATATTTAAAGTAAATAAAGCATCCTTAATGGGTAACTGACTTCTACAGAGACTCAATAAAAGTCCAGACACTCATAAACTGAAAACTGTACGGGGAGGTCATGCTCATTGGAAAATCATTTTAAATGAGCTTGAATTCCCAGCCTCAGATACCAGTGTAGATACTAAAAAGACATGTTAACACGATTTAGAAATATGGATCCACCCTTCATTGACAGAGCAAGTGCTCATTATCTCCGTCCTGAGTTCCAGGCATTGTGCTGTTCTCTAGCATATAAAAATGAGAATTCCCTTAACAATCATTTTAATTCACTTGCTATTTCAGTCCAGAAAGATTTAAGGGAGATTTTTATTTTTTAAAAAAAAGGAAAGAAAGAAAAAGCAAGAACTCTGCTCTGGAGAAGCTTTCAAACTATTTTATAGAGATAGAATTCCATGAGAAATCTTGGAAAACAGAGAAAGAACCAGGAAATGCAAGGTGGTAAACATGCTGATCATTGTGAAGATAAGTTTTTATTAAAATATAAATACATATAGTGGGAACAGCATGGTAAGTATTCCCACAGAGGATAGAGCTGCTTTATGACCGCTGATTGAAGAAATATTACTAGATCATCACTTTTATTCAGAAGTCCCTCTCCCGACCCCTCCCTTCCTCTGCTTTCCAAAGGTAACAGTTTCCTGACGTCTGTCTGCAAGTAATTTATATGTTTCACACTCTGCGTTTAACAGGATGCCTTGCGGTAAATTTCTGTGCCTGGCTGCTTCTGCTCAGTCTTCCTCCGTGTTATACACAGTTTGTCAGTCTTCCTGTTTATACTGTTATATTGAATGAATATATCCCAATTCAGATATCCATTAGACTATTTATGTTTCAGAGGCTTCCAGTTAAAGGGTAAAACAAATATTATAACTCTGAATATTGTTGTAAAATATCTGTTGAGGGCATGTGTATTTCTATGCTTGGGGAGTCTTCACAGGGAAGAATAATATGTGATTCTGTAGCTGTGTTCTAAATAATTCTGTGTTCTGTGTTCTAAATAATTTGCCAAAGGGTTTCTACCTACTCAGACTCTTCCCTAGCAACCCAAGAGGGTTCACGTTTCTCTGCACCCTCACCAGCCCATTGTCAGTCTTCTCATTTTAGCCACTCTGATGACTACACAGTAATATATCATTGCGGTTTTTATTTAAATTTCCCTAATGATTAGTGAGGTCAAGTTCCTTTACAAAATTATTAGTCATTTTATGAAGTGCCTGTTTAAATCATGTTCACATTTCTATTGGATGTCTGTCTTTTTCTTTTTGATCTGTGAGAGCTGCTTACACCCAACTGCAGCCATGAAATTAAAAGACATTTGTTCCTTGGAAGGAAAACTATGACAAACCTATACACATATTAAATAGCTGAGACATCACTTTGCTGACAAAGGTCTGTATAGTCAAAGCTATGATTTTACCAGTAGTCATATGAGATGTGAGAGTTGGACCATAAAGAAGGCTGAGCACCAAAGAATTAATGCCTTCAAATTGTGATGCTGGGGAAGACTCTTGAGAGTCCCTTGAACTGCACGGCGATCAAACCAGTCAATCCTAAAGAAATCAAACCTGAATACTCATTGGAAGGACTGATGGTGAAGCTGAAGCTCCAATACTTTGGTCACCTGATGTGATGAGCCAGCTCATTGGAAAAGGCTTTCACTGGAAGAGACCCTGATGCTGGGAAAGACTGAAGGCACATGGGGAAGGGGACAGCAGAGGATGAGACGGTTGCATTGCTGACTCAATGGACATGAGTTTGAGCAAACTCCATGAGATAGTGGAGGACAGGGAAGTCTGGTGTGCTGCAGTCCATGGGGTCTCAAAGAGTTGGACATGACTTAGTGACTGAACAACAGCAAAACACATTCTGTGTATGTCATTTGTCAGTTATGTATACTATGAATGTCTTAATTGTTTGGATTAAGGAGCTTAAATTCAATCTCCAGTCATAGCCTTTAGTGCACACATAACACACACACATATTTGGCAATTTTCATTTGCCATTCTAAATAGTTAGGGTTTGTGCATTAAACTTAAAAACAGAGGAATTGCTCCAGTTTGGAGGCCCCTAAAAGATGTGGAAAGTCTAAGTTAAAAGCAAGGAACAAGTACCTACCATCCCCTGAAATCTCTTATTCTTCTTACAAGGCATTTTCTCTCCAGATTAGTAAGCCCCATGAGGGCAGGAATCTTGGCAGACCCCATTTGCTGCTGTGTTCCTCTGTGTTGAGAATAATACTGAGCTTGTAGAAAGAATATCAGAGACATTTTGTGACCAATAATGAATATCAACCCCATCTTTCTTGGTTGCTATTAAGGAAGCAAGTATCTTAGGTCATATATCCAATTCTTAAATGCCCAAACCAGGAAAGATATCTAAGGAAAACATGCAGTCAGATGTAATCTAGTATATTGTTTATTATATTTATAAACTTCTGTTCAAGATACAGCCAACAGGATACATTTTGTGAGCTTAATATGTTTTGGGCTAGTTACTATTATACAGAAAAACTTCATGAGTATTAACTATAGTTATAATTCTGCTCTTTTGTTAACATTCTTTCCTCTTTTGAACAATAGCAAATTAGCTTATGATTACTAAAAGAGAAATCTCATTACAACAAATAAAACAAAGCAGCCTAAATTATATTTTTAAGTTAGTTTATCATTTGGATGCTTAACAGTCTTCAAAGAGTGCTCTCCCATGTTGTTGTTTAGTTGGTGTGGTGTTCAACCCTTTGGGACCCCATGGACTGTAGCCCGCCAGGCACCTCTGTCCATGGGATTTCCCAGAAAAGAATACTGGAGTGGGTTGCTAGTCCCTTCTCCAAGAGCTTACCAACCCAGGGATTGAACCTGTGTCTCTGCACTGCAGGTAGACTCTTTAGCACAGAGCCAGCAGGGAAGCCCGTTCTCGTATGTGCATGCATGCAGATATGTATGTAAGGGCACATATGTGTGCTGTGTGTGTGTGCCTTTCCATGCCCAGGTACACACAGGCAGACACGTCCCTCGATAGATCGTCAAGCAAGCCTAAGGTTGAGTTTCTAGTATTTTCCTTGCTTTACAAGCAGGAAAGCTGGAGCTCGAAAAGTCTTAGTAACTCATCTGAAGCCACAGAACTAGTAGGTAATGGATCCAGAATTTTGATATCAGATCTCGCTCCAGGTTTCCCTGCACAGGAATACCTCCTTTACAAGCTCAGGGTGAAGTCAAGATTAATCGTCACAGACTATTTCATAGTCCATTCATAGGCCTGAATTTGTCCTGTATTGGGATCAAAAATAAAACATGTAGTCAATTCTTTACTGCCAGTGAGTCTATAGAATCATGATTCGTTTCTGCCATGAAGGAACAAATATGCAGGTCAAATTCTCCTCAGGGCATCGTGGTTTTTTCTCAGAAGCGAGGTTTCTCGGTAATGATTGCTTTACCAAACATCACATGCTCAGTCCCTTGGCTGCTGCTTCTGCATTTGGTCTCATAGAGTCTGACATTGAGCTAGCAGATGAAGAAATTACTCTGAAGTGATGAGCGAAAGAGGGAAGCATCTTGCATACATATGACCTCTGCTCTTTCCTCCTATCACATCTTGGATTCGACGTGAACGTTTATGCTTATGTTTGAGTGTGTGTGGCTCGTTTGGACGGCTGACTTGGGAGTTTGAGGAGGTTTGGGAACAAAGTTCTTTCTCTTTATTCCTCTATCTGTATGCAGACAAATCTTCCTGTGTCGGAGAATTGACTAATATTGGCTTTTCACATATATTTGTACTTGGAAGTCAGATCTTTCTGTTCCCCACCTTCAGTATGTAGATTAACTTTGGGATCCTTTGTGCTTTCATGAATATTTAAGGGGCTCCTATAAACGCTGAGCTAATCTGAACTGGCCTGAGAGCAGTCAAGTAGAATTCATTCTCTTTAATTTAGGTTTAGAGTATCTAAAGCCTAATTTTTCCCGAAAAGCTATGGTATGAATGCAATTCAGGTATGCTCTCCTCTGTGCTTCAAAGGATATCTTTTCCAGGGAGTGTTACCCACTGCATGAGCTGTGAGGCCTCCTGGAAAACATAGGCCGTCGAAAATGTGCCATTAGGGACAAAATGACAGGCAGGTTGTTCTCCCCTGAGGGCATGGAATCTGAGTCCACCTAACCCTGTTACGCCTCTCCCCCTGGCCCTTCTACAATCCTGTCTCCATAATACAGAGTGATCCTTTGTCATCTCACTATGTGCAGTCCACAAGGGATCCCCATCACCCCTTCCCACTTCTGCCAGGAAGGCTTCATCCCAATGCTTTGCATGGCCAGATCTGGCTGATTTCCCAAACTCTCTGATAGACCCAAAGTCTCTATGTAAATGTTTCGTTGTTGTTCAGTCGCTAAGTTGTGTCTGATTCTTTGAGACCCCATGGACTGGCACCCTCCAGGCTCCTCTGCCCTCCACTGTCTCCCAGAGTTTGCTCAAATTCATGTCCATTGAGTCAGTGATGCTATCTAACTATCTCATCCTCTGCCATTCCCTTCTCTTCCTGCCCTCAATCTTTCCCAGCATTGTGGTCTTTTCCAGTGAGTCAGCTCTTTGCATCAGGTGGCAAAAGTATTGGAGCTTCAGCTTCAGGATCAGTCCTTCCAATGAATATTCAGGGTTGGTTTCCTTTAGGATTAACTGTTTTGATCTCCTTGCATGTCTCTCCTTTTATTTTCTATCACAGCAGCTTACATTTTACCTTTCTATCCAATATATAAATAGATGTATGTTTGTTGGTTTTGTTTGATATTTTTTTTCTATCCTTCCCAAGCAGACATGTGGACATCACTCTGGTACTCAAGCTGAAATGAGTACCAGGAAATCATGCTGCTATTCACCCCGGGGCACAGTAGGTACCAACGATGTTTGTTGAATGAATAGAGACAATAATAAATGCATGCATAAGTGAGGAAATGAGCGCACTGCCCATGAGCACCACCATCTCCAATCACAACTTAGACGGACAGAGATGCTCAGACTTCCTGTTGCGTGTTTGATAGATGAAATGTCATGACCCCACGCAGTGTAAGTGCAAAAACTGCCCACCTGTGTGTGCACCCACTCTGCTCCTGGGAGACAGAAACCCCAAATGTCATATCACAACTCTGGAAGCCAACTCTCTTGCTATTTGGAACTAGAACAGAGCCCATTCAGAACTGTTGAGACTGAACCACTAACCACCTGAGGTCTTACTCATTTGTACAATACCTCAGTCAGCATCCACCCTCACCCATCTCTTCTTGAGGACGGAGATGGGATTGGCAAAGGGCATCCACCTCAAGAAGAGGCAGGGGTACCTTTTCAAAATGCAAATTTTACCACGGCATTCTCTGCTCAACATCTTAGGGTAAAAAGCCTACTTCCTAGCATGATCTATAGGTACTCAAAAAAGTCAGTCATGAAGAGTCAGCCTTGATTCCAGCCTCATTCCATCACATTATGGGCTGATCTTGTCCCCTCCCGCATGGCACCATAGTCTGAAGCCCTCGGAACGTGTCCTTATTGGATATAGGGTTGTACAGATGTGTTTAGTTAAGATGAGGTCATACTAGAGCAGCTCGGGCCCCTCATCTAAGTTGACTGATGTCATAAGAAGGGACAATTAAGACAGATACACTTACAGGAAGAATGTCACCTGAAGATAAAGGCAGAGATCAGCATGATGCTTCTACAACCAAGGAAAACCAAAGATGTCCAGAAAACCACCAGACACCAGGAGAGAGACCTGGAACAGCCCTTAGAAGGAGCCAACCTGCCAACTCATGATCTCAAGACTTCCAGCTTCCTGAAGTGAGAGACAATAAATTTCTGTTGTTCTAAACCACCCGGTTTGTGGTAGTGTATTACAGCAGCCCTAGTAAGTGAACACACCACGTCCCCCTTGCTCTGAGAGAAGCAGCCGTGCTGGTCTCCCTTCTCTGCCTGAGTTCCTCCACAACAGAGCTTCACACATGCCCTTCCTTCCATCTAGAATGCAAACCCTCCTATCTCTTTCACTTGAACTCCAACAATTCTCCAGTTCCATGAGCAGCTGAGGAAAGGCTTTCCTGAGGAAGACCAGGCTAAGGAAGATGCATTTTTCATTAGACTTGTTGCAGTTGATAATTGGGTATCATTCATGGTGTCCTTTGACAAGTGTGATATCTGTCACAGCGTAGGCAAGCAAAAAAAAAAAAATCATTGGCTATTTGAATGAATAAATGAATACTTGCATAAATACATATTCTGGGCTGATTGAAATGCCAGTCCAGGCAGAATTCACTGCTCAGTCATCTATGTTCCCCTGGTGATTTCTGCTACCCACAATTACAGAATTCACCACATCACCTTCTGTGCCTGGATCTTATGTCACAGGATGCTGTTCTTTTGAGAGAAGGAACTGTGACTTCTTTGAGTCTCAGCTTCTGAGGCCCAGCACTAATCTGGAACCTAGTGGGCACCCAACAAACACATGTGGAAGTGAATTGTGTAAAAATTGTAGGGCTCAAGGGACTGCAGTATGCAGATACGTAAGGGGTAATTATTACCCAATGGCTTGAATTATTTTTCCCTGCACTGAAGATGGTTTAAATGCGCTGCTCCTGGTAAGTAAAGTTATGCTCAGTAAGTTCCTCTGTTCAGCCTCCAGCTTCTGTGGAAGGAAATTAAATGTCTCTTTCTCAGATTCATTTATAACTCACTCCTCAGCGGATGTGCTCACAATGCCTTCTGAGGATTCTTTTCAATTCTCTCCATCTTCTTCTCCTCCCTCCTCCCTTCCATGTTTGTAACCCAAGGGAAAAGGAAGCACTTAAATGCAACTAACACTATAATCACACACAGCCTTGAACAGCACAAAGAAGAAACAGAAATGGGAGAGTCTCCCACTTACTCTCACTGTCTCCTGAACTTACATTCTTATATTTGGACACTTTAAACATAAACCAGGGTCACAGTAACAGCCTTCTGTGTTTGGGGTTAGCCGTGGAAATCTATTTAGCTACAGCTGAAACAATATAACCAGAGTTACTTCTCTCCCTCAAAGTTGTTTTTTTATTTTAATCAGTGTGCTCCAGGACCATTTGAGAAAGACACAGAAATTTTATAAATACATCAAGATGATAAGGAAATGGTCTTTTCAATGAGGCAATGATAATATTAATAATAAGCTGTGTATTTATATATTATTTTGTATCCAAGTTTCCCAAGCTGCTTTTAAAAACTGTATTCTCGTACATTAAGGTCAAGCAAGAAATATTATGTACCATCAACAGGGAATGAAAGCCAGACACTCACTGATTAGAATGCTTGTCACAGGTCATCCCTGTGATTCATACCAAATCTCTTCATTCAGTTGAGATGTGCTATGTATTTCCCATGGACTGGATGAGCTAAATCTGTTTATAATATAGTTTCTCCTATTTCTAATTTCATACTCAACTAATGCCTTCACTTCTGAAGGACAAAATCAAAACACTTGGATGAATTCAAAGAAGTGAGTGACTGCAGGTTGAGAATGTGTTTGGACTCTCCTCCACCTCCAGTGGCTAAGCTCTGTTATCCAACGTTGGAGAAGAAGATATCCATCTAAGGGTCAATGAGGACTTTCCATGGTCTAGGAGCACCTTGCGAATATCACTGTAAGCACCACTACCCTCTCCTGATACTGACTTTAAGGTACCTCTATGAACACCAGGCTCCTACTGGATTAAAGACCCAGCTCCCTTGTCTCCTGACGTTTAGCGTTAAAAACAAGATTTCTGGTCTCTGCCCAAATGGATATTGCTTTTTAGCCTATTCACAGAGACAAGACATCTTCCTGTGTATTTCCTTTTAAACGTGCCTATTTTTGAGAAGCCCATCCGTCCTTGAATATTGAAAGTACACCTCCAGTCCCACTTTATTTTTCATAATTTCCCCTTTCCCATCTGCCTTATCCTATGGAATGAGATACCATTAAGCCAGTGGAGAGGCAGTGAGCCCTTCACTCAAATTCAGAAATGCATAAGAACTCCGCACACAAATACACGTTACATTGACACCAGGAGAAACGATTCATTGGAATTCCTGCTTTCCTTTTCTTTATCACTTACTTATTCAAGACACTGAAACCAGCTGTTATGAGGGGCTGATATTTGCTTTACAAAAGAAGAAAAGCTCCCTCTGTGCACATATTCTTATTCTTCCTACTGATTTGAGCGTTAATAGTATTTGACAGGTTGGTAATTTGTTTTTTTTTTTAAAAACCCATAATTCATTTAGTGCCGTTCCACTTTATTATTATACATTTTACACAGTGGTGCACAGAAAACATTGTTGTTTTTTTAAACAATTCTATTCCTTCCAGTAATCATTCATGCAAGGGGGTGCTGCATGAGAATCTTTGGGGACAGGGTGGGTGAATTGTGGCCGTGCCAGGAAGCCGAGAGAGCTGGGAAGAAAACACCAGGAGAGGGTGAGAAGAAAAAGCATCGGGGTGGGGGGGAGGGGTGGGAGCTGGAGAAGAAACAAAGACAGACGGGATAATTAAATGGGGTGACAACTGCATGAGAGCGCAATGAGAATTGTGGAGAAGAAAACAACATAAAAATACCGTAGCTGTTGCACCGACAGAAGGCAGCGGAGTCTGAGCCCGCTCCCTCCCCTCCAAAGGGGTCTCAGCCCTGTCTGCACGTCACTGAGTTTTCACTGAGAGAGGCAGGAAGCTGTTCTTCCACCTCCACAAAGGACAGTTAGAACAATGTGAGGGAAAAGGTCTACATGAGCCTCATACGTGGGCTTCCCAGGTGGCGCTAGGGGTAAAGGACCTGCCTGCCGATGCAAGAGGCATAAGAGACACAGGTTTGATCCCTGGGTCGGGAAGGTCCCCTGGAGGAGGGTATGGCAACCCACTCCAGGATTCTTGCCTGGAGAATCCCATGGACAGAGGAGCCTGGAGGGCTATACAGTCCATGGGGTCACAGAGTCAGACACACCTGAAGCGACTTAGCACACATGCATGCGAGCTACATATGCGCAAAGCCGAGACTTGTCCACATAGAAGCTTGTTCTATCAGTCTCCTTGGGGCAGGTCTAGGAAAGATCTTTGAGGTCTGTCTCCTCCCTAAACTGTCAGAGCTCAGTCCAGGAGGTCAGAGTAACCCCCTTGTGCTGCAGCCATGGGCACTGGAGACGGAAGGAAGGGAGGTGAGGAAGAAGGGGTGAGCCCTTCCCCACCGCGGGGCACTCAGGCTACTCTACATGCCAGCCAGGTGTACATTTGCAAAGCAGACACAGGGACAGAGAGGTAGAGAATGAGTGTGTGGACACCAAGAGGGTCGGGAGGTGGGATGAACTGGGAGACTGGGACTGACCTATACACTCTATATACAGAGATAGATAAGTAATGAGAACCAAGTGTATAACGCAGGGACGCCACCCAGGGTGCTGTCATAATCTAGATGGGAAGGAAATCCAAAACAGAGGGGATATATGTACACATGCAGCTGATTCACTTTGCTATACAGCAGAAATTAACACAACATTGTAAAGCAGCTATCTACAATTTTAAAAATTAAAAAAAACAAAAACAAAATAGACGTACATTTAAGGCCACGCCTGCTATTTCCTGAGCCAAAGCTTGTGCATTTGCTTTTCTTCCCCAATGCTCACAACTCCTCTGTGAGGTCAGCATGATTAGTCTCTTTTTTTGCAGATGAGGAAACAGCTTGAGAAGTTAAGTATTTGGTTGCAGTCACAAAATTCATGAGGTCTGAGAATCCAAACTCAAGAGATTCTTACTGCAAATCCCAGGTTTTTGCCCGAGTGCCCACCTGACTTGCTGAAGTTTCCAGGGAAGCAGCGGAGAAAGTGCTGATCGGCTCAAAGAAGGTCCAGGTAATTGAGCAGAGGGTCTCCCACTGTCCGGGGGCCACCAGGAGGTAGGTCTGTGACAGTGGATCCTAACTGTCAATGGCTTAGGACAGAAACTGGTCACCAAGGGAAACAGAAGGAGGCGTGAGTCTCCAATTCCATTAGTAGGATGGCGACGCTTCTGTTCAACTAAAATACCCTGGAAGGTGGGGAAGCAAGAATGAGAGCTTGGGTAGGGGAGGGGGTGGGGATAGGGACGCATAGTTTCCTTTCCCAGTGCTGTCGTCCACCTGGCCAAGCAAAGGGGACATCATTTATCTGCCCTCATCTGTGAAATAGGGCCAACAATCCCAGCACATCAGTTTTTTACACTTTTAGGAGAGAATTCATCTCGAGACACATTGGTGTTACCCTCTGACGGAGCAGTGCCTCCACCCGGCCTCTCCCATGTGCAGGCTTGCGCCAGAGGAAAGACAGGGTGGGAGTCTGGGAGACGTGACCCCAGACACGACGGCAGCCACAGCCACAGCCAAAGATAAGGAAGCAGTGAAACGGGGGCCAACAAAGGAACAGCTGAGCGCATCACACGACGAAATAGGGTGCCTGCTGGCAGAGGGGTTCTCTACCACTGAGCGTCCAGGGAAGCCCCACACTGCTCTATTTAAAATGTATAACCAACAAGAATCTACTGTTTAGCATAGGGACCGCTGTTCAGTGTTATGTGGCAGCCTGGATGGGAAGGGAGCTTAAGGGAGAATGGATACATGTATATATATGGTTGAGTCCCTTTGCTGTCCACTTGAAACTGTCACAATGTTGTTAACTGGCTATACTCCAGTATAAAATAGAAAGCTTTTTGAAAAATAAAGTGCTTGCTGGGAAAAATGAAGGAATTCCAGCTAATGTTGCAAATAGAAGTATGCCACACGTGGGATTTCAGATTGTTGAATAAACATGCTAGGATAACATTTGTGTACATTAAAGAAAAACACACCAACAGTATTTTATATTGTTTGGTGAACACGCACACATGGTAGAGATATAAATGAAGGTCTGGGGATGATAAGTATCAAATTTGAAATAGTACAGAATCCTGAGGGGAGGGAGAGGCTGAGAGGTCAGAGGATGGTTCTCAGAAGACGTCACCTGTACAGGTGATGTGTTTTTTTGTGAATCTGGGTGGCAGATACACTTCTGTTCATTTTCCCTCTTTTCTGTCTCTTTTGTATGTTTAAAATCTTTCCTATTAAATATTTTTAATTAAAAAGTATATAAATGCAAGCAGAGAGAGTCCTAAACACCATCAAGCAAGAATCATTGGAATGGGTCATTCCACTCCCCAGAGAGCTGAGGCCAGGGCGTGCCAGGATCCCGGTGGGGAATGTTCTCCCTAGACCACTGTGCTGCTTGGGTGGTGGGAGAGGGTCCAGAAACAGATAGAGATGTGATGGGGGAAGACAGAGGGGGTGGAGGAGAGAAGACAGGGAGCTGGGATCCTGCGGGTGAGTGAGGGGAGGGGCCCTTGTTAATCCCACCAGACTGTTGTGGTTGAAAGGATCCACTTTGCTCCCAAGCAGTCGCTTATGTTATTATTTCTCTCAGCGGGTTTCAAGCTGCCTGCAATTCTCTGTTAGTTAATAAGAAAAGTGAGAGATGCAACAATTGCTTTTGCTTGGCTGGCTTGTAAAGGCTTTGTCACTCAAAAATGGAACAAAGGCCCTAATAACACCCTGTGCCGTAAAGGCAAGTGTCAGGGAACAGACCGAAATCAATTATCTGGGTGAGACTCGGAGACGGGAGACTCAGACACACTGCACAGAGCAGCGTCCCCACCACATAATCCCATTAACAGGGGGCCTCCGCTCTCGCGGGAGGGCAGAGCCACACGGGGAAAATGATAATTAAAAGTAAATAATGGGAAACGAGGCCCTGGTGCCTCTGTCACGGCCCTGAGCGCAAGTGTGGTCCCAGCAGACAGTGGTAGGCCTCTCTCTTGGATCCCCTGAGAGAGGCTTGGAAGCCAAAAGCCTTTGAGGGGCTGGCTGGCCAATCCTGCTTGGGAGTGGCATTTAGGGAGCAGGTGAGGGATGGCAAAGGCCTGTGGTGTGCTGGGAAGTTAGCAGAAGCTCCCTGACACCGGACACGGACCCTTTGGAGATTTTATAAGCTTTTATTTTTTGATATTAATTAATCAATTTGGTTGCCCAGGTCTTAGTTGCATGGTGTGGGATCTAGTTCCCTGACCAGGGATCGAACCCAGGCTGCCTGCATTGGGAGCTGAGAGTCTTAGCCACTGGCCCACCAGGGCAGTCCCAGCTTGGGAGCTTTTTTTGTATGCATCTCTCTTGCTAAACTGATATTTAAGGAAAGAGGTGGCATGAATGAATGAATGAACACAGCAGTAGAATGTCTGGGTGAAGGGTCCCTTTGAATTTCCCCTGAAAGCAACATATCTGCGTCATCAAGGACTTGTGAAAACTCAGTAGCCCAGACCTGAGTCAGGTCAAGTAAATTAAAATTTCTTGGGGTGGGAGGTTCTGAAACCCAGTCCTCAGGGTTTGACGTGCTCCACCAGGTGACTCTAAATACATGGCCAAAGCTGAGAACTTTTGGATTGGATGGCCCCTTACAGTCTCCATTAGCTGGATATATAGGCTTTTACCATGAACTTATGCAGTAGAAAGAGTAGCCAGAGGGACTTAGGATGAGTGGGGTCTGATCTTACCTCCGGCAATAACTTGCTTTGTGGCTTCTGCAAAGTAACCTAAGCTCTCCAAATCTCAGTGTCTTCATCCATTAAAAAAGATGATGTGTATATTGAATCCCTCTGCTGTTCACTTGAAACTATCACAACATTGTTAATTGGCTATACACCAATATAAAATAAAATGTTTAAAACAAAACAAAAAAAGATGAGATCTTATTATTAGATCCCTTTGGTTTTGACAGACAGCTCTCTGACCTTAAAACTCCATCACCCAGAACTCATGCAGTAGAACCACCAGCATAAATATTTACTGGGTGCCTTTTCTGTGTTCCAAGACGTCATCTAATAAGGGGCAGAGAGAGGTCCCTATAAATCCCCTTATAGTCTGCATAGATGCTGAGTAGACAGACAGACAGACAGACAGACAATCAGTCAGTGCAGATAAGCAGTATAGACAAGCGCTAGAGCATCTGACACTATCATCATTTCCTTCCAGCATCTCCGGTTGCTGACAAAGCCTGACACAGGAGGGATCCAATAACTATTGGCTGAGTGACTGAACGAGCAAGTGAATGAATGGTGTCTCTCATGGGTGAATCAAAGTGTGGCTTGTCTTTGGAAATTGACTATTTCTGCCTCACTAGATATTAAATAATCACCTTCCCCACAAATTTGCAGGAGGCAAACGGCTGCACTGAATTGTGCTCGATGGTTTCTAATATTCCAACCCAGCTACACAAGTCCAAGGATTCTATCAATATGCAAATGTATGGCTTTGGAGCCCAGAGTGATATGGCTTCTCCTCCAGGAAGGACGCTTTTGCACCCGGGGAGATTTTAGTCTCTGTCACTAGGTAGAGAGAGCTTTATAACTCCTCGAAAAATGGTCTTCCCTTTTATTTAAATGTGTTTTACCCATTTGCTAAAGTCGGTAGGAGAGAGTCTGGGTGGAAATCAGGCAGGCCTGGAACACTGGCAGGATAGTAGAAAGCCATTTTAAATTAATTCCCTGGAAATCATTGTGAAGGATGCACTGCAGCGTGAAGGTGGGTTTGTGAGCGAGGAGGGAGATTTCAGGTCATGGTTGCTCTCAGGCTCCTTCAGCTGATGACTGCTGGGTGCAAAAAACCGCTAATGTGTGCGATGGTCACCAGCCCCCAGCCTCTCACTTGCAGTGGTGCTAGTGATGAAAACGCTCTTTGGAAGGAAGCAGTCAGCAGGATTCTTCCTTATTTGCAAAGACAGTAAGTGGTACAATTCCAACCCAGCAGTAGCAGCTGGCACCAGCCCCATCTACTTCCCAGGCCCTGGGAGGTTAGAAAACGGTTCAGAAGTCACTCAGTGTGAGCCAGTGATGTGCAGGGCCACTGGGGAGTCTCAGGTCAGTGATGGTTCACTGGAACAGCGTGGCTGAGACCCCAGAGCTGGGCAATAGGTTAACCCGGAGAAGTCGGGCCAGGGGGGAGGTGGGACTCAGAGCAGAACAGACCATCAGCATGTAAGCTCAGCACCTGCTTCCAGGTCAGTCTTCTTCTTGTATACTTAAGGCAATAAATCTGTTTATTAAATGCAATATATCTTTTATACTTTTATATAAAATAGACCTTTTCTATTTAAGGCAATAAATCTGTTTATTTGATTAAGAAGTATTCAATTGTGTTACTGAATTTCCCAGTATATGTTAAAATTAATTTTTATTGGAGCATAGTTGCTTTACAATGTTGTTAGTTTCTGCTGTACAGCAAAGTGAATCAGCCACAAGTATGCATATATCCCTTCCTTTTTGGATTTCCTTCCCATTCAGGTCACCACCGACTATCCAATAGAGTTCCCTGTGTGATGCAGTGTGTTCTCATTAATTATGTATTTCATACAAGCATCAGTATTGCATATGTATCAATCCCAGCCTCCACACCTCCCCCACCACTTCCCCTTGTATCCATATATTTTTCCTTTGTCTTTGTCTCTCTTTCTGCTTTGCAAATAGGATCATCTATACCTCTGAAGAGGCCCAAGTGCACAAAAAACACAGGATCCTCAGGGTATTTACATTGCCCTCCCAGCCTCTTTATGTCATTGGCTGAGAGATGACAAAACAGCTATAGATTCCAGGCTGGCTTGTCTGGTGGAAGAGCTGCTACTAAGCCACCCAGATACCCTGAAAGGCTAGCTGGACATCAGGCTGAACTGGGTTCTTATTTTTAATAAAAGAAAAGACTAAGAGACGGACTGCTAGGGTCAATTGGTTTAAAAAATAAAATCAGCACCAGCCATTAAATTCTCACTCTCCCTACATCCCTGAAGATGATTTTACTTTTGAGCAGATCTTTTCTGTGTGAAATACTTCTTGGTCTTAAATGTCATGCTTATACCCTGAGGCTTGTAATGCTTGGGGTGCAGTAGTAATGAATCAGATACATTATTAATACGCAAGCACAATGACACACTGGGGTCTTTCAGGGAAATTCACGCAGGTATACAGAGTACTCTGAAGAGCCTGGATGTGAATGCAAAGAAAGCCTGAGAAATTCAGGATGAGATGTACCTTACTGAAATTACCCTGCTGAAATTAAAACCTGAAACAGTAGACCCAGCTGAATCAAAATTAGGTGACACAGTCTCACGTGCTCCTGAATTTCCAAATGCCCACACAGCCTGAAGCCCGAATAAGAAATATTTGGAAATGTAATAGGCACTATGCCCAGTTAAAAAAAATACCAGGGAGGGTTAGGTAAAATATTAGAAAGTTCCAGAGACTCTGAAACCCACTCGAAGTCCATGAAAATAGACAGACCAACACTTATCCAACTAATATTCATTGAGTGCTTGCTATGATTTAGGCTGTGTTAAGAACGGACCCTTGGCCTAGAAACTCAACTCTAAGTGTTCAAGCTGCGAGGAGCTCGCATGGAGCATGCATGCTCTGATTTTGCCCGGAATCGGAATAGGACTCCTGTCAAAGACACAGCCCTGGGTTGCTAAAATATGGTCCGGAAAAAAGCAAGCTGGGCTGAATTCTAAGCCTGCTCAGTCAACAGAGCACTGTAGGACTTGAGGGTAATTCCCAGATGGCGCAGTAGTAAAGAAGCCACCTGCCAATTCAGGAGACATAAGAGACGTGGTTCAGTCTCTGGGTCAGGAAGATCCCCTAGAGGAGGGTGTGGCAATCTGCTCCAGTATTCTTGCCTGGAAAACTCCATGCACAGAGGAGTCTGGTGGGTCCGTGGGTAGCAAATAGTCGGACACGACTGAGCGTGTGTTCACATACTCTCAGACCCAGGTTCCTCATCTGTCCTTGATGACTTGTTGTAAATACTCTTTAAATTCCTTTTCCAGCTTTAATATCCAATGAAATTCTTGGATTGCACTCGGAAGTCAATTGCTTTTGTCTTTAATACATATTAACAAAGCCTCTAAAACATGGAGAATCCGAGAAGGGACACATCCCAGATGTAAAACTGTCATTTCTCCCTTTTCAGGGGTTTTCAGAACCGATCCTGCTAGGTAATCTTGGGGGCAACTGGCTACTATTATGGGGGTCCTGGGGGCTGGAGGGACAGACGCTGTACCCCAGGCCATGCCATGTGATGCAAATGAAAACAGCCCATCACTTAGGATCAGTGCAGCTGAAATGCACTCATGATGGTAACCAGCCTTTGCTGTTTCTCTGGACAGATTCACTCGGTGTGATCCAGAATAAATCCTCTGTGCTTCAGTGTCTCTGGGTTTAGCTGTGGTGGTTACATAACCCACAAATGTAGAATTTTCCAGCCACTAATGAGAGCACTTTGCATTTAGAAATAGGAAAGCTTTCTGAATTGTAAATAAAGGAGGAGAAGAGAGAAGATGAATCAGCTGGGTTCTCACAATGTTGAAATGGAAGCAGTCCCCTCTTTGCGGGCTCTCTCTTCTGATTCCCAACTCCTGCCTTCCCAGTGCACAGCCTGCCCCCACAGCCTGCGACTCAGAGAAGCTGCAGCCCAGCCCTGCCCACAAGCTGGAATCTTCTCCCACCACCTGGAAGGAAGCAAGATTAAAGGCAGCTGCTTAATCCTGCTGCAAAGCTCCTTAAGCATTTCTAACAGGGTCAGCTCAGTCCGTGCTCACTCAACTCATCTCTGGAAAAATCTCCCAATTTAGGCCCTTCTTCTGACTGTGAAATTGAGAGAAGTGAGGGCTGGATCTGATCAGGAGAGGGTGGAGAGAGAGACAGGTGGTGGAGAGAATGCTCACCCATCCCCTTCCTGTGCAGAGAGAGGTTCCTGTTCCCACCCCTGAGTGGTTTTGGTTTCACCCCTGACTGGCTCTGTCTCCCCCTCAAAAGGATTCTGAAAGAATTCACCACATCTATATGGAGCACCTACTGTGTTCCGGGAACTGGACTGGCTCATCCCTGGGAGCACAGCCCGGCAAGGGGCACAGCTGGTCGGATAGGCAGCTGCAACAGAGCAGAGTGTGGTACATGCCATGAGGCAGAGTTTGGAAAGCCATGAATGCTCATAAACAGGCACGGGGCAGAGCATAGTTGGGCTGGAAAGCTTCCCAGAGGAAGCCATATTTAAGCTCTAAGCCAACAGATACATTGTAGATAGAAAGTGAGCAAAAGTGGGGGTGGGAGGGTAGGGGAGTAGCTACAGATAACAAAGCTGGCAGTGGGATGAAAGGTCATGAGGGTTAAGAAGAGCTTTCTCAGCTAAGTACGGAGTCTAAGCTTGATCCTATCCTGAGAGCAATAGAAACCCATGAAAGTGGAGACCACCAAGATCACATTTGCCTTGTATCAGATGCCTGATTGCTGAGTAGAAAAAAAGACTGGAGAAGAGTAAAAGGAGGCTGGGACTTCCCTGGGGTCCAGTGCTTAAGACTCTGCCCTTCCAAACCAGGAGGTGCTGGTTCCATCCCGGGCCAGGGAACTAAGATCCCACATGCTGCATGGCATGGCCAAAAAGGAAAGGAGGACCATCGACAGGCATCACCCACAGTGTTTTGGTACAGGGGGTGGCAGTGGAGGGAAGATGGCTGGCTTCCCGAGACATAGCGAGGGTGCATCCTTAGGACTCGCCTGGTGACTACCTGGATGAGATGGTTGAGGAGGAGGGAGGGATCAAGGGGAAAGTCCAGGTTTCCAGACTGGGCACCAGGGTGGGTACAGCAGCTCAGAGCAAAGGGCAGCTGTGGGGCCACACAGAGACGAAGGTCAGTGCGGGGCTCCTTAGAGGCACTGTGCAAGGAAAGCCACAGAGTTCAGAGGGGCTTCAGTGGGGCGCCTCTCCCCTCCCCATTCTGTCTTTGAGTTTTCTTTTGTTTTTTTTTTTTCACTTTTTTTTTTTTTTCCCCTGGATTAAGAGCAGGGCAAGTTAAGAATGTCTGTTAGCAGGGGTCCTCGACCTTTTTGGTTTCATGGAAGACAGTTTTTCCAGGGACAGGGGAGAGGATGGCTTTGGGATGATTCAAGGGTATTACACTTACTGTGCAGTTTATTTCTGTTATTATTACATCAGCTCCATCTCAGATCATCAGGCATTAGATCCTGGAGGTTGGAGACCCCTGCTTTTTAGGATCCGGGCTATTGATGCCTGTGTGCTCATGCGTGCTCAGTAGCATAGTTGTGTCTGACTCTTTGCAACCCCGTGGACTGTAGCCTGACAGGCTCCTCTGTCCAGGGGATTTCCCAGGCAAGAATACTGGAGTCGGTTGCCGTTCCCGACTCCAGGGGATCTTCCTGACCCAGGGATGGAACCTGCGTCTCTTGGGTCTCCTGCATTGGCAGGTGGATTCTTTACCACTGCACCACCTGGAAACTCGCAACTATTGGTAAAGCATTTATTAAAAGCTGGGGAAAAGCAAGTAGTGAAAATGCACTGCATGAAAGGGTTGTAGAGCCTTGGTTTTCATGTGACCACCCGGATGAGTGATAGGAGTGTGTCTGTGTGTACTCACAATCTGGTCTCCCAGAGAATGAGCTCAGGGAGGTACCTAACGGGAGGGAGGCTGAGAAGGGATCCCAGATGCAAGCTTGCATAGCTTGATAATGATTGGGAAAAGCAAGCAAACTGCACAATCAGGAAGTTTTCAGCTGAAGAGCAAAAAAGGAAACACCAGGGAAAATAGCACAACAATTGCAGGAAAACCCGAGAGGAGAAGAGGGAGCGTGTGTGCCCACTTTGTGTTGGCGATTTATTACAACATGGCCACATTCTTCCTGAAGAGAGAGGAGAAGAGGGCTGTATGAGGGCTTCTAGAGGGTCCATTAGCTCCAGAAAGTTACTGTGTTGTGGTTCATTCAAAGTTTCATTAGGCGTTAAATGACAGATAATAGTAATAATGTTAATCATACATGACTAACATTTATTTAACTCTAACTCAGTGACTGATCCCAAGCTCAACACATTACCTCCTTTAATATGCTATGCGATCTAGTACAAAGGAGAATGAAGGTCAGAAATCTTAAGCAACTCGTATACGATCTTATGACGATTAAGCAGCAAGTGAGAAGCCAGGTCTTTTCGATTCCAGAGGTTCTGATCTTAACCACATCCTTCCTGCTGATTGCATCACAGATGTTACAACCAAGTTCATAGAAGAATAAGAGATGATGAACAAAACTGAATAAACCTAATAATTTACAACATCATTTTAAATGAATCAGGAAGATTTAGTGAAACTTTATGTGAATCAGCTATTTGCATCAAAACTCTTTTTGCTTCCTCATCAGCAAGTTCAGTCGCTAAGCCACATCCGACTCTCTGTGAACCCGTGGACTGCAGCACGCCACGCTCCCCAGTTCTTCACTGTTTTCACTATCTGAGTTTGCTCAGACTCATGTCCATTGAGTCAGTGATGCCATCCAATTGTCTCATCCTCTGTCACCTCCATCTCCTCCTGCCCCCAATCTTCCCCAGTATCAGGGTCTTTCCCAGTGAGTCAGCTCTTCACATCAGATGCACAAGGTATTGGAGCTTCAGCTTTGGCATCAATCCTTCCAATGAATATTAGGGCTAATTTCCTTCAGGACTGACTGGTTTTATCTCTTTGCTGTCCAATCAAACATTGCCCACAGAAAATTCCAAAACATTCTTTAGGATAAAAGCATGGACATCTCTTTTGTTGAGTATCCCATATTCCAGCAAAGGCCATAAATTCCTCTATTCTCTATTCTTTACCCAATTCATTCTCTACAGAAGCTCAGTTTATGATATGACTTACTTATTAGCTTGTGAAAAAGACTCATCTTATTCATCTTTGTGTCTTTATCATCAAGAAAACTGCTTTGAACTTAGTAAATTTTCAATAAATATGTTTTGAAGGAGTAAAACAAATATGCTAAGATGATAAAGCATGGATGCTATTAACCAACGTATAAAATTAATTTGCTGCCATGATAACAATCATCTGGTTATGGAAGAAGTACATAAAATACATTAAACTCAATTGACAAATATGTTTGGTAAATCCTTAGTTCTTAATATTATGTGCTTAATTACAAGCAATGAGCACCCCCAAAGGCATGGCTTTGATGATGCATGTTATTATTGTCGACGTATCTTTCTTATCACACAGTTGGCAATCATCTCCAGATATAAGACTCAGCTTATTAGAGCCAAATCCACAGTGGTGTGTAGGGAAAATCTAAAACATCCCTATATGCACCAAGAGATCTTGTGTCCTGGTCCAAACTTTTTAAACAGCCAGGCTCTTTAGGTCTAGCTTCATCTCTTTCTGTCCCTTCTCACATGTCTGTTTTCCTTGCATCACTGTAGACGCAGGTCCTTAAAGCTGCTAAATGCCTCCTTGCTCTGGATGCAAGTGCACCATATTTTCCCCTGGTCAAATCTCCCTTCCCTACTTTGCCTTGCTACCCTCAATCTTGGCTCAGATGCTGATTCCTCCAAGAAGTCCTCAATATTTATCTTACAGCCACGCCCCTTCCTTGGTCCCGTGGAGATACTCCTGTGCATCCCCATGGTCCCTCCCTGACACTTTAGAATAACCTTGGTGAAGTGATGTCCTGAGGTTCTTTCTTCCTCTGTGTTCTAAGCTCTAACCTCTGTCTCGTTCACTGCTGGGTCTCCAGGACGTCACCTGATGCCCCATGCATGTTGTTTGGAGGAAGACTTCCAAGCAGATGGAAGGATGGAGAAATAGAGTGATGGAAGGCTGGCCACTCTAGGGACACTCTGTCATTTTCTAGTGTTCGGGACAAATATGAAGTGCTTATCAACCATCCAGTTTCAGGTCCGGCATCTATCCCCATAGCTGAATGTTTAGCTGGAGTTGATCCAAACCTCATTATTTGCTGGGAGGATAAATCAATTTCACTACTCTCATATGTAATAGACATTAGCCCACACACGATGATGACATCCTTATACAGGAGAAAGGAAGGGAAGAATAAGAAAGAAGAGAGAGAGAGAGGGAGAGGGGAGACTGATTCTCTTTCTTTACTGGTGCAGAGAAAACCAGTGGAAGGCAAGAGTCTGGGGGAAGAAACTGGAGTTTTCAAGTCAAGGTTCCCATACGCCGTCACATATGTGGAATCTAAAATATGACGCAAATGAACTTATCTATGAAGCAGAAATAGAGCCACAGACATAGAGAACAGACTGGTGGTTTCCAAGGGTTGGGGGGCACAGAGGGATCGTTGGGAGTTTGGGATTAGCACATACAAACTGTTATTTGGAGAATGGATAACAACAAGGTCCTACTGTATAGCACAGGGGACTACATTCAACATTCTGTAATAAACCATAATTGAAAAGAACATAAAAAAACAATATAGGGACTTTCCTCGTGGTCCAGTGGTTAAGACTTCACCTTCCAATAAAAGAGAGGCAGTTTCCATCCCCGGCCTCGTAACAGATATCCCAACCCCTGCCACAGGAAAGCTAAGCCCATGTACTACAACTAGAAAAACCCCCTTCTCTAGCTGAGAAGCCGCAACTAGACAAAACCCACATGCTACAATGAAGACCCAGCACAGCCAAAAACAAACAAAAGAACGTATATACATACATATATATATATATATATATATATATAAAACTGAATCACTTAGCTGTACAGTAGAAATTAGCACAACACTGTAAATAAACTATACTTCAATAAAATAAATTTAAAAAAAGAAATTGGAACTATTTCAAACATCACAACTATAGAGATGTGCTCTGCTGGGTTGCTCAGTTATGTCCGACTCTTTGTGACCCCATGGACTGTAGCCTTCCTTGCAGGCTCCTCTGTCCATGGAGATTCTCCAGGCAGGAATACTGGAGTGGATTGCCATGCCCTCCTCCAGGGGATCTTCCCAACCCAGGGATCAAACCCAGGTCTCCCACATTGCAGGAAGATTCTTTACTGTTTGATCCACCAGGGAAGCCCAAGAATACTGGAGTGGGTAGCCTGTTCCTTCTCCAGGAGATCTTCCCAACCCAGGAATCAAATCATGGTCTCCTGCATCGCACGTGGATTCTTTACCAGCTGAGCTACCAGGGAAGCCCAGCTATAGAGATAGTTCCATTTAATAAGTGATGCACCTATGTAATTGCAAAAAATTAAAAATCCAGGTACCACCTTTCACATTGTTACTCTACTGGCACTGTGACATTGTTAGGCTGGGGATAGATAAAGCCATGGAGTATTTAGGTTTGCTAACCATCAAAGCTAGTGGAGGTGATGGAATTCCAGTTGAGCTATTTCAAATCCTGAAAGATGATGCTGTGAAAGTGCTGCACTCAATATGCCAGCAAATTTGGAAAACTCAGCAGTGGCCACAGGACTGGAAAAGGTCAGTTTTCCTTCCGATCCCAAAGAAAGGCAATGCCAAAGAATGCTCAAACTACTGCACAGTTGCACTCATCTCACACACAAGTAAAGTAATGCTCAAAATTCTCCAAGCCAGGTTTCAACAGTATGTGAACCATGAACTTCCAGATGGTCAAGCTGGTTTTAGAAAAGGCAGAGGAACCAGAGATCAAATTGCCAACATTCATTGGATTATCGAAAAAGCAAGAGAGTTCCAGAAAAACATCCATTTCTGCTTTATTGACTATGCCAAAGCCCTTGACTGTGTGGATCACAACAAACTGTGGAAAATTCTGAAAGAGATGGCAATACCAGACCACCTGACCTGCCTCTTGAGAAATCTGTATGCAGATCAGGAAGCAACAGTAAGGATTGGACATGGAACAACAGACTGGTTCCAAATCGGGAAAGGAGTATGTCAAGGCTATATATTGTCACCCTGCTTATTTAACTTATATGTGGAGTACATCATGAGAAACGCTGGGCTGGATGAAGCACAAGCTAGAATCAAGGTTGCCAGAAGAAACATCAATAACCTCAGATATGCAGATGACACAACCCTTATGGCAGAAAGTGAAGAAAAACTAAAGAGCCTCTTGATGAAAGTGAAAGAGAGAGTGAAAAAAGTTGGCTTAAAGCTCAACATTCAGAAAACGAAGATCATGGCATCTGGTCCCATTATTTCATGGCAAATAGATGGGGAAACAATGGAAACAGTGACAGACATTATTTTGGAGGGGGCTTCAAAATCACTGCAGATAGTGACTGAATCCCTGAAAGTAAATGATGCCTACTCTTTAGAAGAAAAGTTATGATCAATCTAGACAGCATATTAAAAAGCAGAGACATTACTTTGCCAACAAAGGTCCATATAGTCAAGATTATGGTTTTTCCAGTAGTCATGTTTGGATGTGAGAGTTGGACTATAAAGAAAGCTGAGCACTGAAGAATTGATGCTTTTGAACAGTGGTGTTGGAGAAGACTCTTGAGAGTCCCTTGGATTGCAAGGAGATCCAACCAGTCAATCCTAAAGGAAATCAGTCCTGAATATTCATTGGAAGGACTGATGCTGATGCTGAAACTGCAATACTTTGGCCACCTGATGCAAAGAGTTGACTCATCGGAAAAGACCCCAATGCTGGGAAAGATTGAAGGCAAGAGAAGAAGCGGACAACAGAGGATGAGATGGATGGATGGCATCACTGACTCAAGGGACATGAGTGTGAGTAAATTCCAGGAGTTGGTGATAGACAGGGAGGCCTGACGTGCTGCAGTCCATGGGGTTGCAAAGTGTTGGACACGACTGAGCGACTGAACTTAAGTGAACCATCTCATCAACTAAATCTCATACTAGCATCACCATCCACTGCAAATAATTAATCCACGGACATTACAGTGACTTTTTTTAGAAAACCTCATAAAATATGTAGATTATCTCAGGGCTGAAGGTGAAAAATAATTATATCCTTAAAGTCCATTGCAAACTCCAGATGCTGCCACAGCTGTATTTTAATATTCCCGTACTAGGACAATAGTGGATCTTGCTCAGGGATTCTTATCTTCCCCTCACATACCAGGGCTGTCAATGCCATTGGCAATTTTACATGTAAATGAGCCTATCCATCACTCCTTACTTTGCAGCAACTCACTTCTGAGCCTGCCATAGAGTTACACCATTAAATCTCCCTGCTTTACAATATACATCATGACATATTTGACATCAATCAGCTGTGTCAGCCTGCTCACTGTAAACCATAAACTAGCTCTGCAGCCCTCTCTGCACAGGGTGATTAAACCTGCTTGGGGTAGCCTCCTGATTCCAGTGATAAATGGCAATTCATTTCCTCCTCGCTTTTCCCCGACCTGTTCCCAGCCTCTGTCCCAAGCTCTTCATGCCTGCCTGCTGGAGGAAGCAGTGGCCAGTGGAAAGCACACACTTAATGTGAATCTGTGGGCTTGCACCCTCATTGTTTGGCTCTGGGTTGCGACTTTGCCATTTTAAAATGAGGAGGATAAGCCGCATCCTTTTTTTAAGCTGCAGGGACACAGGCAATGGGTATGTAAGGTTCTTCTGAGGACAGCTTTCCTGCCTGAAGAGAAAGACAGACCCGAGCACTGTTGTCACTCCCTAATGATGAATGCGAACTGCACGCACGTGTGATTTCTGCCAGGTGTCTTCTCACTATATCCACTTCCTGTCCACGAAATCACATCAGAAATAATGAGTGAAAAGTGACACTGTTATATGTATAACTTTGTGTTCTAACAAGAGTATAACTTGTTAGTGATACTCTTTATCTGCAAACCAGCTCTTTATTAGAAGCAACATGTTACATGCACCGTGTGGGGATGTCACATCACACAATAGGGTTGATGGCAACACACCAGGGTATCATGACCCTCTAGCTGAAATCTGCCAGACATGATGATACTTTGTTTGCCAGCAAGAAAAGCCAAGAGGATTTTAGTAATATGAAGAGATACTCCACTGAACTGACTAGGCAATTCATCTGATCACTCCAGAAGTCCTTTTGCCCTTCCTTCTGTTGAGTCTGAGATAACAGTTACTTATTCTGCTTCCTGGCACGGGGAACAGGCCATCTGCTGGCCAGTGGAAGCAGCCTCTATCATGTGTCCACTCCAGAACATATCCTAGGCCATCAGTCAGAAGGCTGTTTGGACCCAGCAAAACAGAGTGGTAAGCACTCTTTATCCACACGTACCCTGCTTTAGCCACAGACCTAGCACCTACCCACCTGTCACTTGCTCTGATTTTGATCAGTCTGGCTGCTCACACCCCCTTTTTCTAATGACCTCATCCATCTCCTGAGCCCGTAGTGGTTTGTCCAAACCAGGGAGGGCAAATCCATCTGGAAGGAGCAGAGTGGAGACTGGGTTGTTGATTTCCGTGACAAATCAGATTCAATGTCATGACACTTACAAGGTGCCCACAAAAATAAAATGATATCTTTGGGGCAGGAGGGGGAGGAAAGAGAAATATAAGGGAGCAGGGTGGAGATGGGGAACGGGAGTGAGTCTCTAGGGGGATTCAGCAGTAAAAGGAGGGGCTGGGCGGAGAACTGGAGGGAGGAGAGAAGCAGAGAGCCAGGGAGGGGCAGGAAGGGAACAAAGGAGAAAGTTAGCTTCTTGCTTTCATTCTTGGGGCACCCAGAGTAATGAGCCCTCTTTCTGGAGAAGACGAATGGGCAGCTGCAGAGATTATGAGTGAGGTTTTATTGCAGATCAATAAATCTGCGTCACAGATCCCCATCTGGAGGGAGTTTTAATTTAAAGGAAAGAGTGATGAGCTCACGACGACAATAAATCAAAAAGTTGTGTATTCACGTATGCATTAACCTTCTATCAAAACACACATCGGCATCAAGGCGGGGTGTGGAACCCAAGCTGGTAGGTGGTGTGGAAGGACAGCCACTGGGAGCCCACAGCCCACCTCCTCTGCGACACAGTCAAAGGAGTTGCTGCCTCATTCAGACTCTGGCTCCCAGGTTTCTGATGAGAACGAAGGGAAAGCCAAGGATGTATATCTGAGCCATTATCAGGAATCGCTGGTTGTCACCTGAGGACAGCTGCCTCAGATCAAAATCAGGGGAAAGAGGATTTCAAAGCAACAAAACTGAGATAGCAGCTGGCAAAACCCAGAACGGGGCACAGTCAGGGAATTCCAAGAGCTGTCTGCAAACACAATTTAAGTGCTGGAGGAAACTCAGAAATCCTCCCTGTCGATGCCAGTTGACTGCTTTGGATTCTCCCCTCTGCGGTCCTCCTGTCTGGCAACCAGAGCCCTCAGTGAGGTCATAACAGTGGCCGGCAGCTCGGGGAGGCTTGGGCAAGAATTAACCCCAGTAGATCCCCTGGGCAGGCAGTGTGGCTGTGCAGAACAGCACTGCGACTTGAGAAAATGAATCCTACACAGCTGTAATCAGCTACCAAGATATCGCAGGATCCCACATATACGTGTTCGTATACCATATTTGTTTTTCTGACTTACTTCACTCTGTATGACAGACTCTAGGGTTCTCCACATCTCTACAAATGACCTAATTTTGTTCCTTTTCAGGGCTGAGTAATATTCCATTGTATATATGTACCACGTCGTCTTTATCCATTCATCATTTGCAGGGCGGAAATAGAGATGCAGACATAGAGAATGGACAGGTAGACCCAGGAGGGAATGGGAGAGTGGGACGAACTGAGAAAGTGGCACAGACACGTAGCCACTTCCAAGCGTAAAATATAGAGCTAGTGGGAAGCTGCTGCGTAGCGCAGGGAGCTCAGCACGGTGCTCTGTGATGCTCTCGAGGGACAGAGGGTGGAAGGAAGGCTCAAAAGGGAGGGGATATGTGCATATATAGCTGATTCATTTTGCTGTGCAGCAAACACTAACACAACATTGTCAAGCAATTACACTCTCACACAAACTAAGATCCTGCAGGAAAGCTGGTGTGTGGAGAGCACACTCCGCTCACTTGCTAACCAGCCGGTGCTGTTGTTACCTCGGGATCTCCTGACTGTGCTGTTCTTCCAAAGACTGTTATAGAAATTAGGAAGGAAGTAAAGAAGTGAAGACTGAGTGTCCACCACCAACCCAATCATGTCTGCATATGGGATTGTGTGCGTGTAGCCACTGAAGCAGACACATCCTCTTACAGTATATGTATCTGCTGATGCCTGTATTTTGGAGGCTTCACTGGTGACTCAGACAGTAAAGATAATCCACGGCAATGCAGGAGACCTGGGCTCGATCCCTGGTTGGGAAGATCCCCTGGAGAAAGGAATGGCAATCCACTGCAGTATTCTTACCTGAAGAATCCCATGGACAGAGGAGCCTGGTGGGCTACAGAACACGGGGTCACAGAGTGGGACATGACCAGGTAACTAGGCACACAGTGCCTGTATTTCCTAGGACATGAATGGACATCTCTTGTAGCACTTACACTGCTAAGCAGGTTCGATGAATCCCATATTACTGATGAGAAAATTGAGATTCAAAGGGATCGAGGAGCCAGGACTCCAGTCCCGACCTGTCTGACCTCAGTGGCTGGCTTTTTCTTCTGTCCCCCTGGCTTCTTGGTGTGTGTGTGCACACATGCAGCACATTTGCATTCTTCTACAGACTTGACACCTTCCCTCCCTTCCAAGCTAGGTCCTGATACACACTTCCTGCTCCATGGGGATAACTCACTACCAGCCTTGCATGTGCTGTCTCCCACTGGGACACCCTCTGTGATCTGACGTGCGCTTAGACACCCAGCTCATGTCGCAGCACCTTCCCTGGACAGCATCCGGTCCACACAACACAGCAGATTCTACCTTCTTTTCTGCCTTGTAGGTATCTCCATCAGAGCACGCTTTTCACTGAATTCACCTTTTTACAGGTATGATTTGTGTTTGTAGTTTACAGGGATTAGGGTTTCTACTTACATCATGCTTAGTGGAGTGTATGACTCAAAACAGGTCATGCTGCTCCCAGAACTCCAGTCCAGAATGCCTTATAACCAGCCTGCCAATCCTTGGTGATCATTAGAGACCTGTGTATTCTCCAGGAGTCCTCTCCACCAACCGCCTTCATCCTCCTTAAGACAGCCACTTGTGCCCACTCATCAACGCAGAACTGTTTATGAGGTCAGCTAGAATCCCATTCCAGAGATGTGTAAAGTGAGTCACAGGGAGAACACAGCCTGGCTCTCACGACCCAGTGAGTCATCTGAGCCGCCAAACAGGACCCTGGACTTTTGAATCATTGACAGCTCAACCTCAGCTCCCTGATCTCTTAAATCCAATTCAAGGAAGGATGCCTCCAAAGTGTTCATTTGCAGCTTAAAACTTTCCAAGCCTCTGCTAAATACATTGAAAATGATAGCCAGTTTTAGAAAAGACTATGATATCATGAATGATTTTTCACATGTCAGTGCACGTTGTTGGAAGACACCAGTTATAATCCTTACGGAGATAATTCCTGTACGATCCTACTGGAACAATACAGAGGGAGAAGGCACAAAGAGAAAATTTTGATGATAATACCAACAGCAACAACCAAGTTATTAAATGCCTAATAGGTGTCCATGGATTCAGATACAACTTAGTGACTGAACAACAGCAACAATAGCAACAACATGCCAGACAATTTTCTAGCAAGGGAATATGCTGGTGAATAAAAGGAGTACCTGTTCTCAGGAGACCCGCACTCCATGTAACATCTTTGTACCAACAGCAACCAGTAGCATTTACTGGGGGCCTCCTGTGAGCCAGGTGCCCTTGCTAACATTTTGCACCTGCAACGGCAGGTTGCAGCAGCAAGAGTGGGCACTTTGCAGGTAAGCGCTGGGCACAGAGAGTTTACCTAACCTGTTTAAGGAAGCAAGGGGGACAGCCAGTCTGAATCAAGTGCCCAGGCTCCTAATTCTTCTCATAATGTTTCTCCTATTTGGAGAAATCTCTCTTACACTCGCTGTTTTCCTCCCTGGAGGGGACTTCTGCTGGATTTCGAAGTAGCCCTGGAACTACTCTCCCAGGTGCCAATCTATCCACTCCGACCACATTCCAGCCATGATGGTTTTCCAAAAAGGCAAGTGTTTGTCTTCAGCCACCTTCAAAGCTCTCCATGACATAACAAAGAAAGCCCCAATATCCAAGCAAGGTCCTCAAAGATCGGTCACATTTACTGGTCCAGACTTCATTCCACGTTCCAACCATGGCTCCTTCAAGTCACAGTTTTGGGAGCTGCTGGAACCATCCACCTCCTCTTTGCTCTCCCAGACTTTTCCTTTGCCCAGATGGTGCCCTTCCCCTCTCAGCTGATGGCATCCTTGTGTTTCTTTCCAAGATCAGAAAAACTATCAGATAAAACATGCTCCACCGCCTGCAGCTCCACCCATCCCGTAATCCAATTTATTAACTCCTTTCAGGATGAGCCCATCAGCACATTCCCTATGTCTCCATTATGGTGTCTGTTTCCTAATAAGTATTTAGTGACGGTTTATGTGTTTTCCTCCTCCATCAAAATTCGTGAAGTCAAAAGCAGAGACTGTGTAATTCATCTTGTAATCCCTGCCCTGCTGAGCACCATGCCTGGAATATAACAAGAGCTTAATAAATATTAGTTGAATTGCATTGGTTCTTTCTGTTATCAGATGGTGTATTATCACATCTGGGAAATGGCTGGTGCAGTGTGGTGTATGTGAAGAGCATTAAACCAGGACACATGAAATCTGGAGTCTGCTCCTTGTTCTGCCAGGAGTTTGTCGTGTGACATTAAGCAAATCCCTTGTCCTCTCTGAGTCTCATTATCACATCTAAAATAAGAAAGTGGCACTAGACAGTGTGAATCCCACCATGTTACATTATGAATTCCTCAAAATCTTCCTCGCATGCTTCATGTACTCAATAAATATTTATTGAGCATATTTTCTATTCCAGGCACTTTATAAGACTTTGGGGTGTGGAAATAAAGACAGACCCTGGAATCAAGAGCCGTACTTGCAGTTCTCATATCATCATTGTGATCCAAGCCAGGTGGCCATATTAACCACACGTTTAAAAAAAAAAATCAAAAGAGAAAACTAAAGTTCAGTTCAGTTCAGTCACTCACTCATATCCAACTCTTTGTGACCCCATGGACTGTAGCACACTAGGCTTCCTTGTCCATCACCAACTCCTGGAGCTTGCTCAAACACATGTCCATTGAGTCAGTGATGCCATCCAGTCATCTCACCCTCTGTCATCCCCTTCTCCTCCTGCCTTCAGTCTTTCCCAGAATCAAGGTCTTTTCTAATGAATTAGTTCTTCACATAAGGTGGCCAAAGCATTGGCGTTTCAGCTTCAAAATTGGTCCTTCCAATGAATATTCAGGGCTGATTTCCTTTAGGATTGACTGGTTGAATCTCGTTACAGTACAAGGGACCTCAAGAGTCTTCTCCAACACCACAGTTCAAAAGCATCAGTTCTTCAGCCTTCTTTAAGGTCCAACTCTCACATCCATGCATGACTACTGGAAAAACCATAACTTTGACTAGACAGACCTTTGTTGGCAAAGGGATGTCTCTGTTTTTTAATATGCTGTCTAGGTTGTTCATAGCTTTTCTTCCAAGGAGCAAGCATCTTTTAATTCCATGGCTGCAGTCACCATCTGCAGTGATTTTGAAGCCCCCAAAAATAAAGTGTGTCACTGTTTCCATTGTTTCCCCAGCTATTTGCCATGAAGTGATGGTCAAAGGTCTTTAAATTTGGTGGTGATTAGATTCTCTTAATGCTCCTGTGTTCTGAGGCATAGTTGTTGAAGGCATATAAACAATTCTTTATAACTTTCTCCGCCGTTGAGAACAAAGTTCTTCAAAGATTTTTCACTTAAATTTATAGAAACACTCACTTTTTATATGGAATTTACCAGGTAATCTAATTTACCTCATTGACCACTTTTGAGAAGAATGTTGTCAAGTCAATACTGTCTCAGTTTTTTTCATGCTTATAAAGATATAAGAGGCAGCTCTCACAAAGTGAAAGAGGAATATTCCTGTTAAAGATACTAAGTTGAAATGATGGATGTCTAATCTGATTTTCCCATAGAAGTATGTTATCATGTAGGTTACATTATTCACCCAAAGTGTGATGGCCAACATTTTATAGGCATGACCATCAACCTCAAATTTAATTTTGTATAAATAATAAAACTATATTGTTTTTAAAGCATAAAGCACTAAAAATAAGTTTGCCCCATTAAATTCAACAAATATTCTAAGCAACTGAATTATGTAAGGATCTCTGATATTCTCTGCTGAAAAAAGGAAATATGAGTAAGATAGTGTTCTTCCACTAGGAGCTTTGTTCTATTACTGACAATAAGAAAATGACATGAATGTCTGTGCTAAAAGTCGAAAAGTGGTGAGTGCCTTAAAGAAGGAAGAACATGAATTAACATTTATTGATCATTTGCTGTGTTCCAAGTTCTATCATTCGTAAGTATTATTGTCCTTGAGAAAAGACTTTTTGTCCTGTTAAAGTCTTGTGGAATAAACTTTTAAATAATGAAGGAATAAAGTCCTGTTGGTATGAGTCCGAATCTAATGCAAGTCTGATAAATACAGATCATGTTCTTCCCATGTTTGGGAGTTCGAATACACAAAAACATGCTTGTTAAAGTGATCAAAGGAGGCATCTGGTGAGGGAATGTTTTACACTGAGCTTTGTTAAGATAATAAGGGCAGGATTCCAGGTGGAAGGAAGAGCCGGAGCCCAAGCAAAGAGAGAGGAATGCAGGGATGCTCACATAATGGCCCAGCTTATTCTATGTTGGGTGCTGTGACTTTGAAGAGGAGTAAGATGGTTAAGGTGGTCCTAGCCTCATAAAAGCCAGCCTTCCGACAGAGTCACACAAGGCACCTTGAGAGTGGAAAAGGACATGGCTAATGTTGTTCAGTTTGCTGGAAAAGACTTTGCCGAGAACATAATCTCTACACCAAGTTTTGAAAGATGATAAACAGTTTGCCAAGGTGGAGAGGATGGAGTGAGGTTGGTAAGATGGGGGAGGGAAAACTAATCTGGCAGAGGGAACAGCATGACCAAATTTAGGCACGTCATCCACTGGGATGCCCTTGCCTGTCCAGTGTGGCTTGGGATGCCTTGTCCATGCAAAGAGGAAGAAGCAGAGGATTTGAAGTAGACCAGCACATGCTCAGGGTACACTGAGTGTCGACCCTGATCCCCTCACCTGTGCCTTAAAACAAAAAACAAAAAACTGGACTTAACATTCCTGGCAAAGAAGGTACTGAAACAAGAGGGAAGGGTGCAGGGCACAACCTTTAAAAGAACAACATAGCCTGAGGCCAAGACATAAAGTGATTAGAACCAAACAAGTCAACTTCCTGTGGACCTTCAGTTCAGTTAAGTTCAGTCGCTCAGTCATGTCCAACTCTTTGCAACCCCATGGACTGCAGCAAGCCAGGCTTCCCGGTTCATCACCGCCTTCCGGAGCCTGTTAAAACTCATGTCCATCCTGTCAGTGATGCCATCCAACCATCTCATCCTCTGTCGTCCCCTTCTCCTCCTGCCTTCAATCTTTCCCAGCATCAGGGTCTTTCCTGTGGACCTTGAGCCTCATCATATGCTCGTTGTAGCACATCAGCTAAATGACACACCCACAGATGCCATGATAGTTCTGAGGCCAAAAAAAAAAAAGGGTGTTGGCCCAATTCCTAGGAATCCGCACCCCTTCCCCCAAATAATTTGAATAATCAGAATAATCCTCCAACACATTAGCCTATGAAATTACCTAGCCCATAGAAAGTAACCATACCATATTTAGGACTTTCTCGCCTTCTGAGAAGGAAATGGCAACCCACTTCAGTGTTCTTGCCTGGAGAATCCCAGAGACGGGGGAGCCTGGTGGGCTGCCGTCTATGGGGTCGCACAGAGTCGGACACGACTGAAGCGACTTAGCAGCAGCAGAAGCAGCAGCCCCTTCTGAGATGGCCCATATTCTGCTTATGGACTGTGCTGTGCTGTGCTTAGTCACTCAGTCATGTCTGATTCTTTGCGATGACCCCTTGGACTGTAGCCGGTCAGACTCCTCTGTCCATGGGGATTCTGCAGGCAAGAATACTGGAGTGGGTACTCTATCCCTTCTACGGGGATCTTTCCAACCCAGGAATAGAGCCAGAGCCTCCTGCATTGCAGGCAGATTTTTTACCAACTGAGCTACTAGGGAAGCCCCATGTGGAGTGTGTTTTTCTTAAACAAACAAACAAAAAAAATCCACTTCTTAACTATCACTTCATCTCCAAAATCTATTGCAACAAAGTAAGACACAAATTCACCAGAAACAGTACCATGAATGGTTCCTGATAAGGGATTGCTGGGGTCAGAGCTGTTCTTAGAGAAGACTAATAGAGCAGAGACATGGAGGGTAGAGCCAGAAGGGAGAGAGATTTTAATTGGTTGTCCCGATAGTTCAAGTGAGAAGTAGTGAAACAATGAACTAGGACGGAGGTGGTTGATATGAAAAGGGGGGGGTGGGAAATTAAAAAGTTAGAATCAACAGATCAACAGACCTGAGAGACAGACCTGATGGACATGAGTCTGAGCAAGCTCCGGGAGTTGGTGATGGACAGGGAAGCCTGGCGTGCTTCAGTCCATGCAGTAGCAAAGCGTTGGACACGACAAAGCGACTGAACTGAACTGAACTGAAGAGAGAGAGCACTGGTGATAATCCTCAGGTAATTATAAATGTGGGATTAGATTTCAACAGAGGAGTCAAGACTGGAGACAGATTTAGGCATCAGTCCCACTGAGGGGATAATTGGACGGTGGGAGGTGGGAAGAACACCAAGGGGGAGAGCATAGAGAAGAAAAGAGAATAGCCGAAGACCAAACCCTGCAGAATTCCTTGGCTCTGGAGGTAAAGAAAGGCAAGGGGGTGTCGGTGGAGGAAAAGAGGACCCAGAAATAGGAGCAGGATGGGAAGTTCCGTCTCAGAGGAGCAGTAGAAGTCTGGGTGAATACTGCAGAAGGCAGTCGGATGGGTTGAGATTCAGCCAATTGTGCTCAGACAGTGAGTTGTGTCCAATTCTGTGCAACCCCATGGATTGTAGCCCGCCAGGCTCCTCTGTCCATGGGATTCTCCAGGCAAGAATACTGGAATGGGTTGCCAAGCCCTCCTCCAGGGGATTTTCCTGAACCAGGGATCAAACCCAAGTCTCCTGCATTGGCAGGCAGATTCTTTACCACTAGCACCACCTGGGAAGCCCATTCGGCCAATTATTTTATCGTTAACGTCAATGGTAAGCTTCAAGAGATGAACTGGGAGTGTTATGAGGAGAAAACAGGAGCATAGAGATGATAGTAAACAGTAACTGCTCAACGTTCTCTCCCAAATTCTGTCAGTGAAAGGAGGGAGTACCCCAATAAAGCTCACCCCCCTTTCCATGGGGGGACCTTATTTACAGGTGCCTGATCTGCTGTTTGCAGCTCTGTGACACGTTTGGGAACTCAGGAGGCTGGGCCCACCGAGTGTTACAATTACGTGCACGCGCCTGCGATTGGCACCATCCTTGACCAGGCAGAGGGGGTCTGGCCGAGAGGCCCCAGCCCCCCACAACCCATGAGGGGCGGCACATCTGGTCCTAAGTAAGAGGCAGCAGAGAGGCTACTGCACAGCAGAAGGGCTACGCCTCAATCAATAACCTGGCAAGCAATTGTCTAAAGTGGGGGGATAGCACGGTGTTTCTCTCCTTTTTTTAAGCACTGTGGTTTTGTTTTCCCCTGTCTTTCCACAGTGGCTCCAGCTATTAGTTGCCTTCTGAAGTGCAGGAAGGAACAAGAGTGCAACTCTCTGGCCGCACAGGAAATCAGCCTCTGCTTTCTGAGCTCCTAATTCATGAGGTCGCAGAGTCGGGCACGACTGAGCGACTGAACTGAACACAGAGGACTGATAATTGATGATTCATCAGCAGCTCAGGAGCAGAGCCTGGATGCCCCAGGAGAGACAGCTCTCAGGTGGCCTACCCTCATGATGCTTTCCCCAGCCCAACACCTCACCAGCGGCAGCTTCCCCTGTACGTGCCACTCAGGCCCCCGGGGTGCCTATTGGTACCAGAGAGAGGACACACCCTCATGCCTGAAGACACCCACGCGTGGTGGGGGCAGGCCTGAAGCTTCCAGGGGAATTAGGAATTCTGAGGGAGAATCAGCAGCGGCAGATAAGCCCCCGTAGTTGCAATGCTGTTTCCATGCAAATGGCCCTAAGTAAAATGAAAAGAGACCGGTCCAGGAGGGGGGCAAGGAATGAGAAAAGGATGCAAGAGAAAAGCTGAATTAATTCTAAATGGGAGGCTTTTTCGGAGAGGCATTAGCAGCTCTTGAAGAAAATAAATAGGCTTTCTCCCACATTTATTAAATTTCTATGATGCTCTCATTTAGGAGTCCTTTATTTTCAATGGGAAGAGGAAAAATTTCAGGTCCATTTCACAAAGAGAGGATCTCTATTACCTATTGATTGTAAAATGCCCGGGATTATTTCCAGAGAGAAAGGGAAGATGGAAGGTTCCTAAAGGGAGAAGGGGATGCTGCTGGAGTTCTGGGGCGGCGGGGGGTGGGGTGCGGGGGCAGGAAGGTTGTGCCCCACTCTCACAGAGGAAGGTCAGAGGGCTCTGGTATTTCAGAGAGGGACACGCAGGAGCAAGGGGTTTGCGGAGAGGAGGTCTTGTTCCAGGGGCACCGTTAATTGGATACGTCATTTAACTTTGGCTTCCTCATTTACAGTATTGCTTTATAAATAGTTCACCTCCCTTCTGTACTGTGAAGATAAAATGGGATGAAAACATGAAAATGTGCCAGAAAAGAAATGATTAGAATAGTTCTATAAAAATACAAGATGTTAATACGCTCAAAAGAGAGAAAAAAAAAGTCTCCCCCATTAATGAGAAGGTCTCTGTCTGTCTGGGTGACAAACAGCCACAGCAACTGTCCACTTCCACGTGCCGGACAGAGGCCCATCTCTAGGGCTTCAGCAGGAAATCCTGGGGCTGAGGTTGCCGGAGGAGCCAACAGGAAGAGTAGCTGCTGGCCTGCTCCCTGGCTCAGGGGGCCCGGACATCTCAGCTGAGTGTGGTCTCAGCGATGCAGCTGTGAGCAGTAGCATAAAGTGAGATCTTAACTCCCTGCCCAGGAAATGAACCTGGGTAGCCTGGATGAAAATCAGAAGTCCTAGCCACCAGGCTAGCAAGGGCTAGAGACTAGAAGTTCTTTATCTCTGGATCTTTGCAGCTGGTGAAAAATGCATTAATCATGGAGGTAGAAACTGTAAATATTGATATAAATTTAATTATTAGAGACACAGCGTAGCAACAAGTGGGCGAGTACACATATAAGCAGTCTGTCTAGTGTGCACAGAAGCAAGGCAGAGATGCACAACCAGAGAGAAAGGGTGTGAGGAGGAACACAGCAAAGAGGTGGTTAGTCATTTATAGAGGCCGTTTCTTCTGGGTCTTTGTCTTCCTTCGGGCCAATTATCTGGTATCTTTGGCCACACCTGACCTACCCTGGGACCCTGCCCTGGGTGTGCACACACGCCTCAGCCAAGATGGATCTTGAAGTGAAGGCTTTTGGGAGGATCAAGACTCTTTATGATCCGGCATTATCCCTTGACTTTTGACCCACAAGGAGCATTTCTGCTCATGTATAGTGTCTCCATTGACCCCAAAGAGGTGGGACTGGAGATCCCTTAATTCTTTACTCAAACAGGGTCTTGCCCCTCCTTGTCCTTGCCATGACTATTACTGTGACTATTACCTCAAGGTGTTCACAAGAGACAAACACTGGCTATTTACTCTGTTTCTGTTGTTATTTCCATTTCAGAGGGCAAACAGGAGGCTGATTAAAAATGCCTGAACTGGAGCCTACCTATCTCTTGTCTCAGTAACGCTAACAGTTTTTAAGTATCCTGCCTGAAGCCCACTTCTTCGTGCCCCATGAAGGGCAAACAGGAAACCAGTTGTAAATGTCTAGCCTGGAGCCCATCTATCTCCTACATCAGGTTCTTTGCCCACCCACCTACTCTTAAAATGGAACTGAAACCAATAAAGTGCTCTATATTCAGAACAGATACATGCTACCTGGATCCACTGTGTTCTGATTTAAAAACTCAATTTCAGAAAAAGTCATTCCTCTGTGATTTTTCTTTTCCTTGGCTTGGTAAAAGTGGTTCATATGAGTCATATTGGGTTTGCTTTGATGCCAAGGTGACCCATTGGGTGTTGTGTAAAGTGCTAATCTTTTCCCCCAACCACTTCCGAATTCCTTAATTCCCTTGACACGTTAATTCTCACCCCAACATGAAATGCCCCAATATTCCCCAGAATCCCAGGGCAGAAATTATAGCAATTTCCTCCAACTGGAATCAAATGCCAAGGTTGGGGAGCATGGGCCATGGCCTGCCATTAATTCAAACATCCATGTGAAAGATTGTGGTGGGCAGCTGTGATTCTATTAAAGGGGGCAATTTCAACTCCATTTCCTTGATAAACAGACACAAGCTTGCCCCTAAATTGGGCTTGATAGATTTGATTAGAGTAGAGTTTTTGGAGGCGGTGATTTCTGCAGGACAATTGCTATTTGATGTACAAGGCCAAATTGCACTTGAAATCTCCTTGCATCCATGGAGGAGCGAGAAGGAAGAGGCTGGAACACCTAGCCAATTGCTATCATCCGAGCAGCAGGGGACTCAAGCTGTTGTATTCAAAATATCTGTTAGGTATGCAGCCAGTGTGTGCTGTAGAGAGCACGCCAGGCTCAGGGGAACCCATGATTAAAAGCAGCAAAAGCAAATGTTATTTAAACAAAGCAAAATGTACCCGTCCGATCTCTTTTGCCTGCGTGAATCTTTTGCAGGGAGATCGAAAGATATGTAACCTCCTTTAGGGGCTCCCGTGGCCCCAGATTCCCACTGGTAGTGTAGGGACCTGGGAACGAGGCAAGCTGAATCTCATACTTTAAAGCATGTTTTCCCAGCACAAATATAGGATAATGGAGTAACTGGCCATCGAACCTTCTCACCTGCTTGCTCTTTCTTCAGTAAATGGGAAATAACACTTGTGTAGGTTGGCTCCACCAGATAAGGAAGTGGGAACTTGTTTAATCACCAAGTTGTGTCTGTAGCCCACCAGGCTCCTCTGTCCATGGGATTCTCCAGGCAAGAATACTGGAGTGAGTTGCCCTTTCCTCCTCCAGGGGATCTTCCTGACCCAGGGATAAAACCCATGTCTCTTGCATTGGCAGACGGATTCTTTACCATTGATCCACGAGGGAAGCCTGACGGGGACTGTAATGGTTTCTAAATTGTCAACGTCAGGAACCGTTAGTATTGGTAAATCTGTTTGCTTCATAAGTAGAAGCACTTCCAGGAGCCCTTGGACTCCTTCACAATGGCCCGTTCCGCCTGGCCAGGTGCCAAGTGCATGGAGAATGGAGATTTATTCAGGATCTGGAAGGTGCCAAGACCCACACCTGGGGCTTTATATGTACCACCTCATTAAATCCACCAATAACCTTGGAGGTGGCTGCTGCTCCTCCATTTTTAAATAAAGGCAATCAGTTTCACGAGTTAAAGAAAAGTGACCAAGGTCTTGTAAGTGGTGAGAGGTAAACTAAGACATAAACTAAAATCACCCAAGGCCAAAACCCTACTCATTCCATCACACGGGGTTGCTGCTGTCAGTGACATGGGGACAGCAGGACTCTGATGGGAAAGTGGCCACATGGAGTCAGTGATGCAGGAAGGGTCCCACCCTTGATGGACGTCAGAGCTGGATGGACAGAGTCAGTATAAAGAGTAAGTGAAAATGATACATGATTTAAATTACTGGAACTTAACATTACATGAAAGGCTTTCCTGGTGGCTCAGTGGTAAAGAATCTGCCTGCCAGTGAGAGAGATGCAGGAGACATGGGTTCAGTCTCTGCGTCAGGAAGATTCCTGGGAAGAGGGCATGGCAACCAACTCCAGTATTCTTGCTTGGGAAATCCCATGTGCAGAGGAGCCTGGTGGGCTACAGTCCATGGGGTTGCAGAGTCAGGCATGACTTGGTGACTAAACAACTTTATATGAAGCAGTTGTCAAATCACTCTTCTTTAAAGAGAGAAATGGATTGGCAAGTGACACCTAGGAGCTGCTGTATTAGAACTACATGAGGAGAGAATGGAAGAGCTCTTAGGCACATGAGTACCATGCACCCTTCTGCCACCTACTGAAGTCTCTGTACTGTATCCTTTGGGAATTTAACAAACACAGGCACTCATGAAGCATCACCTTCTGGTTATGTTGCTAGGTTTTAATAAAACCACTCTGGTACCTCAAAGCATAGGTACCCGAGAACTCAGATCCCACCTACATGAATCTACAGTTTTTAAAAACACTACATTTTTATTCTGGAGCATTGTCTCCTCACATCAATATGTCCAACCTGGATATGTAATAGAATCTACTCCAACCATAAATCTGAAACTTTTCTGTGTTGTTCCCTGTCTTCCCAAATCTTTGACTCATCTACCTATTCAAACAAAGCTTTCAGAAGTGACTTGCTATATGGATCAGATGCATCATCAAGGATTTCAGAACATCCTTTGCCCACTAGGAACTGAGCCAGACTCATCAGTATACTGGATCTCTGTTTGCATTCTCCTCCCCTCTTCACAGCGACTCTCTCATGTCTATCTCAGAGAAGGAGTGACTAGCTCTTGTAGCTATTGCTTTGATCAGCTGGCAATGGATTCAAAGCTCTAGAACCCACGTCCGCATGTGCGGTGCACAGGGAAAATGAACCTCCACTGAGCCAGGATGGAGTAGCCTGGGCTCCAAAGCTGCAGACAACCTGGCGTCCTATTATCTTTATCAGGCTTCCCTGGTGGCTCAGACGGTAAAGAATCCACCTGCAATGTGGGAAACCTGGGTTGGATCTCTGGGTTGGAAATATCCCTTGGAGGAGGGCATGGCAACCCACTCCAGTATTCTTGCCTAGGGAAGCCTGTGGATAGAGGGGCCTGGTGGGCTACCGTCCATGGGGTCACAAAGAGTCAGACATGCCTGAGCAACTAAGCACAGCACAGCACTGTCTTTATCACCACTCTTCCCTTCCGACCTAGGCTTTCTAATCCTTCCCTATGGATGGCCCATATGTTGCCTGAGGATATAGAACAAATAAATGCAGTTCCCTTGGATCTGATTTGTACACCCGCAGGGTTTCTTCCATCTGCCCTGATCAGGCAACTCCTGACACAGTCCCCGGAGCCACCCCAGTCTCTGTGCCAAGCACCCAGCCCAGCCCAACTCTGTGAATTACATGGAACACTTGGAAGCACCCTCTCCATGGTGATATAGGATGCTACTCAGGACTGGGGATATACTGGGGTTTGGGAGTGATGTATAAAGGGTGTAGTCATATTTGTCTTTCGAGATGGATACTCTGAATTGATTATAAACAGTGAGAGGCATCGGCAATTTTGCTGTCTGCTCTTTTTACTGTTTTGGAATTTTAATCAATGATTAATGAAACAAATATTTACACTAGTCTAATTGCAGGGTATTAGTGATTAATATAGACTTGAAGTCTTCTCTCACGGAACTTAATGGTCTGGTAGGGGAAAGATCATTGAACAAGCAGTTAGAAGGTTACTGGGTGTTGCCATCTGCTTCCTAATAGCAGCTAAGTAACCCAAGGCAGGTGCAGGTGCAGATGGTGACTCCCATCGCAGGGATGGAGACTGCAGATACCCTAAACGACCCAAGATGATGTCAGGATCCACAAAGCTGGAGATAATCTGGCTATATCGTACCTGATATTAACACATTGGTAGAAATGGACAACAACTTACTATCTGATGAGTACAGAGCAATAGACTTCAAACTGTTGGAGGTGAAAGGACAAAGTGTATTGTCTCACATTTTAAAAGCGAGGAAACCTTAAAATCTACACCAACCGTAGTCCCTAGCACACAGTAAGCGCTCATTCAACATTTGTCAGGTGACGACCGATGGAAAGATTGCCATCTGGTCTAAAGTAATCAGGCTTTGGAGTCCTCATTTTTGCCATCCCTCCTGCTATGCCCTTGTCCCAGGGAAGTCAGGCTGTAGGGGGGCAGTGCATTAAGCATTTGGAAGAGCCTTCCTCTGTTGCCTGCGCTTAGATGTTGATCCCAGCAGAAGAGACACGGTACTATGGGCAGTCCTTGACAGCTCCGTGATAACAATGGCCATGAAGAAGAGGGTAGAGAGGTGCCCAGGGAACCCGCAGACCACAGGCTGCACAGCCTCTTATCATCAAGACGAGGATCACAAGGACCACTTCATAGCACATCCCCAGTTAATTTACTTTACCCTGCCACCCATTATTACTACCCTTTTCTTGTTTAGGTCTTGTATCAATATGCTTGGCTAATTTTTTTCTGCCCAGCTGCCAACCTTGGGCAGAAGAACATCTGGTGTATCCCCCAAAGGCATTAGCCCATTAAGAAAGGCAAATTGATTTTTTAAAATTTCATAAATCAGCAGTCAAATGAAAAAAATGTCATTTTAAATTATAAACATAACCGAGTTGAATACATGCCTGCTCCATGTGCCGTACAATTGGAATCATTTATGACTATTTAATACCTGTTTGGGGGCATTGTAATTTTAATTATGTGTTACAAGTTAAGATAATTATTTACTGGGGCTGACATGGCATTGCCAATAATTACTTAATATCTGTTGGAAATTATTCAGCAGTTTTTAATTAGTGATACATACTAAAGTGATTGTTACTTTCCAACGAACACAAAAATCCGTCCACAAGAAAAGACATCTGGGACTGACACTAGTCATTGTTCTGAAATGCATTATTGATTTATGCACGTTACGATACTGTGTTATTACTTTTCAATAGTTGAGAGATTCTTGCCTACATTAGCAAAAGAACAAAAAAGTAAGTAACAACTCCAGTTCCACAATGGGCCATCAGCTAGAGGAAAAGAATGTATGAGAAAGATCCCATGCACCTCATGCTTCCTTAGACTCGTTCTGGGATGAACAGATACGCTGCCAAAGGTAAACACAAGGCTGTGTGTTCATGGCATCTCTTTAGTTCAATTGTAAATTCTTGGAGGGTGAGGATTAGACCTTTTTCTGAGGCTTACTGTATCACATCCTCCCATTGGGGACCACATCTAGGGTGAATGTTCTCTAAAGAAGTTTGGATAAGGATATGGAATTGACAGAGTCATTCACCGGCACAAAATGCCTTTCACTGCTTTGTTGATGTCCTTTTGCTCGCCCATGGACACCATGGAGGAAAAAACTATGCAAAACTAATCTTGCTAGTTTCTAATAAATGGTTTTAAGTCATTTCCTTAGTGTAAAGATTACTAGCAAGTAAAGGAACACCATTACTTACTAAACACATTATTCAGAATCTTTAAAAAAAATTTAAAAAGCATTTAATTAGAATTACATTATTAGATTCTGCTAAGTATTTTCTTTAGTTATTCATTAAACAATGAAGTGCTTTGCTAAGAGAAAACAAAGGAAGAAAGAGATTTCTTTGTAATCACTTGCCAAATGTTTTCCATGACTTGGTAAGGATCACTTCCAACTACTCGTGAGTGTAATAAAAGTTGGCGCCTCGTACACTGACTTGTTACTGCCCTCCCCCTACTACACACACCAGAAAGAAGGGGGAGAGGGCTTCATCCTCCCCAGAAAGCACTGTCTGCCCTGGCCATGCATTTCAGGGGACCGGCTGTTACCACAACTTTGCTCCCTTCCTTCCCAGGGCTCCACTTAGCTCCAGCCTCTACCCCACCTGCCGACGACGCCGAGGGCATCTGGCATGACTTATAAGCCCCAGGCATCTGGGCTCCAAGTGCGCCCTCTCTATTCTGCCTGGTGACAATGCAGCTGGGATTCTGCAGAGTAATTTCTTCTGTATCCCCTGGCTTCCTGCTAACCTCAGCAGGGACAGGAAGGATGGGGGGCAGGAAAGGGGGCAGGGACTTGCTCCTTCCTGTTAGGGGCTGTTCAGTCAGCATCGCCCCAGCAGCGACCTTTCACCCGGCAGCAGCACTTAGCTGCAGGAACAGCTGGTTCATTTCCGGCGTCTTTCCACACCCCCCAACTCAGCTCACTCTTTCTGCCATGGGAACCAGCATGAGCAGGACCCACATCCCGCCCCCCTAGAGTCTGCTCCTAGCCTCACACAGCCCCTCCTCTGTGCTCGAGACCCTCCTTCTCCTTCAGGGCTGGTCCCCGCTCACAGAGCCTTTCTGCAAATCCCACAAGTGTGGTTCCTGACAGTCCTGGCTTCTCCTTCTCCCCAGCCCCAGATGGGCTCCACTGCTTCCTCTCGATCTTGCAGTCCTTCAGCACCTTGTTGCCAGATTCTCTCTATTAGATGCTCCCGGGTAAAATAACTAGTGTGGGTCGCTTCTTCCTGTGCCGCACTGTTGTTACACTTCTCCATAGGAGTGGTCTTTCACGGCTTTTGACATCCCCTCCATTGCAAGGGCCTTCTGTCTCCCTCCCCTGCAGACGTCTGATCGGCTGTTGTGGTGCCACTGGGCGTCACCTGCTCCCAGAAACCCCCCCAAATGGCCTGCACATCCTCCCTCTACATCCCAGACATCCTTTGCCTGCACCCAGACTCCATCACACAGATATTTCTACTCTTTTTTCTCCCCAGTCAATTGTCCCCAAGGCAATGTCACAATGTGGGTCACTGCCTCTCCCACATGTCTGACCATATCCAGAATCTAGAAGAAACATCACGAATATCTACTGTTTGCCCTGGACTAACGTGCACTACCCCCATACTGGCCTAAGTGTGGACTGAACTCCTAACAGGATCTTGGGGCTCTGAACTGGAGGGAGCAAGATTCTCACGGAGGAAACCTCAAATGAAAATGCCCTCGCTGTATTCTGACAGGATGCTGTTTTGCTGTGAGAAAGAACCGCAGGACAGGAGGATAAAAGTCAGCTTAGAGGTGACTGGGCGTCATTTCTTCAAGTTACATATTTAGCATTTAATCTTAGAACGGTAGTCTAAGGACAGTCCTGAAACACCACTAGACCTTTCTTGAGTGATGCTAAGCAAATAGCTGATAACAATAGTTGTTGTTTAGTCACTCAGTTGGGTTTGACTTCTTTGAGACCTCACAGACTGTAGCCTACCAGGCTCCTCTGTCCATGGGATTTCACAGGCAAAAATATAGGAATGAATTGCCATATCCTTCTCCATAGGATCTGTCTCATCCGGGGATCGAACCCGTGTCTCCTGCATTGGTAGGCAGGTTCTTTACTGCTGAGCCACACCACTTGAAGTGTCTAGATGCTGCATAACCTCATTAAATTCTAGCAATGACCCTATGAGGGAGAAATCATTAACCTCTTTTGCAAAAGTCTTATTTTGCAAAAAAGAATCCCTTTGCTATCTTATTATGAAGAAAGAATGATACTGAAATGATGAGACAAGGGTGAAGTGAAGGAGACCTCCTTGAGAGCAAAATCTAAGAAAGTGACAAAAACTGAGTAATCAACACACATATGTTGACACAACATGCTTTTTAAAAAATTAAAATGAATATAAAAATTGATGATAAACAAGATATTAAAAGTGTGGGCAAAGCTGAGGTAGATGTTGCTGATTTTTTCTTTGTCCTCGGGTTCTGATATGGCAGACAGCTTCTGAAAGATGCATGTGATCTCACATCCAGTGAGACGTGGAGAAGAAGTACAAATTCAGTCTCCCCAGCTCCAAACCCTTAATCATTTACTGCTGACCAGATAGCCAGGGTGATCACAACATTTATCTACAGAAGGCATGGTCTCCTATAGCTTTCTGAGCTGAATGCAGAGCAGTCCAGGCAGGGGCTTTCGAAAAACATGAATGGTTTTCACATGTCATATGGAACTCTCTTTCTCTACAGTCTACTCAATCTCCTCTGGTTTTAGATGTCATGCATTTTAGGGCTGAAAGGTGCAGTTCTTACTTATATGTACTACTTCTTCATCCATTCATTTGTTCAACTGATAGCCATTGAGATAACCAACAAGGACCTCTTGTATAGTACATGGAACTCTACTCAATGTTATGTGCCAGCCTGGAGGGCAGGGGGATTTGGGGGAGAATGGATATATGTGTATGTGTAGCCGAGTTCCTTTACTGTTCACCTGAAATTACCACAACACTGTTAATCGGCTATACTCCAATATAAAGTAAAACATTTAAAGTTTGAAAGAAAAACTGATAGCCACTGAGTGCCTATTATGTATTCAGTCTATTACCATTCTTTATTCAAGTACTTTTGAAATTCAATGAATTTATCAGAAAAAAAAAAAAAAAACGGCCAAAGAGCAAAATTCTGTCTGCCTTGCGATAACCCCCAAGGAATAAACAGTAAACTGCAGATGAGAAATAAAGGCAGACCACTTTGCTTTAATATTAATTTGTGCCTGAAACTAGAGATCATGAACACCTCAGGTGGCTCAGCTGGCTAGTGGCTATGGCGGACGTATTATCCGTGTTCCAGAACGCAGGTATTACCGAGTTAAAGGACTACACTTTCCCTCTGCTGCCTTAGTTTAAAGCAAGTTGTAACAAAATGATCACCCACGTGCTACAGACTGGCTTACATACAAACTGTCAGCGTGACTACCCATGGGGCCAGTGCAAAGGTGGAGTTAGCTGCTGGGCCAGTGGTGCAGGGGAGAGCCTAAACGAAAGTGGGGGCATCATGGGTGTGGGCACTGAGGTGCCCAGCAGGCTGAGAATGGCACCACACTCCAACCCTCCCAACCCCTTTTCTTTCTGACAGCCAGCATCCCCTTGCCTGCAGAGCCCAGGGGTCAGAGGCGATTACACCACGTATACCTGTAGATGGGTCTTCTGTCTGCCCCACAGCCACAGCTCAAAAATGATAAATATTGAGGTCTTTTAATCTTATCTCACTAGTCAATCCCTCCAGCCCTCTAATCATTCTTGTTGCTCTGTGGTGACAGCCTTTCCATTCGTCTACCTCTGTCTGACACAGAAATGACAAGAGGCAGAGCCCGGCACAGCAGCTGGCAGGAAGCGCTGAACCCTAGCCCTGTGCTCTGATGCTCAAAGTGATACAGAAGCGCTCAGACTTTGCATCACTGCTTCAGGAAACTTCCTCTGGGATCTCTTCCTAGCACACCAATTCCAGTTTTTGAAAATAAGATAGAGTGGGAGGCAGGAAGCATGATGTGCTAAAAGAATAGTCTAAAAAAAGAATCTGCCCGGGGTTCCAAAACCTGGTACTATTATAGGTCCATGGAAGGGGTGGCTCGGACTCCAATCAGACTACAGGGAGGGAAGCCCTCAGGGGCTCTGGCCTTAGGAAGTTGTTCAACATCTCTGCTACTCAGTTTTCGAATCTGTGAAATAGAGAAAATGCTTCCCAGTTTATAGGTCAGCTTCAAGTTATAGAAGATAACACTGCACAATATTGGGCACAGTTGTGTCTGGCTCTTTGCGACCTTATAGACTGTATAGCCCACCAGGCTCCTCTGTCCACGGGATTCTCCAGGCAAGAATACTGGAGTGGGTTGCCATTCCCTTCGCTAGGGGTCTTCCTGACCCAGGGATTGAATGCAGGTCTCATTCTTTGCCACCTGAGCCACCAGGGAAGCCCCCTATCCAATCATTAACCAATATGTATTGAGTCTGTGGCATGCATGAATGCTGGAGTTAGTATATACATGAAGTCCGACAGTTACTTAACACAGTGTTATTGCCATTAGCATTAATAGCGATAATAATGAAAGAAGTCATAGCAGCTGAATAGTAGCAGCATGTCCATTATCAATATGATGAAGATTATTCTGCCAGAGTAGCTGGCTTCGTATCAGCCTCTCAGACCGCATCCCCAGGCAGCACTCAGTGTTTGGCAGCTTTGGTGATGGAGATGGAAAAAGGAAAGTGAAAAGTCTTTCCAGGCAGTGGTGACTTTCCTAAGGAGAGGTCCCACAGCCTACATTTTATGGGGTTGTCTCCACTCCCCTGCCAGATGTGCATTTGTCTAAGCACACTCTGGGGAATCTGATCCAGACTCTTCCATTTTACAGGTGAGAAAAACACAACTTAGAGAAATTACTCAACTTAACTAAAGCAGGTATGGTTCATTCCACAAAGATGTACTTGCTACACAGACAATGGATAGGTTATGCAGACCACAAACCATTTTATAGCCTAATCATTCTTCTTTCATATCAAATTACCTGCCTTTATGTGTTACTCTTTTTATTTTTTAAAACTGGAGTATAGTTGCTTTATAATGCCGTGTTAGTTTCTCCTGAACAGCAACATAAATCAGCCATACATATTCATATACATGTGATCAGTGTATGACTCTTTGTGACCTCATGGACTGTAGCCCTTCAGGCTCCTCTGTCCATGGGATTCTTCAGGCGAGCAATACTGGAGTGGGTTGCCAATTCCTACTCCAGGGGATCTTCCCGACCCAGGGATTGAACCTGTGTGTTCTACATTGGCAGGTGGATTCTTTACCACCGTGCCACCTGGGAAGCCCTATATATACATATATCCCCTCTTTTTGGATTTTCTTTCCATTTAGGTCACCACAGAGCATTGAGTAGAGTTCCCCATGCTCTACAGTAGGTTCTTATTAGTTTTCTGTTTTAAGCATAGTTCTGTATATATGTCAATCCCAATCTCCCAGTTCACCCCACCCTGCCTTTCCCCTCTTGGTTATCCATATGTTTGTTCTCTGTGTCTGTGTCCCTATTTCTGCTTTGCAGATAAGATCATCCATACCATTCTTCTAGATTCCACAAATAAGCATTCATGTAAGATATATGTTTTTCTCTTTCTGACTTACTTCACTTTGGATGCTTACTCTTTTTAACCTGAAAACAAAGTGAAAGCAAAACCAATTCAAAGAGCAAGGACCACACATGGCATTTCGGCAGGAGTGGTGTGGAGAAGCCGTGTCTGCTTGCCAGGGACGTCTTATCTGCATTCTTCGCTGCCTCCGATGGAATAAGCTGTGAGTCTGGAGGTGGTGGTCAGAGGGAGAATACTTTATGTAGAGATAGAGGCAGCATCGTATAGACGTGAAGAGAGGAATTCTCCTGGTGGGGGTCATGCAAGGTTAGATTCCAGTGAAACTCACACAATTAAGTTGTTGAAACTTAGGCTTAAGCTCGTCAGGTTGGGCTGTTATCTACTGCCAGGAATAAGCCAAGGCCTGGAAGATCAGAAATTCATGAGAACACTATGTGATCAAAGGATGGTGCAGACAGAGGAGTTGAAATCTCCATCAGCACCTGAACTTATTCGAGGACACAAACAAGCTGCTTTAACCCCAAGTCACTGTCTGTTGATCTCTTTTTGTTTTTTGCTAGGATGCTGAGTATGGATAATCCCTTTCCACTATATTAAAATGTCATTTCTTAAAAGGATTTGAATGTTATTTAAGAGATAAAAGATCAAGGTAAGGAGATTAGTCATGCCCCAAATACAGACAGCCAAATCCTTTTCTTGCCATAACAACAATTATTAGGTACCAATATTAAACAACCTATTAGGTGCCAGGCACTTGTTCTACATACATCAACTTTAAGACTTTTGGCAAAAAGCCCTTTGAAATAGACTTTGGTATTTCCATCTTTAGATGAGTAACCTGAGGTTCAGAGAGATTAAACAACTAGCTTCAAATCACACAGCCAATTAAACTTGGAGCTTCACTCCAGTCTTTGGCTCCAGAATCAGTTGGCAATGTTTCACCTTCTAAGGGTCTTAATTCTGACTCACTCAGTTCTTCACTGATGCCTTCATTCATTCTCTCATCCCACAGATATTTATTAAGCACAGCAAGCTTTCAGTGTTAAAAGTTGGATGTAAATCAGGGTGTTCTTGTGAAAGCCATCTAGGCTGTGCAAGTCAGGGTGGTAGCCCATCCTTCAAGGGGTGGGCAGTGACTGGGAGGGAGCCTGAGGCAGCTTCTTAGATGTTCATACTGTTTTGTTGCTTGATTTTGGTGCTAGTAACATAGATTTGTTTGGTCTTGAAATTGCATGAAGATGTATATTTTTAAAACCTCTTGATGAAAGTGAAAGTGGAGAGTGAAAAAGTTGGCTTAAAGCTCAACATTCAGAAAACGAAGATCATGGCATCCAGTCCCATCACTTCATGGGAAATAGATGTGGAAACAGTGGAAACAGTGTCAGACTTTATTTTAGGGGGCTCCAAAATCACTGCAGATGGTGACTGCAACCATGAAATTAAAAGACACTTACTTCTTGGAAGAAAAGTTATGACCAACCTAGATAGCATATTCTGGAGAAGGCAAAGGCACCCCACTCTAGTACTCTTGCCTGGAAAATCCCATGGATGGAGGAGCCTGGTAGGCTGCATGGGGTCACTAAGAGTCGGACACGACTGAATGACTTCACTTTGACTTTTCACTTTCATGCATTGGAGAAGGAAATGGCAACCCACTCCAGTGTTCTTGCCTAGAGAATCCCAGGGATGGGGGAGCCTGGTGGGCTGCCTTCTCTGGGGTCGCACAGAGTCGGACACGACTGAAGTGACTTAGCAGCAGCAGCAGCAGATAGCATATTCAAAAGCAGAGACATTACTTTGCCAACTAAGGTCTGTCTAGTCAAGGCTATGGTTTTTCCTGTGGTCATGTATGGATGTGAGAGTTGGACTGTGAAGAAGGCTGAGCGCCAAAGAATTGATGCTTTTGAATTGCAGTGTTGGAGAAGACTCTTGAGAGTCCCTTGGACTGCAAGGAGATCCAACCAGTCCATTCTGAAGGAGATCAGCCCTGGGATTTCTTTGGAAGGAATGATGCTAAAGCTGAAACTCCAGTACTTTGGCCACCTCATGTGAAGAGTTGACTCATTGGAAAAGACTCTGATGTTGGGAGGGATTGGGGGCAGGAGGAGAAGGGGACGATTGAGGATGAGATGGCTGGATGGCATCACTGACTCGATGGATGTGAGTCTGAGTGAACTCCGGGAGTTGGTGATGAACAGGGAGGCCTGGTGTTCTGCGATTCATGGGGTCGCAAAGAGTTGGACATGACTGAGCGACTGGACTGAACTGAACTGAACTGATGTGGATTTTTCTGAGTGTACATATCTATGTAGGTATATGCACATATCTACAAAAAATGACACAGTAAAATTGCAAACACATACAAAAACAAGCAGAAAAGTCTTTGCCTTTAGAAAGCTAATGCTGTACTGAATAGGAAAAATTATTCTTCCTTAGCCTGAACGTCTGAAATTCCCTTTTCATGTTGATGTCAGGTGTTCCTAACTGTTCTATATGCTTTACTCTATGACTTTATATTGGAGAAGGCGATGGCACCCCACTCCAGGACTCTTGCCTGGAGAATCCCGGGGACGGGGGAGCCTGGTGGGCTGCCGTCTCTGGGGTCGCACAGAGTCAGACACGACTGAAGCGACTCAGCAGCAGCTTGAAGTAGGAAAGATGGAAGTGGACTTGACTCCCTCTTGCTTTTTAAGACAGTTGTGCAAAAATCACTAGACTTAGAGGCAGAAAGCCTGGGTTCTGTTGCTGTTCTTTTCCAACTTATACATTCAGGCATTGCCTAAACACCTTCACCCTGCTTTCTCACCCACAGCATAGGGTGAGTTCAAGGATCACACGTGTTTGGGAAAATGTAAAGGGCCCCCACTAATCAGCAGTAGTTGCTGCTGCTTGCATTCTCAGTTCAATAAAGACCTCTCCGAAGATACTTCTGAGTAATTCAAGCAGACCTGGAAAGCTGGTGACCTGAATACTTCTCTTTTCTTATTATGTTGAACTTTAACCTGTGTCTCCAAAGCCATAAGTCTGGGTCCAAAGGGCAGGCTCATACGAGCACCTCTGCTGTAATTGTTATGAAGAGAATGTCTCTAGAACATGTTCTCCGGTGAGCGAGAAAAGAACTAGAAATTATCTGCAGACCAGCCAGAAAGTGCTGGGCCTCTGGAGCAAGGGTATCCCACAGCCAACTCTGAAATTCTAGGGGGGAGATCAAATCTCAACATCCTCCTAGTTTGAATGACCTGGTTCTCCCAGGTCCTTGGAGAGCCTAGGAGTAGCTGAATACGTGGGCTGCGTCCTTCTGGTTCCTGAGTCCAGAAAGGAAGAGAAAAGGACCCCCAGGAGGACAGACTGCTTCACCCGCCAGCACCTAACTAGTAATTTCTCAACAAGACCTGAATCCTAATCTATTGACAGAGAAAAATAATCTATTCAAGCAGCACCAGCAGTAAGAGAATCACGTGTTCGGTGAAACAGAGTTGCTAGAGATGACAAAGTGAATTAAATATAGATACATATTATATATAACATAATATATACACAGAGGAGAATTCAAGTACTGCACACAAGTATCTCTGAATTTCTTTAAAATGCATAATTACTTAACCAAAATATTCTATTGTTGAACAGAAAGAGAAAATACCACTGTTGAGACTCAAATTAGTTGCCAGGGGCAAAGTATATCTCAAAGTACAGATGAAAATATGACAACCTTGAGGACAGACACAGGGGTTTAATGCACAAATAAAACTGGCTTCGTATAGAAAAAAACTGAGAAGACAGAGACAGAATCTGAGCCAGTAATGGAAGAAACGTTGAGGGAGCTGTGAGTAGACCTGAATCTGGATACCGAATGGGTTTGCTCTATTTCCAGGCTGGATTGTTAAGCAAATACATGGCTCAGAACATTGCTTTTTTTTTTTTTTTTTTTGCAATGCTTTGCAAAATTTTGGAATTCTATGTAAATATATAATTGTATGAATTCCTACACAGAAATTGGCTTATAGAGGGAGAAAATCAGACTGTCTTTGAACTCATGGGCAATACAGGGAGGAGACGCCTAGGATGTAACCCTGCAGATGACTGAGAGCAAACGACGACAGTGTTAGAATCCTGTGCTCCTTCAAGGTGTCATTCACCTGTCAGAGCAAAAAAAAAGATGGTGAGACTGGGCAGTAACTCAGGGACTGCTTCATGCATGAGGCCTGTCTGAAGGAAGCGCCGAGAGCAGCTCGGCACAAACAAGGAATGAGGCACGACAGAGGCTGCAGGACAAAGGTGAAAGCAGGACAAGAGAAAGAGATCAGTACCTCTCTGCTTCCTCCCAGAGCGATGGGCCAAGCTCACCCTGCAGTGTGTTTAAACCCATCCTTGGCACAGAAGGTAGGTACCCCGCCACTACACACACACAAAGACAGAAACTGTCCAGAATGCTGCATCAAAACCTAGAATTTCAGGTTCAGTGGAAAGAAAGTGGGAGAAGCAAGTAAAGAATAGCTAAGATTTGAGGTGTGATAAGTGGAGGGGACAGTATGAAAAGGCAAAATGATAGGATACTGAAAGGGGAACTCCCCAGGTCGGTAGGTGCCCAATATGCTACTGGAGATCAGTGGAGAAATAACTCCAGAAAGAATGAAGGGATGGAGCCAAAGCAAAAACAATACCCAATTGTGGATGCAACTGGTGATAGAAGCAAGATCCAATGCTGTAAAGAGCAATATTGCACAGGAATCTGGAATGTCAGGTCCATGAAACAAGGCAAATTGGGGGTGGTCAAACAGGAGATGGCAAGAGTGAACATCAACATTCTAGGGATGAGTGAACTAAAATGGACTGGAATGGGTGAATTTAACTCAGATGACCATTATATCTACTACTGCAGGCAGGAATCCCTCAGAAGAAATGGAGTAGCCATCATGGTCAATGAAAGAGTCCGAAATGCAGTACTTGGATGCAATCTCAAAAATGACAGAATTATCTCTGTTCATTTCCAAAGCAAATAATTCAGTATCACAGTAATCCAAGTCTATGCCCCAACCACTAATGCTGAAGAAGCTGAAGTTGAATGGTTCTATGAAGATCTCCAAGACCTTTTAGAACTAACACCCCAAAAAGATGTCCTTTTCATTATAGGGAACTGGAATGCAAAAGTAGGAAGTCAAGAAACACCTGGAGTAACAGGCAAATTTGGCCTTGGAGTACGGAATGAAGCAGGGCAAAGGCTAATAAAGTTTTGCCAAGAGAACACACTGGTCATAGCAAACACCCTCTTCCAACAACACAAGAGAAGACTCTACACATGGACATCACCAGATGGTCAACACCAAAATCAGATTGATTATATTCTTTACAGCCAAAGATGGAGAAGCTCTATACAGTAAGCAAAAATAAGACCGGGAGCTGACTGTGGCTCAGATCATGAACTCCTTATCACCAAATTCAGACTTAAATTGAAGAAAGTGGGGGAAACCACTAGACAATTCAGGTATGACCTAAATCAAATCCCTTATGATTATACAGTGGAAGTGAGAAATAGATTTAAGGGACTAGATATGATAGGCAGAGTGCCTGATGAACTATGGACGGAGGTTTGTGACATTGTACAAGAGACAGGAATCAAGACCATCCCCATTGAAAAGAAATGCAAAAAAGGGAAAATGGCTGTCTGAGGAGGCCTTACAAATAGCTCTGAAAAGAAGAGAGGTGAAAAGCAAAGGAGAAAAGGAAAGGAAAAAATCTGAATGCAGAGTTCCAAAAAATAGCAAGAAGAGATGAGAAAGCCTTCCTCAGTGATCAGTGCAAAGAAATAGAGGAAAACAGAATGAGAAAGACTAGAGATCTCTTCAAGAAAATTAGAGATACCAAGGGAACATTTCATGCAAAGATAGGCTCGATAAAGGACAGAAATGGTATGGACCTAACAGAAGCAGAAGATATTAAGAAGAGGTGGCAAGAATACACGGAAGAACTGTACAAAAAGAGCTTCATGACCAACATAGTCACGATGGTGTGATCACTCACCTAGAGCCAGACATCCTGGAATGCGAAGTCAAGTGGGCCTTAGAAAGCATCACTATGAACAAAGCTAGTGGAGGTGATGGAATTCCAGTGGAGCTATTTCAAATCCTGAAAGATGATGCTGGGAAAGTGCTGCACTCAATATGCCAGCAAATTTGGAAAACTCAGCAGTGGCCACAGGACTGGAAAAGGTCAGTTCTCCTTCCAATCCCAAAGAAAGGCAATGCCAAAGAATGTTCAAATTACCACACAATTGCACTCATCTCACATGCTAGTAAAGTAATGCTCAAAATTCTCCAAGCCAGGCTTCAGCAATATGTGAACCATGAACTCCCTGATGTTCAAGCTGGTTTTAGAAAAGGCAGAGGAACCAGAGATCAAATTACCAACATCCACTGGATCATGGAAAAGGCAAGAGAGTTCCAGAAAAACATCTATTACTGCTTTATTGACTATGCCAAAGCCTTTGACTGTGTGGATCACAATAAACTGTGGAAAATTCTGAGAGAGATGGGAATACAGACCACCTGACCTGCCTCTTGAGAAACCTATATGCAGGTCAGGAAGCAACAGTTAGAACTGGATATGGAACAACAGACTGGTTCCAAATAGGGAAAGGAGTACGTCAAGGCTGTATATTGTCACCCTGCTTATTTAACTTATATGCAGAGTACATCATGAGAAACGCTGGGCTGGAGGAAGCACGAGCTGGAATCAAGATGGCTGGGAGAAATATCAATAACCTCACATATGCAGATAAAACCACCCTTATGGCAGAAAGTGAAGAGGAACTAAAAAGCCTCTTGATGAAATTGAAAGAGGAGAGTGAAAAAGTTGGCTTAAAGCTCAACATTCAGAAAACGAAGATCATGGCATCTGGTCCCATCACTTCATGGGAAATAGATGGGGAAACAGTGGAAAGAGTGTCAGACTTTATTTTTTGGGCTCCCAAATCACTGCAGATGGTGATCGCAGCCATGAAATTAAAAGACGCTTACTCCTTGGAAGGAAAGTTATGACCAACCTAGATAGCATATTCAAAAGCAGAGATATTACTTTGTCAACAAAGTTCTGTCTAGTTGAGGCTAGAGTTTTTCCAGTGATCATGTATGGATGTGAGAGTTGGACTGTGAAGAAGGCTGAGTGCCGAAGAATTGATGCCTTTGAACTGTGGTGTTGGAGAAGACTCTTGCAAGTCCCTTGGACTGCAAGGAGATCCAGCCGGTCCATTCTAAAGGAGACCAGTCTTGGGTGTTCATTGGAAGGACTGATGCTAAAGCTGAAACTCCAATACTTTGGCCACATCATGTGAAGAGTTGACTCATTGGAAAAGACCCTGATGCTGGGAGGGATTGGGGGCAGGAGGAGAAGGGGATGACAGAGGATGAGATGGCTGGATGGTATCACCGACTTGATGGACATTAGTTTGAGTGAACTCTGGGAGCTGGTGATGGACAGAGAGGCCTGGCGTGTTGTGATTCATGGGGTCGTGAAGAGTCGGACACGACTGAGCGACTGAACTGACTGAACTGAAGGCGAGGGGAGGAAGAGAAGTGTTCCAAACATTGTGTCTCGTCAGGGAGGATTGGGAGGGAAAGATGCATTTTTCTAGACAAAAGTCAACCTAGTGGGGAGGTTATATTTTATGTGGTTTTTCAAATAATAGGAAACAAATCTTGTGTCAGCAAAGAAGATTATACCTGTTAAAAAGTAGAATGGAAAATCTAAAACTACAAAGATGGAGATAGGACTGATAGTCATTCAGATGTAACAGATGCAATCGTAAAAAAAAATTAAGCTTAGATTAAAAATTTGTCTTATATATCCAAAAAAAAAAATTAATCCACTCTATCAAACCGTCAAAGAAAATTTACATTCAGTCCTACAGTTGTCCAATTTTCTGAAACCTGGTGCCAATTATTCAGGTTATTTAAGAATCAATACAAGAAATACATAAAAATAAAGAAGATGTAATAGGTGTGAATCTATCTTTTATCTATTATCTATCTATACTATATATATGCAATATATAGTCAATTGTATAAAACAAAGTTATCCATAATGCTAGAAACACTTGATAAAAATAGGTATAATAGGAAACAATAACACAGCTTTATTAGAATTTGGCATATTTCATAGACAAAAGTGATAAGAAATAGAAGAATTGAATATAGTCAATGAAATTGACCTCAGATGTAATCTTACATTCTTATATGCTATAATTAGATAGTATTAATTTGTATACAAACCAGGCATCATTTAAAAAGCCAATCTTGGACTGGATTACAGGGAAATTTCAAGAAATTTTAAATATTAAAGATTTTATAGGCATCATTCTCTTATAAAATTCCTTAAATTAGAAATAAATAATAAAAACATGATGAAAAACATTTACTTAGAAAATAAGGAACATACCTCACATCATCTTTGGGTCAGAAAAGGGAATTTTAAGCTATTAAATAAAATAAGTTAAACTATCTCACATCAAGTCTATGGAACAACAGGGAAAAAAAGCAAAGTATCCTTAATCATCTTTATTATTAATGAAGAGATGAAAAATGGATGAACTAGATACTCATTTTGAGAAATTAGAAAAGAATCACAAAATAAGCAAACAGACCTAGGAAGAAGGGATTAACATGGATGCAATCAACAATTAATGGAAAACAAACAGGCAAATAAAAACAGAAGAGAAAAAATCCAAAGCTAGTTCATTGAAAAGTCCTTTGCGAGCCTGATTAAGAAGAAAACAGAAAAAAGGCAAATACAGGCGCAATTAAGAGTGAGAAAATAGAAAGAAGAAAAAAGCTTGGAATCCAAACAAGCTCAGTATGTTAAGATACTACATGATACTCAACAGCAACAAGGACAAAATGTACATCCTAGTGAAATGCAAATTTATGAAATGTTCACCCCAGAAGTAGAAATCCTGAACTGATGAAATTAAACACCTGCTATTTTTAATAGGAATCAGGATCAGACGGGTTCACAGTTGAGGTTTACCTAACCTTTAAATTCCGATGATATTTGAATTAGTCCAGGCTACAGAAAAACTAAACCTTCCAAATTCGTTTCATAAATCCGGTATTATGCTAATACCAAAACCTAATAAAAATGTTAGAAATCAATTTCATTCAGGCATATAGACATAAAAATATTAACAGAATTAAACATTAAAATATTAACAGAATGAGCAATTAACTAAAAAAATTATAACACAGTATGGCTTTCTCCTGGGGCTGGGGAGACCCTAAGTAAAACTCTAATAGAATCAAGAGACTACTGGAAATTAGAATTGGTTGAGAGCAATTTCATCTCAGGATCTTTGAAAAATAATCTCTCTGCCTTAACAAATATAGTTTCTGTAGTTAATTAGAGGTTTTGTTTTAGCTCTCAAAGACAATAGTGAGTGCAGATTTAGTAATATTATTGTGCCTAGAAGGGCATATGCATGGATGTCTACAGAAACCCAGAGTTTATATAATTGTATTCGGCCATTCCGTCACTTTATAAAGAAAAGCATGTGACAGTGACGCTTCTATTTGTGGTGTTCTTTAAACTGACCTTTAAGCTCAGTGGACAGGAATAGTCTATGGCCAACAGACTGGGTGGATGCCTCTCCAGACCTGTGTCTAACCTCTCTTTCTAACCAGTGCCATGATAGAATAGTCTCCTGCAGGTGCTATCTCTAATTTAAATGTTACCAGTCAGCGCTGTAGCTTAACATAGTCTCACATTATCCTTTCATATTTAAATAACACAGTAAAATCTAAAAGAGCAATCACATCTTTGTACTTCCCCAGCTCTTTAAGAGTGCTTTCCTTATTTTTTCAAAATCCCCAGTGCCCGTTACCATTTCTCGATCTCCCTGGTTTCTTGCGGGTGTTCGGATGTCATCTGGGACATTAAATCATGCTGAACTAAAGTGTGCCTTCCTCCAGTGTCTGATGGACTTTAATAATGATTGGTCTGGAGGAGCATCCAACCTGGGTGTCTCAGCATCAATTTTTACCACAGTTGCAAACACTACATTTGCAAGGCATTTATGAACACAAATATGTTAAAACATTCCCACACCCATGGCACAGGTGAAGCTTTCAGCTCACCTTGTAGCTTTCTTGTGTTGGCAAATACATCAAGATGTGGCCTGTCTAAAAAGCAGACATACCACAGTGTTAGCGCTCAAGTCACTGATGAACAAGGAGGTCAGCTACAAGACTTGTCTTAAATATTTTCAGGCATAAAGGCATTTTTTCCAGGTTGTGTAAAACTCTGAGGTCTTAACCAAGCCCATACTTAAATACTTTAGAAGACAGAAATCTCTTCCCTGAAGGAAATGCTGGCTTTACCTGAAAGAAGCCCTGCTGTCTCCACCTGTTCTAAAGTGAGATAGCCTTCTGTCTGGCTCCTCACCTTTCACAACTGAATGATATCTCCCTCTCCATCTGCTATGGGAAACATATGGCCAGCCCAGCAATGTGGAATGCCTGCACTGTAGGACCTTGTTAGAGGATGCAAAAGTAAATTGTCAGTTTCAGCATCAGCCAGAGACTCTCCTGATATGTCTAATATCTGAGGAAGGCTGTTTAACAGGCATTTGTTGTTGTTCTTTAGTTGCTGAATCCTGTGTTAGTCATTCAGTCATGTCTGACTCTTTGTGACCCCATAGACTGTATGTAGTCTGCTGAGCTCCTCTGTCCATGGAATTTCCCAGGCAAGAATACTGGGCTTCCCTGTTGGCTCAGACAGTGAAGAATCCGCCTGCCAGTGCAAGAGAGGCAGGTTCAATCCCTGGGCTGAAAAGATGCCCTGAAGAAGGGAATGGCAACCCACTCCAGTATTCTTACCTGGGAAACACCTTGGACAGAGGAGCTCGGCGGACTACATACAGTCCATGGGGTCACAAAGAGTCAGACATGACTGAATGACTAACACAGTACTGGAGCAGGTTGCTATTTCCTTCTCCAGGAGATCTTCCCGACCCAGGGATTGAAACCGCCTCTCTTGCATTGGCAGATTCTTTACTGTGGAGGTCACCAGGGAAGTCCTATACAACAGGCATGTGTGTGCATGTATGCTATGTTGCTTCATATCAACTGCTTTTCCCCCTTTATTCCCTTCTAGTGCCATGACTACTGTATTAAGTTAGATGACCAGAAAGTGATGCCTTAACCTTGTGTCCCAAACTGACCATTTTCAATCAGGTCTCCATCTTAGTGTCACCCTCTCTGCCCTCTTGGGCATAAGGACAGTGTCTATGAGCAGAGTTTTTGACTTTTTAAAAATTCTCTTTTACTTCATTACCAAAAGTTCATCTTTCCCATAATAAATTCTGTCGAGTTCTGCTCCAGAAACACATTTTCTATCAGAAAATTGTCATGCTTTCTTTCAGTGGAAAAGGATAATTAAGTAATACTACATAATTTCTTTGTTAGCTTTAGCTGCCAAAGGCTCAGTTGTACAATTAGCTTTCCTGGGTATCTGGAAGAATTGACTCTTTCATTTTTGAGATGATTTCTGTTCTTTTTTTAGCCTCTGTTTCATTGCACACTATGTTTAACGTGTTGAAATTCATATAATCTTGATTTTTGCTTCTGATATGACTTAGACTTCACCATGGCTCAGGTGGTTTCATTCTCTGTGTAGTGGGTTCGCCTGGCCCCCCCAACCTGCCATGGTCCATGCTCTTATATAACAAGATGAGAGGGTTGTACAGATCAGCTCCAGCCAAGACTGATAAAGAAAAGTATAAATCTTAATTCCAATACACTAGTTGATCATCCTTTACTATTTTGTGTTTATTTTGTTTTACATGATGAATCCAGTATCTTCAGTAGAAGAAAACCTACATATGTATATACCAAGTCAGGAAGATTAAGTATTCTAGTCATCATAGATTCTGATTATATTTGGTAGTATTGACTAGGTTGCTTGTAAAGAGTACCTTGCTGTTCCATCCCTAAGTTGTGTCCAACTCATTGCAACCCCATTACAGCACACCAGGCTTCCCTGTCCTTCACCATCTCCCAGTATTTGCTCAAACTCCTGTCCATTGAATCAGTGAGGCTATCTAACCATCTCATCCTCTGCCGTCCCCTTCTTCTCCTGCCCTCGATCTTTCCCAACATCAGGGTCTTTTTCAATGAGTCAGCTCTTTGCATTAGGTGGCCAAAGTATTGGAGCTTCAGTTTCAGCATCAGTCCTTCCAATGAATATTCAGGGTTGATTTCCTTTAGGATTGACTGGTTTGATCTCTTTGCTGTCCAGGGGACTCTTAAGAGTCTTCTCCAGCACCACAATTTGAAAGCATCAATTCTTTAGTGCTCAACCTTCTTTATGGTCCAACTCTCATAAGTACTGGAATATCTTTGACTATATGGACCTTTGCTGGCAATTGATGTCTCTGCTTTTTCATATGCTGTCTAGATTTGTCATAACTTTTCTTCCAAGGAGCAAGAGTCTTTAATTTCATGGCTGCAGTCACTATCTGCAGTGTTTTCGGAGCCCAAGAAAATAAAATCTGTCACTGCTTCCACTTTTTCTCTATCCACAAGATTTACTACAAGGGCAATAAAAGTGGCTATAACTAATATTTCAATAAGTATATTCTGATGACAATTTAAATACATGAATTCAATGAGAGACTTTCGAAAATATAGAAAAGTCTAAAAGAGAAATTTAAAACCATTTGTAAACTCATTCCTATCAACTTTGTTAAGGCATATTTTGCATATGATAAAATGCAACCATTTAAAAGCACACAGTTCAATGACTTTAGATAATTATATACAATCATATAGCTACCACCAAAACCAGACTTAGAACATTTCCAAATCCACCCCCCTGCAAATTAGCTCATGTCCCTTAACAGTGTATTTATGAAACACTCCCTATCCCCTGACCCTGATGCCAAATTTTCTCTTACTATAGTTTGGTTCTGTCATTTCTAGAATATCATGAAATTGAAATCCAATAATAATGTTCTTGTTTGTGTCTAGCTTCTCTGGTTCAGCATGATGCTTTAAGATTCATTCATTCTATTCTGTGTATCAGTATTTCAGTACTCAATAGAATTCCAACACATGGCTATAACACAAATGTCTTACCCATTCACTTTTTGATGGATATTTAGGTTATTACCAGTTTGGGACTATTGTGAATGAAACTGCTATGGACATTTGATTGCAAGATTTTGTGTGGACAATTTTCATTTATCCTAGGTAAATATCTAGGGATTGATAGGTTATATAATACATGTAAATATACATGTAAGTTTTGTAAGAAACTACCAAATTGTTTTCCAAAAGGAATTTCACATTCCTACCAGCGAAAAATTGATGCTTTTGAACTGTGGTGTTGGAGAAGACTCTTGTGAGTCCCTTGGACTGCAAGGAGATCCACCCAGTCCATTCTGAAGGAGATCAGCCCTGGGATTTCTTTGAAAGGAATGATGCTGAAGCTGAAACTCCAGTACTTTGGCCACCTCATGCAAAGAGTTGACTCATTGGGAAAGACTCTGATGCTGGGAGGGATTGGGGGCAAGAGGAGAAGGGGACAACAGAGGATGAGATGGCTGGATGGCATCACTGACTCCATGGACGTGAGTCTGAGTGAACTCCAGGAGTTGGTGATGGACAGGGAGGCCTGGCATGCTGCGATTCATGGGGTCGCAAAGAGTTGGACACAACTGGATGATTGAACTGAAGTGAACTGAACTGAACCAGCAATATCAAAGAGCTCCTCTTGTTCCTACAGCCTATTTACACTTTCTTTTCAGCTTTTTAAATTTTATCCGATTGAGAAGGTGGGAAGTGACATTGCTTGTTTTAATTTGCATTTGCTTGATGGCTTCCTTGATGTTGAGCATCTGTTCATTTGATTACTGACATTTCATCAATCTTCTTTTGTGAAGAATATTTTTAAACTTTCCATCATTAAAAAAAGAAACATGTTATGCTCTCTGACCACTTCATATTAAATTGTAAGATTGGTTTGTAAATTATGAATATGAGTCATTTTTCAGATATATGCATCAATAATATTTTCCTCTATTTTGTGGCTTGCCTTGCTATATTCTTAAACTTTCAAAGCATAAAATATCACAATTTTAATCAAGTTCAATATATTAATTTTTATCTTTTGGTTTGTACTTTATGTGGAAGATCTAAGGACCACTTACCTAACCCAAGGTCATAAAACTTTCCTCCAACTTTTTTCGAGAAATTTTATAGTCTTCATTTTTACATTTAGATTTATGGCCCATTTTCAGCTGAGTTTCGTACAAGATATGAAGTAAGCATGGGTTTTTTCCATATTTATATCCAGTTTCTTTGTTTAGTACTATACATTCAAAAGGCAAACTCACACTCCCCTCCAAGTTAATTTTCATGGCACTTTTGTTAAAAATTGATTGAGTTCCAAAGAATAGCAAGAAGAGATAAGAAAGATTTCCACAGCAATGGGTGCAAAGAAATAGAGGAAAACATCAGAATGAGAAAGACTAGAGATCTCTTCAAGAAAATTAGAGATACCAAGGCAACATTTCATGCAAAGATGGGCTCGATAAAGGACAGAAATGGTATGGACCTAACAGAAGCAGAAGATATTAAGAAGAGGTGGCAAGAATACACAGAACTGTACAAAAAAGAGCTTCATGACCAAGATAATCACAATGGTGTAATCACTCACCTAGAGCCAGACATCTTGGCATGTGAAGTCAAGTGGGCCTTAGAAAGCATCACTACAAACAAAGCTAGTAGAGGTAATGGAATTCCAGTTGAGGCTGGGAGGGATTGGGGGCAGGAGGAGAAGGGGACAACAGAGGATGAGATGGCTGGATGGCATCACTGACTCGATGGACATGAGTTTGAGTGAACTCCGGGAGTTGGTGATGGACATGGAGGCCTAGCATGCTGCAATTCATGGGGTCGCAAAGAGTCGGACATGACTGAGCAACTGAACTGAACTGAACTAAGCTGATATATATATAGCTATTTTAAATCAGCTTATCAATTTCAACAAAAAATCATGCAACGATTTTGACTAGAATTTTGTTGAACCTGTATATGTATTGTGTTAAATACATATATAAAATTCGAGAAGTATTGAGTATGAACATGTTAAGTGTGCTGTCTTCCAATTCACATGTATGGTACATCTCTTCTCTTTTATTCAGATTTTCTTTAATTTCTCCCAGCAGTGTTTTGTGATTTGAAGTGAACAAGCATATATACGTAAAAATACCTATTTTTTAAAAAATCCACATCTAAATATTTCAAGTTTATTTTGATACTATTGTAAATGAGATTTTTTTAAAGTAGAATTTTCCCAAGGAAGACACACAAATGGCCAAGAAGTACTCAAAAAGGTGCTAAGTATCACTAGTCATCAAAGAAATGTAAATCAAAATCACCGTGAGATGCAGACTCACACTTGTTGGAATGTCTGTAATTAAAAGCAAGAGATAGAATGATGGAGAGGCTATGGAGGAAAGGAAAGTCTCATGCATTGCAAGCAGAAACAGAACTTGGTGCAGCCACTGTGGAAATAGTATGTTTCTCAAAAAATTAAAAATAGAACTACCATATGATCACGCAATCTCACTTTGAGGTATATACATGAAGAGGATAAAGTCACTATCCTGAAGAGATATCTGGACCCTGATGTTCATTGTAATATTATTCATAATAGCCAAGATATGGAAGGAACCTAAATGTTCATCAAGGAGTGAGAGGATGAAGAAGATGTGATGTCTGTCTGTCTATCTATCTATCTCTATCTATTTATCTAATGGAATACTACTCAGCCCTGAGAAAGAAGGAAATCTTGCCATTTGAGACAACATGGATGGACCTTGAGGTCATTATGTTAAATAAGTCAGAGAGAGAAAGCCAAATATGACCTCACTTATATGTGGAATTGAACAACCTGGGCCTCATAGAAACAGAGAACAGAATGATAATTTCCATGGCTTCAAAGTTGGAGTTAATGGGGGGGGGGGGGATATTGGTCAAAGACTGTAAACGTTGATCTGTAAGATGAAAAAGTTCTGAAGACTTAATAGACAGCATCACAACTACAGTTAACAATACTGTATTGTATACTTGAAGGTTGCTATAAAGGTGGAGCTTTAAAGGTCTCACCATGATGAGAACAAAACAGCAATATGTGAGGTGAGGGATATGTCAACTAACCTTACCATGGTAAACATTTCTCCATACATATGTGTTTCAAATCATAACATTGTACACCTTAAACTTAACAAAATGTTACATGTCAATTATATCTCAATAAAACTGGAAAAAAATTCAATTTTAAATATTTCATACATTTGATATTATTGTAAATGGGACTCTTCAAATTGAATTTTCCAATTCATTGCTAGCATGGAGAAATAAATTTGATTTCTGTATATCAATCCTGTATCAACCAGCCTTGCTCAGTTCACTAATTTATATTACTTTTTTTTTATTTCTTCAGATCTTCTAAGTTTACAATCATATCATCTATGAATTCAGACAATTTAAACTCTTTCCTTCCAATCTGTATAAATATTATTCTTTTTCTTACATTATTGTACTAGCTTGGACCTCCAGTTCAATAATAAATAGTAGTGAGAACAGACATTCTTTCCTTGTTTCAGTCTTAGGGAAAAACAGTCTTTTTGTACTAAATATGATAGCTTGGAGGAAGAAGTGACAACCCACTCCAGTATTCTTCCCTGGGAAATCCTATGGCCAGAGGGGCCAGGGGGCTTACAGTCCTTGGGTCCCAAGAGTTGGATATGACTTAGTGACTAGACCACCACCACATAATAGCTATAGATTTTCTGCAGCTGCTCACTGTTGGGTTGAGAAAGTTACCTTCTCATCTTAGTTTGCTGAGAGATTTCTCATGCATAGATATTGACTTTTACCAGATGGGTTTTCTATATCTATTGAGTCTTTTCCCTTTTATTTTGTTACTATAGACAGTTATATTGGTTGATTTTCTAACATGAAATCAACCTTGTGTTCCTGGATAAAATCCACGGTCTTAATGAATTATCACTTTCGTGTATTTCTGGATTCAGTTCATTATGTTGTCAAAGATTTTTGTGTCAAGGATTACATGTGATTTTGCTTTATAATTTTTTAAATCTTATATTTCTTTGATTCTGATATCAATATAATGCCAGTTTCATAAAACTGAGAAGTATTTACTTCTCTACTTCCTGAAATTATTTCCATAGGTCTGGTATTATTTCTTCCTTAATTATTTTATATGTTTAACCAGGAATGCCATACAGGCCTTGAATTTCATTTGCAGGACCATTTCAAACTATGCTTTTCTTTACTATACATGTATTATATATATATATGTAGTAATATCTTGTTACTATATATATATATATAACATGCTTGTTTTTAAAAGAATTTTCCATTTCATCTTGGTTGTCAAATTTATCGGCATACAGATTTTATTATACACACTTATCATCCATTTGGTGTCTGGGGAAGCTGTAGTAATACCCCTTTTTTCTCTCTCTTTCAGTAATTGTCTTTTCTGTTTTTTATTGATTAGTCTACTTGGGGCTTATCAATTTTATTGATTTTTTAAAAGAAAACTCTTTATTTAAAGAAATAAAAACTTGAGGTTTATTGATTTAAGTAACCAAAAACTTTGGTGTTTCTTTTCTGTACTGAGATTCTTCTGCTGTCTTCCCTGAATGACCCTCATGTCTAACAACGTCGCTAGCTGGTCAGAACTTGAGTACCTCCCAGCCCTTTTCCAAGTTCAGGGATTAGACAACTGTGCAATCTCTGACAGTTTTTTTCCCTGTCTCTGTACAGGTTCCCTATTTTGCAAAAGCACCCTAGCATTCACCAACAAAATCATGGGGACCCTTTTCTCAATTTCTACAGCTCTTTTTCCATATACATTCCTCCTCCCAGGTTCCTCAACCTCACTGAACTCTGATCTCTGCTCAACTCCACAAGATGGACATGCTTCCAGAAAAAGCTTCTAGACTGAAATCAAAGTGGATCCTGGGGTTCACCTCGATGGCTTTCATGTTCTCAGGGATCACTGTCCCCACTGGCTGTTGTCCAGTGTCTGAAAAACACTCATTTATATGTTATGCTTCATTTTCTACTTTTTATTATTGCAGGAGGGAATTCTGGCACCAGTTAATCTTTTATAGCCAGAAGCAAAATTCTGGAAGCCTCACTATCAACTTCTTGATGTTTGTGGAGTTTTTCTTTTTTTCCAATATTTTATTAATTAATTCAACAGAATCGTTTAGCACTTGCTGTAGTGTCAAGCATTTAACAATTATAAATTAATATATAATTTAAAATTTAGACTAGGCTCATACTGATCCCTATGTTCTTTCTTCATTTATTTCACCTTGTCATTGTTGTTGGTGTTGTTCAGTCACTCAGTCATGTCCAACTCTTCTTGACCCCATGGACTGCAGCACACCAGGCTTCCCTGTCCATCATCAACCCCTGGAGTTCACTCAAACTCATGTCCATTGAGTCAGTGATGTCATCCAACTATCTCATCTTCTGTCATCCCCTTCTCTTGCCTTCAGTCTTTCCCAGCATCAGGGTCTTTTCTAATGAGTCAGCTTTTCAAATCACATGGCCAAAGTATTGGAGCATCAGCTTCAGTATCATCCTTCTAATGAATATTCAGGATTGATTTCCTTTAGGATTGACTGGTTTGATCTCCTTGCAGTCCAAGGGACTCTCAAGAGTCTTCTCCAACACCACAGTCTAAAAGCACCAGTTCTTCAGTGTCAGCCTTCTTTACGGTCCAACACTCACATCCATACATGACTACTGGAAAACGATAGCTTTGACTATAAGGACCTTTTTATTTCACCTCAGTTCAGTTTAGTTCAGTTCAGTTGCTCAGTCATGTCCAACTCATTGCGATCCCATGAATTGCAGCACGCCAGGCCTCCCTGTCTATCACCAACTCCCGGAATTCACTCAAATTCATGTCCATCAAGTCAGGGATGCCATCCAGCCATCTCATCCTCTGTCATCCCCTTCTCCTCCTGCCCCCAATCCCTCCAAACATCAGAGCCTTTTCCAATGAGTCAACTCTTTGCATGAGGTGGCCAAAGTACTGGAGTTTCAGCTTTAGCATCATTCCTTCCAATGAACACACAGGACTGATCTCCTTTAGAATGGACTGGTTGGATCTCCTTGCAGTCCAAGGGACTCTCAGGAGTCTTCTCCAACACCACAGTTCAAAAGCATCAATTCTTTGGTGCTCAGCTTTCTTAACAGCCCAACTCTCACATCCATACATGACTACTGGAAAAATCATAGCCTTGACTAGACGGACCTTAGTCGGCAAAGTAATGTCTCTGCTTTTGAACATGCTATCTAGGTTGGTCATAACTTTCCTTCCAAGGAGTAAGCGTCTTTTAATTTCATGGCTGCAATCACCATCTGCAGTTACTTGGGAGCCCAGAAAAATAAAGTCTGACACTCTTTCCACTGTTTCCCCATCTCTTTCCCATGAAGTGATGGGACCAGATGCCATGATCTTCGTTTTCTGAATGTTGAGCTTTAAGCCAACCTTTTCACTCTCCTCTTTCACTTTCATCAAGAGGCTTTTTAGTTCCTCTTCACTTTCTGCCATAAGGGTGGTTTTATCTGCATATCTGAGGTTATTGATATTTCTCCCAGCAATCTTGATTCCAGCTCGTGCTTCCTCCAGCCCAGTGTTTCTCATAATGTACTCTGTATATAAGTTAAATAAGCAGGGTGACAATATACAGCCTTGACGTACTCCTTTTCCTATTTGGAACCAGTCTGTTGTTCCATGTCCAGTTCTAACTGTTGCTTCCTGACCTGCATATAGATTTCTCAAGAGGCCAGTCAGGTGGTCTGGTATTCCCATCTCTTGAAGAATTTTCCACAGTTTATTGTGATCCACACAGTCAAAGGCTTTGGCATAGTCAATAAAGCAGTAATAGATGTTTTTCTGGAACTCTCTTGCTTTTTCGATGATCCAGCAGATGTTGGCAATTTGATCTCTGGTTCCTCTGCCTTTTCTAAAACCAGCTTGAACATCTGGAAGTTCATGGTTCATGTATTGCTGAAGCCTGGCTTGGAGAATTTCGAGCATTACTTTACTAGGGTGTGAAAGTGAAGTGAAGTCGCTCAGTCGTGTCCGACTCTTTGCGACCCGTGAACTGTAGCCCACAGGCTCCTCCGTCCATAGGATTCTCCAGGCAAGAATACTGGAGTGGGTTGCCATTTCCTTCTCCAGGGGATCTTCCCAACCCAGGGATCAAACCCAGGTCTCCCACATTGCAGGCAGACACTTTAACCTCTGCACCACCAGGAAGATGAGTGCAGTTGTGTGGTAATTTGAGCACTCCAAAGCATTGCCTTTCTTTGGGATTGGAATGAAAATGGACCTTTTCCCGTCCTGTGGCCACTGCTGAGTTTTCCAAATTTATTTCATCTAGTGTTTGCCAAATATTTTTCCTGTAAATTAAACATATTTTAATTTCAATTTCCCTGTATATATAAATGTTTATTTATCATATGTATGTTGTTCTCAGTTGGTAAGCTATGTTCTCAGAGGACACAAATTCTCCTTAGGTGGGAATTGTTTTTCTTTCTACTTTAATTCTTTCATGTCTTTGTTCTTTATCTTTTAATTTGAAAGAAAAAAATTCTCAAGTATGTTCTCTGCATCACTGATTACATTTTAGAAAGCTATTTCTGTCCTATCCTCCTTCTCTTAAATTTTAGTTTCCTTAAATATTTCTTGATATAATGGAACACTCTTGTAACTCAATCTGCTATTACATCATTTTCTATTTTATCACTCTTTTCACAGAATTTTTTGACTATATGAAAATTATATATAACTTACTCTCTAAAGTTGTCTTCTGAATTCTGTAGTGTAACTATTTTAAAAATTATATTTCCTCCCTTGTATCTTGGGTGTAATGATATTCATCTTGTAATTATAACAAGGCTTTGCCAAGTCTTTTAACTGGTCTCTTATGGTTATTACTTATTTCTTTGCAATTATCCATGAACAAGAAGGATTATGGAAATTCAGGGGTAGGTGGATTTTCCTCCATGTCAGCATCACTTCCTAACTGAGAAGTCAGATATCTCTTACATCAGAATCTAAAGTGATGTGCTTATCCCATTTCAAACCTTTTAATATTGGGTATACACTTGTGTTTTCAGAAGTATTCTTTTAATAAGGTGGAAGAAGGGATATCAAGTACCAAGAGAAATATTGAGTCTAGAAGTCTTAAAAAAAATTAGAAGAAACCATTGAGCAGGAAATATCAGCAGGGAAGCACTCACTCACTCTCAGGACTTCAAATGTACCCTACAAGTCCTTGGCATCCAAATAAATGACATAGATGTTCCTAGTGACCTCGAATGCATGCAACTTCTGCCTAGCAGGTTGTTCGCCTCAGCCCCAGGCATCTCAAACACAGTGTGTCCCGGATGAAACTCACCATTCCTCCTATAGTTCCAGCATTTGAAAATGACCATCCACATAGTTGTTAACCAGACACCAGAGGTTCTTTCTAAACAGCTCAATATTTCTCAGTTAGCGCATCTAAGTCTGTTCAGATTCTACATCATCTGCCTCCTTAGAATCTGTCTTGTTCCTCTGCTCCGTTCTGTGTCCCCTGCTCCTGCTGCTTTTGTTTGCCTGCACTCAGGAATAATGTTCTAACCGGTTTCTCCTTCAGTCAGTCCTTCTCCTTTCTGTCAGCGCTTTTTCAAAGAGATAGATCTGACTGCGTTACTACCTGTGCTGAAGCATGTCAACATCTTCCCTTTATGTAAAGGATAATATCCACAGTCACCAGCATCACTGTGCTCTGAAACACGAAAGTGCCATGGGTCACCTGAGGAGGTGGTTAAAGTGTGCATTCTGACTCGGTAGACTGAAGCGGGACCCGAGATGTCGCACTTGCCAAGAAGCTCCCAGTGATGCCCATGCTGATGCTCCTTGGACCACACTTGGAGGAGCAAGTCTCTAAGATGGGGCTTCCTATTCACACTACTCTCTACAATCGTCTTTTCTGCCTCCTCCACCGCAGCCCTTTTTCACCCACTTACCCACCTAAAGGGCCCAGAAAAACATCTCATGATTAGTCATATAGCATCTCTGTTCAAAATGCCCTCTCTCCTCTTTTCACTGGAGAACACCCACTCTTCTCTAACAATTTACTCAAGTTGCATTTTATAATAGAATCACTCCTCCTATCTCCCCGATCTCATAAGTAGACTTGTTTATTTCCTCTTTGTGCTCTGGCTGTGCCAGGTATAAGTGAGCTATTCTTAGAGCACATGTGATCCACTCTTAACAGAATATGTTTCTATACCTATTTTCTTCTCTAGTTTCCATCATAACCTGCAAAACTTCAAGGTTGGGTACTATGTCATATCACTGGTACCTAGCAGGCCGTTGGCCATTTTGCAGCTACTTAATAAGCATTTTTTTGTAAGAGTGAATGAATATAAAATGAAAGAGGAGAATGAGTTGAACATTCTTTCAAAATATTGCATAGAGGTATATTAGTTTTCTTTTGCTGCATAATAAACTATCACAGATTTAGCAGCTTAAAACAACAGAACATTTATCTCACATTTTCATGGGCCAGAGGTCACTGAGTCCACTGCTCAGAGTCTGCCCAGGCTGCACAAATGGTGTTGTGGTCTCATGCCTGTGATGTCATCTCAGGCTCCTGTTTCTCCTCTAGCTGACAGCTGGGGCAGATGCTCTTCCTGTGGTAATGGGCTGAGGGACCTGCCTTCTTGCTACCTGTTAGCTGTTCCACTCCCAGCTTCTAGAGGCTGCCTGCAGGAACCTTCAGCACATGGTCTTCATCGGCAGTTCACAACAGCACTATTCCCTTTCCTACGGACCAAGAGGGACACACATGTCTGACTCCATTCCTCCCTTGTCTGTTATGATGGAAACTTTATAAACCTAACCTGACCGCATTGCCATATAGTAGAAGCTAGCCGAGGGGGCAACGACAGGTGATCTCATCTCATTCACATTCCTGCCTTCCCTCATAGAGGTTTCCATGGTCATGGACACCAGGGTGAGAATCTGGGGGGCATCTGTGAATTCTCCCTACCACCACAGTTAACTGGAAAACGTGAGGTACTCATTTCACTTCTGGAAAATAGAAAGGGGAGACGGTATTGAAGAGGAAGATGAAATGAGACTTAAACGTCTCTATGATCAAGATGCGAGTTTTACCATTATGATACACTAGAGCAACCCACTCCAGTATTCTTGCCTGGAGAATCCCCATGGACAGAGGAACCCAGCCGGCTACAGTCCATGGGGTTGCAAAGAGTCAGACATGACTGATCAACTAAGCACACAGCACAGAGCTTTTTAAAATACGTGGCTCACAGCTTTGTGCCACAAAAGGTACTTCTGAGTCCTCTCACTAGGGGACTAGTTATTGTTCCCCCTGAGAATGTGTGTGTAAGGGGCTGCATCTCCTTAGCTATGTAAGGGGGTGCAATTACTTCCCATTTTTATACTCTCTGAATGGACTGCCTGTGATATGATCACATTCTGATTTAAGACAGGGTTTCCCTGCTGGTTCAGATGGTAAAGAATCTGCCTGCAATGCAGGAGACCCAGGTTCGATCCCTGGGTCATGAAGATACCCTGGAGAAGGGAATGGCAACCCACTCCAGTATTCTTGCCTGGAGAATTCCATGGAGAGAGGAGCCTGGTGGCCCATAGTCCACGGGTGGGATCACAAAAAGTCAGACATGACTTAGCGACTAACACACTATTCACTAATAAAACTGCTTTCTTCCTCAGCTTAAAAAAAAAGTGCATGGTTCAATTACTCTTTTTATAAATGAATGTAAAATTTGAGGGAATTTTGTACTTTGTGATAGAAGCAGCATACCTGACTGCTACTAAAATGCTCTTTCTTCTACTCTATAATTGCCTTCTACTCTAATTCATTGCAAACCAACAAACAAAACAAACCCCCAGCCTTTGAGGAGTTACATGTGTGAAAAGGGACTTTAATGTGGAATTAAGTCTGATCAGCCACTCTTAAGTTTCTTGCTCAATTTTATCAACTCTAAATCAAACCTACGACTTCAAGTTGAAAAGAATGTGGTTGATGGCTTTTGAGCTAAGACTGGCAGCTTATCTTTTTGCAAACCATAAGAGCATGGAGGCAGCTGCATTAGCTTCCATTTAACCTCCTAGAAAGCTAGTCACAAGCCAGGAATAACGGTTTCAGCTCCTTGTGGAAGGTGTATCTTGCTTTTCTACAAATCCATCTGGATTCTGGGATTTGAATGACAGGTGCTTAATGTTACTGAACATACTGTTTTTACCTTTTCATCTCCTGCATTGAGTGGGATTAAACTTCTGAGCTGTGACAGGTGATGTAATGACAGTATTATCAGTTTTAAAATTTTTTTAACACTTGCTCACTCATGGTGTATTCCCCTGGGATAGTTCCTCTCTTCCCCTGAAATCCACCGATGATAGATGTATCATGATTCAATATATTCATCCCACACCATGCCGACATAATTGGGTCAAACATTTTTGCTCATAGGTAGAACTCCCATAGGCAATTATCAATTCCCTTTATGATTAATGTAAAAACTGTGGTGTTTCTATTAATGGAGGTGCATGCTGGGACATTCACAGTCACTTACTGGAGAAAAACTTTGTTATTACATTAATACAATGTAGAAATTCCTGAAGCAACCAGAAACTTGGGAGCACCTGCAATTTCTGAGCAATATCAATTTGCCAGGAAATTAGAGTGAGTTAACAGCATGGCAAGCAATACTGGGGAGCCGTTTTTATAAAAATGAGAGTGAAATTCTCTGGTTTTTTGGATGCCATATTTGAAGCAAATGCACAGACTCAGAGCACACTGTGCAGAGCAGGCATCTGCTTCAAACTCCTCCTAAGAATATTACTGTTTTACAGGAGAGAAGAATCTGCTGCAGATGCCTCAGTTCGGACTAACACCAGGACTCCATATGGTGAACCATCGACTCACAAAGAATCGAGCGTGGAAATTCATGCTTATATATTTCAAAATCAAAAAGGAAGAGCCCTTGAATCAAAAAGATGAATTGGAATCCTATTGTTCACAAAAAGATCTTCACTTACACAGTGTGGCTTGGTGTGTGTTAAGGTGTGCATTTTTCCCATAGAGCCTAGTGATTCTCCTTGACATTCCCTCTTCCCAGACCAAGTTGAGTGACCCAGGCCTGCAGAGAGAGGTATTGGTGAAACTGTTATATTCCATATATATATATATATATATATATATATATATATATATATATACACATACATAATGTCAATGTCATATTTATATACTGATATACAGTATCCATATATAGTATCCATATGTACACACAATATGTGTAAGTATTCTTGAATATTCATTTTCCTTCTGTAGTAGAACTCAATAATTTCTTCTGAAACTTGAGAAATGGAGTATTTCCTGCCTTATCAGTAAACAAAGGATGTCACAATCATCAGTCACCATGGATGGTGAGCTGATGAGCACTGAGGGAACTCAGGGATGAAAAAAGTGCCTGCCATTTAGCAGCCACCAGACTGCAGCCACTCCCCACAGTGAGCCCTCAGGAAGCTCAGGATGGGAAAGCACAGGATGCTGGCTCCACATAGGTGAGGTGCATGTCAAAGGAAAGGTTTCAGTGAGCCCAGACACTTGCATCTTCCCATACATAGAAAAGTGCTAACTTCCTTAACTTGAGATATCTGGTTTTCTTTAATTAGCGATAATCTTTTGAATTCTGACTACCTGCCCTTTGTTACAAAGTTCTAAGTCACCTGGCTCCTCCCATCGCCCCCTTGGAGCAGTTCTCTCGGGCTCATCTGAGCTGTTGTCTCCCCGGCTTGAAGTCCTAAAGATTCCCACCAAATAAAATGTAACTCTCAAATTTCAGGTTGTGAATATTTTTTAAGTCCACATTTTTTTCCCCATACATGGCAGAAAAAGCTTCCTACCACCAAACTGTGTGCTGTGACCTTCACAGTATACTATTGTCACTGGGAAGTGGCTGCCCAGGCAAAGACCACACGTGCCAGCCTCCTCACACTTTGGCCCAGCCATTCACTGAGTTCTAGGGAAGTGGAGCCTGAGAACAAGTAATAAGTTGCACTTCCAAGGCTGGTTCACCAAGGCCACCGCCCTTTCCTCCCCTGTTGGCTAGAGGCTGAAGACTTAGAGGCCCTGGAACATACGGGTCACAGGACAGAAGGAACCTGGATCTCTGCTTTACCAAGTAGAGGAGAGCCAGGCTTCCATGACCCAGAAAACCTGCACTGGAACTTGTATGCAAAAATAGTGTTCACTTGGTTATGCCATGAAAATGTGGGGATTCGATACTTGCAGCTGCTAGCATTACCTGAAACAAGACAGAAACTCAGGCCTTGAAGCACATGCTGCCGTAATATATCTAAATTCTCCGACAGGAGCTTAGCAGTGTTACAGTAGGCAGCAAGGAAACAGATCAGGCAAGCTGGAAATCCCTGCTCTGCTGCAGTGAAACATTTGGTAAAACGGTCACCCTTGCTAGCGTGGAAGGCAGACCCGGTGCCTACTGACTCTGTGCATCTTGGAAAAGTGCTTGGAAAGAGCCAGAATGCTAGCATATGTTGATTTTCCCTTGCTGTGTTTGGCAAAGGATTTCAAGAAAGAATGAGCTGGTTTGCAGACAAAAAAGAAGCAGAAAAAAAAAAAAAAGTACCAGAAACTTGGAGTTACAGAGATTTGAAATCCCTTCTAGAGGAAGAACAATGAGAAATAAGTCTAAATCTTTGTGCCCCCAAGGTCCTTTAAGACTTCTCAATTAAAGGAAGTGATACAGCCTTGCACCTAAAAACAAGATTAACCCAAGACTATCGTTCCAAACAGCCTCAAGTTACCTACCCTTACCTTGATGGTAGGAGAGGGCAGAGAAGGGGCAGAATAATGAATATCGGGATTATTTCAGGAAAGAGATTTTAGTGTGAGTCTTGGAGCAGGATGCTGGCTGGAAATGGTGAGCAGTGCAGGTTAACTTTGTCAAAGCACTCACTCCGTCCTAACCAACACTCCGTCCCAAATAGTCACTTCCTTGCCACACACGCCTCCCCTCGCAGTTTGCACTGGCTCACATCCATGTCACATCACCATTGCTTCTTTGGCACAGAAGCCTTCATTTGGGCATCGAAATCATGCTGACTGGGCTTCTTATTTTCTTGCATATTCTACACTAAAGTCTTCTAGAGGAAATAGGCCAAGCACATGCAGTTCTTTCCACGGTGTGCCTAAGGTAGACGGGGCCGTTGCAACATATGTCATGTGCCAGGAGTTCCCTAGTGCCCATTCCTTTTGGATGAAAGAGATGATCCAAGCTAGTATCTGGAAGAGACACCCTTTAAATGGAGGGAAATAGGAGGTCATGGGTCAAATGTTTCCTTTTAGGGATTTATCAAGTTAGGAAAACTAAAGTGACAAGATCTTCAGTTATATGGGTTTCTATTATCTAAAAATCACCGAAATTTCATCTTATCTTTGCCTGGCAAAGAAGCCCACCTCCAGGTAGAAAACATGGTACCATTTTTATTTAGAAAGTACTGTACATAGCAAAAAGTGACCTAATATTAGACTACAAACCAAGGGAGCTTATAGATAATGGTGACAACCACAGATGAGCAGTAATGCTCCCTAGCTAATATTTTCAGGGGATGGGCCCCATGCACAGTGTTTCCACATATTTTTCTAAGATGCGGCTGACTGTATTTGGTAAGTCACAGATTAGCTGGGGGTGTAGCCCTCCCCTGAGGGAACCCTGTGCTGAGCTCCTGTCAAGGGATATTGAACAACCGCAATGGTAAGACTGACTATAACCTGGGTGAGTATTCATCTTCAGAGTGGTTTTTCCAATGCCCATGAAAACAAAGCTCCTCCATGTGAGATGTACATGGCTGAGCCCTAGGAATCTGTACAGGGAGGGGAGATAAAAGGGAAGGGAACATACATATCCTTTTCTCATGAGACACCATGGGATTTTTCCCAGCAGGTTTGGTATCTGAGTCTGCCCAAAAAGCCACAGGCATCTTAGGAAGGAAGGAGCCCACAGCAGCACTCAGATCATTAATGAGATGCTTCTCCTGAATGCTGAGGCCAAATTTTTTCACCTGAAGTTTAATACATTCCTGGAAACCACAAGGAGAACAGCTCTGAGGAATGTCCCTTAATGGCAAGTGATAGGAAAAAAAAAAAAAAAAAACCCGCCACAATTCTTGGCAGCCACATAATTACCTAAATCAGAGATGGAAAATTGTATCTGGAGCCAAAAATATGACCTCTTCATTTATTCCCCATGCCAGGGACACAGCTGTGGCAAGCAGAGATTCTATTGGCCTGGCTGGGATGATTCAAATAGAGAAGACTGCTCTTTGCAGAAGGTGGGGGAAATGTATATCATTCTGCCATAAAGAAAGATGGTCAGGCAACTCTTGAAAATGACTCATTTAGCTCCTTAAGAAAGCATGTTAGATGCTCGGTCGTGTCCGAGATTTGTGACTCCATAGTCCTCCAGGTTCCTGTGTTCATGGGATTCTGTAGGCAAGAATACTGGGGTGGGTTGTCATTTCCTTTTCCAGGGGATCTTCACAATCCAGGGATTAAACCTATGTCTCCTGCATTGCAGGTGGGTTCTTTACTGTCTGAGCCACCATAACAAAGTGCGTGCAGTTGTGTGAAAAGTCAAAGGCTAGTGTGAATGCTAAGAATGGACATCCCCAAGGGGAAGACAGGATGAGGAGGAGGAAGAAATGAAGACCGAATATCCTTAGGATGTTGCTTGGAAGAAGAAATTGAGGTTGCAAGGGGCAAAAACCAGAGCCCAAGGGGTAGGAAGCTCAATAAAAGCTATTGAGATAAGGGAAGCTCTTGGAACAGATGGGCTTTCCCACTGACATTTATGAAGAATTTGCTGATGGCTAAGTGCCCCAAGTTTGGTGGAAGGTTTCAGAGCAATTTTGGAAAAGCGGAAGGAGGCAAAGTCAATGACACCAAAGCTATTGACTCTTTTGCTTAAAAATGGCACGACAGAAAATGTCAGGCATCGGAGGTCCTTAACACTCTTGAATTCAGGCTTTAAAACACGTGTGGGGATTGCACGGGGAGGCCAGCAGTCCTGGCTGACAGAATGAAGCATGAGGGCCCAGACCTTATAATAAAGGAAGAGCACGCACTGCTGAGTCACCTAAAGGGAAGAGCGAAACACTCACGGCTGGGACACAATCAGGTTTCCCAGCACTCTTGGATAAAGACCTTGTCTTTGACAGGACAATGTGTGACTTCGGGATGCTAATATTATGACTCTGAGGTCACACATTAGCCATGTGAGGATGAGGGTCATCAGACAGGAGAGACACAGCCAGGGGACAAGGTCAAGGTGTCCTCCCAACTATTTGCTGCAGGTGTTAATCATGCATTTATGGTCTTAAAAAAAAAAAAAACCGTGATAGAGAAAATTCTGGGCAGTGATATATGTGGGGCATCACTGACATGGGAAACTCAGACGGGGATAACTGCATTTCTTGACACAGGGAAGGTCAAAAATATAACTGTAGAATGGCTGTACTGGGACTCAAGAGGGTGAGCACAGGCGTCCCCTTTAGTTACACCAGCGCACCAGCTGCTCTGCAAACATGCCTTGGAGGGTGTCACAGCCACAAACCTCTCTCCCTTTCGCCTATCTGCAAATCTCTACTCTTCCGTTAAGTCGCATCTGAAATAGCCCCTCCACTCTATAACATTCCACTCCTTACAGATAGAATGAACTGTTCCTCCCTCTCTGATGCCCTGGTGTTTGCTATAAATGTCCGTGTGAGTCTTCTTTTGTTGCAGGACTAATGACCATCACTAATGACCATAAATGTAAGCAGTCATGGTTTTGAGGGCTCAGGAGCCCTTATGAATTAGCTAGGTGGTCTGTGTAGGACCTCACACGGCTGAAATGGGGGTGTCAGCCAGCTGTAATGTCACCTCCAGGTTCCAATGGGGAAAGGCCATTCAGTCTTCCGCGGGTGGCTGGAAGAATTATTGGCTAGGTCCTGAAAGGCTGAGTCCTGCTTCCTGCTGGCTGTCAGCCAGGGATCTAGAAACGCTGGCATCTTCATTCCCACCATGTCACCTATTTAAGCGATATTGCTCAGAGCACAAGCCCGGAAATCCTGATGCACAGCAGCAGGCTTGCAGAATCACAGGGAGGCCAAGCTGCCTTTGACTGCCAGCAGGACCAGGAGTAACACACTTTATAAAAACTTGACAGTCAGATGGAGGCAGCGTTTTGAGAATTTCCATGATGACTTGTACCAAGACACAACATATTTTTATTGCCAGTTTTGTTCTGTGAGTTTTACAGCTGGTGGTGATCAGCATTTACAGATCGCTCAGAGAGGAGGGCACATGCTTAGAGGACTTCAGCATTCCAGTCGCCATGGCTACAATGATTGTGAAATGGAGTATCAACCTGGATTTAACCATCTACAAAAACCAGTGTGCCATGCACAGCAGCAGCAGAAAGAACAAAGAACAAAAACATTCTGGGCTCTGGCTCTGGGGACACAGAGACATGATTCCCTTAATGGTGGGCCTTTCTGACTCAGAGGTTTAGCTGCAGGCAGTGACATTCACCACCCTACCCAGAAAGGTGAAAGCAAAATTGTGAAGGGCCAGGGTCCCCAGTCCTTCCAGGGATCAAAGACAAAGTCCTGGAATAGAGACCGTACAGAGGATACTTCAAGATGCTCCGACTGGGGTTTCTGCCAGCACAGAAGCTGGGGATTTCTGCCTGCAGAAGCTATCATTTCCACCCACAGGCTATTGATTTAACTTAGCAGACTTATTTCTTATTAGGAAAATCTCATGACTTATGAAGCCAGGGCTCAGAAGTAATCCTTACCATGGAGTCCTCAAAGTAAATACCTAATTCCAACCAGATTTGCCTAAGAACTCAAGCAAAGAAAGTCACCCTGTCTACGGAAGCCCGAGACCTCTTGTTCTATCCTTTGGGACTTGGATACTTTTGCTGCTGATGGGAGAGTTCCCACTGTGCGGACCACGTCAGCTCTGTAAAGTGAGTCTGGGTTTGGAGTCATACCCACTCCTCCTCCCTTTGACCTTAATGCCTTTTTGCACCTTCTGTGCAGATGTATTCAGTCGCTCAGTGGTGTCCGACTCTTTGCAACCCCATGGACTGCAGCACTTCAGACTTCCCTGTCCCTCACCATCTCCCGGAGTTTGCTCAAAATCATATACAGATGCAGAAGGGAAGAAAAATCTGAGCCTGCTCATCTGGCCACCCCAGCTCCCCCGTCAGGGGAGAAGCAACCCCGGTGACTGGGGATGTGAATCGTGCTGCCTGGCAATCTGGGTAAAGGATTTAATGGAAACTAAATGAGCAGGGACTCACCTGGCGGGCCAGTGGTTAAGACTTTGCCTTCCATTGCAGGGGATGTGGGTTTGATCTCTGCTCAGGGGACTAAGATCCCACATGTCTCATGGTCATAAAACGAAAACATAAAAAAACAGAAGCAATATTGTAACAAATTCAATAAAGACTTGAAAAATGGACCATGTCAAAAAAAAAATCTTAAAAAAAAAAAAAAAGAAAGACGCAAACGGAGCAGTAACATGAACTATCTGGACCATGCCTCAGCCTCCTATTTCCAAGAGGAAACTCGAGTTGGAGCCACACTTCTTCACGCCCCGCTCCCCTGCCCAGCTCCCTCTCCCTCACTCTCACCTGAAGAGAGGAGAGCCCTCTCTGACTGGGCTGTCTAGGAGAGGTCCTGAGCACCTGTGCTCTGGCTGGACGGGTGCCCCTGGACCCAGTGACCCCTTGACAGTCCGGGGAGCAGTGCTGACCAGCAGGGGCCCTCGGTGGCATTGCTGGTCTGTCTGGGGCTGCAGGGGGACACAGCTGGCACTGTCACCTGACAGTCTAGATCTCAGTCGGTTCAGAATCCAAAGGGCAGAGATATGACTGATGCTCTCCTCTCCCGCCTCCCCTCGTGCACAAGTGAGAAGAGCAGTGTTTGGAACCCGAGACTTTGACTCGAGTCACTGGCCGTCACCTTGAGCTCTTCACACCAGTGCTCTGAATTTCTGTGCCTCATTTGTTAAAAAACAAACAAACAAAAAAAGAGTTAATAAGTTTGCTCCATAGGTGGGGTCATGCAGAGCTTCTCCAGACGGGACGGCATGCTCCAAATGGCTACCATGAATGAAATCAACCTATTTTGACTTCCCATAAAAAAGGAAACAGCAAATGCTTTACAGATACCAGAAGCCAGCTGCTGATGGACACTTATTTGTCTTCTTTGTTCTTTCGTTTCTTTCTCTTTCCTTCCTTCTTTTGTCCTTTCTCCTCTTGTTTTTATGCTGGGTTTCTCAGCTGGCATTTTCGTAGAGGTGGGAAACTTGAAAAGGGTTTGAGTGCTTTTCTTCCTAATTGAAAGAATAGTTTCAGTAGAAGACATTTTGCCTTAAAAAAAATTAAAATGCAGAATCATTGGAGAATAAAATAAGAACTGATAGAGTGGAAAAAATGTGTAGGGGATCCAGATCTGTGAAATGTTGAATCGAGGAGAGTCTCTGCGAGATAAGAACATGAGCTATAGGACAGAAGCCGCTAACACTGAATTGCTGTGGCTCTGATAGACTCTCCTAGAGCCTGTGACAGGTAACACACACATGGAATGAGATTCGGTAGCTCATTCCAATGGTTAACAACCTGTTCAGATATCACAACCCTTCGCCTCCCCTACTCAAGTTTACTTTTATTTAAAGAAATCAGCAGCATTTAAATGAGGTTGTTATTAAATATAACAGCAACTGCATACTTCTCTACTATAGCCAAGACATGGAAACAACCCAAGCACCCATTGACAGACAATTGGCTTATGAAGACATCCCATATTGAATACTACTCACTCGTAACAAAAGAAGAAATGTTGCCATTTGCAGCAACACGGACGGACCTAGAGATTAGCCTAGTAAAGTGAAGTAAAGGAAATCCAACACAGAATGACAGATACCGTATGATACCACTTGCACGTGGAGTCCAAAACAGAAACAGACTCGCAGACATAGAGAATCAACTCATGGTTACCAAAGGGGGAAGGAGGGAGGGATAATTAGCAGGTACAATTATGGGATTAATCATGCTAATTATGGGATTAGCAGATACAAACTACTACAAAAAAAAATAAACAAGTATTTACTGTATAGCACAGGAAACTACACTCAATAACTTTTAATAACCTATAATGAAAAATACAGAGAAGGCAATGGCACCCCACTCCAGTACTCTTGCCTGGAAAATCCCATGGACAGAGGAGCCTGGTAGGCTGCAGTCCATGGGGTTGCTAAGAGTCGGACACAACTGAGCGACTTCACTTTCACTTTTCCCTTTCATGCATTGGAGAAGGAAATGGCAACCCATTCCAGTGTTCTTGCCTGGAGAATCCCAGGGGTGGCAGAGCCTGGTGGGCTGCCGTCTACGGGGCCGCACAGAGTCAGACACGACTGAAGCGACTTAGCAGCAGCAGCAGCAGCAGCAGTGAAAAATAATCTGAAATCTATGCATAAATATCATGCTTGTGCTCAGCTTCTCAGCTGTGTCTGAATCTCTGCAACCCCATGGACTGTATGTAGCCCGCCAGGCTCCTCTGTCCATGGGGTTTCCTAGGCAAGAATACTGGAGAGGGTTGCCATCTCCTTCTTTAGGGGATCTTCCCAACCCAGGGATCAAACCCACGTCTCCTGCATCTGCTGCACTGGCAGGCAGATTTTTCACCCGCGAAGCTATCAGGGAGGCCCATATTTACACACTGGCTTCCCAGGTAAAGAATATATATACACATAAACTGAATCACTTTGCTGTATGCCTGAAATTGACACAATATTGCAGGCCAGCTGTACTCCAATGAAAAGTAATAACGTAAAAATATCTAGGTCATATCATTTATCCAGCCCACGCTGCCCTGGAGTCTGGGCTCCACAGGTTGGGAACCAGGACTTACTGTCTACTGGTGCTATTAGGACCACATGCACTCTCCTTATTACAATTACTACTACTGCTAAGGATGTTCGGAGAAATCACTGAGCACTTTGCGTAGATCGCCTTGCGTAACTCTCACAGCCTTCGTGAGTGAGGTAAGACTACGGAGAAGAAGAAACCGAGGTCCAAAATGTCATGTAGCTTGCCCTTGACCTGAGATTAGGAGCTCAACACAATGATTCTGGAGCTTGAATTATTAACCTTTATGTGACATTTATTTCCTTACCTGTAGTTCTGGATGTAAAAGAAAACATACAGAGATGATATAAACTAATTAAGTGATTCCATCTCGGTCACATCAGTGAATAATAGAAAAATAAAACAATGACTTTTGAAGAATATAAAGTTATGGTAACAAAGACATCGGGACAGAAGGAGAGGAATATCCTCATGAAGGTGAAGTAAGAAGAAAAATGGGAATTAGGAAGGGGACAAGGAGGCTGGGTCTGAATATTTACGTTCCCTGTCATTCATGTGGCTGTGACTGAAATGTGATGTGTAAGAGTCAAGTGTCTGATTGAAAAGGAAAATAGTGGAAAGGAGAGAGAACGCGTTACTATAAATAACGACACACATTTTTTAGATTACACAGAGATATATAACCCAAGGAAGGGAAAATGCCTCAATAAAATAATAACAGGTGGAATAACAGAGGTTGGTTGGAGGGAGTTTTTTAGTGCCGATTGTACAAACAAGAGATATTCTTGGCATAAGGTGGGGTCTGTGGCGACCCCTGGGAATGCAGCTGGTCTGATTCCCAGAGATTCAATCAGATGTCAGTTTAGAACAGCAAACCTGATTCCCTTCACTTTTATGGAGTAAGGGGCACTCTCCCCTCAGCCTCTGACTCCACTGCCTTCTCCCCAACACCCCTCCCCGGCTGACTGTATGAACATCCGGTCATGCTCCCAGCTCCTGCTCCAACATACTCCCAGCCATGTCTACGCTTTTGGAGCTGGGTGCTGTCACGTCGCGAGTGTGAATCAACACCCCACATGAAAACACAACCTCCTGTCTCCCCATTTCGCATGAACTGTCTAAAGCCCACAGACACCTATGGCCACACACAGGTAGACTGTCCTTCCTTCCATAAGCGAATGTTCACCGAGGTCCAGATCCTGAGCCCTGTGCCAGGGTCAGACATTGAACAAATTGGACACAGTGCCTGGCCTCACGAAGTTATGTCCTGGTGGAAGACATCCTGCAGATCACAGACGATCAGGAAAATGAAACCAATGGAGGGATGGTACATGTCACACATGAAACGAGATGCTTGCTAATGGATAGGATATCAGGCTGAGGACAGTTTAGGTGAAGCTTTTGGGAGGAATCTCTTTTTATTAACTAACTTTTGTTTTTGATGGCCCTGGGCCTTCATCGCTGTGTGCAGGCTTTCTCTAGTTGCGGCGAGTCGGGGGCTACCCTCTAGTTGTGGCACATGGGCCTCCACGGTGCTGGCTTCTCCTTCCATGAGGCACAGGCTCTAGAGTGCAGGCTCAGCAGTTGTGGCACGTATAGAATCTTCCAGAACCAGTTGGCAGGTGGGTTCTTAACCACTGGACTACCAGGGAAGTCCTCAGGGGAAATTACTTACAAGAGATTATATATAAGCTGAGACATAGAGGATGAGAAGGTACAAAGCATTCTAGGCATCGGGAGCAGAGTGCAGTGACCTGAGAGACAAGGGTGGGGCTTGGCTGGCACAGCCTGGAAGCGTCCAGGGCCTGGCAAGCGATGGAGAGCAGGAGGAGGTGTCTTTGGAGAGGAAAGCAGGGGTCACATCACGAAGATGCTCAGATGTACCCTGACAAGGGGTTACGTTTTTAGAGCAACGGAAAGCCACTGGAGGGCTGAGAAGGAGCAACAGTGATCTGATTTACACTTTATGGTGATTTATAGGCTCTTCTGCAGGGAAATGGACTGGAATAGGGCAAGAGGGGAAGGAGGGCCCCGTGTTCAGAGGAGGCGGCGCTCATTTTGCTGCTTCTAGATGCAGAGGCTACATATGCGTGGTGGAGTGTATGAACACTTGCCACGAAGACAGGCATGGTGGGGCTCGGCCAGGTACCACCACCAGCAAGCAGGGAGGACTCTGGTCTGCTCCTAACCTCCCTGTGTCTCAATTTCCCCAACGAGGTGCTAGTAATCATACTTACCTTTTAGGGTGGTCATGCTGGTTGATCAGATTATGTGGGTAAGGTATCTGGCATCTGTTGATCGCTGGCAACTTATTAGCTCTTTAACTATTATGATTACTTTTAGGATCTGGGAGAGAGGGAGTTGAGCTGAGAAGGTTAGAACTGGGTAGAAAGTAACCAATTCAAGCCCTGCTGTCCCTCCGGCTCTCATCTGAGTGTAGGTCCAGAGCAGTAGTGCCCACAGGCACCTGCAGAAGCCCTCGTCATCTGCAGTCATTATTGCATTTCATCCTCACAATAGTCTCGCAGTCATGGGGATATGATGTCCACCACTGACAATCTAACTATGAGGGAACTGGTCCAAAGGAGTCAGGCAACCTTACTCAAGGTCACCTAGCTAGTGGTAGAGCCAGAATGCAATCCAGATCTGTCTCTTTCCAAAGCCCATGCTTTTCTCACTAGAACGGCTCCTCCAGGGCACACACCTGTACCCCAGACACATCTCAGGTTCATAGGATCCTTCAGCACCTGCATGTCTCAGCACAGGTCATCCTGACTATGGAAGGTCCCCAGGTGACAGGGGGGAAGAAAGAAATCTGCCCACCCCCAGTCCTATATAAAGGACAGAACAGATCCGTTCCATCTGGTGTTCTATAATGCACAGCCTTGCCAGGTAAAGTCTGGAAATGAGGTTGCACCCACTGCTGAGAACCAAATGCTCTATAGCTAATTAACCACAGCGATTTGGGAAGGAACCCATTAAAGGGACCAAAGACAGCATGAAGGAAAAGCAAATGGTAATCTTGCAGCTTATTACTGTTATTGCCATTAATATTAATATTAATACTATTATTTAGTTTTCTTATTGCTCTGATACATCATTATTATTGCTGTCTCCTAGCATCTTCTGCATAAATCTATCACCAAATGTTTTAGAGGTTTAATATCCTCATAGTTATGTAATTAAACAAATAGAAATAATAGTTGCAGAATTGCAGAGTTACATAATTATAGCTCTGTGGTAGAAACAATAAATAAAACTTACATGCCTCCATAGCAGTTACATTAACAACAATAGAAACATTGAAGGCTGAAGCTGAGGAATTATATAATGGTTACATAATTAAATAATAAATTATCCCAGAACTACAGAGACATGCACTATATAAAGCAGCTTGCAGAATGGAAGAGAAAAGGAAACTGTGAAGGGATCCAAAAAAAAAAAAAAAGATTTGCCTATGGATCCCAAGCAAAGCAACATGAGCCTAGGAAGAAAGACCTGGGGTGTGTGATATGTTCTTCAGGATTCAGAAATGTGTATGAATTTTATCACCCCCAGAACACAAAGTAATTTGTATAAATTGCTCGAATAATATGATCCCCTTAACTGAATAGCTTATTGCATGTGACATACATTTAATCTTTGTGTTTTAAAGTATCTCAAAATTTAGCTTTAGTCTTGGCTAAATATTCTATCACTACTTTTCAGCTACTTGCATTGAGTCAGTGACTTGCATGCATACCAAGGATGGAGAGCTTGCCAGAGGTTGAGAATGAGACTGTTTGAAAGTTATTTGAGATTATTGAAGCACTCAATCACCCTCTCACAATGTTTCTTTGGTTGCGCTATCACAATATTAACATACTCAAATATTTGGAAAGACTAAGATGCTTGATGTTAAATCAAATATCCGGATGACTGTCTGACTTGTTAATTTTTTTTTTATCCTAAAGCTTTGCAGTCAGGCTGCCTAGATTTTATAGAAAGGTGTGTTCATCGAGGTCCAGAGGAAGGGACACCCTCATAAACCTGAAGTCATAAACTTGGGCACCTGTTCCAAAGACTGAGTTCAGGTGGGGAGGCCAAAGTGAGGGCAGCACATTTTGCAGTCTGAACCCACCCAGTTCCCCAAGTGTCAGCAGATCGAGCCCATTGTTGGAGGGGATGGCGCGGTGGGTGTCCCCGAATGCCAGCCGTGTGTGGTTGAATAAGCACATGGCATCGCTCAGAGGTGACAGTGGGGAGGCGGAAGGCTCCCGGCCAGAGCCAGCAGGGACAGAGCCATCACTGCCAGCGTCTCTGTAATGCACGTTTCAAGGAGGCTCTCACTTCTCCGGTGGACCTGTTCCGAGAGCAGCCAGGCCGGGCCATTATCATAATGGGGTCACCTGGGAGGCTGGGAATAGACAGCGGAGCAGTCTATTGGGAAGAAATAACTGACTCCTGTCTCGTTACTAGACCAGCTTGTCAGGCAAACCTAGTGTCTGCAGAGGACGGCCTCCGAGGGGGCCTGGGCCAAGGAGAGGCTGAGAGGCCAGGGCACCTGGTGACCCAGGGGACTGCGGGCTGCTGCCCAGTGCCAGTCCCACAAATTCAGGTCGTCATTGTCCAGCACGCAGCTCTGACTTGGCCCCGGCCGACAGGGAGGCCACGCTGCCCTTCTGCCTGTGTCTCTGAGCTACAATGATGAAGGACACGTGGAACTCGGACCAGTTGGCCTTGTTTAGAACCTGTGCCCCAGTGTCTTAAATCCAGTGGTTAAGATCGTTTTTACAACCCCCCTCACCCCACCGAGAAAGGTGAAAGTAATGTCCTCCTCCAGGTGGGACATATTACTATCATCCCGTCATCCCTGGGCTTCCTCACCCACTGCTGCAAGCACGGAGGCAAAGGATATCCAGTGCCCAGCTACTGTTGAGGGAGCTCCTGGAGGCACTGCAGTGCTGCTGAAGGTCAGGGACTTCGAGGAAAACAAACCTGGCATACATGAAAGGAACATAGAATTGGAGGTGGTGTGGCTAAGAGAGCTCTCAGGAACGGAGCGGAGGCCATTGAGAAAGTATGACATATCCACGTCTCAGCCTGGGTGGACTCTGACTTTCTGACCCCTTATTGTCCTGACAAAGGCATCCAGGACACTGCCAGAAACACAGAGTACTTATCGGGCCCGGCCCTAAAGCATCTCATGAGTCCTGAAGGACTGAGTTTTGTCCATCACAATTCTCTCTGGGCAACTTTAACAGCCTCTGCCTGACGCTTTCTCTTCCCCAGTATACTCTTTCGGTTTTACCCAAATCTGCATCTCCTGAACCACGGTTCGTAAGATCCCAAGTCAAGCTCATCACTCTTTGCAGCCTCCGTGTTGATGATGGTTAGACATGGATTAGCGCCCACTACTCTAACAGAAGAGACTGGGGGGGCTTGAATGGCAAGACTGTGTTTCCTCAAGCTCTGGAGGCTGGAATGTGAGGTCAGACTGCCGGCAGGGTCGGGGTCCGGTGAGCCCCCTTCCTGGCTTGCTTGCGGCTGTCTTTTCACTCTCCTCACCTGGCTCTTCCTCCCTGATGTGGAGAGAGGGAGAAATGTCTCTCCTTCTGTTCCTCTCCTGATAAGGGTGCTCATCTCATCAGGAAGGCTCCATTCTCTCGACCATATCAAACCCTAATCACCACCATAAGGCCACATCTCAAAAACCACCACGTGGCAGAGGAGTAGGGCTTCAAACTATGGATTTGGGGAGACACAAACATTCAATCCATATAACCCCTTGCTTTGCATTTCAGCCTCCTCTTCTTATTAGGTGTGGATCCCGTAAGACCTCGATTTCCAAAATACCGGTTACTTCCCCCGTATAATGTGACACATGGGGTTCCCAGGTGGCTCAGTGGTGAAGAATCTACTTGCCAAGTAGGAGACACAGGTTCCATCCCTGGGTCAGAAAGATCCCCTGGAGAAGGAAATGGCAACCCACTCCAATGTTCTTTCCTGGGAAATCCCGTGGGCAGAGGGGCCTGGTGGGCTACAGAACACGGGGTCACAAAAGCCGTTTATGACTTAGTGACTAAACAACAGCAACACAGTGTGTCTAACACACCTCATACATTGGACCAGCCTGCAGAGAAAACTTCTGACACACAAGAGGTATTAGAACTGTCCATTTGGTCCCAGCCCTCTTGCTTCTTCCAGGGAGTCTCTGATCCGCGGCAGCCTCTCTTTTCATCAGGGGTTCCGCCGTAATGCTACCCCCACATGGAAACAGTCTCCTCTTTGGTGAGTCTCTCCATCCTGCTGAACTGGTCTGGGCTGTAACTTAAAATCCCAGAAGACAAGAGCAGTAGGAATCGTTCCCTAAGAGCGAGGCAACTCCTCCTTTCCCAGGGCCCCACTGAAAATGGAGTCAGGACCTTTGGAGAGTAATAGAGGTCACGGACAGAGCCCTGTTCTTGGGCTATCACTCCGGGGAACAGGGCTCCTCAGTCCACTCACCTTCCTGTATCCGCCTTACCCTGGGGCCCCTCCTGCCTCACTCGAGAGTCCCAGGGTCCTCAGCATCAAGCCATGTCTCAGGGCCCAGTTTCTTCGAGTCCTTTCCTGGAGCAGGAGTCCTGGCCCTTCCTCCCCAGCCCATCACCAATGCCTCTCATCAGAGTGCTCTCCATCGGCTTCTGCCAACATCAGAGCAGCGACACAGCCCGGCGATCGACACTTCCCGGGACTCACGTCTTTGTCCTGGGCGTGGGAATCAGGACGGAACAGATGTTTTAAGAACTCCATAAATCCGTGAAGATAAAAAACCACCCACCCAGCGCTTTTTAACAATGCACCATGCTGATGAACCAGTGTATCAGAAATACCAAAATAAATATAAAATCCCACTGAAGCCTCAGAATAAATCTTAGGTATTTTTTCCTCTTATAACATACACCAGATATCATTTTTAATCTTCAGTGAAGACCAGCAACTGGGAACAGAAAGTCCATAAAAATGTGACTGCTTCCCTCTGAAGTGACCCAATGATCAACTGCACTGAGCGTGACTCACCCTCCAATTGCTCCCCGAAAAGCCCATCTCCCTCTCCCCATACCTTCTCCCTCTCCCCCACACCCCACGTTGTCATGCAGCCTCTCATAACTCCTTGCTGAATTCCAATGTGGTTTTCTAATTAGCCTAATTAATTTTCTGCCCAACTTAATAAGACTGTCTCTGGTTTAGAAATAATTGGACTTCCCAAACACCATTTTCCCTCCCTCTGCTTCTCAGTGGTGAGTTGTGATCCAGCCTCCTTTAATAATTCAAAATTAGCTTCTGTTTTTCAGATGATGGGTTCATGTTCAGAGAGTTATTTAGTTTTTTCATTAACACTCTGACACCACCCTCTCCCTCCTATGAAGAATACCTCAAAAAGCACTAAACATAAAATGAAACTTGGATTCCTTCCTGGAGAGAGAAATCCATTTGGGATCAAAGTTACAATGGATTCTTCCTTCCGAGCTTATCAATTTCAGGAAGGTAAATGAGTGACCTGGGTGAAGTATATGCTTCTCTGGACATTTTGGTAGCAGCTATGAACATAAGCCCTGACAAGCACAAATATTAACATCATGAGAAAGGTCTTAAACACTTTCAGGCAACTAGCCTCCTATGGAAAAACGGCCTTCTTTCTAATCGCTGGCAAATTTGCTTTATATAGTTATGAATTTGTTACTATATGCAAACAGAACTGTTGTTATAAACTCATTCTGCAAACAAATGAGTTAGAAATAAAAAGAGAAAGAGATAAGAGCTAGGAGAAGAGAGTGATGAAAGACCAGTTGTTAAGCCAATGAAAATGTCCATGCTCCAATTCTGGCTTGAGTAAGATCTGCAGGGCTGCATAAATTGAATACTGTCTTCTGTTTGCTCTCCGGTTCCAGAATGCCAGGCAAGCTTAGCCTCTCCAGTATGGGTTTTGCAGCCCCAGGAATACTTCACTTGAAATCATGAACATGGAGCTATTTTCTCATTCTCTAAAAAGCCTGAAGCATTTTGTAGAGGACTTATAAATATGGCAATGAACAGTGCTGGGGGAAAAGCATAGTAAGATGGTGCGCTTTCAAGGTTTCCCTTGCTCAGCTCTGAACCTGCTCATTATGGCTGCCATGTCCTCTGTGGAATCACAGAGGTGTGAAGGTTTTCAAAGAATCTGTTCCAAACAATAGCTACGGAGGTGCAGCCTGGTGCTTCCTCTTTGGATTATACTAAACTAAACTTTTCAGAGATAAAACGCCTGGAGTGCTTAAGGTTGCCTCCTTATGTCAGTGGAGGCGGGTGATCTGCTCATGTTTCTGCAGTCACTGCTTCTGTTAGGACCCATCTAGGTAGATAAATGTTTTAAGACTATATCATTCAAAAAGCTCTTTGTGTGCCAAACTGGTAATTTGGGGGATAATAATCTTCTATTAAAAAAAGAATCTCTCTTTGTCTGTCTCTCTCTCTCCTTCCTCAAAGCGTTCTGAGGATGTTGCTTCAAAGATAGTATTTTGTAGAAAATGTGAAGTATGACTCAGTTTTTTTTTCAAATGTAAATATTGCATTCAATTTCACACCAGTGTCCAGAATGAAGCATTTGTGTATTAATGCGGCCACATCATCAGAGTTGACTACAAGTAAGTGGAGAATGAGATGGTTGGATGGCATCACCAACTCAGTGGACATGAATCTGAGCAAATTCTGAGAGACAGTGGAGGACAGAGGAACCTGGTTTGCTGTAGTCCACGGGGTCATAAAGAGTCGAACATGACTTAGCCACAGAACAAGAGCAACAAAGTAGTGGGGAAAAAGATAGAAGCTGGATTTGGGATTAAAGATGAAAGTTTAAGAACGGTACCGTTTGTAGCTATACATTTAAATGAACCACCAACTAGAACAATGGGAAACTATATAAAGTAGTCTCCAGTGGACTTAACACCTTGGACTTTTCTGCTTGTTGCTTAAGTCAGGCCACTTGCTCTCAGCAGAAAACTGTGATGTCCACTGATCACTGAGAGCTCTTTGAAACCCATTTAATCCCATAGACTATTCAATGAAGGTCTGCATAAAATGTGAAGCTAGCAGAATAATACTAAACATTAAGTCCTTAATCCAGATTTTATCCACAGAATACATTTTTCATAATTGTGTTTTTAAAAATGTTCTCTGCCTTTTAATTTGAGGTGGGTTTATTTCCCCCTGTGTGTGTTCGTCACTCAGTTGTGTCTGACTCTTTGTGACTCCATGGATTGGAGCCCACCAGGCTCCTCTGTTTATGGAATCCTCCAGGCAAGAACACTAGAGTGCTTAGCTATTCCCTTCTCCAGGGGATCTTTCCAACCCAGAGACTGAACCCTGGTTTCCTGTGATGCAGGCAGATTTTTTACCATCTGAGCCACCAGGGAAGCCCCTTATTTCAACTGGGTGCATTTTTGCTAATCTTTGTTCTGTTGCCTCTGCCTTGGTTAAGTTTCTCTGTGAGAGAATTAAATTTCCCTGAATCCTGATTTTGCATGAATCCCTTAGGGATAACTTCCTTTTAAGAAAACAAAACATCAAAGATAACAACACTAGCCAACCGAAGATTTAACTTTAAGTCACAGTGGAATCTGGAAGAACTTTAAGTCCTGGCATGACCGTCATGTTCCCTGAGTTAATGGGAGTGTCTTCAGTCATACGGCACCGCCTATAGAACTAATTGGTCCGCCCCTGCGGATGGATGCTAGAAAAGCAGGAGAGAGTCAGCTACCAAATCTTCTTCTGTCCAAATTTGCCTTGACCATGCAGCCACATGGGGCTTCCCACGTGGCACTACTAAAGAGCCCACCTGCCAATTCAGGAGACAGAAGAGACGCATGTTTGATCCCTGGGTGGGCCAGAGCCCCTGGAGGAGGGCATGGTAACCCCCTCCAGTATTCTTGTCTGGAGAATCCCCATGAAGAGTAGCCTGGTGGGATACAATCCACAGGGTCTCAAAGAGTTGGACGCAACTGAAGCGGCTGAACACAGAGGCACACACACGCAGCTACACAGACTCTGCCTCACCCATCCATCCTGTTCAAGACGGCAGAAATATTCTGGGGGAAATGGCATGTCCAGGGGCATCCGTCAGGGTCCAGACAGGCAGAGGGCATGCATGGCAGGCCTCCAACAGAAGGAATTTCACATGAGAGCTAGCTATAAAGTTGTTGGAAAAGTGAAGGAGTAGATAATAAGGCAACCTATAAATCAGCAGGCCTAGGACTGAAGGGTCAAAGAGAGACATGATGTTCCCAGTGCCAAGAGCTGCCCAGGACTGTACTGGGCCAGGAGAAGTGGCCCAAGGTCAGCCCCGCACACCCTACTGAAGGCAGAAGCCGTCGCTCTGGGCTCCCAGGTGGCACTGGACGCCCTGCTCCAAGCAGCCTGACCAGCCAAAATTTTATGGCTCGTAGAATTGCTGGATCCCCTCTCTAAACAGAGCCCCTAGTTCTGCTTCAGTGACCTCCCACGGCAATCAACTGCAGAGCAGATAAAGAAGCACTTCCTTTTAATGGCTTGGAACTCACTGGCCATAAATTTCCCCAAGTGCCCACAGGTCTATGCACTGCTGCAGGTGAAGTAAGTCAGAGGAGTAAGCAGTCTTCACTATCCTCCTTGCACTTTTTCCTTGCTTTCCTCCCTGAGATAAAATGATCCCCTAATTGAGCAAACCTTTAGCAGGAGGAGACCCCTCCCATTTCTCGGAGTGGATTAAGACCCTTCTTTATTCCTCCTAAATCCAACACGCCCTTCCTTTCCTTTCAGAAGCATCGGTGGACTGTGAAAACGACATTTCAGCCTGATTCTTAACCCCACTGCTCTCATCCTCGCCTGCCCACGAACACCAGTGAGTGTGAGGGATGCTGTGCAGTAACCAATAAGCCCAGAGCCCCTTTCAGAATCAGGGTCTTTGTCAGCAAAGAGCGCCTCCTTTCACCACAATGTTATGGTTTCTGGAAGTTGAGACACTGCCCTCTACTGGCCAAACAGGGTAGCAGCGGGAAAAGAAGCAGTTCCCCAGACTAGGGATGACAAATACCTGGTCCTTTCCTGGCATTCCTAGAATGGAGCTGTGAGCTGGATGTTACTATCCTCACTTTGCAGAGATGTTTAACAACTTGGCCTAACTCTCAGAGTGAGTTAGGAAGCAAAGTTGGGATTAGAATCAGATCTGAGTCACTACAAAATCCACATTATTTTCACTGTATAACACTGATTCCAATTTTCCTTGCGGAGAGCATCATGCAATGCAAAACACGCTGCAGAGAAAATCTGCCCACGTGTGAGTTCAAGCCTTCTGGTCGTGATGTGGTACGCTGGAAGAGTTGCAAGCTTTAACAAATGAAAATACAGGATACTTAGTAACATGCAAATTTCAGACAAATGACAATTTTTGTTTTGTTTTTACTATAAGTGTGTCCCAAATACTACACAAGTCATATATTTTTTTTAACAAGGCATACTTATTTTGCTAAAACTGTCATGTACCACAGACTGCAATTTGGGTGGTCATCCTGTATTTTTTGTGGCAACCCTCAATGTAGTCCATCTCTATCTTGATGCCTTGAGCTTCCAGCTTCACTTTGCCATGACAAGCTGAAAATGTCATCAAGGAAAAAACAATCCATCTCTCCTCTGCTTCATTGCCGGTCTCCACTCCCAGGACCACTGGAACTTCTCCTCAGCCAAGAGGGAAACCTCTACATATGACCATTGCGCTGATGTGCCCGGTGGAGATTTGTAAACCAGCTTAATCAGGATGTCATAGATAAATGCATATATACTTACATACCTTGTATATATGATGCTATATATATATATATATATATATATACACACACACACAAGCAATAGAAAGTATTCATTTCGGCGTATATGAGTCTGATGAATATGTATGTGTACATCTATATAACCATCACCCAAGTCAAGATACAGACTGTTTTCACACCCCAGGAAGTTGCCTTATATCCTCTGCAGTCGGTCCCCACTCCTCGGTCAGCCCCAGGAAACACCAGTCTACTTTTGTCACTATAGGTTACTCTTGCTTTTCCTAGGAGTCCTCAGAATGGACGTAAAGGACTGTAGCATCTGTGCTCTGTGATCTGTGTATTGGAGATCCAGCCCTATTGTTGCCTGTATCAATAGTTCATTCCAATTTATTGATAAGTCAATTCCATATACAGATTTACCATCAATATGTATCCACTTGGGTTTCCCTGATAGCTCAGTTGGTAAAGAATCCACCTGCAATGCAGGAGACCCTGGTTTGATTCCTGGCTTGGGAAGATCCCCTGGAGAAGGGATAGGTTACCCATTCCAGTATTCTGGCTTGGAGAATCCCATGGACTGTATACTCCATGAGGTCGCAAAGAGTGAGCAACTTTCACTTCACTTCGCTTCATGTATCCATTTACCCAGTGATGGACATGGATTGTTCCCAAATTTGGCTAATATAATTAAAGCTATTGTTAACAACTGGGCACAAGTCTTTGTACAGATGGATAATTTTATTTTGCATATCCACCGTCACTGCACATTCATGCCAGTCACTCCAGATGTAGGCCAACACCTGGTTATTATGGTCAGTCTTAAAATTATTAGTCATTATAATAGATGTGGAGTGATATCTCATAGTGGTTTTGGCTTGCATTTCCCTGAGGTCAACTGAGTTGTAAAACATCCAGAAAAATAAAATAAGTGCTGGTTTCTCCATTCATTCAGCAAGCATATGATTCAAAGCGGAGTGGAAATTCACCGAAGGGTGAATGGGAGTGGAGTAATTCATGCTTTCAAAATCCCACCCAGACTCCGGCTCCAGCGAGGAGAGAGTCTGAATGAGGCTGGGGTGAATGTAGGTCAGTGGCTGCTACAGATGATGGAAGTGGGAGCCATGGTGGAGCGAATAGACATTTGGGAGTCCCTGCTGAATTCTGGAGGTGAAATCAACGGGATTTGGTGATGACCTAGATGGAAAATGGGCTTCTCTGGTGGCTCAGACAGTAAAGAGTCTGCCCGTCATGCAGGAGACCCTAGTTGAGAAGATCCCCTGGAAAAGGAAATGGTAACCCCCTCCAGTATTCTTACCTGGAGAATCCCATGGGCAGACAGAGCCTGGAGGGCTACAGTCCATGGGGTCGCAAAGAGTCAGACACGACTGAGGGACTAACACTTGATGACAGGGCTGTAGGAAGGGGAGGGTAACAGGCCGGTAGACCTCTGCCTTGAGCAGGTAGGGAGATGAGGTACTGGGCAGAGAGTGAGGAAGACAGGGGGTGGAACCGGGAATCCTGCGATTGTTATAGTAACTTGTATGGCAGCGAGCAAGGCTCCAGGGAAGGTGATAATCTTGTTTCCAGAGTAACATTTTTCCTGACTGCAAAAATAAAGACAGTAAAAATACATGAGTGTGTGGCAACACGCCTGGGGCTTTGTGTAATGTCCTAGGGTCTCTCTCAGTAGATGCTGCCTAACCGGGGAGACTCAGGGCCTCTGCACACAGATGGGTGTAGACTGTGCCCCGTCCAGCCTGAATGACTTAGCAATACCTGGCTTCATGAATAGAAGAAAAAAAAGATGGTGTCTCTCAAAAGGAAATGTCAGGCAGGTATTCTAAAAGACAGCTTTAGAGAGAAACAGGAACATTACCGTAATTGCTGCTTCTTCTCTGTCACATGTAAGCAGGCGCCTAATGGCTTGTCACCTGGGGTCTTCTAAGTCGGACCTAAATAAACAGACCAAGGAGCAAGCACCCTGCCTTCCTTGGCTGGGCATCTGTGGAACTACGGAAGATGCTGCCTAAACACGGCAGGAGACTTGGACAGCAACAGGAGGAAGTTCAGTGGCCCTGCACCCAAACCAGGGACAACACAGCAATGTGAGTGGAGGGACAGATCTGGGTCTTGGGGCCTAAGGCGTCAAGGTAGGACCTCCATCTAACAGGCCAAATTCCTTCCACTGGAAAAAGGGAAAGTAAGCCTTCCCTTAGTGTTAATTCTCTATCCAGTAGTCAAGTATGGATATGAGAGTTGGGCCATAAGGAAAGCTGAACACCAAAGAATTGATGCTTTCAAGCTGTGGTGCTGGAGAAGACTCTTGAGAGTCCCTTGGACTGCAAGGAGATCAAACCAGCCATTCTTAAAGGAAATCAATGCTGAATATCCATTGGAAGGACTGATGCTGAAGCTGAAGCTCCGATACTCCGGCCACCTGATGCAAAGAGCCAACTCACTGGAAATACCCAGAGGCTGGGGAAAGATTGAGAACAGGAGGAGAAGGCAGGGGCATAGGACAAGATGGTTAGATAGCATCACCGACTCAATGGACATGAATCTGAGCAAACTCTGGGAGTCTGGAAGTGAAGGACAGGGAAGCCTGATGTGCCGCAGTGCACAGGGTCACAAAGAGTCGGACCCGACTGAGCAACTGAACAACAACAATTAATAATAATAATAACTGCCAGGCTCAGGGGGTGCTTGCTCTGTGCAGGTACAGGGCTGAGCACTCAGCAAGTTCTGCGCAACCACTCTTCAGGGCGATCCTGGGAGGCAGGTATTCCTGCTATTCCTCTATCTGTTGCTCGCTCACTCAGTCCTCTCCGAGGCTTTGTGACCCCACGGACAGCAGCACTCCAGGCTTCCCTGTCCTTAAACTCTAGGAACTGTGGTTTCATTTTGCCCAAACTCACCTCAAGAAGTAGCCAAACTGGGGTTTAAACTCAGGTTCACATGACTCGCAAGCTCTGTTCCTGATGATAGTGGCTCTTGATGATGAATATACTCACAACGGACTTCACTGCGGATGAAGTTGGCAGCGTGTATTACACCTTCCCCAGTGCCCAGTGATGCTTCCTAAACCCAAAGAGGGTTTAGGATTCTGGGATCTAAGTGATGAGGACATGGATGGCTCTGTGCTCTTTTTTATCCAGCCAGATCAAACATGGGGGCCGGCTATAAGGATGGGGCCAAGAGCAAGGCCTTACGTGGAGATCAAAGACCCCACGCTGCTGAAGAAGCCCCTCTGTAGCCCCCTTGGCAGCACACAGCCCCACGCAGCCCCTGAGCTTTGTGCAGAGGACCCAGGTCTCCCCAGGGAGCAGAGAGAGAGCTAGAGTCTACCACGCAATCCCCTCCCATCTGTTCTGCAGAAGAGCAAGGGATTCTGAAAAAGCACATCAGATTAAATAAATTAAAAGAATCGCACCCCCGTGGGAACACTCTCAAAACAGAAAGTCATTTGAACCGATGTACGATTCACTTACAGCCTCTCTCCGTATAGGAAATGAATACAATCAAAATCAAATCACTCTTCACTGGGTGTAGTAAGAGGCGGTCCACAGCCAGGGAGCGAGGTGGGAGGAGGGGAGCGGGTCACAGAAGCCACAGTGTTTACAAAGCCATTAAGGAGAATGAATAGATCCAGTCTGGTCCCAAAAGGCAAAGAAATGTGAATGTTCACGTATAAATAGAAAACGTTTAGAATGTTATTAATTCAAGGCAGAGCTCCAGCTTCTGGATGATGGCTGTCTGGGTGTCTGGTTGGCTGCAGTGACCCCTGCTGGTAGGAACCGCTCTCTGCGGCTCTGGTCCCTTATTTTCGGAACGCTCAGAGGTTCTAGGGATGCGGGGCTTCCCCGGTGCCTCAGATGGTAAAGAATCCGCCTACGGTGTAGGAGACACAGGTTCTATACCTGGATTGAGAAGATCCCCTGGAGAAGGGAATGGCAACCCACTCCAGTATTCTTGCCTGGAGAATCCTATGGACAGAGGAGCCTGGAGGGCTACAGTCCAAGGGGTCGTAAAGAGGTGGATTTGACTAAGCACCTACCTAACAGTATTCACGTTCAGAGGTTTCAGGAATGAGGGGGACGCCTGAATCCATGTGTATACACTACATGGTCCACACCCTGGACATTCACCCCAGAACACCAGCCACACTGCACTGGATTAGAATCTAATCCAGTACCTGGCACACATAAGCCCTTAACAGAGCTGGTCCAATAACTGCATGACCAAACACGCACAGCTCTACCGTAGCAGTGAACGTTATTTGTTCCTTGCTGCCCTAATCTTGGGGTCCTCCCAGGTGACTCAGTGGTAAAGAATCCACCTGCCAGGCAAGAGACACAGGTTTGATCCCTGGGTTGGAAAGATCCCCTGGACAAGGAAATGGCAACCCGCTCCAGTATTCTCGCCTGGAGAGTCCCATGGACAGAGGAGCCTGGCGGGCTACAGTTCATGGGGTCACAAAGAGGCAGACACGACTGAGGGACTAACACCAGACGGCAGGAGTGTAGGAAAGGAAGGGTAACAGGCCACTGGACCTCTGCCTCGAGCAGGTAGGGAGATGAGGTACCAAGCAGAGAGTGAGGAAGACAGGGGGCAAAACCAGGAACCCTGCAACTGTTACAGTAACTTGTACAGCAGTGAGCAAGGCTCCAGGGAAGGCGACAATCATGTTCACAAACAGTCAGACGTGACTGAGCAAGTAAACAACAACAAACCTTAATCCTGCGTGAACAGTGGCGTTGAAACCCCTTACCCCTCATCAGTGGATTCTGCTAGGAAAGCTGTGTCGTGTGTAACTGAAGTCACCATGAGAAGTGACAGGTGTCCTGCGACACAGAGGTGATGGGTGGCTGGTCCTGGAGCAGGCACGCCTGAGCACAGGACGATGAGGGGCTTGCCAGAGGAGGTGGGAGGGGTGGCGAGGTCCTGAGCATCAGTGGCACCGGCAGGACAGGCGCATGGGGCTTTCAGGACGGACGTGGTGTTGCTGGGAGCTCCAGTGGGAGATAGGTATGGTAGTGTCTGTGTTTGAGACGCCATGTGATGAAGTGTCCTCTTCATCCTGAAGAAAAGCTTGAGCTTATCCTATGGTCCGCAGGGACCTCTGGAGGGGAGAGGGGTTACGCTGAGACTGGACATGGTTTGTTTTGCACTTTGTTTACATAGCTCTGGCTAGATCATGGAAAGTGGTTTGGGGAGGGAGGAAGAGGCAGAAAGCCCCACTGAGAAAGCTACTGCATTTAGTAGAAACACAGGAGGGGCTCCACTGAGATGTCATAGTAGGAACAACAAGGGAGAGAGTGATAGGAGGAAGGCCTGGGAGGTACAGTCGGAAAGCCTGGACTCGGCCACTCTGCTCTACAGAAGCGGGGCCAGGATGGGGCTTCAAGAAGGAATCCAGAAGGAGGCATGGTTTGCAGGGGAACTCAGAAGAGATGCTGCAGCGGGGGCTCTAAGTCACAGCCGGCATCTTGGCGACGGAGTTTTAAGCTCATAGGAGTTGCGGCTGCATTAATAGTTTTGGGAGTTGTGAGTTTATAGACTGCAGTAGGAAAAAGTCTATTTTCCATCTGTGCCTTAGTTTCCCTCCGGCGTATTTACATAAACAGGAAACTGTGCCTAAGGGGAGCAGCAGCGGATCCTAACAAATGTTTATAGCAATCATCTTCTATTTGCGTAATGCTTTACAATGAAATAGGTTATCTTATCATTTTCCTTACCACAACCCTACAGATGAAAATATTTTAATCCCAATTTTACAGGTAATAAAATTTAGTGTCTAAGATGAGGTGACTTGGCTAAAAATACTGTAGCACACCCATGACTTCGTCGAGATTTAATCTCCAGTCTTCTGCCTCTTTTCTGTACGTATCACTGAGTCTTTGTTATAATAATTTGTTGACATCATTGTTATCAGTCTTTTTTTCTTGATGGTACACTAGACTCATGAAGGATGATACTGAAATTTCAGGTTTTATAAGAATGCTAAGTGTCTGAAGCAGGGAAAAAAAAAATAAAAGCAACGTCCCATCATTTATAATGCTCTGAGCTCTTTGGAAGATAAAGGTTATTTAAATGCATAGGCTTATTAATGTCTCTGCAAACTCACTGTTCTATTCATCTGAGCACAACCTGGAACTGCAAACTGTGCAGCGGAGACTGCCAACACACTTCACGCTTATCTTGATGGGGAAAATTATGTCACAAGGATCGAGAAAGGCCACTTAGACCCTGGGTGCATCATGAAGAAAGAATTCCTGAGCCGCTGTCTTTTTTTTTTTTTTTCCCCTCTGTGGTCTCCTCCTTTCCTGTCTGTGAAATGTCCACCGCACCAATTCGGCTACACAAACCAACACAGAGCGCCCAGTTGGGCAATGTGTCACTTTTTCAGGCTTGGAAAAGAGCAGCCTGTGCCCCAGTCCCAGGCAGGAAATGTACCAAGCAGCTCTGGACGACGTCCCTGATGGTTGCCACAGAGAAATAAATTACATCTCTCCAACCCTGAAAGTCACCTTTGGAGGGAAGATGTTTTCCTGTTCTCCATCATATCTGCTTACTTTATCCTTCTAGTTATCCATGGGAGCAGGAGGATATAAAGACGCCTGGAAAGGGCAAATGAAATGTCCTCAGATGAGTGATGACACGGGCTCAGGCGCTGGAACCCTTAGGTCCCCTTTCAGCACCCTCTCCCCTGCCCTGGACCACCCAGCAGCCCAGGCTAAAAGCAGAAAAATAGGCACCCATAAGAGAAGGAACTTTGTCCCCTGAAATTCTTCCTTTGGTGAAATTAAAAGAAAACAATAAATAAAATGGGGTTTTTTATGCCCAATGAGAGGGATTTATTTCAGTGCTAAAACTTCACTTATTATCTGTCGGGATGTGAGTTTCCCCAGGAGTGAACCACAGTGGGAGGATGGAGTGTTGAAGCCCGAGGCATTGTTAAGCCAGGGAGATGACTCTGCTCACAGGAGAAAGGGTGCTTCCCATGGGATCCATCATATTTGCACAGGGCGCGTATGCTTTCCAATGCCTTCACAGTTATTGTTCCACGTTGTCCTCATCCTAGAAGGTGGGTAGTAGCTTCAGGAACCCTCTCGGCTTGAAAGAGGAGACTGAGGGAAAGAGTCCTTCGCCCAGGTCTCGATGGGCCTCCCAGCCCCAACTGCAGGCAGGACCCAGATGCTCCGTCCTCTTGCGGAATCCTACGCACCCCACAGGACAGCTCCAGGAAACAGCCCCGGCGATGGGAGAAGTCATCATTCTCACTCAAGGCTCTAAGGCCACAGAGTGGTCTCTGGAGGCCCCACCCATCAGTAAGCCCTCACAACCCCAGTGGAAGTCTCTGCCTTGTGGGCCAGGTTTGTTTAAAGAGAGTCACCCCATGGACATCCCTGGTGGTCCAGTGGTTAAGATTCTGCACTTCCCCTGCAGGGGACATGGGTTTGATCCCTGGTCAAGGAACTAAGATCCCACATGCCCCAGGGCAACTGAGTTGGGCACCACATGGAGAGATCCCACATGCCACAGCTAAAACTCAAAGCAGCGCCCCCTAAAAAGAGAACATCACCCCTTTTAAGTGGCAGAGACTGCTTCTGGCTTCAGCTATCCTCATCAAGGGACTGTGTCAGCAGGCAGGGCTTGCATTTACCCCTGAGATGAGCGCACGTGCAAGCCCGTGGCCCTGGTGGACTAATATTTATGGAATCTCCAGCAGCTCTGGTGTAACACAGGCAGGGAAGGCACAGTGCAGTGTGGTGATGTCAGAGGGACATGTGATCACCAGGGGCTGAACAAAGTGCAACCGTGCCCTAGTCTGTACCTGGGTCCTAAAGAAACTGGACTTGAGGGCAAGCACCTTAAGTTTGCTTATTTACCCCAACTGTTTCAGAGTCGAGAAAGCACCACAATTAGGAGATTCTTGAGTTTTTAACATTACTTGTTTAATCCATATTCAATTCCTTAATTGCCTTCTCAGTTCCTCTTACCTTTTCGGGGCAGGTTTTCTATAGACGGTTGGAAGAGGAAATTGCCAGCAACGTTTGAAACTGGGGGATATTTCCCCTGGGACACTCACTTTGCTTATAATGACAGTCATTTCTTTTATGTTTTTATTAACTTGAGTAGGAAGGAGGGGTTGCTTTTCATGTTCTGTATTACAAACAATAATAATATCCGTACAAATGTAAGATAGAAAAAATACCCACATTTTGTACATTTGCTGAAATATTATAAACTCACAAGAATAAAGTCAATTATTTAGTCCCTTTAGAGTCTAGATTTCAATTTATTCGTATGGAATTTAATAATACTTAGCACTTTATGCATCCAAAGTACTTTACAAACATTAACAAATTGATCCTCTCGACAACTCCTTCAGGTTAGGAATAATTACTTCTGATTCACTGTTGGGAAAATCAGGAAAGGTAAAGAGGCTTGGTTCAGGTGACAAAGAAAATCAGTTGTCTCCAAAGATAGGAGGCAGAATAAGACTTGCTTCCCCAAAATGGGCTAAGTTTGGAACATCAAGAACTCCCAGTATAAAAAGACATTGAGGTTTCATCCTCAGAGCCAGTCAAATGCAGGCAGATGATTGAAGTCACAAGAAAGCTTGAGGAAAATAGAAATGATTAACAAAACAGTATGTGGTTGGGGTGCCAGAGATGAGCAGACATGACGGTGTCTAGGAACTGGAGTTGGTCCTCGATGTAACAGCACTGCCCAGGGTTAAAACAACTCTAGATAAGTTTCTGGTTTATCTGGTTCATGCTGAAGAGTGCACACATTTTTGGAAAAATAAGAACAGCTGTTTCTACTGTTTCACACAGCTTCCCAACCTCATTGCTTCTTGCCTGTTCTTCTTGAGATATGGAAGTAAAGGGCCAATGCCTTGCAAAGGGTCAAAGCCTTGCATATATCAATACATCTGGGAAGTGGGATGTCCTCTGCCAGACATATCTTTCTTCTGGCCAAGCATTTAGCAGGGATACTGCCTTTGGTGACTAAGTTTCATTGAATTCATGACCCTGAATGCACTGAAAATCCACACTGGACTTCCCTGGTGGGCCTGTGGTTGAGAATCTGCCTGCTGATGCAGGGGACGCAGGTTTGATCCCTGCTCTGGGAAGATTCCACATGCCATGGGGCAACCGAGCCCGTTCACCACAACTATTGTGCTCTCAAGTGCTGAGCGCATGTGCCCTAGAGTTCAAGTTCTGAAATGAGAGAAACCACAGCAATGAGAAGTCCATGCGCAGCAATTAGAGAGTAGCCCAAGCAGCCAAAACTAAATAACTAGACATAGTTTAAAAAGAGAGAGAGAATCCACATGGCAAATTAGCAAATTACCCTTCCGAGGAAGAGTACTAGGAAGGTCCTATTCTTAAGTTTTGTTGGGTTTTATTTTGTTTCACAGTTTGTGCAGAAGCTTGCCATCACTAGTTTCTAGAAAACAGAGTGTTGATTTTTAAAAGGAAATTTTGTAAATGTAAATCTCGTAACACACTTCATCTTTACTTCTCTTCTAACTCTGCAAAATTGTTTCTTAAATAATTATCAGACATCAGACATGGATCTATCCTAACCAAGAATCATTAGTTTTAAAATGTGAAAAAAACACAATGTTAACAGTAGTCAGCAAAACACACAATAAGGAAAAGGTTCATTAAAAAAATAAATAAATAAACTTGTTAAGTCTTCTGCATGTGCCCTGTGAGATTAGCACCATGTCTCAGCTCTTGTGGAAACAATTGCATACTTCACGAGCAGGGGGGTGCGGAAAAAAAGACAGAGATGGTTTTTATGAAATGCCTGCTTGCAATAATTGACTGAACAATCAAGCATAAAGACCTCAGATGGTTCATATAAATGCATAAACAGTTGAAAAAAGTGAAGTTGAATCCATCAGCCTCTTGTGTCAACCTTCAGAGATGCTTCTTCACACATATCTTTAGACAGTCAGCACTTAGGCATTCAGCTCATACAAATTTAATTTGTGCACTTGCTGGATTGTTGCTATGAAAAACAAACTATTATTTCATTTCTATCTTCTCACCCTTCAACTAGATTCTGTTCAACTTGAATACGCAGCCCCTTTTCTCTTTCTCCCAGAGCAGTCAGTTCTCCTTACTTTGGTTTTTACCTGACCAGCTTGCTCGCCAGGACTTCCCCTGCTCTTAGTGAAAAGATGTTAAATGAAAAGAAATAATTCATGCTCCTCCTCTCATATATTTCACTCAGAGCTGATAACATCTTGAAACTAACGTAAGTGCCTTATATCTAATATCGGGAGCTCTTTAGCTACAATCCCAGTTTCTATATAAGGCAGCTTATTGCTTCAGCCACAGTGCAGATGGCAGATACCAAGAAAGACCCATGTCCTCTTTTGTAGTATTGGTGCTTTCTTTAAAAAAGGAAAAAAATATATTTATTTTTTTTTATTTTGTCAATATAGGTAGTTGAACTCAAGGATCACAAAGGGAATACATAGAAGCACCACTAATTAAGTAGAAATGTCACTTAGAGAATGAGGTAACATATTATTTAGAAATATTTTCTAAAGGCCACAACCCATTTTACCCAGAACTGATACATTTTGAGTGTCTTTATTGAACGTATGTTATTCGATGCCTATAGAGTCTTGTTTTCTTATTTGATTGTGTAGCTCACAAATTAGGCAAAATGTAAATCATCGTTTACTCATTCACTGACTCATGCTCTCCTGTCTCTTTGAGTTTCTTCAATTATCTCCCTTATTTGAAATTATGCTTGCAAAAAGTTTGTTTGTAATACTGAAATATTAAATTAGCTTAACTGTATTTTACTTCCTAATTATGTTTCCGTTAAAAGGTTCGTGATCATCTCAGTGAAAGAAGCAGGCCAGTCAGTATTTAGGGACAATCCCAGTTGCAAACGATGATCCCAAAAGCAGAGAGTCCTTCTGTGGCTCTGACACGTTGAAACTGGGGTTTAGCATCACCAGTGGGACTCAGAGCACCAGTCATCGCTCAGCGCTCAGACATCCAAAGCAGGGGAGGCAAGGTCAATGCGCAGGTGCAGACAGCAAGCTGCCACCCCTGTGACCCACCTGCCTACACTCCACCCAAGCCCCTCCTTCTCTGGGGAGGCTGTCTCCCTGGTCTCTGGCTGTGCTCACCACGTTCCTCTGCAAACATCCTGTTTCTTAAAGGTCGCTGACATGATCAAAGATGATCAAACTTCCCTCATGACAATTACACTGCGCCCGAGACTAGCCTGCCCTCAGTTCCAGCTGCCACATTCAGGGTCAATAAACTATTATTCTAACTGCTTTCCACAGCCCACTGACTCGAAATTGACTGCCTGCAGCTCTGTTTTACTGCATGGAGGACGGAGAGAGAGGGAGGGAGATTCAGAATCATGAATTTAAGGAAGGAAACTCCAGAATCAAGAAAAAAATTCAGAAAATAAAAATTTTCTAGAAATTTTACCTAGTATGAGCCATTTAAAAGCACACACTTGGTTCAACTGCTGTCCTCACCTAGTCCAATTTGTAGGTAAGTATTATCTGGTCTGGGCCTCCCAGGTGGCACAGTGGTAAAGAATTTGCCTGCTAATGAGGGAGACATGGGAGACGCGGTTTGATCCCTACGACGGGAAGATCCCCTGGAGGAGGAAATGGCAACCTAGTCCAGTATTCTTGCCTGGGAAATCCCATGGACAGAGGAGACTGGCAGGCCATGGTCCATGGGGTGCTTGGTCACTGCTGGGCAACAGCATGCACGGTTATCTAGTCTTGTGTATAATAAGCTAAAATCAATAAAATGATAGCATCTATAATTGCCACTTAAAGGGGGTGTACTTGTGGACTGTTCATGAGTTCAGGTGCTGGGCACCCTAGGGTTCCTGGGAACATCATACAGTTGATTCCCTACCATGCCCCGCAAGACAGGCAAGAAATATCGTCTTCTTTTCACAGATGTGGAAACAGAGGCAGACAGCTGTAAGCAGCTTTCCCAGAGACCTGGAGGTGCTCACTGGCTAGGGTGGGGTTTGAACACTCACCCTATAGCCTCGTGAGGGAACTATTAGTCTGAACTTGTCAAGAAGAAAGCTGGGAGTCTGTGAAGAAGGCCGCTGACTCAGCACTGTGCTCAGGAGCCTGTCAGAAGGAGGCTTCAAACCCAGAGGCACCTCCCAAACCATCGATTTTTCCATTAAGCCAAACTGTCAGATAATCGCACTCCTGGGTCTCAGGGCTGGGCGTTTAGCTCCCTCCTCATTCCTGGTGTTTCCCATACACCTGAGCCCTTCACTGGGGTTTTTTGCAGAGTGTTCACCTTTAGCTGGTGCTGGGTGTCTGTCTGTACTGAGGAGTGAAGAGAAACCAGAATCTCAGGCATCCTTGGGCAACTGCATTCTCCCATCTGAGACCTACTGTTGCACTGTTATGCTCCTCCTCTCCTGGGGACAGACATGGGGACTCTAGCCAGGAGCAGAGCCCTTGAGTGACGAGCAGTGGCTTCCTGCCCTGGACCGGGAGGCACAGAACAGGGTTCCGCACAGGACATTGCTCGGTTACATGGCGCTGAGCTCACTGGATTCTGGAAGCTTCTGAGGCATCAGCAGTGACAGAAGAGGTACAGGCGAACTGCAACCAGTGTGTGGTGGTAAGAGGTTCCTTGCAGTCACAAAGCCACTTGAACATGGAATTCTTTCTCTCGGTGCTGAAAGAGTACTGATGTAAGAAAGATGTACTTATCCTTGAAACTTTCCATAGATGACACTGTTACCCCCACTTTTTCAGTGGGAAAATAAAGCTCCCAGAGGCTGAGTAACTTGCCCATCACTATAGTAAGTGATAAGTTTGGGCTTCAAATCTTAAATTGCTTGATTCCAAAACCCATCCTTTATGTTTATTCCACTCCAAAAATGTATGCTGTTTTGACTTCTCAAAAGCCATCCAACCATAATTTGATTCATTAAAAAATGATAATAATAATTTTTTAGTGATGGAGTAGGGGTGTGAGAAAGAGTTTTTTCCACCTGGGAGTCACTGATTCTCAATCATCTTTAAGATGTCACTGTGAGCAGGGTGTGTGGAAAGCGACTGGTACCTCACCTCACTTGGCAGATGGAAAAAAGAGAAATAGCCACTGGGGACCAATGACAGCACTGGAGAGATCAGAGCCCACATCCCTCGGCCCCCAGTTCAATCTGAAAGAACAGGTAATCTCATTTTGAGCCTTGGCTCACTTAATGAGAGTTGTCTACACCTCCCGGGTTGACTTTCCAATGTATAAAGTATGTCTGAACAACCCTCTCTCCATACACAAATCATTCAGACCCAACATATTATGGGGATTTTGGAGGAATGCTAGCTACAGTGTGAATAAATAGTTTGTATTCACCTTGTAGGTGTCACAATCAAATAGGCTTCTTTGGGGAGTGATACATGGCTTATAGGCAAGACTAGATGTCCACCTGAGGACCATATATCTAATTATACCAAACAGTGGTACAGCTACATATATATATGTGTGTGTGTATGTGTATATGTGTGTGTGTGTGTGTGTGTGTGTGTGTGTGTGTAAGCAGAATTAGAATTAGCTGTGGGAGTCGGGGTATGAAGAAAGGCCATGGTTTTCCTGGAAATTCCTCTAGAAGTCACGATATTGAATACAACATAAAAGTCACTTCACTTTCATTACTCTGGAAAATGTCTTGTTGGTTCTGCCCTAGTTCACAAGTTCTTACCTTGATACTAATTCACAGTGACCATTCTTAGCAGGTGAACACAGGCTTTTGGAAGGCAGGGTGGTCACAGGCAATGTGCAGGGACCAGGAGAAATGTATCAAACCCTTCTTGTTGTCGACATCTCAAAGCACAGGACTGAAATGCTTGCAACAAACAGGACAAAGGGAACCTCCATCGCCACCCACCTGCCCCAACCTCCTCACTGTGCTGGGGACCTGAGCCCCAGCTTCGTCTGTGTTTGTATGGATTGGACATGTCCACCCAGAGGAAGAATTTGAGGGGAGAGATCTGGAAATGATGACTAACCCAGCCCATCCATGGGCAAAACCCCTTGCACCATTGCCATATGAAATCTGCTGCTCCAGGCCACCCCTGCAGCCTCAGGACCATGGAGAGGGGAAAATGCCCTGAGGATGAGAGAGTCGGTTTGAGCTATAGTGGAATTACAGCCATGCGGTGAGAAAACACAAATTTGGCCCCTGCACAGGCATATATTGTCTTTTCCAGAAATTAATTTTCATATCAAAAAATAAACCATATAACTCCTGAAACTGACAAGAAAGAGAAAATGCAGCAGATACAACCCCGGGCCCTGGGGTGTCAGCCTTGTACTGGGCATTAATATTTCCGACAGAGTTTGAGAAGAATGGGAACTCCCCCCACACCTCCCTGCCTCACTCGAGGGCAGCAACCAAGAATCAGATTCTAAGCGGAAGAAATTTGCGGAAGCCAAAGGAAGGGAGGGGGAGGAGGCATAAAAGAGAAAGACAAAGGGGAAAGGGAGCAGAGAGCACAGACATCATCAAACCAGATGCATTCATCTTCCCCAGGATCAGGAAGGGAGAAGGAAAATGAGGTCTGATGCTCTTTTCTGAGTTCTGGAGGGCAAATGAAATAACAAATAAGAAAACGCTGAAAAAATCAACACAGTTTATACCAGACAAAAACAGAGGGGCAGTAAAAACAAATAGCATGAATGGGTTTTCTGCTGAGACGCAGAGCGGAACAAGCAGGCTAATTGAACTTCAGAACAGAGATTCTCCTTGATGCGGGCTGTTTGTGGTCAGCCTGGAGTAAGTCCTCAGATAAAGGGGTGAGACCCTCCCCCCTAGTCCAGCTCCTGTGCTCCTGTGATATGCCCCTCCCCTTCCAGTCCACCTAGAATCTTCCCAACTGCCTTTTCTTAGCCCTCATTGCACAAAGTGGGTGGGGCTCATCCCACGTGACCAATGGCCCCCTCTTATGTGAGCTGCCATATTTAAGAGGATACCTTATCTAGTGCCAGATATCAACACATCAGAACCCAATGAGTGTCCATTCCTGCCCTCCTCCCCTTGACACCATTAGCCTGACAGCTTGACATTCACAGGATGTCAACTTTCTAAATTCTGAAGGTAGAGCACGCTCATGCATTTGAAGGAGCAGGTATAATTTTAAGCTCCCCGAGGACAGTTATTATGTGTGGGGTTCTTGCCATGGCAGTGGTCCCTGCACAGAAATAATGGCTTATTTATAAAGTTAAGCCATGTCTCAATAGCACATGAGGATATGATGGGTCCGCACTGAATTCTCAGCTGAGACGGATGAACTTCCTTCCAGGACAGAAGCAGGGATGCCGATCCTCTCCCCCCTCATCTCTTCCTCCCTCTTTTCTCCTCCCCTGTGCTGCCCAAGGAGAAGCCAGGGGGATTTTTGCAGGGCTGTAACGACCTAGAGTTAAGCTGATCATCTACCTCTTTCTTTCATCTTTGTTGTGTCCTGGGCTGCCTTGCCAGGGAGTAAACAGTGTTCAGCAGATATGTTACGTATCTTGGGAGCTGACAGATCACTGGCTTCCTGTCATCTCCAGCTGATAAAGTGTCAAATGAGATGGAACAAAAAGTGAGATCCATTTCTCGGGAGCAGCCAACACTGGACTGACTGATGTTAGGAGGAGCCAGAGCAGGCAGTGGGCGGAGCTGCCCGGACCCTCCCATGTGCTTCAGAGCTTCCTAAGCAGAGCAGACTTTGTCTTGGGCAGACAATGCCACTTCCAGAGCTGCCTAACCGAATGCATCTGCTGAGGACTTTGGAAGGTTTAGGCAGTGGAATAGACCTGGCAGACGGGTGGAGGACAGATAAAGGTGGGTGAGTAGGTAAAGGAGAGGCAGACTATTCCCATGGCCTGTTGGATACTAAGCAGCTTCTGCCATGCGGAAACAGCTCTGGAATCTAGGACTGGCTGCCCAGGGTTGTAGATTTCCAGCATCAGATTGAGGCATCTGACTGAGGACAAGGCATCTTTCCTAGATCCATTTCTTCCTTTTGAAATAGTGGGAATTAAATCAGTGTTGAGAGGAACAGCTTCTCCAATGCCCTACTTTTTAATTTTTTCTTTTTTTTTTTTTTTTTTTTTGGTATGTTACAAAACTGAGACACAAGGAAGTGAAATTTGTGGAGGATTCTACTGCTTTGGGGTTTCCCTGGTGGCTCAGTGGTAAAAAATACGCCTGCAATGCAGGAGACATGGATTCAATCCCTGAGTCAGGAAGATCCCCTGGAGAAGGAAATGGCAACCCACTCCAGTATTCTTGCCTGGAGAATCCCATGGACAGAGGAGCCTGGCGGGCTACAGTCCACGGAGTGGCAAAGAGTTGGATACAGCTTAGAGACCAACCAACGACAACTGCTGCTTTGAGTGTTTACACAGACAGACTCAACCGTACCCAAGGATGTTTGTCTAGAATGGAAAACCTGGGGTGTGGCCAAGGTCTCTGACCCCCACCACTCCAGGGCTCTCTCACCAACATGTGCATGGCCTGGCAACGTTCATCTTTGTCATAAAAGTAACAGAAGGAACACCTGTGTTACAGAACACAGAAGCCCTCAGAGAAACTGGCAAGCACCAGGTGAACGCAGCCATGACTGAGGGTCAGTTAAAGGTAAAACTTTAAAGGTGTTCAAAGCCAAACACCTCACCACTGCTGCTGCTGCTAAGTCACTTCAGTCGTGTCCGACTCTGTGTGACCCCATAGATGGCAGCCCACCAGGCTCCCCCGTCCCTGGGATTCTCCAGGCAAGAACACTGGAATGGGTTGCCATTTCCTTCTCCAATGCATGAAAGTGAAAAGTGAAAGGGAAGTCGCTCAGTCGTGTCCAACTCTTTTCGACCCCATGGACCGCAGCCTACCAGGCTCCTCTGTCCTTGGGATTTTCCAGGCAAGAGTACTGGAGTGGGGTGCCATTGCCTTCTCCAAAACACCTTGCCACAGGACACACAAAACAGGACTTGACTATTCTGTTTATTTTTTTTTTCCTCCTGATTTTGTTTCAAACAGTAAATTGCCATTCCCTCGGACTTTCAATACCCAGGTGCTTCATCAAAATGACTGTTGTGTTACTATAGTATGTTTCATTTAGAAACATTCATTTTACCCAACTTTTCTCATGAGTTGTATGCCTAGTAATAGCATCGATTTCTCAGATGGAGAAACTGAGGGTCAGATTCAATAAGGGTGCACAGAACATGGTGGGAAATACAGTGTAAAATCCCCCATCAGCCCTGCAAAGTGTTCACAGGAACTAGACAGCTGGGAGAGAGCCTGGGAGTCTTGCCAGTGTCTAGCCAGAGGGGAAATATTCTTCAGTGTGGCTCTCGTAATGAAAGAGTTGTCCTTCCTTTTCTTGATCTTTTTTTTTCGCCTTTGCAGCACATTTTTGGCAGGATCAGCTAAATAAGTGTTATACATCCTAGCACCTCTTGAGACCTTGGTGGCAAAAAGGCCACTGAGTAAGAAGCCAAGAATTTTCAAGCTCTCTGGGAGGATTTTGTCACATATCCCTGGTCAATCTTATTAGCACCTTTCACAGGGAACTTAGCCCCTTGGTTGAATTTTCTTAGCTCTCTCAGTATTTGTCATCTCATTCGTATTGTTCTTGGTGTTATTTTAATTATTCTCCATTCTTATTATTGGATTTTAATTTTCTGAGCAGCCCCTGGGTGATGGTGGAGAAATAATAAGAAGAGATAAAACAATAACTGTTGTGTGGAGTGGCACAGGGAATACTCTGCTGCTGTCATATGGATATTGTTGTTGGATTATTAATAGATTGTTAATAATGATGCCAGTAGTGGCAATGATGAAGTAGTTTTCATCTGGAAGCTGAGAGCATGTTAGAGAAATATAACTTGTGCATGTTCATATGTTAGGGTAGTGTAAGCGGAGGAGTCTGGGTGTTAACAATGTCTCTACCCTAAATTTAGAGAAAATAGGGCCATACAAGCTCAAGGAAGAGCAGGGAGTCATTGACATGAGCAGTGCAATTAGGGACAGGCGTCCAATTCTTGTCTCTGTGTCCTGTGCATGACAAATGATGAGGGTCACTCCTTTAGGATGGGGCCCAGTCCTGTTGACCTCTGGGTCCCTCTAACACACTAGGAAACACATACCTGGCCCACAGTGTATGTTTGCTGAAAGAGAGGAAGGCAGGGAGGCAGGAAGAAGGAAGGAGAGACTCACTAAAGTAGAAAGGTGTCGATTAAAGTCAGAGAGGAAAGGGCGGAGGTACCAGGCCCTCAGGTGGACTTTCTCAAAAGCTCCAGCCGCATTATGATGGTCATTCAGCCACTCCAAACCCAGGTGTATTTCCAGAGTGACTGGTAAGCGGGCTGCCCTGGTGGCTCAGATGGTAAAGAATCTGCAGAGGACAAGTCAGCTTCTGGGCTGGGGCACGAGAAGGCAGAATGACGGAAGGGAGCTCAGTGAGCAACACGGTTGTCCTCGTCTTCCCTTGCCCCGCCCCCAGCTCCGCCGCTTCCCCATGTGGGGGCTTTGCTGTCTGCTGTCTACACTGGACAGGAGTCACTGCTCACTGCTACTTTAAGCCCATTTTCAGGTCATCAATAAGTTACTCCGAAAAATTACCTATTACTGTAGGCAAAAAAAATTAATGAACAGTGATGCTCTTTATAACATTATTCATAATATTAGATCATTGGAACTATCTTAATGATCAATAATAGGAGGATGTTATATAAATTATGGCCTAACAATATGATAGATTATTATGCAGCTATTAAAAGAGGGCTTTTAAAGGCATGGGAAAATGTGATGTGGTTAAATGGGTGAAGAAAAAATTAAAAAAACAGGAAAGGAAACTAGAGGGCAAGGTCCTGGTTAGCGGAGCAAGGAAGGAGGAAGTTGGATTAGTAGGTTCCTCTTGGGTGCCAGGCTATGGGGATTTGGGTTTAACTCATGGGGATGGGCTTCCCTGGCAGCTCAGATAGTAGAGAATCTGCCTGCAATGTAGGAGACGCAGGTTCAGTCCCTGGGTTGGGAAGATCTCCTAGAGAAGAGAATGACTACCAACTCAGTATTTTTGCCTGGAGGATTTCATGGACAGAGGAGCCTGGCAGGCTACAGTCCATGGGACCGCTAAGAGTCAGACACAACTGAGCAACTAACCCTTTCACTTTAAGGAGATGGGGAAACAGCAAAATTTCTTTGTAAAAGAATAATGTATCTGTCATTGTTCATTAAATCAAGGCTTTACTATTTAGTTAAAAATTGCTGCTGCTAAGTCATGTCAGTCGTGTCCGACTCTGTGTGACCCCAGAGACGGAAGCCCACCAGGCTCCCCCGTCCCTGGCGTTCTCCAGGCAAGAACACTGGAATGGGTTGCCATTTCCTTCTCCAATGCAGGAAAGTGAAAAGTGAAAGTGAAGTCGCTCAGTCATGTACAACTGTTCGCGACCCCATGGACTGCAGCCTACCAGGCTCCTCCATCCATGGGATTTTCCAGGCAAGAGTACTGGAGTGGGGTGCCCACTCCAAGTTAAAAATTAGGTTTATCTAATAGCATGTCAATGCTATAAATTAATAAATGATCATCACTGTAATGGTGTTAATGTAAAACATTATATTATATTAACAGAATCAATCAAAAAAGAAACCAAAACATGTAATTAGGAACAAACGACTAAAGCACATGAGACTGTGTAGCTTGCCCAGGTATATATTATTTGCAGGATGTAATAGTTGAGAATATTATTAACTGATTTGATTCTTCTCGGAGGGATAGCTCTTTAATAAAAATGAAAATTATGGCTCACTTTTTTCCTCCTCCTCTGCTTTCTATAACAAATCAGTGTTTTAATGTTTAGATGTTCTTTGTGAAACTGACATGTGATTCGTTATCATGTAATGATAAGTATGTGATTACGATAGCATGGTTCTTGTTTTATGCAGGAGTATAATTAAAATAGTATTTGAAACAGTAAAAATGCATATGGACAAATATACATCATCTACAGACCTGCACCACGTACCCTGGAAAATGACAAACGCCCACACAAATAGGCATCATCCGCAAACAGTCCTATGTCTTCGAAGAATGCATAACCTCTCTGGGCAAATGCCACATTTCACTTCAAAATATGTGGTTTTTTTCCAAATAGCTTTTGATACTGATTATAACATAATTCCACAGCAATAAGAGAATTGACACTCTATGATTTCAGTACTTTTAGACCATAAAATTTTTGCACACTGTTCTATATCCCTGGATATGTTCCAGTGTCTCCAGTGTTTATAGTCTATGGGAACTTGAATAGAATTTGTTTCTTGCTGTTGTGTGAAAATTTGTATAAATCTTAGTTATGTCGAATTGGTTCATAGCACTTTTCAGATCTACTATGTCATTCTATTAACACTTTTCTGTCAATTCATTCTGCTATTATTTGAGAGATTGATATTGAAACTTCAACTAAAAATCTTAATTTATCTAAAGTATAATTGTAATAAACAGTTGAACTATATGTAACTTTGTGCTATACTTTCCAAATCTCCTGTAAATATGTTGTCATACTTTCATAATTCAAATAATAAAAAAGAGAGAAAAATAATACACAAACCTATTGATACAAACAGGACTGAAGAATATAGCCCCAGGCTGGAGATTATGAGATTTCATGTGACAAAAAGACCCAAGAAAATCAAAAGTGGGAGAGAGGGATTTTATTAAAATTACAACTGATATATTGCCTCAAAATTTGCCCCAAGGAAATCTCACAGAGAGAAAATTAGTGTTCAGTTCGATGTGTCTGATGACGGTGGAAAGAGGAACAGGGCAGTGGAGGGTGACCAGCAGACCTGGAGATGGTGAGGGCCTGGGGGACTGCAAGGTAGCGGGAAATAGAGGGGACAACGGAGACCGACTATGACAGCGTGACCAGGAAGAGGAGGCTGATGGGACAGAGAATGAGGAGAGAAGTGGATATTTATAAAGACCCAAGTTTCCGGCTCAGACAATTGGGCGAATAAATAACAAATGGGGCTAATAAATAACAAAACGCAAGCTGGATTTTGCATTTTCTATTGTACTGAGAACTTGCTACAGCTTATCTCATTAATTCTCACGACAGCCCTATGAAACAGGTTCCTTAATTGTCTTCACTTTACCGAAGAATAAATGGAGGCCTGGAGCGTGCACGTAAAATGTGCCCAAAGTCACCCAATTAAGATGTTGCTGTGATAGTGGAATTTGAAAATGCATGCCTCTTCCTGACCTGTTATACCACACACAGTAGGACATCAGATGGACAAGCATATGTGCAGAGGGCAGCCCAGCTGGGGTGGGGGTGGGGGGATTGTGCAGAGGGATCACCGAGGTACCGAGCAGCTACCAACCATTGCCAGCAGACACAGCCCAAGGAGTATTCTCTAGAGAAGAGCAATTCTCCACCGTTGAGCCTGTGTTGGGCTGGCTCCTCGCCTCTGAAAATGCATTTGGGTGAATTCAGTCAAGAGGTTCAGCTGCCTGCCTGCCGGTGAATTTCATCAAAGAAGCGTGGCAGCCTACATTCAGAGCCAATTCTGTTATGATTGCTTCTACTAAATCAGGAAGAAAATGGAAAAGATTGACATACGCAGACACAAGCTTGAGCAGAAGTCTGGAGAGGTGATGATCGGTGCCCCAGCCATGACCTTTATTTTCCATTAATGGACCTGGGTGAGTGTCAGTTGTGTCTGAAGCTGCATAAAATGCACTGAAATAAGAGGGATAAGCAGGAACCACTAAGAGCCCTTTTAGAGGAATTTGGAGTTGATTAGATAACATCATATACAAGGAAACGCTCTGATCTCAGACACAAATGGAAGATTGGCATCAAAACCAAACACTGACCTACCCAACCAGACTGAGTTATTTTAAGCAACATGAAAATGGGAGCTGATCTACATACCTTTGATCTAAAGAAACCAGATAAGTATAAAGTTGAGAAAGATCGACAGTGCTCATGATTTTCTTTGGAGTTCTCTAAATAGAGCAAAATTAAGGTCAAGAAATTGGACATGAAGGTACAAAGAGAACACATGGGGGGCAGTTAAGGCTGTGGACCCTGAAAAATTTTAGAACCAACAATCAGGTCTCCCATTAAACTATGACTATTTTCCTGGCCTGAAAAATTATAAGGGAAAACAACTCTACATTCTGAATCTCTAAGGTATTTCACTGGTTTTAATAAAAGCAGTCTAGCAGTCTGATGTCAGAAGCACTGGGTAATAATACCCTAAGGAGAATAAAAATAGTTGTTTTTTTTTTTTAAATAACAAAACCTGATGAAATCTTACTGACTTTGTTCTGGAACAGAAAAGAATCTTCCTGGGGACTGTTCTATTTCGGAGAGAAACCACTGACCTCAGATATTTTGCTGATCCTAACAGAATTCCTTAAAATTTGAATTTTGCTTTTCAGGAGGTACCCTAGATCCATACCTGGCTATTGATCATTTTTCTTCTTCTTCCCTTTCTCCCATTTAACTCTCCCACTAAGTATGGATGTTTCCCAAGGCTCAGGGATTCCTTGCTCTTCTTCTCCTAGAACTCAGATCTCTGCACAACTTCAGTAACCACCCATGTGGTTTATCACAAAACTCAAAGTCCAGGCTCATCCACTCACACACATGCATACTTTATAAGACATATATCACCCCTTGGGCATATTCAGATCTATCATCCCCACCTCAAATGTATCATGTTAACAACAAACGTGCTGAAAATAAGCAAGCAGCTAATAAGCACACGAAAAGATGCCTCAATTCATTAGCCATCAGGGAAACAGAAATCCAAACCATGGTTATCACTGCACAGCCTCTGGGATGGCTGTAATAAAAAGACAGGCTCTGACAATCGCTGGTGAGGATGAGAACTTGGAGCCTTCATCCTTGGCTGGAGGGAAGGTAAAACGGTGAGACCAGATTGGAAAACAATTTGGTAGTTCTCCCAAGTGTTAAACACAGAATCGCCAGTTGACGCAGCAATTCCAATCCTGGGTATATGCCCGAGAGAAATGGTAATGCGCATGCTTAGTCACTCAATCGTGTCCAACTCTTTGTGACCCTGCCAGGACTGAAGCCTGCCAGGCTCCTCTGTCCACAGGATTCTCCAGGCAAGAATACTGGAGTGGGTTGTCATGCCCTCCTCCTGGGGATCTTCTCTACCCAGGGATCAAACCTACACTTCCTGCATTGGCAGGTGGATTCTTTACCCATTGAGCCACCAGGGAAGCCCGAAATGATAATGCTGCTGCTGCTAAGTCGCTTCAGTCGTGTCCGACTCTGTGCGACCCCATAGACGGCAGCCCACCAGGCTCCCCCATCCCTGGGATTCTCCAGGCAAGAACACTGGAGTGGGCTGCCATTTCTTTCTCCAATGCATGAAAGTGAAAAGTGAAAGTGAAGTCACTCAGTCGTGTCCAACTGTTAGCGACCCCATGGACTGCCGCTTACCAGGCTCCTCTGTCCATGGGATTTTGTGATAATACATGCCCACAAAACAACTTGTATATGAATGTTCGTAGCCACATTACTTTTATTTACTTGCAATGACCACCAAAAATATTAAATCTATCCTAAATCTGAAAATACTGAGAAAGTATCTGGACAAATCAGGGCATAATCTACAGAGAAGAGATTTTTTTAAGTCGATAGATTCAAAGGAGGAGGTACTGGTTAAAATGTTAAAAGAGGAGATAATGCTTAAAACATTTAGGAGAGATTTAAAGGGGACTTGAAAACACAAAGCCTCCAAGGGAGAAAAAAAGGTCAAAAAGGAAGGTAGAAATGCTCTTGGCAATAGAATTGTGTAAAGGAAAAGAAAAATTAGAAGGCAAATTTAGGGTACTCTAGGGTAAATTGTTAGTCACTCAGTCCTGTCTGACTCTTGCAAGCTCATGGACTGTAGCTTGCCAGGCTCCTCTGTCCATGGAATTCTCCAGGCAAGAATACTGGAGAGGGTTGCCATTCTCTTCTCCAGGGGATCTTCGCAACCCAGGGATCAAACCTGGGTCTCCTGATAGTAGGCAGATTCTTTACCGTCTGAGACACCAGGGAAGCTATAGGGTAAAAGACAATCATAAAACTGGAAAACTCAGAATCCTTCCCCTACAACCAAACAAAAAACAAACAAACCCCTGGATTGTGCTATAGTGACTGTAGATAAGAGGTTTTTATGGATCATGTTCTGGGCGAATAAGAACTCTCTGATTAAACCTAGGTTACAAATGTTTTCTCCATGTTTACTTTAAAAGTTCTATAACTGTATACTTTTAGGTTTCTGATGCATTTTGAGTTCATTTTTTGTTTAAGGTATAGCCTTTAGGTTGAGGCTCAGTTACTGTTTGTTTTTTTTTAATATAGCAGCATTATTCATGATAACCAAAGAGGGGAAAGATTACAATTTTCTATTGATTAATTAATGGATAAATAAAATGTGGTATATTCAGACAACTGAATACTATTCAGACATGAGAGAGAAGGAAGCAGTGATTCATGCTACAACACAGATCAGTCTTGGAGACATTAGGCTAAATGAGAGAAGTCACACCAAAGGCCACATATAGAATAGTCCCATGTACATTAAATGTTCAAAATGAGCAAATCCAAGAGAAATACGGGGTTTCTTAGGTGGCGCTAGTGCTAAAGGATACACCTGTCAATGCAGGAGACCCAGGAGACTTGGGTTTGATCCCTGGGTTAGGATGATTTCCTGGAGAAGGGAATGGCTACCCACTCCAATATTCTTGCCTGGGGAATTCCATGGACAGAGGAGCCTGGCTGGCTATAGTGCGTGGGTTGCAAAGAGTTGTACACAACTGAATGACTGAGCGCACACAGAGAAATAAAGTAGTAGTCCCTGATTGCCAGGGACTGGGAGGATGGGGAGGGAGAGTGATGGCTAATAGGTACAGGTTTTCTTTCGGGAGTGATTAAAACAGGTTCTGGAGACAGTGGCTGGCTATGATCGCACAATTTCATGAATATGATAAAACCCACTGAATTGTATACTTCAAAGGGGTATATTTTAGGAAGATAAATATCGTATTTTAACATATATGGAATCTAGAAAAATGGTACTGAAGAATTTATTTACAGGGCAGCATTGGAGAAACAGACGTAGAAAATACACTTATGGACATGGGGAGAGGGGAGGAGAGAGTGAGATGAATGGGAAGAGTGACATGGAAACTTACATTGCCATATCTATCAAATAGATAGACAATGGGAATTTGCTGTATAGCTCAGGAAGCTCAAACAGGGGCTCTGTATCGATCTAGAGGGCTCTATACCGATCTAGGGATGAAGTGGGAGATGGGAGGGGATATATGTATACCTATGGGTGATTCATGTTGAAGTTTGACAGAAAACAGCAAAATTATGTAAAGCAATTATCCTTCAGTAAAAAAAATATTTAAAAAAAGGGTGCATTTTACTCTGTATAATAGGCTTTTGGTTCATCTACCTTATTAGAACTGAGTCAAAGAGAAAGACAAATTTCGTATATTAGCACGTACATGTGGAATCTGGAAAGATGGTACTGAATGGAGATGCAGACATAGAGAACAGACTTGTAGACACAGTGAGGGGAGGGGAGGTTGGGACAAATTGAGAGAGTTGCATTGAAACATACGTTACCACATGTAAACTAGGTAGCCAGTTGGGGTTTGCTATATGATGCAGGGAGCTCAAATCTGGTGCCCTATGACAACCTAGGGGTGTGACATGGGGTGGGAGGGAGGTTCAGGAGGGAGGGAACATACGCGCCTACGGCTGATTCATGTTGATGTATGGCAGAAACCAACACGATGTTGTAAAGCAAATACCCTCCTGTTAAAAAGAACTACACACAAAAATAAAAGGTACATTTTATAGATGTGAACAACAATGTCAATTTTTGTAAATGAACTTGTTTTCATAAATATCCCATGGGGATATTGGGATGTTGTCTAAATCTCCCATCTTCATGGGTGACAGGGTGTCACCTCAAGCACCCAGGTGCCTGCATCGACCCCAGCAGTATCTACCAAGTGTTCCTCCTATGTCGTGGTCTAACAGTTAACACGTACTGACCACCCAGCTCATCCCAGGTGTTTTACATGGATTAGCACATTTAATCTTCACCATGACCCCTTCAAGCAGATGAAAAACTCAGGGCAGTAAGGTTATGGATATACGCATACATTTTTGCTGTTGTTTAATTGCTAAGTTATGTCTGACTCTTGGGGACCCCATGGACTATAGCCCCACTGGGCTTCTCTGTCCATGGTATTTCCCAGGCAAGAACACTGGAAAATGGGTTGCCATTTCCTTTCCAGAGGATCTCCCCAACCCAGGGATTAAACCCACATCTCCTCCACTGCCTGCAGATTCTTTACTACTGAGCCACCTGGGAAGCCCCATATGCATACATATACACAATGGAATATTACTCAGCCATAAAAATGAAATATTGCCACTTTCAGCAGCATTCATGGAGAATATCATACTAAGTGAAGTAAGTCAGAGAAAGACAAATATTATATACCAGTTATAGGTGGGATCTAGAAAATAATATAAATAAATCTATATGCAAAGAAAACAAACACATGGTTACCAAAGAGGGTAGGAAGGGGAAGGATAAATTAGGAGTATGGAATTAACACATATAGACCAGCATGCATAAAATAGATAAATTACTGTACAACACAGCAAGCAATATTCAGTGTTTTGTAATAGCCTATAATGGAATATATATATAATATATAATAAAAATAACATAAAAATATACATGTAAAACTGAATTGGTCTGCTCTATACCAAAACTAAAACAATATTGTAAATCAACTAAACTTCAATAAAAAAAAATAAGGTCGCAGAGAGAGTTCGACATAGATAATCCCATTCCACATTTTATAAACTGCTCTCCATCTTTTAGCAGAAAATAAAATGGAAAAGCAAAACACACTGCTCTGAGTTTGCTCCTGTAATTCCTCTTTTCTTGACTGATTCTGCCTTCCACTCTCCAAATCCTACCTGTTCGGCAGGGCCTAAGGTCAGTCACCTCTTCCCAACGCTTCGTTTCTTTCTGCTGTTTCTCCCAGAGTCCTTGACCTGTGCCCCTGGAGATCAGAGGCAGCAGCACCGTTTCAGAACTTGGTGGTGATGCAAGGTCCCAGTCCCGACCCCAGACCCTCTGCATCTGGGACTTGGGCTCAGCAACACGCATCTTCACGAGCCCTGCATGTGGTCCTGACACACCAAAGTTTAGAACCAACCCCGGGGGCCAGAGTCATCTCCTTAGAATGGCAGTCCCGCCCTCTCTCTCTTCAGATCAACACCATCCAGTGGGCTCTCACCTCACTGTTAGCAAAACCCAGTCTCCGAAACAGCTTTCAGGGTCCTATACGTCCACTGCTTCCCCTTTGCCTGCCTGACCTCATGTGCCCAGCGCCCACTGCCCCGTCAACTCCCGCCACTCTAGTCACAGCACCCAGTGACTGGAGAACGTGCCAGGCTTGCTCCTGCCTCAACACCTTCACTGGGACGGCTTTCCGAGCCTGTCACATGCTCCCCTGAGGTCTGCATGGCTTGGTCCCTCCCCTCCTGCAGGTCCTTTCTTTTCTGACACCTACCCTGGTCACACTACTTACAATTAGGCTTGCCCCCATCAAGACGACTCATTTCTGTTTTCTGATTTTTTTCTCCATTGGATATATCTGCATGTAACATTGTATATATTTCACTTCCTCAAATTTTTCATTGGTCGCCTCACTGTGCAAGGATGTTAGCTAAGAAACAAGAGATCTTGCTTTATATTTTCCTGTTTTGTTCATTGACACAGTATCTGACTCATGTGGTGATGAATATTCAACACCTGTTTGTCAAATGTGTGAATTTAGCACTTCTTTCCTGTCTTCCCTGTTTACGAGCTACCCCATTCATTGTCGTCTTTATGGTCAACTAGTGTGTAAGCTTCATGAATGACCCTCTTCACCACCATGTCCAGCACCAAGCTGAGAACTTAGAAAGCATGTGATGCTTCTTAATTATAGATCTGACCACATTGTCCCCTGGACCTGGGATTCAAAACAGAAAGCCCATGTGGTGCCCCTTATTCATCCAGAGCCCCCTCCTCTCCACTCCCTCCAGCTCACAGCTCAAAACCCCCAGCCTGCTCCCTCTTCCCCTCCAGCCGCGATTCCCGGTCCTCACCCCTGACATGTAAAGAGTCCACTCTCGCTGGCTGCTGTCCCCGCCCCAGGCTCTGCCTGCTCAGGCAGCCTCCATCTGTCCCTCAGCTGAGTTCCAGCGAAGCAGCATGACAGCCGAGATCCATAATTTATTAGTGCCCTTCTGCAGGGTTTTTTCTTTCATTTTCTCTCTCTCAGGCATCACTTGTACCCAGGCCTTAGTCAACACCATCAAAGGGACTGCAGGTGTTTGAAAGGTCCCCGAAAGAAGGTAATTCAAGTCAAGTAATGCACTAAGATTAGCAGTGAGAGATTCTGGAACATTCTGTGCTGGGAGAAAAACATCCATATTCCTTTAAGTAGTGCCCTGGACTCTCTCCACCACCCATCTTACATGTATTTGCCTGAATGTATAGGAAAATCACATTTTGCTCTTTGAAGAAACATGTGCAATGTTTAAGGTGAAGAATCCCTGAGAGGGGGCCAGTCAGCACGCATGAGTTGTCTTCTCAAAACCTCGGTAGGCAATATGTGTTTTTAATAATCATTTGGTAATTAACAGCTGTGATTCAAAGCCTTTCGTTTGGAAAAATAATAATAATTTTACTTCCTGGTGCCAGGAGCCAGATGGGCAGCTGAAGAGAGAAGCCTCCAGCTATGTATCAGACAAGTAGAGAAGGTGGGGTCCACAAGCTCCCTGGTGACCTTGCAGCTGGCGCAACATCTGGACAGGAGAACAAAGCCACGGCCTGGTACCTGCACCCCTCCCCCCCACACACACACTGTTCCACTTGGCGCTAATCACAGTGCCAGCATACAATCCCAGCTCGAAAATGTATAGCCCCTCCCTCTGCTGACTCGTTAGAAATGACCTTCTTTAAAAATGCACTGCCAGATACATAATGTCAAACTGAGAAATTATTTTGAAATTTGCTGTAAAGCAATTGCATTGGCCCTTTGGGCCTTCTTGCTGCTGGTCATCGCCATCTCCCCTCTTCCTGCCCCCTGCTGGTTTCAGTCACCTCAGGGTCAGCAAGTAGCAAACCATCTTTGAAGCATCACCTGTCTGTTTCAGATACAACTTCACACATCTCTCTCTCTCCCCCAACACACACACACACACACACACACACACACACACACACAAGTTGCATATACATATCTTTTCACTGAAGATATCAGAAGTGGAGAAATAAGATAAAGAAGGAGACTAACAAGAAGAAAAATGATCTGGATATATTTTTATTACATTTCTCATTATGTCCAGTGTCTGGTGTCTTAGAGGCTTGGAATATGATAGCTGGAGTTTATCTTCTTGTCTGAAACCATGACTTGACATGATTTTGAGGCTATGCTATCATTCTCGTTCAAAGAAAGAGAGGAAGAATGGAAGGAACGAAGAGAGGGAAGAAGGAGGGGAGGGAAAACAGAAGGCAGAGTAGAAGTGGTCTTGGATCACCTACCACGATTATGCCTGTCTTTATTTGCTGTGTGTTTAGCATGAACCTATCATAGGATGCATTCCACATGGCAAAGACATCTTAGAGGACACTGAATTCTGGCCCAGCAGCTGTGTGAGCCACATCACTTGAGTGGAAGATGACCAGCGGTAACTGATTCTTGGCTCTACACTGTTCCATCCATCAGCAGGAACAATAGCTGGGCAGGAGTTGCCTTTCCAATTCTGCTTTGAGGGGCTTAGTATTTTGGTGGTTGCCATGGCAAGGAGGCTTAAAACACTACTGGATGATATGAAAGGCAGAAGATAATGCTTCATGACTTTCAATAGCCAGGCTCTGAAAAGAGGATTTCGGCATTTCTTTCTTTCTTTCTTTGTGGAAAGAATAGCAAACTGAGAATCAGAAGAACTGGAATCCAGTTTCAGATGGGCCATTAAATAATTATGCGACTTTAGATGACTTCACTTCTGGTCAGAAAAATTAGGAAGTAGTAATGAATTTAGTGAAATGTTGCGATTTTAAGAGCGTAATAATATAAAGTATGTCAGAGAGTTGGAATCTGGTCCCTCCTCTCCATTAACCAGTGATGAGACTGAGCTTTATAGGACAATATTTTAAGCACACAGAGGTATTGGTATGGTGGAAATCAGATGACTGAAAAAAATAAAAATGAGAGGAGCTGCAACCATATTCACATGTTATTATTTACTGGGCACTGACTATATACCAGACATTGCATCTGGCCTTTACAAGCATTATTTGCTTGAATATTCACATCAACTTTAAGACAGAGATAATGCAATCCTACTATACAGATCAAGGGTCTAAGAGGAAGTCTAGGTAAGGTCATTACCTTCAAGCAGTCACACATCTCTGGTGAGGGGAGGGGGCCCTCAGGTCCAGGCATACGAGACACTAGACTCTACTTTTAGCCATTGTTTCTGGTCAGTAACTCCATTGTGTCTGACTCTTGGCGATCCCATGGACTGTGTCCCTCCAGGCTCCTCTGTCCATGAGATTGTCCAGGCAAGAATACTGGAGTGGGTAGCCATTTCTTTCTCCAGGAGACCTTCTTGACCCAGAGATCAAATCCAGACCTCTGGCACTGCAAATATTATCATAATTTATGATCATGAAGACCTAAGGAGGGAAGCACTATTATCTCCATGTCATAAATGAGAAAATCGAAGCTCAGAAGGTTTAGGTAACGTGTCCAAGGTCATCCAGCCAGTAACTAGAGGCACCAGGAATCTCTCATTGTCCTTAGCCCCCAAAGTCACTGTGCGAAGACGAAATTTAACAGAGGCAGAGGACCATCATAGTTTAAAGAAAAGAGAAACTCTGTCATCTCCTGGGTGCCAGTGGTAATTATATTGCTATTAGCTGGGTTATTCTAGCTCCTCAGGGTCACTTATCCTAATTGGGCTGGAGGGTTTTTGAAAGGGTAACAACATTATGTACTTTAAAAGTTATTTTCCATTTTTCTTCCTAGTTCTAAAATCATTAATTTAATGTGCATTAATTTTTTTCCCTAGGAAAGGAAAACAATTTTCATTAACTCTAAAATGAAAGTGTTCTATGTACAAACCCTGAAGAAAAACTGACAATAATTATCCTTTAAGTACTTGGAATGGACCAAACACTATCTGCATGCTCTACTTATCTAATTCTCACAAAACCCTTTAAAGCAGGGACTCATGATTATTCCCATTTTATCAACAATATGATTGAGGCAAAGTAAGGTATTTACACGTGATCTTAGAGAGAGTAAGTATCAGAGATGAGACCTAAATTTAGGCAGCCTATTTCACGGTCCACACTTTCAACTACCATAATACACTGCCTCCAGAGTCAAAAGAGCTCTTTAGCCTAGCAGGAATCAACATAGTACTAAACTGTGCTGGGAATGCAGGGAGAGGTGCAAAGAGTTCAAGCCTGGGTGATAGATAAAGTGAGGTTTGACTCGCAACATTGCCACCATCATTAGGCCGCCAAACTTACCAAACTAAGAATCTGACTAATCTCCCCCACCCCATTCATTACTGTCCCAATACATCTGTTGAATGGATGAATGATTTTGCGGGCGGGTGTGGAGCAAACCTTTTAAAGTATACACATCTGATTCCAAAGTCTAACAGCATTCTGTTTTCCAGGACTGCCTCACAGAACACATCAATACAGAACTGTCCAAAGCTAAGGGTTCTTCAGGCAGCATAAGCAAAGAGCTTGAGGTCTGAGGAGAGATCCACTGCATTTAACAAGGTGTAATGGCACCCCACTCCAGCACTCTTGCCTGGAAAATCCCATGGACAGAGGAGCCTGGTAGGCTACAGTCTATGGGGTCGCAAAGAGTCGGACACGACTGAGTGACTTCACTTCACTCACTTCACTCACGGCTTCCCTGAGCCTCCACTTACTTTTTGTTCTTTAGTTGCTAAATTATGTCTGACTCTTTGCCACCCCATGGACTGTAGTCCACCAGGATCCTCTGTTCAAGTGATCTCCCAGGCTAGAATAATGGAGCAGGTTGCCATTTCCTTCTCAAGGGAATCTTCCTGACCCAGGGATCGAACCCACGTCTCCTGCACTGGCAGTTGGATTCCTTACCACCAAACCACCAGGGAAGCCTGGAGATAAGTCTCCACTTACTTCTCCATAGACTTGAGGTTATGTTGTCATGTGTGCTTGTTAGCACTCTCCTGGCACAATGCAGTCATACAATAATCGGTAACTTCTCAGTTGCCTTTCTAAAATTAACATCGATTGAAGCAGTATCATCTGTAGCCTGGGTTGATCATTACCTTGTTGGAATCGTGGTGCTTCTTTGCTCTAAGAAAGCATCTCCTGAAACACCAGGGTTATAAGTCTCTATTTCCTTCCACCTAGGTTTTCAAGGTTGCCAAATATACGAAAGTAGAAAATGGACATCAGTGTGAGAATGGCACCTTGTAAATAAAGAAAGTCCACCATGTGGGCCCACTCAGAACAAAGTAATTTCCCATTATTTGCAACCTGCCTCCGTATGAGTGTGTCCCAAAGTTGAAGCTGCTGTTACGTTTCCACTTAGATCTCAGAGAGAAAATTTCCCGAGGGATGTAACCTGTGGTGCTTCGGCTGCTCAGACCCCATTAGCATTGATGGAACACAACAGGATGTGGAATATAAGCAGGGCCCTCCTGGCCTCCAGAAATGCCTCCACACTTAGCAAGCCAGGAGCACGTTTAGTTTGGAGGCACAGGCATGGAACGGCTTGCTATTGGGCTCCTACGGCACTCAGGAACCCGTCATTTCTCTGACCTAGCCCTCCTGAGACACTGCCCCCTTCACTACGGCAAGCTTCCTGAGCTGCAGGACCTCTTGCTTCTGTGATGAGTACCCCCCGTGTGACCTTTGTCTACTTGATTGCAGCTTTTACTGCTATGGATTATCAGGAGCTCTGTTGTCACTCCTCTCCCTGAAAGTTTTCTCTGACATGATGGTTCTGGTGCCGCCAACAGCTGCCTCTCCAAGAGGACATTGCAAGACTGCCCAGAATCAAAAGTGAATGCCGACTTCTGCCTCTGGCCAGGATAAGTGATGGGCCCCAGATTACCCTTCCACCTAAACAACAACAGCAACAAGAGAGACAGAGTATATGAAACAGTGGTTCCCAAGACACTAGACATCAGGCAGGGAAAGAGTGGACTTTGAGTGATGGAAAACAGATGAGGTGTGCCCTATCCTTGTCTCAGCTTGCTGCCTGGAGAGAGCTCTCCAGCGTGCGCTGGGAGGGGGGACCAGGCAGAGCCCAGCAGACTCAGAATTGAGCAACTGGGGAACCAGGGAGATAACAGCAAGCAGAGTTCTCAGGATAGACTAACAGGCAGGGGAGACCTGCATGGAGAGAGGACTTCAGAAATCTGTTGGGGTCCCCTTGAGTATTCAGCAGGTAGTCAGTTTGTATGTGCAATGAAATCGCCAAAATCTAGGGAAATAACCCTCTAGAGGGTTAGAGGGAACATTGCCCAGCCCACAAGCAGGGCCAGGAATACCGTCTGTTCCTACAAGTCAGACCGGAAAACCTGTGACTCTTGACTCGAGCATCTCACCTCAGTGGCTGGTCTCAACACTAAACATCATGCTGATTTTACCTAACAAAGTTCAGTGTGAGATTCCAAGGGAATTGAATTTGTAGATAAAAATCCTCCCGCAAAGAAATAAGCAAGCCCAGATGAATTCATGAAGAAACAATATCAATTATAAATAAACTCAGAAAGTTGAAGAGGAAGAAATCATTCACATTTTAAATTCTATGAGCTCAGTATTAACTTGACACCAAAACTGTAAAGAGATGGTACAAAAATAAATAAATAAAACTATAGACCAACATCTTTCATGAACATATATGCAAAAATGCTAAGCAAAATTAAATTAATCAAGTTGAATCCAGCAACATATGAAAAAAGATACATCAGGACCATGTATTTTTACTCTAGGAAAACAAGGTTGGTTTAATAGTAAGAAAAAAATCAAAACAATGGGATTCACAATATTAACAAACTAAAGTTAGAAAAGTAGATATTATCTCAAAAGGTAGAGAAGAAGACCTTTGACAAAGTCTAACATCATTCTTGATTGAGGAAAAACAAAAAACAACTCTCAGCAAATTAAGATGAGACATTTCTCAATCTGATAAAATGCATCTGTGAAAAAACTAATAGCTTCCAGCGTATCTAAAATTAAAAGACTGAATGCTTCCCCCAAAAAAAATAAGAAACAGGAAAAGAAACTCTGTCTACACGATTTCTACTAAACATTGTACCGGAGGTTCTAGCCAATGCACTAAGATAAGGGAAAACAAAAGCGTTCAGATTGGAAAGATATAAGTAAAACTGTTATTTGCAGGTGACATGATTGCCACTATAGAATATCTGATGAAATATATAAAAAAGTTACAACTAATAAGTGCAGCAAAGTTGCCAGATAAAATATTCTATGCAAAATCAAAGAATAGTCTGAAATTTGAATTTAAAAAATTCCATTTACAATAGCATTGCAAATTTAAATACTTAGAGCTAAATCTATCGAAGAGTGTCAAAGATCTGTACTTTGAAGACTACAAAACATAGCTGAAGGAAATTAAAGAAGACCTAGATTAATAGAAATATATGCTGAGCTAGTCAGTCACATGATTCATTGTTATGAAAATGACATTCCTCTCAAAATTAATCCACAGATTTAATATAATTTCAATCCAGATACTAGTAGTTTTTTCTACTTTAAATTGACAATCTGATTTTAAAACCAACCTGGAAACGCAAAACATACACAATAACCAAAACAATTTGGGAAAAAAAAAGAGAAGCTTCTACCCAACTTGAAGACTTCCTGCAAAGCTACTGTAAACAAAACAATGTGTCATGAAGATCGAAAAATAAGTCAGTGAAACAAAATAGAGTCCAAAAATTGACCCACAGTTGTAAGAACTAAATTTTTTAAGTGTTAAGGCAATTCATGGTATTAAAATATAGAATTTTTTCTATAAATGATATAGGCACACTAGATATCAATCAATTTTTTAAAAGTTTCAGTTCATGCTTTGCATCATATACAAAAATTAACTCAAAATGGATCAAAGACCCAAATGTGAAACTTTCTTGAAAAAAGCATAAGAGGAAACCTTTGTGACTTTGGGCTAGGCAATGATTTTTCATATGGGACACCAAGAGCACAACCTATAAATTAAAATATAAAAATACACTGGACTTCAGCAAAATATAAAATTTCTTCTCTTATAATGGCAATGTTAGAAAAACAAAAAGATATGCTACAGATCAGGGAAAATATTTGAATTATATACCTGATAAAGAACTTATATTCAGAATATACAGTAAACTTTCAAATTCAATAAGAAGAAATAAAACAATCCAATAAAAGCTTTCAAAAGATTTGAACAGATACTTTGCTAACAAACACATACAATTAGCAAATAAGCACAGACTAAGATTCTGAACATTATTAGTCATTAAGGAAATTCAAATTAAAACCATAATGAGATACCATTACACCCTTGTTAGAATGGCTATAATTAAAATTCCAAATGTTGGCAAGAATATGGAGGAATTAAAACTTCTCTTAAACCGCTGGTGGGAAGATAAATTGATGCGACCGTTTTGGAAAACTTTAGCAACTTCATAAAAAGCTAAGCATGCATTTAATGACATGAATCAGCAATTCCACTCCTATGCATTCACTCAAGAGAAACAAAACCATGTGACCATACAAAGGCTTTCTTATGAATGTTCCTAGCAGTTTTATTTCTAATACAGAAAAACTAGAAACAACCCAGATATTCATCAACCTATGAATGGAAAAAGAAGTTGTGGTTTATTTATACAATGAAATACCCTTCCATAGTTTAAAAGAATGAACTGTTAATAAATGCAACCATATGGGTGAACTTCAAAATAATTGCGCTGAGTAAAAGAAGTCAGACAAAAGTGGATGCACAATGTGGGATTTCAGATATACAAAACTCTAGAAAGTGCAAAGCAATTTACGGTGACAGAAAGGAGATGAGAGGTTGCCTGAATGAAGAGGGGATGGCAAGAGGAAGGAATAACAGAATTCAACAAGGGGGCTTTTGACATGACGGATCTGCTCACCACCTTGACTGTGACAACTGGACCTCAATGCCTTTGTGCAGACATGTCAAAACTTACCACACTGCACATTGAAATATGCATTCCGTATTGTGTATCAATTTTGTCTCATAAGGCTGTGAAATATACACGAAAACAGCAAACAAAGATTGGCGAAGTCTAAAATGCTGAAACGAAGCAAACGACAAAAAAACCTTTCCACCTATTCTATCACTCTTCTTCAATCTCAGCTTGCCTTTGGAAACTGCTGCTGGGTTCCCTGCACCCAGAGTTTCCGTGGCTCAATTTTGCTGTGCATAGCAACAGGAATTCCATGCCAGTCTCCTTCTTTGTGTTGCTCCTTTCTCTGATGTAACCCTATTCTTTAAAAAGAACTGTATTTACAGCTGACATAATCTGCAGGATACTTCTAACAGGCTCTGAGGTGAGTTAAATTGGACTTTCCCCAAAAAGATATTTTCAAATCCTAACCCCTGGTAACTGTTTTTTTTTTTTTAATGCATGCATGTGAAATCTAGAAAAATGTTATAGCTGATCCTGTGTGCCAAGCAGAAATAGAGACACAGACGTAGAAAACAAATATATGGATACCGAGGGGGAAATGGGATGGGTGGGAGGACCTAGAAGATTGGCTTGGTACATATACACTACTGATACTACGTAAAAAGATAATTTTGCTATAAACAGAGAGCTATTCGATACTGTAAAACTATAACTAAGCTACACTATAAAACAGAGAACATACTATATAGCACAGGGGACTCTGCTTAATGCATTGTGGTGACCTGACTGGGAAGGAAATCCAAAACAGAGGGGGGCGTATTTGTGAGCGTGGGCTTCCCAGGGGCTCAGTAGTAAAGAACCCACTCATCAATGCAGGAGACAAGAGTTCCATCCCTGGGTCAGGAAGATCCCCTGGAGGATGAAATGGCACCCTACTCCAGTATTCTTGCCTGGGAAAGCCCATGGACAGAGGAGCCCAGCAGGCTACAGTTCATGGAGTCGCAAAGAGTCAGACATAACTTAGCAACTGAGCACGTGTGATAAGTGGAATATTTCTTGCCATATCAGTAAACAAAGGACGTCACACTCACTATCGACTGCAGCCACGGATGGTGAGCTGGTATACCCCGGGGGAACTCAGGAAGGAAAGAATACCTGCCATCTAACAGCCATCATACTGCAGCCACTCCGCACCCGGAACCCTGAGAAAACTCAGGATGTGAAAACACAGGATCCTGGCCCCAGATAGCAGAGCAAGAAATGATTTCAGTCAGCCCAGACTCTCACATCTTTCTGTAAAGAGAAAAGTGCTAAATTCCCTAACTTGAGATACCTGGTTTAATTAATAATCATCTTTTGATATTCAGACTACCTGCCCTTTGTTGCAAAACCTCTGTATAACCTGGCTCCTCTCCTCACCTCCTCGGAACAGTTCTCTCAGTGTTAACTTGAGATGCTGCCTCCTAGGCTCGAAGTCCTAAAAATACCCAGAAAATAAAACATAACTCCCAACTTATATATTGTGACTGTTTTTAAAGTCAACAACTGGTCTCTTTTTAGAGGAAGGAGAAGGGGACCTGGATACTGAGACACAGAGAGAACATGCAGGCGGATGCTGGAGTCCGTGTCTGCAAGACAAGGATCAGCAGGGATTGCTCCAGGAGGAAGGAGGGAGATTGGAGTAGGGTCCTCCTCACAACCTCCAGAAGGAACCAAATCTGCTGGCACCTTGCTTTGGGCCTTGGTCCCCAGAGCTGTGGGAGAACACACTTCTGCTGCTTGAAGTGGCCGAGCTTGTGCTAATTTAGTATGGCAGCTCCAGAGCTAACACAGCCTCCAGGAAACTGTGTTTGCTTCCTTATTTCAGAAACAGGAGCTGCTTCTCCCCTTCTCCAGTTTCAGCCAGGCATCAGCCTTGCACCTAAAGACCACAGTCCCCAGGCTTCCTGCAGGTGTCGTCATGGGTTGGGTTTGAGCCCCCGGCATAGAAGCAATAAAGGTGTACACGGCTTATCTTGCATTTTTTCCTTCCTCTTTACTAACCGGGAACTGGTGATGCCAGAACCCTTGTGCACCTTAGTTCTGACCGTCAGGTGAGAGGCCGTAGAATTCTATCTCTGTTAAGCCACCTTACTGGGGGGAGGGTGCTGCTCCCCACCTAATAACAATGTATCTAATAACCATCCCTTCCTTTGTCTTGCATCATAAGCTTCTAGAAGCTACTGTTTGTTGTGAATCTTCCTGAAACACCTGGCACAATTCCATGTATAAACAGCTTTTGCTTCTTTATATTATCGTTAAAAAAGCGTCTATTAAGCCAGTGTGGTTCTAAGACTGCTTCAGCTTGCAAGACTAAGGAGTCCATTTCAATAAATGTCAATGAGCATAACTTTTGTGAAATAGTATCACTCAACCTACAATCCCTCTTTTCTTGCCGTGGGAGAGAGCAAAGCCTGGCCATGTCTCTACAGAGGGCCATCTGCAAATGATATCTAATATTCTCAGACGTCACGGGCTGATGGTGGGCCAGAGTGGGCTCCAGGAGGACAGCTCTGAAAATAAGATGTACGCCTTCCATAAGCGCTGCTGCTCACGGTAGCACTTGCTTCATCTGTGACAAAGCACATTTAGATTAGTTTGAAAATGAGTGACGTCTCTTTGCTATGTGCTCAGACACTCGGTCATGTTCGACTCTGCAACTCCATGGAATGTTAGCCAGCCAGGATCCTCTGTTCATGGAACTTCCCAGGCAAGAATACTGGAGTGGGTTGCCATTTCCTCCTCTAAGGGATCTTCCTAACCCGGGGATCGAACCTCTATCTCTTGCATCTTCTGCAAGAAGATGCAGGCATATTGACAGGCATATTCTGTACTACAAGAACCACCTGGGAAGCCCAAAATGAGTGGAGTGGGTTCCTCTGGAAACACAGAGAGAAGTGTATTTGGTTGCCAACCTGAGTATAACGCATACCTTCTTACGGATTAAGAGAAAAGGAAAACATGCATAAATAAAAATATTTTTTAAAAAACCTTTAATGGATTTATTAAAATATTGCTCCTGTTTCTTCTTTTTTTTTTTTTTTTTTTTTGGCTGCATGGCATGTGGGATCTTAGTTCCTCAACCAGGTATGGAACCTGCACCCCATGCATTGGAAGGCAAAATCCTAACCACTGGACCACCAAGGAAGTCCTTGATAGGAAAGGCTAGTTCTTTACAAATAGAAGAGAATGAACTGGACTTCAGAAGGTGAGAAAAATCACTGGAGACACAATTGCTCCTGGTGGCAAGAGGTGTTAATGAGGCATTTAACATTTGGACTTGCTTAATCGCTGAGGCTATGCTGAGACAGACCAGGCTGAACCAGGGAGACAGGAGGAGACAACACAGCCCATGGTTGGAGACGGAACTTTATCACAGTTAAGGGGCAACAATACCCTTTCATGCACAGCGGATTGCTATCTTCCCTCTCTCTCCTTCAGGTGCATGTTTGGCATTGTGTAGTTTATATTTAGAACATGTTCTCAACTATTTTGCATTTTGTTGCACCAAAAAATTTCCCCTTGTTTATAATTACAGACCCAGTGGGTAGCCCCACCTCCTTGGTTTCCCACACAAAGGCAGGCTGCCTCCCTAGGCTCCTGCTGCTCCAGAAAGGCGCTGGGCAGCGGTGGAGGGCTGATATGGAGTGCTAGGGGCGGACCGGCCACCACAAACAGCTTCAGCCTCCACAAAGTTCCACCCCGGGCAGGCCTGGCCCTCCGCCCCGCCCCGCCACGCCTGCAGCCTGCAGCCAGATCACCCGCAGCCCCGCATTCCACAGAGGGGCCAGGGAGGCTCCCTGGGCCCCCCTCCCTCCTCCTCTCCCTTCCTTCACTGACTCATTCATGATTCTTTCTTTCTTCCTTTGTTTCTTTTCAGTTGTCATCCATTTTTATAAGTGAAATATGTCCACTGCAGAAAATTTGGAAAAAGAAGGAGAAGGAGAAAGAGAAGGGAGAAGAGGTGGAAGAAGGAAAAGAAGAAAGCCATCTACTATTCTATCAATTAAGGGTAAGCATTGACCTTTGTGATTTGACACACAGATATATGAATGATGGCCTCTATCTATTTATAACATATATACATATATATACACATATATACATATATATAAATATAAATATATATATATATATAGCTTCTCAGGTGACTCTAGTGGTAAAGAACCCACCTCCCAATGCAGGAGGCTTAAGAGACTCGGATTTGAGCCCCTTTGAGAACCACTGGATTAGTAACTCAGGGAAAAGAGACTGAGCCCATGTTTGGGCGGCTGGTGGCCCCACACTGGTATTTTATTTTGTGCCATTCATGTCCTTCAATTGGGGATTCTGAGCATTTTCTGATGCTATTAAGTAGTTTAAAAAAATAAATAAATAAACAGACTGAGAAATTGTGGAACTTGTGTATGCTGATGGGGGTGATTCAGGAGAAGGCGTTGATGGCATGGTAGAGAGAGTGGAGGGTCGGCTTGAGGAGCCAGCGTCCTTGCGCCAGTGGGTAGGGTAGTTCAGGCTTTCTGTCTCCAGCTGCACGTTCTCGACCTCTGCACTGTGCTCGTCCAGGTCATTAGTGGTCTCCACATTGCTGATTCATTGCCCCATCCAGGGATCATTCCTCATCACACGTGGATTTCAAGCTGCTTCCAGCACACCCTTTCCCCTCAGCCTCATGGGTTCCACGCTGTCCTTTTGGGGCGTGCTGTTCTTGTATCACAAGGACCGCTCCCTCTCAGCCTTTTTTACTATCCCCTGCTTCCCCGGCCCCCTTCCCCTTCCCTGCAGCACCTGGGGATCACACTTTGCTCACCTGCTTTTTTCCCTCTATACTCCCATGATCTCATCCAGGTTTATGACTTAAATGTCACTACATGCTGATGACTCCCAAATGCATCCATCCCTCAAGTCTTCTGCTATAAACTGCATAACCACGCAGCTAACTGTCCTCTCCACATCTCTGCTTGAATGACTATCAGAAGTCTCAAAGTGAACACGTGGAACAGGGATGGCTGGTCTTGCCTGACCAAGATTTCCCCATCTGTGTTAGTGGAAGTGCTGTCCTTCCAGACGCTGGAGCCAAGTTCACCTTAACTCCTGTCTCTCAACTACAGCTGTCAACCAGTCCTTTAGGGAACCCTGTTGGCTTTTGCCTTCAAACTGACCACAGATATCTTACTATTTTCATTACTTTTCCATCATCTGTTTCTTGGATTCTTGGAAATAGTGTCCCAACATGTATTCTCACTCTTACCACCTGGAGTTGAAACACACCAGAGCAGCCAGATTGACCCTTTGAGATCACAGGTCATTCCATACCACTCCTCTGCTCTGAAGATACTGACAGAGTTCCTTTCACCTACACTGAAAGCTTCTTTAGTGGCTCAGATGATAAAGGATCCACCAGCAACGTGGGAGACCTGGGTTCAATCCCTGGGTTGGGAAGATCCCCGGGAAGAGGGCATGGCAACCCACTCTAGCATTCTTGCCTGGAGAATCCCCATGGACAGAGGAGCCTGCTGGGCTGCAGTCCACGGGGTTGCAAAGCGTCGGACACCACTGAGTGACTAAGCACAGCCCAGTGAAAGCAGAAGCTCTCCCGAGGCGTATAAAACTCCACTCTGTCTTGCACATACTTTCATTAGTCATATTTTTTAGGTTTCATGTATAAGCAAGATCATACAGTACTTGTCTTTCTCTGATTCATCTCTCTGAGCATCCTATCTCCAGGCCCGTCCACTCTGTTGCAGAAAACAAACTCATGGTTACCAAATGGGAGAGGGAAGGTGGGAGGGATGAATTAGGGGTAGGGGATTAGCAGATACACACCACTAGATAGAAGATAGATAATCAGCAATGATACACTGTAGAGCACAGGGAATGATACACGTTATCTTGCAATAACCTACAATGGAGTCTTATCTGCAAAAAGAGTAAATCATGATTCTGTACACATGAAACTAACACAGTTGTAACTTCATTAAAACAAACAGCCTCTGCTCTAAAGTCATTCATCTCTGGCCCTCCTCCCCTGCCTTACCCCCTAATTCTAGCACCTTCTGCCTTACCCCGGCCCCTGCTCACTCTGTTCTGGTCATGTTGTCTTCCTTAATCTTCTTGAATATAGCGGACAAACTCCCATCTCAGGGCCTTTGTAGCCTCTTTTCCCTCAGGGGAACGTGTCTTCTCCCTACAAATGCCCGATACACTTTCTGCATCATTACTGTCCTATGTCTGTTCAAATAACCCCTTCCCAGTGAGATCAACTGTGATGCTCCACTTGGGAAATGCAACCCGCCATCTCACGCTTTGTCTCTCCCCATCTCCTACCCTGCTATAGTTTTTCCTCTTAGCCCTTACATCTTCCAGTTTTTGCTTTATATTATTTTTTTAATCTCTTTTCTCCCCAAGAAAATGTAAGCTCCCCAAGGACAAGGGTTTTTATTGTTTGGTTTACTGGTGTATTCCCATGGTTTAGAATCATTTCAAACACATGGAAAGTCCTCACTAGAATTTTTGATGAATGAATGAAACTTGTGACTTTCATAATTCGCATCATATTCACTGACATAGCCATTCTCCTGAGGCTGGGTGTTCAGGTCCTTTCCACTATTTTGTTGCTTTATAGAACATCGCAACAAATAGCTTTTTATAAGAATCATTTATTAGTTACACTTTAACCACCCTAGGATATAATCCCATAAATGGGAACACCAGGTAAAATGACGTAGGTGTTTTAATGTCTTTGTCTCATGCAGTCAAACAGCTTTTCAGCTTAATTTTCCAACCATAGTGTTTGAGAATACCCACTGCTACAGTGAAGTTAGCATTTATTTTTCTTACCTTTGGCAATTTAGAAGGCAAAAAAAAAAAAGGGCACATCTCAATCTCACATGAATTTGAATTTCTTTGATGCAAAGTGAGTTGAAGTTTTTGTTGTTTCTTACTCATTAACATCTTTTTAACTATCTCTTCAAAGCCTTTTCTTATTTTGCTACTGAAATATTCATGTTTTTGGAGTTATTTATGTATTAAAAATATTTACCATTTTTTTGTATTGTTAAAAAATTACTTCCATTGATTGTTGTTAAGTTACATGATGTTTGACATAAAGAAGGATTTAATGTTGCCAAATTCATCAATTTTTCTGCCTTTATTATGCCACGTTTTTGGACACAGACAGACCTGTAAACTTACTTGCGTTTACTTCTAGTTTTAACGACTTTGTGCTTTACTTTCTTCTCTGTAATCTGTCATTTATTTTGCAATTGGGCTCAGTGTAGATTTTTCACTATTAGAAAAATCTACATCGCTTATTGAACACCCGTATCTTTCCTAACTTATTTCTGAAATTGTCATATTCATGCCCACAAATCTTATATTTCATAAAAGTATTTCTAGGCAATTGATTCTGTACACAGACCCGTCTATTGGTTCCTATGCCAGACCCCCACCGTTTCTATCACTGTAGTTTGTGGAATGACTTAGGCTGTTCCTCTCATTCTCCAGTTGGTTTCTCTTTGGGGGTTTTCATGGCTAAAGCTAAAAGTAAACTCTATTCTCCCCTGATAGCTATTCCAACAAAAGTATTAGCATTTTGCTTAGCATAGCCTTAAAACTATAAAGTCACTTGGGAAAAAATGACATCTTAATAGTCTTCAATCTTCCTGTCACAAATATAGCTTGTTTCTCTCTCTCTTTTTGTTGTTGTTGTTGATTCCATTTTATCACAAATCTCTCCAGACTCTGAAAGCTCCTCCCTTGTTCTGGAATCAGAGATTCTGGGTTCTGTTCCCAGCTCCAGCTTTCTTACTGCCTGACCTTGGACAGAATATTTGATCTTCCTAAATCTATGAGTTAATCCTTAGGACGGAGTTAAAGCAGTAACCACTAATGAGATAGTCTTAAAGATTAAACAGAAAATTACACCAAAAGCCCTTTGTGTGGAACTAAGAAGCACTCACTAAATGATGACTTTCAAAAATCAACCCATCTTTGTCATTCCCATCCTTTCTTTATATAGAGAAGGAGTGAAGGTCGCTGGAGAAGCAGAGTCTGAGAAATCGAGGCCACAGAGTAGGTGCAGAGACTGACGACCTGACGTTGGGGCTTTGCTTCTGAGGTCTGAGCTGAGCAGAGGATAAAAAAGATGAAGCCAGGGCTAAGGGAAAAGGTTTGGGGAAATTTCTGCACATTTAAGGGAGGCCAACGGGAGCCCATGGAAAAGAATTGGGTCATCCTCACGGGGCTGCCACATGGATAATGCCCCATGCAGTTCCACAGGGCCCCAGCTGAGAAGGGCCCTGAGTTTGGTTTCATGCTCTGCTACTGCCAACCTGAAATGCTTACTGACTTTTGAACAAGAGTCCTGCATCTTCATTTTGTACTGGGCCCACACAAGACGCAGCTGACCCATGGCATGCCTGGCCTTCTAGCTGGTGGAAAGAGGACTGCTCTGGGTCCCTCTGGGCCCTTCTTCCTCCACGCTGACACACCGTTAACTTAGGAAAGGAAGGGGCACTCAGAGTGCACTTTCCATGAAGTGGGAGGGAGAGCTGGAGCTTACACTTTATCAGAAATGTGAGTATCGGACATTGGTACATGGTTAAACTACAGGTCGTGATTTACACGCTAACCAGATACTCAGCTCTTTGGGAAAAAAAAAAAAAGAGAGAGAGAGAGAGAGAGAGAGAGAGAGGATGAAACACGAAAGAGATGGGAATGTCAGAGGCACGATCCTTGCCCAGGGTTCTGGACACTGTAGTTCATGGCAAAGCTCACAAATCTGCTGACTTGTTCCCTCACTCCTTCCCATTCCAGAAGCTTTTCTGGAAACTAATTATTTACCTCTTAGACATGGAAATGGTGGGGGCAGGAGGGTGGTGCAGAAAACAGCCGTGTTCAGGGGAGCAGAGAAATACGTTTATTGCATGTCTATCATATGCCAGACGCTGTGTTTGGGGCTTTCCACCTAGTTTCTAGTTTACTCCTCACAAGGACCCTATGGGTGCATCAAATTATCCTGTTAGATGAAGAAGCTGGACCAGGGAATCGGTCAACCTGACCAAATCACATAGATGGCTAGTGACAAAAAAAGGATGCCACCCCAGGCCTGCTGTCACCATTTGCCTTGTTCCCATTAGTGAAACTGGCACAGATGAAGAAATACTTCATTGCTATACTCCAAGCACCACTCTAAATGCTTTCCATGTTTTAATTTCTTTCATTCTCACCATGAAACTGGGGCTCAGAGAGTTTGTTCATTTGCTAAGTTGTGTCTGACGTTAGCTGTGACCTGGGTAGCAGAGCAAAGCTGGTGACTGAATATAGACTGCATATGGAAAAAGTCTAGGGAGATTTCCAGGTTTCATGGTTGAGCAGCCAGTGGGAAGATGATGTCATTCATTGAAACGTGAACTGGATAAGGGTGAGGTTTTAGCAGAGTGCTTGTGACATCATTGTGGACAAGCTGAGTTTGAGGCTTGTGGATGGCACTCCCAAGAGGATGCTCAGCAATGACGGCACCTTCCTTAAAGTGTTGCTACAGAGATTGAATGAGTTAGTCATTAAAGTGCTTGGAATGACGCCTGGCACAGAGTGAGCGCTACAGAAGCGTTTGCTATTATTATGGCCTAGTGAACAAGTGGGTCATCGTGGAGCTAAGAAGATTATTATGACCCAGTAAGCAACTGGGTCAAATGGAACTAAGAAAGACAGATCTTTGCCGAGATGCAAAATCAGGCACTCTGAATTTATAGATGGGAACTGAAGTCATGGGAGAAAAGCCGAAAGAAGGGAAAGAGAAGAGAAGAGAAGAGAGCCTCAGGACAAGCGTCATCAGAGATGCACAAACTGTCTTAGAGGAACTGGATAAAGGCTGGCCATTAGAAAGCCATTTCTGAAGTTTCAACAAAAGAGAAATTACTCTTTATATTTGCAATAAAGCATTCCGTCTCTGACCAAGGAAGACAATTCTTTGGACGGTAACCAACAGAGTCAGAAATAACAAACAAAATAAGATTAAACCGAACTCCTAGAGAAAAAGGGACCACAGCTGACCCAGCTGCTTTGTTTTGCCCCTGAACAGAATGACCGTGAACCTGTGCCCAGCATCATAGTAGCTGATAATTTCCCAGCCCCTCAATCAGCTTCCAACCCAAATGTGGTACCTAGGCTTCTGCGCGGTGAAGGGTCAGGGGTCTTCAGAGCTGTGGTCTAGTTCGAGACACTGAATATGTCTGTGCATGCATGCGTGCACACACACACACGCACACATATACACACGCACCTCCGATGCTTTCTGGTTGCTACTTTGGCTAGTGATGCTGGAGGTTTCCTCCTGATCCCTAGTCCCATACACATGGCTTCCTTCAGAAAGTCCTTTTTGCTTCACTTGGGTTTGCTCACCTCCCTAGTTCCCGCTCTCAGCACTTATCCACTGAACTGGAACTTGCTGCTTTTCTGGCTTCCCTGTTACACCACAAACTTACATCAGAGTTTTATCCCTAGACCCAGGTCCTAGCATGGTGCCTGACTGTCATAGGTACTCTAAGACTCTCGTGTTAAAAATTTATTCCTGGAAACTACATTTTTAATTTCAGCATCTTCTCTGTAGCCCAGCCTACTTTTGTTTCCAGATTAGACTTGGCGAATATGTGAGAACATCAGTGATCTGAGCCCTTCTTTGTCCAGGATGGGAAGTTTTTGCCGGTAAAGTTAACCTTTGTTGAGGTATAGTTTACACACATTTCAAGTGCACCACCCACTGAATTGTGATAATTGTAAATACTTGTGTATTGTTGTTTTTCTGTATTGACTGATTGGGCTCAGTTGTTCAGTCGTGTCCTGCTCTTTGTGACCCCATGGGCCATAGGCTGCCAGACTCCTCTGTCCATGGGATTTTCTAGGCAAGAATACTGGGGTGGGTTGCCATTTCCTCCTCCAGGAGATCTTCCTGACCCAGGGATCGAACTGCATCTCCTGCATATCCTGTGTTGGCAGGCAGATTCCTTACCACTGAGCCACCTGGGGAAGCCCATATACTTGTATAACCACCACCATATTCAAGATGAAGATCATTTTCATCCCCAAAGTCTTCCTTGTGTGTTTCCTGGGTTAATTTCCCACCATCATTCAAGAATCAGGCTGCAAGCTGGATGTTTAATGCATAGAATGGGTGGGGATGGGTCAGCCCCGGGTTTTATGAAGGAAATGAATGACTGCATATCAGACTGGCTGCTAACACACAGGAGGTGAAATCCATGGTTTGGTGTCAAAGAAAAGGTGAAATAAAATATGTCAGAAGGAAAGCAGCCTGGCAAAGTCAGGAAGGCCACAAGTAGAGCCTGGGGTAGTTTGTTTGGACAAGAGGTTTTGGGTCAGGAGGAAACAGCACAGGTGATGAGACAAGAAGTGTATGGGGTGGAGATGTAGGTCTTCACACAGGTGGGGGGGGTGAGTTGGAGATGTCTCATGACCTTGCTGGCACCTGCTCCTGCCTGGGGAGGGTAAGGTTACCTGTGGGCTCTGGACTCTTATTCGCTGTGAAACACACAGGCAGCACATGGAGCTGGGAGCTTTATCCTGAGATGCGTGGTCGCCTGGCTCCGCTGGCTGATTCTTTGCTTTCTTCAGTTCGGAGGCTGCTATTTCTATCCTCTTCCTAGTCTTTCCTGCTTTATCAGACCTGGCAGATCCCAGGCTTGGATGTCTCCCCGTCCCACTTTCTCTGACTCACTCTATCAGGCTTTCAAACCCAGTCTTCTCAGTGAACAAAGAGAAGAAAACCTTAGGACTGAAAGGTAACAGAAGGAGCGCGAGTTTCTCTGTGACTTTTAATTTTCAACCATCAGTCTCTGTAGAAATAGAAATGTGATTTCAAAGCCTAATCCAGAGACTGATTTCAGCAGGGAGATTTTTGTTTTCAAAATGACTCCCATTAAGGGAGGGGGTCCAGATCATCTTTCAGCCTCTCCTTTAGAGATGTTCTACCTGTATTTATACATCTCTCTGGGTTTGTAAGAAACACCCTTCATGGAAGACAAAATTTAACAGCCAGTCCTTCATAACAATTTTGTGATCAGATGATACAATCTTTCTGCTATCTTCCCAGTATCGAGGTTGGTTAGAAAGACCAGAGAAGCCGTGACCCAGGTGACAAAGCACACCTTTATGCAGAGGATGTCACAGACCTCTCAGATTTCCCTCTGCCGATCAAGTTTCGTCTACAATATAAGAAACAAGTAGAATTTCATCAGCGGAAGACTTAGGGAAGTCTAGCTTTGGGCTAAGGGGGCTGGTCCTGACTCTGGTGTAAAATAACTATGAGAACCTGGTAAAATAATTTTCCTTTATGAATCTGATTCTTTTTCCTCTGCTATAAAATCATTACTTGCATCTTTAGGATGTATTTTTTTTTCTTCCAATAGGGAGTGCGTGTTCCTTAAAGCAGGCATCCCCAGCCTTTTTGCACCGGTGGGGGGGGGGGGGGGCGGGGGTGGTGGTAAAGTTTCCAGATGATTGCATTTATTGTGCACTTTATTTCTGTAATTATTCTATCAGCTCTACCTCAAATCATCAGGCATTAGATCTTAGAGGTTGGGGACCCCTGCTTTAAAGAAAATTCCAATTTGATCATCTGTAAAATGGGGATAATTATAGCATCTACCTCATGGTGTTGTTATGAAGGCAAATGAGTTCATTTGTACCAAGAAACTTGGGCTGGGCTGGCACGTAGTTAAAGGACTTAATAAATGTTGGCCATGATGAGGCTGCTACTAATGATGATGCTGACATGAGAAAATGAAAGAATTCTATGAGGACTGCCAACAAAGAAGGGACTTGGAATGAAGCAGCCAGGGCATGAGCTGGGGCTGCAGCTCCCTGGAGCCAGGCGAGGGAGAGTCAGCTTGCAGAGACAGAAGCCGAAGGGCCATGTCCTCGTGGGAACCTGGAGATTGAGGACAGGACTGGATGACATTTCCACCAGAGGCTGGAGCCCTCGAGAGCCGCCGAATGCTGGATGAGGAAAAGATTCCAGAATTGGCACGAGGACAGCAAGGAACCTCGTCTGTCCAGACCTGATGGGTGGAGCAGCTGCGTCTCCCCAGGGAAGGCGTGACTGCAGCCTGTGCCCAGATGGGTTTGGGGGTCTGATTTGTGTTTCCTGGGCTGATTCACTCCCTGGGTCCCCGTGGAGCCAAACACAGAGGGAGAGACATGCTGGTACCCCAGTCTCCACCCTCTCCTGCTGATCACGGGCCCCTGATTCCACATCACCAAACACGCCAGGACAGAACCACAGCTTCTTAGGACTAAGTCATCAAAAGACTGCGCACGTGTGTGTGCTCAGTTGGGTCCAACTCTTTCCATCCCCATGGACTGTAGCCTGCCAGGGATTCTGTAGCCTGTCCATGGGATTCTCCAGGCAAGAACACTGGAGTGGGCAGCCATGTCCTCCTCCAGGGGATCTTCCCGACCCAGGCATCGAACCTGGGTCTCCTGCATTGCAGATGAATTCTTTACCACTGCGACACCTGGGAAGCCAAAATCAAAAGACCAAATCGAGACTATGGAATCACTCAGCTTAAAATGCTTTAAAAAGCAGGAATCAAATACATCTGAAATTAAGACACAGAAAAAGTAAAGCCTTAAAGAGCTTTTGGAAGTAAAAAATGAAGTCATGAAAATTTTAAAGTCTCAATGAATGGTTAAGCATTATCCGAGAAGATAAAATTACCAAAATGGAAGATAAACCTGGAAGTCATCCAGATGTATAGAAATGAAATATATGAAACAGCAGTTAATGGTGAAAGGACCAAATCCATGCCTCACAGTAGCTTCAGAAAGAGAGAGCTGAGAAATAATAGTTGAAGAGGCAATGGAAGAGTAACAATTCTCCAAAATGATTGAAGGACCTAAGTACTGAAAGTAACCAACCAATATGTCAAACAGCCAGACGACAGAGGATGAGATGGCTGGATGGCATCACTGACTCAATGGACATGAGTTTGAGCAAACTCCAGGAGATGGTGAGGGACAGGGAAGCTTGGTGTGCTACAGTCCATGGGGTCGCAAAGAGTCAGACAGTACTGAGCAGCTGAACAACATGTCGAACAATCAAAAGTAAAGTGTTCTGGACGAGACAGCAGTGGGCAGCCCGATGCAGGCTCAGAATGGCCACCATGCCAGTAGGGACAGCACCAGCCCCCTGGGGGCGTCTAGGACTCAGAGAGGTGCAAGTCTGCACAGCTCTGCACTGAGACATCCACATTTGCAAGCCCATCTCCAAATTTCCCCGTGATCTCTGTGTGTGCCCATGCGCAGCCATCTTTCCTCACATCCCCATCCTGACATGCAATCCAGGAAATTAACAATCACAGACTCTGACAATCCCCAGACCTGTCCCTGTGCCCTCCAGGGGCTCCCTCCAGACCCCGCCACCCCTCCTGCAGGAAGAAGGCTGTCTCAGCCGCCTTCCTCCACACACTCAAGGCTATTCCACTAACGTTTCAGGTTCTCGTCTTCAGTGCCAGGGGCAAGGTGACATTCCCGAAGATTTATTATTATTGTTTTCCATCACCTGAGGCACGCCAGTCCTCTAAAAGCTTCTGCACCAGGTCGATTCTCTAAGTTAACTCTGACTTTGCACAGATTTATTGGCAAGGTTTGCGGTTTGCCCTGTGTGTGTGCACGTGTGTGCGTGTTCTGGACGCAAAGGTGAAGGGAGAGAGAAAACCAATATTTATTTCACTTTCATCTGTGCCATCCCCTGGGCTGATTGCAGTCATACACACTGATCCCTTCCATCCTCAGGAGGGTCCAGAGAGCAGTATCCTGCTCGTTTATCACGTGAGGATAAGAAGGCTCAGAGAAGTTCTGAAAGAGGAGAAGGTCAGGTAGCCTCGAGGCTAGCTCTAGGAAAGGGGACCAACAAGATAGAGGGAGATCCATATGCCAGAGGAAGCTAGAGTCCATGATTAATGGAAACACAGCCCTGTGTGGTCTAACCCAGGCTTGGGAAGTAGGTGGGGCCATCTGACTGGGTATCTGTCCTCTGCAGAGTCCAGGGAGGAAGCAAATGGCAATGCTAGCCTGACCTCTGAACCCAGGACACTTGGAGGCTCTGACCAGGACTGCCGGGGCTGTGTTCAGCTGTGTCCAGCTGTGCGGTCAGCGCTGTGTCCTGGGCTCCCTCCCCACTCTCTTCCTCTCTGCCTGGGACCTTCCCTGGCAAGTCCTGGGCCTGACCATCCTCACCCTGTCTTTACAGTGATGGGGACCACCCACCACAGCCCGACAGGCAGAGGAACTGTATCTGTTCTCTGAATGATCATGGCTGTTTTGGTCCCAGATAGAATCAGCCTCTCTGCTCAGCCCTGAATGATCGATCACAGGTCCATCGTGTCGGCCACATTTGGCGTTGGTTAACTAGTTCTGAAATGTTAAATATGTATGTCCCTTTCTGGGCCAAAATTTAGCCTTCCTCATGACCTCAACCCCCAACCAGTCCAGGGGGCTCGCAGACCCCAGCAGAGGGTGTTCACAGACCCTGGGGGGCCACTGGCTGTGCTGACTCAGGACAGAAGGCTCTTCGAGCTTCAGTTTCCCTATTTGAAAAAAGGGATATAAGTCTTCTCATGTGGTTGCCGCGAAGACTCAGTGGGACACGTCTGGGTAAGTGTCTCAGTCACAGTCAATGCCTGGTGTTCAGGGCTGTCCATCCCCATCCACCCCAGGACCCCCTCCCAGGCTCTCAGAAAGCAGATCAAGCTTCTCCAAGATGCTGTGCCCACACACCCGCCCCCGAGGAAGTAAACACACCCGATCTCAAAGGACAAAGAATTCAACTTGGAGTGAAAGGGCGGAAGGACCTGAGCCCTGAGGCCACGCCAGCTGCCTCATTTCCCTGCAGAGCAGGTAAGCGGCTTGAAGCCCATGGGAATTCCAGTTGAGCTGTTTCAAATTCCGAAAGATGATGCTGTGAAAGTGCTGCACTCAACGTCCCAGCAAGTTTGGAAAACTCAACAGTGGCCACAGGACTGGAAAAGGTCAGTTTTCATTCCAATTCTAAAGAAAGGCAATGCCAAAGAATGCTCAAACTACCGCACAATTGCACTCATCTCACATGCTAGTAAAGTAATGCTCAAAATTCTCCAAGCCAGGCTTCAGCAATACGTGAACCGTGAACTCCCTGATGTTCAAGCTGGTTTTAGAAAAGGCAGAGGAACAAGAGATCAAATTGCCAACATCTGCTGGATCATGGAAAAAGCAAGAGAGTTCCAGAAAAACATATATTACTGCTTTATTGACTATGCCAACGCCTTTGACTGTGTGGATCACAATCAACTGTGGAGAATTCTGAAAGGATGGGAATACCAGACCACCTAACCTGCCTCTTGAGAAATCTGTATGCAGGTCAGGAAGCAACAGTTAGAACTGGACATGGAACAACAGACTGGTTTCAAACAGGAAAAGGAGTACGTCGAGGCTGTAAATTGTCACCCTGCTTATTTAACTTCTATGCAGAGTACATCATGAGAAACGCTGGACTGAAAGAAGCACAAGCTGGAATCAAGATTGCCGGGAGAAATTTCAATAACCTCAGATATGCAGATGACACCACCTTTATGGCAGAAAGTGAAGAAGAACTAAAAAGCCTCTTGATGAAAGTGAGAGAGGAGAGCGAAAAAGTTGGCTTAAAGCTCAGCATTCAGAAAACGAAGATCATGGCATCCGGTCCCATCACTTCATGGGAAATAGATGGGGAAACAGTTGCAAACAGTGTCAGACTTTATTTTTTGGGGCTCCAAAATCACTGCAGATGGTGACTGCAGCCATGAAATTAAAAGACGCTTACTCCTTGGAAGAAAAGTTATGAGCAACTTAATTAGCTTATTCAAAAGCAGAGACATTACTTTGTCGACTATGGTCCATCTAGTCAAGGCTATGGTTTTTCCTGCGGTCATGCATGGATGTGAGAGTTGGACTGTGAAGAAGGCTGAGCACCGAAGAATTGATGCTTTTGAACTGTGGTGTTGGAGAAGACTCTTGAGAGTCCCTTGGACTGCAAGGAGGTCCAACCAGTCCATTCTGAGGGAGATCAACCCTGGGATTTCTTTGGAAGGATTAATGCTAAAGCTGAAGCTCCAGTACTTTGGCCACCTCATGTGAAGAGTTGACTCATTGGAAAAGACTTTGATGCTGGGAGGGATTGGGGGCAGGAGGAGAAGGGGACGACCGAGGATGAGATGGCTGGATGGCATCACGGACTTGATGGACGTGAGTGTGAGTGAACTCCGGGAGATGGTGATGGACAGGGAGGCCTGGCGTGTTGCGATTCATGGGGTCGCAAAAAGTCGGACAGGATTGAGCGACTGAACTGGACTGAACTGAACCTGCACGTGGGAAGTGTTACCCTGCAACTTGAAGGTTTACTCGGAGGCTTTGTGGAGACGGTGCCTGTGAAAGCACACTGACACCAAGGGCATCCTCTTGGAAGCCTCCAGGGAAGCCCAGCCCACCTCCCGCATCGTCTGATAGGTGGGGCAGGTCATGCACTGAACATCACAGCTGGGGTGTAGACAGGACCCCAGTTGGCCCGAAGTCTCATGCAAGCCCTCAGTGCATCTGGTCGGTGAGATCGCAGAGGTTTTTTTCAAGCTGAATCTTTGGCCTGGCCCCAGGACATTTTCAGGTGAAAAGAGCCTGGACATCACATGAGCACTCTCCCTGCAGACGGCTCTGACCCACCCTCACGGTGGCTGAACCTGAAGCCGGCAGCTCTGCCTGCTTCTCAGCCCGCCCGCCACTGCCCTCTGGTGGTGACAGCCCACAATGGCATGGCTCTTCTGAACTGGCAGGGGGCTACCCCAGTCCCATGCCCCGCCATCCTGCCTGTTCTGGGGCCAGCTCCTCTGTGCTGACAGAGGGCACGAGGGTGTACTGAAATATTTGCTCTCTCACCCATTCCTCAGGCAGGCAGTTTCTGGATCTCTGTCTTGTCAGCCTAGCCGATCTTTCCTCTCCATCCTGTATGTGTCTGTGTGTGTATGAATCGCTCAGCTGTGTCCAACTCTTTGCGACCCCATGGACTGCAGCCCACCAGCCTCCTCTGTCAATGGCCCATGCAGTCCAGGTGACCTTCTAAGCTAACCTCACTCTTTGTAATCAGGACCACTTAGGCCTCTTGTTTAAAACCCTTTAACGGTCTTCACTGCCCTCTAGCGAAGCTCAGAATTCTCAGCAAAAAAATGAATATGCTCCTGCAATTTCTCCTTTATCCACCTGTCCACTCCCAGATATGGAGGGGGGAGCATCCCTCAGGGAAACCTTGGGCTCTGTGCTTCTCTCAGTGAGCCCTGATGCCTGGCCCACCCAGAAGTGTTACTGAGCATAGTTTCCACCCGAATGCTCTTTCCTGCCCCCAACCTCAACAAGTCAACCCCTACAGAACCCATCTCAAAAGTCGCTTTCTCAATCAGGACCTTCTCTGGCAACCCCACCCCTTTCTAAGTGGGGTGCACACCTAAGGATCATGGTTTCAACTCTGGGACAGGGTTCCCCACCAGACTCTGTGCTACCAGACCCAGGAGCTACCATTTCTGCTTGCATTTAAAAAGTCTCCCCAGGCCCAGGAGAGATACAGACCCTGGCACATAGAACTCACTCAACAAATGTTGAATGAGAAGCCCCTATCTAGCTCAGGAACCAGAAGAACAGCAGATGCTGCAAGGGTAAAAATAATCACCATGGTTACTTCTATTTGCATAATAATAGAAGGGTAGTTATGGAACACTTGCTATCTGCAAGCCTCTGTTAAGTGCATTAAATTCACTTACTCATTAAACAGGCACAGGGACGCTTTGCCCCTATACTATCTCATTTAATCTTTCCATCAACCTTGGCTGGTGGAGTGAGCCAGGATCAGATCTCTTACAGATGAGAAGACAAATCTGGGAGAGGCTGATGGCCAAGCAGCTAAGGATAACAGGGGCACCAGGGCTCTTGGCTAGGTGTGCAACCTCGCTCCTGGGGACACAAGTCTGCCAGCCCTTATTAACACTCTGCCACCTCCGCTGACAGAGTCAGGTCCCAGGAGACAAAGCAAACACAGAAATGTGCTTTGCCTGCAGACCCAGGCTGTAAAAGCAATCACAGTTTCTCTCTTGCCTCCAGTTCCTGATCAGTTATGGAGGAAATGACAATGAGGCGGAGGAGGCAGAGACTCAGAGTGACTGTAGTTCTCTGAAAAGGTTCCCCGGGCTTTGCTTCTGCAGCCACACTTGCCCGGCTGGGACACCAGGGCAAAGAGATGTAGGCTGTGGTGCCTGATACGGAGACAAAGGGAAAATGACAGACCAAGTGAGTTAGTGAAGGTGAAATAGACGGTGCTCAGCAACAGATGGGGCTGACGCTGGGTAATTTTCTGCCGTCACCTCCCCTCTGGTAATAGATAATCTTGCAGCTGCTGGAGTCCCAGGGAAGGTAGGCTCACAGCCTCAGTCTCCTTCCTGCTTGGAAGTGGCGTGCCCCTCCATCTCTTAACCTGTCTTGATGATAAAAATCTTAAGAGCCCCAACTTCTTGCAAGACGTATAGTGGCGATTTAACTCAGCCCTGACTGAGGTTGCGATCCGTCAGGCTGTCACGGTGACAGGCAGATTTGTAAATGCTCTGGCTCCAGTGTCAGGTTGAAGGTGACATTTTTCAGCTGCAGACTTTCCCCCCCCCCCCCCCACATCTCTCATGGAGACAGAATAGCTCAGAACTAGAAAGAGGCCCCTGGGCAAGCCTCCGTCCCACCCACGCCGCCCTGGACCAGGGCTGTTGACCTCTGATCCTCAGACCGTGGCTTTGCTCCTCTGGGCCACCTCTGCCCTGACCCAGAACACTCAGAACACAGCGATTCCTGTAAGGCCAGGCCCCCAGCCCCACGCCCCTCCCCACCCCTGTCAGAGCCTGGCCTGATTTAGCCTTATAATGACTTGTCTTGGCTGATGGTTGCTCTGCCATTACCATTATAAATACTTACACAGATTAATTAACCATAGCATAAGAGCCCAGAATCCCAACGCAGTTCATTAATGACCTGCCAGGCTATTTCTGGGCTAAGGCATTGAAAACTAGCCCCGAACGTTCACGACATTCTTCCCTTTGATTGCTTTCTGGAATCAGGAAACCTTATTTATGGTTTTGTCTGAACTCTCTCTCCTTAGGATTCCATTCTCAGTGTCTTTAACCCTGAAGGAGCCTCGTGGGTGACCTGGCTTTCTGCCTGAGTCTCTGCCTTTACCTGACTTCCGTTATGAAGTTCAGGGAGACGCCTTCAGCCCTGATGCCCTGTCAGCATCGGTCAGCGCCTCCTGTTCCTGTCTTGGCCAGAGACCACGATGGGATTTCAACCTGTCTCTCCTCCCCGCTTCCTTCTCCCTTCCTCCTCTTCTCTCTCTCTCCCAGTCTCTCCCTCTCCTCTTTCTCTCCTTTCTTTAAACAGGAGTTAGCCTGGTCTCAGCACCACCTGGAGATCTACATGGGGAAGGCAGCTGCCGCACCACCTCCGGGAGGGGTCCCCAGTGCACGGGGGAAGTGTGGGGTCGTGGCAGGGGAGGAAGAGAAACCTGGAGCTGTAAAGACTGCAGAAGCGCAAGCCAGGGTTTCCCACCCCTAGCTATGTTTCTTTCCTCCCCTCCTGGGCCCCCCCGCCCCATCTCCACGGCCGCAGCTCCCACCCCAGCCCACCCCTACCCGCAGGTCCGCCTGGCCGTGCTCCAGCCAGAGCGCCTTTCCTTCCTGATCAGAGGACACGGCCATCTCCATCATTTTCAGTATCTGAATTAGACAAGATCGCTGAGCTTCAATTTCTTCATTGAAAAGTTAATGGTATCTACCTGGTAGCACAGTGTCTGTGTGTGTGTGTGAGTGTGTGTTGGGTAGTGAGTAAGGCTGGATATGACAAACTCCTAACAGGGAGAGCTCGGTGCATGTGGGTTCACCCCTCCCCCAGCCTCCAGCAGCCTGTTAATCTCGGCTAAATGCACCCTGGAAACACAAGTGCTTGATGAGCTCCACCCAGTGGAGGGGCCTGAGCTCAGCAGGGTCACTGCACCCCAAACCCTGAGTGAGGGACCCCGTCCTCCGGGGTGTGGTGGTCATACTGCCCCTGCTTTGGGGGGTTATATTAAGGGGGAGAAGAACGAAAGAGGAGAAAGAGAAGCGGAGAAAACAAAAGTGATGGGAAGAAGGATGGTGAGAGGTGCCCAGGGGAAACAGGCAGAGGGGGTTATCAGAGGTCGGTGCCCACAGGAGCCCTGGGGGGGGGGGGTCTGGGAGGAAGAGGGGGCCAGCTGATGGACCCCCTCCAGCTCTGACATCTCAGCTCAGCCATGCTGGGCCCCTGGGTTCCAGCCAAGTGACCTCCTGGGGCCCCTGCAGCAAAGGAAGGGCAGCCTCAGCTGTCTGGAGGAGGAGACGAGGCAAGCCTTGGTCCAGCCTCGTGGGAGTTCAGCCTGGGGTGGGGTAGGGGATGAGGAGCAGGGAGGAAGATGGACAGGCTGAGCCCAGGATCCAGGACCCTCTGTGGTCCTCTCGTCCAGCCTCGGCTGTGCCTGCCTCTCTACTGCACGTGTGTCTCTCCATCCTGGGGCTCTGGGGAGCACCAGGCTGGTATCTCTTCACTTCTCACGTCAAGAGGGCACGAGAACTATGCTCTCTGGCCAGGGCTGTCTCCCCAGCCTGTCAGGCCTTAGAGGGCAATTCCTGTGCTTTCTGCCTCTGCAAGAGCCCAGCCTCAGTGGTCACCAGGAGCAGGGACTGGATGTGAGACTGGGGATGACCCACCACTTCCCCAGGCCTCACATTCCTATCTGCAGAATGGGGTGCTGACGACCCCCTGAGGGTTGCCAAGAGACGGGAATTGAAGGATGAGCGTAGGGGCGGTTTTCAGCACTGCCCGCACAGCGCCTTACTCAGCCTGCGGCCGGGACACCTGGCATCGTGTTCTGTCTTCCGTGATCCCACGTGAACCAGCGTCAGGTGCTGTGACTGTAACAGGTGCCACCTCCTCGGAGTGGAGGGGCCCCGGCAGAGGACAGAGTGACAGGAGGGACCCGGGAGAAGACGAACTCGGTGTCCAAAGAGGAGGGGATGTTTTGTGAATTGGGCTGCAAGACCTTCCCAGAGGAAGATGAGAAACTGACATCTCCTGATGCCAGCACCCCTTCTTGCACAAGGACAACCCAACCCCACCCCTCCTCTTGAACATCACCTTGCAAGGAACCAGTGCTTCCGGGGGAAACTGGGGCCAAAAGTAGCATTTGTGGGAGACGGAATTCCCTAGAATAAATGTTCTGAATCCGGTCTAGGGACTGATCAGCCTGCAAATTAAGGCCCTGAAAGTGAAAGAGTTAACTATCCTGCCCTGAAACTTGAAAGGCAAGGCTCACTTCCACCTGTCCTCCCTGGCCCCCCTGAGTGATCTTTTCAGGAGTTCCTGAGTTCCTGGGCCACACTGGGAGGTGGGGGGAGGGTCCTGCCCACCTCTGTCCTGGCTCTGCCTGGTCCCACTGCAGACCCACAGGTGGTGGTGGCAGAGGCCCCAGGAGAAAGAGCTATCCCACTCCAAGGCTTCCCGCCTTCCTCAGCCCCTGGGGACTGCAGGCATTTTTATTAACAAACATCCAACTTGTTTGCTAGCATTTGCTCTTCCTAAAAGGGCGTGCGTGCATGCTAAGTCGCTTCAGTCATGTTTGACTCTATGCGACCCCATGGACGGTAGCCCACCAGGATCCTCTGTCCATGGGATTCTCCAGGCAAGAACACTGGGGTGGGTAGTCATGTCCTTCTCCAGGGGATCTTCCCACCCCAGGGACTGAACCTGCGTCTCTTATGTCTCCTGCATTGGCAGACAGGATCTTTACACCAGCGCCACCTGGGAAGCCCCTTCCTAAGAATGCACATATGGGAAATTAAAACAGATTAACACACATATACACACACTGCTACGTAATGAGAACATACTACATGGCACAGGGAACTCTACTCAGTTCTCTGTAGTGACCTAAATGGGAAGGAAATTTTTAAAAAGGGCGGGGGGATATGTATACACAGAACTGATTCACTTTGCTGTACAGCAGAAACAAACGCAACATTGCAAAGCAACTATACTCCAATAAAAAAGAATTTTAAAAGCTACCTAAACACTTAAACAAGAAAATAAAATGTGCCATCCGTCTTGAGAGTGGTCTAGTAGCCCTCAGGCAACATCTCCAAAAGGGGCTGGGGTCCGTGGGCCTTCGGGACTGGCTGAGACCATCTCAGAGGGTGACTGGGTGTCTGCCCATTGTTCTGTGAGACTGGGGGCTGCATTTTCCCATCTCCCACGGGGTTGCATGGCCTGACGGTGGAATCGGGATTTGATGTTCAGTGTGCAGGGAACGGCTGGGGTCTTTTGCCCGAGCATCCCCACACCCGACAAGAAGTAGTGTCAGCTTCAACTCAAACACGAACTGCCGTCAGCATCGTGACCAGGCCCTGGGGATGCAAGGCGTATAGTCCAGGTTCTGTCCCTGCTGGGAGTCCACGGGGAGCAGGGGGCGGGCGGGGGGGGGGGGTGGGGCGGTGCCCTAGGGGTCCCGGGTCACAGGCTCCCTAAGGGAAGCAGATGGAGGCTGGAGAGCTGAGACCAATCTGGCCTTGGGGGTTTTAGGCTCACCTCACAGACCTTCCCACCTGAAAGGATCGTTTTGATATGATCTGAAAAGATTTTTCAGGCGCTTTAAAAGCCATCATTCACCTGCTGGGATCTGGTTTAGTGACGTGTCTACCCAGCCTCCTCTGGTTGTACCTGTGCGGCTGGCTTTGCAAACCATTGTTCGGACACCCATTCGGGGGCGCGGTGGGCTAGAGAGCAGGGAAGACTGCGCTTCCCCCACGGAGCGCTCTGCGAAGCGTCCCCCACCCCACCCCTCCGCGCCCCAGTTTCAAGGGTCCGCCTGCCTGGAGCGCAGAACGCGGCGCGAGGAGCGCGGGCGCGCCCTCCGGTGGCCGTCCTCGGAGCTGCAGGCGCGCCGGGCCCCGCGTCTGCAGGATCCGGGATCCAGGCGTGCAACCTGCGGGCTGCGCGCACCTCACCCGGTGGGGTTTATGAGCCCCCGTAATGTCAGCGCAATAATAGCCCCGGAGAGCCATTGCACCACTATTTCCATCCAGAGGAGGGTTGTTCCATCAACTGCTGCAGAGGCCTGCTCGGTAAATGAGCTTTCTTTAAAAAATATATTCACTTGGTTGCCTTGCTAGAGCTCTTTCGGTGCCAGAGGACGTGTCTGGGGCAGCAGGGCCAGTGGGCGCTGGGGACCACCTGAGGGTAGGCAGTGGAGGCCACGAGGGAGCAGTTCCCAGCCGGGCTGGATCCCCGGTTGCTCGGTACCCCTCCCCTCCTGTGGCCCTTTGTCCCTTTCTCCCTGGTGACAGGGGGTGGAGTCATTTTGCTCCCTGGGGGGGAGGGGTTCTGTGCCCACTACCCTGATGCCCACCCGGACCGCAGTGCCTGGCAGTCTCTGCAGGCACCAGGGTGCATTAATTCAGGGAACTGTGGTTACCCAGTTCTGGTCACCCCAAGAAATAGGGTGGACAGTCCAGGGCGATTCCAGGCTGGATGCTCAGGAAGGTCTCTCACCGTGGGAACCAGCCTGGTGGCTGGTGGGGACCCTGGGAGCCCCAGGAGGCAGCAGGAGGCACGCTCCCACCCTCACGCTGTCCTCATTAGGGTCACCGAGTGACTGAGCGGGCCAGGCCGGGCCCGGCTGGGACCCCAGTTGAAAGGGGCAGCAACCCCGCATTCACACAGTTGGGATACAGGTGACCTGGGCACCCCAAACTCCTGGCAGCTGACGGATTTGTCCATGTTCACTACTGTGTTCCATGTTTTTTCACACTTGATGGAGCTTTTTGGCTTCCCAGGAACATGGTTTAGTTCAGTTGTTGCCTGACAGCAGGCGGGGAGGTTGTTTGGGTGGGGGGCACCGCGTAGGGTGAGCTGAGACTGAGCCCCTCCTGCCCCGAGAGTCAGCACCCTGTTCACGTCCCCCACTGCCCCCAAATGCAGTCGCCCTTGGGCTGTCCTTGGAGGACGCGGCCTGCGGGCCTGGCTCCAGGGCCCCCCACACCCCTCCGACCAGGGCACTCGGCTCAGGCTGCTTTCTGGAGGTGCACCCAGCAGGCCAGGTCTGGGTGTAATTGTCTCTAATTAGCATTTCCCACAGATGGAACATTCCCCAAACCCCAGCCTTCAGCTGAGTGGTTCTCAGAAAAGCACAGAAATTATTTTCTACCTTTGAAGACATCAAAGGAAAGCAAAGGAAATTAGCCCATTCTCATCGGTGTCTCTGGGCCAGCTTCACTCTGGCGTCTGGGTGGGGCCCAGCCTTTAGAGGCACAGAGAGGTATCTCTGAACTACATAATCCCTGATGGGAAGATGAGCTGGGGCGGGGGGGCAGAGCTGACCTGCTCGAAGCCCCTCCCAGGCTCCCAAGTAGCCCAGTGGTTCCTCCCCGCTGGGGGCTCTCATGGGCCCCTGGTTACTCAACACCTTACATGTGCTTCATCCCCCCACCTTTGTGCAGACAAATCCCAGGGGCGGAACCGAGTCTAGACTTTGTAAATGTTCAGTGTAGAGCGTAGCACTGCTCATGCAGCTTAAGGTCGTTGTCTGAGTCGGAGAAGTCCCTCAGTTACCGTGACTCAATTCCCCAAATGTGTTTTTTAAGTGCCTTTTTCTGCCAATGTTCTAGACACTGTGGATAGAGACAGGGAAGTGCCTCTGAGCATTTGAAACTTTACTTCTAGTAGAGAGACTGACGCTACACAGATTAAAAGGAAGAGGCTACGGAGCAAAGGGAGCCCTTCTGGTGCACTGATGGTGGGAATGAAAACTGGTGCAGCCACTGTGGAGAACAGTATGGAGGTTCCTCAAACTAAAAATAAAACTAACATGCAATCCTACAGTCCCATTCCTGGGCACAGATCCAGAGAAAACCATAACTTTAAAAGACAAGCGCACCCCAGCGATCACGGCAGCACTGGGTAAGAGCCAAGACGTGAACGCAACCGACATGGCCATCGATGGAGGGATGGATGAAGATGATATGGTACCTGTATACAAGGGACTATTACTCAGCCAGAAAAAGGAATGGATTAATACATTTGGAGCAACATGGATGGACCTAGAGGTTGTCATACTGAATGAAGCTAGCCACACACAGAAAGAGAACTATCGTATGGTGTCCCTTCTATGTGAAATCTCAGAAAAGGTACAAATGAACGTATTAACAAACACAGAAATAGAGTCACAAATATAGAAAACAAACTTATGGTTAACCAAGGCGGGTGAGGGGCGAGGGATAAACTGGCAATTGGAAGACTGGGTTTGACAAATACGCACTACTGTATATAAAATAGACTATGAAGTTGGACCATAAGGAAGGCTGAGCGCTGAAGAATTGATGCTTTTGAACTGTGGTGTTGGGGCAGACTCTTGAGAGTCCCTTGGACTGCAAGGAGATCCAACCAGTCCATCCTAAAGGAGATCAGTCCCGTATATTCATTGGAAGGACTGATGCTGAAGCTGAAACTCCAATACTTTGGCCACCTGATGCAAAGAGTTGACTCATCGGAAAAGACCCCGATGCTGGGAAAGACTGTAGGCAGGAGAAGGGAACGACAGAGGATGAGATGGTTGGATGGTTATCACTGACTCAATGGACATGAGTTTGAGCAAGCTCTGGGAGTTGGTGATGGACAGGGAGGCCTGGTGTTCCCGCAGACATCAGCCCACTTGTGGACCTCCCTCGGGGCAGCATGGCAACCCTCTGAGGCTCCTTCTAGACTTTCCTCACACCAGTCCCTGCCCCTCTTCCCACCTCTGTCTCTCCTACTCTCCTCCTGGGGGCTGCCACATCCCAGAGGAATGTGATCTCCCCCAGATCATCACCTGGGCTGGATTCAAACCGCTGCCTCCTGACACCTCCCTGGTCTCTAGGAAGGTGGGATGTTGGGACAAGGCGGGTCCACAGGCGATGAGGGATGGGACGTGGGAGGCAGGGCCAAGAGACCTAGTTGGGGAGGCATCAGACCCTAGCCTGGGCTAAGCCCAGAGGTCCAGCTTCAAACCCCAAGTTAAGCAATCACTCGGTGTAAAGAAAGCCCATGCCCCAGCCAGAGGACAGGAGACTGGCAGGTCCCAAGCCCCGAGGGGAGGCCGTGCCCACTCCCTGCCTGCTCTCAGCACCCTGTAAGCTGCAGCCCATGCAGGAGGGGGCATGACGAGGAAGATGCTGCCAGCCGCTCCAAGGCTGTTGAGATGAGGTTTTCTGTGCAGGGCCCCAAATCCGTGCTTCATTTGCCCTGGAAGTGCAGGAGAGCCAACCACCTCCCCACAGTCTGTAGACGGTGAGTGGGCTCAGGCTATCATCCTGTGATCTGTCGTCACCAGTGGCCCACTCAGAGTGACCCTCTGTGACCACCCTGGAAGAGTGGGTGAAGCCAGTGCCGGGTGCAGAGACAGGGAGGGCGTGATGGACGCAACTGGCCACTCCTTGCCCCAACATCCCACAGAGAGAGACAGCTCTCCCTGGCTCCAGGGGTCCTCTGTCTGTGTGTCCTTGTGTGGGTGTCCGTGTGTGTGTGAGAGACGGTTGGGGGAAGGTGCTGTCCTGCCTCTGATACTTGCATGCCTTTCAGTCGTGTTCTCTGCACAGGGCAGGCCTGGCTGGCAGGAACATGCACTTGAGCCATGAGCCCAGACATGCCCTCACGCACAGTGTGGGGATGCCAAGCTCACCTCCCTCTGGGCCGTCAGGTGGGACCCGAACCCCGAGAGGAGGTGAGTGCAGAGTCCAGAGGGAACATTTCTGATGTGTAGGGGGAGCCAGTTTCAGATCCAGCGGAGCTGGGTAGGTTTCTGGCGGAGACTGGCGTGAGAAGGAAGGACCATTCCCAGCACTGCAGCCTGGAGAGGAAGTGAGGGGCGGGTCCTCCTCCTCAACAGGCGGTGCTGAGGGCCTGCAGCACCGCCAGGCGCCACCAGAGGGCGCAGCCCTGCACCGAGAGGCTGAGCACAGGGTGTCCGGCTCTGACTGCAGCTGCGTTCAAACGGCACGGAGCCGAGGTGGGCTGAGATGGGGAGAAGGGACCACAGCCAGCCTCGGCTCCCTGAGCGCCCGGCCTCTGTGGAGTTAGGGAGACAAGCGCTCACGGAGGAGGGACTGGGACTCGGTCCTCCACGGGCCCTGCAGGGTGTCCCCAGAGGCGTGCTCACAGTGCCTTGAACTGCAGCGGGGATTCTGTGGTGACACTCAGGTCAGTCCTCACAACAGCCCTTAAGACGGGCATCACCCCGTTTCCAGGTGAGAAAACAGGCTGCCCAGACGTATGGCCGGCCAGCAGTCATGCATCCACCTCTCAGTAGCTGACAAGGGACTCGAAATCAGAAACCTGCGGATGGAGTCAGAATTCAGCGCGCTGGTCCTCATAGCCTTCGAGGCGTCTCAGCCGTGATGCAGACGCTGAGGCCGATGAGAGGGGGTTCCTGGTGTGGAGGAGGCTTGCCTCCAGCCCTCCAGCCCTGGAAGTGGTCTCCCCAAGAGATGTCACCTGAGATGGGGGGATATGAGCTTATCCACTGAGGTCATTGACCTTAATGCTCCAGCTGCAGTGTCCACGGAGGGGACACACACACACACACACACACACACACACACACACACATACACACTTGCACAAATATGAGCTTCCCTGATGGTTCAAACAGTAAAAAATCCTCCTGCAATGCAGGAGACGTGGGTTGGATCCCTGGGTGGGGACGATCCCCTGGAGGAGGAAATGACAACCCACTCCAGTACTCTTGCCTGGGAAATCCCATGGAGAGAGGAGCCTGGTGGGCTACAGTCTGTGGTTCACAAAGGGGTCAGACATGACCGAGCATGCACTCACTATGCACACACACGTACATACGAGTGTGTACTCATAGGGGCCACAGGAGGGGTTGGAAATGCACTTCCTGACTCTGACACTTGCTGGCTGTGTGAGTTCATAACATCACCTCTGATGCTCCACATCTAACAGAAGGACCCTAAGACCTTTCAGAGTTTTCATGAGCATTGGTGAAATGGAGCAGGACCTTGTCACTCATGGCCTCAGCCTGTCTTTTGTCTGTGGAAAGATTTGAGCCAAAAAAAATAAGTTTAACCAGAGAAGTGAGAACTTTCAAAAACAAAGGAAAACAGTCAAAGGAAATCAAATAGTAAGAGCTTAGTCATTAACCATAATCAAGGACCGTTACTTCCTTCTCCAGGGCTATAGATAATATTCTGAGCCATATCCTGTGAGTTGTCTTTAGATGCTGAAACCTCCACCAGGTGGAGAAGTTAGCTACATGAGGACCAGACTATAGCCATGAGGGAAGCTGCCACAATTCTGAGAACTGGCCTCAAGAAATAGAAACAAACTTATCCTAGAAGTGAAGATAAACTGTACCTAAAACAGTCTTGGTGACACTGATCAGACTGCTGATGACCAACTTCAAGATGACTGTCAGAGCTGACTGTGCTGTTTCTGCAGGTAACCGCCTCCCTCCATCTAAAAAGCTCCTGCCTACTGTCAGTGAGGGGGAGTCGGCCACTGGACAGGAGCCCACCCTCTCTGCCCCAGGTGCCGGCACCCAAAATAAAGCAAACTTTTCTTTCCACCAGCCCAGCCCCTATTGGCTTTTGAGCAGCAAGCAGCTGGATCCACTCTCCGTTACACCCGGGGCCTCCCTCCGCAAAGGGCTTGACCCTTGGTGAACGCTCAGTCCCCATGGCCAGTTCTTGTGCCCCAACCTCAGAAGGTCAAGCTGAACAGAGGCAGGCTGGGGACGCTAGGTCTAGCCACCGGGCCGGCAGCCCTACCCGGTCGGCTCGCTCTTGTTTTCAACCCAGCATTTTACAGATTTTTCAATTTCCCCCTCTGATTCTGGCTTCAGGCTGCCTTGCTGGTGTATTAATAATAAATTACAATGTATCGCGCAGGTCTAGCTCTTTGCTATAGTTTACTAAGCACTTTTACCTACAATACGCCACTTAATTCTCATGACTGCCGTGAGGCAAGGAAGCCACAGGTCTCAGGAGGCAGAGGACGGGCACAAGCTCAGAATTCACGCCTTGGCGGTCCCTCCCCTGCCGGCCAGGATGGCCAGGGTCCTGGCCCACCAGCGCACAGGTAGCCTTCTGTCCTGCTGACCCTGACCAGGTGCGGCACTCCCACATGCAGAGCTGTCTGCTGGACATGCGAGCAACGTTTGAAAAGCACCAGGTACTACCAGTCCATCTGTCGTCTTCAAAAACGTCAGTGTCAGGACGGATGGAGGCTAAGGAGATGTGAGGATGCGTCCAGCCACGGGGACGGTCAGCGGTGGGGCCCTTGTGACAGAGGGGAGACTTGAGACAGACTGTGTGTGAGCCGACAGTGGACGCAGCCGGCATCTGCGTAAACTTCCTGAACTTGATCACTCCTCTGTGATTACGGATTACGTAAGAGACCGTGTGGTTCCAAGAAGCTGCAGAGCCAGTGAGGGTGAGAACTGCTCGTATGCTATTCATGTTACTTTTGCAAAGGTTCAAAACTCTAAAAAAATGTGCAATGGGCAGATATCTCGAGCAAACATATGTCTCTGATAACCAGCGTGCTGCGTGAAAGCCCATCAAATTTAGTTATAGAGATCATTCTGTAATTCTAAATCATAGAGTCGTGAAGGCCGTTTGATCAGATCCGCTTGCCCTTTCCCATGCGTGCACGAGCGTGTAAATGCACGTTCACAGCCATGCACACCCAGTGCAGGAAGAACTCCAAGGCACTCCTTCACCTCTGTGGGCACCTCTGACCTTTACGTTTATTTTATATCGAGCTAATGGGGTTGCTAAGAGTCGGACACGACTGAGCGACTTCACTTTCACTTTTAACTTTCATGCATTGGAGAAGGAAATGGCAACCCACTCCAGCATTCCTGCTTGGAGAATCCCAAGGATGGAGGAGCCTGGTAGGTTGCCGTCTATGGGGTCGCACAGAGTCGGACACGACTGAAGCGACTTAGCAGCAGCAGCAGCAGCAATGGTTCCCATCACGTGAGCCTATTGTCTCTACTGGACGTGCTCATATAGAACACAGCTCATCCCAGAGTATTTGAAAACAGCTATGTGTCCTCAGCATCTCCTTTTTCTCAGTGTGTCTCCATAGTTTTGCATATTTTAGAACCAGCATGGACCTTGGAGCCTTCCCAGAGTCTCCTGTGGAAACTCAGATTCTGGGGGCCTCTCTGTTGGTCCAGCTCTTCTACTGTAGGAGATGCTGGTTTGATCCCTGGTCAGGGAACTAAGATCCCACAGGTCATGGGGCAGCCAGGCCCACGTGCCGCAGCTGAAGAACCCTGCATGCCAAAGAAAAAAGCAAAACCTCAAATTCCCCAGAAGAGAAAGGGGCTCGAGCCCAAGGCTGTCATTACAAATGTTGGCCGTGTCAGTGTCCCCCGACTGAGTGATACAAAGCAGCTCGGTAAGCGCCTAAGAATCAAACCAATGAACCAAGTTTCTCTGCCGGAGCTCTCACCCCATTGCTAAATAGTAGAGCAATCAAAACCCTCGAAGATTGAGTGTCTGGGTCCAGATTCCAGCTCATTAGGAGCCAAGCCAAGGTCTGAGCTTTCCCTTCCCAGAGCAGGGCCTTTCCTGGGAGGGTGCTTGGACTGAAAACACACTCCATTCAAACTGAGTCACCTCCACAGGAGAGGCCACGTGAAGCCACAGCCTATCTGCTGACTGGTGGACCTGCTCCTGAATCAAGCCCCCAGTGGGATGTCAGCAGAGGTGGGACTATGGGTGGAGGGTGATGGTGAGTGATGCTTGGGCTGTGGGGCTAGAACTGGGTGTGGGCATTATCTCTTCCAGGATTCGGTAGCTGTGAGAACTGAGAAAGCCACTCAACTTCCTGGGGCCTCAGTGTCCCCACCTGTGACGCTGAGATAAAATGATCTCCCTTCCAGGGCTGTGATGAAAAACTGAAGGAAAGTAAATGCAAAGCTATGTGGGCTTTCCAGGTGGCGCTGGTGATAAAGAACCCACCTGCCAATGCAGGAGGTGTCAGAGACGTGGGTTCAGTCCCTGGATGGGGAAGGGCCCCTGGAGAAGGGCGTGGCAACCCACTCCAGCATTTGCCTGGAGGATCTCCTGGACAGAGGAGCCTGGCAGGCTATAGTTCACAGGATCACAAAGAGTCAGACACAACTGAAGTGACTTAGCATGCACGTGGGCCTTAGTAGGCACTCAGCAGTTGTTAATGGATGTGGCCACCATTCCGGAAACATTATAAATGATGCAAATTTGGCAAAGGTCCACTCTGTGTTTTCGGCTATATAAGAAACAAATTAATTATGATAATAACATCAACGAAAGCACATCGTAGTCAGTAATAAGAATTTTAAAATGTGTTGGAAAAACAACCCATGATATATTGGGAAAAAGCCAAGACAACCAGTAGACAAACTGTGGCCAAACAGATGAGCTTCTGTGCTGTTTAATACACTTAATAAAACAGTGTAGCTTCCTGAAACTGCTGTCTTGCCAAACCGAAATATCCCAAGGGCTTAAACAGAAAAGATGAACGGCTCTGTTCATCTTATACAAGAACTGAAGTCTGTGTGTGAGACGGTCCCATTGGCGACCAGGAGGCGAGGGTCGGGGGTGAGAGCTGGTGTTTGCTCAGCTCACGGGGCTAAACGTTTTAAAGACTGATGAACCTATGCTCAGGGCAGCAGTGGAAATGCAGACGTAGAGAACAGACTTGTGGGCACTGTATGGGAAGGAGAGGGTGGGATGAATGGAGAGAGTAGAATGGAAACATATACATCGCCATATGTAAAACAGATAGCCGGTGGGCATTTGCTGTGCAACACACACGGGTGGTGGTCTGCGAAAACCTAGACGGGTGGCATGGGGTGGGAGATGGGAGGAAAGTTCAAGAGGGAGGGGTCGTGTACACCTCTGGCTGATTCATGTTGATGTATGGCAGAAACCAGCACAATATCGTAAAGCAAATACCTTGCAATTAAAAAATTTTAAAAAAAGATTATTTAAACTTAAGTCTTGTCTCTACAAGAATAAGAGAGAGAGATTCTTGCTACACAAAGAGTGAATTCAGAGAATGGTAACTTTTTAAACACAGTTCATACTGGAGAGCTTTCTTTTCATGCAGTAAGTGAGTGAACTGTATTAAGATGCAGATGAAAGGAAAAAACATAAGAGCAAATACCACCAACCGTGCCCCGAATTCAGAGCGCAGGGTGCCGTCCGCCCACCAGCATTCTTGGGTGCAGGTCTGCGGTGGGATTGAGCTTAGGTGTCTGATGATCACAGCCCCTGGAAAGGTTCCCTCGCTCACCACTCTCAGAGATAACATCACAAGTCGCAGACTGGAAGTCAGCCTGGGAATGACAATGGGGATGTTCTTGCAGACAGGGGAACAATAGGTCTGGTTCTGTTACACTGAGCTAACACCGGATTCATCAGCAATAGAGAAAGCCTGTCATAATAGCAGTGAATGAGCTTAATGCAATGGAGCAACCCCATACAAAGCGCCCCACCACCCCCAGACTGATCAGTGATTCACCGGCTCTCTGAGGCCTCCGCCTCTCTCAAGGACTGCTGAGACCTGATGGCTGTCCCGTTGGAAGGGAGCAGAAGCACCGTGCATTTACAGTTTGTCCTTTTGCAGGTAATGAGACTCAGACCCTCAAAGGACATGGAGCTGTTAAATCACAAAAGACGGTACCAAGCTCTGGAAGGACTTGCATTCCTACTATAGCTTCCTCTTCTCTGGGAGCATGCCAGCCAGCCCAGGAGTGACCAGATGTCTTGTCTGGAGAAGGGAGGCTTTTAGGAATGGCTCATTTTTTCAATTAGGATCATTTTCTGGCTCTAATTCAAGCAGGGCCCAAGCAACTCCTGCAACATACAGGCTTCTATGGGAATCCGAATGTGGAATGTGGGGTGGCAGTACTCGCTCTGACCACAAGAGGGCGCCAGTACCCCATGCTAGGGTACTTCCTTACCTGATCGCCCATACAGCATGTGTATATTTATTTTCAATGAGGTCAGGAGTATCAAGGTTGTAAAATAACATATTTTCACTTGTTTTCTTCCTACATCTCAGACATAGCTTTTCTGAAGTCAATTATCTCCCTGAGATGCTGTTCTCCCCACCCCTGTTCTCTCTGAGCTGCCTTTCAACATATCAGAGTCTGACACCAACAGACCGAACTGGGGGGGTGGGGGGGGTGTAGTTTCCCTGTTCGGGTGTTTTGTTTTAAAAGGCAATCTGCAGACGTGAGGCCTCTGTTCTCCAGCCCCGTGGGTGAGGCCTAGAGAGGTGAAGGCTGTGATGGTGCCTGGGGAGGAGACGGGGCTCAGCTGGGAGCCCCCCGAACAGGGCCTCCAGCTCTGTTTATCTGGCGATGCTCTGGGTGAGGGATGGAGGAGTATTTCTGGGGAGGTCCCAACAGAGGCCAAGAGGGGAGCAATGGGCAGACACCCCCAGAATGCTCTATGTCGGTATCTGGTGCCGCACTTAAATGGAGGCTTTGCCCAGAGCTGGGTGACCAGGATGGTGAGGAGGAGGGAGGAAAGATCATGCGTGTTCACACACACGCACTTACACATACAGCACACACTTACACACACAGGCACGCATACACACCCACAAGAGGGTGATGACTTGTGGCTCTCACAAAGCACAGATCTGGAGCCTGGCTGACAGCTGGGAAACGCGCGGTCCAAAGGCCACACGCTCCCTTCGGGGCTGCCACTTCTGGCATTCAGAGAAGGCCGCCCCCGGCTTCCATGTCCTCCGAGGCCCTAGGGATCCCATGGATCACTCCGAGCCCCACCCGCTGCTCACTCGGGACCCCTGAGCTGCCCTGGACGAGTGTGCCTGGATCACCAATCGCGCAGTGGTCGGTGGGTCACCTTCTGGTCCATCACATCCCCACAATTCATCTCAGAAACCCTGTCCATCCTCTCATCTGTCTAGATCTATTTTTAGGCTTCAAATAACAGTAGCTTCTTAATCGAGTGTGTGGTGAGCTTCTCTGTTCTGAGGGAAAATCTCACCACACAGCCTTACTTTTGGGGCTGGGAAGAGGCGGTCGGAGGGCGTCCATGGGCATTTCAGTTTCATAAACCTCTCCTGAGCTCCTGCCAGGTGGCAGGTGAACAAAAACCTAAAGAGGATCATGTCCATTCCCTAAGAGTTCTGGGACTCTAGTGGACAAGAAAAATAAACACCAACACTGACGTCCCAGTAAGGCCATCCTAGAGCAATGGGGACAAAGACGGCGAGCTGGGGTCAGGAGGGCACGGCTCCTGAGGCCAGCAACTTCTGCCATCAAAGGTGCCGCATTCCACAGTCCCTGGGCCTCGACCTTCAGAGGGGCCTCAGCCCCAAAACTGAGCAATAGCGCTGCCTCAGCCAGCCTCTCTGTCTTCATTCAGGACTGGGCTCTCTGCATTTCTGATGTCGTTTTGATCAGCTACTGTTGATTAGCAGCATTTCGTCACCTCTGGTGACTTCCAGATTTGCTCCAGCCTTAACTTCTTACACCTCTGACTCCTGGCCAGTCTCACAAGCCAAGCCGCTTGCCAGCCCCGTCATGTCACAGAGATGCCCTGTCCAGCTTGGGCTCTGGTATGTGTGTGGGGGAGGTGGGGTGTTGGTGAGGGTCCCTCGGGCCCCACCCACCGCACCACCAGTTGTAGAGTTTAGAGCGATTTCACCGCCTCGTCTGCAAAGCCCAGAGCTGACAAGCCGAGTGAAGCAGGAGCCATGAATTAGTCCCTGAACATGCAGGTGATTTAGACGGAAGGAGATGGAAGGGGACAGGTGCCCGGCCCTCCATAAATACTGTGCAGCCGCCAGGTGGGCTGCGGGGCGGAGAGAGAGGCCAGATAAGACCCCCGGGAGCAGAGGGGGCGGGACTGGCCTTCCAAGCTGATTACATCTCTGCCCAAGGGGGCAGAGACAGCTCCACCTTGCAAGTCATAAAGCTGCTGAGGGCAGAGCTCACCTGGACAGGCAGAGAGCCAAGCCCTACTCAGCAGAGCCTTCAGCAGAGCCTTCTATGGGGGCCCTGGCCCTTTTGTGTGGAGAGAGCGGGGGGACATGGAGGGTGAGATACAGGTGATGGGCATTCAGAAAACTGAGCAGAGAGAAAGATCAGAGAGGGGTGGGAAGGGGGCCGATGAGAGAGAGCTGGAAGGGGAGGGGCTGGGGTTCCAGCACTTCTGGGACCCCCGGGCCCTCGGGGTTAGCATTTAGCTGGACACCTACACAGCCTACATCTGACCTATGACATCTACACAAGCCCTCAGGGAGGGGCTTTGGTCTCCACTCCTTGCACTGCCCGGGCAGGTTCAGAAACATCTAGTGACCTGCCGTGTCCATAGTAGCTCAGGTGCCCACCTTGCTACGCCCCCCAGCTTCCAGCACGGAGACCTCGCTGACCCTGTGGGCCCCTCCACAAGGACCCAAACAGCAGGATTCCCTTCTTCCTTAAGGCTGAGTAATATTCCGCGGTATGGATACACCGTGTTTCCTTTACCAATTAATCCCCTGTGGACATTTAGCTCCTTTCCACATCTTGGCTACTGTGAATAATTCTGCCGAGAATACTATCCTAAGTAAGATAATCTGGACACAGAGAGACAAATACTGCACAATCTGAAATAGTGGAAGCCACAGGGAGGCGGATGTGGGGAGATGCTGGCCACAGCTTGCAGAGTTTAGGTTATCAAGATGAGTGACTTCCGGAGACCTGGTGTATAGCAAGGTGACTCCAGTTAACGGTATCCTATCCCGCACTTGGAATTTGCTAAGAGCAGATCCTAAGGGTCCTCATCACACACAACATGGTTGCTGTGTGAGGTGATGGATGCCTTAGTTAGCTTGATTGCGAGCATCCTTCCACAATGTATTCATACATCAAAGCATCAGGCTGTACACCTTCCGTATATATAAATTTCATCTGCCAATCACACCTCAAAACAGACTTCCCAGGTGGCGCTAGTGGTAAAGAACCCGCCTGCCAACGCAGGAAAACTAAGAGATGCGGGTTCCATCCCTGGGTCAGGAAGATCCCCTGGAGGAAGGGAAGGCTACCCACTCCAGTATTCTGGCCTGGAGAATCCCATGGCCAGAAGCGCCGGGCAGGCTACAGTTCATGAGGTTGCAAAGCGTCAGACACAACTGAAGCAACTTGGCACGCACACAGGCACACACAAAGCTTAAAAAAATAAAAGCTCATTTTGGAGCAGTAAGAGGCGGGTGGAGGGGAGGAAGCCGGGGAGTGGCCCTGGCAGTCCTTTCCCAGGCCGGGTCCCCTCCTTCTGCCCAGACAGGCTGACTCCGGGGACCCTGTACAGCCTCTCCCACCCCCACAACCGCAGAGCCGGTGATGAGCTGACAGAGAAGCTGCCCAAAGCAAGCCCTGCCTCCCTGGCAACCCTCCTACAGCTCCCAAAATGCGCAAGAGGTGGACAGCCGCAGAATCACAGACAAGTGCAGGCAGTTGTTCTTTAGTACAAAAAAGAAAGAAAAAAATTAGATTTTGGCAGCAAGATTCTTGTTTCTATATTTCCCCCCCCCATGGGTTCACTTTGCGTAAAGCCCAAGAGCCCAGTTTTTGTCCAAAGGGGAGGCTGGAAGAGGAGAGGGCACTTTTGGGGGCATCCATCTTCTCAGATGATGCAACCCAATGTGATCACTTAATAGCAACTCGTTTTAATAGCCTACAAATGAGAAGTCGGAGACAATTAAAATTCATTCCCAATTAATTGGTTTTTTCTTCTCTCATTACCAAGAGTTGCCAGTCAGATAACAACCAAGCCTTAGAAACAAAGCCGCCTGCAGCCTCTGCTTCGATGGTGCTACCTGGAAGGAGGCTCGGAAACTTCCAGCCTCTGGGCTTCAGACTCCCGGGTCTGCAGCAAAGGATTCCTAGCACCTCCGTGGGCAGGAGGGAGCAAACATCCTTAGAAGCTCAGGAACCTCTAAGCCGTGAAGTCACGGACAAGTTTATTACCGGACGCTGCCGAGGACTTTTTTATAGTTTTTAATTCCGGCTTATTTACTTTTGGGAGTAATGGCCGCAGCAAAGCACATTTATTACTGACTCCGTCTCTGCTCTGGTTCCAAGTGAAGGCCTCCTCCCTCTCCTCCCTTCCCTTCTGGGCACCTCCCAAAATTCCAGCTGATAACCAGCCTGAGATGACAGCCCCTCAAGGGCTTGGCATTCGCCCCCTGGGGACATTGGCAGGCAGGTGCCTCTCTCTCCCTCATCCCTGCTCCAAGAGAACTGCCCCCAATGCTCCATGCCCTTGCCAGCTCTGCAGCCTTGAAACTACATCACAGCGTGTGCTGACGGCATTCACCCAGCACTTAATAGGTGCCAACCTGACTTAACCCTCACCAAGAGCACTCTTACCCAGAGGCCTCACTCTCAGCAGTTCTCTGATCAAGCAAACAAATAAGCGAAACAACAGGCTAAGTAAGTTTTCAAACACAGAGAGCCGGGACAGAAACTTAGCTGACCCCTGTTTCTCTATTCCCTCACAGTTTTGATCTCTAGCTCTCTTTTAGGATGCTGGAGTCACTGGGAAAATCCTGATCTTGCCCTCTCTCTCTTTGACGTGGGAGAACAGTCCTGTTGAACTCTTGGCCTCATCTGGCTCTAATGGCCCTGAGTGGATGGCTCTGAATGGCCAAGCCAGAGAGACAGAGAAGCTGCAGGTCACAGAGAGGCCGGGCTGGGACGAGACCCTGAGATTGCAGGAGATTTGAGAATGGGCCACTTTAGAGAGCAGGGCTGGTCCCCAGGCTCTCACCACCAGCCAGTCTCCCCAGGATCCGAGTTCTCAGTGAACCTTTACTTTATTGTTATTGTTATTGGTTGAAATGCCTGTGATAACTGGGAGATATTTCTTAGGAAGCCAAATAATGGGATGCATTTCCAGCCTGGCTTTATAATTAATGTTTGCCTCATTTATCTTTCGTGGAAAGATTATTCTGACTAACGAGGTTCTGGGCCACTAATTCATTACACTGCCTTGTCACTTCCTGCTCCTTCTTATTACCCAGAAATAGACTCATTAGTCAGAGTTCAATGACAGGGAGAAATTGTCTTCGTTAATTTAATTCCCTCACTCATTCTGGGCCCCATGTTTGTCCGAAATTGGGGACAAGAAGGGGGAAACATTCATTGTCTCAAGTCTTTGCTTCTGTCTCATTATCCCTTCCACCTTGCTCCTGTTCAACAAGAAAAAGGCCTGGACAGCTCAGAGAAGTGGCCACACAGGCATTGGCCTTTCTCAGCTCAAAGCTGTAAGTGATCGGTGAGGGGACATAGTCCGAGGATTTAGAACCTTGTAACACATAATTGAGGTGCTGGGGTTTTTTAACCTCTATTCTCAACTTGTAACATATAATCGAGGTGCTGGGTTGTTTTTTTTTTTAAAAAACCTCAGTTCTCAATTTGTAGCACTTCCTAGAAGGGAGTTCGTAGGAATACCCAGGCATTGTCTCCAATAGTAAATATACATATATATTAGCATTTACTATATAACTTAATATAATATTGAGACATAATTATATAGAATATTGATATGTAATGTATCTTATATATTACACATTATGTACAGATTGTGCCCAGGCAGGTATAGAGAGATGACACCGCGTCTATATTATACTGGGACTTAGACAGACATGAATTCGTGTGGGCGCTGTGTGTCTTTACTGCAGATGCTCTGTATCTCTGAGCTGTACTTTCTCACCCACAATACAGGAATGCCAGTAGCTATCTTTTGTTTCCTTGAGGACTGAGCTCCATGAGGCAGCAGAGCAGTTCATGCAGTGTGCTAGGACTAAGAACTTGGAGCAAAGGTGCTCTTGGGGTTAAACTAATCCAGACTCAGGCAGTGGGAAGGGGAATGTCTTCAAGCAGAGCTCTGGAGCTGGTGCAGGCGGAAATGGCCAAGGATGCCCCGGCCCACCCAGAGTGTCTGAGCGGAGCTCTGCAGGCTCAGGGCATGGGTACCAGTGGGAATGTCAACTAGGACTCCTCAGCTGTCACTCGGCCTCTGCCTGGAGGTCACGGGCTTCTTCCCATCAGGGCAGCAGAACTGTGTGTGTGTGCTGAGTGTGTTTACCCATCCTGAGATCCGCCGACCTGGGAGGGTGTGCTATGGGCAAGGCTCCACGTCCAAACAGACCAGGACACTGGCAGAACAGCTGCCCACCCCCCACCCTTCAATGCCTGTGTGTTTGTGGTGCACGATGTGTTCACACTCAATATCTCACCCTCGGTGATGTAAATAGTTATAAGTGAACACTTCAGGCTTGGCCACAGTCATCTACAAGTTTCGTGTAAATAGAGGAACACCTGGAGATGAATGGAGGCAGGCTGGGGATGGGGTGTGGACCTGTCATGACCTGTGATCGAGGCAGTCTTTCTTCCCAAGCCAAGAAGGTTGAGATCCGACAAGCGTCAATCAAGGGGGTGACAAGTGGGAAGTTCACAAGTCTCCGTTCAGACCCTGGCTTAGAGGTTGATGAATTCAATGATCTCAGGCACAGAGCCCTGAGACTAGCCTTGTTTTTTTAATCACCAGATAAAAAGGCCAGGTTAAATGAAGTGTGCTGGGTGAAAGTTTAGCACAATGCCTAGCACACACTAAAACCACAATATTATATATACACTTGGTTTTTAACCCTATCACTATTAAGAGAAGTAATAAGAAGTAGAGAAATGGATGTTGAGCATTATGCTACAACATTTCTTGTTCATTATCAATCAGCTCTCAACACAGCAGTGAGATACATGTCAAACTTATTCTACAGATGAGAAAAGTGGGGATTAAAATGGTAACTAGCCAAAGGTCAGGAGAATGGGGGACAGGGATTTGACCTGTGAGTCTGCCTATTTTCTACAGCCCATGGGAGCTTCTGTTGTTTCCAGACACCTGCACTGATTCTTGCCCTGACTGGGTTCTCCTGCATGGTCCTCTGTAAGACGCGCCTCAGACTGGGTGGCTTAAACAGCAGAAATTTACTTCCTCATAGTTCTAGAGGTAAGAAGTCCAAGATCAAGGTGTCTAGGGGGTCAGTTTCATTCTGAAGCATCTCTCCTTAGCCTGGAGATGGCGGTGTTCTCCCTGTGTGCTCATCTGTGCGTGTCTGGCTCCTAATCTCTTCTTGTAAGGAAATCAATTAGATTGGACAATGGCCCACTCCTATGACCTCCTATTTACTCCTATTGGCCTGAACTACCCCTTAAAGGCTCTGTCTCCAAAGACAGTCACATTCTGAGGGACTGGGGGTGAGGGCTTCAACATATGAAGTTCACAGGGGACACAAGGTACCCCACAATAGTGGCTGCAGGTTTCCGATAAAGCGCTATGTCCTTCACTCGCCCTGGGATCTATGCCTGGCTTTTCACATCTGTGCAGTGACTGTGTATCTAAAGTCTTTTTTGTCCCATGGTACTAAAGAGGCTTTTCCTCTGAATGCTCAGGCAAATGTCAGGATTAAGAGCCCTCGCTCCAGAGCTTAGAGGTGGAAGGGTTGTGTAAGAGGTGGCCGCCCCAAGAGTCAGCCTTCAGGGGAGGTCCTCCCTTAATCCCCCTGAGGCCAGGAGGGACTGTGTGGATGCCACTGGCAGACACAGAAAGCACTGGGAGCCCAGTTTCCCCAATTGCATGCGGGGTCCCTGAACATCGTCTTCAGAAAACAGTAGCATGGCTCCTGTCCCTGGTGCCAACTAGATGCAGGAAGGGCATGAGGTCTGGGAGACCCCGGCAGCTGCAGGAACTCTAAGTGGGTGCTGAGTGGCTTCAGTCCCTTGTTCACTTCCCTCCTTTCAATTGGTCATGAAAGTCGGTGACCTGTGTAAGAAGGTGGCTTTTAAATATTGCTGGAAAAAGAAAATGTTCTAATCCAAAAGAATGATGTAAGAGAGCCAAACCTACCTTCCGACTAACTCCCTCCTATAACCTTTGGCTTTGGGGGGTAATGAACTTCATCTCATATCCACTAGGTTGGTTTTGTTCTACTAAGGTGCTCAAATTAACATATAGGAAGGAGAGACGGGAATGGAAACGTGTGGCCTGCACATTCATTTGGTACCTGGCGCGTGGGGGCAGACAGCTGGAGAGAGGGGGAATTTAATTTCCTGGGGCCCGCATGTCTCTGAGTGATTGGCAGGCTAATTTTGCTCTCCACTAGGCCTGGTATTGAAAGGAAGGGAAGACTCAGGAAGCTGCCAAGAACTGTTCTTTACTGTTGGCAAAAATTCTAGACTTCATCAGAAAACTCGGCAAGAACTCGGCTTAGAGATCTGAGGAGCCAGGATGGAAGGGGACGTTCAGGTAAGGATGATGGGCAGGTATGGTTAGAGCATCCTTTCCCAGGAGCCGTTCTCCAGTGGGGTCCCCTACTTAGCTTTTGAAATAGTGCTGTACTTGATATGCCTTTGTGATGTGAGAGGCTCAGAGAATTAAATCAATTGCCTGGAGTCACACAGAGATTTAATGGCAGATTCAGGCCTCAAACCCCAGTTCTGCTACATCTGCCCAATTCTTTTTGTTGCTCTGTGCTGGCTCTTGCAAGGCCATGTTCAGAAGGTGCCTGCTTGGTCCAGAGTTGGATTGATCGAAAGAGCTAGAAAGGAGAAGCCCAGTTTAAAGGTTTAAAGGTTCCCCTCCCCGCCACCCTGTCCTCTTCTGGGAGAGTTTAAGTGCTCCATGTGATACACAACAGTTAAAACCACGGCTATCATAGCAAGAGAGGTACAGCATCAAATTCAGGTTCAAGGTCAAGTGACCTTGGGCAACATTGTCTCGCTTCCTCATTTGTAAAAAGAAGATGATAACACCAACATCATAGGATCGTTTTGAAAATAAAATATGAGAGAACGGTTTCGCATGGTGTCTGAAATTCAAGAAGGTTAGCTTTAAAGGAATGTCACAGAATGGTCCTTGTCAGAAATGTGGGACTTCCTGCTGGCCTCAAAGCAGGCCTTGCAAAGGTGGAAAGGAGGGGCTGTGGAATTTGACCCCTCACACTCATCACTGCCTTCTGACACCCAGAGACCCCAAGGTCCGAGAAGCAAAAACTCCACCCAACAACCTGTCCCTCCTTTCCAGAGCTGGTGCAGATGGACAGAGTGGTCAAGGAAGGCCTTGGAGCCCAGAGGGGAGAGAAGAACAGGGAGGGAGGTCAATGGTGGACCCACATTGTTAACTGTTGCCTGCCCCTCCACGGGGCACTCAAGACTAGAAGGGAGGCGTACAATAGATCCCAAGGCCAAGGAAGAAACTGGCTTTCAGGGACCAGGCTGTGCAGTAAATACAGCGACTGGACCAGGTGATGGGGAGGTGATGGGGGAGAGCACCAGAGTGTGTGGGGTCTTGGGGAACAGGAGCGATAGAGGGCAGAGCTGGTTCTCAGAAAGATCTTTGCTGCTTGTCACCTTTCAAAGGCAACATCGCAGCTTGGTGGTTTTGCATCTGAAAATATGCATTTGTGTGCTGCGTGTGCAAGTGCCGGCATGTCTGGGGATGTGTGTGTGTGCGAGCATTGCCCGTTCATCCTCCGATTCCACAGGGCACATGCGTGCTGCCAGTGTGCCGTTTATAAGGCAGGTGCAAATGGAATTTTATCCTCCTGGTTCCGAGAGTCCCAGCATATGGAAACTATTCAAATACATCCATTGTACTTATATACCCTGTGGAAATGTTTCCTGTAAAATTAACATATACTCCATTACCTCCTTATTAACAGAAAATTCAAAGGCACTGACTTCATCCACTCCAACAGCCTGGCTTCTCAGCGGCCCTTCCCTCTGAGCCCACAAGTCAAACTAAGGGGTCCAAAGGGGAAGCCTGGGGTGAATGCAGTCCCTTCCCACCCAACCAATATCTGCCATCTGCATAAAAGGCAAACTACAAGATGACGAAGGATTATGTCACAGCCCTTATTCTCTTGACAAATTCTAAAAGAAGATGAATTTTCCAGCAAAGTCAATCATTCAATCAACCTTGATCCAAAGGTAAAATCTGCTTTTTGTGAACAAGGGGCCCTAGAAAGCCCTCTAGCTTAGAACCCCACCTTGTGTTGCCTGCCAGGCAAGATGCTAGCGTTGCTTCTTGACTGCAGTTACTTTGCATTTTCAAAGCAGGGCAGGGTGAACAGAGCTCTCTTTTGGACTAGGATCCCAATAGATGCAGCCTAATTTTTCCCATTTTTCAGGGCAAACACCAAGAAGTTTACTTGGCTTGTCTACATCATTGAAAGTGCAACTGGGATCTTTGGGCATTCAGTGAGAATATAATAAAAGACCTCAAGATTGGGATAGGATGTCATGAAAAGAGATACACAGTCATTTTCCATATAGAAACAATTTCAGAGAAGGACGTTGTATTTTGAGTTTTCTTTTTTTGTTTGTTTTCTTTGTTGAAATGGAGGAAAAGAGAATTAACCCACAGTGTAGCAAACATTTAGACAGGGCATCAAATAGCTTAAATAACAAATTCTAGTATTTTTGCCTCTTTCTAACATTTCTAAGGTCTTCAGATTTGCCTCCCGTGTGTGGAGAATTTCCCCCTCTGAGTGCCACAGATTGGAGTAGTTTCTATCTTTGTCTCCTTCTTCCCAACCTCCCCCCACCCAGTCAACTCTATTTATCTCCTTTAATTGGGCATGATAAGACGATGCACTTTAAATATTTTTATTGAATTAAGCTGTGTGTCCTTCACCTAGATTAACAGACTGCTAAACAGAAGGCTTTACATTTCCTTCTTTCTTAAAAAAAATAGAAAATACATGTCAACAGAGCCGGCAATCAATTATTTCAGTGGATCATTTGCAAGTTATAGGAGAAATTAAAAGTCCTTCCTCTTTCATCTTAGGGGAGAGGAATTGAATTTCAAGAGAGTAGAAAACCCAAACTCATCTTGAACTTCAAAACACCTTCCCTGAATGACCAACTCATCTGTAATAAGTCAGCCTCCAGCTTTAAGACTCAGCTTAGCTGCAGGCTCAGGAGAAAAGAAGTGCTGTCATAGCCTCCGAGACCACAAGGAATAGAAAAATAACGTCTGCGGTAACTAAACAGACCTGGAGATTAAGTAGATTCTTAATGTGCCGGAGGATCTGTTTCCCCACAAATCTCCTTCCTGTCCAGAAATTTCTGTGCCATTTGCAGTCCCATCACGACAGGCACGTTCACCTTCCGAATTCCTGATCCTCCTCTGGGATGTTCTGTCTATCCAGACGCAATCCCATCCTTCCCTGCCCACTTCCCCAGCACCCCATCAGCTGCCCACCGCAAAGCAGCTGGTACATGGAACCAGGACACAAAACCAACCCCTAACATGCTGGAAACCTCGCCAGGGAAAGACTCCTTGGAGACAGCCCTAAGCATCCACCTTAGAGAACAGACCTCCTTCCAGGAGCAAAGGCTTCTACATCTCAGAAACCACAGCCATGGCCCGGACCTCCAGTCCTGGGGAAAGGCATTCACCGTCGCTCCGGGCGCCTCCCCCTCCCTGTCTGCGCAAAGGACAGCAATCTCGTGGGCACCTACCTGTACCGCCCTCGACGGCCACCTCTTCCCACCTTCCCCGTTTCTTTCCGATCATTTTATTTTCCACTTTAAAACCATCCAACTTTGCCTTGGGGATGAGCAGAATGAAATGTCACTTACCTATAAAGAGAGAAACAGAAGAGAAAGCCACGCATCACATTACACACGAGGTCTTTGAAATCAAGGCCAGCCTTCCAACTTTGAAACCGGAACAGTGAGCGGGTCTTCTTTCTTCCTCCCACCTTTCTATATTTGATGAAACTTGGGATTTTGCAAGAAGCCCATCCCTCTGGCCCAGCCTCCCCTCAAGATTTCCTTTGGTTTTGTGGCGGTTCCCTGTCCCTCCCCGCCACCCTGGCCCTGCACTGCCCACTCCAGCTCTTCATTGAGGAAGGGGCAGGAGGATGAGAGGACCAGAAACCATGGAGACCAAGGGAATGGGATGTGGGGATGAGGCTGTGCGCTGCATGGAGCCTCTCCTCTTGGGCGGGGGTGTGGGGACTTGGGGTCAGGGCTGGCGGGCACCTAGCTAGGGGTAAGGGTCAGAGTTCCCCCAGGATGACTTTCCTTGGAGGTCCTGGCAGTTTTTCGATGACTCTGGCTCTGAATTTTTCTGTCTCTCCCTCACCCATTCCCCTCCTTACTCCTCCTTCCTGGGATAAACACACCCAAGATCTCTGCCCACCCCCCTCAACTTTTTGACATAGTACCCAAGGGTCACCTCGTTGCTCAGGGTTCAGACCTGCTTCTAGGGGAATCGCTAGTTATCTCAGCATCGCGAGGCCTGCTGAGACCCACGTGGGTCATTTTCTCTGGTCCCTTGCCTCCAAGTAGGATCTAGCCTGGTCCATCTGCATCCTAGGGGAACCTCTGTCCATGAACAGGCTGCCGGGTCTTCCCCTTGCCTGGTTCCTGGCCCCCTAGGCACCCAACATTCACACTGCAGGTTCCTCACAGCCAAGCGGACCCCGTCCCTCTGCTGCAGGGAAGCCCTGCTGAGTCCCTTGTTCTTCCAAGAGCAGCAGCTCACCATCTCCTCACATTGTAGATAAAGTTGACTCTATCGGCCTGCCACTGTCCTTTTCTTATTATGCCTGAATACCTCACTTCTTTTGAGCCCCTTCTTAGAGATTTTAGTTGTCTGTCTTTCCCCCTTCAGGCTTCTCTGAAAATCTCCTTGCAGGACACCCCCAGGGCTGAAGATTGAAAAGTAACCATGTGTCTTCCATTTGATGAATTCTAATGCTGCATTCATTCCCCAAAGAGCTTTCCATTCAGGAAGCTCTGCTGAGGTCAGAGTCATGGTCAGATACCTTCAGGAAATATGTTCCCTCTCGCTGCGAGCTTTGAAGCCACATCAGTATAGTGACGACTTGGGGGAAGGTCTGCAGTGAAGAGTCAAGCTTAAATTTTTCTTAAAAGTTATTTGATGCAGAAACTTTTTTTTTCCCTATACACAAAATGGGCTTCCCAGGTGGCATTCGTGGTAAAGAACCTGCCTGCCAGAGCAGGAGACGTAAGAGATGCGGGTTTGATCCCTGGGTCGGGAATATCCCCTGGAGGAGGAAATGGCAAGCCACTCCACTATTCTTGCCTGGAGAATCCCATGGACAGAGGGGCCTGGTGGGCTCCAGTCCATGGGTCACAGAGTCAGACACAACTGGAATGACTTCTCAGGCACACACAAACTAAAACACTCTTCTCGGCTTCAGAAGGATGGTTATGTTGTTGCTGTTGGGGTTTCATCACAGGCTGTGGCCAGGAGCCTGGGAGAGAACGTTCCTCCCTCCGCGCCCTGTGGGAAGCACAGCCCAGGACCTGCCTACTGGACTATGGCTTTACCCCTTACCCACTGTGAGAGACCCACCAGCGTACTCCGCCCAGCCCCTCCTCTGAGAGGTGGAGAGAGTCCCAAACCCCTGCAGGCTCCACCACCATGTGTGAGGCTGTAGGACTCTTTACATGTTCAAATGTGCGCTGTCAATTGTGAACAGTGAGTGGTTTTCAGGGCTTGGCAGCCAGAACTGCTGTCTTTGGGCGGCACTCCTGGAGAAACACAAGCTGGTCTCCAGGTGCCCCCAGGAGCTAGAGCAGCTTCTGCCCTCCCCATGGCGAGAGATCTGGACTGATGTGCCCAGATTCCCTGCTCCCACTCCAGTCCCCGGGGAGGGATCCCATCCCGCACGTCCTTCTCCTCCTTCAGGTTCTAGGCCCGTGAGCTTCCCCCTGTAGCGCAGGAGTGGCTTGTCTGTCTTCTCAGTGCGGACCCCTTGTCATCCTCTCTCCCCTCTGCTCCGCATCATTGCCGCTGGGCTAGCTTCTCAGTACACCAAGAACCTCCAGCTAAGGGAAGGAGAAAGAGGTGCCCAATCAGAGCAGGGGAGCAACCCCTTGTCTGAGTCCTTATTACTGTCACTGGAGGACAAACGGACATTAAAATAATACCGTTTCAAAGTCAGTACATGATGCAGGGACTGTTCCACTGTTGATGATGGGAGGCTTTTGTAAGGAGTTGCTGTTATTTGCTCAGCTGTGTCCGACTGTTTGTGACCCCATGAATTGTGGCCCATCAGCCTCCTCTGTCCATGGGATTCTCCAGGCAAGAATACTGGAGTCAGTTGACATGTCCTCCTCCAGGAGATCTTCTCAACCCAGGAACTGAACCCACCTTTCCCTTATTGGCAGGTGGATTCTTTACCACTGAGCTGCCAGGGAAGCCCTTCTGTAAGGGGGATGGGTGCAAAAATCTCTGTACTTTCTGCTTAATTTTGCTGAAACGGCTCCAATACAAAACAACAATAATAATAATAAGGCATATTAATGTAAAACTCACACTATCTAAGTTTTCGTTTACTGGAGAGAACACCCTCGAATAGCACAGAGATTAGGATCACTCATCCTCCCCACAGTGAAAACCCTCATGTAACTTAGAGTCGACTGTCCTTGTGTGCAGGTTCCGCATCTGGGGATCCAACCAACCTGCAGATCTTGTGGTTCTGTAATGTTTTGTTGTTGTTTAGTTGTGTCCGACTCTTTTGAGACCCAATGGACTGTAGCCCACCAGGCTCCTCTGTCCATGGAATTCTTCAGGTAAGCATACCAAAGTAGGTAGCCATCTCCTTCTCCAGGGACTCTTCCTGATCCAAGGATGGAACTCAGGTCTCCTGCATTGGCAGATGGATTCCTTACCACTGAGCCACCTGGGAAGCCCTCTGTAATGCTTACTATTGGAAAAAAAAATCCATGTATTATTGAACCTGTACAGTTTAAACCTAAGTTGTTCCAGGACCAACTGTATTCTTGATTGCAATCTATGTGCAAGGCCCAGAAGTCTTTCCTGCAGGACAGGAGAATTCTGGACTGTCCTCAAAACACTGTTTACTGGGCCATGTAGAAAGAATGGGGGAAAAAATGGGCCCTGGGAGAGTTTGGAAACCCCACGGGAAGAGGGGAACAGAGCAAGCTTGGAAAATACTCAGAAAATCGTGTGTAATGTCCCAAGTGTAGCTCCCCTCCAGCTCCTCATCTTTGAGAACTGCACCTACAGTTTAGAACCAGGTGGCTCAGTGGTAAAGAATCCACCTGCCAATGCATGAGACGAAGGTTCAATCCTTGGGTCAGGAAGATCCCTGGAGAAGCCAGTATTCTTGCCTGGAGAATCCCCTGGACAGAGGAGCGTGGCGGGCTATAGTCCATGGGGTTGCAGAGAGTCGGACACGACTGAACAACAAGTGCCGGGAGGCATCTGAGGTCGCCGCATACTGGCCCCATAACGTGCCAGCCCTTCCTCTGAGCCCAGCGGCTGCCGCTCGCTCCGGCTTTCAGCGTTTCTTCCATGTCGTTGCTCCGTTGTCTCCACTCTGCTGCTATATCTTGCCTCTGAAATCCTGCCAATACCTGGCCCAGAGTCTACTGCAAAATGAGTTATAAGAAGACTTTTTGGTTCTCAGACCTTTCTGAATTTGGAATTGCAGATAAGGGACTGTGTATCTATACACAGCAGACCCTGTGATAGCTCTGGGGCTGCAGATGAAAGATGTGATCCCTGCCTCCCTGCAGGCTAGAGAGAAAGCAGACTAGGAGGCTGCATTACAATGTGGCGTCGGGGCTGACCCCACAGGGCAGGCGTAGGGTGCCACGGGAGGACTGAGCACCCACATCTTTCATTTGGGTGCCGAGAATAATATAAAAGGAGAGAAACAAACTGGAGTTTGGTAGAAAGATCAGGGAAGACTTCAAAAAGAGGCTGGCCCTTTTTGAGCGGCTCCAGCTACAGAGCTGCATTAAAAACCCGCTGCCCGCCTGTGTCCTCCATCCCTCTACGGCAAGGGCAGGCTTGCCTTCATTTTCTGCCTCCTGAATGCAAAGTTCTTCTCTTTCGTATAACTTTTTTATATATTTTATTTTTTGGACTCACCATGTGGCCTATAGGATATTAGTTCTCCAACCAGGAATCGAACCTGTGCCCCCTTCCTTGAAAGCATAGACCTTAACCCCTGGACCACCAGGGAAGTCCTTGCAAAGTTCTCCTCTGATGAACTCGCATGCTGTCCTTTCAGAAGGAGAGGAGCTAGCTAGTTCTGCAGACAGCCTTGCTTGAGATTGTCTCCACTCCAGGCCCTACAAGCCCAACCCTTGTCAATGACTTTTCTGTCTGCCCCTCAGAGTGCCATCGTAAAACCACACATGGTTACAGCCCAACTGTGGTGACAGTTTCAACTGCAGAGGGGCTTCTGCTTATCCCCAGTCCTCACTGTAACCTGAGTGTGAAGGCAGCTCTTCAAAAAAAATTTTTTTATTGAAGGATAATTGCTTTACAGAACTTCATTGTTTTCTGTCAAACCTCAACATAAATCAGCCATAGGTATACATATATCCCCTCCCTTTTGAACCTCCCTCCCAGCTCCCTCCCCCTCCAAGTTGATACAGAGCCCTTGTTTGAGTTTCCTGAGCCATACAGCAAATTTCTGTTGGCTATCTATTTTACATACGGTAATGTAAGTTTCCATGTTACTCTTTCCATACATCTCACCCTCTCCTCCCCTCTCCCCACATCTATAAGTCTGTCCTCTCTGTCTGTTTCTCCATTGCTGGAAGGCGGCTCGTTGGGTCCCACAGCCAGGAAGCCCCTCAGGCTTTAGAGTTCAGAAAGGATGCCTGAGTCCCAGGGTGGCTCACAGAGCACCAAGGACTCAGGCAAATCTGAAATGAACACATTCCGCAGCAAGTTCAAGTGCTTTCCCTGGAAAGGGGTCTTCTGCCAGGAGAAGAGCTTATTCTGACGGTTACATACTTATTCCAAACTTGATCCAAGACTAGCTCTTCTCCAGCCCTCCCTCAGATGGCCTTTGGGCCTCGAGGGAAGGGAGACAGGATGAAGAGTCAAGTGTCTGTGTCCAGGGCTGGCAGTGCCCGCCCTCTCCAGCCCTGCTCTGACACCCACACTCTACAACCTGGGAATCTGAACATTCATCGGCAGGAGCTCCATCCCACATCCTCCAACAGCATCTCTGTAACAGGCCACACATGGCCAAAGTCTCACCTCCTCCTTGGTACCCATAACACTCTGCCAGCTCGCACCCTGTCCGTGCCACTGGGAATGACTCCTGCATTATTCCCTTGATTCCAAGGCACCGCACCACCACCCAGACTGTACTACAGGAAGGCAGAGCAATGAGGGTTGCTTTTGAGTCTATTGAGGCAGGGAGATGACGTGGGATCATCAAGAGATGGAGTATTTTGGGGCAGGTGTTCTAAAAGGCAGTGGGTTGGGTTAGAGGGGTGGCCTGAGAACCTACATTTCTGGGGAGTTCCTGGGTGATGGTGCTGCTGCAGGTGGGGGATGAGGCTTGGGGATGCGTCGTATTAGATAGATCCTGAGGGTGTGCACCCTGACGGAGTCATTCCCCATTACAGCTGCAGTTTCTGGGGCTCTGAGGTCCCCACACACCCTACCAGGCTTCTCTGGAACAGACATAAGGGTACTGGCTCTGCCATTGGGAAAAGGGGGTCCACCTGGCTCGTCCTTATCTTCCCAGTTCTCTGCCTGGAAAGAAAGATTGCTGCGAAAGTGGTTTCACCAACAGAAAGGAAAGGAGGCCAGAGTTTCCTTGTCTCCCCTCCCCTGTTGCCAGAGGTAGACTCTGTGCCTTTAGAAAGGAACCCTGCAAGCCTACCCAGTAGTGTCCTGAGACAGGAAGCGGGTTGTCTTACAGCGAGACCCCAGGGACAGCCATGAGCCCAGGGAGACACATGTTCTGTGTCTGCTGCGACCGTCCATGAGTGGACGGCCCATTTGATGGGCAGGAAACCCCGAGGCTGTTGCACTGCCCTGACTTCTGGCATAATCAACAACTGTTCTATAAACTTCTGTGAGTGCTCCATCCACCTTTGCGATAAGACTGGAGGCCGTGATCTCCTGAGGTTTTCCTTTGCTGGGACTTTTGTAATCTACCGCCCCCTTCCAGCAACACTTTCTCACCAATGCAGCCATCCCGTCACCTGGAAGCCAGTCCTCAGGAGATTCGAGAAGGAGGCTGAGCAGGGCAGAGCCTGAAGACAGGGTGTTGCCTAGTACCCTCCCATCTGTGTTTGGGTACTCAGAACAGCTTCAGGGCCCCACTCATGTGGGTGCCCCAAGCTCTCTGCCCAGGACATTCTAGCAGGAGCTGAGAGATGCCCCTCTCCTGAATCTGGTGGAACATCTCGGGCAGAGATGGCCAGGCTCCCTGCTGACAGCACAGCCGCTGTTTCTACCTCCTTCAGGACTGCTGTGCCTGGGGCAGGCCCAGGCCCACAGCCCATGGCCGACCTGGATGTAGACGAGTTTCCCGTGCCCTCCACTCAGCCGCACTGCACAGGGGAGGGGGCGAATTGGGGTGGGGGGGCTGGATCTTCCCCCTCCCTCTGGGTTTGCTCATATAGTAAAACACAGAGGCCCTGCTGTGACTGTTGATCACATCCCAAGCAAAGCCAGGTTTTGAAATTCATCTGAGATTTCTCCCACAGCTGCAGCCAGAGGGACCTGAGCCTCACCCCCATCCCCAACCAGGGCTTGCTGGCTGCTGCCAGGCCCCCCGCAGGAGTGACGAGAGCTATAAATCTGTCTTTCTAATGTCCTGCATCTGCTTCTGGAGGCTAAGAGGGACACGAGGTGGAGGAGACGCGTGAGACTGAAAGAACAAAGGGAGCGGGAAAAAAAGACCAGAAAAAAGATCCATAAAAGGGGAAGAAATTTTAAAAAAGAAGACTGCCAAGGTCTCTTCCTTCCTCCTCCTCGTTTCTGGAGCTGGTTCCGGGTTGCACGTCGCGTACGTGAGTGGGGACCTGGTGACCAAGGCCTGCTTCATCCAGCCCCTGGCGAATAATTGCAGGGGCTCTTCATGCAGGCTGGCAGCTGTAATAACGCTACTCTATGATCTATGGAGTTTATGGGGATTTTTAGGAGATCGGTAATAAGGTTGCTCCAGTAAACAGCCCGGCAGAGCAGTAAAAGATGAGGGCAATTCGCAGGTTGCATTCCAAGTGGCTTTGGGAAGGCAGAGTGACCGCCACCAGCTGCCCCTGGACTTGCTAAGCTACGGCCCCTGCAGGGAGGAGCAGGAAGGCAGTGTGACGACACCCCTTCCCTTGTTGATGGCTGGTTTATTCATGACGCGGTGGGGATGGCCCCGCCCCCTGCCCTGCAGGACTCTAGCAGCCAGGGGACGGCAGGCTGGACTAGGTCCAGCTCCAGAGCTTCTGGCCCCAGCCTTCTGACCTCTGGAACCCCTCAGGGCTAAAGCACGGGCCCTCCCCAGAGCCTCCCTCTCTGGTTCTTTCCAGGTGTGGACAGTCAGTGGCCATCTTGCCCCGAGCTGGACTGCTACACACTCGTCAACGCTATCGAGGGGTGATCTTCCAAAAACATCAGCTGCAAGAATGCATCAAGCACTCGGCCAGGAGGTGAGCCCCTACCTGCATGGACTTGGGTCTGGGCCGCCTGCCTAGGGCAGAACTGAGACTGGACCACCATTTTGCATCATTTTGGTCTGTGGCCACTGGCCATGAACTGAGTGATACCTGGACACTGAGCTTCCCAACGAATGCCTTTGGTTGCCAAGAATGCCTCATCAGAACTCTTAAAGTGTTATCCCAAACCGTTTCTCCCAGGAAAATTCTCACAACCATAGGGCTTCTACTCCTGTGCTGTGCAAGGTCTTTCACGTACCTGCTTACTATCACATTTGGTAAGAAGTCTTAGGACATCAATAGTCTTTGACACGCCTGCTTCACACAGGGGGAAACTGATGTTAGAGAGCGCGTCAGTTGCTCAAGGGCACAGCCCTTCCCTCATAGGTCTGGGACTCAGCGTCAGGCCCCGACACTGAGCTCCTATTCTGAGGACGCTGACAGAGGACCACCGACAGGACGGAATGGCTGGAGATCCCCTCCGGCTACTCTGAGCTTGTCGTTGACAGTTTACAGAGCTCGTCAGAGCAGCTGCCCTAGGCAATCCAGTGTGGTTTTTATACTCTCTTCATTTTTCCTCGGTCTAGGGGGGCAAACATTTAGACTTATTAGCTCCAGGCTGGATGCATATCCAAGAATCCTATGGAAGTCAGTGAATAATCTTTATTCCATGGCTCTGCCAGAGCATACCATGTAAAATTAACCATGAATGTCTCCAGTGAATTTGGGTCCAGATAGTAATAAGGAGTTAATTCTCAATAAATCATTTTATTCACTGGCTGGTATTTATTAAACTTTTTTTTTTTTTTACTAGATATACTTGCCTAGAGTTTGTGTGGTGGTTACTAGGTGTTAAATGAAAATCAACTAATTATCAAAAATGTATTTAATGAGGATTAATTCTGCAATCACCACCTACACAGAATCTATCAAAGTAAATCCTCAATAAATGCATATTTGGGAGCTTGAGTTGTTTTTACAGAACAACATAAAGAAAAATCTTTCCAGGGGAGTTGGCAGTTATAGAGGCCAGGAACTATAGTTCCTTGTTGGGATAATTAAAAAAAAAAATGATAGCTTTCTTGGTCTTTTTCATATACAGATTTGTAAATCACATTGTACCAAAAAACAAGAAAAAAAGTAGGATTTCTTATCAGTAGATTTAAATTTACATGTAATTTATTGATGATGAATGGTGTCTAAATGCCTAAAAACATTCAGAGTTGGCACTGGAGTTACCTCTTGGCTCCAAAAAATAACTCATTTATCATCCCAGAAGGATTTTAGATATTTCCTTGGCGGTAAATAACAGAATTTCCCAGTAATTTTATTTTTAAAAGATTAGATTTTTTCTTTCTTTTTCTTTCTTTCTTTCTTTTTTTTTTTTTGCTGCAATTTAAGCCTGTTTCCTTTAATGAGGCCATTGCAGTGATGAAAGCTAGTCAATCACTCTTCCCTAGCATTCCTCAATCCAGCCCTTTTGAAACTGATGATGATAATGGTGGTAATGATGGTGACGATCACAATGATGGTGATGATGACAATAGTAACTATTCGTTGAGAATGTTCTGTGAATCAGGCTCATAATCTCATTTTATCTTCATAAACATCCTTCTGGCAGTTTTGTTTTTGCTGCTGTTCTTCAGTCTTTACTTAGAAACCAAGGGATCTAGTCTTCAATGTAGACTGCATCTAGTCTTCTACTTGGATGTAGAAGTCTAGCTGCTCATCAGTTCTGCAGAAGAGTGGTGGGCAGGGGTAAGTTGAGGGCCTGCAGAGAGGACTGAGGACCTCTGGCCTCAGATGAGGGTAAAATGCAAGAGCAACAACCACCCCTGGGCCAGGTTTAACCGACTCAACTCGAAGGCCACACCTGAGGTGTGTGAAGACATGAGACTTCACCCTTCATATCTGATGCTCACTGCATTGCTGGGGATTGAAGAGATTTCACCTTTAGGAAAAGACCTGTGCTGCCTGCAGGCTGTGCCTTCCCCTCTGCGAGAGCCTGACCTCTTAGTAGAATAAAAGAGCTTGCACTTTGCATGGCCTCTGTAGTTGTGCTATACCTGGAACAACCGGTAGGACTTTGGACAGCCCTGCACCTGCCTGAACATTATCTCTCTCATCTGACAGACTCGGAGGTAAACGTAGGTGATGGGTAAGACCCCTTCCTGTAAAACAGCCTGCGGTGCACTTCATCAGGCCAACGGGAAAGAAATTTGGTTGTCCAGATTCTAAAGCCACGGCCCAACTCCACTGTTGACCTGTTGACAGCTTACGTGGTCTGTATGGGAAGGGAGCAGTCTAGGGAATACTAACTCTGCAAAGCAAACACCCTGATGTTTTTGCTCCAGAGCTTAAAAAGGGAAGCACAAAATGACTGGTTATCTTGAGACTGTCATCCACTTACTTTTCACCTACCTGGCCGTCTCTATTGTACTGGACACACACACACACACACACACACACACACACACACACACACACACACCCAGGTTCTTATCTTTGGTGCTTTTACTGAACGAGGTGATTAACTCCTTGACCTTAAAGCTCTAATGTGACCTCAGAGAGTAGATAGAATCTTGTTATCTTGTAATGAGTTTCATGGCTTATTTCAGTACATTTTAGCCATGTTTCTGTGGTGATTAAGGCAATTATCTGCCTATGCATTTCAAGATTATGAATCATGGAGCTCTCTCCAGGTACTGACAGGGGCTTGAGAATGCTTAGACCACTTCTCAGCCCATTCAGTATCTGTTCCCATTCCCACCTCCCATAACCATAACCTCCCATAACATTCTATTTCTGAAAGCTCCACCCTATACTCAGATACAGTTATCAAAGCAATACTTTTTAGATTTAATTGATTTAAGTAAGCTTCCTTCTTATCATTAATTGGTGGCATGCACAATGTTTTAATTACTATCATCATTACTTAGGATTTAGGGAAAGAGATCTTTCCGTCTCCCACTGCTGTGTCACAGAGGGAAGGGCAATGCTAATCTGAACACAGGTGGTCAGTTTGTCTCCAAGCAGCAGGCACGTGACACCAGGAAATGACCAACACTCTCCCGACATTGGGAATGTCTTATTGTCCCTGAACAGCTTCTGCACCGCAGAGTAGCTCATGAATAATCCCTCAGAAGGTCTCCAAGAGAAACGGCCAACACCTCTTGGGTCCTATGCCTCATGCTGTAAAATAAAGTACAGAGAGAAGTCAGGAGTGAGGTGGGATTTACATGCCACCATCCACACCTCCATGCCATCTCCTTTCCTCATTTGATGGTTAAGGCATGTTACTATTACAAAGAGGTGGACTGTGAAGAGTATACGCCACCAAGAGAAGCTAGGTCCTGAGCCGTACTTAGCCTGGGACACACAGGAAATTACCTAAAGTACGTGTTAAAATAATCATTTCTAGTGAGTTGAAAAAAAAAAAAAAAACTTATCTATAAGCTACATAAAAGTCAAAGTTTCCTCCTAGCTTTGCTCCCCAAGACAGCTTGGGATGCTAGTATTTCTACCCAGGATGATGTAGTTAAAAGAAAAAATAATAATCAGGTATGAATTTGTGTCCTGTTCCATCACGTACGAACTATTGGGTTGGCCAAAATGTTCATTCTGATTTTTCCATAAAATGTTACAGAAACACCCAAACGGCCCAAATGACATTTTTGGCCGATCCAATATATGTTTCTGGACAAACTGATTCCACTGCTGCCGCTAAATCGCTTCAATCGTGTCCGACTCTGTGCGACCCCATAGACGGCAGCCCACCAGGCTCCCCCGTCCCTGGGATTCTCTACTAGGGCTTAATTTAATCATTTATTAAACGGAGGTGATTTACAGAATTCAGAAATTTGGCGAGCACTAAAGAGGTCACGTACAACAAGTGCTAGCAGACCGGAGATGCTCGTTGTCTGTGGGGTGGCTAACCCCTCATGGTGTTTTTTGTTGCCTGCCCTTCCCTGTACTAGAAGCTGAGAAGCTCCCCCAGAGGCATCTTCCCTGGGATGCTGGACCTTGTAGCCCCACACACAGTGTGCTGCCACCGTGAGGCCATTCTCGAAGGCTGGGGAGGCACCGTGCTGTCCTCCCAGCACTTTCTAATGACCCTCTGAAGTCCACCCATGCACGGAAGAGAACATTTAATGATGAGCCTCTCAAGTTTACAGTAAGCTGTGAATTTCTCTTTTTGCCCAGAGGTCGTATTTTCCCTGCATTAAATGCCTCTGCGTTTCAAGGACATGCCTGGCTATTTCCAGACCCCTCTCCAAGATCCACTTGACCTTTAGCTAAGGAAGGTTGGTAGGGGATATAATCCTACCGATAAACGTGTGAGATTTAAGATGCGTTAGCCCAGAGTTCTCCAGCGTGGGCTGGAAGGCTAAACTTCCTATGCACAGCCTACGTCCTGGGAGCTCTATGAGCAGTGTCTTGGTGACATGTCCCCTTCCACGTTTCCTGTCTCCATGTAATTCAGGGCTTAGGGCTTTATACATGCCTTTGTGAACACGTGATAGTGTGAACATGGCCCAGAAGCAGCATATCCTTGTATTTCTTCTATAATATAAAAATCAATACAGAAAACTAGGAAACATGTCTTCCTGGGAATAGTAGGTTGAAATTGAAACAAAACTCCAAATGTTGAAAATGCTGAGCTTGAAGCCCCCTTCAGAGTTTGTTTCTTTTCCATTTCTCACCGAACAGTCTGGTTGGAGGTGTCAAGGACCGTCTGATGGTTATCACACGCACCATAGAAGTCTCTGCCAAAATGAAGGATTTGGCAGAGCGATTCTAAGTGTGAGACAATACACAAAGAATTCTAGTATCATTTATGCTAAAATGTACTATAAAAAGGTAGAGTACAATAAAAAAAAAATCTGGAACCTCATCTAAAACCTGCTTCTAAATAGACCATGGCTCTGCATTTTCTGTGGAAATAACTGATTTGCAGGAGTGGAAGTGCTGGACATATTTTCAAATTGATAGTTGGAAGAGGAAAAGGAAATAGGTTGAGGTCTGGGGAGAAAAACGGATTTTCAGAGAACTTTTTTTTTTTCTTTTTCCATGTGAAGTTTAGAAGTTGCGTGTGTCAGAAATAGAAACAGAGAGGGCTGTGCAGTACAATTGAGGCTTTGGAGTCACAGTCTCTGCCTCACTCCTGGGCTCCGCTGAGGCTGTGTGAAGCAGCCCTGTGTCCCATGTAATAGGATGAGCCGGGCTGTGTTCACGTAAAGCTTTATCGTAAAAACAGGTGGCAGGCCAGATTTGGCCCACAGGCCAGAGTTTGCTGACCCCAGTCTTAGATAATCACTGTGTATTTGCCCCTTGAAGCCTACCCATAAAACAAACTTTCATGCTTGTCTCTTTCTCCGTGCTGACCTGTTTAGGTACACTTTTTAGTATACGCCTCTGTACATACACATTTGCAGTTGAGCTTGCTTGGTCTTGGAGCTTCTTTTTTTTTTTTAAAAAAAAAAGATTTTTTTTGATGTGGACCATTTTTAAAGTCTTTATTTAACTTGTTGCTATATTGCTTCTGTGTTATGTGTGGGGTCTCAGCTCCCCAACAGGGATGGAACCCGCACCCTTTGCTTTGGAAGGTGAAGTCTTAACCGCTGGAGCATCAGGAAAATTCCAGTCTTGGGGAGTCATACTCTTAACAGTTCCGCTCTAAGGTTTGTATATCTCTTTGCAATGGTAGACATCACAGACATTTTTGAGGTTGTAGAGTGATGTTAAGCTCACGATCCAATTCCCAACATTAGCTGTTTATCCATTCTGTGTGCCCTATACAAGCTAGGGTCTACAGACCTATCCAAGATCCTATTGGGAGCATCATACAAGAGACCGAACATTTGACCCTCCTAAGAGGAGCTTCCAGTCCAATGGAGGAAATAGGAAACATATATACATATTTTTAAGACATAATGTAATTGACCCTTGGATAACATGGGTTAGAATTACATGGGTCCACTTGTACACACACATCTTTCAAAAGTAAATACTTCTGCACGACACAGTCAATGGTTGGTGGTGACTACAGATGAAGAGAAACTGTGGATACAGAAGACCTACCACAAGCTCTATTTCAGATGAATCCGCATGTTGTTCAAGGGTCAACTGTATCATTATGTATAAATTAAGGAGCTGAGTAATCCAAAAGTACCTACAGATCTAGCCCTGGAGACCTAAATACCTAAGAAGTAGAACACCAAAATAAATCATTGGAGGAAGGCTTCTTGGAAGAGGCGAATTTTAAAACTGGGTGACTATAAAGAGAGGAAGACAGGGCTTGAGGGTAGAGAAGGCTTTCCCTGTTTACTGTGTAGGTCTAAACTTGAAAGTCGTGATTGAGATGGAATGTTCTTTCACACCTTCCCCAGATTGCCTGCCGTCTTTTGCCATCTCTCCAGCCACTGGGCTCTGATGCGGCAGGACGCCATGCTTTGTAGAAAGGCTGAGAAGAATCAGCACATTTGAGGACAGAAAGTAGGCTCATCTCCAAAGCATGATGGGGACTCGAGCATGGGGCTTTGTCATTGAAACCAGACCTCACCACTTTCTTATCACCTTAGGGGGTCGCTTATCCTCTCTGTGCTTCAATTTTCCTAACTGTTAAATGGCTAATAATAGCAATCACCTCCTGCGATCTCTGTGAAGTTTCTTTACTATAAATGAAGCGCTTGAAGGAAGGCCTGGCATGTGGTATGGGCTCAGTCCATGGTACCTTTCATACGGACAAGAGCTCAGAAACCCCAGACCGGAGCCCGGGGAAAGCCTGGCAGCACACACGTCTGGCAATCTTTCAAGTCTTTCCCCTGCAGAGGGAGCGTTTGGGAACAATACACAAAATGGGATAAATGATGAGACCCCAGCTCCCATTATAAAGCACCTGAACATACATGGGCTTATTGCCATCCTAAATTCCTTTTCAGGGGAAAAAAATTCATGTCCCTTCTTATTAAAATTGGCAAAAGGAAAATGTATCTTTCATCATCTTAAGACAAATCTATCATGCTGATAAACTATTAGAGAAAAAAAAAATTGAGAAATCCTACAAAGACCCTTACAGTAAGTCTGTCCCTAAAATATATATACGGTAATGAAGATAATTGACATATAAAAGGATTTCCCAGGCCCTGCTGGTAGGCCACACAATGACCTCGTAGAATATTTGTACAATAAGAATCTGTGGCAAGTAATGAATTTGGACAGTCCCTGGGTGAGAGCATGCTACTCAGCAGAAACCCCCTTCTGCTGGTCTGGAGCTGGATTTTGGCCATGGGTCTCGGATGGCGGGGACATCTGGCCAGTATTCAGTTGTGCGAACTAGGAGAAGAGGAATCACCCTGGGCAGTGTCAGTTACAGGCCCTAAGATGAAGCTTCTCAACATCCTGCCACACTCTCCTGGAAGCAGAGTTTCAGGTGGTCGCACAGATCACCTTACGCAGGTGTCATCACCTAGGTTCCCACGGATGCACGCGTTCCATGTGGTTAGACAACTGGTTAGGTACTCAGTCTAACTGGTGCTTGATCATCTTCCACCTCCCCTGACCCCTCCTCTCCTCCCCGCAACTCCTCCTCTCCGCCACACCCCCCCATATCACTGGTCTTAGCTAAAAGGCCGAGAGGAGGCTGAGGATAAAAGGAAAAAATCTCCCAGAGAGATGGCAACTAACTTGTGACACGTTTAGCCAGAGCCAGCACCTCATTTCCAGCTTCTTGGTCTCAGCATAGATTCCTCAGCACCTCTGCTCCACAGTCCTTGGGAGAGTCCATAGAGCTGATCTTATAGTGAAGATAGGATGATGGGAGCAGTGCAGAATTCCTGTGCATATGTGATCATGGCCATACTGCAAAACTCCAAGCCAGTCCTATTCTTTGTTTTTGGCTACTCAGTCACTAAGCTGTGTCCGACTCTCTGTGACCCCATGGACAGCAGCACGCCAGGCTTTCCTGCCCTTCGCCATCTCCCAGAGTTTGCTCAAACTAATGTCCATCGGGTCAGTGGTGCCATCCACTCACCTTATCCTCTGTTGTCCCCTTCTCCTGCCCTCAATCTTTCCCAGCATCAGGGTCTTTTCCAAAGAGTTGGCTCTTCACATCAGGTGGCCAAAATATTAGAGCTTCAGCATCAGTCCTTCCAATGAATATTCAGGGTTGATTTCCTTTAGGATTGACTGGTTTGATCTCTTTGCAACCAAAGGAACTCTCCTCCAGCAGTGCAAATTGAAAGCATCAGTTCTTCAGTGCTCAGCCTTCTTTATGGTCCAACTTTCACATCTGTACATGGCTACTGGGGAAACCAAAGCTTTGACTAGATGGACCTTTGTGTGGGTGTGTGGTCCTGTCGTCCAATTTTTAGGCAGCACTTATCTTCCAGGTACACCTCTGGTCTCTGTTTGAGGATTCCCAGGTTTCCTTTGTACAGTTCTCCATGCACACGCTTGGAGTGAGTTTGCAAGTGAACTCTCAGCCCGCCCAGGTTCCGTGGCCCCAGAGCTGCAGGTTGATGAAGGCGGCTCTCAGTTCTGAATCATGATGTTGCTCCAGCACCTGGGCACAGTCCAGTCCACAGTCGGAAGTCAGTGAGTGGCTCGATGGATGACAGAGTTGTTGGGTGGGACCAGCCACCCTGAACCTCCTTGTGGAAGAAAGAGTTCCTGCAACCTCAGGGTGAACATGAGCACAAGGCTGTGCCCCACAGTCCACAGTGAGAGCTGAGCAGAACCCCAGGGAGGGCTCAGGACAGTAGTCAGCCAGCTCTAGAGGAAGAGGATTAACATAACTTGTCTCCTGGGCCTCCCGCCCTTCTGACAAGCACACAGACTCCGACTGTGCCCGCTCCCAGGTGCAGCCAGGAACTCCCTGCTCTGAAAGAGTCAGCAGGCTCCCCCGCACCCCCCCTCGCCAGAGTAGGCATGGCCAGGACAAACCAGGCACGTGGAAAGTGTCAGATCAGCAGGTGTCGCCTGTTGATAGAATCATCCTTTAATTCACTCTGAGTTGTGCCATTTAATTACCTTGATCCATTCTTTGTTTTGCTAAAGTGAATGTCACAGATTGGGTATTACTCGCTGGAAACTGCGACAGAGGCTTGAACGCTTCAGTAATGAGGCTGAAATATGATCTCTCTTTTTCCCTGGATCATTTTCTCATTCCCCTCTTCTCGGGTTCCTTTCCAGCCTTTTTTGTTTCTTTTAAGAGTAAAATGTAAAATATTAATTTTGAGCAGAAGTAAAATTAAGCCCTCTGGAAACGATTCAGAGAAACTGAGCCATAGCCTGACTTAATTAAGAAGCGATTACGCTGAAGAGCCTACATTAAGGCGTCACAATTCTGGTACAGACAGGATTGCTTTTAGAGAAGTCAAGTCAGGCGGCAGAGGGGGCTGAGGGAGGGGCCAGGGTGGTGATTGGATAGATGAGGAAAAGCAATGTTTGCTGTAGTGCTGGGGAAAAAATAGTAGAGGACATGTAAATGGGTTTGCAGATTTCTCAAGTTCATCTTTTAGGAAGGTCAAGACAAGATACCTTATTGCATCCAAGCTCTTTGGACCACTCCAGGAAGGGTCATCTCCATCTCTCTCCCTTCCCCTCCAGCTCAGGTGTCTGAAGAGGCAGGGAGAATGGGTTGCGCATGTAACAAAACTCCAGGGAATGTGGTTAGCCCCCTGCCGCTCTCAGGATGGCAACAACTAATTAGCCCCACAAATTTATGGGCTCCAGGGATGTGAGCAGATGGGTATTTAAGTTAACAGCAGATTCAATTTGTCCTCCATTAATTCCAGAGTGATACCTGAGTTTATTGGAGTTTTATATTGTTTCATCTGTTGCAAAGTCAGTTCTCCCACTTCCCTAAATTGTTATTCTTTTGACAAGCAACTCTCTGGGTCTCTCCAGTTTCCAGAAGGGAATACTGACTCCCCCCTAAACTGCTTTGACTTTCGCAAAAGTTTGGGACTCCGGATGGGGCTGCAGCCTGGAGCTCCTTTTCCAATTCTTCCTTTTCTCCAGGCTCCATTCAACCTGATCAGTTGCTCCAAAGCTGTGCCAAGAAATGGCTCGCTGGTCCAGAGTTTAAAAGAAAATCTTTTTTTTTTTCTCTGCTTCATTTAGGAGGTATTTTAAGAATCAGAAATCTTAAAATCCAGAATATTGGAGCTTTAATGAAATGTGGGCATTATCTACTGAAGTGATTTACAAGCTGCTGTTCTGCTCATGGCCACTGATGACTCTCATCCATGCTGTGAGCTCCCCAAAAGGAGTGACTGCAACGCAGAGTTCCCCATGGGTGAAGGCAGGCAGGCGGACAGCTTACACACTCACAGGGCCTCAGTCAGTGAGTTCAGCTCTTCCTGCTGCTGTGCTCTCAAGTGTTCGTGCTGGCCTCAGTGAGACTGCCCAAAGGGAGAGCTCTGATCCCAGGTCCCAACAGGTGGGTGCAGCCAGAGGAGCTCCCCTTTAATTTTAGTTATTTTGGAAGGGTTCCACTGTGAAACAGATGTGGAAAACTACCCATCTATTCTACCACACCTCTTCTTATAAGTGAACAAAAAAAACAACAAAAACTAAGGCTTAGTAAAGACAGTGATTCACCCAAGGTCACAGTGATGACCAGCTCCTAACATCCCAAACAGAGTCATACCCATTGTTTCAGAGAACTGCTTAGTCTAGTAAAATGGGGCAATTTCATCATCACCACCATTGTATCATCACCACCACCATCACCACCATCATCACCATCATCGCTATATCACCACCACCACCATCACCATAATCACCACCACCACCACCATCACCACCATCATCACCATCATCGCTATCACCACCACCATCACCACCGTCACCATCATCGCTATCACCACCATCACTATCATCACCATCATCACCACCACCATCATCACCACCACCATCATCACCGTCACCACCACCACCATCATCACCATCATCACCACCACCACCACCATCATCACCATCATCACCACCACCACCACCATCATCACCATCATCACGATCTTCACCACCACCACCACCATCACCATCATCACCACCATCATCACGATCTTCACCATCATCACCGTCACCACCATCATAACCATCACCACCACCACCATCACCACCATCACCACCATCAGCATCATTATTATCAACACTTTCATCGTCATGATGTCAATCTGGGTACAGAACATAAGTCTCACTAGGGAAGTTACCAGGTAACGACAACTGGGACACACAATAATTGGCCTAAGGTGGCAAACAAGGACAGAGGGACCGCTCCTAAGAATGCATGTGTTCTCGTGCACACTTGCTTCAGGTCTCTTGAGCAGCATCATTCCCGTGATCCCCTTTATATTCGTATTAATACTGAGAGCGAACACTCGGTGCTGATCTCAGGGTCTGGAAAAGTCAGATGACTTGTTTACTACCACAACCTGCAGGTGAGCAGAAGTTAGACTTTGGTGACTGATGAGCAGTCACGTGTACGAGTCATGTGCAACCTGGGCTGAGCATCAGAATCACCCCTGAAGCTTTTAAACAGCGCTGATGTTCTAGGCCCTCCTGGAGATTGACTTATCATGCTGGAGTGGGTGGGACCAGAGCATCTACCAGTTTTAGAAAGCTTTGCAGGTAATTTCCATACAGAGCTAGGGGAAGGCTGCAGGGTGAGTCCCAGCCCCTGATTGAAGTCACCTCTGCAAGGCAGAGTCCTGCAGTCTGGTCTCTGGACTTGCGTTTTGGTCTTTTCTTAAACAGTGTGGTAGTTACCCTCATTAACAAGAAACAGCAAATTAGGTCAATCCCAAAGTTCAGGCAATGCCAAAGTACAGCTAATATGCATTTGCAGGGCAGCCTTCTGCTGGAGTGGGGAATTGTCTTCCCCAAGAGTTACCTTGAAAGGACTAGAATGAGCCAGAAGCTCACATTCTGCTAATCATCTTCACTGAGATACATGGATCTGAGCCTTTCATGAGCACATTCTTGTTTTTAGTCTTTGTCTCATTGCCACTGTAATAAATTGTATATGTTGATCCCTCTAGCACGAACAAGTACTGTTTCTTTCTATTTGGCCTCATACTTCTTTTTCTGGCCTAAGGAAGCCCTTTGAAGACTATATTCTTCCCAGCTGCAAGGAGGTTACAGAACCAGCACGAAATCACAGGAGATAGATAACAAAAACACATTCTCAGAACAGGAGCTGCTCTGCTCCCCTCTTCTCCCAGGCAGACACTCCCATCTTTCCTGGCTCAGCAGAACTAAAAGGGGATTTGGCCACATCCCTCCTCCTTGAAAGGCTGCCAACCTCTCCCCAGAGACTGTCAGGAAAGGCCTTTGTCTAGTGGGGCACAGGCAAAGCTTGTGCTTTGGAAAGAATCTCTTCCACCACTGGCTGAACAGAAGAATAGTTAGGTCTTGCAGTTCCCCACAATGTGAGGATCAAGCATCTGCCCTACCAGGTAGGAGTTTGCAGCATGAGGTAAAAGGCAGCAGATGGCTTTTTTTAAGATTCTCTCCACTTCCTTATTGAAAGCTGCATTCCCCCTATCAAATCCTATCTCACAAATAGCTATTTTATTTGTAAAATAAGTGCTATCAGTAAAGAGAGAAGGACCAGTCAACAATGTCTTGGCGTGCATGCGGGCTCAGTTGTGTCCAACTCTTTACGGCCCCATGGACTGTAGCCCACCAGGCTCCTCTGTTGATGGGACTTCCCAGGCAAGAATACTGGAGTGGCTTGCCATTTCCTCCTCCAGGGCAGCAGCATCTTAGGAAATCCCCAAATCAGGAAAAAAATAGTTTTATAAATAGTTTTTATAAAGCCGGTTTACATTACAAATGGTGTGGCAGCGATTACCTCGATGCTGACAAGCACGGTAACATCCTAGAACACCTCGTCATGTACTGCTGGGACCACCACCTTAGGGTTAGGGAGGTGATGTGAGATAGTAGTGCCAGCGTGGGCTCAGAAGGCTTGGTGTGAAATCTTAGCTTCACCACTTAACTGTGTGACCTCAGGCAAGTAGCTCAGCCTCTCTGTGTCTGTTTTCTCACCTGTCAGGTGGGCAAAATAATAGTGACCAGGCTTTTAAGGTTACTGTGAAGACTGAATGAATCAATTCATGCAAAGGTTTCTAGAGGACTGCCTGTAAGAACTCCATGAGTCTAAGCTGTTATCGCTGTTGTTAGTATCACTGTTCTTATAAATTTTAACTTTTAAACATGCTTTCATGTGGCATACAGGGTGAAGCGCACTGTTTGATTCTAGAGATAGTAAAACTATGACCAAAAGGATTGTCCAAGATCCTCCAGCTTTTTGGTGGCAAAGCCTGGAACTAGGGTCTAGCTTTCCTGATGCAAACCTCAGATGCTATGTGACCTTCAAACCACGCAAAAGTGTGCAACTCCGGCGACTTAAGAGGCATGTCTTGAGGGAAGCGGCCATCCCACCCAATCTCAGCCAGAGCAATTCCAGAATAAAGCTTCTGCATCTGATTTACTTATTAGGCATCTTTCTACGCTTGCTTTTGAACAATGTGTCCATGCATTTTTAAAACTCAGCTCCATCTGACTCTTCCCTATGACACCAATATGCCTAACCTTATCAGTTCTTGTTGTCTAGTCGCTAAGACATGCCCAATTCCTTATGATCCCCACGGACTAGAGCCCGCCAGGCTCGTCTGTCCAGTGGCTTTTTTCAGACGTGAATACTGGGGTGGGTTGCCATTTCCTTCTCCAGGGGATCTTCCTGACCCAGGGATCAAACTCACGTCTAGTGGCACAATTTTCCTATAATTGGTAAATTTCATGAACTAATGCACCCATACTCTTGCTCTCAGAAATGGTTACCCTGCATGAGAACCAGGATTTATCAAACTACAAGATGCTCTTCAGATAATGATGCTTGCCCCACTGAGGCTGTGCTATGTTTGGAGAGGCCGTTTGAACTGGTGGGGTTCAGCTTTTGAGGAAAAGGGGCCAGCGAGGGGAACTGGTACTTGGTTATCAGACCACTGAGGAGCTGAGGCTGGAATCAGAGTCTGGGAAGCAAATAGAAAAGTCTATCATTTTTGAGAGCATATTTGCTCCAAGCACTTTCATTTTTGTCTCATCCTTGCAACATCCCTGCCAGACATTCTCTCTTGCACACCACCAGGGATGGTTTGGCTTTCAGGAGGTGAAACTTCATGGAAAATAGCTATTTAAGGACAAGTGTTTTAAATTTTTGTTTTTACTCTTGTGGCTTAGGCACAGGAACTAGAAAAAAGGGATGTGGTAGAGGACAAAGTTAGGGGCAGGTAAGGCTCAACATCAATGATGGTGAGAGGGGAAGAGTTATTGGTTTAGAGTTCAACACCTTGATTTTGGGCCAGACTTCCTTGTCTAGCAGAAGGCACAGGGTGAGGAGGGAAAGCTGCTGGCCTGGCTAAAGCAGGGGTGACCAGGACAGCATAGGCTGGAAAGTAGGCCCACTGGAAAGGGCCTGAGAAGACAGGGGGGTCTGATGAACCCAGTTTCGGAACCAGGGGAGGAGACATGGATATAGGTATTGCAGAGACCCTGAACACATCCTTAACGTGCACACACATCCCTTGAAGACATTCCAGGCTAGTGCTCTAGCAAGTGGCATGTCGCCCCTGCTATGTGGCTTTTTAAATTTTAATTTTTTTCCACTGAAAATACTCTGGCCTTCCATGGAGAAAACAACCTCAGGAGCTGCACACACCACCAGCCAGAGGCAGGCGCCCCAGCCACAGAGGGGAGGCCTGATTGCACTTGGTTTCTGTAGGGATTGAGCACAGCGGTGTCAGGGCAGGCCACCAGCAGGCAGAGTGGATGGCCTGGGGTCCACACGGGCACCCACAGCCTTACACAAAGCAGAGACTGTTCCCTGCAAAAGCTGAGAGGTGGAGACGGGACTGTTCTTTTGGCCCCTCCTAAGAGGAAAGTGTTAGTCACTGAGTCGTGTCCTGAGAGGAAGTCACCATGAAAAAAAGGCAACATCAAAGTCTACCCTGCCCCAAACCAGGTTAACGCCAACTACAGGGGAATTCAAGAGACAACTGACATGGGTCAGAATGTGTTGTGACGTGTGGACTGTGGCCACACAGAAGATGTGCAAGGGCTTGCTCAAGGTTGCACAGCTGTGAGGGGAGGAGCCTGGATCAGCCTGGCCCTGAAGCCCACTCTTTGTCCACTGGGCTTGGCAGCAGCACGGAGATTGTGTCATAAGCTGAACTTAATATACAACAGCTATGTGGCATGATTTTATTTAACACGTAACAATGACCTAACAAAATGCATGATGTTATTTATTTCAGTTTTACAGATGGAAGAAGTGAGGCTTAGAGAGGCTAATACCCAGGGCAGGATTGGAAATCTGATCTTTCCAAATCCAAAACCAGAATGTTAAATATTTATTTCAGGTGGGGCTAGATATTGCCTTCTGATTCTCTTGCAGAATTGCTGCCTATGGTTGGGCAGATGGGTAAATATTTAAGTAAGATATCACTGTATGAATGACTGCTAAATGAGTATATAGACTTTACTTGTATGCACACATATCCATGTGTAATTTCTACCTTGTGTGGAGCGCCAACTATGTACATGATACTGTTCATGTAAATGTATTATTTTTCACATTGACAGTATACAAAACAGAGAATACTAGATTACATTATTAAACTCATTTTAAAGAGATAAAAACAGAAGGTTAGGGAAAAGAAAATGAATTACCAATGGCACACAGTAAAAGCTAGAGCAAGGATCCAAACTTAGACTCTTTGATTCAAAAAATTTCACACCCTTTTCCCCCAGACTGGGTTATCCTCGTGCGAAATGATCCTAAAGTGACTTCAGATAGCAATGATAAGACCTCTCCAGCATAAAGCCTTTGGAAGCACGTTACAAAATAAGTTTACAAGTGTTCAGCATCAATGCGTTTTTGGTTAGTGCAATGAAAATCACAGAAAAACTAGTTTAGACTTAGAGAGAGCTTTGTTTTCATGACTACATTATGCAGAGGAAGAGCCTCTTGAAAGCATTTTTTTATCGGGGCGGGGGGAGGGGAGGGGACTTCAAATTTCCTCTGAGCAGCTTTTTCGAGAAGAGTTATTAGAATTTATTTTCAATTATACACCAGAATAAGCTGTCTGCAGTATAGTTAACTTTCAATTTCAGCCAATTTTCGACGCATTCAATCATAGATGCCTCAGTGATTAAGAATCTATGTTGCAAAACAATTCCCACTTTGCAACAATGCAATCAAACAGATCTACAACTCATAACATATTATCCAATGTTTTTTCAGCTCACTGGTGGAGTGAACTAGAATTTACCAACCATCTCTGTTTACCCAGGATGCTCCAAGCTCATTTGCAAACAGATCTGCAACTCAAAACAGCTCACCAGGGGGTTTGGTTTAATACAGCCTGGAAGAGACCAGTTGGGCTGCCTTGATATTTATGACTTTGGGCTGCGTGTTTTCTTCTCTTGCTCCTAATGTGCACTGGCTGAACATCACACCATGAGCAACAGAGCTGCCCTCCATGCAGTTCTGAAAGTGCTCTCCCTGGTAGAGGCTCCGATTCATTAGGAAGACCCAAACAGGTTTATGTCCAGCTGTTTGCTTTTCTAAATTGCATGGCTGTGTGTCTGTGTGTGTGTGTGTCTGTGTGTGTTTGTGTATGTGTGTGAGAGAGAGAGGGAACCTTGGCTGAAACACGGAGAAGGATATGCAGCCAACTGAAATTCTCCCTTTAAAAGTTTGAAAGACAGGACAATCTTAATAAATGTGTAGAAAACTCTGCATTTCAGAGATTGGATCAAGCCGTAATAATCACTTTTGCTGAGCCTCACTTTTAATCTAATGCCTCAAACATGGGGTTCTGTTTAAGTCCATGGGACAGGCAAGGTGATAAAGTAGGCTAAGAGGAGAGATAAATTGGGAAATTGGGAGTTTGGGGTGGATACGTACACACTACTCTGTTTTAAACGGATAAGGACCTACTGTATAGCACAGGGAACTCTGCTCAATATTCTGTAATCACCTAAATGGGGAAAGAACTTGAAAAAGAGTAGATACATGCATATGAATAACTGAATCACTTTGCCGTAGGCCTGAAATGAAGACAACACTGTAAATCAACTATAGTCCAATATGAAATAAAAACTAAAAAAGGAAAACAAATGAACAGGAAATAACAGCCTCTCATAAGAGGATTAGCTCCCCATTGCCTGAGTGAAGTCAGCAATATTCCCAGATGAAAGAGTCTTGTGCTCAGGACAGCCCCCGTGGGAATGCACAGCTAAAAGAATATGAGAGGATAAATCAGAGCCCAATTATTGAGAACTACTTCAAATGAACTCTTTTGCCCTCTTCCCTTGCTGGGCCCTCAGGCTGCGGTGGGGTAGGACACTCAACGCCTGTCTCTGGACAGGACTGGGGAGGAGTGTGGAAGGGATGATCTACACAAAGTTGCCCACGAATGGTCAAGATGAAAGGAAGTGCTACAACGGCTCTGCAAACATGCTATGGGAAAACAAAAAAAAAAAAAAGGGGGAGAGTAAAATTAGAAATAAAGACCAGAGTTTTGCTTGCAAACCTCAAATGAAGAACCCTGTTTGGAAGAAAATCTCATTTGAAATGCATGCCACCAGTGCCAGTGAATACTTTGTGTCGTACAACGACTTGAGCATGAATTCAAAATAAGAATTACAGGAAAAACTGGAAAACAGGAGACTGAGATGAAAGAGTAAGACTTGTATTTAAGACTCAAACTGAGGACCACTTTAAGAAAAATCAACTGGGACCATTAAGAAAACTGAAGACATAATGGACATTTCAGTGACTGGTACAGAGCAAAGATTTGGGATACTCTTTCGAGGAAAGAGGAAAAAAAGGCAAAGTGATTAAAGAAGTTAAGGAGAAGATAATGAATATGGAGGGAATTCAACATAAGAAAAGGTGGTTCCTCGGAACCAAAAACCTGACAAGCACACTGGAAAGGATTCAAGTATATAATACAGAATAGCTCTGAAAGAATAACAGAATCTACAGATCGAAAAAGGACTCTGTTCCTTGAACAACTGTTTCAGAGTGATTGGTGTTGACACATAGCATTGTCACATAACATAACACTGAGGATTAAGTAAGAAATCTTTGGCATCCAGGAAAAGAAAAATAACATTATCAGAAGAAAACATAACATGCAAGTTAATCTAAGGCTTCTCCAACATAACACTCAATGCCAGATGATATGAAAACAGTGTTCACCAAACTTTGAGGGGAATAAAATGTGACCCCAGAATATTATGCAGCCAAGTTGCCCTAAAGGCAATAGGAGACATTCTCAAACATGCATGAATGAGGGAGCCAATCAAAGCGAAGCAAAGGAGGTGGAAGACTCCTTGATTGTGAAAATTCAATGCATTTAAATTTATAATTAGGACCAAACAATTATGGAAATTGCTGTAACAAAAGTGAATGACAATGGAAAAATAATGACATAATTAATGGGAAAGTGGGAGGAAGTATAGCAGTGCTTATTTCCACATCCTTTTTGGTTGTGAGTCAGTTGCTACTGTCTGTATTGAAAACATGCATTACAAAAATATTTCTAATATCTTAATGATTTTAATCTCTTTTATGAATATTTGAGGGAACTTTTAGGGAAAAAATACACATTGTGATTATAAATCCATCTTGATTTGAAAATACCTAACAACACGGACCTCTGCCTAGATACTTCAGGCAGTAAGTTAATTTACTGCATACATTATGTACTAATTTATTATTTTATTTTTGGATGCAGCATGCGGAATCTCAGTCCTTTAACCAGGGCTCAAACCTGCATTCCCTGAAGTGGAAGCACAGAATCCAACCAGCGGAAGTCCACAATTTATTGACTACTTAGTAAGCTAAGTAATCTCCTTACGTTGTCTCATAAACTTCGCACGATATCCCATACTAGGTATTGCCATTGTGAGTGAATGCAGGGGAAATCTAAAATTCAGACAGGTTTTAAGAAATTGTTAGTAGGGGCCAGAGCCCTATTAAAATCCATATAGTATTTCCAAGTTATTAACCACTATGCTGTACTTCCTCGGTTTATTTGATTTCACTTGGACCAATAGAGCCGAGTTCACTCTAGGCTACTAAAAAGCAGGCTGGCCACCGTGGAAAGAAAGAAAGTGAAAGTGTCAGTCGCTCAGCCATGTCCGACTCTTTGTGATTCCATGGACTATAGCCAGCCAGGCTCCTCTGTCTATGGAATTCTCCAGGCAAGAATATTGGAGCTGGTGCCATTTCCTTCTCCAAGGGATCTTCCCAACCCAGGGATTGAACCCAGGTCTCCCGCATTGCAGGCAGATGCTTTACCATCTGAGCCACCAGGGAAGCCCCTGTGGGAACATATAACAAAAAAATTGGGGCAATCTTTTGGTTTCTGAAAACACGGTTTTACTTTTTAGTATTGTTTTTTTCAATCCAAAATTTCTTCCCTGCTCTGAAGAATGTCATCACAGAGATATCATTTGACATTAGGTTTTTGAAGGGAAAAACTCTAAATCCTTAACAAACTGTAGTTAAAATTTCATGTAATGTACCAGAGATAAAGAGAGAAAAATATTCAATAAAAGGCTCAACCTGTGATACAGATAACTAATTAACCTCCAAGAGATCCCAGTGCAGAAGGCGATTATCATGATCTGACCCAAGAGGGATGTAACATAGAGAAAACCTCAGTTTCTAAAGAAGCCCACTGGATCATATATTAAGAGTCCTCGACTCTTGTCTTGTTCTCTGACGGCAGGTTTCATTTTTATCACTGAGCTTCCTGGTCCATGCGTGGAGCATAACACTGAGGAATGAGAGGATGACTGAAGGAACTAATCATCAGTCTGGTAAACTCTGACCACACAAAGACTGTTATTCAACTTAAGCGAAGTAAGGAAAAGAGCAAGGCTTGAGAACCTGGAAAAGTCACGTACACCTGAAGATTTCCAAGGTTTTCCCCAGATTCAATTTAAAGGGGCTTACCCAAACGTTCAAAGCTAGAATTAATCACAAGAGATTAAGCTGGGGCTTGGAAAAGGGGGAAAAATACACACACACATGCACACATGCACACACGCACACACACACACACACACACACACCCATATATAGTATTGCATCTCCTGGGAATATCCAATTTTGGGATTTTGGATATTAAATGTAATTGATTTCTCCTAATCCAATGTGTGTGTGTGTTTGTATGTACGTTAGTGGCTCAGTCATGTCCGATTCAGTTGTGTCCAACTCCATGAGGCCCCATGGATGGTAGCCCACCAGGCTCCTTTGTCCATGGAATTCTCCATAGAAGAATGCTGGAATGGGTAGCCATTCCCTTCTCCAGGGGATCTTCCTGACCCAGGGATCGAACCCGAGTCTCCTGCATTGGAGGCAGACTCTTTACCATCTGACCTTCACAGAGTCATCCGTTTTTAGGGGAGCATGTAGCCCAATCATCTCCTATGTTATTAAATGTGATTAAGTTCTAGCCAGCAGGAGGGTTGCATAGAAGCTTCCAAGAATTGTCCCAAAACAATAGCCGGCTTGTGTCCTTTGACATCCCCTCTTCCCTCTGTGCTGCTTGGAAGGTGAATGATGTGATGGCTGGGGCTCCAGCCAAGACCGCGCAGCCAAGCACCACACTGGAAGAACGCAGTGGTCCGGGGTGACTGCAGAGATATCAAACCAGCTTGCACTCCCCATCTTTACAATTTTATGTATGAAACATGGAATTCTCTATTATTTAAGCCATTTTATTTCCGGTTTTCTTGCAGCTAAACCTGGGGCTGATACCTTTCCTTTAGCAAAAGCCAACTTTATTCTTGCACAGAGAGTATGGGTCAAATAAGAGCAAGTAAGGTTCTATCCTTTGTTCAACCAAAGGAGCCAAGTGTAAATACTCTTGTTTTGAAACTGTGTGCATGTATCCATGCATCCTCCGGGGTGTTTCTTATAAGTGAGCTGCCTTCTTCCCGGGGCTTCCATCAGTAGAAGCAATTTTAAGCAGATAAGTGTGAGCAAGAGGCAGCGGAGTGTCCCAATTTCCGCAGCCAGCCAATTATTCAATGTATGGGTAGCGAAGCTGGCACACTTCCTTGCCATAGAGCTGCCTGTTAAGAAAGCAGGTGTCCCTCAATTAAGGATGCCAAGCTTTTCCAGGCATGAGACCATTTCACAGGCTGGATGGCCATGCAGACTTGGAATGCGGGAGGATAAGGAGTGACGGAGCTTTCCTGGGCTTAGGTTGAAACTGGGCTCCATTCAGGCACAACCAGAAATGATCAGACGAAAAGAGCCTTGTATAAAATGACTTAGGCATTCTGTACTGGTTCTAAAGATTAAAAAAAAAAAAATCTTTAATGCATTTGCAGCCACACGGCTTTACTCTTCATTGAATCCATTATTAAGTCCCTGGGAAGGAAGACCTCTGTCATTTTCATTTAAAGGGATGATAGAAAAATTCCCCAAACTCCCAGTTACAAGCTTCCCAAGGACACTGCCCAAGATCATTCTTCTCCCAACTCACAAGCCTAGCAGACAGCTCAGCTACAGGCCAGGGAGCCCTGTTTATTGCTTCAGTTTGGCCCCAGCCCCCCACATCATGCACCACACACATACTATGCTGTGTATGTGTGTGTGTCTGTGTGTGTCCAGTCGTGTCCGACTCTGTGCGACCCTATGGACTGTAGCTTGCCAGGCTCCTCTGTCCATGGGACTCTCCAGGCAAGAATACAGGAGGGGGTTGCCATGCCCTCCTCCAGGGGATCTTCCTGACCCAGGGATCTAACTCACATCTTTTGCGTCTCCTGCACCAGCAGGTGGATTCTTGACCACTGCCCCAACTGGGAAGCCATGAACCTCAAAATGAGTCCCCAGCCTCCCCTTTGCAGGACCCATGTCCATCTCCTCCTGTTTCCTCTGTTCCACAGCCTCCGGCTCTTGGGTGCACAGGTTATCACCCTAGCTGGACACTAGCCTTTGCTTCAAGGCTGCGGCCATCCCTCAGGGTCCCCTTTCAACACTCTAAAACTTTGACAGTACATCAGCCTACTCTTTTAATTGTATGTCTCCAGTGATAAAGGCCTCTCCCTACACGTCGACTCAGATAACCCTTGGTCTGGATGGACCAGCAGCACTCCTGACACATAATGAGATTCAGATGGAGGCAGTAATTTCCTTGGAGAGCAGGGTAATTAGTATCAAGGATGAGGATGAAAGACATGAGTACCATTTGGGTACCTGACTCTTGACTATGAGACATGCCCAAAATAAACCTGATGAGCAGTTAGTTTGAATACACACACACACACACACACACACACACACACACACACACGTGTGTACACACACTTGTGACTCTACCTAAAAGCTATTTGAATGTCTATATGCTTGGGCAAAGGGTCCAGGAATGTTGAAAATATTTTTTTAAACAGCAACATGTATTAAGTGCTTATTGCACACCAAACACTGTGCCAAACACATTTTCACATTAAAATACTTTTTGTGAAGTATTAATAACTGTTATCCCCCACATTTTGCAAATGGAAGAGCAGAGGTCAGGAGGCTGAGGAACTCTCCCACAGCCACAGAGCTTTGCTGTGGACAGAATGTGGCTTGAACTGTTGCTACGAGTGGAAAGGGTCACTTGGGGAGAAACAGGCAGAAGTTGGGGGGTCTTCTTGTCACATCCTGCTGATGTCAGAGTGCAGAGATTTTGCCTTCTCTTCCCTCCATGTCCTGCAGAAAGTGGGTTTGTCACTTTTCTTCACCTGACTTGATGAACCCACCAAACTCTAAAAGTAATCTTGAGGCAAAATTGAGGTGTCTCGCCTGAAATAGTCCACACGTCCTTCACAGACACAGCTGCTGCCACGGATCCGGGGGTTTCATCTGGGGACTTAGGGTGCAAGCTGTCTGCAGGGGGAAGAGGACCTCCTGTCCTTCCCTAGGGAGGTTATATTTACTTTGTCGTTAGAAGAACATCCAACCTTGGATCTTAGGTGGTGCTAGAGCTAAAGTACCCGCCTGCCAATACAGGAGACATAATGAGATGCGGGCTCAATCCCTGGGTGGGGAAGATTCCCTGGAGAAGGGAATGGCTACCCTCTCCAGTATTCTTGCCTGGGGAGTTCCATGGGTAGAGGAGCCTAATGGGCTACAGTCCAGGGGGTCGCAAAGAGTCAGACACGACTGAGCAGCTTTACCACACACACACACACACACACACCTCAGTTTGAATCAGAAGAAATATATTACAATTAATATCCCCAAATCTGACATCCCCAGGAAGAGATGCTTCATAGAATAGTACTGATTAATACTAGTAATAGCGGTAATATTGAGCTTCCCTGATGGCTCAGTTGGTAAAGAATTTGCCTGCAGTTCAGGAGACCCTGGTTGGATTACTGGGTCGGGGAGATGCACTGGAGAAGGGATAGGCTCCCCACTCCAGTATTCTTGGGCTTCCCCTGTGGCTCAGCTGGTAACGAATCCCAGTCGGAGACCTGGGTTCAATCCCTGGGTTGGGAAGATCCCCTAGAGAAGGGAGAGGCTACCCATTCCAGTATTCTGGCCTGGAGAATCCCATGAACTGTATAGTGCATGGGGTCACAAAGAGCAGGACATGACTGAGCGACTTTCACTAATAATTGGTAAGTAGTAGGCGGAGAAGGCAATGGCACCCCACTCCAGTACTCTTGCCTGGAAAATCCCATGGATGGAGGAGCCTAGTGGGCTGCAGTCCATGGGGTTGCTGAAAGTTGGACACGACTCAGTGACTTCACTTTCAGTTTTCACTTTCATGCATTGGAGAAGGAAATGGCAACCCACTCTAGTGTTCTTGCCTGGAGAATCCTAGGGACGGCGGAGCCTGGTGGGCTGCACAGAGTCAGACACGACTAAAGCGACTTAGCAGCAGCAGGAGCAGCAGCAGCAGCAGTAGCAGCAGCAGCAGCAGTACTAATATATGTAATAATAATATTAATAATTAGCAATCAACATGACTAATAATTGTAACACTATAAAATGGACATGAGCCTCATGCTTTGTGTCACTAACTCTCTCTCCCAAGGGAGACCTTTATGATGAAAAGGACCCCTAATAGGACCTGAGAAAACGAGACTTAATTTGTCCTCTGCTAGGGTTTCTCCAGGAGCCATATGGGTGGCATCGTCCAGCAGCCATTTCTCAAGAAGTCAGGATTCTGGCTCACTTTGGCTCATCACATGTCCCTTCACCTTGCCTCAGTCACAATTCTGATAAAATCCCAATGCCAATTTCACTGTCCTCAGAGAGATACTCGGACACCCCCTGGCTTCCAGACAGGGAGGGCAATGTGCACACTCTTTGCACTCCCACTATGCCCAAGTACACTCCCTCTACCCCCACAAAAAATGCAGTCTGCTTTATTTCATGCACAAATAGCAATTCCCAACCAAGAAGAAACACCTGGGAGAGTCAGGGCACTCGTGGTACAAGATAATTAGAGATTGGTATAATCGAAATCTCATTGCCACATCAAACTGTGTCTTTTAGCATTAATTAATCTCCAGTCCCAGCCCCGGAGCCTCTCAACTCTTCTGCTGGAGAGACCAGCTTGTCAAACAAGCCCTGCCTCTCATTATCTTATCACTGGGTGTGGGGGAGAGGGATAGGCATGGAGATTTTTGAGAGATTTTGTCTAGGCCTCTGATTCACAAGATGGTTTTCCTGGAAAGAGGCAGGTGGAAGAAGCAATTTTGAGAAGGAGAGCTGGGCTGTTTATTTATTTACTCATTTGCGCTTTCTCAGCAAACCGAGAAGCAGGGGATGCAAATTACTCCCACGAGGAGAACCATGTCATGGACGAAGGCTGTTCGTTAGTCACATATGGGGAATAAGTACGCTGGTCGGGAGCCTCACCCCTTGGCTGATCCTCTCATTCTGTCCTGATCATTTAAGTGACAGAAAGCTGTCTGCCAAATCATGCTTGCCCTCTCCTTCTGCCCATCACCCATAGTTTGCAAAGTTCACTGTCCCTCCTCCACAGATAGAATGTTTCAAAACCAGCATTCTGAAGACTGCTCTTTTCTTCGAAGAATATTCTGCCTGCAACCAAGGTAAGCTGTGCCCTCTGGATAAATAGCCGCGTGTCGCAGAGCTGTGATCCAATGAATACATGTTTTTCCCCAATCATTTTGGAGATAAAATAGAACTCCACCAAAAGAAAAAAGCCCTGGGGTCATATCTATTTTGTATTACTCATTGTTAGCACTGCAGCAATTACTAGCATGAAATAGTTGAAGAAGTATATGTGCCTTGATCCAATTAGATATCTTTCTCTTTAACATGTGTAGTCTCTATATGAGCTCAAACTTTTAAAAGACTTTTCCTCTTCTGTGAATCTTTGATATTTGTTGGTGTTGTTGTTCAATCGCCAAGTCATATCTGACTCTTTGCGACCCCGTGGACTGCAGCACGCCAGGTTCCTTTGTGATCCACTATCTCCAGGAGTTTGCTCAAATTCATACTCATTGAGTCGGTGATGCTATCTAACCATCTCATCCTCTGCCACTCCCTTCTCTTTTTGCCTTCAGTCTCTCCTAGCATCAGCGTCTTTCCCAATGAGCTGCCTCTTCACATCAAGTAGCCTAAGTATTGGAGCTTCAGCATCAGTCCTTCCAATGAATATTCAGGGTTGATTTCCTTTAGGATTAACTGGTTTGATCTCCCTCTGTCCAAGAGACTCTCAAGAGTCTTCTCCAGCACCACAATTCGAAAGCATCAGTTCTTCTTGGCACTCAGCCTTTTGTTACGGTTGCATATTTACATAAGGGAATGCTGCCCAGCACAGAGAACAGCAACCAGGAATAAATAAACATGAGTGAATCTCATAACAGAATGCTGAAGAGGAGCCAGTCACGGTGGAGAACAACTGTCTGTAAGATCCCGCCCATGTGAGTTGAAGAGCAGACACACCCCTGGTGCTGGGAGTGGAGATGAGATTAGCTCCCGGGGGAAGGGAGTCATGACTGTAAGTGGGATGGGGATTCTGGCGCACTGTGTTCTGCTGCTTAATCTGAGAGCTGGCCATTTGGATGTGTTCAGTTTGTGTTACTTCATTAAATTGACATTCTGTGAACTCGCCTGTACATACTTAAAAGACAGTTTAAAAAATGTATATGAAGTCTTTCCTCTTTCCTTCCTTCCCTCTCTCTAGGAAAAGATTCCATAGAATTCATTTCTATGAATCCCAGGAAGTGACTGCATTGTCTTCAGTGCCCTGGTCAACTCTGAATCCTAAAAATTCCTGTTCCTTCCTCTGCCAGTTATAGAAATGGCATCAGAAAGTCTCTCTCTCTTCAGGGGGCTCACTGGGAGCCCCCCTGCAGAGGATCCTATCAGGGTGACCAGCCACGCGTGCCTCTTGGCTTCCGGGGTATCCACATGCCTTTGAAGGGACAGGCTCATCTCCAAAGAGCATAATAATAAAACACACTTACAAAAAACCATGAGTATTTTTTTTAATGAAGTGATCTCTCCACATGGTTGCCTTCCAAACAAGAGATGAGCTCTAAAGCTAGGGCAGTACGTCTGAGCTGGTAACTCTGTTTCTAGTTTTAATCATAGGTAAAAATAATAAGAGGCTTCCCAGGTGGTGCTAGTGGTAAAGAACACGCCTGCTAATGCAGGTGGACATAAGAGGCCTGAGTTAGGTCCCTGGGTTGCAAAGAACCCATGGAGGAGGGCGCAGAAGCCCACTCTAGTCTTCCTGCCTGGAGAATCCCATGGACAGAGGAGCCTGGAGGGCTACGATCCATAGGGTGGCAAAGAGTGACACCACTGAAGCGACTTAGCACGCATGCACTCATGCACAAACAGAAGAAGGCACAGGCTGTTACTTCCATACCATCAGGGTTTTCAGGTTACGGAGATTTCGGAGGACTTAGGTGACACCACCCTTATGGCAGAAAGTGAAGAGGAACAAAAAGCCTCTTGTTGAAAGTGAAAGAGGAAAGTGAAAAAGTTGGCTTAAAGCTCAACATTCAGAAAACGAAGATCATGGCATCTGGTCCCATCACTTCATGGGAAATAGATGGGGAAACAGTGCAAACAGTGTCAGACTTTATTATTTTGGGCTCCAAAATCACTGCAGATGGTGACTGCAGCCATGAAATTAAAACATGCTTACTCCTTGGAAGAAAAGTTATGACCAACCTAGATAGTATATTCAAAAGCAGAGACATTACTTTGCTGACAAAGGTCCGTCTAGTCAAGGCCATGGTTTTTCCAGTGGTCATGTATGGATGTGGGAGTTGGACTGTGAAGAAAGCTGAAGGCCAAAGAATTGATGCTTTTGAACTGTGGTGTTGAAGAAGACTCTTGAGAGTCCCTTGGACTGCAAGGAGATCCAACCAGTCCGTCCTAAAGGAGACCAGTACTGGGTGTTCATTGGAAGGACTGATGCTGAAGCTGAAACTCCAATACTTTGGCTACCTCATGCGAAGAGTTGACTCACTGGAGAAGACCCTGATGCTGGGAGGGATTGAGGGCAGGAGGAGAAGGGGACGACAGAGGATGAGATGGCTGAATGGCATCACCGTCTCAATGCACATGAGTTTGAGTGAACTCCGGGAGTTGGTGATAGACAGGGAGGCCTGGTGTGCTGTGATTCATGGGGTCACAAAGAGTCAGACATGACTGAGCAACTGAGCTGAACTGAACTGAAGGACTTTGAATTGTTGCTGATTTCTCCTTTGAAGGAGCAAACAACTTAAGGCAGATCAGTGACCAGAGCCTACCCCTCTGCAGCTCGTGGAGGTGGGACCCCAGCTGCCTTGCTCCTCTCACTTCCCAGAGTCCTGGCTTCAGGAGGCAAGTGGGACGCGGATAGTTAGAGAAAGAGTGAATGCACCCAGCAAACCGGAGCTCAGACCACAGAGACAGTGGATGCCCTGGGCTCGGGCCATGGAGAACCTCATGGTGTCTACCACGGGCACGGGTGTTCAACTTTGCTATTCTACTGTGCATGAAGAAAATCAGACTGAACAATGCAACCTTCTGTTAAATGTTTACACTATGCTCAGCACAGTGCTCGGTGCTGCACGTGTTAGGTAAGTGTGTGTGGCACGATTCCTGCCCTCAAAGGCAGGCAATTGTGAAACAGCAAATCATACAAGGAGCTCACGAATGGTGCAGATACACAGCAGTGATGCCCTGCTGGGTGCTGGTGCAGGCAGGGGTGACGTCCTGTGATGTCTGTGGGTGACGAGGTGGCAGATGCCATCTGGGCTCCATATTGGATGACAACACTCAATACCCAGAACTGCTTAGTGGACTGATTGGCCCTGGGCCACCTCACTGATGAGAACCCTAAAGCCACGTCCTTCAGATCACAGAGCTGGTCGGTGGGGGTGTACGTGCAGTGACACGGTCCACGCTGGAAGATGTGCTGGGTGAACTGGTCAGGAAGAGCAGGCAGGACACCGGCAGAATGGATGCCCAGACCAGACCTCGTCCCCCATGAACTGGGAAAATGGGCTGTGAGTCTTGCCATCCGCCTGCCTGGGACTTTCCCAGGAGCAGAGCTCAGGATGTCCTGAGAAAAGTCGGGGGTAAAAACATCCCAACACGGCCCCATCACCTCTTTTCACAAAAAGAATCAAGATTCTTTAGCTGCTTTTGTCAAAGCAACAGACTTTTTTGGATGAGTGGATGTGGGGACACAGATTCTGAACTGCCAGGGGACATGCCCCATTTTATCCTACCCAAATGTGAGGTTTTTCCAGACTGAGGCAAAGCAGGACAAAAAAAGGATCAGTTAAACACACACGCAGTGTCAGCTCCTCCCCACCATCTACATCAGCTTAGGTGACTGACTGTGCAGCGCTGTCTTTGTAGGAGGTAGAGCGGTCCTGGACCAGAGGGCGACACGCTGGAGGGTGAGGACCGTGGGCTCTGATCACTCCTGGCTGATGCCGCCCCATGGGCTCTGCATCGGGGCCTGATCCATCGCTGATTACTTCTTTGTTTAGTCAGTGCTGTCTTGCTCCAAGCATGCTGCCATCCAGATGAATTTCTATTTAAATATGCAAGCAGTGGAAGATGAAATATTAACATGGAAGCACTCGGACTCTCATATGATTTGGTATAAAATGGAATTTGGTGTCCAGCATGGGGTCTGTCTTAGACTTTAATAAAGCACCTCTTAATAGTGAACAGCCAACAAGATCTCATTGTAATGATAACCAGCATTTGTATATAGCAGGTGTAAAGCCTTCTCATGCATATTTTCATTTGATTCTCAAAACAGTCCTGGGAGGTAGTATCACCATCTACACTGACAACGAAGGGGCTGAGGCTCAGAGAGGTGAAATGACTTCCCCAAGGTCACCCAGTTATTGCAAGGCAGAATCAGGACTCAGCCTCCATTTTCTGCTGTCAAACTTCATACTCCACACTGTTCACTCCACCACTTGATGGGGTCCCTCTGCTACGTGGCAGGCTCATCTTGAAGGAATTTGCACAGTAAACTTCCAGTTAGGGAGGAGCCTGTGCTCTCATGAAGCCCCATCCTTGCAATGCTGGGGGTAACTGAGTGGGTGAGTTTTCTGAGATCCTTTGAGATGACATCTCCCACTATCTTCTTTTTTTCTTTTGGAGAGCTCTAATATGAAAGCCTATGTACCAGTGAGAGTTCAGCGGAAGGTGTCTTAGTGACAAACATGAAAACCTGAATTTAATAGTCAAGTGCCAACTGACTGACAGTCCCTGGACAGCCAGTTTGATTTTTCTTTCATTAACTGAAGGGCCCAACACAGGTGATCACTGGTGGGTTACTGGGATGTGGACTTCCTAGGGGGAATCAGGATACTGCCCTACATTTTCATCCTCTCTGCTTCTGAAGAAGACAGGGAGCAGGGGCCTGGAAGTAGAGCTGAAGCTGTGTGCCCTGTTTTACTTCCTTTATCCCCAGGGTTTTTTTCTGAACTGCCTTATCAGAGCATAGATAAAATCAATTTGTATTCTGTTTGCGCAGCAAAAGTTGGCTGCCAAATAATGGTTAATTTAATAATCAGGTCAACTTAGAGATAATAAACAAAATACTAATACAAATGAATTAGCTTTTCAAGCAAGAAATAAATTATTTGTTCATTCTTTCCAGAACCACTTTTGAACACTGGGTTACACTGAGCATACAAATGAATGTCCGTCCCCATGCAGCGTGGCCAATGACAGGACTGGACACACTTGGGGATCTGAGCCTCGGCTCTCAGGCTTCTTCACATGAGATTACACGTACGATGAGGTGAACAAAACGCACGTTTGAATACTGCATGTCTATTCATCTTTCCAAAGCCCTCATTGGCTGTGGGCACCCGTGAGGCCATCCTAAATGAAACTTGCAGGTCTTCACCCCTCTTCCATAACTAGAGGGACTGAGTCTCTAGCTGCATCTTCCTACTGGCTGCTTTGGATCCCTAGACAGCCCCCTCCTGCCCTCACGCCTAGCGTTTTGTTGGTGTCCACGCTTGTCATTGGCTGGAGCACGATCCCTATCGCACCCACAGTCAAGGAAGCCCTCCTCAGAAACTCATCTTTTCTGGTTAAAGTGCTGTTTCCATGCCTCCACCGAGAAACTGGACAGATGGTTTGTCCCTGACACTGTATTTTTTCGCTGCTATTTAGGCCCAAATACAGGCTGCGTGTCTCATTGAGTCCAGCCTGAAAACAGCCCTTTCCGTGCCTGTCTGCAGCAACCTGCGTCCCCAGAGGTGGCTCTTGATCTGCAGTCTGGCTTAGGGACAGAGGGTCACTTCCCTTGTGTACTCCATGACTGTCCCTCAGACGGCACACACAGGACTCCATCCCCGTATCCACGGAGCTGCTCTCCTCTCCCTCTTCACCTCCCGATCACCTCCCCACTCCATCTACCATACTTCACAGATGCTCCACTATTACTGTATCAGATTCGCACATCTGGTCTTCTCATTACAATCATGTATTTTCAGAGGACAAATAGATTGCTGACTAAACAAGCCAAATTCTGGTCAGTGAATACGGAGACCCGATTTATTGATTGGACACTACTTACTAGTTATGTGAACATCAATAAATAGGACAGGTTGGGATTTCACTGTCTTAACAGGAAACAGGCTCCACCAGCTCTGAATTTCCTTCATATTCTCTTTTGTGAATTCACTTAGAGCTTTTGTGTTCTTGCTTCCACCTGCCAGTTGCAGGAGATGTGAGAGGCTTGAGTTCAACCCCTGGGTTGGGAAGATTCCCCTGGAGGAGAAAATGGCAAGCCACTCCAGTATTCCTGCTTGGGAAATTCCATAGACAGGGGAGCCCGGCGGGTTGTAGCCCATGAGGTTGCAAAGAGTCGGACACGACTGAGTGCCTGAGCTCATCCTTGCTTCATACCTGTTAGAGAGCCCTGTGTTCTGGGAGCATCCAGTTTCTGACAGTGACTGGTGTCACTGGGCAGCATCATTTCTAGTTATGATTCATTGTTCATCCATTCATTTCCCAGTTACTGAACATCTACTATGCACCAACTACCTGTCTGGGCACTGGGATCTACCAGGGGACCAAAAGACAAAATAGCAGCTATTACAGAAATTCTATTTTAGCTTAGGGGAGAGATACTGTATAATAAATACACATGTGATTTAAAGTTAGATAGCAATGAGTGATGAAGACAGAATAGGGCTGGTGGTGGAGGATGCGATATTAGGAGGAAACATATAAGCATAGATTTGAGTGAAGTTCTCAAGCAGCCCTGTGACAAGTCAGAACGTCTCAGGCAGAGGGAACAGCCAGCGCTAAGGCCCTGAGGCAGGTGCATACTCGGTGGGTTTGTGGAATCACAGGAAGCCCCATGCGGCTGGGGCTGAGAGAGCAAAGACCAAGGGGAGGACAAGAGGCTGTGGAAGGGACAGGGGTTGGGCTGGGAAACCCTCATGAACTTGGCTGAGGCATTTGAATCACAGCTGCAGGACATGAGAAGTCACCTGGAGACTATAAGCATAGAGGGACAGGATGTGATCTGTGTTTTGAAGGGATAATTCTGTCTGGTGAGTAGTGAATGAGAAGGAGGGATGGGCAAAAGAGTAGAAACAAAATCAGGCAGGGGGTTGTAAGAGGCCTCATCAGGACTTTGGAAGAGTGCCATGAGGAGATTCTCAGTGCCACGAAGGGACAAAGGAATCAGAGAAAATGCGTATATAGAAACCTTTAGTTCAGCCAGTCCTGGTGGGGCTCAACTTAGGGTCACAGCATGTACCTCTGTGGGTGAAATCTCATGGTACTTTTGTTTACTAGCATATTCATGCTTCAGCATACAGATATTTGAGGAAGAAATATTACTTCTCTGTGCTTCCCTGTGATTTTCCTGGACTCCGCATCCATCACATTTCTTTCTATATCACATCTGCTGTTCTCCGTAAGATCCGATGTGGCGGTGTCATCAGGCACTTTTCTCCTTTCCCCACAAGTTTTGTTTCACCATCCTCTTGGTCATCTGGCCAAACGTGTGCCTTCTTCTCTTCCCACGGGTACTCTCCGTTTGTTGACATGCCCACCACATTTGTCTGATAAGCTACGGTTTCACAGACACACTGCTGTGCTGTAGTCCGAAACACATAACCACATTTAATTTTCTCATTTCTGCATTTGATTCCTGACCTTGTCTTCAGTGCTGGAAAAGATGGAAACCTCATCTAAGCTCTCCCTGCGGCATCTTCTCTGAGCCCCCACTGTCATTAGAGCTGTGTCTGCTCCATGATCTCCTGCCTGGGTCAAATGTTTAGAATAAAACCAGAGTGAGGGCCATCATGAGGCTGGTGAGTCTTGGCTGCCTTTCCATGTTACTTTACAGCCCAAGAAACTTCTTAAATAACCTTGTCAGATTTTCATATAATCACCTCTATTTTCCTTTTTAGGATAAGACCCACTACTACCAACACTTCTTTTCTTGTCCTCAGAGGAGTATGCCTGCACATTCTCCTTTGAGCTCATTTAATCTGAAACTACTTCATCTCAGAAGTTCCACCTGTTTCTGTGGGCAAAGTTCTAACATCTTCCTTCCTTTTCCTTTGCAAATTTTTTTTTCTTGCATACATCTTTGCTTCTGCTGTTGCTAAGTCACTTTGGTCGTGTCCAACTCTGTGCGACCCCATAGAGGGCAGCCCACCAGGCTTCCCCCGTCCCTGGGATTCTCCAGGCAAGAACACTGGAGTGGGTTGCCATTGCCTTCTCCAATGCATGAAAGTGAAAAGCGAAAGTGAAGTCACTTAGTCGTGTCCGATTCTTCGTGACCCCATGGATTGCAGCCCACCAGGCTCCCCCATTCATGGGATTTTCCAGGCAAGAGTACTGGAGTGGGGTGCCATTGCCTTCTCCAGCATACATATTTAGCCTAGCATTAATTCTTTCATTCTCAGCGTATTTTTATTCACAGATTTTTGTCCTCTCTAATCACTCTTCATACACTCTAAACACATTCCAGGTAATTATCCCTTCTATTTTCTCGCTACCACCTCCTACGAATACCATCTTACATTGGCAGCACAAGTGATGAGTGACTAATGCTTACGGGCAACCGTATACAGCACTTAGTTTCCAGCTCATTCAAACAAATTATTTTTTATCCCTGCATGGAAGATGTCCTAAGCCTTTTGTTTACAGAACACATTGTTTTTTTTGGTATTCACTTGTACCTGAACGAGCCATCGGGGGGCCAAAATGTTCATTTGGGTTTTTCCAAACGAAACTGTTGGCCAACTCAATAAAATGCAAGCTGACTATGGACTGTGAGTAACTGACTATTAAATTCCAATTTGTCCATCTCATCTGAACATCAAGGAAGCTAAAGTAGGTCCTGGTGTTTTCAGAGCCAAGACTTCTGCATACCTCTCTTCCCTGAACTGTTCCCACCAGGATGAATCAGATGAGGGAGCGTGGGACCACACATCCAGCTAATCTAATTTGGGAAGCGTGTCACCCGAGGGCACACAAAAGAGGTATATTGGCACATTTGCTGACTAACTGACTGCTTTTGAAACATCTGTATTCATCTTGGATTGCATTTGGCCATTGTCCAGAGGAAATTTGGTTCTTTCTCTGCTCAGCTTTGTTTTGGTACCAGTGCATTAGGGAGTTTATGAAATATCCTGCCTGAGAAATACTTAAAGGGAAACACCATGGTTCTGGAATGGTTGTAGGCTCAGACTTGCTTAGGGGAAAGGACTGCACTTAGGAACCTCTGAGGGACTTCTGAGGTGTTGCAGCTGCTGGCTTTCTACTGTCAGCCGGGTTATACTTAATGGCTTCTTCCATCAGAATCCCTCCTCATGGCCTCCCTTACTGGAAGAGGAATGAGCGGCCCCACGCCTTTCTGGGATTGCTGTTCTGGCACTAAGTCTGTACTCAGGTCTCTGCCCAGCTCAACCCCAAAGCTTGGTCCTAGGCCACCTCGGAGGAGCTTGGCTCTGGCCCAGAAAGGCTGAGTTGAAAGTTTTATGCTGCTCCTGAGACAGTCCCGTTGCACCCTGTCTCAAGGTCAGGTGGACTCAGGGTGTGTCTGTACCCCCACCCTACCCCTACTGCCTATCTGCCTTATGGTCTACACATCCCCGTCCTCTAGAGAAGGCATCTGGCTGCCTTTGCACAGATCTGTTGCATTGCTTCAGCCTCAGAGACAACAAAACTCCCTGGGGAAAGAGCATGTTTTCAACAATAGCTTGTGTCGCGGGAGCTGAAAATGGTTGGGGGGGGGTGGAGAATATTCTAGCTCTACTGACATGAGCCCCTGTACTTCCAGTTCAGTTCATGAACCGTGCAGCTGAACTCGGACACATTACAGCAAAACAGATCACCTTCAGATTAGAACTGGCGCCAGGACCGTCTAACACTGGTGTTCTAACAGCGTCTAACACCACCATGCGCTGAAAACAGGCACTTCCTTCTCTGCACGTCAGCTGGGCTCACGCTTTCCCTTTAAGGCAGTGTTCCTGGCTAGGTACAGGGCAGACACTCAATGCAAAGATGCTGTCTTGGGCTTTGTTACATCAAATCCCTAAATTACAATCACCATAGAATAAGGCTGACATCCGATTGACACAAAAGACATAGGAAGGTCAGAAATCCAGCAAAATTGAGGCAAAGTTAACTTCAAACATAAGTCTGGTGTAAATGTTGATAAATGCCAGCTTTCACTTGCATACACATGCCTGCACATAACACACAGCCTCTTCCCATATGGCTGATTCCACTTCCCCGTGACATGGCCAATTGGTGAGCAGTTTTGCAGCCACAGAACCTTAGATATTTGCAGTCCCAGCCCCTGCTACTCACTGCACAATTCCAGAATACAAGCACATTCTCAATTACAGCCACACACACAAACACACACTCACAATCAGAAAGGAGAACCAAGGCAGCACCCACATCTGCCTTATGCCCCACTCTTGCCTGTGGCAGCTTCCAACTCAAGACTCCAACTCTGCCCATCAGGCTGACAACCGGCAGTGCCAACCACCCACCCCTCCAGACTCCTGTGATGGAGCCTGAATCTGCTGAATGAGCAGACTGCGCTCCAAACCCCAGCATCTGGGGTGGAAGGACTCAGATCCTGGAGCTTATTTCAAGGTCAATTTGCTTCAGAATCAAAACCCATTTGCCATAAAGTAGAGAGATGCTAGAGGGAGGGGGGTGGGGCTCAGGAATGGGAGGTGCATGCATTAAAACGGCTATTGGAAAAACCACACACACACGTTCACACTCACAATCCGGCTCTTTCTAAAGCCCTGTCTCAGTCTGAGTTTTTTTCCACCTCCTCCCTGTCCCTGTGGCTTTTCCAGAGCCAATGTACTCAGCTGGCAGAGGAGCAGGGCTGGGGAAGAGGGCTGTTCCCATATCTCGCCATCTTGGGTTAAAAGCAGGAGCTGTCTTCCTGGCATAGCTGCCGCCTGCCTTCTCATTCCGAGTCACCAGGCCATTACTAAACTATTACCAGCTCCTTGCAGACCTTTTCCTGAGCCAGTGACAGCTTTCTTTGAGCCCAGGAGTAAAGCTCAGGGTGTCAGGGAGAATTGGCAGTGGCAATTTTCACCTCATTGTCAAATCGTTTCCTCTGTTTTATGATGGCCTGGCTCTGGCAGCCCTGTGTCTGCGGCCGTTTCCCATTCCCTAGTCTTGAGAAATATTTCTTTCTCCTCCGTCCTTGAACTCCTGAACCCTGTCCCTGGGTAGTGGGGGTCTGCACTGAGCAGTCTGGCGCAGACACTGCTGTGGTTGGAGGAGGAGGGAGGGGGCGCAGGAATGTGGGCCAGGAGAGGGGGGCAGTGGGCACTGGCCCTGGGTCCAGTGTTGTCTTGCCAGGACACAATTTATTCTTCACCTCGCTCTCCTGGGCAGAGCTGGGCTCCTGCTTTGTAGATGAGTTGTGCCCCCTGAAGAAACAGGCTTCTTAAGAGCATGAAACCGAGGAAGCTGTCAAGAGCGGCAAAGAGCCCTGGCTAGTTAGCTTATTGTGAGGACTCCACTGAAGGCTGAGCAAGAAAATGAAGGAAACCCAGTGTGCTGAATACATTCATCCTGATCCCCCACCATGCTCCTCATGGTGACCGACCCTCGGTGTGCAGATGACACTCTCAGCCTCGGCTCTCGTGGGTCCTACATGGAAACACATCGGCCACCCCCAGGTCATGGCCAAGGGCAGCAGAGGTCCCACCTCGCTCACCTGCCCCAGCACGGGGCTGCCTGATCTCAGTTGATTCAGCAGTCACTCAGGGACCTCAGGTATAAGCATTCTCAGCACAGGCAGGGTGACAGAAGGAAATGGCCACCCACTCCAGCAGTCTTGCGTGGAAAATCCCATGGAGAGAGGAGCCTGGCAGGCTGTACAGTCCATGGGGTCACAAAAAGTCGAACATGACAGAGCGACTAATCAACCACAACAGCAGGGTCTACAGAAGAAGCCTGGGACAAACTCCACTTTCTGGGAGTTGTGTACCCCAGGGGCCCCCACCTAGGTGTCCTGTGTACACCTGGGGCTGTGGGTTACCAAGAGCTCACTGGGATCCAGGCATGGTGCTCAGCTGTTAACTCCGGCCCCTTGCCCTGTGAGGCAGGCATTATCATCACCCCTGTATTGCTGACGAGGAAAGTCTTCATAACTTGACCCAGTTTGCAGGATGAGGACGTTCTGAAAAGCCAGGATTTGAACCAGGATTGCTCAAGTGTTTAACCATCCTGGGTGATGCTTCAGGGACCCTGGGTCACTGCTTTGACTAGAAGTGTATCTGCTCACCAGCATTTTGGGGTGAAGAGAGAGGTTCAAGGTGAAAAACTCTACTCCACCACCTCACAAAGTTAGGGGCTGGGAGGTGGGGCAGGATGAGGGTCATGGCCTGGGAGCTGGACCTGAGGGGAGGAGCTGGAAGGGGGCATGGCCTGGAGCTAGATCTGAGGGAAGGAGCTAGAAGGGGCTTTGCCCACGGAGACTTGGATCACCTACTTGCAACAAAACGCGTTGCAAATAATCGTGTCCTCCAATTTCATAGTGCTGGTGGACACCATGTGGCTGCCACAGCTTTTTGCATGGAGACCTGGGACAGACAATGGCAGTTTTATAACCCAGGGGACACTGAGACGAGACCTTACAAGGCAGTGGCAATCAGTGAAAAGTTCACCCTGAGCTAGCCTGAAAACTGGGTCAAGTCTTTCGAAGATCTTCAGGCAGCTCAGCTCTGGCCTCGGGGACAACTTCCTGCTCGCTGGCCGTGGCTCCAGGGCCTTCCTCCAGGGCTGCCCCTTCCTAGGGCACACGGAGAGTCCACGCCCTGTGTGCCCACTGCGCTCCATACCTGCCCCTCACCTCCTGCAGGAACACCAGCAGCTCTGCCTCCCTTGGGAAAAACCAGAGATCAAATGAAAAAACCTGACCCATTTTTTGGGAAAGTGCTCATTTCCTGCGCAGACAGATCTGTAAGTGCTAATAGTGGGGCTGGAGTGGGGAGCGGGACCCCAGTGCACCAGGGGCAGGGAATCCTCCTGACTCTGCGCAGCCCTCTGGGCACCAGGGCATCTACAGAAATGGCTCCCTGGTCAGGTCACGCCAGGGACAGCTCTAGAAGTCGGGCCCTGTGTCCGTGATTGACCCGCGGTCGCTACAGAGGCCTGCCCTCTGCCTGAGATAGGGGAGCTCCCCACACGCGTCCTTCCTGATTCTAGGCTGGCCGGTCTTCAGCCCAGAATCCTGGTGATGCTGCGCAGGCACTGAGCCTCTCCGTGTCATCCTGCACCTCTACAAAGAGAGACTCAAATTCCCATGTTGCCGCCGACATTTGAGGTTTCCTGCATAGTGGGGAGGGAAATGCGGCTGCACGTCTGTTTGTGATAAATGGCATTTTAGGAGAAAGCAGGGCCAGCGAGGCATTGCCCAGTTAGAACACCCCTGCTTCCCCAGCCATGGAATTGAGGCTGGTACCCAGAGCTCCCTCAGGTTCCCTCCAGCCTTGTGGTACTGGAGCGCCCAGGTATCTCCCAGTGGAGATGCTCCGGAAATAAAAAAGCCTCAGGTTCCAGAGGCAGTGTGGTTTTAGGTGAGCGCTTAACTTCTCTGAGTCTGAGCTTCTTCTGTGAACCAGGAATGATAAAACTCTCTCTCAGAGGCACAATGAGGATTCAGTGAGACCACGTACATACTCTTTGTGTCTCTTCATCATGCCTTATAAGTGGAAGTTGTAACTATTAATATTTTAAGATTGGACTATTGAACTTGAGTCATGGTATGCTTTTAATTTTTATTACATTTGAAGGAAGTGCCCAACGGATCCCGGATTTCTCCTGCGTCTGGCATTTGGGCATCAGTGTTAGAAAGTAGGGCACAGCACACCCCAGAGAGAGGGCCGCCTAAGGGAGGGGCCAAGAGATTCTAATGGCACCTACTGGGAGAAAAACACACTCTCCACAGGGGACCGCAGGGAACCTCGTGTAATTAAAAATTCTGTTCAGAGGCCTCAGTGTGAGGATGCTAGGCTGTCGGGGAAGTAGGAACCAGCTTGGGTCCACAGTCCGTGGGGTGGTGAGTAAGCCCATGAGGAGTCCGATTGTAGGAGTGACCTCCGTGCTTCAAGGGCGAGGGTGGTACCCAGACATGTAGGCTGAGGGCCAGCTCCCAGGTGAAAACTCTCAGACAGACACTTTCAGCAAGAAGCAGGCCAGATAGAAAGCAAGAGATCCTGTAAAGGAAGCAAAAATTGGGAACAGAAGCTTAAATGAAGAACCCCTTGGGGAGAAACAGACCAGGAGGCTCTCCTGAGGGCAACTGAGGTTCTGTCCTCAGACAGGTCAGCTTTAGGGAGACGGGATTCATTTCACCTGCCTGCTTGGACTGAGGTGAGGCTGTGGGTGTCACAAAGACACTCCTGCAGCAGAGACCAAGGGAGGGGGTGATGGCCAGGCCACGGGGAGCATGGCAGGGAGAGAGCTGAGCTCCCTGCAGCTGTATGCCTGGCCCTGGGCCAACAGAAGATGCCGTCCTATCCGAGGCGTCTGCCGCTGGCTTTCTCTGGTGTGGCTGGGTAAACCTGAGTTCCACCACGTTACCCGGAGCCACAGAAGTGTTTCCCGTCCTACCCTGTTGTCGGTAGCTCAGCGTTTGATAAACATGTGAGGTGACAATGTAAAGTGCTTCATCTGTAACTGTCTGCAATTGCAATTCAATTTAACTCCATGAGCACGTGCTTGACATCTAATCTGCATCCATTTCTCTTCCCGAGCTCGGCTTCCCTCCATGGAACTTTGCACATCTTTGGATAGACTTTGGGCTGAAAACACGTATTCATACATTTCAATAGCTTGCTGATGCATTACAGCAGCCAAAATATTTTTCATATCAAACATTGAGATGAACAGTCTAAACAGTTTTCGTACATTTTGTATGACTCTGGTGTGTTAGTTATCCATTGCCGCATAACAAATCAGCCCAAAGCTTAGTACACTCAACTACAAGAATCTTTTATTATCTCTCAGTTTCTGTGGGTCAGGAATTAATGCAGGAGCTCCTTGTCTGGAAAATTCTGGTTTAGGGTCAACATTGCAGTGAAAACAGTGGCAGATTTTATTTTCCTGGGCTCCAAAATCACTGCAGAAGGTGATTGCAGCCACAAAATTAAAAGATGCCTGCCCCTTGGAAGAAAAGCTACAAAAAAACTAGAAATTGTATTAAAAAATACAGACATCACTTTGCCAACAAATGTCCATATAGTCAAATCTATGCTTTTCCCAGTAGTCATGTATCGGTGTGAGACTTGGACCATAAAGAAACCTGAGCGCTGAAGAATTGATGCTTTTGAACTATGGCACTGGAGAAGACTCTTGAGAGTCAAGTTCAAAGCAATCAATCCTAAAAAAAAATCAACCCTGAGTATTCATCGGAAGGAGTGATACTGAAGCTGAAGTTCCAATACTTTGGCCACATGATGTGAAGAGCCGACACATTGGAGAAGACCCTGATGCTGGGAAAGATCGTGGGCAGGAGGAGAAGGGGACCACAGAGGATGAGATGATTGGATGACATCACTGACTCAACAGACATGAGTTTGAGCAAACTCTGGGAGATAGTGAAGGACAGGGAGGCCTGGTGTGCTGCAGTCAATGGGGTTGCAAAGAGTCAGAAATGACTTAGCAACTGAACAACAATGAGGTTGAAGCCTGATGCATTGGGGGCTGAAGTTGTCCCTAGTATTGATTGACTGGGGCTGGTGAACCCACTTTCAAGGCGCCTATTTCACGTGGCTGCCTGAGGGCATGTTGGGTGTGCTGAGGGCATGAAGGCACCTTTCCCCTAAGCAAGTGATACAAGGAATCAAGGCCAAAGGGGCAATGCCTTTTACGACCAAGTCTCTGAAGTCACATCCCATTAAATCCTAGCATATTATAGCATAGGATTCGCAGTGGAAAGAGTCTATATTCCGGGAGGTGAGGGCACTGGGGTGTATCTCAGAGGCTGGCTACCTCAGCTAGCTATTAATCTTTGGATTCTCCTTTGGGACTATCTTTAGAAGCATATGTTCACATTCACAGACACACAAACAGACAATTCTAGCTGCACGTGGGAAGAGCCTCAGTCTTGCTGTGCTCCATTGCCTCTGCCAGCTTCTGTTCCATCACCCCATTCCAGTTCTGTCCGGCCCCCCGTCCTTCCTAATGCCTCCCTTTCCTGTCCACTCTCTCCTGATTCTGCTCTCATCGCTACTGCAGAACCATTGCATGGTCAGCTCCTTTCGAATTAAAAACCTTTTGTCATTCCTCCTTGCCCTTTTTGTCTTTCCTTATGTAAGTGGATTACCCTTTGATCAACTGTTCTCTTGGTCCCAGAGCAATATGATTCCACACAGAGGAGCAGGAGAGGGCAAGAGCCAGAGGATTTATCCTGTAATTACTAAGTTCATGTGCATACGCAGTGTATAGCACATGATGATAAGACGCTGTCACATGAGCAGGTACCAGGACTTAGTTCTGCACAGATCCAAGGTGCCATTTGAAGCTCAAGTCTTTTTTTATTAGAGAGTAATTGCTTTACAATGCTGTGTTAGTCTCAGCTGTACAGCAAGTGAGTTAGCTCTATGTATACACATAGCCCTCCCTCCTGGACCCCCCTCCCACCCCACTCCCCTGTCCCACCCCTCTACGTCATCACAGAGCACCGAGCTGAGCTCCCTGCGCTATACGGAAGCTTCCCACTAGCTACCTAATTTACACATGGTACTGTATACATTATCAATCATCATCTCCCAATTCAACCAAGCAACTGACAAAGGACTAATCTCTAAAATATACAAACAGCTCATGCAGCTCAACAGCAGAACAACAAACAACCCTGTCAAGAAATGGGCAAAAGACCTAAACAGAAATTTCTCCAAAGAAGACATACAGATGGCCAAGAAGCACATGAAAAGGTACTCAACATCACTAATGGTTCGAGAAAGGTGCTCAACATCAAAAGTAAGCTGAGGTGTCCTCTCCCGCCAGTCATAACGGCCATCGGTGAGAAACCTACAAACTATATAAATGCTGGAGAGGGTGTGGAGAGAAAGGAACCCTCTTGAAGCTCAATTTTTAATTACATTTCTCCACCTACTTCTCGTCCTAGGAGTCCGCTTCTTCTCCTGTCTAACATTTTCCTGTTTATACTTCCATACAAAATGATGCAAAGGTTGGAAACCTCAGTGTCTGCTTAACTTTGCCCGGTGTTACACACTGCGGCCAATGCTGAAAAGCCTCTCTGCTCATCCCTCTTTCCGCTCATCACCACCTCTGTCCAGGTTTTGTTCCCCTTTCAACATGTTATCTGCCTCAGTGTTCTGCACTGTCTGGCTGCCCCCTGCCTCCAGTCCAACAAATTCTGTGCGCTTTGACCAGATCCAGCTTTCTTCAATGCCACTTTCATCATTTCATTTTTCTGCTCAGAAACCTTCCAGTATCTTTCCACTGATGTCAGAATGAAGTCAAGACTCTTCGGCCTGGCATATATTCGTTCTAGAGTATATTTCTACGTACTTGCCCCTTGCACCTAACTGGGAACTCTCACCAATGCCTCTACTCAGAATGTTCTGCATTCCTGGGATTGCCTTGCCCCTGCTCAGCCCTTCAAGCACTTGCCTTTTTTCAACTCCAACCCCAGTTACTGTCTGCTCTGCTCACTTGACCCAGTGGATAACCTTGTATTAAAACCAAGCTCCTCTCACCCTGGGAATAGAGCTCCTTAAACAAGAGTCTTCTTGTAGACTAGACCATAGGTCTTCTCCACACTTGAGCAACTGTTCTATGTATAAGATGATTTCGGTACTTATTTGCTAATGAATTCTTTGGGCAAAACTCTAACAAGACACTCAGAAATAAGGCTTACAGTGGATTCCTTTCTTCCTCTTCTAGCTCAACAGCTACTTCGGGTGGAAACAGCTAGCTTTCCCATCATGGTTAAAACCCGAAACTTTGGCTTCTGCATCAGTGATGGGCGTGGCAGCGTCCCCTCTTCCCTCTCAGCATCTTCTCTACTACTGCTGATGCCCAGCTCGTTGGTTTACTTGCACTGAGCTTATGCTCTCTCTCGGTTTACCCTGTTCATTGTTTGCCAACGTAACGACAGTGTTTGGTGCCACTGGCAAATGTCCTGTTTGGGACTACCCACTGTGGGAAGCTGGAGTAATCTGTGCTTGTATATGTTTGTTTTCCACAAGATGCTGCTCCAGTGATAACGCCAGAACTGTGCAAGCCTACTGCAACAATGAAAGCACTTCTTCTACTGCCAAGGGCAGAGACTCCCACCTCCTTCCCCAGGATGGAGGGATGGAGGCAGGAGGAAGACAGGCATCCTGAGACTCACGATCCTCAGCAAGAGGAAAGACCAGGTTTGGCATCTTCTTGCTGAGAGAGAGTAATGGCATTAACCTACATCCTAATTAGCATTTATATTAAGTGAACTAGGGCTGGGTAGAAGGGTTGAAGATGGACGTATGTTTTGGCTGTTTGTGCGGGGTGGCTAATAAAGAGGAGCTGTTATTTATTTGCTCAGCTAGTAAATAAGGATCTGTTAAGTGCCAGACCCAGGGACTGTCATTGTTATTCATACAAAAGGAGAAAGAAGAAAAAAAAAAAAAAACCACACACAAGAAATAAATCTAGCTCAAACGCAAACCTCAGTCTGCTTTTTCAGTGCCTTGCCCCACCAAGGAGCCTTCGATCTTCTTGGGATTAAGTCAGAGGCTGTTGATGGAAACCCAGGCTGAGCCACAGTCAGGAACCTGCACAGCATGAATTCGGACCAGAGGAGATTGAAAGAGGAGGTGGAGGAGGCTGAGGTCACAGCTTCCATTACCTTGCCAAGTGTGGGCAGGGGCTTCCCTGCGGGCTGCACTCTCAGACTTGGTCTTGTCTGGGTTTAATGACTTGAACAACAGAGCTCCGACCAGCACCTCACACCGACTATTAAGCCAGGCATAACAACGGTGAAATAACCCACCAGGCCAAGCAGCGCAGGCCCGCGCTATCAGTGTAGCCGAGACAGGCCGAGACAGGAAGGTTACACCAGCCTGACCCGGGGTGGAGCCTGACAGTCACTCGTCACCACGTCCAGCACCTGGAGACCCCAACCCTTGGCCCAGGCCAGCCCTCTCAAGGTTCAGAGGGGAGCTGAATGGGTATCCTCCACACCCAGATCTGAGTACATCCACTTTTCTTGGTTTCAATCACTGGGCATGAGCATAGATTTATTTTGATGAAAGGCATTCCCTTGGTTTAAAAAAAAAAAAAGGTTAACATAACTTTTAACTAATATTTCCTAGTACTATTATTTTAACTAATATTTCCAGATATTATAGGTAGCATAAATACGAGTCAAAAAGATTGGGATTAAAGGTTTGATATTTAATTGTGACTTTGCCTCCAACCTGGTGGAACATTTTGAATCCAATGTCTTTGAAAATGTTTTCTTGTTGAACAAATGAAGCACCTCCACCAGGGGGTAGCCTGTGTCTTGTGTGTGTCAACTCTTTGCGACCCCATGGACTGCAGCCCGCCAGGCTCCTCTCTCCATGGGGGTTCTCCAGGCAAGAATACTAGCATGCATTGCCATTTTCTCCTCCAGGGGATCTTCCTGACTCAGGGATCGAACCCATGTTTCTCACATCTCCTTCATTGACAGGAGGATTCTTTACCATTGCACCACCTGGGAAGACTTATGTTAGAGAAGAATTCCCAAGCAAAGCGTAAGAAGAGAGAGGGAGAGGGGAAGAGAAGGATGAGGGTAGGGAGATAGGAAAAGACAAAAGGAAGGGGGAATAATTGGCAGACTGGAAGGGGAAGGGGAAGAGGAGATGGTGCAGAGTTCCTGGAGATGTTCCACGGAAAAGGCTTGGGGACCAGGGCAAAGCTTCATCCCTACCTTGTCAATCGCAGATCCCAGGTCAGGAAGCATTAGACAGTGCCCATCACTTACAAAAAATGATCTGACATTCTTGCACAGAAAAGGCTCAAAAAGAAGGCACTTTCTCCTTAATTGAGATTTTCAAATCTGCCCATCAGTAGACAGAATCTGAGAAACATTCAAGTTAGTAGTGAGAGGATTAATGATGTTTTAAATACCTACTATGTCACCCTGAGCACTTTCCTGTTGATTCATCTCATTCATTCATTCAAAAACGGTTACTGAGTGAGTGATGTATATGAGGTTTTGCCAGTACAGGAAACAAACAATCATTCCCTGCCATTGTGGAGTTTATGGCCTCATTTACAGTATATGTTAGGGCACTTCTCCAACGGCTTAGCGAGTAAAGAATCTGCTGGCAAAGCAGAAGAAACAGGAGACGATGTGGGTTCAATCCCTGGGTCGGGAAAATCTCCTAGGGGAGGAAATGGAAACCCACTCCAGCATCCTTGCCTAGGAAATCCCATGGACAGAGGAGCCTAGTGGGCTACAGTCCAGGGGTCACAAAGAATCAGACACAGCTAACCATGTACACACATACAGTATAGTGGGGAGAATGTCCATAAATAAGCTCAGCAATCATCAATTATATTCTCTTTTAATGAGTGCTATGTGAGTGTTAGGGACTTTGTTTTATAGACCATGGGATTGAGTTTGGGAGGCTCAAATACCTTTTCTAGCATTTTTCAGCTAGAATCATCACAGGCAGAATTTAAACCAAGGTCTGCTAACCCCAAACGTATATTCTTTCTATTACACACACTAGACACCCCTCCTCCCCAAGAAGAGAAAATGCATGAACAAGGGAAGAAAGAAATAGGAAAACAACAAAATTGAAATTTTGTTTCCTGTCATGATTGTGGTTGACAGGCCCAGGAGAAGTCATCATTTGTTTCATCAACATTTTCCCGGCCACTACCCTCACCAGGATGACCTAGCAGAACAAGATTGTGATGAAACATGCAAAATAAGCCATGGCGAGGATGCTATCTAGATGACTGCTGAGAAGCCTGGGATCCTCTTCCTCTTCTATCTGCCGAAGTGAACAGAGCATGGCAAGGAGCCCTCCGGAGCTGCCCTCCAAGGCAGTTCCACTCGCAGCTTCAGAAACCTTCCAGCCAAGAATGTGTCTTTTCTGCTAGGTCCTGGCTGTTTGCAAGCAATGCAGACATTTGTGTGAGATATACAAAGCCATTTCAGCTGCTCAAAAGCTATCAGCTCCTACATGCGTGGTTTGAGCAAAACAGATCCTGCAGTACTTAGGGCATCAGAGGGGATTACCCAGACACCGATAACAGATTTTAATTTAGATGATCGTCATGGGGGCCCAGGAGGAGGGGGCTGAGCAATGGAGAGATTTAACTCCAGGGTGGTGAGGGGAATAAGATGAAACGGATGATAAAGGTACATTTAGAGGTTGATTTACCCGGCCCCTGTGCGGTCTCGTATGGGCCGGCCTTTGCTTTGTGACACACAGCTTGCTGGGGTAGGGAGCCACGGGGCAGGCTGGCCCTGTGCTTAGGATGCTAGAGAGCTATTGTTACCTGGGAAAGAAATAATACATCCTCACTGAACACGTATGGCTTGGATGTGGGCTCAGGTACAAGGGTGACCCACCTCTACAGAGCCTCTCCTGCAGTCTTGGCTACCGTTTGAAACCTTTCATTGAAAAAGGTTTTCTATTATTTTCTCGACTCACCACTTGTCATCTTTACTTAAAATCCAGTCATCAGCCACCTGTGTCTTCTGCTTCTATGTGCTGAGTGACCACTCAGCACTACCTGTATACCTATAGAGGACGCATTCATTTCTTCAATTATTCGAAAGTGTTTAGTGATTGATCAACTACTCTATCTCAGGAACTGTGGTAGCAGAAGTGAGCAGGGTAAACTCGGTCCCTGGCTTCCTGGGGAGAGCTTCAAGGACATGGTAGGATAAAGAAATTAAAAAGTAAATCAAGAAAGGAAGGTGAAAATGCTTATGATATTTAATAAGTAATAAAAGAAGAAGTGCAGGGCAGAAGCAATAATTATAAAGTCAGGCTGGGAAAGCTGACCTGGATATTGTCCAGTGAGGAGTTCAGAGAGCTGGGTTCAGGGCTCTTGAACGAGAGACCCTATAAGCTGATTTGAAATGGAAGAAGATGCCTTTGCCTGTTAAAACATTCTATAAACCAGAGATAGAAGGGAACACTCTTGTCCTGATAAAGGGCATCTGCTAAACACCCACAGTTGACAGCATCCTTACTGATAGGAGACAGACAGCTTTCCCCCAAGACAGAAGTAAGGCAGGGATGGTTACTCCCACCACTTATATTCAACACTGCACTGGAGAGTCTAGTCAGGGCAATTAGGCAAGAAAAATAAAGGGCATTAGATTGAAAAGGGGAAATTAAAGCTCTCTATTTGCAGATGACATGAGCTTATGTGGAGATAATCCTAAGGAAACCACTGAGAAACATTAGAATTAAGAACAACTGTTAGGGTTGGATATGGAGAAATGGAATCCTCATTCATCACGAATGAGATTATAAAATGGTGCGGCCACTTTGAAAAACTGGTTGTTCTTTGTTGTTCAGGCTGTACCTCTAGCATCAGAAATAGATGGATGATTAAATCTCAAGCTGCTGTTCAGTCACTAAGCCATGTCTAACTCTGCGACCCCATGGACTGCAGCATGCCAGGCTTCCCTGTCCTTCACTATCTCCCAGAGGTTGCTCAGACTCATGTCCATCGAGTCGGTGATGCCATCTAACCGTCTCAACCTCTGTCAACCCCTTCTCTTCCTGCCTTCAATCTTTCCCAGCATCAGGGTCTTTTCCAATGAGTTGGTGCCTCACATCAGGTGGCCAAAGTATTGGAGCTTCAGCTTCAGCATCGGGCCTTCCAATGAATATTCAGGGTTGATTTCATTTAGGATGAACTAGGTTGATCTCCTTGCTGTCCAAGGAACTCTCAAGAGTCTTTTCTAATACCACAGCTTCAAAATATCAATTCTTCAGTGCTCAGCCTTCTTTATAATTCAACTCTCACATCCATACATGATTAGTGCAAAATCATGGCTTTCACTGTGTGGATCTTTGTCAGCAAAGTGATATCTCTGCTAGCTACCCTATGACCCAACAGATTCACTCCTAAATATATACACATGAGAAATGAAAGCATATTCCACACTAAAACTTGTATATGCAGGTTCATAACAGTATTATTTATTATAGATAAAAAGTTAAAATGACTCAAATGCCCATCAGCTGATGAACGGCTAAAAAAAGCGCAGTATGTCTATGTAATGGAATATTATTTGGCCATAAAGTGGAATGAAATAGGGATACTTGCAATGATAAACTTTGAAAAAATTATGTCAAGCAAAAGAAGTCAGTCACAGAAGATCACATGTTGCTTGATTTCACTTACCTGCAGTGCCCAGAACAGGCAAATTTGTAGGGACAGCTGTGGGCTAGTGTCTGCCTAGCGGACTCTGGGAGATGGTGAAAGACAGGGACTGGCGTACTGCAGTCCCTGGGGTCACAAACAGTCATACAAGACTGAGCCACTGAACAACAAGTGTCTGCCTGGGACTGGGGTTTAGGGGAGATGTCCAGGATGCCTGGTAATGGGTGCAGGGTTTCGTTACAGCGTGCTGAAATGTCCCAGAATGGACTGTCACGGCGGCTGCACAGTTCTGTCAATATACTAGCCAACACTGAATCGCACAATGTAAACTTGTGACCTGTAAAGGTGTGTGAGTCACACTTCAATCAAGCTGCTCAGAATTCCTGAGGAAGGAGGGATGCCAGCGTCACGGCGGCATGAGCACACCCTTGTCTCCCTTTCAACCTACAACCAGTAAAACATCCACAAGTCAAGAGTGGCTGCTGGTTGCAACACACCAAGATGCTGGAGAATTCCACATAGCTGTACGTCCGGAAGTGGGAGGACTGGGGAACCAGTGGAGGCAGTGCCTGAAAGCCCTGCCCCCAGCTGGGGAGCTGAGCCTGCAGCCTCAGAGAACCCGAACCGGCAGCAGCAGAGGCAGCTCGCGCGGGGCACTTTGACCTCCAAGACGCAACAGGGTGCACAGCCCAGGGCCTGAGCAGTGGTGTCAGAGGGGCCAGGGGACTTGGAGAGGGGCCAGGGACCTCGGCCTCTTCCCGCCGTGGTGTGACTCCAGCCTCCCTGACCGCAGCAGTGAGTTGTGAAGCCGAGAAGCCCGGATTCGGCAGAGGCGCCCCCGGCCCTGGCTCCCCACACCTGTCATCATCATGACCGCTGTGATCTGGACCACCCTGGACCCATGGGAGGGCCCCACCATCCCCGTGCCTGCCATGGCAACACCAGCAAAGGCAGCAACACAGGTGGCAAAAAGACACTGGCAACCCTAGAAGCACAAGGGCACCAGGCAGATCTCTGACAGAGGCAAGGGAGGGAGGAGAGTGAGATTCTCACACAGGACCAAGGGCAGCGCAGGTGAGCGCATCCAAACTATTTGTGCTATAGCGCCACCTACTGGAAACCAAATAAAGGCCTCTAATTACTAACCTGAATGCTGTTGCTGTTTAGCTGCCAAGTCCTGTCCGACTCTTTGAGAGCTCATGGACTGTAGCCCACCGGCCTCTTCTGTTCATGGAGTTTCCCAGTAAAAATGCTGGAGTAGGTAGAGGATCTTAACTTCCTTCGCCAGGGGATCTTCCCGACTCAGAGACTGAACCCATGTCTCCTGCATTGGCAGGCAGATTCCTTATCACTGAGCCACCAGGGAAGGCCTATTGAATTGTTAGAATCAAGTAAAAAAAAAAAGCTTTACCTAAATAAGAAACGTACTGGCTCCTTCAGGTGAGCCATCGGAGGAACAAGTCACCAAGCCCCGTGAAGAATCACAATAACACATGGTATTACAAAAAGAAGATGACCGTTCTCCAGAAACCAAGGTCTTGGATACTGGGAACTAACTGATGGAGAATCCAAAATAGTTGTCATGAGGACGTTTGATAAGCTACAAGAAAACTCAGAAAGGTAGTTAAATGAGCTCAGGGACAAAGTTAATGAACAGAAGGAATATTTTGCCAAATAAATTGAAATTCTAAAAAAGAATCAAAGCAAAATCCTAGGGTTGAAGTACTCAGCAAATGAGATGGAGAATGTATTAGAACCCTATGGGAACAGAGCAGACGATATGGAAGAGAGAATTAGTGAGCTTGAAGACAGAAATCTAGAAATGGTTCAGGTAGAAGAGGAGATGCTAAGATTAAAAAAAGAGAGAGAGAGAGAGAGATCCTACGAGAGCTATTCCACCTCATCAGAAGGGCAGCATAAGGATGCTGGGTTTCCAAGAAAGAGAAAACAGCGGGGTGGGTGGGGTACAGAGCTTGTTTACAGAAGGAAGAGCCGAGAACACCCCAAACCTGGGGAAGGAGCTACATATACATGGTCGCAAGGCTAAGAGAACACCTGGTTACCTCGAGGCAAAAAGACCTTTTCCCAGACACATATTAAACCTATCCAAAGTCAGTGATAAACAAAGAGTTTTAAAGGCAATCAGGAAAGAAAAAAAAAAAAAAGACAAAAACCTACAAAGGAATCCCATTAGGCTAAAAGAAGATTTCTCAGCAGAAAATCTACAGTCCAGGAGAGTAGAGTGACAGACACAAAATACTGAGAGATTAAAGCTGTCAGCCAAGAATATCTACCTGAAAAGCCATCCTTCAGATATGTGGGAGGAATAAAGTCTTTTCCAGACAAACAAAAACTGAGGGAGTTCATCACTGCTGATGCTGCTGCTGCTAAATCACTTCAGTCATGTCTGACTCTGTGTGACCCCATAGACGGCAGCTCACCAGGCTCCCCCGTCCCTGGGATTCTCCAGGCAAGAACACTGGAGTGGGTTGCCATTTCCTTCTCCAATGCGTGAAAGTGAAAAGTGAAACTGAAGTCGCTCATCACTGCTAGTCCTGCCTTATGAGAAATGTGGAAAGGAGCTCTTCTACCTGAAACAAAAAGGCAAAATTGCACCAACTCTGAGTAAGGTGGTAAATAAATAGACAGAATCAGAAAACTGCAACTTTATATCAGAATAGGTTGTTAAACAATTAAATCATAAAGGTTAAAGGGCAAAAACAGCCACTTCAATTTGGCAACAAACTCAAAACAAGAAAAAAGGGGGGTAATTTGAAAAAACAGAAACACAGAAGTGGAAAGGGACAGAATCCAGGGAGGCAAATGAAGATAAAATGATGTTAGTAGAAAAAGGATGACTTTATCTATGAGACATTTCACGCAAACCTCATGGTAATCACAAAATACAAGTCTAGAGCAGAGACTCAAAACATTAAAATTAAAAAAAAAAAAAGGGAGGGGGGAAACCTAGAGAAACATCATAAAAAACCATCAAATTAAAATGACAGAAACACCGGAAAAAGAAACGATGGAGATATAGACCAACCAGAAAACAGCACTACTTCTTCATTTATCAATAACCACCCTAAGTATGAATGGATTGAATTCACCATTCAAAAGACACAGCGGCCAGATGAATCAAAAAACAATATGCTGCCTCCAGGAGACCCATCTCAACCCTATAGACAAACATAAGCTCAAAGTGAAGGGATGGAAGATGACTCTTGAAGCAAATGGAAGCCAAAAGAAAGTGGATATAGCCACATCCATACCAGCCATAAAGGGTAACAGGACACACAGTAGTGGAAATTATGTAGTGATAAAGAGGACAGCACAGGAAGGTGATACAACAGCTATTCATATAGATGCAACTAACATATAGATCAGCCCTGTGTTCATTGGAAGGACTGATGCTAAAGCTGAAACTCCAGTACTTTGGCCACCTCATGTGAAGAGTTGACTCATTGGAAAAGACTCTGATGCTGGGAGGGATTGGGGGCAGGAGGAGAAGGGGATGACAGAGGATGAGATGGCTGGATGGCATCACCGACTTGATGGCTGTGAGTTTGAGTGAACTCCAGGAGATGGTGATGGACAGAGAGGCCTGGCATGCTGCGATTCATGGGGTCGCAGAGAGTCAGACACGACGGAGTGACTGAATTGAACTGAACTGAACATATATGCACCAAAATATATAAACCAATCATTAAGATACCTAAAGGGTGAACTTTAACACTCCAGTTACATTGATGGATAGATCATCCAGACAGAAAGTCAACAAGGAAAGACTGACATTAATGAAACATTCAATCAGATGGGCTGAATGGATTTATATACAATATTGCAACAAAATGCAGCAGAATACATATTCTTCTCAAGTGCTTATAGAACTTTCTCAAGGGTAGACAATCTGTTGGGACAAAAAAAAGTCTCAATACATTTCAGAAGTTTAAAAATCACATCAAGCATCTTTCTGACCGCAATGGTATGAAACTAGAAATCAACTACAGGAAAAAAGCTGGAAAAATCCCAAGTATGTAAAAATTAAACAACACACCACTGAACAACTACTGGATCATTGAAGAAAACAAAGGAGGAATTAAAAAAAAATACCTGAAGACAAATTAAAATGGGACAAAAATATGAGATACAGCAAAAGTGGTACTAAAAAGTATAATTATAGCATTCCAGGCTTATCTCAATAAACAAGGAAAGTCTCAGATAAACAATCTAACCTTATAGCTAAAGAAACCAGACAAAAGAACAAACAAAGTACAAAGGCAACTGAAGGAAGAAAATAAAAAAGGTCAGAGTGGAAATAAATGAAAGGCTAAAGAGAGAGCAGAAAAGATCAATGAAACTAAAAGCGGGTTCTTTGAAAAGATAAACAAAATTGACAAATCTTTAACTAGACTTACTAAGGAAGAAAGATGAGGATCAGGTAAAATCAGAAACAGGAGAAATTACCAAAATACCACAGAAATACAAAGGATTAAAAAAGAATACTTTGAACAGTTAACTAGACAACCTAGAAGAAATGGACACATTTTTAGGCTCATACAACCTTCCAAAAGCTGAATTATGAAGAAAATAAATATGACTAGATTAGTCATTAGTAAAGAAGTCGACAGTGATCAAAACCCTCCAAAACAACAACAAAGAAAGAAATCCCAGAAACACATCTTCAGTGGTGAATTTTACCAAACATTCAAAGAAGATTTAATATCATTCCTTCTCAAACTTTTTCAGAAAAGTGAAGAGGAGGCAACACTTCTTAACTCATTTTATGAGACCAACATTACCTTGATAGAAATGTCTATCTAGTTTATTTTAAATCTAATTCACTTTTTACTTGTAAAAAAATTTCTTGTTCCTCCATCATCACCCTATTTCTTGTATTTTTAACTAAACCAAGTTGTTTAGATACTTGTTGCACCATTAGAGTAAGAACCATGTTTTACACACGTTCTATATTGAAACATTACTTAGCCCAGTATTCTACATGTAATACATGTATAATGTTTGTTGAATAAAAGATAAATAGATGCTGACTCTAAATAAGTAGGTAAATCTGAGCCCAGAAGAATCTGTTCTCCCATTTAAACAAATCATACACAGGCCAGAATTCAATATCAGAAAGTGGTGATTAAAAGAGTACTTTGGTTTTCACATGGAGCTCCAGGAATCCCTATGGAATTAGAGCTCTCATCTTGCTGAGGGTTGCCTTGGAAAAGGGGAAGGACATTGGTTTGAGGTCGAGGGCAATTTGATCCCCCGACTGTTGTTCAACTGTGGGCTTCCCTGGTGGCTCAGAGAATAAAGATTCTGCCTGCACTTCAGGAAACCCAGGTTCAGTTCCTGGGATGGGAGGATCCCCTGGAGAAGGAAATCACAACTCACTCTGGTATTCTTGCCCAGAGAATCCCATGGACAGAGGAGCCTGGTAGGCTATAGTCCATGGGATTGCAAACAGACATGACTGAGTGGTTGTTTAACTAGAGAAACAATTTTACAACTTGCAAGTGAGATTCTATTAGAACAAATAGCTGAATAATCTTTTTTTTAAATAGGATAAATATGTAAAAATGCTAAAAATTACCATCTGATGAAAAGTGCTCTATTTTTTTATCCTTAAACTGAGACCCAGAGAACTTAGGTGATTCCAGAAAAATGACCCAGTTGGTAAGAAGGACTACGGATGTGCTATTTTGTAGCACATTGTTATTTCTGATTTTCTGTTCAGTTCAGTCACTCAGTCCTGTCTGACTCTCTGTGACCCCACTGATCGCAGCACACCAGGCTTCCCTGTCCATCACCAACTCCCAGAGCTTGCTCAAACTCATGTCCATTGAGTCAGTGATGCTATCCAACCATCTCATCCTCTGTTGTCCCCTTCTCCTCCTGCCTTCAATCTCTCCCATCATCAGGATCTTTTCCAGTGAGTCAGTTCTTTGAATCAGGTGGCCAAAATATTGGAGCTCCAGCTTCAGCATGAGTCCTTTCAATGAATATTCAGGACCGTACCAACTGCTATATGACCTCTGGACCACCACTGCCTACCTCTACACTTACCAAAAGCCCACAGGCTATACCAGCTGAATCAGCACTTTAGGTCTATAGAATGTGGCCCATGCCTTTCAGACTCCATCCTCATCCACTCTGACCCTTGACTCATTTGCTGGATAAAGTTAGTCCTAAGTAAGGATCAGAGAGCTGTCTGACCCCAACCCCATAATCTGAGTCCATTTGGAACCAACTCTGAATTTTACTGTGATGGAATCTTCAAGCTGGAGAGCTCCATCCTGCCCAAAAGCCTGTGGATAAATTAGAATTCTTGCTTATGACGGAACCATTTAGAAGCACACCTCACAAAGAACTCCTGGCTTTACAAGAAAGACGCTGAACATCCATGAGAAAAGTAGCCGCAAGTAGGTTGGCAGGGGTTGCAGGCCTTCTCCACTGAGGTTTTATTCTTTGTTGTGTCTGGACGAGCAGATCCATTCCCCAACCCACCCCACTCTTCTTTCAGCCTGTAAGTACCGGTCAATGATCAGTTTTCTCTCTTGGCAATTGACATAATAAATGTAGGCAGGATGTTTACATTCCCTATTATGTGTTTTTAAATCTCTTTGGCAAAAGAACTGTAAATGCAAAGCAGTAGTATGGCTGGGAGGCAGGGGGCCATAATTAAAATCGCTTTTTGTTTTTTAAATGGCTTATTAAAATGCTTGCGAAACCTGGGAACACAAAGCAGCAACCAAAACCCCTCTGCTGCTAAATGGAATGAAATGGATTTTTCAAATGTCATGCTAGTATCCACTTAATAATACATTTTCCTATAGACAGGACAATAATATATATTTTAATCACTTTTCTACAGGCAAATAGACTGCACTGGAGCTGCCCTTCACTGGCACTTGGAAATTATGAATTTTTCAATAACCTTTTCTATTATTCATCCTGTGTTATTCCGTAACATTTCTGCATGAGGAATGTGCTTCCCAGACACTTTCTGAAGCTCTTCTATTATTTATTAAACAGCAAGGTGTCTCCCCACAACCCTCACCCCAACCCCCACAGAGGAAGCTGCCTTGGGAGAGTTTCTACATGGACAACTATACCCCAGGTCATTAACAATTACAAATCTGTAAGAGATGCAGATTTTAAGGTTACCTCTGTATATTTCAACTCTGACTGCCAGAGGTGTGCTGGCTCCAAGAAGTGATGTGTACTGTTTGGGAGAAGGCAAGGAAGATAATCAAACTGAGACAGTCACTTTTATAGCAGTTTTTGTTGTTGCTATTGTTGTTGAGTCACCAAGTCATGTCTGACTCTTTGCGATCCCATGGACAGCAGCATACCAGGCTTCTTTGTCCCTCATCATCTTCTGGAGTTTGCTGAAGTTCATGTCCATTGAGTTGGTGAGGCCAGTGAAACCATCTCATCCTCTGCCTCTCCCTTCTCCTCCTGCTTTCAATCTTTCCCAAGATCAAGGTCTTTTCTAACGAGTCAGCTCTTCCCATCATGTGGCCAAAATACTGGAGCTTCAGCTTTAGCATCAGTCCTTCCAAAGTGTGTTCAGGGTTGATTTCCTTTAGGATTGACTGTTCATGGGGTTCTCAAGGCAAACATATTGAAGTGGTTTGCATGTTTTGTCAGAACTCTCCACTATGACCTGTCCATCTTGGGTGGCCCTACACAGTATGGCTCATAGTTTCATTGACTTAGACAAGGCTGGGCTCCATGTGATCAGTTTGATTAGTTTTCTGTGATTGTGGTTTTCATTCTGTCTGCCCTCTGAAGGATAAAGATAAGAGGCTTATGGAAACTTCCTGTTGGGAGAGACTGACTGTGGGGGAAACTGGGTCTTGGTCTGAGGGATGGGGCTATGCTCAATAAATCGGTAAACCAATTTTCTGTTGATGGGTGGGGCTGTGTCTCCTCACTGTTGTTTGATCTGAGACCAACCTATGGTGGAAGTAATGAACCTAATGGTGACTTCCTTCAAAAGGCCCCATGAACAGAGAACCCCATAAACAGTATGAAAATGCAAAAAGATATGATGCTGAGAGATGAACTCCTCAGGTAAGCAGACGTCCAATATGCTACTAGAGAAGACTGGAAAAGCAACCCCAGAAAGAATGAGGAGACAGAGCCAAAGCAAGAACAACACCCAGTTGCAGAGACTGGTGATGGAAGTAAAGCCCAATGCTGCAAAGAACAATACTGCATGGGAACCTGGAATGTTAGGTCCATGAATCGAGGTAAATTACAAGTGGTCAAACAGGAGATGGCAAGAGTGAACATCGACATTTTAGGAATCAGTGAACTAAAATGGACTGGAATGGGCGAATTTAACTCAAATAACCATTGTATCTACTACTGTGGGCAAGAATCCCTTAGAAGAAATGGAGTACCCCCTCATAGTCAACAAGAGGCCAAAATGCAGTACTTGGGTACAATTTCAAAAATGACAGAATGATCTCTGTTCGTTTCCAAGGCAAGTCATTCAATATCACAGTAGTCCACATCTATGCCCCAACTAGTAATGCTGAAGAAGCTGAAGTTGAATGGTTCTATGAAGACCTACAAGACCATCTAGAAATAACACCCAAAAAGATGTCCTTTTCATCATAGGGGACTGGGATGCAAAAGTAGGAAGTCAAGAGGTACCTGGAGAAATAGGAAAATTTGCCCGTAGAGTACAAAATGAAGTAAAGCAAAGGCTAACAGAGTTTTGTCAAGAAAATGCTGGGTCATAAGGAGCCAATTATACAGAGTGAAGTAAGCCAGAAAGAAAAACACCAATACAGGATACTAACACAGATATATGGAATTTAGAAAGATGGCAATGATGACCCTGTATGCAAGACAGCAAAAAAGACACAGATGTGTATAGCAGACTTTTGGACTCAGAGGGAAAGGGAGAGGGAGAGGGTGGGATGATTTGGGAGAATGGCATTGAAACATGTATACGATCATGTAAGAATCGAGTCACCAGTCTATGTCCGATGCAGGATACAGCATGCTTGGGGCTGGTGCACGGGGATGACCCAGAGGGCTGTTGTGGGGAGGGAGGTGGGAGGGGGGTTCATGTTTGGGATCGCATGTACACCTGTGGTGGATTCATGTCAATGTATGGCAAAACCAATACAGTATTGTAAAGTAAAATAAAGTAAAAATAAAAATTAAAAAAAAAAGAAAATGCCCTGGTCATAGCAAACACTCTCTTCCAACAACACAAGAGAAGACTCTACACATGGACATCACCAGATGGTCAATACTGGAATCAGATTGATTATATTCTTTGCAGCCAAAGATGGAGAGGCTCTACAGAGTTAGCAAAAACAAAACCAGGAGCTGACTGTGGCTCTCAGATAATGAACTCCTATTGCAAAATTCAGACTTAAATTGAAGAAAGGAGGGAAAACCACTAGACCATTTGGGTATGACCTAAATCAAATCCCTTTCGATTATACAGTGGAAGTGACAAATAGATTCAGTGGATTAGATCTGACAGACAGAGTGCCTGAAGAACTATGGACGGAGGTTCATGACATAGCATAGGAGGCAGAGATCAAGACCATCCCCGAGAAAAAGAAATGCAAAAAAGCAATACGGTTTTCTGAGGAGGCCTTACATATAGCTGAGAAAAGAAGAGAAGCTAAAGGCAAAGGAGAAAAGGAAAGATATACCCATTTGAATGCAGAGTTCCAAAGAATAGCAAGGAGAGAGAAGAAAACCTTCCTCAGTGATCAATACAAAGAAATAGAGTAAAACAATAGAATGGGAAAGACTAGAGATCTCGTCAAGAAAATTAGAGATACCAAGGGAATATTTCATGCAAAGATGGGCACAATAAAGGACAGAAATGGTATGGCCCTAACAGAAGCAGAAGATATTAAGAAGAGGTGGCAAGAGTACATGGAAGAACTGTACAAAAAAGATCTTCATGACCCAGATAACCATGATGGTGTGATCACTCACCTAGAGCCAGACATCCTGGAATGTGAAGTCAAGTGGGCCTTAGAAAGCATCACTATGAACAAAGCTAGTGGAGGTGATGGAGTTCCAGTTGAGCTATTTCAAATCCTAAAAGTTGATGCTGTTAAAGTGATGCACTAAATATGCCAGCAAACTTGGAAAACTTGGCAGTGGTCACAGGACTGGAAAAGGTCCATTTTCACTCCATTCTCAAAGAAAGGCAATGCCAAAGAATGTCCAAATTACTGTACAATTGCACTCATCTCACATGCTAGCAAAGTAATGCTCAAAATTTTCCAAGCCAGGCTTCAACAGACATGAAACGTGAACTCCCAGATGTTCAACTGGATTTAGAAAAGGCAGAGGACTCAGAGATCAAATTGCCAACATCTGTTGGATCAAAATAGCAAGAGAATACCAGAAAAATATCTACTTCTGCTTTATTGATTAAGCCAAAGCCTTTGACTGTGTGGATCACAATAAACTGTGGAAAATTCTTTAAGAGATGGGAATACCAGACCACTTGACCTGCCTCCTGAAAAGTCTGTATCCAGGTCAAGAAGCAACAATTAGAACCAGACATGGAAAAATGGACTGGTTCCAAATCATGGAAGGAGTACATCAAAGCTGTATATTGTTACCCTGCTTATTTAACTTCTATGCAGAGTACATCATGCAAAATGCCAGGATAGATGAAACACAAGCTGGAATCAAGATTGCTGGGAGAAATATCAATAACCTCAGATAGGCAGATGACACCACCCTTATGGCAGAAATCAAAGAACTGAAGAGGCTCTTGATGAAAGTAAAAGAGGAAAGTGAAAAAGTTGGCTTAAAACTCAACATTCAAAAAACAAAGATTATGGCATCAGGTCCCATCACTTCATGGGAAATAGATGGGGAAAGACTGGAAACAGTGTCAGACTTTATTTTCTTGGGCTCCAATACCACTGCAGATGGTGATTGCAGCCATGAAATTGAAAGATACTTGCTCCTTGGAAGAAAAGCTATGACCAACCTAGACAGCATATTTAAAAGCAGAGACATTACTTTACCAACACAGGTCTGTCTAATCAAAGCTGTGGTTTTCCAGTAGTCATGTATGGATGTGAGAGTTGCACTATAAAGAAGGCTGAGTCCTAAAGAACTGATGCTTTTGAACTGTGGTGTTGGAGAAGACTCTTGAGAATCCCTTGGACTGCAAGGAGAACAACCAGTCAATCCTAAAAGAAATCAGTCCTGAATAGTCATTGGAAGAACTGTTGCTGAAGCTGAAACTCCAACACTTTGGCCACCTGATGTGAAGAACTAACTCCTTGGAAAAGACCCTGATGCTGGGAAAGATTGAGGGCAGGAGGAGAAGGGGACGACAGAGGATGAGATGGTTGGATGGCATCACTGATGCGATGGACATGAGTTTGAGCAAGCTCCAGGAGTTGTTGATGGACAGGGAAGCCTGGTATGCTCCAGTTCATGGCATTGCAAAGAGTTGGATACGACTGAGTGACTGAACTGGTTACTGTGCTTATTCCACAAGGACAGGAACCTGTGGGTATAACTCTGACCACAGAGACACAGAGTCCTGGATTTCACTCTCTGCTACAGACACAGGATCTAATTTGGAGAAACCTTAGTTTTTTCATCACCATCCAACCACCAACAATATTTCTTATGCCTGAGTAACTCCAAGGCCTTGAGCACTGTGACTCCTCCAGCCAGGTACTCCCCAGGCAGCCTGCATCCTACGTGTTACAGCATTTGTCACATGGCATTATTTCAGTGTTGTGAGCTATTTAGCAAGGGGAAGGATCTCATCTGCTCACCATTATAACCCTGATGCCCAGAAATATGCTTCATACAACCTAGGCATTCAATAATTATTTCGAATGATTGAATAGATAAATAAAATTTATGGGAAACTGAATGCTTCTCTCTAAAATGGAGATCAGCCCTGGGATTTCTTTGGAGGGAATGATGCTAAAGCTGAAACTCCAGTACTTTGGTCACCTCATGCGAAGAGTTGACTCATTGGAAAAGACTCTGATGCTGGGAGGGATTAGGGGCAGGAGGAGAAGGGGACGACAGAGGATGAGATGGCTGGATGGCATCACTGACTCGATGGATGTGAGTCTGAATGAACTCTGGGAGTTGGTGATGGACAGGGAGGCCTGGCGTGCTGCGATTCATGGGGTCGCAAAGAGTCGGACACGACTGAGCAACTGAACTGAACTGAACTGAACTGAAAATGGCAGTTAAGAGGCTAAGAAATGCTAAAGACCGATGTGGCAGACCCGATATCCTTGCAATTTGGGGAGCAGAAGGAGATCACAGCCAAAGTGGGGAAGCTTGGGGTCCCAAGTCACAGCAATGTTTAGAGTTTTGTGGCTTGTCTTTCGTGGGGATTTCCTGACAAACTGTGGACGTTTTCTGCACTTGAGCAAATGGACTCTTCTGATTTCTTCTGAATGTTGTTTCCCTGTATCTAATAATAAAGAATACCCAAAATAATGTGGCCACTTCTGCCAGGAGATTGATCTGGGTGTTGACCTTAGGAAATAAGGCATTGTGATGAAATAGCTCCCCTGCGTGCTTGCCTCACTCCCTTCCATCTGGGTGACGTGAAAAGTGGAATCATTATTGTGGAGACAAGAGTGCAAAGCTCAATGGGCTGGACCATGACCTTCGAAGCCCATCCTTCCCCAGGAAAAAGGGTGCAGAGCAGGTGCCATCTATGCTGCAGTAGAAAAAAGGATTGCTCAGGTCTGGATGTCCACCTGGAGGGGGAGAGGGTCCCTGCTCGGGGATCAGAGGAGCTGAACTGAGCAGTCGGGCTGGAGGTGGAGGTGATTTGGGCTGGAGTGTGGAAGCAGCCTTTACACATGCTTTAGCGCTAACACACGTGTGAAAGGTAGCTAAAGTGAAGGCTGGGACAGGAGGCAGGGATGAGGGAAAGGGGGAGACATTGTGATTTTAAGCTGGGTAGAAAGAGGGGAAAGTGGAGGGAAGAGAGTGCCAGGCGGCTGAAAGGTCCCATGCATGTGGCATTAGAGGGGGCCTGAGTTTCCTGAATGACTTAGAAGGACTGATGCTGAAGCTCCAACATTTTGGCCATCTGATGCGAAGAGCCAACTCACTGTAATAAACCCTGAAGCTGGGGAAGATTGAAGGCAGGAGGAGAAGGGGACAACAGAGGATGAGATGCTTGGATGGCATCATTGACTCAATGGGACATGAATTTGAGCAAACTCCAGGAGATGGTGAAGGACAGGGAATCCTGGCGTGCTGCAGTCCATGGGGTTGCAAAGACTCTGACAGGACTTAGCAAGTGAACTGAACTGAAGTCTCCTGAGGGCCTAAGCTGAGCCTTGTATTAACTGGGAGAATAACTCAAATTTCAGCAGCAAGAGAAAGCCTAGTAGAGTCCTGGGGCCATGCCGCAGAGATTCAGATAGGAGATCTGCAAGGGCTTGGGACGGGTCATTCTCCAGGGCACCCTCAGACACCCACAAACCCCACAGGAGTCCTGGCTAGCAGAGAAGAGCAGAAAGAGCTGGAGGGCAGGCACAGGGAAGGAGGCAGAGGAGGAAAACCTGGAGAAGTTATGTGAGGGTCAGCACAGTATGGTCCTTGTGCCCATTCTTATAAACAAAGCTTTATTGAGACACAGCCTTTTTCATTCCTTTTCTTATGTTGCCACAATGGCCAAGTTACATATTTGCAGTATTTGGCCCTCAAAGTCTAATGGTTCATTCTTTGGCTCTTTAGAGAAAATGTTTGCTGATCACTCAACTTTCTGTTGAATAATAATCTTGAAGACGCACGTGGAGCTGAGTGTACCAGGAAACATCTAGACCAAGCATTCCTTCATCCAGGGAAGGAGGCGTTGGGTCCAGACTCTGCGAAATATCAACTCACAGAAATCAGACTCAAAGCAATATCAACCTTCAGAAGAGTCCATCCAGACTCTGAGAGTCCATCCAGGGGCCCGTGAAGGGAGCGCCTGGACATGCAGGGGTCCGGTCCTCCATCTCAGCCAAGCCTCCGCCCCAGTCAGCCGATCTCTGAATATCATTCAGTTGTGTCTGTTTAGAGTGAGGGGGAAGCACAGTTGCTGGAGATGAAAGTGTCATTTGCAAAATAATAATAGCGTCCCAGCTGATGAGAGGCAAACACTCCCGGGGTCAGTCCTGCTAAATGACACATCTTTCTTAACTATTTAGCGTGTGAGGACATCTGAGGAGAGTACTTAGACTAATTCCAGGGTCTTTTCTTCCCTCTGTATGAACTGCTCAGCCCTATTGAATGCAGACTCTGTTTTCCTAATTGGATCTCATCAAAGCTTTCTCGTTGCCTTCAGCTGGTGGAGGCCCATCGTGATGTGGAGGGAGAGGACAGCCGCCAGCAGGTGAGCAGCTGGTGGCCGTGCCTGGGTGGAGGCCATGTGAGCCCCATTTACCCCAAGTAGAGCCCACACAGAGCAAGTCTCATGCTGAGACACGGCCCCAGCCACCCAGCCTCAGACAGGGCTCTGTCCACACTCTCTAAGCATCAAAGCAGCCATGGTATTAAGAGCGCTCCTTAAATGAAGGCCTATTGAGTATGAGCCACTACGCTAGGCATTCTTCATATATTTTATGATCTATTTAAATCCAGTGAAATCCTACAGCGCAGGGGCATCAGTTCAGTTTCTCAAACAAGGAAATGGAAGCACAGAGAGACTGAGTAAGTGGCTCAAGGACACACAGCTAGTGAGTGGCTAAGCAGGAACAGAGAATCAGCCGAGGGAGAGGGGAGAACTGATTGCTGTGACACCTTCCTTCCTACCAACTGCTCTAGGATTTTTTTGCAGATCTGCAAGCCAGGGTACCTTTCTTCCCTTTAAGATGCAGCAATATTTTCCTTGGAAAAAATATTGCTACCAATCTTTATTAAATTAGTACTTTTTTTGTTGTAGATATAACATGAAAACATGTAAGAACTGCAAAGAAAGAGTTGAAAGGACATCCACCTCTAGTTCCCCCATCTTAACACAAACACTATTAATAGGTGGACGGATATGGGACAACTTTATGTTTATTCCAAGAATCTGCACGACATACCAGAATTTCTCTCCAAAATCCTTTCAAGTACCAAATTAAACAACAGATGCATGGGACTCCAGGTTGTTGTTTTGCTTGAATCTAATTGTCATGAAGTATATACTCTGAATTGTCCTCTCTTCTTTAACTTTGTCTAAGACCAGTCAAACTTACGCATCTAAAATTCCCCATGTTCATCAAAAACAAGTGTTATGTAACGCTGGTGCACAGAATTGAGCAGTTGCCAGACAGCAACCCAAGCAAAGAGAGAACAACCTTCTGAATGCATACATTCTTAACAAATATATGCGGATGATCCACTTGGCATTGACCGCTGTGCTGGGTGCCAGTGGGAAACAGTGAAATAAGCAGACCCTACGCTCTAGGATTCTGAGGTTTAGTAGCCAACAAACAGACAACAGTTCATCCTAAGTCATACGGTGAGTCCAGAGATGGAATGTACCTGCAAATAAAGATACACATGGAAAACCAATACAAAGCCGGGAGCTAGATGATGTTAGTTCAAATCCCTGCTTTCTGACACAACTAGCTGGGTGGCCTTCTGCTGGGCACTGAGGTCTGAATTCATCACATGTGAGCAGGGGTACAAATGCCCTCTTTGCAGAGCTATCATGGGGACTAGGTAGGGTGGCCATGTAGACTGGCATGGGTGAGCAGGCCTTCCTCCCCAGGCCTGCTCAGGTGCGCGGGATGGAGTCACCTTGTGCCTGCATGCTCTGGACCTCAGCTCCCTGCCCTGCAGGAGGGCAGTTTGTCTCCAGGGGGTTCCCATACTCTGCCCTCCAGAGCTCAGCAAAGAGGTAAGTGACTTCCCTGTGTGTTCCCCTCTAACCTCCCAACTTATGGGAGCAAGGGCCAAGCAGAAGGCCACGGGACCGGAAGAGCTGAGGGACCAGAAAGGAGATTCAGGGTGGGCGGACTACAAGAAGGCGTGTCCTGTTTTGGCCTGTTTTCCTCTCTCACGTGGAGACATGGGGAAAGAGAAGTCCTAGCGTGTTTCTTGCTGGATGTTGGTGTTGGAGCACGTTTCCTGCCAATCCTACCTCTCACAAGGGCACCCGCCTGACTCTTAGGCAAGGGAGTGTGTGGGGAGAAGAGGACAAGATAGAATTACAAGTGACAGCAGAGCCTGTGTCTGCAATTACAATGCATTGTAAACAAGGCGAATTGTGATTCCAGCTGCCAGGCATGCCAGAGAGGGACAAGGGAAGATGGCGGGCTGCTGCACATCTGTCTGGAGCCCAGGATGCTGGGGGACAGGGTGGGGAGAGAGGACCTGGGACTGCTGGGTGGGAACCATGGGGTCAGGGGCTGGCAAGGAGACTGGGAGGAGCACAGGAGCAAGAGGTGATGGGGAAGATAGAGGAGGGGAGGCACTGAGATGTCAGCTGTGAGCAAAGGCGTGAGGGTGAGTGCCTGCACATGGGCGTGTGCGTGTGTGTCTGCGCTCGTGCACACGCACGTGTGTTATGCAGGTGAACAGGAGAGAGGGAATTTCAGTCCCTGGTTGCATGACTGCCACCACCATTAGAGGGCAAAAGGCACTCGTTTTTTGAGAAACCTGCTGTGCCAAGCCTTGGAAGACATTTCAAATCCACCACAACCATTCAAGTATCAATGTGTTGTTGTTGTCTAGCTGCTAAGTCGTGTCTGATTCTTTGCAACCCCATTGACTGTAGCCCACCAGGGTCCTCTCCCTATGGGATTTCCCAGGCAAGGATATAGGAGCGGGTTGCCATTTCCTTCTCCAGGGGATCTTCCCAACCCAGGGATCAAACCCACAACTCCTGCACTGGCAGATGGGTACTTTACCATTGAGCCCCCTGGGAAGCCCATCAATTTGTTACCAAAGCAGAAATAACTGAGCATCTGTGACCACAGGTCCCAGGCTAGGCTGTGTGGATATTAGATTAAGAGGAGGCAGCAGTGGCCCTGGAAAACGTGGACATGATAACTCCATTTTACAGAGGGGGAACTGAGTCTTGGTGGTTGTTACTTGCCCAAGGCTTTTCAGCCAGTACTGGGGGTGCTGGTTCTTGGCCACCAGCATCAGCAGGCTCTAAAGAGCCCAGGAGTCTGCCCTCCATGGTCAAAGCACTCCTCTGGCTTTGTCAAGTATTAAACTGGATAAGATGAGTGTATCATAGATGCTCAATAAAACTCAGTTTTATTAACCTCATCATTGATTTGACCAGTATGAGCTCCTATCCTGACGAGCATCACCATCAACCCTAAGCCATATGCAAGCCTGGCCCGCGGAGGGAGGAGGGGCGTGTGACTCACAGAGGGGGGCCACTGACCTGCTGCTTCCCGGAGGTGAAAGCCAGGCCACCGGTCCTGTGATACCAGAGGGAACACAGGCTGACTCTGCAGCAGGGAGACTTGGGGTCTGGCATGTGGAACTCATGCGGCAATGAGTGGGGTCCATCCACGAGAGAGAGCAAGCCCACCCAGGATGGAAATCCTAGTGTTTCTATAACTTAATCTTGGAAGTGACATAGCATCTCTTCTGCCATGCTTTATTTGTCAGAATCCAGTCAACAAGTGCAGCCCCCATCTCCAGAGGAGGAGGGTCACACAGACTACGAATACCAGGAGACAGGCATTCTGGAACCATCTCTCTGGCTGACTGCCACAGACTCCTACATGAGAAGGGGCCACTGGAGACTTGCACACCTGTAGCCTTATGACCCTGAGATAAAGAAGAGCCAACAGGTTCTCAGAAGACTGAGTTAACACTGCGTTCCCCCACCCCCACACACATACACACACTAGAGATCACCATGACGAGACCCTGCCCCATTGACCTTGGAGAGACCTGCTGCTTTAAGCCAGGTTCTGTGCTTAGCAGTTTACACACAGGGTCCCTTTATGTTATGGGAGAGAACTCTGGAGGATGTGAGCCTTGAGTCAGGTGCCTCCCGGGGCAGGGTGGGGGTGGTGGTGGTGGAAAGAAATTAAAGAAGGTAAGAAAAAACACAAGCTGGATTCAATATTTATGGGAGAAATATCAATAACCTCAGATATGCAGATGACACCACCCTTATGGAAGAATGAGAAGAGGGACTAAAAAGCCTCTTGATGAAAGTGAAAGTGGAGATTGAAAAAGTTGACTTAAAGCTCAACATTCAGAAAACTAAGATCATGGCATCCGGTCCCATCACTTCATGGGAAATAGATGGGGAAACAGTGCAAACAGTGTCAGACTTTATTTTGGGGGGCTCCAAAATCACTGCAGATGGTGACTGCAGCCATGAAATTAAAAGATGCTTACTCCTTGGAAGAAAAGTTATGACCAACCTAGATAGCATATTCAAAAGCAGAGACATTACTGTGCCGACTAAGGTCCATCTAGTCAAGGCTATGGTTTTTCCAGTGGTCATGTATGGATGTGAGAGTTGGACTGTGAAGAAGGCTGAGCACCGAAGAACCGATGCTTTTGAACTGTGGTGTTGGAGAAGACTCTTGAGAGTCCCTTGGACTGCAAGGAGATCCAACCAGTCCATTCTGAAGGTGATCAGCCCTGGGATTTCTTTTGGAGGGAATGATGCTGAAGCTGAAACTCCAGTACTTTGGTCACCTCATGCGAAGAGTTGACTCATTGGAAAAGACTCTGATGTTGGGAAGGATTGAGGGCAGGAGGAGAAGGGGTCGACAGAGGATGAGATGGCTGGATGGCATCACGGACTCGATGGCTGTGAATCTGAGTGAACTCCGGGAGTTGGTGATGGACAGGGAGGCCTGGTGTGCTGCGATTCATGGGGTTGCACAGAGTTGGACACAACTGAGCGACTGAACTGAGCTGAAGGCAAAGCACTAACAAATGCCTCTGGCCTGAAGCCAGGGTGGGGAATGGAGGAGGGTCACAAAGGAGAATGAAAGGAAAACAGGAGCAAAAGACTGGTTTGGCCGGAAACTGCAGCCACTCAAGTGGGCAAGGTTTTCACACCTCTTACGTCTTGGTGTTTTAATGAAATGCCCTGGTTAGAATCAGGGGAAGCGGGGGTGGCTTACGTGGCCTTTCAGGATGGACTCGGGCACTGGGGAGTCTGTGGGGACGGTGCTCCAATGAATGCAGAGGACCGCTTGGCGCTGGTGACTGTGCTGGGTGGACAAAGGCAAAATGGCGGTGCTGGCCCGGGCACCGTCCATCCGTGGGCACAGAGCAAGCCAGTCCTGCTGGGGGAGCCCCTCTGCCCTCCTTTCCTCCGGGCACCAAAGCCCAGACAAGGGTCTGGCAGTGTCTCCGAGGCAAATTTCCTCCCACGAGGCCGGCAAGAACTTGTCAATGGCAGTCAGCCACCAGCACGGGTTCCCCCAGCCCAGCCAGCTGGCAGGAAGGCTGCCAAGGCAGCAGATCTGACGAAAGAATCCTCAATCACATTTACATGTGCATGGTGCAAAGAGGGAAAGGAAGGGGGAAAAAACCCCTCCGGAATACAGAAAGAAAGTCACTAACTAATCCACCAGGAAAAAAAAAAAAAAATCAACCACAGATTTGTCTCAGATGTTCTCAAATTGCTGTCCTTAAAAGCTCTGCTTCCCAGTCTTCCTCCTCCTCCCATCCGTCCAATCGCCCAAAGAAAGTCTCTAATTTTGCCTTAATTTGTGCCTTGGTTGCAAGAACAAAACAGGACGTCACCGCAGCTTCCCCCGTTTCCACCCCCCGCTTGGCCCCTCCGCAGCTGCGCTTCCTCAATGTCCTGATCGCCTCCTTTCTCTGTCATCACTTCCTATTCTTTGCCTCCGAGCTGATCCCCACACGGCCAGGCCCAGGGGTACACTGGGCGAGGGGAGCCCGGAGATGGCAGCCTGCATTCTGCCATCTATCAAAGGGTCACATTTACACCTGCCATGCCCTTGACTTCGCGGGCAAGCAGGAACTGCAAGCCCTGGGGCAGGGAAGAGCAGAAAGTGAAATGACCCAGGCTGCATGACACAAACTGTAATCTCCCAGGATTACAGATATCTTGGGCATCTTGCCAGGACCCCGGGGGCATTCACAAGTTTGCGTATTTACATCATTTTTCTAATAAAAAATAAACACACACACAGCCTCCTTCCTCCCTCCCAGTTGAATCCTTTTGGAATATCTGATGACACAGTGTTTCTCTCTTGCCTGCTAATGGGACACAGGGTCTTATTCTCAGATAGAGTCCTAGCTTCAGCCAGACAAGCCCTCACTTAGAATCCTTACTTCCCACTCTCAGGGGAGGTTAATTTAACTCCCCTCTCGTGGCCTCCGCCCCTGCCTCCACCAAGGATGAGAGTTCTGAGGCGCTTCTAATTAATCTTCGTAAATTGCTCTGCGATCCTGGGACATAAAGGCGAAGTATTATTAGAAAATGCTGGCTGGGTTAGTAGCCGGCCATAAAAGTGAGATGCTGATCAACTCACTTTTCAAGCTGCAATTATTGGGAATGGAGGCAAGTGGTTTTATGTGATGGGCATTTCATAAGTCCTCAAGAAAAACACAGAGCCGGGACCTAGGGACGTACACCTGTGACTCAGGGCAGGTGTCAGCAAAGCAGGTTTGCAGCCAGTTAATCTTAGCTTCTGCCATCCTAGCTGTGGGAGAGTAGCATCCCAGGAGATACTGTGGATCTCCATGATCTGTGTTCTCCCCTAGCAGCCTTCCTGCTCCTGCTTTTTGGCATTTAGGCACAATCACTCATGGATGAAATGGTCCTCAAAACCAAGTACAGTAACCCCCATCTTATTAGGCAGGGGGTAATCCCAATTATAACATCTTTTAACCAGACCCTTGGAATAAGTGAATTTCTGATTTAAGAGGGGAGAGATGAAAGTGTTTCTCAGGGACTCATTGATTGTGGGGATGGGGGGCACTTCCCAGGTGGCGCTAGTGGTAAAGAACACTCCTGCCAGCATGGGAGACATAAAAGATGCGGGTTCGATCCCTGGGTTGGGAAGATTCCCTGGCAGAGGGCACGGCAACCCACTCCAGTACTCTTGCCTGGAGAATGCCATGGATAGAGGAGCCTGGCAGGCTACAGTCCATGGGATCGCAAAGAGTTGGACACGACTGAAGAGACTTAGCACGCATGCGCATATCTAGGGGGTTCATGCAGATCACAGAAGAGAATGACTCTAAGAAATTTAGAATAAATAATCATTAATCTAAGCTGCACTCGTGGCTTACTCCTGGTCCATTCATGAGGGTTTAACTAAGAATCCGTGTCTCAGAGTCATCCTGTGACATGACGCCGACTCAGCCTTGCTCTTTCTTTGAATCTCCATCTGCATTAAGCAGATATTAATCCACACCTCCTAGGATACTTGGTGGAGTAACTAATTAATGTTTAAAGAATGCTCTTTGAACACGAAAAAGCATGGTGTCTGAACGTAAGGTGTGATTACTCTTACAAATTACACATTTGCCATGGTGATTTTTGTGGAGGCATATGACCTTCAGGAGAAAAATATCCAATTACTGCAGTTTGTTTATGATTTCATGTTAAAACATTGTTAACACAGACATTTTCCCTTAATTTTTTATGAAGAAGATATCTAAGACAGATTTAATATTTTAATATCTCTCTGCCACAAGGGCTGAGGAATTAGAGAGAAAAAGCCTGTATTGTGTGTGGGGGCGTTTGTGGGGGAGGAGGGACTGTTATGAGGCTTCACATTTCTCTGAAATGAGTTAAATTTGAGGTGCAGAGAGACCATCTTCTCTACTCTCGAGGGCCAGCAGGATTCAGCTGAGGGATCTGAATCCAGTCAGAAAAACCACAGAACAGAATTAGTTCTATTGGAACAGAAGACTCAGGGAGCAGTCTTTCATCCCAGCCTCCCACTCACCTTGGAGGTAGGTTAGTAATGCATTGGGCTAATCAGCGCGAGCAGAAGAGACGGGCCCACACTGAGCAGGTACCAGAGGGTAACCGCATCTGGAGGCATGGTCCTAAAGGAAAGGCCCTCTGTCCAATTTTCTTAGAAGCTCAGCTGAGAGCAGTGTGGCCTGGATGACAGAGCTGAGGGAGGGGGACTCACAGGTGCCCAGATCTGTTGCAAGGGCAGCACCCCTAAGTAGAATACACCCCAGAAGAGCCTGCTTTGGGATTTTTCAGGTGTTTGCCCATGAGCGAATGGGGCACGAGAGGATGATCGCATCCCAGGTCCCAGGCGAGTCCCTGGGACAGGCTGACAAGTGGGGATTCTCGGCTTCACACAGGACAGAGGTCAAGAGTGAGCCGTAGGAAAGTGAAAGAAGGTCAGTTTAAGGAGGACACAGACTCCACAAACAGAGTGAGGCCATCTCAGGAGGCGAGAGAGGCACCAGGGCATGGGGCTGGCAGTTTTATAGGACTGGGTAATTTCATAGGCCAATGCGTGGGAGGAGTATTAAAACTATTTTGGGGAAGGGGCAGAGACTTCACTTTTTGACCCTTTATGGTCAGCCTTGGAACTCTCTTGGCAACTGCGGGTGTGTCACTTAGCTGATGTGTTAGAAGCAGTGTATAAAGATGCTCAAGAACTTCTGGAGGTCAACTCACTCTCCATCTTGGACCTGGTTGGTTCTAACCAGTTTATGTCATCTCCACAATGGCTGTCTTTCTTTTAAAGGTTGTGGCTTGACCCTTCCTGTCTTAACAGGGGATGTGGCATTGGTGATGACGAATAATGTCAGTGCATAAACTACTGAGTGTTACCTCTGCAGCATGGGCTGGCCCGAGTGCTTTGAGGATGTTCATTGAGGGTTCTTCCCTCCAACTCTGAGGAGGCTGTGATTCCCTTTTTAAGATGAGAACACAGAGGCTTGTTCAGAGTGAAAACAAAACAAGGCTAGTGAGTGGTGAAGCTTAGATTTAAAATGCAGGCAGCCTGAATTCAAAGCACAGCTTATAGGCTAAGTTAACTTTAGCAGTGTATCACTTAAATTTAGAAGCCAAGTTACTGTTATGGGTCTAAAAGGAGATGAGGATTCATTTCCATATGGTGGTCCCATGGCTGACAAGACTGAGCTGGGCGGGTTTCTTTCTCCAATTTCTCATCAGCTGGGTGGGGCTAACTGGTGTAGACTCCAGGCCATGTTTCCCTTGCTTCAAGATGATTCTTAAGGTTCCTTTACAACAAATTTTGCTAGCATAGGAAACCCACCCCCTCAAAGGGTGTAACTTTTGAAGCAGCAGCTCTCTTGCATTTGAGTGGGGGTGGAGGGTGGTACAGAATTCACGCTGAGTCAAGCTGGCTTTGGGGGCATGTGGAGACTGGGGGTAGGGCAATGAGGATTTTAATAGGCTTTTTGATGTGCGGGTTGAGCTGGACAGTTGAAGGGGATTTTGAGAACGTTAGGAGGGAAAGGTTCTCCATCACAACACAAAACACCATGCTCCTGTGGGCAGAGCAGCACCCTAGGGAATTAGGTTGGCAGAGGTGGCACATTGTCTCCCTTGAGACGGGGCAGGTTGGGCCCTGGAATTCAGAGCAGGCCAGGACTCGGGCGAGGGAAGGAATCAGGCAGAGTCAGAGTGCTGGGTGTCAGAAGTGTGACGTCACGTATCAAATCACGCTCCTTCTTCCTTGAAGTAACTTCCCTCAATACCACCATGTGGCCTCATCTCTTTGGATAAGAAAGAAAAGGACAATGCCTAAGTTGGGGGATAAAGTGGAGACATGGGTAAAAGGACTGAGGAAAGAGGTGACTAGCCTGAAGGAGCCCTGAGAAGCCTGGGCGGGTGCTGACCTGCGGAGGCCTGGGACGAGCCTCAGAACCAGAAACAAGAGGAAGGAAGAGCAGGGATTCTGCGGGGAGAAAGAAGACAGCCTGGCTGAGAAGACTGAAGTGCTGTTTTTCCAGAATGGAAAACAACATTTTCTTTGAATATGCATATTACATCCCCAGTATTTTACATAGTTCTAACAATAATTCAGGGTCCTACAATTTTCTAAAATGTTATGTTTATCTGCAGACCAAGTATAACTTTACTTCTAATTTTTGATAGCCGCTGCAACTTGAAGGAGAGGGACTTTTGCTACTTACTATGTGGCTGTGGTTCTCAGGACCCACAAGAACCCAAATGCACAGAACAAAAAAATTTTTTTTTCCACTGCTATAAGAAAAACAGTCTTATGAATGTGGCAAGCTTGATGCAGGGAATAAGAAGAAATACTAAGGTTCTTCATTTCAGATATGAGATTTTAAAAAAAAATTTATATACCCTGTATCAGCCTTGAGACCTGGGTAGGGGGCGGGGGGTGGCTGGTGTCCTGAGAAAGGTCAGTTCAAGGACAGACTTCTCCCCCTCACCTGGCTTTCGCACCCGTTAACTCTCTCCATCTGGCAGGTTACTCAGCCAAAAGAGACAGTCCTGTGGTTCTCAGCCCTGTGGCGAGCTCTGGTCTCCCCGAGTCCTTGTGAAAGTGCCTGGCCCTTTGTTCGTGCTCTTTCCCATGGATCCCGGTTTGTCTGTGTCTGTAGCCGGAGCTCTGGCTGCCCACAGAGGGCAGGGGTGGCAGGTGGGTGGGTGTGGGCCAGATCACCGTCTGTGGCCTCACTGTGCTGAACTGTAATCACAACTCAGCCATAGAGCTTAATATGGCTATAAAGATCTCAGAACCACAGTGTAGGAGAGTTATGCCTGAAATGAAGTCCAATCTGTGATAAAGCAGCCGGCATTAACGCCACAAATATGTGACAGCGGGCAGAGAAATGACTGATTGGGGATGTTTATAAATATAGGAAGTGAGCTGCTTGTGGCATCCAGTGGAGGGGGTTAGCAAAATGAAGACAGATGGCGGCTGATTAGCTCTTGGGCTCCTTTACGGCTGCCAATCCGCTGGAGCCCCAGCTTCACTTCATCCCACAGCCCCCCTGGCAGGGCCTCCAGGCACCTCACACACCAGCTCCCCCTCCCGGCTTAGCCTTGAACTACAGCTCGATAAAAAAGGACCTCTAAACAGAGAGCAGGGAGAGATGCAGACCAGCACAGACATTCCAAAGATGGCACTGGTGCCTTGGCACTACAGGCAAAATCCCAGGATCTACCCAGTTGTTTTGTCGTAGTTTTCATAAAAATACGGAGTACTGTATTTGAAAAATCTAGCCCTATGACATCTAGCCCAACTCTTGAAGCAATGCTGAGATGCCCGCTACAGAGCTTGAAGTGTCTACTGAGTTATCAAAGCCACGTCCACCCACGGACATGAGACCTCTTCCGATATATGCGGGGCTGCCTTGTGAAGGGAGGGAGACAAATCCTTGCTCAATGTGCTGCTAAGGACTAGAGGATAGGACTTCCAGGGACAGAACTTTACTTCTGAAGCTCAGTGTCAGTAAAATGTCAAAGAAGGCAAAATCTGCCAGGAAATGGCATCATTTCCACGGGCCTGGAAAACCCACCCTGCCAGCACGGGCCACTGCAAACCTTTAAGCGTGTGCAGTGGTCAGCATGGCACTCAGGGGATGGTCTCACTGGCTTGTAGTAACACAGCACTTGGGAATGTTCTGTTTTATATAACAAGGAGGAGGTACCACACTTGGCTTTCCCTGTGGCTCAGCGGTAAAGAATTCATCTCCTGCAGTGTAGGAGATGCAGGAAATATGAGTTCAATCCTTATGTCGGGAAGATCCCCTGGAGGAGGGCAAGGCAATCCACTCCAGTATTCTTGCCTGGAAAACCCCATAGACAGAGGAGCCTGAGAGACTATATAGTCTGTGGGGTTGCAAAGAGCTGGGCAAGGCTGAAGACACTGAGCTTGCACGCACCACACTCTTATAACTGGTAGGAAACTAACAATCAATGAGACCAGTACATTTTTTTTCCGTCTTCCTTTTCCACCCTGCTAACACCGAATTATTCTTCAATCTACTGTCCTCTTCCTCATTTCAGCTATTTGCCTCTGGGTGCCACTGTTACTGAGAGCAGGGTCCAGAGTGGGAAGCGTCCGTGACAGTTTCCACCTGATTTTGTCTCTACCATCAAACACAAGAGATTTAAAGTACATTAGCCCAATACCTTGGGTCCTGGGCCCGCTAGCTTGACTTGGATGTTGCATTTCTTTTGATGGCTTAAATTGCATTTTAGTTCCCAAATCCAGTTTGCTCCAAGTTATACAGTTCTGGTTCCTGGCTTCCTGTCTTGTCCCTATGACTATCTTGCTGAGCTCTAGGCCTTGGGATTTGCACAGCAGGATGCTCTGCTACGACTCTAACAACTTTTCTTCCAAATACATCATGTGACTCATCTGTCCTCACTCAATCAAGCTGTGTACCTAGTGAGGAGGAGTCAAAACAGCAAATGCTTCATGTGCGTCACTGAACTGGACTTCACAAGAACCCTGCATTTTACCCTCATTTTATAGATGCAGACACTGAGACACAGAGGATTGAAGTAACCTGTTTAAAGGTGCACAGCTGAAGGGTAGCGAAGCCAGTATTTAATCCTGCATAGCCTGAGTATCGGGCTTCGCTGGTGGCTCAGACGGTAAAGAATCTGCCTGTAATGTGGGAGACCCAGGTTCCATCCCTGACTTAGGAAGATATCCTAGGAAAGGAAATGGCAACCCACTCCAGTATTCTTGCCTGGAAAATTCTATGGACAGAGCAGCCTGGCAGGCTACAGTACAGATCCTGGGCCCTTAAAGGCCCAACACTACGGCTTCATGAATGAACATATTTAGAAAATGAGTAAAAAAAATTATTTTTTCTGTACCTGGACCTCAGCCCTGAATGGTTGCCAGCTCTTGTCCACCACCCTCGCCTGCAGTCACACTCTCTAGATTACCCCTCCCATCCCTGTTGTACTGGCCTTTCTCCTCAGGGCATCATCCAGTGCTTAGATCAAAGACCCTCTCAAAGAGCCCCTCCCCTGGGGAAGTCACTGCAGTGAGCCAGACCATGCCTGAATCTAATATAAGATTTGACAAAAATCTATATTTGAATAATTACTTTTACAACCTAATTATAAGATACTGCATTTCCCCTCCCCACGCTGTGTTAAATTTCATCATCTTAGATTTGACCCATTCCTCCAGCCCTGACAAGATCTTTCTGGATGCGATCACCTGATAAATTTGCTTTGGCTCCCAATCATGTCATCCACAAATTTGATAAGTGTCATCTTAATGTCTTCATCCAAGTTGCTGATGGAAACGTTTAATGACACAGGACACAGTCTGTGTCTCCTGCAGCCCACGCTTGACATTGATCAATTACTTGTTCAGGAACCTGTTGGCTATAGGTGTTCATGCACTCACTAATACACCTAATTTTACTAGTATCCAGCCTAAATTTCTTCATCATGCCAACAAAGCTATTACAAAAGCCGTGTAAAATGCATTCCTGAAATACCGATTCACCAGGCCTACTGCGTCTCCCTGTAATACACTGTCAAAGTCGGAAATGAGGTTTGCCTGATGTGACCTAGTATTAATAAATCCAAGACAGTAGGAAATCACTATTAATTCACACTGTGCATTGTTTAAGAGTCTAAAGAAAATTCTATGCCTCCAGCACTTTGGGTTCTGAACTATTGTGGAGTCCTAGACTTCCTTAGAGGGGGTCAGAGGTTAACCCAGGGGCCACGGGGGAAATGGAGCAGGCACCACCCATCCCGGCTTTCAGAGCAGCTCCCAGTATTTTGTGTATTTTAATAGTGTTTATTATAGATCCTTCTTGAAAATGTGAGATGTAAAATATATTTGGAAAATGACTGCTTTAAAGGAAGAAAGCAATCCATCTGTCTAGAGGTGTGCTTGATTGTGCTTTATTGACTGGTGCTTGGGACACTAACTTTGTTAATAAAATCGAGACACTATTATCAGCATTTGCTCTTTGCCTCACCGAAGTGCTATAAGAGTTGATAGATGGCCTTAGGACAGAGCCACGAAGCAAGCCCATTATTGAAATGCACACATCGAAATGCCCAAAAGAATCCTTGTCATTTTTTCCAAGCGATCTGCTCAGAGGATGTTTTCCCCATCCCCAAACATTTATTGAATGCCTCCTGGCTACAAAGTATTTTTGAACACATGATTTCTTCAACCTTTGCAACAATCCTAGTGAGGGAGACAGGTGTACTCCTGTTTGCCAATGAGGAAGGTGATGCTAAAATGAGGTTAGATCAGTTGTTTCTAATCACACAGCCAGTGATCAGAGTCAAAATTCTAACTCTGGTTTGCTCCATCCCAACGTCCTTGAAATTTGCCTTCATATCTCACAGTCTCCTATCACAATCAGGAAATCTAGAGCTAATGTTTGTGAATGTTTACCGTGAATGGGGCACTATGCTAAGTGTTCACAAAGATTCTCTCATTTACCCTCAAATAGCCATATTGCCGGTGACGGTACGATGGCCAATTTTGTGGGTGAAGGTGAATAATTTTCCCAGGGTCACAGAGAAAGACAATGATGGAACTGAGTCAAGTCCATGTCCCCCGATTCCAGACACTCTGCTGTCAGCAGCCATGCTATTATTGTTTACATCAGGGCTCATCTTATTTTCAAGCTTGACACTGGCAGGTGCCCACTGGCCATTTTTTGAGGGTTCTGGAAGCTTTATGCATCTCCATGAGCTCTCCTAGATGATTATACCATCAGAGATAATGTTTTTCTGCTGTGTGAGGCATTGACATGTTTAAATGGAAGCAGTTCCCATCAGTCATTAAAGGTTTAGTGAGAAGCAGAGCCTGTCTGACATGTCCAGTTGAGAGCAGAACATGGAAAGCAAGGGGCTAGCCAAATAGGTGAGCTTTAATAGGCTAAGGGGTGAAGAACCAGGCAAAAGTTCAGATGCTGGGTGGAGATGTGTCTGGGCCACAGTCCTAGAAGGAAGGGCAGTTGTCTATTGGGAGAGATGGATGAGGGACAAAGGTAGGCTTTATTGTTAGCACATTTAGGCACAGACAGGTCCTGCCTCTTATGAAAGAAGACCCGTTAAATAGCCACCTCCAGCTGCTTCCCCTCCTCTTATTCCAGCTGTGCTTGAAAGGAGTGGAAAGGATGCAGGCCTAGAGGTTGTGCAGCTGATGTGAGCAGAACCCTGCTTGGAAGCAGGAGGACTTGAGGGGTGTCACTGATATTTATGGTATGGGGGCTGCTCCCTCCTTCCTCTAATTGTCAGGAACAGAGTAGAAGGAAGGGAATACAAATCAAAATGATTCCGTCCTTCCCGCCCATCTTCCAGACACCGTGCTGGAGGCTGCCTTTCTGTCGACATGTACTTCTACAGCTTACTGAGTAGGAAGGAAGATAACAAACAGTCCTGGATCTCATCAGACAAGGAATGAAATGACATTTTAACCCTGCTGATGTAAGATGCTTTGCACTCTTCCTTCTTTCAGAGTATATTTGCTACGAACTAATTCGGCCAGAATCCACAGAGCATCCGGGGAGCAAAAGCACAGAGGAATCAGAGACGGGATGTTAATAAGAGGAGATGGGATCCATGGGGTCTGGGCAAGGAGCCGCGCAGTGGTGCGGAATCAGGCGAGGGTGAGCCATCTTTGCTATGACTGCTACCCCCACCAGGGCCCAGGGATCACTTTCGAACCCCCTTAAATGGTTTTCTTAAAGGTATTCAGCTAAAATATGGGAAGAGATGGGATAAAAGCAGGAGTGACAGGTTGGGAGCGACAGACAGGTAGGTTCCAAATCGACTGTCTGAATTCCGAAAGGTCCAGTGATCTGACAATACAACAAGGTTATTTCCTTAAGTACATAATTCAGTTAGAAAGTATTATTTTAATTTCCTTATACATCCTATTGGGAAGAGCAGTGTTGAGTCTCACTGTGTGTTCTAGACTATGAAGCAAATGCTATGATCTATAATTCTCATGTTAAAGAAACATCGCAACTAGAAGAGAAAATAAAATGTGGCTATCTCCAAAGATACATAGTGTAAGACCACTTTAGGAGCAAGTTTGACTGTGGTAGTGGACTTCCTGTCACTGAAGCTGTTTAGACTGTGTCTGTATATAATTTTGTTAGTTTCACCATAATTTAACAATATGTCTCTGGTTGCAGGCCTTCTCAGGGCCTTGATAAGCCAAAGTGAAAGTTGCCCAGTTGTGTCTGACTCTTTGCAACACCATGGACTATACAGTTCATGGAATTCTCCAGGCCAGAATACTGGAGTGGGTAGCTGTTCCCTTCGGCAGGGGATCTTCCCACGCCAGGGATAGAACCCAGGTCTCCCGCATTGCAGGTGGATTCTTTACCATCTGAGCCACCAGGGAAGCCCATTGATAAGCACTGTGAATCTTTCAGGGGAAGACAGGTGTCCAACAGTTTCACAAGCTGGTGAACTACAGAGGCTTCTCCATGTTTTATTTAAAGAGCCATCCAAAGGGATTGATTTTTTTTTTTTTTTGAAATTTGGGAAACCCTGCCGAATAAGGTGTTCTTACACTAAACAGAGGTTAAAATAGGTGCCATCTATGGTCTCCTCCAAGCCTGAGAGAATCCAGACGACTGGCCAGGCGGGGGCCTCTTTGAAGGAGTGCAAAACCCAGAAGAAGCCTGCTGCTCTTCAAACAAGCCCATCCCAGCTCCACCAACAAGGCGAGTCTAGGAGAGGAGAGACCCTCCTCTCTGCTGTGAGACCAGGGCTGAGTGATGGGGATTTTCTCCAAGTGCAAACCTCAGGGGAGAAGGACCCTCTTGCAGGGATTGCATTGCTTCTTTGACCAAGTCCACGTTGCCCCTCTTCCTTCAATGCTGCTGGTCTCGTTCACCTTGGCTGGTCTCCACCAGCATCACAGGAAGGGATGCTAGCCTCACTGAGTGTAAATGTGCACCTGTGTGCACTCACACATTTACAGACACACCCACACACTCATGCACACACTGAACACACACAGACTCTGGTCTGCACCTTGTGGCTCTGCCAGTGCTGTCCAGTGGGGACTGGAGTTCCCCCTCAGCCTGAGTAACCTTGGACAAAGCTCATCACCGCTAGTCAAGTCTCAGTTTATGCAAAACAGAGAGAATATGAGTCTCCTCTTTTCCCCTAGGGTGTTAAAGAAACTACAGGGAGTCTTGAACGTAAGGGGCATTGAAAGTGTGGTGTGAGTTGTGGTCATATTTCACTAGAGTTGGGGTCCAGCCATCCTGGTTTCTTAATGGCAGCCACCACTGAGCAGTTCATGTGCAGCTTCAAAGAACAAATTTGGGGGACTTCTCTGGCAGACCAGTGTTTAAGACTCTAGGAAATAAGATCCCACATGCCTCACAGTCCAAAAATAAAATAAAGATATATTCTTAAAAAAAAGAAAAGAATAAATTGTTGCTTTTCAAGATCTATTTGGTTTTTAAAAGGCTGACCTAGGTCTGTCTCCCCAAGCACTTTATAGAACCTCTGTAAAACCCAGGCACACACACTAGACTTCTAGCCCCTACACCCTCAAGTCTGAATCCCTCCCCAACACCCATGCTGGCACCATGAGAGGGAAGAAAGGACACTGGATTGAAGAAGAAAGACACATGCCTTCATCATCTAAGTTAGCCCAGATCTGCTGTGCTTTCCTACAGACAGATCATGTCTGGGGGCTCAGAGAAGAAACCCCTGGGTACCTGCATGTGCCCAGGGGGAAGTGGGTTCTGTCTCTTCAGAATATACCCCCATCCTCATCACCAAGTCTCCAGAGAGGACTGAGGATCTGTCTCAGATTCTGACTCTTTAAGGTCCCCAACCCTTCTTTGAAGTATTGGATTGGCCAAGAAGCTTGTTTGTATTTTATACATAAAATCTCAAGTGAACTTCCTGGCCAACCCAATACTTCTATTGGATATTACCCAGTTTCAGGAGAGGTTTGTGGGCAGGAAAATGCTGGTGGTAAAGAGGACGTATCTGCTGGCTAAAATAATCCCCTTTCATTTTCCTTCCAGCTTCTCTCTGGCGATCTTGGAAGAGGAAGCTATTTTGGAAGAAGGGGCCTTGGCCAAGTTGGACCTGCCTGGGAGAGGCATGCCTCTCCCAGCTAAGCCTTTGGGAAGGAGCAGAATTTCTGTGTCAACACTTGGGGGAATCTGAAATTACCGTCAGTTGAATTGAGCCCTAGCCCACCGGTTGGGAGTCCTTGCCTTCATTTTCTTGCCATTTGAAAACACAGCCAGGCTAATTTGCACAGCCTTTCTCCAGCCAGGCACTTGAGGAAGCATACTTCATCTGCTCCTCTTCAGTTTCGAAAGGCGGGTGTTTTGCAAATGAGCAAACTGAAGTGAGGAGATACAGTGATCAATGAGCAGGGATGGGACCTCAACCCTGACACTCCTGGTTCCAAAGTCACTCCCTCAGTGCAGTTTAGTTACTCAGCAGTATCTGACTCTTTGTGACCCCATGGACTGCAGCATGCCAGGCTTCCCTGTCCATCACCAACTCCCGGAGCTTACTCAGACTCACGTCCATCTAGTTGGTGATGCCATCCAACCATCTCATCTTCTGTCACTTCCTGGGTCAAGTTTAATTTCCAGAAATGATGAAAAAGCACCTGTGCTCTAGCTAGTAGGTTGGAATTAGCGGGAGTTTTGCACCCCTTTCCCAGCTGGTCACCAGGCTAGTTGCTGCCATTTGTCCTGTCGAGGAGCCCTTGGACCCCAGAAGGGAGATGGATGGAAAGGCGAAGTGGTGTCCCCATGCTGCTCCGACTGATGTCTTTGCAGGGTCCGGCTCCCTCTCCACCCCTCCTGATGGTCGAGAGTCTGTGGGGAGATGATAAGCAGATAGATACAGGGGACAGCGGGGCGGCACGCTCTCTGCCAGGTGGCTGACGGGCAGCCAGGAACCTGCTTCCTATTCTTCCTGCGTCCCGGCATGTCCTCCTTCATCAGCACAAGAGTTAGATATCTTGAAACACTGAAGTTTTCATCTCCTCTTGATTGGGCTCTACAGCAGTTTAAAAAGCTTCTGCCTGAAAGCGAGAATCATGTCACACCTTAATAGCCTCATTTCTAGGGCGACAGGGGCTTTTTAAACTCCCCGAGGCTTGGTGGGGATGTCTGAGCGGCGGGCTTTGTTTGTCTCCTGTGCATTTCTATTCAGGGAGCCTTCTCTGAGAAGTCTTTCATTGAGCGCACAGTCATCCAAAGGGAAAGAGAAACATGCTCTACAAGAACATTAGTGGCAGCTGAAATTTGTCACACCGCAGATCAAAAAGCACAGCCAGGTAAAGGAAGACAAAGAGGACGAGGCGGGGTGGAAGAAGAGAGGGCACCTGGATGGATGGAAGGGTTGGGGGTGGGCGTGATGTTTCAGGTTGGGGTCTTACCCCACTGGAGAAGAGCGGAAGGGGAGCGCTTTCTCTGAGGCCAAATGTATTCAATGGCAGGCTTCCCAAGTGGCTCAGTGGTAAAGAATCTGCCTGCCAGTGCATGAGACAGAGGTGATGTGCCTTTGATCCCTGAGTTGGGAAGATCCCCTGGAGAAGGAAATAGCAACCTACTCCAGTGTTCTTGCCTGGAAAATTCCTTAGACAGAGGAGCCTAGTGGGCTACAGTCCATGGGCTCACAAAGAGTCAGACACTGCTGAGTGAGCATGCAAGCATGTATTCAGCGGCTCTGAGTGTCAGAAGGATTCTTGGTCCTGGGAAGGGACCTTTGAGATGCACCCTGGGCAGGGACCCTCTGACCTGGGCGCCTCCTGCAGAAATCGTGGGGCCACAGCCTGCTCCCTGGGGGCGGTGCTCCGGCACATCAGGGTGTCTCACTCGCCATTTGCCTGCAAGACAAGGCCCCTGTGTATGGCTGTACACATGCGTCTTATGCGTACTGACATGTGTTTGTGAAGCCAACTGGTATCAGTCGAGTTTATTTCAAATGATCCCATCCAGAGTCTCAGGTAGCTGTATAAGATTGTCCATCCCACCTGCAGCGCTCTGCGGGACAGAAAAACTGGCAGGCAGGATGACAGGTCACGTTGGAAAGCAAACTTCACCCTCATCACAGGCTCTCTTCCTCCCAAAGCCCGTCTCACCGAAAAGGAGTGTCTGGGCACGAAGGCATGTTTGTGACCTAGTTCTGAAAGGCTGGGTCCTATGTCACTTTAATTAAATAGTACAAGACTCAGACGGCGCCTCCTTCGCTGGGGGATCAGCGACAAGGCGGGGGCATCGGGGCCTCCCTTTGTCTTTCCATACTGTGCTTTTTAACAAGGAACATGGACACAGAGGAACAGAAAGTTATTGCCTCCCTGGAATACAGCACAGCTTCTCCTGTCCAGCCTTTCTAACCACAGCACCGAGAGGGTGTGGCTCCCCAGACAACTCAGTTCTTTCAGTGATAATCATGCAGCTTCCCTCCCACAGCTGTGTCTTCACCAGAGTGAGGTGCTGGGCACATGCCTGGCCTTTGGAGTAGGACTCGCTTCTGTTTCCTGTTACACAACCTTGGGCAAGATGCTCAAACTTCCCGAAAAACATCAGGTTTTCTCCTGGGCAAATTCAAGCAGGCAGAATAGCTACTCTGCAAAACTTTTTTGGATTCATATTAATATATGTAAATCATCCGGTACGACCTCGGAGCCACTGCAATGTCACTCTATCAGGAGGCTCTTTCAGCCCTAGTAAGGAGCTCCTGCTGCACCACAGACCCCAACTCCCCTTGAGCATTTAGCAAAAACATGGTCCATCAGGTTCATTAAGCACCTACTAGTTAATGCTGAGTGCCTACTGTGTGTCAGGTGGCATTTGAAGCACTTATCTTCTTATCACAGCCAATGAAGCACTACTATTACCCTCATTTGTACATCAGTAATTTGAGGCACAGAGCAGCTGGGTAACCTGCCCCAGGCCACACAGCAGACCTGAGATTTGGCACAGGTGGGTTGGAAAGCATTTCTCTGCCCACCACACTGTCCTGCCACAGGGCCTTAGTCACTTCTTCGGTGGCCTCTTCTCTGTTACCCTGTACATGCCAGGAGGGCAGGGACCATACTGCACTTATTCATTGCTGAGTCTGCCAGTGCCTGTACACAGTAAGCAATGGTGTTTATTGAGTGAATGGTTATTGTTTTTAAATCATTACTTTCACTTCAGTTCAGTTCAGTCACTCAGTCGTGTCCGACTCTTTGCGACCCCATGAATTGCAGCACGCCAGGCCTTCCTGTCCATCACCAACTCCTGGAGTTCACTCAGACTCATGTCCATCAAGTCGGTGATGTCATCCAGCCATCTCATCCTCTGTTATCCCCTTCTCCTCCTGCACCCAATCCCTCCCAGCATCAGAGTCTTTTCCAATGAGTTAACTCTTTGCATGAGGTGGCCAAAGTACTGGAGTTTCAGCTTCAGCATCGTTCCCTCCAAAGAAATCCCAGGGCTGATCTCTTTCAGAATGGATTGGTTGGATCTCCTTGCAGTCCAAGGGACTCTCAAGAGTCTTCTCCAACACCACATTCAAAAGCATCAATTCTTTGGCACTTAGCCTTCTTCACAGTCCAACTCTCACATCCATACATGACCACAGGAAAAACCATAGCCTTGACTAGACGGACAGCCTGCCCTATTCCCTGTGGATAAAGGACTCCACAAATTCATGACCCACTAAGTTGCCCCATTAAATGTATTCTCCATGCATCTTTTTTTCAAAATGCACATAGGGCTTCTGGGTTTGGGGGGGATTTTTCAGAGTTTGTGAAGAACTGCAGCCCCAGCTACCCTTCAGACATAATATGCTTCCATTGCTCAGGAACCACTTTCCACCCGAAGGTGCGAGAGTCCACATTTTGAATCTTTTTATACTGATTTCTAACACAGTTCCACAGTGATAAGAGAATAGACTCTGTATAATTTCAATACCTTTAGATCATGGGGTTTTTGCACCTTATTTTATGTCCCTGGACATGTTCCATAGCTCCTAGTTTATAGTCAATGGGAATATGTGTGAAAATTGTAAAAATCTTAATTCTACTGTATTTGTTCATGGTGATTTTCACATCTACTATATCCTTCTACTTCTCTGTATATTCATTCTATCAATTTTTGAGAGTTTGATACTGAAAGTCCAACTAAAAATCTTAATTTATCTACTTAAAAATAATAGTAATATATAGCAGAACTATATGTAACTTTGTTCTTTATTTTCCAAGTCTCCTACAAATGTGTTATCATACTTTAAAAATTTTAAAAAGAAAAAAATGTCCTTGATGCGATAAAAAAAAATTAAAAAAAAAAAGGAATTGGCGTTTTAAATAAGCTTTGGGCGGCTCTTTGCACCCTGCAGTTAGAGGAGCCCTGAGTGAGAAGCTTTGAGAGCAAAGATCAAAGGGAAGGGAGGAGTGAGCACACAGACTCAGTGACCTCGGCAAAATACAGCAAGCATTAACAGAAAAAAAGGCCAAGGTGGGAAACGGAGGGCTGCTACCCCAGCTGCCCTGCACAGGGACCACAGCTGCCTCAGCGGCGCAGCTGCTCCTAGATCCCATATAGAAGTGACGGCATGTGATATTTGTCTCTCTCTGTCTGACTTATTCACTCAGTATGACAATCTCTGTGCCTATCCATATTGCTGCAAATGGCATTATTCCATTCTTATTTATGGCTAAGTAATATTCTATTGTATATGATCTTTAAAAAAATGATCCAAATGAAAGAATTAAAGTCACTGATGTAGAAAACAAACTTACGGTTTCCAAGGGGGAAAGGAGGAGAGATACATTTGGAAATTGGGATTAACATATGCATACTACTATATGTAAGAGAGATGATTATTAAGGACACACTGTATAGCATAGGGAACTCTATCAATACTCCCTAATGATCTATATGGGAAAATAATGTGAAAGAGAGAGGGGATATATGTGTACGTAGAACTGATTTACTTCACTGTACACCTGAAACTATCACAGCATAGGAAATAAACTAAACTCATAAAAATTAATTTTTAAAAAAGAGAAGCTCAGCTGCTTCGAAGGAGAATGCTTTCCATATCTGGGAAGGGTGGCTGGGATGAGAAGGCCCAGGTCTCTTAAACTGAAAAAATGAATGAGAGAAAAACCTGAATCTATAAGTAAAAATAGAAAGTTCAGTGAAAGACAAGACGGTGGAAGAAGAGAGGCTCTGTAATAGAGGAATGAAGCCCAGATCCATGGAAAGCCCTTGAAAGCATGGCGCTCAGGGAAGGAGCCAGACACAGAGGGCCTGTGTTGTGGAGTCCTCGTATGAACACTGATCAGCATCACCATCACTCCCTGGGGCAGGCATCCAACCAGTGATCCCTGAACTCGGACCCTGAGCTGCGAGAACAGCTCTGTCACCATAAACGTTTGTAAGATTTTGTCCCTGGAACCCGAGGGATGCTCTGTCACCCCACCAGCCAGCCATGGCTGATGCCATCCTCACTGTGATAGACAAGCAGGATGGACCCTGGGAGCCTCTTTGTCAAGTGATCTGGGCCAGAAATGTCAGCACTGACACGACTGAGCTGATGCAGGATCACATTTCCACTTAGAATTATTCTCATTTCCAAAAAAGCAAAGAACACATTTTTAATGTGTGGGGTGAATTTGATAATTCATGAAAGGACTTATAGAACAGGCCTGAATGGCAGCACTTCCAATGAGAGCTTCGGAGGCTTCTGGAGCCAGAGGTCTGTTCAGTATCTCTTAAGACCAGATTCCAGGCTTTTCCTTATTCCCCTTCTCGGCGTGTCCTTCCCCTGGCCTTCAGAACCCCTCTGGTCATGAGGAACCAGTCCCCTTTTTACCAAGAGGGACAGGAGCAGCGCAAGAAATCTTCATTTCAAACCGGCCCCTCACCCTGGCTTGGCCCTGTCCTTACCAGTCCCCTGCCTTGCTCTGCCTGCTCTGAAGGCAAAATTTCAGCTGCATCATTTTTCCAAATTTAAAAGGTACAGCTTCTCCAAGGAGTCGCTCTCACTCCTAAAGCCTCTGCTCTTCAAGATAGTACCTGGTGGGACTTTTAATCACAGGCAATTGATATTCTACTGAGCATCTTCATAAAATAATCTGCAAACAAGAGGCTGCAGGCTCTAAGCCTCCCTTTCTCCCTCCGTCTCTCCCTCTATCTCTCTCTCTCTTTTTTAAAAAATACAGCTCACAGCTTAATAAAAATACAACCCGAGCAAGAGCAGGACCCCTTCACACTTTGCCCAACAATATTATCCTTTTAAGAGTTTTATTAATCGGTTTAAAGTTGTGCTGTATTTGGCTGAGAGGTGCAAGGTGCCTTCCCCCACTGACAAAATTGTCCTTGCATTTCAGGAGCTGGCACGGTTGGTTCAATTAACAGAATGGCCAGGAAAAGAGGGTCAGCCTGGGAGAGCTCAAGACTCACACTGTGTGTGTGATGAGATGAGCCGCTATATGGCTCTCCTGCTGCACCCCCTTGCAACATGCACACGCACACACACACACACACACACACACACACACACGCACACCACATGCAGGCACACCAAGACTCCTTTCCAGGAAAAAAAAAAAAAAAAAAAACAGCATCAAGGTAGAAGAAAGGAGCTCCTGATTTTGTTTTTATCTCCTTAGCTGTTAAGGAATTTGTAATTCATTCTGCCAGGAAGACTTACTAGCTTGCAAGAGCAGACAAATGCCTCTGTCAACGTAGCAGCATCCTTCCAGCTCAATCAGCGTGGCTCGGGAGGAGTCCCCTAAATGTTTAATTTCTTCCCGCACCGTGAGTGCTGTGATAGGTCTTATCAGGATTGTATTGACTGCACAAAATGAGCCACGGTGTGGGGTGGTTTTCTTGAAGGGAGAGATGTGAAAGGCACGCACCAGGAACCCATTTAACAGGTTTCTAATAATATCATCTTCTATCGACATCACATTCCCCTTCCCAACCACTTCAGTCTGGGCTTGTACACAGAGGCTACCCATCTTCCTCAAAGATGCACTGTTTTCTAGCTTGGGCTGCCAGGACTGAAGGTAGAACAAAGGTAGGGCTTGCTGTGTATGGAGACAAATTGGCGTAGGCACCAAGGTCTCTCTTGAGAACTGACTGATGAAGCAGACACTGCAACACGCCTGTGGTCTTGCTGGAACAGAGGGAGCGTGGAGATTTCAGCAAGATGCACTCGACCGCGCGTGTCAGAGGCAACATGCAGAGCGCCCACAGGGACTCGAGGCCCAGTAGAGACTGCTCAGATATGTTTCTAGCACACATGCAAAATACATCAAATGTATGGTTAATTTTTGCTCTAAAAACATGGAACAGAGAAGCACTTATTTGCTCACACATTCGTTCATCACATATTTATTTGGTGCCAAGGAAGGGCCAAGCTCTGTTCGCAAGATGTCTCTAGATAAGAAGGGGGAGGAGTCATGAAAACACAGGTGCTCACCCAGCACGGAGGACGTTAACCATTGAGTGACCCCTGGTCAGTGAGGGCACACAGGGAGAGGGATGCCCAGGTCTGAGGGGGGGGCACAGGGGAGGGATGCCCAGGTCTGAGGGGGGGGCACAGGGGAGGGATCCCCAGGTATGGGGACACATGGGGAGAGGGACCTCTAGGTATGGGGACACAGAGCAAGAGGGACCCCCAGGTCTGGGGGGAACACAGGGAAAGGCACTCTCAGGTCTGTGTGTGAGTCGATGTTTATATATTTGTATGTGAGTTGAGACTGTGTGTAAGTTGATGAGCGTGTGTGTATGTGTGAGTTTATAAGACTCTGGGTGTGTGTGTGAGAGAGAGTTAATGAGGTTGTGTGTGTGAATGTGTATGTGTGAGCTGATGATTATGTGTGCGTGTATTAGTTGAGACTGTGTGTGTTTGTAGATGAGAGTGTGTGTGTGTATTTGTGTGTGTGTGTGTGTGTGTGTGTGTGTGTGTGTGTGTGTGTGTGGTGAGAATGTTCTTGAACAGCGGACAGTGGGAGTGAAGACTCGGGCTGGGGGAGGAGCCTCGCAGACCAAGGCTGCAGGGTCAGGACTGGCTGCACCCAGGGGAAGGAGAGCAGGTGGAAAGCTAATTTTTGATCCTCAGTTTCTTTTTCAGTACAATGGAGTCATCACTAGCCTTCAGATTCCAACAGCTCATGCAGCAACAGGGGGCATTCAGGTCTGGGAGGAAAAGCTTTGCACAGAACACCCACTGGGTGCCCCACTGAGGCACTCCTGATCTGACCTTGCGTGACTCAGGCTCCCTGGCAGGGCGAGGACAGGGTCCAGGAATGTTCCTGCCCTGCAGCAAAGAGGCACACGAGCCCGGGAAGGTTGTTTTGAGAAACAGGGAAGAAGCCCTGGAAACCTGCTGGAGGGGTGGATGAGAACTGGGGTGGGGAGCCAGGCAGCCCATCAAGCCTCAGGGACAGACAGGAAAGGAAGGAAACAGATGCCAGCGCCTCGCATTATTTTTATCCTGGTGGAAAACATGGGGCCACTGTCTCAGGGGAGGGGGTCGTTTGACACTGCAAATCAGTTTGATGCTTTTAATAGTGACAGTGCCCAGTTATTTGAAATTGATCCAAGGGTACTGAATAAAGTCTGATTCCTTAAAAATACTTGGCATTTGGCTTCGATGCTGAGCCAGAGCTGGACGGTCAGCTGCTTAAAGGGCAGTGGGTGGGGACCAGGACCCCGGTAAGGACCCCACAGCCCAGGAAATCAAAAGCACATTCAGCAGAAGGGTCATTCTGGCCCACCCGGGCTAACGCCTCAACCTGGAGAGAAAGCCAAGAATAGGGACAGGAGAAGGGCACAGACAGACGGTGCCTGGGGAAGAGGGCAAAATACAAAGATTTTCTTGCAAACTTCCCCCGAGAGGGGCTGCTGGAAATTCCATTTAGACAGTGTTGTCCTTGACAAACGGAGAATTTTTTCCCCACTACCTGATAAATGACTTGGAGTTTAAATTAATTTTTTTTTTTTTTTGTCTTCGGGAAAGAAATAATCATTAGCCTCAGCAGCAAAATTGGAGTTAAGGCTTCTGTGATATAATAATAATAATTTGCGCTCGCAAGGCTTCTTTCAAGCAAAGGTCTCGGAAGCTTTGCCAAACATTAATTAATTAAGCCCCGCAGACTCCCCCCAGGAGGCAGGTAGCTATTATCTCAGCTCTCCAGATGTGGAAACTGAGGCCCAGGGAGGTGAAAGCGATTTGCCCAAGGTCACTGTGGGAATGAGGAGTGGGACAGAGATTGAAATTGCAAAGCCTGCCTCCATGCCTAGAGGTGGGGGATGCCTCTGCTGCCTCCCCCTCTGGGGTGCTGACGGGGTCAGGTCTGCACAGGAGGAGGAAGGAGCTGGCTGGTGCCTTGTGTCTGTGCAGGACATTGAGAATTTCACCCTAAGAAGCCTGCTTAAAGTGACAGGAAAGATTCCTCAAGCTATGAATTTCCTTTGCAAGATTTAGGCTGCTTGTGCTAAGGCAGTATCTGCTGAAATTAATTTGGAGATGAACAGGGAGTGGTCAGGGAAGACATGATGGCAAAAGGTTTTTAGAGAGAAAGCTCCATGCCACACTTTTCATGGGATTATTTATAACCAACCCTGATGCAGAGCCTGAACACAAGAAATACAAAGAAAGGGATGTGAAGGTGAATTGCAGATGGAAGTAGGGCCTTCAGATAGGTCCCCGGTGTCTGCTGAATCCCCTGGCTTCATTCTGCCTGAGATGCCCTCAGCTCTGCCTGGCCTCCTGTGGAATCGGTTGGGAAGGCTGTTTGCAGTCGGAGCCCCGGAGCCCAGTGCCTCTCTGCCTCCACGCCTGGTTTAGCAGCTGACAAACACCATCAGTGAATTCCCCACCCTCTCCCCCACCTTCCTGTCTTGGGTGCTGTTGACATATTTTGATATTTTCTCATGAGATTAAACTTCACTTAATGAATTTGATTCTTCTTTCTTTCTTCTCTCCTGAACTGCAGCTTCTGAGAGTTTATCTGTTGCAAGATGGATCACCCAGAGACTCACGGTTGCATCTTTCTTTACACTTTACCTCCCCCCACTGTGGTTGAGAAATAGACTCCCCCTCCATCCATCATAAGTCAGTGTGACAGGGCTCTCGGTCCCCAGGCCGGGCTCACTGTGTCATCCTTCTCTCTGTCCTGCTTCAGTGCATGGCCGACTTCCTTGGGAACAGTCAAGACCTTTATAAAAGACTTTAAATTGTGGTAGAGCCAGACCAAAAAAAATATATATATATATATGTATATATATACACTAATAATAATATGAAGGGAAATGATGAACTTTAAAAATAATATGAGGAAGTTATTTCTAAATTTCTTTTCACCGTGGACTCTTCTCTGTTTAAATGGGATATTGCAAAATTCTAATAAATCCAGTCTTTTCCCTGACATGTTATCAATCTTCAAACATCCCTAGAGGGGAAAGGGTAAATCCTATTCACCTGATTTTACAGGTTGGGAAAATGAGACCAGAGGAGGAGAAGAGGAAAGGTGCTAATGGAAGGCCAGGGGGACACGGAGAGGGAACACAAGGGGTGGCGAGTAACGCCCCAATGTGATAGGAATGGTGAACAAAAGTAGGATGCTGACAAATTGTCCTATATCACTCCTTCCTACCTGTCCCCCGGTGGGAACTGAAGGAACAAAAATAGCTTCAGATTTCAACAGACGAAAAATCCATTTGCAATGCTGAAACCAAAGGTCTCTGGACTGGGAGTCTCCAGACCAGGACAAGCTCGGATGCAAACTGCTGACGTGAATTAAGGTAAATGTACAGCCTTTGGGTGAGTCGAGAATGGGACACAGGGTCTATTTCTAAAATAATCAGTCTAAATGGAAGACTTCCAAATTCTTTCCAAATACTAAGATTCTTCAATGTTATTATCAGTGGGGTTTTAGACATCAGAAGTTACCAAGGAGAGTTCAAGAACGCTGCTGCAATGAAAGATGTTTAAAATTAAAATAAGTATCCATGGTGGGAAGATTTGATGAGGGATGCTCTGTAATCCAGGACCAGCTCTGAATGAGCCCCCTGGCCGGCCAGCAGCCACCTCTGCAACCTGGATGGCAGGAAGTCTTACAAGGGCAGGGTCAGCAGAGCAGTCTTCTAGATCTGCCTCACACCCCCAGGCATTCCACCAGGGGTGTTCCATGCTTTCTAATAGATGCTGTGGAAATACATGATGATGCTAAGGAGCCTCCTGATGGGCAGTCAGTTTCATGGGAATGGCTGGCTGTGGTGAGTGACCTAGGGCAGGGGTCCTCAACCTCCAGGATCTAATGCCTGAAGATCTGAGGTGGAACTGCTGCCATAATGATAGAAATAAAGTGCACAATAAATGCAACGCACTTGAATCATCCTGAAACCATCCCCTACCCCTGCCCCCGTCTGTGGATAATTGTCTTCTGCAAAACTGGTCCCTGATGTCAAAAAGTTCAGGGACCATTGATATAAGGGCTGCGATGAAGTGCCTGGTCCCAGCTCCTGTGCTTGGCTTGGTCTCCCCACCACCAGGTCTGGAAGATTCCATCCACTATCCTCTCCCTCTTTTTTTCTTCATGACTACAGCATGGGCAGGCTGAACCTTTGCTTCCAAATGTTATTGGAAGATTTAATTAAGCACCATTTGAAATTTTTGAATGGAAATTGCCACATTACTCATGATTATTATCCATTTTCTTTAAACATAGGGCCAACTGCTAAGCTGTTAGGCGCAAGCATGGAAATTACAAAAATATTCAAATATCCATTATCTGAGATTCTGTGTGCCAAGCATCCTATCTAATCAGGGAAAGCCTGCTGGAACAGATGGGCCTTACTCCATGCCCTAGAAGCCAGGAAACCTGGACACGATAGGATCGAGTGAATCAAAGTGCCAAATGTTGTCGCTACGATGGAGAACTCATTTTCTACCCGGCCAAAGACAGGCTGTGCTGTGCTTTTCCAGGATCGCCTGCTTTCTACCTGCAGCAAGTCCTCTGATTCCAACCCAGGAAGGTAGGCATAGGCATTCCTGAGAGACAAAAGATAGGGGTCAGGTGGCCTGAAGCAGGAGTCCCAGGCTCTCTCCAGGGGGACAGGAAAGACAGCAGACTTTAAGGAAAGGGCTGTTCAAAGCTTCCTAATGCAGGTGCTTCGACATAGAGAAAATGCCTTGGTTTTAACTTTACGTTTATGAGTAGTTTACAGAAAGCTTTCCAGCCAAAGGAAACAAAATTGGTAAACACAGTAAGTAATAGATTCAACAAATACCGCTAAGGATAAAGAACTCATTTACATTTAATGAGACAGTGATTGTTTATTAAATAAGAAATGGTGATGTTTATGAAGATGGCCTTAAAGCTTTTTCAGGAAGAATACATTAAGCATTAAATATAGCTTTTCATATTCAAAAGATGCAACTTGAGGAAAGGGGGGAGGGAGGGACCAGCAGAATAATGAAGAAACAAAGAGGCTGATAGCTTCTTCTGGCATACAGGGCATCCACCAACAAAAATTCAATAGAAAATACATTCCACAAAAGGTTCCCTTCCTTGGATGTTATACCATAGGCTGACTTCTAAGTATTCTTTTTTAAAGAAAAAAACAGTGTATGATTACTAGAGAATGTATGGCGTGTTGGAACATATATTCTGACCCTGTATAATGGATTTTTGAATCAAAATTTCTACAAATATGTTTGCATAAGAGGATATATGTCAGTTGCAACTATCTCTACAATTTCTAAGTGAGGAAAACCAGGGCTTTTCATCTAGAAATGTGGAAAACTCCCCAACCTCCCATGAAAGATAAGACCAAGCAAAATTGTGACAGCATAGCAAAGTCATTTCTGTCTAAGATTTGCAAAGATCAGCTGAATCACAGGATTTATCTGTGGCTTTTACCTACAGGGTCTTCTAAACACATGTGGTGCAGCAACTGTGTTCATTCATTTTGGGGGCCACGTCATTTATTTTACCTTGCTGTTTTATGTTCTAAATAATACCATACACATCATCAGAACACCTGAGTTTGAGTCCTGGTGGGTCACTAGCAAGCTGTGGCAGAAAATTCTAATTTTTACCAGTATTGTATCTCCCTGTTTTAATGGGTGGTCTACATTTCCCATCCACTGATGCAGTTAGGTCTCCATGGGAAATTGTTCTGTCCAATAGGATGAGGGCAGAGGTGATGGGTACCATTTTCAGGTCATGCTTTTGGAAAGAATGAAAGTATGGTTCCCTTGTTTCCTTATTCCTCTCTGCTGGTTGGGTTACAGGTGTGATGGCAAGTGCTGAAGCAGCCACTTCACAACTGGAGTCAAAGGCTTTGGCCGTCAAGATCACCCTACCAGTTCTAGGCCATCTACCAACATGAGAGAGAAATACATGTCTACCTTGATTAAGCTATTGTATTGGGAGTTGCCCTGGTTAAAGCATTTTTTCTTGACTAACACAAAACTCAATTATAATGGCCTTTGAAACCAAGGTATTATTTTGCACTTTCTACCTCTGGGTTTTAAATACGAACTTCTTAAGGGTCAGGACTATAATAAAGTTGAGACAATTTTATTAAAGCAAACATACCATGCTCTTCCTATAGATATTAAGGAGAAGGATTACAGCAAAGAAAGGGGAAGCAGAGCTTCCCAGGGGCCTCAGTGGTAGAGAATCTGTCTGCCAATGCGGGAGACACAGGTTTGATCCCTGATCTGGGAAGATCCCACATGCCTCAGAGCGACTAAACCAGGGCCCCACACCTGCTAAGCCTGTGCTCTAGAGCCCAGGGACCACAACCGCAAAAGCCCATGCCCTAGAGCCCATGTTCTGCAGCAAGAGAAGCCCCTGCACAGAGTATCCTCAGAGCATCAGATGAGCCAACCACAGAGTCCCCTGCCTTCAGGAAAGCGACACTGCAAAGCACAGACCCATACACTTCTGTGTATCATAAAGCTGATGAAACATGATGAACTTAATTTTTAAACGTGCCTCACAAGTAGAACTGAAAAATAAGTCTACTACTGGTTTTAGGTCAGGGAGCCTAGGCTTCCTGAAGGAAGAGGGTGCATGAACATTAAAAGCGTGGAAGATCTTTACACTATAATTCAGTCTTGATGATGGAGGAGGCATGCTTTCATCGAGACGAGAATCCTTTCACAGCTGTGATAAAGGATTCTCGATTCCACTGTGTTCTCAAATGAGGAGCCTGGAGCACAGATTGCTGAGGTGGCTCTCAGGGGTCAGGAGTCCAGGTAGAGATGGAGGTCATGGCCTGGGTTCTGCAGATCCTACCCTCCTTTCCCGTTCCTCTGAGCCAGCCCACTCTTCCCAGAACACCCCATTGGTGGCACCCACGTCTCAGCCACAAGATAAGTGCCCAGTCACTTACTGTACACTACACACAGCCTCTTTTTTCCTCCCCAAGGTCACTGGCTTAGCTGGAGAGAGAAGATGATTCATCTACATACTTGCTTCGAGAAGAGTGGTCGCCACAGCCGCCTCTGGGATGGATTTTTCTGTCCTCTGAAGCCTCCCCCGACACTCCCCCAGCCTGGCCTCAGCCTGCCCCTTCCGGACCCACAAGCCCACCACACACATAAACACGGAGCCACATAGCACAGCCCGAGGGCTCCAGCTGTGCACAGCTTCTCCCCGGGAAACCCAGAGAAAATAATTTGCTTCCAAACACTAGAAGGAGCTGCTCCTGCATATCATGATAGATGGATTTATGATTTATAATCTAAGTGATGTGCAGGGGGCGGGGGGAGGATGATGGGAGTGGCAGGAATTGGGAGATTGGGGTTGACACATATATGCTATTGATAAAATAGATAATGAATGAAAACCTACTGTAGAGCGCAAAGAATTCTGCTTAATGCACTGTGGTGACCTGGATGAGAAGGAAGTCAAAGGGAGGGGCTATGCGCTTATTATGGCTGATTCACTTTGTTGTATAGTAGAGACCAATGCAACATTGTAAAGCACCTATGCTCTAACAAAATTAATTAAAAAAAGACTAAGTTGCAAGTCACCTGAAATTTTCCTTTGTAGCCACACACACACACACACACATATATATATCAAGACAGCATGAAAGTTATCCCATCATTAGCGCTCTGACTCCCCTTCCACATAGGATGATACAATAATTAGTGATGACAATCTCTAGTATTGACAGCACGGGCTCCTCAGATACACAGATTTTTTTTTCACTTAATTCTCAAAATTCCCGATGAGACAAGTTCAGTTCTTATACCTTCCCCCACCCCCACCCCACACAGAGGAGGGTGCTGAGGCAGAGAGCTGCAGTCATTTTCCCAAGGAGTCGCAACTTGTAAGTGGGGGACCCAGGCTTTCAACCCAGACATTCTGACTTGCCCATTATTAAATACCATTTCCAATAAGTGTAATCTGAAGTGTAAAGTGATAATACCCTGCCTTTAATATAATCTATATATAACAGGTTGTTTTCCCAAATTTACAGTGATGAATGATATTCTGCTACCTGCTTCACTCTAGGGCCTAAGGAAGGCAGTGGTGATGACTTTATCTGATTTAGTGGACTGATTTTGGATGTGGGGAGCTAATTGGGGGCTGGACCATAAAGAGGGCTGAGCGCCAAAGAATTGATGCTTTCAAATTGTGGTACTAGAGAAGACTCTTGAGAGTTCCTTGGACAGCAAGGAGATCGAACCATTTAACCCTAAAGGAAATCAACCCTGAATATTTACTGGAAGGATTAACGCTGAAGCCGAAGTTCCAATGCTCTGGCCACCTGATGCGAAGAGCCACCTCTTGGAAAAGGCAATGATGCTGGGAAAGATGGAGGGCAGGAGGAGAAGGGGGTGACAGAGGATGAGATAGATAGCATCACCAGCTCAATGGACATGAGTTTGAGCAAACTCTGGGAGATGGTGTAGGACAGAGGAGCCTGAAGTACTGCAGTCCATGGGGTCGCAAAGAGTAGGACACAACTTAGCGACTGAACATCACTCAGAGGCTGACATCAGAGGCATCCTTGTTTCTCTCCTGGCACCTTGTGTAGCTCTGACTCTGGTTCCCAACCTTTGGTCTCTGTTTGCCTGTTATCTTAAGCCCTGAGGACATGTTCTCTACCTTGAAGCTCTCACAACACAGACTTTCTCCCACTGGACACTCAAACAGCATTTCCTGGTGAAAGCAAGAGGCTTTCCTTGAACTTTGGTCCCTTGGAGGCTGGTTCACCTCCCCTGGGGTGTATGCATGGAGCTGGAGGCACCCAGAGACAGGGTCTTTGCCCCTCTGCTGTGAGGAATTCTTCCTTCTCTGCTACCCAGAGGCCTGGGACTGGCGGCTCAGCGTGCATTGTCGCTGCTTGGCATTTAAAAATGTTCTACTAAGTTAATCCCCTGAAGGCCGTGACTGCTCTAAGGAGCCAGTGCTGGCAGGGAAAGTATGCTCTGGGGCCCAGGGGACTCTCATCTTCCTAAGAGAGGAAAGAGGAGGAGGGAGCAGGGACCTTTCTTGCCTGGGCAAGAATTCCAAAGGCTCCTCTCCCCAGAAACAGTTTGAAAACCAAAGCTGAGAATTGGCTTGGAATGGACGGATGAAAGTGAGCAAAGAGAAATGTTCCTAGGGGCTTCCCTGGTGGTCCAGTGGTTAAAAGTCCACCTTCCAATGCAGGGGACTCGAATTCAATCCCTGGTCAGGGAACTAAGAGCCCACCTGATTCAGGACAGCTGAGCCAGCAGACCGCAGCTAGACTACTGTGACTGTGACTACTAAGGCTATGCGCTCTAGAGCCTGTGCTCCATGACAGGAGAAGCCGATGTACACAGCTAGAGAAAGCCTGCGCACCTCAGTGAAGACCCAGGACAGTAAAGAAAAAAAGCAATATTCTGAGATAGTTCTATGCTTCACTCATTGCTAGTAATGGTGATAGTCACTCAGTTGTGTCCAACTCTGTGACACCATGGACTGTAGCCCTCCAGGCTCCTCTGTCCCTGGGATTCTCCAGGCAAGAATACTGGAGTGGATTGCCACTCCCTTTTCCAGAGGACCTTCCTAACCCAGGGATTGAACCCAGGTCTTCTGCATTGCAGGCAGATTCTTTCCCATCTGAGCTAAAGGGAAGCACCTCACTCATTGTTAATCTACCTGTAATTGGTTTTGTCACAGGCCAGAAACTTGGGGGACACACAGGCAGTTCAGGACCATTAGTTAATTCTTCTGTACTGGAGGTCTCTGCTTGAGAAACCACACCATCACCAAGAAAAACTTGGGGACTACCAATGACTTTCAAATATTTTCACCCTTAGAAGGTCATCTCCAATATAAGTTTAATCATAAAGGCCAAGGGACCACTTTGTCTAATGGAATTCTACTCAGTTTATCCCATGTGTCCCCTAAGAACCAACAAAAACAAACAAAGAAAATGGCACAAGGAGTAACTTGACTTTGACCACAGGTTGGGAAAAAACATCTGTATCTATCTTCCCTGGTGGCTCAGATGGTAAAGAATCTCCTTGCAATTCAGGAGACCCCCGCTGGATCCCTAGATCAGGAAGATCCCCTGGAGGAGGAAATGCAACCCACTCCAGTATTTTTTCTTGGACAATCCTATGGACCGAGAAGTCTGGCAGGGTACAGTCCATGGGGTCACAAAGAGTTGGACATGACTGACTGACTAATTCTTTCGCTTTTTTCCCATTTACTCATGATGCATAGAACTAACTGGGTTAAATACGTATTGGTCCCTTAGTAAACTCATGACTTCTTTAAAAGAGCTGGGTTCTTATGCCTTGCTAAGCTGGTCACCCAGAGGCACCCTGGGTGATTTAATTAGAAAAAATAGTGGGGCAGCTGCTATGCTGTCAACAGCCTCCATTCCCCAGGCAGGAGGAGGTTGGGAGGCCCTGCCCTTCAGAAGGAAAAGCAGAGCACACCCAGAGACTGGGTTTCTCAAAGAAATAAGGGGAAAACAGTCCATGGGATTTCAAAACACTTTATTGAAGCTTAATTGCTCTTTGTATATAGCAAAGTAAGGTTAATATATAATTTGATCTTAGAAATGTTTTTGCTTTTCACTTGTGAACTTTCTAAGACAGTAGTCCAGAGAAATGGAAAAGCTAGGAGAAATTAGAAGAATAGAGTGTTAAGAAGTAGATCCCATATTCTTTTGTATCTGTGGGCTATCCCTTCATAGAGGTGTCTGTGTATGTGTTTGAAGGTGACCTGAGTAAACTTTGTCTATTGTATTTAGAAAGAGTATTTGTAGTAATGGCTTCCCAGGTGGCACAGTGGTAAAGAATTCGCCTGCAAATGCAGGAGATGCAAGAGATGAGGGTTTGATTCCAGGGTTGGGAGGATCCCCTAGAGTAAGAAATAGCAACCCGCTGTCCATAGAAAACTCCATGGACAGAGGGCCTGGAGATCTATCGTCCATGGGGTCATAAAGAGTTGGATACATCTGAACAGGCATGCATGCCTGTTTGTAGCAATACTCATTGTAAGTTTCTCAATTCCTGAAGATCTTGATTTTCCCTGTTTGCAAAAGTCATAAGTGACTAAATGTTACTTTTGGTCAACAAGGGCTACACCACCAAATACTGGAGGGACCTATCTTCACAATGAGCCTAAAGCCTTGGGCTATCGCAGGGTCATCCTGGAAGTCATTCACTGCTCACCCAGTCATTCAGTAACTGACTGAGATCATATGTTATACCAGACAATGTTCTAGGAACCATGGACATACATGTACCAAAGCTGTTTAGAGGTTCACGTGATCTGATGAGGAGACATACCTGTCAACATTGTCCAGAGAGCACGTTAAGTCACAACTTAGTCCAAGCTTTCGGAGCAGTATAAAGGAGGGAAGAAAAACCCTTACAAGATCTAACGTCAGGAAGACAAGCATCCGTAGAGAAGGTGCCATTTGAGTTTTGAACTATTTATAAATTAGTGGGATTGACTAGGCAAAAATGGGAAAGAAGCTATTGGCAGCAGAGGAAACAGCATGGGCTAAGAGGATTTAAAATAGCAGGTGGTCAGCCTCATGGGAAGTGGGAATGAAACCATACGTAGGTGTTAGGGCTCAGATAATTGTGTGTGCCACACAGAGAGGTCAAAACTTGATTTTACAGATAATGGAGAAATGGTGAAGCCATTAAAAGTATGATCTAACCTAGTAAGATTCACATTTGAGGACTGCCTCTCTTGCGGGCTCGATCCCTGAGTCAGGACCATCCCCTGGTGGAGGAAATGGCAAACCATTATTCTCCAGTATCCTTGCCTGGAGAATTCCATGGGCAGTGGAGGCTGGCAGGCTACATTCCATGAGGTTGCAAAAAACTGGACATGACTGAGCGACTGAGCAGATACACACAAAAGTTGGACATGATAAAATGGGAGGAGGAGACGTAATAACTTGCACGTTTCTAAGATAAGGTAGCCTCACCATTCATCAAATTAGGAAACACAAAAGAAGGAGCAGAATTGGAGGCCAGCGGGATGAGTGAGATCACAGCCCTTAGAGTCGAGGCTGTCTGTGGGCCTTCTGGTCAAGCTGTCTAGTGGATGGCTGTAAGTTCATCTAGGACTCAGGCAAGCAGAATTGGTCTCTGTCCTCATTTGGATTTTTAAAAATCTTTTTAAAAACTATGGAATATAAAATAAAAAAGATGCATGAAGCATAGATGTACAACTTGATGAATTATTGTCAACTAAATGCCCTGGTAACCATCAACCCAGGCAGCATCCAGAACCCAGGTGCCTCTTCCCCACCGGTACTCCCCTTCCGCTGAACATCACCCCATCTGAAACTTTATCATGACCACCACCTTGGCTTTGCTCATTTGTGTTTGTTCTGTTTTGCCACCTAAGTCTGCATCCTTAAAAACAAGAGTGATTGTGTCTGTTTTGTGATGTCATACACTGTGTTCTTTTGGATGCTGCAGCTCAGTGTGATGTGTGTGAGTTATCCTCATTAAGTATACTTAGAATTGACTAATTTTCAATGCTGTTTTACACCACATTGAATGAAGGGACCACAGTGGATGTCTTCATTCCACCATGATAGACATTCCATTGTTTCCATCTTGCAGCGATTTTAAACAGCCTGGTCAGGAATATTGTTGCACAGCTCCTGGCACACTTGTGCATGCATTTCTTATAAGTGGGAGTGTAATGTCTGGGTCATGTGGTGTTCATATCTTTGGTACATAAAGGCGACTCTTTTCCAGAGTGACTGTCCCAATTTGCAGTCTCACTGGCTGTGTGTGAGGCAGACGTCGCTCTAGTCTCCTTAGCACCTGATGCTGCCAGGTTCCTTTTCTGTCCTTTCTGGCCCTCTCTCCTCTCTTCACCCTCCCTAACCTTCCTCCTCCCCTCCACCTCCATCGTGTGGGTGAACCTTAGCATCTATCTCATTGTTTCATTATTGTTCAGTCGCTAAGTTGTGCCTGATGCTTTTGCAACTCCATGGACTGTAGCCCACCAGCCTCCTCTGTCCATGACGTGTCCCAGGCAAGAATACTGGAGCGGGTTGCCATTTCCTTTTCCTAAAAGACAGGACTCCAGAGTAAAAAGCTTAGGTCTGGATCTAGGCTCTGCCACTGCCAGCCTGTAGCACTCACAAATGAAGCTTCACATCTAAAAGTTCCCTCATTTCATTTTTTTTTTTAGTTCTCTCATTTAAAAAGGTCGAACAATGTCTATTTCATAGGGCTTTTTTTTTTTTTGAAGTTTAATTAATATATTTCAGGTAACGTGTTCAGAGCAGAGCTGGCACACAGTAAATATTTAACGCAGCTGTCTTTTTGTCCTCGTGATTATCTTGTAGTCTCCCTGGTCCCTTGGCCAGCGTGGATCTCTGTCTCCCTGCACCCAGAGCCATATGCTTCCCTGGAGTGATGCAAGCGCTTCTCGTGTGCACGTGGGCCTGCCCATAAAACAGGAAATGGGCATCTTCACACGCCTGGCTCTACTGACACAATTCATGATGGGCAGCAGTGTCCATTAAAGGATACCCCCCAATATCAAGTGTTGTCACTTGAAGGATGGGGCCTCATTGTTGGTGTTAGATGTTAATCATCTTTGGGGCAGAATTTAATTTCCTCCTGTGACTATTTTATCCTCCTACCCCACCCCTCACCACTTCCCTGCTCTTCGCTAATGAAGACTTTTGAAAGGCTGCATGAAAGGACTTTGAATGACCTCCAGTTGAGCTTGTCCTTGGAGGAATACCCTTCGTTGGAGTCCAAGGCAAGGGAGTGCGTGGCATCAGAAAGTTTTTGGTACAGAAAACACAGCTTGCTGTGGCTGGGGGCACTATTTCCCATTCCCAGGTCAGTTTTTGTCTTTTTGTTTTGTTTTTCCTGGGAAATGAAGGATGCCATCACTGCTCTATGACTCATTGTGGGATAAGAAATATGAAAGGTTCAGCTTAGTGCCTGGCATCTTGTAGGCAGTCAGGAACCCTTGGTTCACTTGCCTGTCTATTTCTGCCTGGAGTTTCTTATACAGAGGATGAGATGGCTGGATGGCATCACCAACTCAATGGGCATGAGTTTGAGCAAACTCCGGGAGATGGTGAAGGACAGGGAAGCCTGGCGTGCTACAGTCCATGGGGGTCACAAAGAGTTGGACATGACTGAGCGACTGAACAACAGCAAGGATGTGGTCCCAGACCACATCCCAGATGAGGCACCATCCCAGATAAATGCATGCTCTTTTCTAATTAAATGCTCCAACCCCTGTACTTCATACATCCATGCTTCTGCTGTCAAACTCTAGAACAGGATCAAGAATATTCCAGAAAGGGAGAAAGCTTCCTTCTCCCATCTTCCTTCTTTGAATGATTACTGTTCTTTCTTGCTGTCGCTCTTTGGACACTGAGAACAATAGTGAATGGTGGAGACAAGGAGTTTCTATGCTTCTGGTTATTCATTCATTCATTCATTCTTTAAGAGATTTTTTGATGTGGATCATTTTTTAAAGTTTTTATTGAGTTCGTTGTAATATTGTTTCTGTTTTATGTTTTGGTTTTTGGTTGAGAGGCATGTGGGATCTTAGCTCTCCAACCAGCAATCCAACCTGCATCACTCACATTGTAAGGGGAAGTCTTAACCGCTGGGCCTCCAGGGAATTCCCATTCATTCATTCTTTCAGCTATCACCTATGCACAAGCGCCATGTATGAAACAAAAATGCATGAGTTGTGAATTCTGGCTTCAAGGACCTGCAATTTTGAGGGCAATCAGATCATTAGCTATGAACTCCTTAATTACTATAGATTTTTACAACAGTAAAAATCTTTACTTTATCTGTGTTTCAAATTCCCAGTTATCTGGCAACAGACTTGAAACGATTGGGCCACAGTGAAAGTTTGCTGTTGGCTTACTTCTTTTCATTTAATGGACACACTTACTGCTGGTTTTAGATACACTAAGAGGCCTGGAGGCAGTGGAGGTATTTGATGTACGCTACATGAATAAATAAAGCACCAAGGGGTCAGCCTCTGGTCACCCCCACCTCCCCCAGGCAGTCCCCCTGGATTAGAATGGAGAAGTCAGTCGGGGTAGAAAAGTATTCCAGTGGGAATCGGTAAACTTCTGTACCTCCACAGTTAATCTGAATGTTATCATAATTATTGTAATTTTACATTTATATACACTGAGTCTCTGAGGAGAAAAAAAAAGTACCATAAATATAAAAGCTGATCAAGCTTTACCCCTCTCTTCTAGGGAGACAGAATGCATTTTTATAAAATGCTTTTTCTACCTTCTCCTGACTCACTCCTGGAGGCATCGCCTGGATGGATGTGCTGCCTGGAGGCTATTTCTTCCTGGGTGGACTTGACTTAGAAAAAAATGCAACAGGGGAGGCAGTGGTGGAGGCAAAGCATGTTTGTGTCCAAAGTGGGGGAAAAAATTCTTGCAAAGATTCAAGAAGGAAGGAAGATGTCTCAGCTACCCAGCATTAATAATATCCAGACCCTGAATTCCTTCCTTCATGTTCTAATTCAAAAGTCCCTAAAATTCTCAGAGAAGTAGTACTATCCCTATTTTATAGTTACAGAAAAAGAAGCTCCTTTAAATTCAGACCTTGCCCAAGATCAATTGATCTGTGGTAGAGGCTGAGTTCGAACTTATCTCTGTCTCTTTCTGCAATTCCTGCTTTTTTGGTTTGATCTTGCAAACAAGTTTCTGATCTTATTCCGATGCCTTCTAGCCACCTACGGCCTAGCAGTGTGCTATAAGGTTTGAGAGCTACTGATGACTTGTAAATCCTGCCTCCCACCTCCAAGGATCTTCCAAAGAAAAAATGGGATTTAAGCACAGAATCCAAGAGCATCCAATCGGGGATAGATGTGACCTGGGTGTGAAAAGGAGACTGGAAGGCCGAGCACAAACTTTAAAAAATGACAAGTATAGAGGACAGGGCATACACTGGTTAGAACCAACTGGATCCAAGATGGAGAATGAGTTGACTTCCAGTAAATCTTGAGACTCAATATACATTCAATGGAAACATTTATCAGCTAAATGACACACCCATGGGTGCCATAGCAGTTCTGAGGCCAACTATGAAAGGTCAAAGTGGATGGTGGTCCAATTCCTGGAAATCCCTGCCCTTTCCCCAAAGTAGTTGAAATAATCCTCCCACTCATTAGCCTGTGAAATTACCCAGCTCACAAATCTAACCACTCCATATTTGGGGGCCTTTTGCCTTGGGGTTTCCCTGGTAGCTCCAACAGTAAAGAATCTGCCTCGATGAGGGAGACCTGGGTCTGATCCCTGGGTCGAGAAGATCTCCTGGAGAAGGGAATGGCCCCTACTCCAGTATTCTTGCCTAGACAATTCCATGGACAGAGGATCCTGGCGAGATACAGTCCATGGAGTCACAAAGAGTCGGACATGGCTGAGTGATTTATACTTGCTCACTTTCTTGCCTTCTGAGATGGCTCACACTCTGTCTTGTCTGAGGCCTGAGAGACAAACTCAGAGAAATAGAAAGGCACAGCTTGAGAAGCAAGGAAAGAAACAGGGAGAGTACTTCCTCGGTGCCTCTTACTTTTCTCACAACCCCAAGGCCAGCTGCTTCCTCATCCCTTCCTAGGTACTCTGGGCAGCTCTGCAGAGAGACCAGTGTGGCAGCTGTCACTCCTGGTTTATGAAGTTGCTCATTTCAACCACTGGCTGCAGAGGTTACTGGCTCTCTCCTGATTCCAGGGAACAAGGTGACGCCAGATGGGAAAGGTCCTGGTGGGAAGAGCCGGGCGACCTGGTGCATCAGCCGGTGCAGGGGATAAGGCTGGCTCCCTTAACATCACCTACCAGGAACTGACTGGCAGTTCTGATTCATTCCCATCAGAAATCCCTGGTGTGCAGAATATGAAAGGAAAGGCAGGTGTCTATGAGCAGGACAACAGGGAAAAAGAGGCGAACCCAGGCAGGGCGGAATTGCTAATGGAGTAGCAGGGAGCCTGGTTTCTACTGAAGGTCATTGCCCAGCAGAAGATAAAACCAATCTCTGATACCCAGAGGTAAACATTGACTGGTTTAGTTTGTTGAAGAAATATGTAAAGAGTTTCAGTTTAGTTAACTTCAGTCACTCAGTCATGTCCGACTCTTTGCGATCCCATGAACTGCAACACGCCAGGCCTCCCTGACCATCACCAACTCCCGGAGTTCACCCAAACCCATGTCCATCGAGTCGGTGATGCCATCCAAACATCTCATCCTCATAAAGAGTTTACACTCACCTATTTTAAAGTGAAGGGATAGTAGAACAACAGTATCCTACCGTATAGCACAGGGAACTCTATTCAATATCTTGGGATAAAACAATGGAAAAGAATATAAAAAAGAATATATGTGTAACTGAATCATTTTGCAGTTCAGCAGAAATGAGCACAACATTGTAAACCAGCTGTGTATCGCGCACACATGCTAAGTTGTTTCAGTCGTGTCCTACTCCTTGCAACCCCATGGACTGTAGCCCACCAGGCTCCTCTGTCCGCGGGATTTCCCAGGCAAGAATACTGGAGTGGGTTGCCATTTCCTTCTCCAGAGGATCTTCCTGAACCAGGGATCAGACCCATATCTCTTAAGCCTCCTGCATTGGCAGTTAGGTTCTTTATCACTAGTGCCAGAAAGTTTTAAAAACTGAAAAAAAAAAAAAAAAAAAGATACATTCCCACATGGAAACATTGTGTGTGTGTTCCAGTATCCTGCCAGGTTCTTAATGTTCAAACTCAGCAGCCATCCCTAGGTAGGTTTTCATCTCCACCCTCCCTGTAGGGTCCTATTTCTTTTAACGCTCACAGGACCTGGGCTCCTTGCCTCTGGTTTTTGCTCAGGCAGCGCCCTCTGCCTGTAAATTCCATCCTCCCACCAGCCCCTGGCTCCTACCTGCTACCTGGTGACTCAACAGAGTTTAATATTCAGCCCAAGTGTCACGTTCGTATGAAGTTTTCCCTCACATGACCCCATCGACCTGCTCCTCACCTTCTTGTGGCTCCTGTCATCTGCTACGTGTATTTAATAGTCACTCTGACTTCGTGCCTCTCTCCCCTTGCTGAGTCAGGGCTGCTCAGAGCAGAGCTGGTCTATGCATCTCTCTGCTCTAAGAAACTAGCCAAGAATGCAAAGTGAGAGCTCTGGGAATGTTATTGGAGTGAACAGACAGACAGATGAAGGAATGCATTCAATGCGTTGCACCAAATTTAGAAATGCCCTTCAATTCCTTATTCTAGTCAAAAGGAGAAGAGAGAAAGAAAAGGAGAGAGAGAAAAAAATCATAGAGAAAGAAATGGAAGAAAGACTAATAGACACAGAAAGGGAGACAAAAGAAAAAAAAAGAAAGAAACAAAGTAAAGGTCTCATTCATTTAAAAAGACAGGAAAATAAGGTTGGCAGCTCACATCCCATTATTTACTTGGATCTATTCGGTAGCATCCTTAGAAATGGCACACAGCCGCTTTCATAGTTCTTTCTACTCTCTTTATTCTTAAACTCTCAGAGAAACACTTCTGGGTGGAGCAGATTGAACAGTGCTTCGAGGAAGAAAGTATTGTCTGAATTGCAGTGAAGGTGCTAAAAGAAACGTTATCTTTGCAGCCAAATAAACTAGTGTGTGTAAGGAGGAGGATGGGGTGAACAAAGAAAAACATGACAGATTGAGAGGGCCCAGGTCTTCCAACGAAAGAGCAAACTGTGAGTGAGATCAGATTGCACGGCGGCTGCTCTGTTCCTCAAGCCTCTGCCACAGCTGTATCATCACTTAGTTGGGTGATCAGAGATCCATTTTCCCAGTCCAGCTGTGGAGCCGCTTGGGGATTCATAACGGAGAGCTGATAGCTTCCCCAAGGAGATTTCAAATCCACCTAGGGACATGGGGTCAGGGAATGTTTTGAGAAGTAAGACATTTTTCAAATTTGGATTCAGCCTGAATGCCCAGGTGTTTATACACTTGTAAACACAATTGCCACAACCCCTGGAACCCAAAGAAGAAAACATTCCAAGATGGGGTGTCTTCAGGTCCACGGGTGCTACTCATTTCTCCCTCTTGGTCCTGGAATATGGCCCTGGGAAGAACCCTTGAGTCAGAGATAAGGATAGAACCGGGGCTGGAGGAGGGGTAAGAGCCTGTAGGACCAGGAGTGAAGGGTTCTTTATGGGGATCATTCAGTCGTTGGGTAACACCGTGTGTGCACCACGCAGATGAGGGAGCAGAATGGGAGCAGAAGCAAGAGGAGAGACGGAGCCACAGGTGGGAAATGCAGGCAGCCCCACCAGCCACAAACCCCACCCAGGGAGCTCTCCCTTCTGCGCGCACTTCTTTAGTTTTTTTCATTTTCAAAGCAAATTGAGTTATTTTGGTAACTGGAAAAATATGTTTAAAATCAGGGGAGAAAAAAAAAAAAAGATTTGTTTAATGCCCAGTGCCAGGGAACCCTGCCTGAGAACCCAAAAGGACTGTCCGCCAGCCCTCTTTCTCAAAGCCGGGGATTCTTCCCACGTGGCTGGCCTGCATAGGCCTTGTTCTTATCTTACTGGCCGGGAATCCAGGAGAAGAGTAACCCAAGATGGACCAGGCAGGGCAGGGCTTGGAGGAGGGCCGGTGCAGCAGCCCCAGCCTCTTCCCTGGGAGGGAGGGGGCCACCTGCCTGTGTGTGTTTGCTAACAGGCAGGAGCTGCGGCCTGTAATCATCATTAGCTCTCTTTGGTGTTTACTGACTGTTATTAATTAGAATGAGCAAACTTGGCATTAATGTGCCTGCCATAAGGATGAAGGCTCTTACTGCACAGCCATCCTGCACAGGCAGCTAGACTGGGACTCATTCCCCAACTGTTACCACGGTGATGCTGGACCACGGGCACCGGCTGATGGAGGGCTGGGCAGGGGCGGCGGGGCTTGGGTTTGCCTTTCTCTGGAAGTTTAGAGTTTGGGGGAAGCTTTGCTGGAGCAGAGGGGAGGAGGGCTTCTCCTTAACTATGGGGGCACTGATAGCAGGGTCCAGACAGCTTCCCCGAGCAGCCCAGGCAAATCCCTGGGATTCCTGATCCCCACACAGAACTCCTCTCTGGCTCCGGCCACAGCAGCTTTCTTGTGAGTCAGAAAATTGCTGAACACAACTTCCTTTCTTGGTCAGTGGGTGAGAGTCCTGCTGCCCTTGAGGAGAGACTCAGACCTCCGGCGGGTCTTGGGAAAGAGGCTGGGGGTGGGTGCAGTTGCCAAGAAAGAGAAAGCATTGTTTGGGTTTCTGAGGTATCATAGAAGACTAATATTCTCAGGGTTTTTTGGAAATGATGCTATACTTATATATTTCCTCCCCCTAAATTTACAACGGTCCCCAACCTTTTTGGCACCAGGAACTTGTTTCATGTAAGACAAATTTTTCATGGACCAGAAGAGGGTGGGGATGGTTTGAGGATTATTCGAGCACGTTACATTTATTGTGCACTTATTATTAATCAGCTCCAGTCCAGATCATCAGGCATTAGATGCCAGAGGTCGGGGACCCCTGCCCTAAAAGATCAGCCTTCAAAAGGAGACAGCCACCATATGGGATGCTTGGAAGACAGAAGGTACATGAACATGTCAGTCAGAGAAGAGAGCCTCTTCCAGCTGTATGAGTCAGCAGCCTGGGCTGCGGAGAGTCCTGGGGCAGAAAGGAGACCTTTCCCCTGGCTCAGACTTAGGATGCACAGGAGCCTAGGGTCAGGAGAGACACATGCTGTGCAGAGAAGCCACGTGTTGCCCTGTAGCTTCCTGGAAAGAGGCAGAGTGGTGGCAACCACCACATGGGCAAGGGCACTAGGGCCCTGTCCTCCAGGCTCACCCCCTCACCCCGTGTAGGGATGACTGTTTACCCTCTCAGGGGATCTGGGCACACAGACCCACTGCAGGGCTCAAGTCTGAGCAACCAGGAAAATGAGCACCAGCCTCCACCCATGTGGACACAGGATCCAGTCTGCACGCCTCCTGGCCCACAGCCTCCATCCTTCCGTCTCCGGAGTGTGAGGACCCTGCCTCTGCATAGATAGCAGCTGCTCCGAACGACTCTGGTCCCTGCGGACGCTTATGCACTTTGAGCTGAGTCCCAGGTGGAAATGGAGTTTTGTGAAAAGCAGCAGAATTGATGGATGAGGCCCCTGGGGTGGCAAGGAGAGCAGGGTGACCCAAACGTGTGGGGAAAGGATGGGTTAGGATTCTGTGTGGTCACAGAGTCCACAAGAAAAAACCCTCAGACAGCTCCACAGTCCTGAAACCGCAGCTGCTAGGAAAGGGAAGCCCTGCTGGTCATGGAGGTCTTGGCCTCCGGGAATATCTGGAAACAGTGCTTAACATCCTCGCAGTGGGCTTGAAGCCCTCACCCAGCAGAGCCACTCTGAAATGGTGCTCCTTTCTGCCTCCCCACTTTTCAGGTGCTATCTGCTCTGTTGAAAATCTAGCCACTCCATTAGGCATTTTGAAGAGATTCTTGCCATTTCAATCTCACATTCCATGTCTGTGAGGCCTGCTTGACCCTCAAATATGAGGTGGGTTTCCCCAGCCTCGGTGGGCTGATTAGACGGCGTATGTTCTGTGAATGCAAACAAAGCCTGGAGACAGAATGGATGGTCTTTCCCATTTGGTAGTGAGCTGTTCAAGGTCAATACCCATGATTTATTTATCTCTCAGATCCTCTAGATCCAGTGCCTGGCATGCTGTAGGTATTGATGAGTGAGCCAAAGAATGAAAACCACCATGGGGAGGTCTTCCGGAAGCAGCTCTTCTATTACAGATACTACAGGGAAGATAAATTTGCTGTTAATATTGAACCAGTGCAAAAAGAGATAAGGAATAGAACTTTCAAAGATAATGTAGATGTTAAAGTTTGGAGGGAGAGGGCATGGGGAGGAAGTGACCTTCACCAAGATGCCACTCATCACCTGGTGTAAGACACAGGCCTTAAGGATGTCGTCTAATTCAGCTGTCAGCACCACCCCATCAGGTCTTTCCTCCTCACCCAGGCATCAGCTCTTCCTCTCTGCCAGCCCTGTTCTGGGTGAGAGAGTCCAGTGTGAACAAGAGGAGCAGAGCACATCTCATCACTGTTGACTCACCACCTGTAGGTGATTCTTCAGCACAGGCAGGTAAGTGTCTCACTGGGCTCTACAGTGATCCCAAGGGTTCAGCCAGAGTTACCAATCTGGTCCGTGAGGCCCTCAGCTCTATTCTCTTTCCACATTCGGGGTTGTGTGTATTCCAAAAGAGTTGAGCCAGGGAGCGCTGATGTTCCTAGTTTGCAATCAAGGAGGGCATCCTGGAAGAGCTCGCAGGTCCAGAGCACTCCAGGGCCTCCAAATAGCCTTTGGTGATGTTGAATTGATGGCACAATTTCATCAGTCAGTGCTGGGCTTGGCATCATTGGGCATTGGATGGGGAAGGAGAGGGCTGCTTTTCTGTCACTGTAAGTCCTAAATCATTTTCAGGTGCTTGTTTAGAGACAGCCTGGGGAGGTCGCCTGCCAGGCAGGGAAGAGGGTGGACGTGGTCTCCTTTAGACCTCTCCTCATCAGAGTTACTGTTTCGAGTAATGAAGAAGCACAGGGATTGATTTGATGCCTAATGAATAATCAGCTGCCATCAATAATTGTAATCACTAATCTGGTGCAATTAGAGGCAATTATAATAAATGCAATTTCCTCCCGAGCCACTAACGAACTACAGAAATATGAATTGACTTAAGGGGTCTGGCAGTGATTTATGCAATTGTGAGATCACAAATTTCATTATCTTGGTAAAGATTCTTAAAGGAGCAAGGTACTATTTTGATTTCACACCTAACTAAAGAGAAGTCAGAAAATACCATTTCAAAAAAATAAATTAAAAAAAGGAAGAAAGAAACTACTATTTCAGAGGTGATGAGCACAGAGGCCACTGTATTTCTGTCACAATTAGCTTTAGATAATCCTGGAGACCACGCAGACTCTGCTGGGACAGTCGTGTGAAGGCCTGTGCCTTTAAGCTTTGCTTACTACAGAGAGATTCAGAGCTCAATGCTTCAAATCTTGAGGAATGAGGACTAAAGAGTCCAATCAATTCTGCAAGAGAGGGTGTTGACAGGAACATCTGGATGGAGATGACCTTCTTTTATTCCCAAGGAAGGCATGCCTCTTGGTCCATTAGCCTTCCTGCATCCAAATAAATCCCAGATTGCAACAGAAAGGCATCTTTATGTAAATAGAATGACCCTAGAGGCTTTCAGTGTTTTAAAATTGCTTAAGTAGCTTTAATTATATCATTCCTGTTCTCAGAAATCTTGAATGGCCATCTATTTTCTAGGGAATCATCTAGAGAGTTTTGAGGGACTCTGCAAATATGCCCCCTCCATTGTGATAGGACTGTTATAAGGAAGAATGAGAGTGGGAGGTGAGGGGACTGATCCCTCCTCACTTGCAGGAAATGACGGTGTTCATGAGATGCTGGACTTTCAGTGCTCAAAAGGAGAAAGTCTTGGGTCAACCAAGGTTAGTTTCCATGAAGACAGAGGCCAAGGCCAGGTAATGCAGGGAATGAGGTTAGATTTTATTCTCATCATATTTGAATGAAATTCACTCTCCCAGCCATGGACTAGAAGTGTTCTACATAATCTGATCCCAAACTCCTCTCCCACTGGCAGACTCCACTGAAATTTATTTCATGAGAGTCTTTTTTCTCTCTCTCAAATGTGCCAAGTATGTTCTGGCCACAAAGCTTTCCCCTTGCCTCTCCTTTGCTTGGAGGGCTCCCTCCCTGGTAAACACTGGCTTTCCCATGGCCGCTTTTCCTTGGTGTTACCTCCAGAGACCCCCGTCACCTCAGGCTCCCAGGCACCCGCTGTCACATCACAGACTGTGTGTGGGTCTGTGCCACCCCCATCCTCTCTTGTCTCGTTGGCTGCAAAATTCCAGGTCTATAAGGCTGCCCTGCATATGGCAAGCCTTCTATGACCCCCATCTTGTGGACAGCTGAGCCTCCTTTCTAGCCCCACCTTCCAGCCCCCCTCCATACACACAACTTGCATACCTGCTGGTCCCTTTTCCCTGAACACACTCCAGCTCATTTCTGTCTTTTGCTGGAAATACCTTCGTGGCCGGCAGCTGAAATTCCTCCAGCAGAAAGCTCAGTGCTGATGTCTTGAAAAGCCTTTCCTGGCCTCTTGGTGGGAGACGTCTCCCTCTTGTCCATTAACAAGCATCTAGCTCGTACTGTGTGCTGGACACTGAGGGCTTTAGCTCCCATAATGCTGCATTCCTTATTGCGTCAGCTTTGTTCTGTGTCCTCACCTCCTGAGGACCCCCTTCCCCCATACCCCCATCCCAGCCCTGACTCAGTGTCACCTACCCCATGATCCCTGCACTTCACGGACCAAACCAACAGGGAGAGACTCCCACCCTTGCAAGGAGCGGTGCAAGGAATGCACAAGTTGGCTATACAGGACCTCACGCACAGTGGGATCTCCTGCACACAGTAGGACTGTGACTTGACAGGATAGGAGTCTGCTTGGTCCAGCGATGGGGAATTAAGATTCTGCGGGCATAAGCGCTAGTCTCAGGGCTGCCAGGAACTAGGCATGTGGCGATGACCAAGTCCCTCCATGTCCTGCCCAGGATTTCCTTGTGTGCAAAATGAAGAAATAGGGTTTGGCTTTCTCGAGTGATTCCAGCTCTAACAGTCCGCAGTTGCTGGAACTGCAGGGGACAGGGAGGGATGGGGCAGGGGTGGGAGGAACTCACATGCGTATGTTTAAAATTTCAAATGGAGCAAGTTGTTGTTTTTCCCCCACCTTTGCTTCTCCCTAGCAGTAGCAAACAAGCAATAAATATGGAAATCCTAAAAGCCAGAGAAAATAGTGAGTGTTCTCCATCTTGCTGACAAAGTACACAGAGGCTGCATCACAAAATGAATGGGCTTATCCTCCACTGCACTTGGATGAATTCCTCCCAGCCTGCACCTGGACCATCCACAGAACAGGTATCTTTTGTTCTGCAAAAGCCCCTGGTCCACTGTAGCCATCGCAGACCAGGGCAACAGCTGCAGAGGGAGGGGCCACAAATCTCCCTCAAGGAGTCCTACATGGACTGCATCCCAGCACAGCAATACAATTCAAAGGGGATGCAAAGGATTCGGGGGAAGGGGGAGAGCAGCCTGGGGAAACGAGAGGCGAGAAAGAGGAAACACAGGGCAAGGTGGTGTGCCCCAGTTGTAGGCAGCCAGACCCTTCCTGCAGGGGGATAAGTAACCAGCTCTTACAATGGTGCAAACTGCTCAATAATGCTCAGCACCTTCTCTGTCGGTCTTTGAAGCATAAGCCACGCAGGCACATGACTCCTATCACTAGCAAATGTCCTGGGAGGAACCCACGTGCTAACAGCCTTTTAAAGCTGATTTTCAGAAACCTCTGGTGGCTCTAACAGTAAAGAATCTGCCTGCAATGCAGGAGACCAGGCTTTGATCTCTGGATTGGGAAGATCCCCTGAAAAAGGAAATGGCTACCCGCTCTAGTATTCCTGCCTGAGGAATCCCACAGCCCGGTGGGCTACAGCTCATGGGGTCTCAAATAGGCAGACATGACTGGGCGACAGGGACTCATTCAGTTACTCTTCAAAAACCTCTTCCCAAGACTGCACCAGGGGACAGCTGGCTTATTTGGTAGAACTACAGCTCCTGCCTCCCCTTGAGCTGTGTCCACCCCACACCAGGCCTGCTCTATCAGAGGCGCAGGACCGCCAGCCATTTCCGAGGCCATCATGTGTCCTTCTGGCTGCTCTGTGCTGCTTTCCCTGCCTGGGAGGCAGGGGGAAAACTCCCTGGTCTTCCCTGGGTACCTTCAGAGGAAGCCCCCAGACACCCACCTACTTCCTAACCATTTCCTCAAGTTCCTGCCGCTCCCCACACTCTTTAACTTCATTCTGGGCAAAAAGGTCATATCCCTCTGGGCCAGTCTCTTGAATCCCACTGTGTGTCGCTCAACAAGAGAGATGCCCAGAGTCATCAGGGTCTGAAGCCGTGGAGGCATTCACATCCAGGTTTTGTCCTCAGCTCTGAAGATGACACCAAACTGGCATTGGGCAGGAGGAAAGGGCTGGTGGAGTACCACCCAGAGCAACGGGGTCCTGCCCACTGAAACCCATGCTCCCTCCCTCTGGCTGTCCAAATCCTACACATTCTTCCAGGCCCAGGTGAAGTCTTATCTCCATTGAAATGGTCCCTGAATATTTTATTCCTCATAGAAGATCATCTTCTCCTCTCCAATCATATGCGTGCTTATCTCTCACTATTTAGCTGCTGCTGCTGCTGCTAAGTTGCTTCAGTCGTGCCCGACTCTGTGCAACCCCATAGATGGCAGCCCACCAGGCTCCCCCATCCCTGGGATTCTCCAAGAACACTGGAGTGGGTTGCCATTTCCTTCTTCAGTGAATGAAAGTGAAGAGTGAAAGTGAAGTCACACAGTTGTGTCTGACCCTCAGCGACCCCATGGACTGCAGCCTTCCAGGCTTCTCCATCCATGGGATTTTCCAGGCAAGAGTACCGGAGTGGGGTGCCATTGCCTTCTCCAATCTCACTATTTAGCACCGTCCTGTAAAACACTGAGTAATTATTTCACGTGTACTTGCCTTGTTTCCTTAAGTGGAATATATCCTTTATAAAATCACAAGTGTCAGATTGATGGATGGATAACAGATAGATAGATGAATTCTGATACAGAAAATTGAATAAAATGTTAACTGTAGTGTCTAGTGATGGGTTAGTGGGTACTCACTGTAAAATTGTTTCATCTTTCCTGTATGTTTGATGACTTGCATATAAAATTGTTGAAAAATGTGGAGAAGTTTCTTATCTTCTGCTTCAGTCATTCATCTTGAGTTAATGCTTATGAAGTGCCTACTACATCCTGGGCTCTGAGGGCTCTGTGCCTGCATCCTCTGCTAACCAGGGTGATGCTGAGAAAAGGGAGTGGGTACTCAGCTAGTAAGTGCAAGTTGCCAGTTCTGTCCACCCCTGTGGCCTTGATTCACCTTCCAAGCTGTGTCTGCCTTCTGACTTACCATCTGCACTGGACCGCATTCCCACAGCAGGCTGGAGTACCAGGCTATACTACATCTTACTCTTGAATCCCGCCCATCTCTTCTGCCCCAACCTGAAGGAGAACCAGCCTGCCTCCACTATGTATGGGGTTCGAGTGACCTGTCCTCTGCTTGGACTGTCTCAGGGAAGATATGATTGAGCAGGACTCCCTCCTCCAGGGCTTCTCATGTGGCACTAGTGGTAAAGAACTGCCTGTCCACGCAGGAGATGCAAGAAACACACTTTTGATCCTAGGTCGGGAAGATTCCCTGGAGGAGGTCATGGCAACCCACCCCAGTATTCTTGCCTGTAGAATCCTATGGACAGAGGAGCCTGCTGGGCTACAGTCCATAGGGTCACAAAGAATCAGACATGACTGGAGTGACTTAGCAAACAAGCATCCTCCAAGTTCTCTATCAAGGAAAAGAGGGAATAAGGTAAGTTGCCCACCTCCCCCCAAATCCCTAAGACCCAACCTCTATCTTTATTACAAACACTGGGTGTTTTGACCAGAAACAAGTCACGCTTTCTAGTAAAGCATGACCCACTCCTAAGCATTGTGTTATAGATACCTGACAAGTTTGGCAGTAGCAACGTATGAAGCCCGTAGCATTCTATAATGTTGGCGAGTACTTTCTGTGTGTTGGTCATCATAGCAGGCAGTGGCAAAGAGGAAGCTACAAGAGCAGGCAGGACAGGCTCTGTCTTCAGGTGGTTTGTACTCTTATGAGGGAGACACAGCTGTTTCAAGGCTGTGGTAAGGGCTGCAAGGAGACACACTGTGGATGCAGGTGCTAACCTCTTCCTTGCCTTCTCCACTTGGGGCACTTAAGCACCAACCCTGAGCACCTGGAACAAACTGGAGGGGATGGGGATTCTCTTAAGGATGTCTAGGCTCGCTCTCTAGCACTTCATGGGCTGCCAAGAACTTTGAAACAACATCGGATGGGGAGGCCAGGGCAGGGGTCCTGAGAAAGATCTGGCTTGTTCCATGGCCCTAGGTCTGCAGTCAATAATAAACACACTGTTGGATTCCTTCCTGTAGCATTTCACGTCTGCTCCTCTCCCTGGGTAATTAATCATGAACAGGAGTATCAACGTGACATTGCCAATAGTATTGAATTGAGTTGTTATTTATTTCTTATGTTTCTATTTAACTTTGCACACACTTGTGGGTCACCACCCTGGGCTAGAATTTAAGACTCCAGAAGGCAAGACTCTGCCCTGTTTTCTCTCCCCCACAGCGCCCAGCACAGGGCCTGGCTCTCAGTAGCGGCTCCATCAATGCACTGATTAATTAAGTCCTGCGGCCGCCTGGGGCCCGTCATGCTTCCAAGCAGCAGCTGTCACCTGGACACCCCTGGCCACGGGGCACACAGACAAATGAGCTGCTGTCCTCCGTGAGCAGCATCAGGACCCTGGGAGGCAACCCGCACGTGAAATTTAAAATCGCGCTCAGTGGTGGTTGCAGAGCAAACACGCTTGCAGGGAAAGGTCTGTTTCCTTCTCTCTTCAGGGGCGGCAGAGCGGCTCCTTCCATACAGGGATTTGTGCCGCATGGTTGTGCAGCAGCTGTGCGGGCGGGGTTCACCAACACTGCGGTGGGCTCAGCACTGGCTGGCTGAAGGGCTCTGAGTCCTGGATGTTCAGGCAGCCCAACCCCGCCAAGTCCAGCCTTCCTCCTGCCCCGGCCACTGTTTCTGTAAGGGACTCAGTCATGGCCCTGTGCCCACCGGGGATGCCAGTGCGACTGGTGGGAAAATTTCTTGTCTCCCTCCTACTCCTGTTCTCTCCCCCAAAATACCATCATAAGGTTTTTCGTTTGGGCAAAGAAGTAAGTCCACAGTTTGCTTCTATGTTGGGCTAGATACTGAAGGATTGCATTTATGGAGCACCAACAGAATGCCAGAGACCCTCCCTTCTGCCATCCTATTTAATCCCAGCAAGGCATTTGGGGTAAGATAGTGACCCCATTTCAAAGGGAAACCTAGATTCGGAGATGCTTCACAGCTTGCCCAAGGCCACGAGCCAATGGTCAGAACTTGATGCTAAAGCCTCTAGGAGCATGTGCCTATTTCCCATGCTGTCTGCAGGCCCCTGGCTCTGGCCTGATGTCACCGTTTACACATATTCCGTGAGTATTAGGAGAGCTGGCGCTTTCCCCGAGTATCAAGGCACAGAGAGCCTGTCCACGCTGCTAACAACAGGGGGTGGTAGGGCTTGGGGACAGGCGTGTCAGCTGTTTTCAGAAATGTCATAAGCAGTTCACTTACTATTCAGGGGAACACCCATCAAACTGATGACTTCTCTCCTTGCTATCAGTATCCGCGACCAGCGGACCATTGGACTGGGGACTGTGAGGGATTTAATTCTGAATTCATGAATGCAGCTAAGCCTCCCTCCGAGAGGAACCCTGAGGATTAACGCTTACAGAGCGGGACTGCCTGGTGATCCCAAGGCCCATGGGGAAGGGGGCGTGGGTGGGGGTCTGGGCCAGGGGAAAGGGGCCTTCAGGTCTACAGGGAAACACGGCATAGGACACTCCACTGCCAGGTTACACCTGCTTTGGGCTGCACGAGGCTGCAGTCGCCTGCTCTGCACTTGGGCTGAGAGGCTTTACTGGCCTTGCTCTGCCCTTCTTCCTTCTTCTCTAGCATCTCTCAAACCCTGTGAACTGTCTGACCCACTGTGTGCAGAACACACTTTGTTTCGTAGGAGTCACATCACAATCCTAGAGCTGCAATTCCTTTCCCCACTTTGCAGAAGTGATACCTAAGGTTCAGGGACCTCCAAGGTCACCTAAAGAAACAGGACTAGGATTTGAAGGCAGGAAGTCTGCCCACCAGTCCTGGACTCGATCCACTAGAGGGAGCAGGAGGGCCTGCCTGACCTTCCAGGATCCAGGATCCAGTGAGGCTGGGAGGAAAGCCCCCTAACATGATGGACACAGGTGGTCCTTGGCCCAGGTCCCCCATGACATGAGTGGAACACCTACCGCTTTGCTTTCCAGGGCTGGAATTCTGGACAGAGAGGAGCAGCTTCAAGGCCAGGTCAGATCACCCTCTCCCTTTTCCTTAAATGCAGCGATATGCATCAACCACACTCGAAACTTCCTTGAAACATATGGGCGTTCGCAGTCAGACAGGGTTGATGGGTTTCTAATCTAGTGGCTTTCACCATGGATGACTTACACCTTGGAACACCTTAAAACATCATTGGTGCCGTTTAGTTCCTATCACATAGTCTGTTGTTCTCGCTCAGTAGCTAAGTCGCGTCTGACTCTTTTGAGACCATATGGACTGTAGCCCACAGGCTCCTCTGTCCGTGGTTTCTAATACTCAAAACTTACACATTCAACCACAAAAAAACCAAACAACCCAATTTGAAAATGGACAAAGGACTTGAATAGACTTTTCTCCAAGGAAGATATATAAATGACAAACAAGACCACAAAGAAGATGTTCAACACTACTCATCACTAGGAAAATGTAAATCAAGATCATAATAACCCTTCACATGCACAATAGGAAGGCTGTAATTAAAAACAAACAAACAAACCAGAAAACAACAAACGTTGGTGAGGGTGTAGAGAAATTGAGACTTGTGCATTGCTGATGAGAATATAAAATGGTATAGTCACTGTGGAAAACAGCTTAATCATTCCTCAAAAATTTAAACATAGAAATACCGTATAATCCAGCAATTCTACTTACAGGTATATACCTGAAGGAATGGAAAGCAGAGACTCAAACAGATACATGTATACCAATGTTCATAGTAGAATTATTCACGGTAGCCAGGAGATGGAAATAACACAGTTGTCCATCAAAAGATCAATGGACAGACACAATGTGGTGGATACATCCAATGGAGTATTATTCAGTCACAAACAAGATGAATTTCTAATGCATGCTACAACGTGGATGAGCCTCGGAAACACTGTGTATGTGAGATAAGACACAAGAGGACAGATGTTGTATGATTTCACTCTTATAAGAACTGACAAATTATCACACAGACAGAAAGGAGACTTTAAGTTACTAGGTGTGGAGGGAAGGGGAGATGGAGGGTGAACTGATATGTGGGTTAAGAGATTTTGTTTGGGATGATGAAAAAGCTCTGGAGATAGATGGTGGTGATGACTGTTCAACATTATGAATGGAATTCATTCAGGTCAATGAATTGTACACTGAAAATGGTTAAGATAGTAAGCTTTAGTTTTTGTTTCAATTTATTTTAAATTCATGCTAGTAATTAATGTTGAAATTAATGTTAATAATATAAATTTTTTAGCCCTGTATCTCCAAAAGGTTATCATTTCAACAGTGTAACCAATATAAAAATTCTTTTATGATATTACATTATTGGTCTTCCCAGGTAGCTCTAGTGGTAAGGAACCCACCTGCCAATTTAGGAGACGTAGGAGACATGGGTTCAATCACTGGGTCGGGAAGATCCCCTGGAGAAGGGCACAGCAACCCACTCTATATACTTGCCTGGAGAATCCCATGACAGAGGAGCCTCGCAGGCTATGGTCCATGAGGTTGCAAAGAGTTGAACATGACTGAAGCAACCTAGCACACATTTAAATTAAAACAAAAAACATTTCCCCCATTTCTCCCACTCCCCACCTCTGGGAACCACCAATTGGTGCTTTGTGTCTGTGAGCGTCTTTGTTTAGATACCATGTATAAGAGAGAACAGATAGCATTTGTCTTTCTCTGTCTGACTTACTTCATTTAGCATAATGCTTCAAGTTCTAGGTAAGATGGTAAAGTTTTATTTTATGCAATTTTTGCCACAATTTAAAAAGCAAAGCCGAATACCCTCTCTCCAACAGATGTTACGGTGACAGATCGTGGAGGGTGATTCTGATCTCTTCTGTCCCCCCACCAAACAGCCTGATGGCCACCTGACCCTAAATGCCAGGTCTGGCTCTGGGCTGCTGCCCCTCTGCCTGGGATGCCTTCAAAAACCTCAGCTTACCGCAGAAGCTCAGCCAATACCCCTGGCATCAGGGGTCTTCCTCTTTTCCTCTGTGTCTTCTTAAATCTTTTACACATGCCTTATTAAATGATTACTTGTTTGACAATGATTTCCTGATTTGGGCTGGGAGTTTCCTGTGTAAGGGGCAGTGTTTGATTTATTTTTATATCCCCAACACAGGAGCACTTTCCTAACTCATAGGAGGAGTTCAATGAATATTTAATTACACCGATGGGTCTTTCATTTTGTTTTAGCTCTGTGAGGGTTGGGGGTGGGCTGTCCTAACCGCTCAGAGAACACTGTTACAATGGACAAATCAGAAGCCTCAGGGCAGATAAAGGGAATTTTCCTCCCTTCCTGGGCTCTGCTTCATTGGCATGGCTGCGGCTTCTGACCCCCCACTGGGTAAAGTCCCTGGAGTCCTGGTTTTATTATTTTTACCTGGCTGAAAATTCACTTCCTCCTCCAAGATGTGAGAAGAGCAGCTAGGCCCTCGGTTGCTGGTGAGGGTTTGGGGAGCTGATCTGGGAAGTCCCTGGCTCAGGGTGGTCTCCCAGGTGGGCTATGCTGTCTACTGCAGGCTCCTATTCCGGGAACCCTGCTCAAGGGTCATCTCTCTCCCTACCTTTTTTCCCTACCCCGCCAAGTTCAGCTTTCTTCCTTAATTGCCTCCACATTTTTTCTGCCTAGGTCATTCCACCAGCAACACAATCTTGTTCTTTCTAGTCTCTTAATTAACTCTTTCTTTAGTTTCCTTGGCGATTGGAGGGAGAGTGTCAGGGAACAGGTGAGGATATTGGTGCTTCTTCTCTCTCAAAACGGCCTCCAGGCAGCTGTTCTAAGGTCACCACTTGCCTGGTTAAATCCCTTCCCTTGGCTGCATCAAAGGGCAAATGCCCCACAAGAGCTGAGGTTGGCAGCACCTCGGGTGCCTTGGCACGTAGTCGTGGTCCTTTAAGCTATTATTCTTGGGTGAATCACAGAGTGTTTGTTCCTGTCCCAGCCCTCCCTATGGTGGGAAAGTACTTTCCCTCTCCCTCCTCTTTTCCCACCCTTCTTTCCCTTTTGTGAGCTTTCAAGTCCCCCAGTTAAATAACTGGTAAATTTTCCTTTGTGAAAAGGACTCAACTTTACTGGATAACTTCCATGATAAGTGTATTTCTTTTTCTTTTCTTCTTGCCCTTGGACACTCATACATTAAAACTTCTTACAGGGGAAAAAATAAATTAAAACAGAAAAGATATAAAGCATCTATCAAGGTAAGTTTTCCTGAGTATTCATTGGAAGGACTGATACTGAAGCTGAAACTCCAATACTTTGACCACCTGATGAGAAGAACTGACTCTTTAGAAAAGACCCTGATGCTGGGAAAGATTGAAGGCAGTAGGGGAAGGGTACAACAGAGGATGAGATGGTTGGATGGCATCACAGATTCGATGGGTATGAGTTTAAGCAAGCTCCAGGAGTTGGTGATGGACAGGGAAGCCTGGTGTGATGCAGTCATGGGGTTGCAAAGAGTCAGACATGACTGAGCGACTGAACTGAACAAGATAAGCTGGGTATATCTCAACTCCATGTAGACTTTCTTTCATTCCTTTTTTCAGCAAACACTTATTCATGCCCACTATGCACCAGATGCTTTGCTAGTATCAGAGGGTCTCAGATCAGTGGTACAGGATCCCTGCCCTTAAAGGAGTGTCTGGTGAATATATATAGTGTAGGTGTGGGAGTGTCTGAAGAGGTGGGCAGAATAAGAAAAGACCTCATTTCTTCCAAGAGTAAATTATTTATGAATTAAAAAAAAAAAAAAGGAATGGATGTCTTTTTGCAAGGGATAGCAAGTTAGCTATGTGCAGCAGGATAACTAAGGGTATGTGGGTAGTCCCTCCAGGCTCAGACTTTCCCATCTTCCTCTTAACTTTTCCCTCAGTTACTTCCTAGAGAATCTATGATCTATGGATAAATATCCATGCCATGAAGCCAACACATGCATCCATCAGTTTTTACTTAAGGAAGTGCTCTTTCAGTTCTGGAATCTCAAATATTGGAGAAAGCCGTGATTTTCTGGCCACTCTTGACACTGCCGTGGCTTTTTGTGTATTCCTTGGGCACTGAGAGCCTATTTTCATCCCCTCATCCTATCTGTCCTCTAAAAATTGTTTGCTCTCCACTTTCAGGAAGGAGCAAGACTGAGAGTCTAGTCTTGCCCACAACTTTGAAAGTAGCTGAAGGATGAGGAATAATGAAGTTTGATTGTGTGTGTGTGTGTGTTGTGTGTGTGTGTATGTGTGTGTGTGTGTGTGTGTGTGTGTAACCATTTCAGGATACCATTCATCCGGTTAGTAGAGTTTTGTCAATTACCGTGGGGTCTGTCTCCCAGACCATTGCTCTCTGGATCCCCCAAAACTGCGTAACAGCCTCCATCTCTGGAGACTCGCACTCATGGATGGTGGTGCACTGTGGCGCTGCGGCAAATGTGTCTTACGCCAGCAGACTGGATGCTGCCTCCTGACCTGTCAAAACATCTGTTTAGCAGAGACGACACGGCAGTTTCTCTGAAGCCTAAAACAAGATCCTGGGAGGCTGCTGCTATGTCAGTGTTCCCTTTGGCCTGAGGTGTGCTGAGGCAACACTCAGCTGTATTCACTGTATTCAGAGAATACAGTATATTCAGGCTGTATTCACTGAACCTGCACTAGAGTCTGGACACTGGCCTCAGGACCAAGGAGAAGACATATAATACGAGGAACTGGGGAATACAGAAAACACACGCTCAGCACTCAGGACCTGCAGGGTAGAATGGAATCCAGAGTCTAGACATGGAGTGTGGTGTGCGTGGCCAGAGAAGAGAGAAACCCAAGCTGTGGTCACAGATGGTTGGCCTAGAAAAGACTTCGAGTCAACCACCCTCTTGGTCGTTTATGAAATGTTTATTAAATACTTGCTATGACCTGGGTCCTCTGGAAGTTAGTAGGTGAGAGAATAAAGCTCAGTTATTTAGAGGAAATGTTCAAGTTAGTAGCAGAAATGGAAACAGAATTCTTGTCTTAATTCATTGTTTTTTCAGCTAAGCTGACCGAGAATCTCTGGTGTGTCATGCTCTGGGACAGATTCAGAAAAGCTGCTGCCAGCTAACTCAGCGTCTCTGACACTCGCACAGCGCCATGGACCTGCGCCGGTTTTCTTAACATCTCCCAACGTCCTTTTCCTCAATTAGAAAACGTAGGAATGATGGCACCGCCTCATAGGGTGGACGTTCACATCCAAAGCAACCACGCAAAAGGCAGAGCAGAGCCTCAGACGCAGGCAAGTGCTCAGTAAAGTCAAACCTGTTATGAGCACAGAGTGACCTCGGTGGATAAAGTATGGTCCCCACTGTTGAAAAACACACGAATTCTGATGGAGAAAAATTTCCAGATCAGTGTGTTTCCCTAATAGCAGAGCTTGGGGAAGACATAAGAAATAAGAAAATAGGATGAACCTAAAGATTCTCATACTAAGTTTAGTCAACCAGATAGAGAAAGACAAATATACAACATCACTTAAATGTGGAATCTAAAGGACTGATACAAATGAACTTATATACAACACAGAAAAAGATCCACAGTCACAGGAAACAAACTTTTGGTTACCAAAGGGGAAAGGATGGGGGAGAGATAAATTAGGAGTTTGGAATTAACATATATACACTACTAAACAATAAGGACCTAGTGTGTAACACAGGGAACTATACTCATTATTTTGTAATAACCTATAATTTACTGGTATTACCAATATACATATATTTTAAAAATTCTTTTCATATATATATATATACATATAAGTCATTTTGCTATATACCTGAAACTAACACAACATTGTAAATCAACTATATTTCAATTGAAAAAAATATGAAAAGAAACAAACTGAGAGCAAGAGTAAAGAGCAAGAGGTCAAAGTGTAGTGTGATGGACTGGGCAGTGTTATGAATAGCCAAGTTATTTATTGCTTTCTAAATCTACAGAATAGTCAGATCTTTAAATCCTGGAAAGGGAAACATTCAGAGGCCACTTAGTCCATGCCCCTGTCTCCCATCTATTAATATATTAAGAGCACTAATTAAAAGCATATTACCCTCTAGTGCTCACTCTAGTAACATTGTAAGTGCCACGACCCATGGTCATTGGCCCTGAACTACTCTAGACTTCTGGGCTCTTGAAAATTGACCAGAAAGAAAACAGAAATAAAAATGGCTCTTGCAAGAATGGGTCTCGGGAAGCTAATTTAACGTGAAGCTTCTTCCTTTCCTATCCCCAGCGAGGGCTGAAAAGAGTTCAAATGTCAATGTCCAAGAGATAAAGCACGTCTTAGGTAACAGTAACAGCATGCTCAAGAAGTAATTTTGGGAACAGGCCACAGCAGTAGGAATATCCAGTGAGTGATAAGAGTGGCGATGCTCACTGAATGCAGAAGATAAATTGTAGTCATAGGTTTGATCAAGCTGATAGAAGACTAGGGATGAAGTAAGAGGAGCAGGGCATCAGATACAAAATCCATCTCCTGGGGGTGGGAGCACAGAAGTTGTTTGTAGAAAATTCAGGTAGCAGTCAACCAAGGTGGAGTTCAGAATAAGGAAACCTTACAGGAATGATGGACTGCCTGGGTGGCTCAGCGGTAAAGAACCCGCCTGCCAATGCAGGAGACGGGGGTTTGATCCCTGGGTCAGAAAGATCCCCTGGAGAAGGAAATGGCAGCCCACTCCAGTCTTCTTGCCTGGAGAATCCCATGGACAGAGGAACCTGGTGGGCTACAATCCATGGGTCGTGAAAGAGTTGGACTAAACCACGACAGGAATGAAGACAAAAGCCTGTATGTGTAAGCCAGGCACAGAAGAGAGATGAGGTGGAGGCTGTAGATACCGGGGACCTGCCACACAGACGCAGCAGCCGCGGTGGGGGCACAGCTACTCCGGCTCCCGTCATTACTGTGCATGGGACTTCCGACACTTAGCTAGACCACCGGCTTCATGAGCCACCCGGCCAAGCAGCAACACAGAGGACAGTGTGAGGGACCAGTTTCTCAGTTGCACACCTAGGGCACGCACAGACTTAGTGGTAAATTAGAGTCATCACACTTGTGCCTGAAAAGACATGGAGACTCCTTTGTCTCCTTGGTCCTTGCCTTCTGGGACCACGCCCAGGCATGAGATGCACTCGTTCCCCTCCAGCCCCGATTCCAATCAAATGCTGACACCTGTCCACGCGCTCTAAATGTCACCACCGTGGAGATGACCCCACCTCACTTTCCCTCCTGCTCCCAGGCTGCCCCCAATATACTATTGTTTTAAAGCAGCTCATGTGTTAATTAAAAAGTAGGAATCAATTGTCCTCATCGCTCCATTCCAGGCTGCTGTGCACACAAGGATTAGAGCTGCCTTGACTTAAGTCAATTAGAGATAAGGAGAAGCTGACATTTCCACAACCTGCCTTATCATCCTGCTCAAAACCAGCTCAGATTAAAATGTACAAAGATGATTTCTTTAGCCCTTTTCCTCCTCCTTTACCTTCTTTTAATCATTATGAAGAAAGCTGACAGTCCAAGCTGATGGCAGAGATGCACACTCCAGCCAACCTGAAGCAGCCATGTGGCCAACACGGCCTGCGCCCTGCTGCAGACCTGAAACCCCACCCAAAGCTGTGCCTCAGCTTAGGGCGGGATGGGGATGCAGAGGCAGAATGGACTTGGAGAAGGAAGCCATGGCTTTGACGCCACTTCATGCACCACTTAACCCTTTAGGCCCTCTGCTTCTCTGAGCCTCTGTTGTCTTCTCTGTGGAAAGGGGCAATGTTGCCATTGGACATTTACCACTGTGAGGCTCACGTGAGAGCATGGGCGTACAGAGCCTGACCCAAAGCATGCTTCATCCGTGTTTCTGTTGAATGTAAATGCCCTGGGGTTCATCCTACATAATTTCTAAACAGAGAAAGGAAGTCACTCATAAGTGATCCTGTCCAAGATAAACATTCCTGCTTGTTGATCCCACGCCTTCATCCAGGCAATTTAGATATACATTACCGCTAAGCTGCCCGGCAAGTTGGCTGCTGTGGTCCTCATTTTAAAATGAGGAAGCCTCGGATCAGAGAGATTAATTAACTTCCTAAAGTTCACACGTCTGGTGAACGGTGGAGCTGGGATCTGAACCCAGAGCCCATTATCTCTCCATTACCTCGTGCCCCAGTGACGCTGAATCATCTCGGGAAAGAGGAGAAACGTGGTCCCCTGACCTTTTCACTCATTGTCAGAGTGAAGAGAGTGGTACCTATTGACACTGGCCTGGGAATGTATTAGCAATTTCTCAGATTCTCAGCCCGGTCCATTAGCTGAGCTTTCTCTGGCTACTTCTGATTGTGTTAAATGCTGATGCAGCCCTTGCCCAGATCACTTGTTATCTTCCGATCCTTCTCCACACATCACCCTTCAGCAACTGACTTTCTTGTGCAAGCTACAAGCAGTCCAGGCAAACAAGAGCTGACAAGCAAAGCTATGCTGGTGCCTCGATGCATTATGAATCCCCCTTGGTTGGCACAAGGTGCCCCACCCAGGGTCCCCTCCAATGATGGGTCATTGTTCCAGCTGCTGGGTATGTCACTGGTATGTTGTTGCCCTTGGCTGTCAGCCCTACAGGGATCCCTCAGTTGGAGAGAACCACCTCACTCAAGGGCCTGTCCTCTCTCTGGGTGGCCACAGGCAGTGACTCGGTGGAGATCTGGCAATCTCAGCCCACTCAGAATTGATCAGAAAGTTCACACTCACTCCAAAGCAAATCCTGGCTGGTCTACCGAGCTGGTTCATCCTACATCACAATTTGAGTTGTTCCTCTGTCCTATACCCCCTCTTCCGGAGGGCTGATGTCAAGGGTTCACCTAACCAACAACTTTTTGCTCAGTTTTGTCACAGATTCTGCTTCCTGAAGAGCCTAGCTGAAGACTCAGGTAGGTCTACCATAAACTGCATTTTACAGATGAGGAAACAGTCCAAGACTGCTTGGTTAAATAGCCAGGGTTAGAAACCAGGTTCATCTTAAGCCAGAGTCTCATAGGCTCTTGTGCCCCAATCTCTCTTTTGCTAACATGTAAGTCTGCTCAGCACTGCAGTTTCACTATTTTCTGCCTGAATGTTGTTCTTTCTATGATCAGCAGTTCTTTCTAGGGAGTGGCTGCGGCAGATTAGTGATGGCCACATGTCATTTGATAGCCCTGCTGTTGAGGTAGCCCCCATCCCTCCGAATCTGGGCCAGCCAGCCCCAGAGTCTTGCCAGACCAGAGACTGCAGCAGAGGTGATGCTGTCCCAGGATTGCGGGCCCAGCCTGAGACAGCCAGCAGCTTCCATATGGGTGCCCTGGGCTCTAGGCTAGCACCCACACCTAAGCCCAGCATCCACATGAGAGACCACATGGAAAGTCCTGAGTCCACAGGGACCACAGGGCCGAGTGAACACAGCCTTCCAAAGCAGCAAGGCCTGAAAGTGAGTTGCCGTGAGCCCCCCAGGCCAACATAGTCACCATCCACATTCCAGTAACTGACTCCAGTAGATGCATGAGGAGCGGGCGAGTCACCCAGACAAGTTCTGAACAAATTCCTGATCCACGAGTCCGGATGGTGTGGGGCTAGTTTGTTTCACAGCCATAGCTAACGGGACCAGAGATGCCACCTGAACAACTCAGAAACCTCTGTCTTCCATCTCATCTCCTCTGGGGTCTTCTCAGCTGCGCTTCCCTGCCCAGCACCTCAACCTCCACCCACCCTCATTCTTCCTCTCCATCTTCAAACTTGCACAGGAAATGGTTCATCTCCCGGTGTACCTTACTGTCTCTTCTTCACTGTACTTCCGAGCTTCACAAATAACTTAGTCAACAGGGAACCACCGCTTCTGAGCCACCCACTTCTTTGTTGTCCTGTGAATCCTGACTTAGTCTATCTTCTATTCTGACTTCTGTCTCTTTGGTATGAAAGTCTTGAAGTTCAGCAGATACTTTTGAATCACAAAGTCTAGTGGCATTTTCTTAGTTTAAGCATCACTTGCTTTGGGGAAGCCATTCCTGAAATTCACCTCTGCGGGCCAGCATTGGAAACTGCCATCTGGCTTCTTGTGAGACTTTCTAGCAGCCATTCATATTTCTATTCAAGAAATATTGATTGAAAAATCCATGCTGAGATATCCCTTGTGACTTGAGGATCCCAGACTGCTAAGTAGCTGAAATAAATGGCTAAGTCAGAAATGGGTTTGCTAAGTCAACTGGCATAGCCATAACCAGTCCAGTTCAACTATGACTCACCTAGATTTTTAAAATATCTGTGGATACTTTCCTGACCAGTTTCTGGGACCCATGTTGTAAGGAAATCAGCTCCCTTAATTAACCCAGTGGCTCTCAACTCTGGCTACACATTAGAATTACCAGCATAACTTAAAGAAAACATTAATGCTGGGGTCTCACGTCTGGAGATTCATTAGTCTAGGGTAAGACCCAGGCATCAGTATGGCTTAAACAGTTGCTGAGTGATTTTAACAAGCAGCTGGGGCTTGAGAGCTGCTGAATGACCTAAATCCCTAATAATACAGCTTAAGATCATCCACCCTTCTCTGTGCTCTGCGGAGGCAGAGGAAAACAGCGTCTGGAGAACGTTTGGGACACTTGAAGTTTTCCTGAAATCTCCGCAGAATTTCTGCCTCAAGTTCAATAAACCCAATTCCCCAACGTTTCCGCATAGTTCTTATTTGCAGCACTTTAATCACTCCTTAATCTTGTTTTGATTTAGCTCAAATAGCTGTTTCCCTGGAGAAAGCTTTTCTGAGTTAGAGGTCTCTGTTTTACAGAAACACGTAACCCTGATAGCTCATCAATTCAACTGTGAATTGCACAGTGGTTGTTATGAAATGCATATCAGTCAAGATTTCAGCAGATCATCTTGCTATATTTCTCGCTTACATTACCTACAAATGAAGCCCTGCATATATCAACTAGGGGGCTCTTCTCTATTGTCCTGCAAATATTGTTAGCAGAACATCTAGTCACCTAATTTATGAGTTACCTGATTTGTACAAGGCTTGACTTTGATTCTTCCAGGTTCTCTCTTCTCCTTCCAATAGTTGCAGTTATTATCAATGGTCCTAAGAAAAATAAGACCTGCTCAAAAGTCAGCCCATGGATGTTGAACTTGAAAGGAGAGGAGATCTAAGATGACCTGAGCCATTAATCTTTATGTGCCTCTGCCCCCTGAGTTTGATCAACAGTCATAAAATTGCTCATCTCTTTCATCCAGGAACCAGAGCCACTCACTCTCCACTGTTGGCTTTTCATATAGATCCGCATGGCTGTCCTTTCATGTAAATCACATCAATTTAAATTTAAATTTCGCTTATGATTCCAAGAGACATTTGACCTATTCTTATATTAGAAATGAGAGATACCTGGATTTATGAAAAATCCAGGCATAAGGATCTTCAGAGATTACAAAGGGCAAGAATGAGGTAGTGAGGTATGGATAGAAGGGTCTTAACATGATCTTTCAGCTTCATACATGTGCAGCTTCATACAAGTTCAGCATCCTCTTAGCACATACTTAAGTGGAGGGGTGCTAAGTGGTGGATTTCAGGGTTTTTTTTTTTTCTCCTTTAGGGTAATATACATATAAAGCTTTTTAACTCTTTAAGTCATCAAGGTAAAGGGAAGATCACAGCACGGCAATAGTGACTGGGCTTTCATAAGACACAAAGCGTAAAATCAAAGTTAACCATCCTAAGGCATTTGTATTTGTAAGGATTTTTTTAAAAAAGTTTCCTGCTCCCTGAGTTTCTAAGAAAGAGTCCAGGTCTAAGGACCATCGTAAATCAAACTGCTATCTGGGACACTACTGAAGGATGGTGGACAGATAATAAAGAGAAGAGATACTTGGGATTTCCCAGGGGCCTTGAACTTCTTGGTGTAGCGAAACTGGCAGAGTCTGTGTCTCAGAGCCCAGGGCTGCTTTGCGAGCTTCATGATCTTAGCCAAAGGACCTACATGTTTCAAGCTTAGTTTGTTGATCTCAAAATTGTGATAATATCAGATTGTCAGGAGGACTCAAAAGGATCTTTATAAAGTATAAAGAATAATGCCTCTGGATGCTGGATACTCAATAACCATCATCGTCATCATCACCATCACAATGTTGACAGCTCCTACTTCACCAACACTAGAGCAATTTCTAGGATGTTTTCTTCTCTGGTGAGTCTCTAGTACCACTGTGGGATGGGACAGAAGTTCAAGCCTCCACTCACCACCTCTCAGGTACTAACACAGAAACGAAACACAAGATGCCGCCTCTATGAAGACCTATGGGTAAAGAAGAGTTGGGTTGGTGATGATCACTCCCATGAAGGTTTCAGATCCTAATGAAGCCTCAGATGGGAGAAGGGGGCAGGAGGAGGGAAGGAGAGGCACACTCCTTGGGTCTCAGTTTGGAAGTTCGTACTCCTTCTGATGAAGCAACCCTGGGAGCAGTTCAGCAGATTTCAGTTCAGATCGTGGGTGAGGCATGAAGTTTACCAGATGCAGCTCCAGTACACCAAGTGGCAAAACTCCTCATCTCTCTTCCCTTAGTCTCTATTAAAGGCCACAGAAGTTATTTATGGATGCTACCATAGAGAAATAAAAAGAAAAATACACCTGCAATATAGGCTGTTTCGAGAAGGTCACATCTGAAATGCCCCTGGAATCAGCTTTGGCTAACATGTTGGTCTAATTAGTTATTGTGACCAGGTATCCATGGAAACAGCCATACATTTGTCCTTAAGCCAGATAATCACTTCCTCATTTAAAAGCATACGATCCACGCAAACCAAGGCCGGTACTTATACACATTAGCTCCTTGTGACACATACACAATTAGAAAGAACAGAAAATCTAAGGAAAATGAGCAAATAGGGGAAAGTGGGCTTCTGACACTGGGAGGGCAGGCTGGCCACAGTGAGCGAGGAAGAGAAATCCAAAGGCCAAAATTTGGTTTTATTTCCCCAGCATCGATTTTGAATGAGCCCAGTGGAAGACCTCCCCAGCCTGTGTCAGTGGAAGCAATTGTCCTCTTAATAGCACGCTTCAGCTACATTATGGGTTAAATGGGTTAACTGGGCTTTTGTTGAATGGCCTTGTAACATAGTAACCATTTATAACATAATTTCTATGGGAGAATGTGTCCTGAATTTCAAGTACTCAGCTTCTGAAACACAGCCTCTGTGTGTGATGGGCACTTCCTGTACCCTCAGAGAAACCACCAGGTGAAGAAGAGGCCCCAGGAGCAAACTACACAAATTTGGGTCCCAGCCCTCACTTTGTACTTCCTACTTGAGAGACCTGAGCCCAACTTCTCTGGGCCTCAGTTAGGTCAGCTCTAAAATGCATAAGGAAACATCTATTTGGTCCAGAATGCAAACTCCACCAGGACAGAACCATGCCTGTCTTAATTACCTCGGCTTCCCCAGTCCCTCGATCAATATTCGGTGAGTGAAGGAATGAATGAATAATTGCCTACATCCCAGCCTTGTAAGCAGAATCAAACGGGGTGATGCATGTGAAAACAATTCAAGAAGCTGCAAAATGGAATACAAATGAGAGACATGATAATTATAACCTATTGTTACAGACAGAATGTCACCTTCTGTGCATTCCATGTAAATGAGGATGTTTGTGTTAGTGCTAACTTGGATGGCTGCACGGATACCCAGAATACTGAGTGGTACAGATGGGCCATGCGACCCTGGGTAGCAGCAGGGCCTAGGGCTCGAAGGAGGGTGGTGAATGGAAAACTCAGTAAGTGTTTAATGTGTGGGGACTTGGGCTAGAAAGTAGGCACATCAGACCTAGGCAAGTGAAGGCAGGTGGATACAGGCCCCAGGGCCCTGTAAAGTCTCTCCAGGGACCTGCCAAGACTAGAAGGCCATTCTGCCTGAGGCAGAAACAGAGAAGAGTTAGACCAAAGAGCCTGGGTTCTATGCCCAGTTGCTGAAAGAAAAAAAAAAAAGTGATGTTTGGCAACCAATTAGGAAGGATATTGAAAGGGCATATGTGAGGCACTGGATTTAACACGTAAGCAAAATGAAGAACTCAATCAGATCGCCCTGCACCATCATTTGCCAGCCTGTGTGTTAATTTTGCCTTTTACTAATGACTCGTGATTAAGCTGCTGGGATGCACCCAGTGCTAATTGTCAGGCTGGGTGGCAGAGGAAGAGCAGTGCTGACCCTGAAGGGAAGGGTCCCGAGTACAGCGACCCTGGGGGTTTTGTTTGGCCTGTGCCTCGGGCAGCCAGATTCTGGTTTTCTATGTATTATGCAGACTCTTGTACAAGGATTCTCAGTGCAGCCCCAGTCAAGGCCGTCACAGGCCATGGTTGGAATTTCTGTAGATTGAGCCCTCATCAGCAGCTCAGACCTTGGCCGCAGCATAAACAACAAGAGACAGACTTTCTCATCACTACCCACAATGCTCAGGTCTGTGCCAAGACTGGGAAAGACTCTCCAGTCCACCTGTATACCCCCACCTTGAGCAGGCATGGAGCTACTTCCGGCGCTCACCTTCCTCCTGAACCCATACCACTGTATCAAGATAGATGGCCACCTGCTTTGGCGTGCTCACCTTTCCTTTTCCAGCAACAAATTCTGGAATGAAGTCCACAATGGCTCTGTATCTACTTCTGCAAGAAACTACTTAAAAGGGCCCAGGAGGAGGCAAAAAAATCCTTTTTTACATTACGAAGAGAAAGAGATAAAGACAGACAAGGAGAGATGAACTTCTCCTGGACAGTAACACAATAAATTTTTTACGGTGTTTTTCAAGGTGTTCTCCATCCCCCCAAGTCAAATTAATGCAACACATTTTCTCATAATGCACAGAGTGATTTTTCAAGAGGGCAGGGTCATCGTGCAGAAAGGGCACAGGTTACAGACACGAAAGCCTGGGGTCCCGGCTCTGGCAAGGCCACCATGTCCCCTGGACTAAATGCCTAAGGAACTCAAGCCTCGATTCCTCCATCTGTTTTTTGAAATGAAATAATATCTGCTTCCTGCTACCTAGAACCATTGTGTAAATCAAATGAGATAATATATGTAAAAGCACTTTGGGAAATTAAAAGCACACTCTAGAAATAAAACACTGATTAAAGGAAATCTGTTCAATCAAGCACTACTTTCTCTGTATCTAATATATTTATTAAACAAGCAAGCAAACCAATACACATGGTTATCAATGGGAAGAATAGGTTCTATTTAGCTCATTGGAAATGCTACAAAGTTTAGGAAGTTGTCCATATTTTCTAAACCCAAATTCTACACGAGTCTCCTCTTTGTGTCTATTTCCCTCCCTAGAAACTAGGTAGAGAATATTAATTTGCTCATCCCTCGCATGGCAGTACACAGTATAATTAAACAAAAATGGCCTATATTAGCCTGGACATTCACAGGAAGCTTTATATGTGCAATCTCACTGAAACGTTTCTCATTTCTGGGTTTAAACACCTGATCCAGGCAAACTGGCCAAATGAACGCAAGGAAAGCTTTGATCCTAAGGCCATAACTCTGTAAGTTCATTAACTGTGAATTATTGTTTTGAATCAGGGTTGGCTTCCAAGGCCAGAACTGCACATTCCTAAAGTAATACACCTGACTCCAGCAGAAAACGATCTTCACAATTCTCACCTTGAACTTCTGGAGAATTCCTACCTCATCTGTTACCTGCTCCCTAGCTAGGTGACTCTCTCCAGGTCTGTGGTGTGGCTGTAATTATCCCAGTGCTTAGTGCTGTGTTAGTGGCTGAGGATGCACGGCACCAGACTGTCGAGCAGGTTGGCGATGTTCCCAGGGAGGCAGGAAGCACCACGTCTATGAGCTCAGCGCCCAGTTCCTCTTTCCCCAGTCTGAGTCTGGGTGCAAACAAATACTGGGGACCTACTGCGTGCTGCCCACTATGCCAGACACTTGACCTACATCATCTAAGTTAATCCTCACAAACTGTGTCAGGAGACTTCCCTAGTGGTCCAGTGGCTAAGACGTCATGCTCCCAACGCAGGGGGACTGGGTTCCATCTCTGCTCGGGGAGCTAGATCCTGCATACTGCCATGAATATTGAAGACCCTGCATGCTGCACCCAAGACCTGGTGCAGTCAAATGAATTAATCAAGTTAATTAATGAATTTAAGATAAACAACTTTGAGTCAGGTCAGTGATTCTGATCTCGGGTTAAAGGGAGATTCTGCTTCATTAGTCTTGAGGGCTGAGCCCCTACATCTGCATTTAAAAAACATCTGGAGGTGATTCCAGCCTTTTCAAAGCCTGGCAATAATACCAGCGTTAATACAGCTGACCATACTAGAGAATTATCATGCGCTAGACAGTCGGCTGAATGCTTTGCACGCTCCTTCCCATTTAATTCATTTAAGACAGGATGAGGTAGATATTATCTGCATTTAAAGAACCCGAGACTTAGGAAAATCAAGGGATCTGCAAAGATTCTACAATCAGGGGTAGATTCCTGCCCCATTTTCTCTGACTCTGAGACCTGTGATCTTTCTACTTTATCAGGTGCAGTAGAATCCTTTAGGATTCTGCATTATTTCCTAACTTATTAGGAAATAAAATCCAGGTGTTTATGTTAGGGGCGATTTTCTTCTGCTTTCTCTTCGGGGACATTGATGATGGGGTCAGCTGACTTACCACCATTATTATCACCATTAATAATGCTTTTTTCAGGTGGTGCCTGATGCTGGCTTGGGAGCACACATGCCTAAGGCAGGAGCCACAGTGAGGATGACACAAAGTGACGGTATCTATTAAGAGGTGACGGTGCTGTGGGGAAGGGTACATTTGATTCTCATCCTCCTGGGCTAGGACTTGGCGGAAAGCCACTTCCCAGGACGTAATTAAGATAAAACTTCACCTCTGGCCCTCCACCACCTTTATAAATCTCCCTCTGCGTCTCAACTGCCGAGGACTCTTACACAACAATACTCAAGAAAGACTTTCGGTTGCCTAGGACTCTGTCCAGACAGCCACAGGCCCCAGCGTAGCATCAATATTATCACACGGTCAAAAGACAATCATAAGACTTTAGATCCTTAAAGCTCCTTTGAGCCTAAAAAGATCAAAGCCCTTTCATACCGGTGCTTTCATTTTCTGGTCCCCTCCTCTGACGTGGGAAGAGGATGTCAGGAAGGAAACTGTCCTCCTTCTGCAATCCTGTCTCCCAGAAACCCGAGAACAGCGGCTCCTTCCCCTCACGATGCAGCTGACCTGACGGAGGGCTAGGCCCTTGACTTGTATTTCAAGGTCTTTCTCGGTGACTGTTCAGTGTTTCTGGCCTGGCGGGCTTGGTTCCCCCCTGCAGCCTATCACCCTGAAGACCCCCGAGGCAGGGTGCAGAGGCTGTAATCTGCAGGCCAGTGTAGGGAACGAGCAGAGGGTGTGGGGATCAGGGTCTACACAAGAGACATCTCCTTCCACCCAGTGGTGAATCCGGGTCTGGGTGGTGGCTAAGGGGACAGGAGAGTCAGATGACAAAGCAGAGGACCCGCAGCCGGGCCAGCACTGCTGGTGTGCACTCCAGCCCACCCTGCTCATCCCAGCCTCTACTGTCCTGAGCTCAGGGACTCAGATCTGGGGCTTCGCTGGCTGCAGCCAGAGGCTGGATGCGCCTGGCTGGAACTCACTTCCAGAAGGAGGGAGGAAGCACCACCAGGCCCTGTTCCTTAGTTCCTTAGAGCCAGTCATCGGGGGAGAGGGCGTGGCTGCAGGTGGGCTCAGGGCTCCAGGTGAGATAGCCACGGCTCCGGAGGCCAGGGACCGGCAGGTCTCCGCACTTCAGTGGATGGCAACTGCTCTGGACCCTGGCTCTCTTCCTTCTCCCTGTCTGTGTCCCTGGAAATCATGTGGATGGCAGGTGAGTGGGCCTGGCTTCCCAGAGGCTGGAGACCCTGAGCCGCCTGCCTGTGACCCCAGCTGTGGATGAGGCTCCTGCGTTCCTGCTCTGAGAACTCCCCTCTGACGTGGAGACTGGCTTTGCAAAGCGCTCTTCCCACTATAATAGGATTTAGTAAATGCCGCTGTTGGTGCCATGCAAGCTGAGGCTTCTGGGGACAGGATGTGGCTAGATGGTGCCTATTTACAAGCGTGTGGGGAGCCGAGGTGCAGGCTCAGCTGCCAGGTGCCTCACTCCTGATTGTCCAAGACAATAATCCCATCTTTCTGGCTTCCTGCAACTGGGGATGGAGAAAAATCAATCCTTAGCAGAGATCAGATGCCATCATGCAAAATGTATAACTTCAGGGTTTTTGTTTTGTTTGGGTTTTTTTTTTCTGTTGTTGTTTTCAAGTACAGGCGTGGAGTCAAGCTGACATGAGGTTGTAGGCTTCAGAGTGATGTTGTGGTATTCAAATCATCCTTAAGGCTGGAGGGAAATTGTGGGGTGGCAGGGGACAGGGATTAGAGATTACAGGGCAACAGCATGAGGGTCACGAAAGCCCTGGCCAGAGGCCGGCAAAGACCGAGGGTGGCTGCAGCCAGACTCCGTCCATTGCACTTTGATTCAATTAGAACCCGGGACTGCTGTGCTCTTCCCACTGGCTGCAGGCCAGCCTCACCTGCTGGGCTTGTCCACTTGGCTCCAGCCCTGAGGGCCTGGCTTGGCTTCTTTTGAACTTCTCCTGCTGGTCTGGGAGCCTGTGTCTACCAACCAGCTTGCCTCCCTCCTCAGATGCATCTACGTGTTTGGGTCTCAGAGGAATAGACCAAGAGTTCCTCAAAGCATCACTCAGACACCACGTGGCCAGGAGCACAGGGCTGTATGGTTTATGAAGGCTGGGCATCCTCCCCCTCCGTAGCCTCAGAGGGGTCACATTCTCTTCAAAAAGGTTTTCAACCTGAAAAACTGGAGTTTCTGAAACATGAAGTGACTTCCCCAAAGTGCACTGAAAGTTGGAGGCAGAACCCAGGTGAGAACAGACATGCCAGTTTCCTTCCACCCAGATGGCTCCTGGCTTCTTCCAGGGAACCAGGAGGCAGGCTTTGCTGCAGTGCTCTTCTCACAGCCGAGCAAACGCAGCAGACCCTGCCCAGCCAGGGCTAAGCAGAAGGCAGAGCCCTGAGCCACCCGCCTCCCTGCCCCCAGCAGAGCATCAGATCCTCCAGTTACACAGCCCCTGGGATTTCCAGACAGGTCAGGTGATAATACAGTAAGTGCAATAATAACCGAATGATAACAACAAGGGGCTTCCAAGGTGGCACTACTGGTGAAAAAAAAAAAAAAAAAACCCACCTGCCAATATAGGAGACGTAAGAGACACGGGTTTGATTCCTGGGTTGGGAAGATCCCTTGGAGGAGGGCATGGCAACCCACTCCAGTATTCTTGCCTAGAGAATCCCATGGACAGAGGAGCCTGGCAGGCTACGGTCCATGGGGTTGCAAAGAGCCAGACACATCTTACTTATTGGACTTAGCACACATCAGTGGAGATATGGAAGGTAGGAATTGTTATTTGGCTCAGATGATAAAGAATCTGCCTGCAATGCAAGAGACCCGGTTCAATCCCTGGGTTGAGAAGATCCTCTGGGGAAGGAAATGGCAACCCACTCCAGTATTCTTGCCTAGAAAAGTCCACGGACAGAGGAGCCTGGAGTTCTACAGTTTATGGTCAAAAAGAGTTGGACACAAGTGAGCAACTTAATAAAATACTTGAAAACAAATTGAGGCTGAAGTTATTAGATACTTAAAAGAGGTTAGTAAATTGAACACAGCCATACAGCTACGGAGAGATGGAGCTGGATTCGAACCAAGGGCTGTCTGGCTCCAAGCCACACTCCTTGGGAAGCTAAGAATCAGGAGAGGAGAACGTACAGCAGGCCCATTCATTTCCATGTGGACCGGGGAGGGATGCAGGCAGAGGTGTTGTGCGGGGCCGCGTGCCCCTACAGTGGAGATGCTGCCTTCGAGGGCCCCATCTCTCTGAGCAGGGCTCCAGGACCAGGGAGCTGAGTGGAGAGTGGCAAGTCTGCAGAGCTGGTCTGCCGCACGAGGAGGACGAGACCTGCTGTTCGTGTTGACAGACAGGGCTCATCTCAGATCTGCAGTTGTACAGCTGCCCCCCTCAGTGGGAGAGCCTGGGTTGCTTCCTGCCACTTGAGATTTCTTACTCCTGTGACACGATGGCCATGTGGCCACCGCCTGGAGGGTCCATAGCCCTTCACTCCACGGGCTTTGCTGGGCACTCGTTGAGTCAAGGAGAAGCAGCTTCTCTGGAGAGACGGAGAACGCTGCCTCTCGCCTGGATGAAGGTGTTTTCGGTTCTTCTTGCTTGATGACTTCTTTCTTTTTCCTGTGATGACTGTGCCATTTGTGTCTATATCGTGTGAGCTGGCATCATGTTATTCGCCAGCCTGTCTACTTGAAGCAACAGGCCTAGGGTGGAGCTGCAGTTAAAGAGCTTTCTACCTTCATAAGTTTGGACCAGCCTCCGCCTACCTGCTTTGCTCTTCTTTAAAGAAGGAATCAAAATCCTAATATCCTCTCCTTAATGGGAGGCCAATATGAGATGCTGTCCTGAACATGAAGACTATCTGTGAAAAGCTAAACAGTGGTAACAAATCACCGTGATTCTTAACTTATGGGTAGATATAGCCTGTCTCTCCAGGACCTTTGTGAGTTCCTCGAAAACTAGAGTTCAGTTTTGTCATTTTCATCTCTTCCATAGGGTCAGTTACGCAAACATTGTTTACTCAAGCAATGCTTGCTGCAGCCTAGCCCTGAAGACGCTGACATTTTGGTCTGGACAAAGCAGGCTCACAAGATCTGATGTCCCTGAGTGATGTCTGTGTTGTGGGATTGGGGCCGGGGCAGGGGTGGGGGTGGGATTGGAGAGGAAGGCAGCAGGCAAGGGAAGTTTGGAAAAGGGGCACAAAAGCAGAGAGAGCCCGGAGGTGTGCTGCACAGGCAGCATAAGGGGGCTCAGAATGGGACCCTGTGGAGGTGCCCATGGATGGCGGCCCCAAGGTAAGGTGGTCCCTGCTCTTAAGCAACCCAAATCCTGTTTATGATGCCCACTTTGGTGAATTTTCCCCTCTGAGAGAGCCTGACTTCAAGGAGGAAAGTAGATTCTGCCTGACACCCTCCTGGAGAAGGATTGGGAGCAGGGTTGGGTTCAAATCGCAAAGTCTAGATCTGAGTCTTGTCTCACCAAATGGCATGTCCTGTAACAACTTATTTCAGATTTCCCTGGTTATTTTCGTCTCTACAATGGAAGGAATGTAGTCTGCTCCACTGTCTTCCCCACTGCGAGGATCTAATGAAGGCTCTCAGTAGAAGGTAGGCTGACAATGGGACCTGACGTCACGAGGAACTCCTGCTCACGCCATAATCAGTCTGAACGTGAAATGTCTATCTGTCCTTCACAGCGATGCTACTCTGAGGCTCCCGTGTTAACCCAGCATCAGGACGGGGCCCTCGCAGTTCCTTCTCCACAAGACCCCTCCCATGTTCTTGGGGTCCTATCCCACTGGGCTCAAAAGGACACAAGTACCTACTTTTGGAAAATATCCTTAAGTCTTCAGTGCATGAGCCCTCCAAACACAGGCTTTAGAAAGAAAGCCAAATGTAGAGGGAAAGAGGAGAAGTATATTTCTCACAGGCTTCTGCCTCAGCTCCATCAAATTCTGTCTCTTCTAGGCCCTGGGGCTGTGGACCCAGCCGTATTTTCACAGCTTAGCTGGGCTCCACAGTGCAGTTAGTAACTCATCCTGAGAACTGGATGCAGAGCGGCCCCCCAGCGGGCCCGCCACACACGTGGTCAGCACCGCGGAGCCAGCCAGCCCTCCCTGTGGTCCTGCCCACCCCCCCTCTCCTCCTCTGAGCGACTGGCAGGATTTATAGGGCTGTCCCAGCGACACACCATCTCAGTAACTGCAGAATGGCAGTTGTAAAAAATCCCATTTGCCAGGGTATTAGAATCCCATTAGCACTCCCAATGGAGAAATAACCCCGACCCTTCAGAAGGAATTAAAGATATTCGGGCACCAGCATTTGGAGTGTTATGAGCCCTTCCCCCGTCCGGATGATCACACCAACAGACATAAAGCCTCAGGCACCAGATGTCCTTGGTCCATAAACCCCCTGAGAAAAGTCCTAGGAATGATGTATGAAAGGGCCTCTGGTTCCACAAACAGGCTCCAGAATATTCACAAGAGGTAATTGACACAGGGTCCCCCTGATTTGTACATGCTCTTAGGGGAAGCCAGGTTTGGATTTCAGACCTCAACTGTTCTCTTACAGCAACTTACACCCTTTTGGCCTCTCCCCACTGCCCCGCTCCCATGCAACTCCACTGCTGGAGCAGTAAATGACATCAAACAGAAACACTGACAAACTTCTTCCGCCTACAGCCTGCCAAAACACCAGTCACCTTTAAAACCAAGCGATGATCGCTGAGAGGCATTGTAATAGCGTCGGGTTCCATCACTTCAATTTATCAGTGAAGCAGCAAAGGCTCAGAGAGGTGAAGAAACAGGCCCAAGATCACATAGCTTGTTGAACGGAAGTCTCCTCATCCCCCGTCTGCATTTTAAAAAGTCCCCAGATAATACCCATGCTACCGTTTATGGAACCACACTGATAATCCAGGTCACCAGGTTTTATAAAAATTAAATACAACAAAGCACATAATAGCTTTAATGTGGTGAGGATAATTCTTCTATAAATGGCTGTTGTATTACATGTTTGAGATTTAGACCATACACCAGAGGTTCAAGAGCATTTGAGCTAGACATATAAGGATAGCTTGGTGTCTAAACCTTGAAGCACTCCTGTCTGGCAGGGCACGTGGTCGCTGCTTCTCAGATGGGGAAGGTGAGGATGAAAGAAAAGAGGAAGCAAAGGTAGGTTAGCGGCTGCAAGACCAAGATGCCTGTCCCCAAGCCCCCACCTGCCTTGGGGGCAGAGCAGAGTCCTGCCTGGTGTTAGCACCCTCTGCCTGGTCTCCAGCTGGGGACCATAGGACTGAGGATGGGGTGGGCTGATTTCAACATGTTCGCGTTGATTCTGAGACTTGAGAGCCAACTGCCAGAGAAAGAGCGACAGAGGGCATGAGGCTGGAGTGGGAGGCGGGCACGCGTGCAGACAGAAGCAGCAGCAGGGGGTGGACAGGCTGGCAGGGTGCACAATGGCCAGGAGCCTGCAGATCAATACTGAGACAGACACCCAGGGAGTCCGGCAGCCCACAGACGTGTGACGGTTCACACAGGCCAGGGAGCCCAAGGAAGGCTGCAAATCGAGGGAGAGATATACCAACCCAGAGGCAGACACAGGGGCATAGCCATCTCTGAGAGAGAGACCCCAGTGCCTCGTGAAATGGACTCCCATCCCACCTGGAGCAGGGAATGCGCAGCTTGCTGGTGCTGTTGTTTTAAGGCCCTTCAAGCTCTTTTGCCAGGAACTTCCATCTGAGAAATCCATTTCTGCCAAGTTCAAAGTGTCAGCTGCAGCCCCACCTGACTTGAGGTCACCCCCTTGCAGGGAAGGTCTATTTCTACCCATGGACCTACATTCTGAATTCAGAAGTGGGATGTGATGATGAGGACACAGGGAAGAGTGATCAGGAACGGCCCGTGGCCGGGGGGGGGGGGGCGGGATGGAGGAGCCCCAGGTCTACAGTGAGTGGGGGCAGAAGAGGGGCCCAGAGGGGCTGCTGGGCCGGCTGATGCTGGTTTGGGTGGACCTCAGGGCCAGGCTTCCCTGTTGGCTCAGAATGTAAAGAATCTGCGTGCAATGCAGGAGACTCAGGTTCCATCCCTGGGTTGGGAAGATCCCCTGGAGATAGGGAATGGCAACCCACTCCAGTATTCTTGCCTGGAGAATCCCTTGGACAGAGGAACCTGGTGGGTTATAGTCCTCCTTCCTTCCCCCAGGTGGAGACCTCACTTCTTACACCTCCAAGGAGCTATACCCATGCAAAGAAAATGAACCATCTTTCCTCCCCAGTTCACCCCAGGTCTCTGCTCCACGTTCCCTCCTGTTTCCATTCTATCTCAAGTCAAGATCCCTCTGTGCTCAGGACTCCACATGTTCCCCCTGCATCCCCAACACCCTGCAGCCTGCCTTTGTGCACCTGAGTTTCCTCACCTCCAGGGGCTCCCTGCCCTGGCCAGTCCCATCGGTTTGCAGACGCCAGGCCCACATGCTTCAGTGTCACCCAGTGAAAACAAAGAGACATCATCAACCAACCAAAGGTCTCCCCAAACCCCTAAGGAAGTTCTCCATCTCCTGCATCTGCACGGCCTCACCCTCATTTTCCCTTGATCAGAATCCAGGTCATCACGAACAGCAGTGACTTCTGACCTGTCAGAGCCAGGGGGCACTGCTCGGTCCTCCTTCAGATGCCATATTCCTTCAGTGAGGTATTTTGCTTCTCAAAGAGGGCGAATGATTCATTAAACAATAAAATATAAATGAATTATGAGAGCTATGTGCACAGCAGGGACATGTCCAGAGCTCAGTAAAGGGACCTCTCTGGTTTGGGAACACAGCAGAGTTTTCTCTGATGTAGCAGGACTCTTTGCGACCCCATGGACTGTAGCTTACAAGGCTCCTCTGTCCATGGAATTTTCCAGGCAAGAGTACTGGAGTAGGTTGCCATTTCCTTCTCCAGATGAAGAAGGAAGTTGACTTATTTTTAGGTTCTACCAGGCCAGAGTGTGAAAGGAGAGTAGAAACACTTTTTTGAACTTTTTCCCCCCCAAAAGAGAAGAGGAGCCAATTTTGAGTTTAAAATAAGTGCATGATATGATGTGGTTTGTATTTTGAAAAGGACATTCTCCACGGAGAACTGGAAAGAAGCAAGAGGGGTGTGTGGGAGGACCTCAGGGATGGTTGAAGTAGTCCAGATGGGAGACTGGAGTGGACATACTGGGGTTTGAGCTGTGGGCAAGGCCTGGGTCTGCTTCAACACCACCTTATCTCTGTGGGGCAGTTACCATTAACCCACTCTAAAGATGAGGATGTTAAGGCTCAGAGAAGCTGAGTACCTAGCTGACCTGGCTGAGTCACAAGGTTGTATTTGAACCCACATCTACAGACAGCCCCCCAATATTTTCTTTGCCCGCCACTCACTCACTTTAAAAAGAATGTGTAAAATCATTGAATCCATGCGCCTGACATTCTCCCATGAAATTACGGACACCTGCTCAGTGGGTACATCTTCCAGGCTACACGAGCTGCAATAACCATTGTGTTTATTGTGTGGCTGCACTGGGATCCATGTGGCATCCAAGTGCTGGGATGGACTGTCCTGGGGCCACTCGGCCAGGTGATGAGACTCCTGGAATGGCCGTGCCAGGGCCAGCCTCCTGCACTGCAAGAGCACGGATCACGTCTCCTGCCTGGACCGGACGCTGGCAAGACCGTGCAGTTAGAAGCACCGGTGGCAGGAGCCAGCCTCCTCCTGCTCACCAGCAGGTGCCTCCTGAAAAGGGCAGGTGAGAAAAAGGAGACTGGGGAGAGCTGAGCAGTGGCCCTCCTGGCAGCCAGCCCGCCCCATCACGGCTCCCTTCCAGCTCCAGCTTTGCAGCCCACTCCAGCCTGGGAAGGAGCCGCTCACGTATATACGCAAGTGCCAAGACGGGAAGGCAGGCTGGGGGAATTAGCATTTTTAATGAAACCAGACGACAGGGAAAGAGAAGTAATGGGTGATAACTTGCTGTGGATTTTGAAAAAAAAGGAGGGGAAAAGCCCCAGCCCCAGGGGCTGTCCACAGGACTCAGAACCTTGCCATGACCATAATAAAAGCAGCAGTAACAGAATCCATAGAGCAACAATACAGAATAGACGATCACTTCAGTAACGGTTAACAAGCGTTCAATAAATATTCACAACATGCAGACAGACAAGTGCATCCGTCTCCCAGCCGCTCTGCAAGGCGGGGAGTGTTTGCTCTGTTTTTTGGAATCTGGAAACCGAGGCTGAGTTCTATCTCACATCACGTGACCTGAACGAGGCAGAGCCAGGACTCAAACTTCGGTCTAACTGCCGAGCCAGTATTCCTAAGGTCCAGTCACAGCGGCCTCTGTCCTGTCTTGCACCAGCCATAGCCCTGAACACGGCAGACCCAGGCTCAGGCAGCAGCATATGGGAGGAAGGAGGTAGGTGATGGGGGGTGGAGAGATGGGGGTAGGAGACGAGGTGGGGCTGGGTGATGGAGGTGGGAGGCGAGGGTGCCGCTGGCTGAGGCAGGTGGAGACAGTGACTCTGCTCCCTGACCAGGGCATCCTCTCGAGCCACGTTTCTCTCCCCAGACCTGAACAACCTGGCTGTGAAGCAAAGCCCAAGGCTGAGGATTCAGTAACAGCCAGTCTCGTTTCTGTCCAAGAGGGGCCTGGGGCTGACTGTTGGCTGGGCTGTGGGGTTGCCTGTGCTCTGGGGCAAGGCCTTTCAGGGTCCCTCTGCCCCTGTTGGGAGTCGCTGGTGTGACCCCAGGGCTCCCTGCTCCTACGTTCACGTCACCTGGTTTTTACTCACGGGGGTAGGGAGGTGGTGGAGGAGCTGGGCCCAGGAGGGGCAGCCAGCGGGCCTGGAGCCACACTCCAATTAGGGATTCACGTCAGGCACCAGCAGCTTTATTGAGTGGCTTGCTGAACTGGAACAAACTACCTGCTCCCAAACAGGCTGATGGAGATGCTGGGTCAGGATGCCCCCAGTGAAGAGGGCTTGGCTGGTCTCCACCCACTGGGCACAGGGCTCCCAGGAGCTTCTGTGCCCCCTGCCCCAGGTGAACAATGACGGGCCCAGGTGTGTGTGTGACCAGGTCGTGGCGCCCTGACCTCCCAATCCTGACCTGCTGGGGTTGGCTCCCTACTTTGTCTGCAGGCAGGAGCAGGGGTCCTGTCCCGGGCAAGGCCCCCTTCAAGGTGAACTCCAGTGCCCAAAAGCAAGAGGGAGGAGGAGTTCTTGGAGATGCAGGGCGTTGACAGGAGCACAGCTGCAGAGCCTCCAGGAGGCCGGCTCTTTCTTCAACAGAGGCCGGACTCCCACCGGCTGCCAGCAGGACCTTGAAAGTGTCATTCTCTGGGGTGAGGGACTGCGACAGCCAACGCCTAGGTTATTCTCAGCCATGAACTCTGAAGTCTCAGAACAGAAAATGACCCCAGAACGCCCCGCCTCCCCAGCCCTCCTGTGGGGGCTGCACCAGACAAGCTGGGGTCCAGGTTGGGGAAGGGGCTTCTATTGCATTCTGACATCCACTTGCGTTCCGTCTGCCCCTAAGAGTTCAGTTTTGGATTAAGCCAAACATCTCACATTTGCCTTTCGCTGCGGTTGGAAGCCCATTCAGATCTTTGGCCATCGCTTCTCAAAATCTTAGCTTCTGTTTTGCTAAATTGACACCTCCACCATCCTCCAGCTTTCTCTTTTGCTGACAAAGCCATCACACCAGCAAAGCGGGATGCAGTGCTTGGTGGGGGGTTGGTAAAGAGACATTCTATTGATATGCAGGTGGTCTCAGAGTGTGGCTAAGAGGCAGACTTGAACCTGAGGTTTTGCCTGAGCCGGGAGGAGGGCTGTTTCCAGGGGGAGGAATAGGGTTTGGGGGCTGGAATGTCTGCCATGGGCTCTGGGGGGCTGTCCTGGGGCACCTGGCCCCCTGCCCAGCCTCTTTCCAGGGTGGCTTCTCCTGGCTGTAGGCCCAGGCTGCAGGCCTGGTCTCAGCCTAAGAGAAGGGATGATGGGCTGGGGGGCCATCTGCTGGGTAGGAGGAAGTTCAAGGGGAACATGGTGAGGGAGGAAAGTTTGTAGGGCAGAGCACGGAACCATGAGCCCAACCACCGCACCAGCAGGAGAAGCGGGCCTGGGCCACCAATCAGCCTGATTGCAATCAGCCTGAGAGCGTGCACCTTCCATGGAGCAGGGGAAATATGCAATCTCAAAACGCACGTCAGACATCACAACAAAAACAATACCGGGGCGTGTGATGCCCACAGCAGCCTCTGACCATGCCATCCTCCTGCTCTTGGTGACCAGGCTGGGAAACAGCGACTCCACAGAGGGTGAGAGATCCCAAGACCCCAGACGGCACACGTGATGAGCTCAAAGTCGGGCCATGTCGGCCCTTCAACAGTCTTTTACTACTAATTTCCCCTCATGTTTTCTAATTTAATTCTCAGCTTCCTTCAAATACCAGTCAATGAACCATCCAAATTTCCTCCAAATACCCTTGAAAATGTTGAATTATGTAATTAAGGATGGTGTAATGCAACAATATTAGGAGAAATGTTGTCATACATATTTTAATGAAACACACAGGCTTGGGAGGGAGAGAGGGGGAAAGATTTTCCAGGGCTGTCCTCTCCCACCTGGGTGACTGTTACATCTTCTTCTCCATCTTTCCTTATTAAAATCCTGCCACGGATGCATACCCAGAGGAGCATCACTGAAGGAGATCCTGCAAGGCCAGCTGCAAAGACTCAGGTCAGATTTGGGTCTGAGAACATCAGAGGGAGGTCAGTGGTGCAGGGTAATTCCACTCATGGACTTATTAGGCATGATTTACCCATTCATTCAAAAATATTTGTCAGCTTTGCCTGGAACTGTCCCAGTTTTAGTGCTTAAAACCCAGTGACTCAGAAAACCCCTACTCGTAACATGAAGCCATGTTTCTTGGCTAATTTCAATGTGTTCATTAGGCTCAGAGGTACCTCCTGGAAAGTTTTCTGCAGTAACTCCAGAATGGACGTCATCCTTTCTCAGCACCATCAGGCACTCTTACGTGCTGTGGCGTGTGTTACCACATGGCCCTCCACCCCTCCGCCAACACACCCTCGCCTCACCATGGTTCCTGGAGCCCAGGATCATGTCTTATGTGTCATTGTATTCCTAACACCTCATGGATCTTGGGCAGGTTGAAGGCACTCAAAGGTTCATTGGATGATGGATAATAATAATGAAAATAGCGATAATAATAACAGTAGCATCTATTGATTTGCTACGCACTTGACACGGGAGAGCTAAACCTTAGACGACACATAGGGGTTTGATAGAGCTGGAGAGAAGCATTTTCAAGAGAGACTTGTGAATGTGTTGAGAAAAGTACTTGGAAGGAAGCTGGGTTAATAGAACTTCGTGATAGACACTTAGGGGAAAGGTGTTTGAGGAGAAATGATTATGAGTTTGTAAGGAAATAAAGTTAAAGTAATAGGCTCCAGGGGAAACAGTGAGGATGGATATGTAGGTTAGGCTCAGGTGTAGATGCCATAAATATGCACATCAGTTGGTCAGCCTTAAATGAGTAGAGAACAGAATGCCAATGCTAGCTTCTGTGCAAAGGAGTAGGGAGGCGGAGTGCAAGAAAAAGGTTCTGAGGCTTATCTTCTTTTTAACCTGTGTTAAGCTCTGGTTTAACCACTTGGTTTACCACTGGTTTCCCTCTGGTTTCCCACTCACTTATGTTTCTGGGCCTCACTGTATTCATCTGTAAAAGGGGGCACTCAAACCTAACTTAAAGAGTAACTTTGAATCAGAGGCAATACCTGTGACCTACAGCAGAGGCAGCAACGAGTAATGGTGGCTGCCATCATCATTGTCACCACCGTCATCATCACTGGCATTACAACCATCATCATCACCATATCATCACCATCATCACCGTCCTATCATCACCATAGCCATCATCACCACCATAACCACCAAAACCATCATCACCATCATCATCACCCCCACTGAGGTGTTTAAGGAATGTTAATCTAATGGACTATGGGAAGAAGACAATTCTCCCATTTATCAACGGCCACTGATAAAGCTACAATCTAGGTCAACCTCTAGGTCAACTTTAAACAGAAAATATTTAGTAAGCAGGGTTCTCATGGAGCCTCTGGGGCATTTTAAATATTACGGTTATTATATTACCCTTTTATTTACAATTCTGTGATCCTGAGACTAAATAGTTTTTTATTAAGAGATTATCTATTCTTTCATAAATACTTTGAAGTGTTTGTTTTTTTGTTGTTTCTCCTCCTTGCCTAATATACATTTGTTGCTCCCAGCCCTGACTTCAGTTTGCCGCTAAAAAATGCACTTTAATTTATCCACCGTTGTTTAGTACAGATTTCGGTGTGTGCCCAATACTCACTCCCTGCAAAATAATGCTCCCATCATGCTACTCAAAGTCCTCACCCTCTGGTCCTAATTGTTTTCCAGTTTGACATCTGTCTACCCTCTGTTGCAGCCACACCAATCCTCTCAAAATTTCCTTGGCCCACCAGGCGCTTCCAAGTCCTAAGGCATTGGTTCTGCCTTCTGTTCCCCCCACAGGGCCAAGCTGCGTTCAGGATTTGGCAAGCAGCCTGGCGGCACTGCCACTTGTGAGGGAGTGTGTGAATTTGAATTTGTGTGCCTGTGAATTTGGAGAAAAAAGCCAGGGCTCAGGTGCAGCCTGTGTGCTGTGTCTTTGCCTCGTTCATTTCTCTATGGTAGCATTGGGATAATAACACCTTTTTATAAAGCGGTAGACCTTATTACATTAGCATTATACATAAAGATGTTATAGAAACCGAAAAGTACTTGGGCTGAAACGTATTAATCCACAGCGTGATATAATGAAAAGCACACAAGAGTCTGCTTTCAGTTTCAATACCTCCGCTTACTGGCTATGTGATCATGAATAAGTCACTTTGTAATTTTAGGTTTCAATTAATCACCCATAACATGAGAGAAGCAGCAACTGTCCTACCAACTTTTTCAGGGCTATTAGGATTGCAAGTGAGCTGCTGTCTGTAAAACTGCTTGATAAGCTGCATGTTGCTGTCTTGATGCAAGTACTTGGGTAGGTAAGGGAGCATATCCAGCCCCACCACACCAGCATGCCCCGGGGGGGTCCTGTCCCTCTCTGCGCCTGCTTCCCCAGGTTGCAGGTGGGAGGGACATGGAGATTTACAAGGTTGTTAAGGGTCCAGTGAGTTAACACCCACAAAGTGCTCAAAACGATACCTGAAACAATGCCTACCCAAGTGGGCCAAGCTCCACTGTGGGTGCCATTAATTAGCAGCCCTATCATCCTGTGCTCCCAGATGTCAGGGAGCTTCGGAACTGAGAGGGTCGCATGGCTACAAGTCACTGTTCTCATTCTGCCTCAGCAGCTACAAGGTGAGACAGCTTTCTTCTGCACAGTTTTTCATGGCTCGTCTTGTCTTATCTTGTTCTGGGATCCGCTGAATCTCTATTTCCCCAGAAAGACAACCCAGATAAGTCATTTTACGCCGAGCTCGACTCCCCCATGCTGAGAGATAGCACCAGCTCTAGGATGTTATTAGTGAGTATCCTTTGATTGTCCCTGGTCTAGATGCAGACATGGCCCAGATTCAGTGGGGCCTGAAGCTTATATAGTTTTGAGGTTCTCTTTAAAAAAATAATAATAATATGAAATTACAAATAGAAAATAAGTATGGAAGTAAACTTTGAAATTGTGAATCACTATATTGTACAACTAACTTACATAATATTGCAGAGCAACTATACTTCAATTAAGAAAAGAAGTAAATTTAACATTTGGGAAAAAAAAGTATGGATGTATTTAAAATGAGAAGTTGCAACTTGTAAATTTTTAAAAGATAGAAAGTACCCACAAAGGTCAGAAACTCTAGAAAAAATAACATTGATATTCATTCTCTCCCAATACATTTCAGTAATACTTTCTTGCCTTCCAGCCATCTCATCCTCTGTCACCCCTTTCCTTTGCCCTCAATCTTTCCCAACTCTTTTCCGATGAGTCAGCTCTTCACATCAGGGGGCCAAAGTATTGGATCTTCAACATCAGTCCTTCCAATGAATATTCAGGGTTGATCCCTTTAGGATTGACTGATTAGCTATATATATACATTATCAATTCTTCACACAATAATGATTTTATAATAGTTTCTACAGAAAAAAAATGAAAGCTAAATCCAATGTCCTCTAGCATGGCAGATATTTTAAACTGATAGTTCAGAGCAGTTTCTTCTAGCTTCTCAAATTGTGATCGTTAGTGTCATGAGAATCCTCAGGACTCGGGCCAAATCTAGAAAAACATCCATCAGATTTCTTTCATTTGTGTGCTGTGATATTTGGAGGAATTTTCCACAGACTAGCCTCGGGCTTCTTACCATCCAAACCTTGTCTTGCCTCCGCTCCCTACATATTCCCAGCTCGGGGCTCTGAGGGCACACTCACACAGCACAGTGTTGTAGGGTCGCTGCGTGTCCCAAGGCGATGGGATCACTCTGGGAGCCGTGACTGCATCAGAGCAGCCAGCAAGGGTCTCATGTGCGTGGAAGTGACAGGGAGCTATGTAAAGTGTGCAAAAAAGTAAGCCCAGCTCAAATTCCTCTGAGCTGGATTCTCAGCATGTTTATGGCCAATTCAGTGGTACCTGCCTGATACAGGGACGGTATATGAATGAGATATCAGATCAACAGTAACAGAAGTCCTGATTAGCTGCAGTTAAACTGTCTTACTTTTCTCCATTTACCAGACATATTTGACTATTTCTCCCCAGGACTCAGCGTCTGTTAGCTCTTACTATATAACGGACTGTCGCAAGACACAGGGGGTTGAGCCTTTCTTAGGTGTTCCCATCCTTGGGGAGTACAGATGGATGTGGCCGCTGGATGACCCCAACCAGGGTCTTGGGGAGCATAGGTGAGCTGTAAAATCCCCCAAGGTCTTTTCCTGCTCTACATGCATGCTGCTCTTCTGTCCCCTAGAATCAGCCACTTTTTTTGACCAATAATAGTATGAGGCCTGAGTTCCTGCTGTTGCTCGTTTAGAAACCAGCTTCCATGGAAGGAGGTTTGGGCTGGAGTGCTGAATGATGAGAGTTCTTGAGAAAGCGTGTGCAAGAGAAGTGAGGGCCCCAGACAATGGAGGGGAGCCGTCCATATGATTCAGACCCAGCTGAGCTCCCGGCTGAAATCAGCTGCACAAGTGACCCACGACTCCAGCTGGCACCTTGAGAGGCAGAAGAACCACCTGGCCAACCCACAGAAATGCAGGAAATAAGAAATCACTTTTGTTTTAGGCCATCAAGTTTCTAGGTGGTCTGCTATGCCGTGAGACACAATGCTTATAGACCTCGAAGCGTAAACTTCATCAGCTTCATGGGAAATGCAGCCCTGGGCGAAGAGCCTGGGGATGGAGGCAGTGACTCATGCACACATCAAATGATAAAGAACCTGGTGCTGACTCTCCATGCGGGTGATTCTCCCGGTCCAGCCCCCTACAGGCCTCCCTTCTCTGTTTTGCTCTGTATCAGGGTTGCTGACTCTACCAATGAAACGCATCACTTTCTCCTTCGCTGGTTGGTTCCAGGTGTGTTTGTCAAACGCCTGGACAAGAAGGTGGCCCTTTACTCCTGTTTCTTCTGTGCTTCAGGCTGAGTCCTGACAGTGGCCAAGCCTTCCGAGGTGCAGATCCTGGAGGGCAGAGCCTCTTCCTCGGCTCCGCTCTCACTTGTCTACGATTACACCATTCTGTTTCTTTTCCCTCCAGGCCTAGAAGTGAGAACTGCTTCCCTTGATGGAGAATCACTGGGAGCCTCAACATTCCTGCTGAATTTCTTGTATCCTGCCTACAAACGCATCCATCTCCTCTTCCTCACCCTGTCTTCCCTTTTTTTTTTTTTTAATTAATTTTTATCAGAGCATAGCTGCTTTGCAGTCTTGCGTTAGTTTCCACTATACAGCAATGTGAATCAATTATATATTTATTTTTATCCTTTTTTTTTTTTTCCTCCCCATTTAGGTCACCACAGTGCACTGAGTAGAGTCCCCTGTGTTGTATGGTAGGTTCTCATTAGTTATCTATTGTATACATAGTACTGTATATATGTGTCAATGCCAGTCTCCCAGTTCAGACCCCACACACCCTTCCCCCTTAGTTTCCGCATTTGTTCTCTATGTTTGTGTCTCTATTTCTACTTTGCAAATAAAAGCACGTAGACCCTACCTTCCTTTGACCCAACTGGAATTCTGTTCTCTGCTCCTACCGTGGCTGATCTACGCTGTTGTGTGAGTCCCTTCATCCTGATTCCTAATCAGCAGAAAGAAAAATGAATATGGAAGATGAAGTCTCAGATACTGGATTTCAATCTTAGGCTTATAATTTCTTAGCTCGATGACCTAGAACTAATCAATTAACTTATCTGAGTTGTAATTTCCTCAGCTGAAACTGGAAATGCTAATCACTGGCTTTACAGGTTTCTGCTTGGAGCATCCAGTATTCACCAAGCCCTTAGTCCTAAATATGGAACTTATGAGGCACTATATTTAAAATACATCAGGGCACTAAGCTAGAGGTCTCATCTCTTCCAGAATTCAGCAAGTGTCAAGACATCAAAATCATAGCAAGAGTTTAAAATAATGAAATGTAAGGCCTGAACTGATTTAGCCTGGCCACCATTACCACAGGCATCCAGGGGCCCAAGGAATAGCATCACAAGAGGATGTCAGACAGGCCTTCCTGGTGGTAGAGCTGGGGTCAGACCACAGGAGAAACACTGTCCTTCACTGGGGGTCTCTATTGATGAATGAGCAGGTGGGCGCCTCTCAGAATGAAGAACGAGGGCATTAAGAAGAGTAAGTGGGATGCTCTGTTATCTAAAGATCTCTTTGTAATCAGAGGGCCTCTCCAGCTGTTTCTGTGCACTATGCATTATTTATGGCCCATCCAGGGTGGCATCCTGCTATTTGTCTGCTTTCTGAGACGGGCAGCAGGAAAAGAGCTTGTTGACTCAGCGATTTTTGGGCAAGGCTGAATGAGAGGATGGGGGAGAAAGAGAAGCTGGAGAAGAGCGTGGATAGAAAGGAAAAGAGGAAAACCAGCGAGGGTGACAGTCAGTCATGCCGACGGGAGATGCTCAACCTGCCAGGGAGAGAGCTTGACGCCTTAGGAAGCCATCCCCACGCTCCAGGGGATCTGGACCAGGGGAGGGCATGGGGCTCCGCTCCTTTAAAATGAAAGAAGCAAAAGTGAAGTCGCTTCGTCGTGTCCAAGTGTCCAACTCTTTGCCACCCATAGACTGTAACCTATCAGGCTCCCTGTCCATGGGATTCTCCAGGCAAGAATACTGGAGTGGGTTGCCATTTCCTTCTCCAGGGGATCTTCCTGACCCAGGGATCAAACCCAGGTCTACTGCATTGCAGGCAGACGCTTTACCATCTAAGCAGCTCCTTTAAGTCCTTGTCAAATCCTGACGAGCGAGATACGATCTAGGAAGTCCATGTCTGCCGGGCTTCAGAGGGTTAATCAGAGGCAAAGCTGGGTGGCTGCGAGTCAGGGAGCAGAGGGGACTCCAGCTGAGAGCAAGTCACTGTTGGCAGAGGAGGTGAACTGATGGTTGGCCCTGAGAAACCAAGGTTGAGAAGATAGGGCTGAGTGAGCCTGTGGTGCGACACACTTCCTCCTGCGGCCCGTCACCGCGTGTGCTGTGGACCACACTTCTGTGTGCAATTGGGCTTCAGGGCCCCGCTGGGCTTCAGGGCCCCACCTCCACCCTCATCTCCACTCCTCGCGCCTGACTCACCTCCTGGTTCTGGAGGTGATGGAGTTTCCTGCTCGTCTTCCTCTCTGAGCATCAGCAGTGAGGCTCTGTTCATCACCATCGTCATCAGACACTGCATCTCTGCCAAGTATCCTTCATCCTGCCTTCTGAAGCCGGTCACCAGTATTAACTGGGCCTCTAGTAAGTGGCCATTGCTCAGCTTGGTATATAAAATGTGTCCTCTAAGTTAAGTCTCACAACAAATCTGTCAGATGGTACCATTCCCATTTTCCAGAGGATATGACATGCTCAGATAAATAAAGTAATTCATCCAAGGTCACACAACTCATCATAGGCAAAATGTGGATTACAATCTGCTCTGAGTCTCTCCTAGAAATAGAGTCCTACACCCTTCTTCTCTCCCTCACAACTATGCCCTTGAGGCTGCATTCAACCTTGGAGGCTGTTAGTCATTTAGAAGGTTCCATAATAATATGTGCACTGCAGGAGCCTGGGGTCAACATGTTCAAGGAAAGTAAAATACACTCCTTGGCGCTGGCACTTGACACTTGGAGATAAGTTTAAATTAAGTCCCAGGCTCCCCCTTGGGATGGCTGGAGGGTAAGCTGATCTTCCCTGGTCTCCAAACTCTGCCTGCAAAAAGTTGACTTATAACTAATTTATAGCTTATTCTCAACTGCAACACAAATCTTTATTCCATTTAGGAATTAATGATCCTGCCAAGTGTCCTCCAAATGTCCTCCAAATGATCACGTCCTTGGTGGGCCAAGACTGAGGCTTAGCACTCTTCTGGGGTCTGGGAAGGTGCCATTTCTTATGTGTCCTCCTGACCCTGAAGACATTCTGCTGGAGTTGTTGAGGTTGAATAGGGCAGGAATTCCTACCCCTGCACCACCACACAGACCTGCAAAATAATCTATGATGCTGCTGCTGCTAAGTCACTTCAGTTGTGTCCGACTCTGTGCGACCCCATAGACACAATGCCTAACTGGTACCTGGCACAGAAGGGCCTTTCTGTAGCTCTCTGTTCCCTTGGAACCCAATTCTCCCCTCGCTGCACATCCCAATCTCTAGGCCTCCTCCCAGCCTCCTGTGTCAAGAAATTCATAGTCTTGGATTGTAATAAGAACAACCAAGTGTCTCTTGATGTTGGCCTGGGAGTCTGATGCCTAAAGGTTGTAAGTTCTGGTTGTTGTTCAGTCACTAAGTTATGTCTGACTCTTTGTGACCCCATGGACTGCTGCCTGCCAGGCTCCCCTCTCCTTCACTATCTCCTCGAGCTTGCTCAAACCCATGTCCATTGAGTCGGTGATGCTATCTAACCATCTCATCCTCTATCGCCCTCTTCTCCTCTTGCCCTCAATCTTTCCCAGCATCGGGGGTAAGTTCGGGTACCAAATGAGAATTCAGAAGGAGGGTGGAACAACTCACGGTTCTTGAGCACTGATTTGGCAACAGGCTCTTTGATCATTGCTTTATATGCATTATTAATCCTTTCAGTGTCTCTCTGAAGCAGGTTTCAGTAATCCATCCCCATATCCCAATTTACAAGTACAAAGTCATAAGCTATGTATCCCAGGCAAGACAAGCTTGGTGAAAATCTTCATTCAGATCTCTCTGATTTCAGTGTCCCTGTTCTATTCCTGTTTGACTATGCTGCCAGCTTCCTTTTCATGGTTGTTTTTTTAATTCCCTGGGCATGGCCCATAATCTGCAACTTAGAAGGTGTTTAAAAAATGTTCACAGATTAGATGATGAGTAAATGAATGACTGTGATAAAACCGCCTATAGGACTGAGCCCCTGAAAGAGGGTCTCAGTGCAGTGGCCCAGTTGACTTCCATTGCCCCTGGGAAAGGGCAGTATTGATTCAGGAAAAGGAGCTCTCACCAGTCCCTCCTCACTCCCATCTGGAATGACTCAGGAATGGTTACTTTTACCAGCCTCTGCTCACCTCTGCTCCGCTGTCAGCTTCCTTGCCAGAAAACCAAGGGTGCTTGCAGGAGGCAGAGCTGTATCCTCCTCAAGTTAACAGTGTGGTCCTCCCAGACCCTTCCCTGCAGAGTTACTAGACCATCTCTCCTTTGCTAGTATTTGCACTTAAGAGGGAAAAGTACATTCTGGCTCCCTGCCCATCTCGTGTCTTTTACTGGTGTGTTGAATAGTCTCACCTTTAAATAGAAAGATCTTCCTTCAAGCTCTCTCTCTCTTTTTTAATACAAAATTTACCAATAACAGGAATTCAGTCAAAAGATTTCTGGCATAAAGCAATTGCTGTTTGTGTAGATGATGGTACACTTAACATAATGCAGGCAGAAAATTAGCCTGTAATCACCGCTTTCTTTCAGATCCACTTTAGATGTCTTTAAGCCCAAGAGACTTCCCTGGAGAGAGTGCCCCTGGGACTCGGTCCCTCCCCCTACTCACTACTTGGGTTTTGTTGTCTCCAGTGAAGAAAATTAGGGCACTGTGGCTATTGAGATGCTGGTGTTCAGCCAGTGAGATGTTCACACAGGAAAATGACAGTCACCGCAAGTGATTTGGGCTGATTTAGTGGCTTGAATTATCTTGCAAGTTTGCCGAGGAAATGCCAAGGCTGTCAGCATGGTGTGGACATCTTCACCTTGCCTGCCCATACCCCGCCCTTCACTGCCGAGGGCAGAGGACAGGCTCCGAGTCCCCCACCACACTTCTGCTGGATCCAAAGAAAAGGGCTTGGTGAACAGAGGAACACTGGCCGTGCGAAGCTAAGGTGTGGGGTGACTAGACAGATTCACAGAGCTGCGTCTCTGCTCCTCTGTGGTTCTCACTCTCAGCAAAAAGCTCAAAGTGACTGCGTGTTAGAGAGCCACCCAGGAGAGGCAGGCTTCTGGAACCCAGGAGCCTTGTGGTTTTTACTGAATTCCTGCCTCTATTTAAGAACTATTTGCACATTTCAATATCTTTCCCTCTATGTTCATTTCCCCTTTTATAAAAATTCACACATGAACCCTGAATTGAGCTGCTTCTTATGAATCTTGTAACCTAACCACAGACCAGTGAGTCGCTCTAGGGTCCTGGACCTCAGTTTTCACATCCATGAAATAGGAAAATAATATCTCCACCTGAGACTTTCTGAAAGGCTTATATAAGAAGGTACAAAACTGATGGGTGATCATAGAGCCTTCTAGAGACTTGCAATTGTGGATAGCAGGGAATGTCTTGGTACTCATGAATTTTCAATACACTCTTTGTTAAAATCCATTAGGGAAGGGGGTGCCTCAAAATGTGTTTCTGACTCTAAGGTCAAGAGGAGAATGCAAGGGCGCTGTCCTTTGAACCTCAACCTTTAGCCCCCAGTTATACATGATGGGATAATCCAGATAATCCCAGTGTCCTCCATGGGAAGGAAAGCTCTCCAGCAACCAGACAGAATTAAAACTGAGAGCAGCATTTATTCATATCTCTCTACAGATGCCCAAAGAGATTGATTGAGAATATCAACCAGGCTTCTTAAAATCCACCTTCCCCTGCCTCCACTTTCTTTCTCACACCCTACACAGCTCCCTGGAAGCTTCTTTCTTTCCTAGCCCCGGGCTCAGCTTCCCCAGCAAACTGCTGCCATCCTGAATTGGAGGGTTCTTACTCCTTTGCTGGGTCTAGGCTTTTTTCATCCCTCCTCTGAGCTTACACCTCATCACCCCCACTCCGGTTCTATCCACCCAGTGTCCCAAATTTGCATCACAAAAGCTTATCACAGGAGATTAGCTCCAGCAAAGGTAGACTTCTCTTTCAGAGGGTAAAAGGAATAGGGAAAAAGAGATAGGGAGTGGGCAGAAATAGCATCCTCTTTGTCAATCACGTTAGGGCGTAAGGCCGTGAAGATTCACATGTTAATAACTCTGTCACCGTCAAATGTGACTGAGGACACATTTTGGCATGGTTAAAGATTCCATTCCAGCTCACTCAGGAGCGTGTAGAAAATGAAACACCGGCACCAAACAGGTGAAAGCAAGGGGGTGTCGCACTTTTGTCAGTCTGTCGGGTGAAAACCCAGAGCGGTTTGTGTGCATGAATATGCATAGTGTTTGTCAGCGGCACTCAGCAGATGGCGGGTATGTTTGGGATCCGCTGTGCACTATACCTGGGTGTTGTGATGGGGAAATCAAGCGCTAGGCAGAAGCTGTCAGAATGCACAACACGTCATCTGGGGGAGTGGCAACTCTCCATCACCCTCCGTCCCAGGGCCAGAGGCCAGGCTCTCACAGAATAGAAAAGGCAGCTCTAATGAGTAAGACAAAAAGGGGCTTGACCATCGGTGGTCATTAATGTTCCCATTCCCAGGGCCATTAACCTTGGGTTCCTTGGCCTAATTCCAACCAGGTTAATTGCACACCACCTTCTCCAATTCCCCACTGGCTTGACAGCTGTATTCAGTGCAGTCGTAAGAACTGTTAGCAGAGCCCGTCTTCATTAGCAACCTGAGGATGGTGCCTGCTTTATTGACTCTCATTGCTGCTGTTGTTTAGTCACTTCAGTTCTGTCTGACTCTTGCAACCCCATGGACTATAGCCCACTAGGCTCCTCTGTCCACGGAATTTTCCAGGCAAAGAATACTGGAGTGGGTTGCTATTCCTCCTCCAAGGGGTTTTCCCGAACCAGGAATGGAACCCAGATCTCCTGCATTGCAGGCAGATTCTTTACCATTTGAGCCACAAAGAAAGCCCTATTGACTGTCATATTGTATCAATTTTAGGATAAGTGGGGGGCCTAGTAACAGTGCTACTGACGAAGTAAGTCTTCCATACAGGGATGCCTATTCCTACATGGCGCTCCAGAGAGGCAGAAAAGATGCCTTATTCTGCTGAAGAGGGGCCTGTGTGGCTGCATTTCAAGAGAAGAGATAGCAATGTAATAACGCAGAGGTCATCGTGACTGTAGGGACATCACCAGAGTGAAACGGGCCTTGGTTGACAGGAAGCTCACACGGTGTGGCTGCCTCCGCTGACCCAGGGCTGGTCCTGCCGAGGCAGGACCCTATAACACACAGCATCCCTCAGCTGTATCCTGTACTTTCAACAAGTGATGGAACAGTTGGAAGCTTGAGACTCTTCAGCGTTGTTGGTTTCTCCCTGCTTCATCACTGGTCTCATTGGTCACTCCCCGCTGCACCCCACCCCGATGCTGGCTACTCGTAAACTCTTCTTCTTCTTCGACACTGCCCAGCTCCCTCACCCCTAACCCCTCATCTGCCTTACATACTGCCAACCTGGCTTCAGTCCCAGGGCCTGGCTTCTCCAAGCCTTTTCCCAGAGATGAAAGTCATGCAATTGGTGGACCTCCCCGGTGGCCCAGTAGTTATGAGGTCATCTGCCAATGCAGGGGACACGGGTTCGATCCCTGTTTTGCAAAGATTCCACATGCCTCGGAACAACAAAGCCCGTGCCCCACAAAACTACTGAGCCCACACTCTAAAGCCCGTTCTCTGCAATAACGAGAAGCCAGCGCACTGTAACTACAGAAAACCCGCATGCAGCGACAAAGACCCACTGTAGCCGAAGCTAACTAACTAAAAGTCTCTAAATAATCCTGCAGCTGTGTAGACTGGAGACATGTGCAGCCGTGGCTTCCACGTGCAGAAGGTCCGCAAGGACTCACGAAGATCCACACACGGTCTTTGGTCAATCCTCTCTCCCCTTCTCTTAACCTTCACGATCTTGCCGAAGATTCATCCCAACCCCAGACTCTCAGAAAGCGATATTTTCTCCAACTTCTCTAAGGAAACTGAAGCTACCAGACAGCTCCACTCACATGTCCATCTACCCTCCTTCATCATCCAACTCCCCCACTGCCCGTTTCTGCCCACCCAGTCATTTTCTCCACCCAAACATTGCCTTGTCCACACCCTCCCCTCACCATGCCCACTGTACTCCAGCTGTGCATTGCAATTAATTTGGAAGCTCCCCACCACCACCACCACCACCCCACCGCCAGTTCCCTCCTAGATTTCCAAAGGCCATGGTATTTTTTTAAGCCAAATTTTTGCACTGACAGAATATATTACTTCTGCATCAATCCAGGATATAAAGTGAAAAGCGACTTCAGGGGATGGATAGAAATGAGTTTCATGGCCTCAAGGAGCTGGATATGGAGCTGACTGCTCCCCTGGCAGACCACGTTTCCCTCTCAGGCACCCTTTCCAGCACTGACTGGAAGCCCTTGATGACTCTCCCCAGGTTTTCTGTTTTAGAGGCTCACCACCATTTCCCACAATCTGCTCTATAGGAATCCCTTTTATAGCACTGCTTTATTTTAAACCACTCCTATTTTAGAAACTGCTGGAGCTTAGAAACCAATTTCCATGCTTATTCTAAAGCATTTGTAGCATTTAGGCAAGTGGTATACAAGCTGTATGTATGTTTCATCATGGGAGACCCAAACTCAGTTTGCTCAGAGGGAGGGCAACATGCGGGGTCTGAATGAAGTCTTCACTTGGTGAAAATCCCTAGTAGGAAATGCCAAGCTGTGGTGGGCAGAGGAAAGGTGTCTGGGAAGAAAGTCACTTTTAGAAGCTGACTGTGCAATCCTTCAATAGAGAAAGACTTCCTATTGGGACCTTAGTATACCCTACTTGACAGCATCTTATATCTTTCCTGACACCCTCCACCCCGACCCTAGACCTATTCCAGGGCCAGGACTGGGGGGAGAAGAATGAGGGACCTGCCTTGGCACAAAATTTAAGAGGCACCCTTAAAAGACTTGCTGCCTGATTCAAAGAACCAACTCATTGGAAAAGACCCTGATGCTGGGAAAGATTGAGGGCAGGAGGAGAAGAGGGCGATAGAGAATGAGATGGTTGGATGGCATCACTGACTCAGGGACATGAGTTTGAGCAAACTCTGGGAGACAGTGAAGGACAGGGAAGCCTGGAGTGCTGCAGTTCATGGGATCACAAAGAGTCGGACATGACTGAATGACTGAATAGCAACAACCTAAAAGATAGTAATTAAGACAATCATTTAATGCAATATTTTTTAAAATAAAAATCATATTAACAAACCATAATGAACAAGCTACTAACATTTTGAATAAAGCCAAAATCAGTGCATTACCATGTCAAACCGTACTGAAGCCAGATGTCAAAGGAAAAATTGGTCATAATGATCTGTCTCTATTTTAAAAGGTGTTATGTTGTTAATTGTGGGGGTTTATTTAGCATTAATTTGTGTTCCTTAAAATATTGCATTAAAATGTGATAATTCTTTATTACTGAGTATGGACACCCCCTGAATTCTGTCCTGAGATTCTTCTGAACCCTGTCCTGACTCCACGCACACCACCTCTCACAACCGTTACCTTTGACTACCAGTTACCTTTTGAATCACTCCTCTCCTTCCACACTTACTGTCCAGGCCCAGTTCATTTCTTCATCATCTCTTTCTTGCCTTAATATAATGGTCCTCTATTTGACCCACTAATTTCCAGGACTACATCTTTCCACATTGTTGATTCCACTTTTCGCACTGTTTGAGATGTGCATGGGACTTCCTAGGGCCTACAGAAAGGAATTCAAGCCATAACTGGCCTCACCCTCATTTCTCTCAGTCTCACTCGAGGCATCCCTCAGTTTGCCTCTGCAGCCTCATTTCTCACCACTTCCTCTTCCAGGCTCCCCAAAGGCTTCGTCAGCACTTACCCTACAATGCGCTGCACCTGAGATCTAACAGTTTCCTGGCCCTCGCATGCCCTCTTCCAGCCTTCTCATACTTTATATGTACTGTTCTCTCTGCCTAGAATACCTTTTTCTTCCTTCTGTTGGGAAAGATTGCTCCTTATGTGAATTTCTGTTGGAACACAATTTCCATTGCATTGTAATTGTCCGTCTCCCCCGCTAGGCTCTAAAATGCTTCTCAAGGACAAGGAAGCTGTTGCTAATTCATCTCTGTATTAAAGGCACATAGCAGGTGCTCAAGACAAGTGTGATGAACATATGGGTGAATTATGAATAACTGAGTAAGTGAATCACTGTGGTCAGAAGGCTTATAAATAACCCTACATTAAACTCCTGTTTGTGCAAGGTGGTGTGCAGGGCACTAGTAAGTGTTCCTGGTGACCTCCACAAGCCCAGGAGCAGCCTGGAATCTGCCTCTTAGTCCTCCCACCTAACACACGCACAATGCAGAGACTCAGGAAAGAGCCCAGTGGAACTGGAATGTTGACGGTGGGTTACATGGAAAAGTACTTGGTGACTGTCACATGGTCAAAATGCCCAATTTCAATTTAAAAAACTGCTTCATTGGTTAGACCAAGCCATCTTTGAAATCCCCAAAACTGCCTAAGTGAAGTTGCTTAGTTGTGTCCAACTCTGCGACCCCATGGACTGTAGCCCACCAGGATTCTCCATCCATGGGATTTTCCAGGCAAGAGTACTGGAGTGGGGTGCCATTTCCTTCTCCAGGGGATCTTCCCAACCCAGGGACTGAACCCAGGTCTCCTGCCTTGTAGGCAGACACTTTACTGTCTGAGCTACCAGGGAAGTCCTAACCCTCTTAGACTCTCATAGAATAAAAGAGCCATCCTCACCAGAGCATCTTTAGGCTCTTTCCTCTCTTGTTTTATTGTCTTGATAAATCCTTTATTAAGGCAGCTCTCTTACAAAACTGGCCCAGAACACACATAAACACCTCTGATTGAAAGTTAGAAGCTTGCCCTCTCCCCATTGTTCTGGGCCCTGCAAGTAACTGAGACTGTTCAGAAAACAAAGATGGAGCTTACCTGAGCCCTGAGCACAGTGCTGCCTTTATTCTACCTTTCTGGGCATGTGCTGGATGGCTTGGCCTATCCAGAGGTATAGACAAGCAGGGAAGTGTCCTCTGACTCCAGCTCAGCTACAGGGCCCCAGTACATGATTGGCTGGGCTGCTCTTGGGACCTGATTTTAGAACCCCAGCTATGCCACTCCCTTGCTGTCTGCTTTAATAACTCCTCAGATTTAACATGCTGAACTGATGGATAGGCCACTTAGCCTGATAAAGTACTCCCTCACCTTAATGAGCAATAGATATAGTGTGAATTTTCTAGAGGAACACGCTGTGGGCAAGAACATACCACAGGGTGAAAAGCTAAACAGTAAATTTTTAATAGCCATTTGCTTTAAGCTATTCTAAACCAACTAACAATGGGGCACTTGTTTACTCCCTCCATCCCTCGTTCCTTCCTTCTTTCCACAAACATTTATACTGAGCACCTGTCGTACACCAAGTAGATACTCACAGCAGGGATGGGGCCCACACTCGTACAATACAATTTCAGTGGAATAACACTCTCTGCGTAGATGCTCAACACAAATTTGCTGCACGCGTCTTTCTCTTCCTGCCTTCCTTTTCTTCCTAGTGTTTTGGCAGTCACATAATTCCTTGCTCAATCTACTTCCAACCATCTATAGGATGCGAAGAGTTCAGATGATATATTGGCTCATCTCACAAGATCCAATAAAGCAATCTCTCTTTGACAATCTGTTTTTTAAGGAAATGAACACAGGGATCCATAGGTGATGATGCTGTATTATTCAGGAAATCTTTTTATCTTTTCTCATTTTTGGTCACCTGGGCATTAATTTGAATCCTAACTTCCTGGTGTTGTTAGTTGATTGGAGAAGACTCTTGAGAGTCCCTTGGACTGCAAGGAGATCCAACCAGTCCATCCTAAAGGAGATCGGTCCTGGGTGTTCATTCGAGGGACTGATGCTGAAGCTGAAACTGCAATACTTTGGCCACCTGATGTGGAGAGCTGACTCATTTGAAAAGACCCTGATGCTGGGAAAGATTGAGGGCAGGAGGAGAAGGGGACAATAGAGGATGAGATGGTTGGGTGGCATCACCAACACAATGGACATGGGTTTGGGTGGACTCTGGGAGTTGGTGATGGACAGGGAGGCCTGGCATGCTATGGTTCATGGGGTCACAAAGAGTAAGACACGACTGAGCAACTGAACTGAACTGATGAGAAGAACTCATTGGAAAAGACCCTGATGCTTGGAAAGATTGAAGGCAGGAGGAAAAAGGGGATGACAGAGGATGAGATGGTTGGATGGCATCACTGACTTGATGGACATGAGTTTGAGTCAGCTCTGGGATTTGGTGATGGACAGGGAAGCCTGGGGTGCTGCAGTCCATGGAGTTGCCAAGAGTCAGACACAACTGAGCAACTGAACTGAACTGAACTTTCTGGTATCATCCACATGATTCAACCAAGTTAGTTCTGCCATATAGACATTATATTGGTATGTTCTCTCTGTGTGTAGCAACATGCCTCCACATCCTCAATGCAGTTTTTCATCCTGTGTCCCGTTTCACCAAGAGCCTCACTCTCAGCTGACTGCCATGATCTCACTTCTGTAATGTGTGGGACTATAAAAGTTCATGGGATTAACCTCCTCCCAACAGAAATTTACAGAGGATTCTCCAAAAACAAAAAGACAAAGACAACAAAAGGAATGACCCAATAATGAAATAATTTTAAACAATGAAATATAATTAGTTATGAGCTTTACTAAGCCTCGTTATTTAAACCACATGGGTAGGGACCAATCCTGCCAACTTGTAAACTTAGTCTTGACTTGCCAAGTTTATGCCCTTGTGTCCACAAAGGAATGTGCTCAGCCAACTGAGAGGACAGATTAAAGAGCTAATGGATCCAAAGATATGATGGAGGAGACAGGATGCAGGATGCTGTAAGGACAGTCTGAGTGGAGGGCTAGGAAGCACCAACAGGAGACTGGGGTAACTGCAAGTGGCCTGACAACCATGTCACAGAACGAGAAAGGGCAGGCCCTGAGGTGAAGAATGTGCTCGTGTCATGTCATTTAGATACTTTGATGTAACATGGAAGAGCTTAAGCTCTGTCCGATTGAATATGGATGCTTATAGAGTAACTCCACATTTTGGAAGCATTGCCCTGGAGCAGCATGTTGAGTGTTATGTGGGACAGGGGATGGGCAGCGTGAAAGCAAGGAGAGAAGACAGGAAACCACTGCCAGAGTCCAAGCATGATACAAAGAGAAGCTCAGCCACAGAGCGGCATCAGGAATGACAAAAGCGGGTATCCTTGAAATAAAGACTCCAGAACTGCTGGCTGGTTTGTAAATGGAGCTCTGGAGAAAGCGGTATATTGAAAAGTCCAGGTTCCTGGCTGGGCAACTGAGCAGATGGAGATGCTGCAAATCAAGGAGGAGAATTCAGAGCAAAATAGGATGAGACGTAAAGATGATGAATTCCATGTTGGATGTAAAGAATGTGAAGCATATGGAGCTGGGGAGGCATTCAGGTGACTCTAGCCAGCACACAGTTGGTTATGTAGGTATGGAACTCAGGGACCAGAGACAGAGATTTGGGGATTATTACCATATAAGTAGAACTTCAAAACATGAGTTTAAATGAAATTGACAAGGAGAGCGCATAGAGAAAAAAAGCATGCTAAGGGTAGAATCCAAAGAAACCAACTTTTTCATGGGACTTCCCTGGTGGTCCAGTAGCTAAGACTCTGAGCTATCAATGCAGAGGGTCTGGGTTAGATCCCTGGTCAGGTAACTAAGATCCACAAGCTGTAACTAAGACCTGGGGCAGCCAAATAAATAAATATTTTTAAAAGAGAGGGAGAGAAAGAAACCAACTTAGGATGATACTTGCTAAAGACAAGCAGGTATCCTAGAAGCTGAGGAAGAGGAGTTTCAAGATGGAGGAGGCAGTGAATTGCATCAACCCTTACAAAGATGTGAGATGTGAATACATTCAGAGAAAGATCAGAGGAATCCTGGAAGTGCTTTGTAGACTTTGTCTTTCGGGAGGCCATTATTTCTGACTTTAATGAGAGCAATTTGAGTGAAATGGTGGGGCACGAGGTCAGATTACAGTTGCTTGAAAAGTGAATATGAGGTAATAAGGTGAAAACAGTGGGGCTGTAGACTACCCTTAAAAGAAATCTGGATGATAATGGGAGGAAAGAGGTGAGGCAATTATCACAAGAGAACTATGTTTATTGCTTTTCTTAATTTTAAAGGAAAACTTGATAGGTTGGAAAAACAGTAGGATGAGAACAAAGTGGCCAAGGAGAAGACGAGATTAAAGATTCTGGAGAGAGAGGGCAGAGATGAATGGAGCAACATCCCAAGGGAGATGGGGGGACAGGGTCAGTGGTAGGAGTGGCAGGATCAGCCCATGGAAGGGGGAGGGTCACCCCATGCCCTGAGAAGAGACAGAGCAGGTTATAGTTACTCCTGGGGGTCAGACATGGTCAGTGGTTCTGTTTGGAGTAACCGGGAGGCGACAGGAGAGGGAGCTGACTGCCATCACAATTCCGAGATGGATGAAGCTCCCACTTCCCCTCCCCTAACTCAGATATGCTTCCAAGTTTCTCAGAAACCTTGCAGCTAGGAAATTTTCAATAATACCCAATCTTTAGTTCTTCTGATATGATTTTAATCCTGCCCATCCAAGCCTGTTTGCTGAGAGGATAAAGGACATCTTTATCTGTGGCATCCCCAGGTGCTGCAGAGAAAAATCGAACCCCTAGTAGGGAACGGGCAGGGAGAGGGGATTGAGTGTCTGGTGAAGACCCCTCATCCACTGATTCACAGCCCCTCCTCCATCGAGGATCTGGACATTCTGCTCATGGGCCCCATGAGGACAATTTCTTGGAGCAACTGACAAAGCTTGGGGAATTGGGCTTTGGTCTGGAACCCCTGTGCCACAGCCTGAGGCATGTAGCCTGCCCCGGCCCTGGCCTCAGTCATGGGTTAACAGCCTGATCTTTACTCTAGCCTGCCACCTGGGCCTTAAGCCTCAAAAGATCAGGTTTCAGGACATGGTGGTGATGTCTTTGGAAACCAGTTATCTAGATCGCTGGTACCTCCTTGGACTGTATGGAGAACAAATCAATCAATCCTTCAAAGGAAATCAACCCTGAAAACTCATTGGAAGGACTGATGCTGAAGCTGAAGCTCCAATACTCTGGCTACCTGATTTGAAAAGCCGACTCATTGGAAAAGACCCTGACACTGAGAACGACTGAGGGCAGGAAGAGAAGGGGGAAAAGAGAATGAGATGGTTGGATGGCATCACCAACTCAAAGGACCTGAGCTTGAGCAAATTCTGGGAAATAGTAAGAACAGGGAAGCCTGGCCGCAAAGAATCGGACATGACAGCAACTGAACAACCACTACCACGTCATCAAGTTAATATTTACAAAATGTTCAGAAGGAAGCTTAGAAGATCACAATCACCATGCAAACATTAGCTACTGTGGTCAATATTAGTATTATGAATGCTCCTTATGTTCTCTACAGGACTGAAATCTATTCGTGCCTGCACTGGAAACAAATATTTTGCACATTAATTAATCGATGGATATACAAGAAGCTTGAGAGTGGACTGAGCAGTGGCTGAAGCCGAGGCGTAGAGTGGAATTAACATGGGATTTAGAGTCACAATAACATGAGTCTGAATTGAATATCTGCCACTTATTACCTGTGTTTTCTTAGACCCAGATTCTATCAAATGGATATGTTAAATACTGCCTTAGAGGGCTATTGTATATATTCATCACCAGACATCCATCAGGTAAAACAGTGAAATCCTCTCCCGTGCCCTTCTTCCTAAAGAATGCGGTGCTGAAATTGATTTTTTAGGCACCTAGCCGTTGTTCTTTTGTACTTTGTACAGATTATGGTGTTCTCCAAGGTTCTTCTCCCTTCTTTATGAACCACTCACCAACACACACACAATCAATAAACATCATGATCTGAACAAGTTAAATCAGAAATTGGGGCAACAGTATTTGTTTGCAGGATCATTTCTCTTTTCTGCCAAGGTTCCCTCTGTTTTCAAGCCTCCAGGCTGACCTGCTTGGTCCTTGGTCTTCCTTGACCTTTCTGCAATAGTCTCTGAGGCGGAAAGTAACACCCGGAGCCCCTCCAGGGGGCGGACCTGACATCAGTGGGTGTACCCCATATGATTGCATAATCAGGCTGGCTTCCTCCCACGTGTCTCCCAATTAAATACCCACACAGTAACTCACTGGAGGGAATCCCGTTGATGTCAGCAGAAAGAAGAGATTCAATTATAGCCTCTGACTGGGCCGGCTTATTGTTATTTATAATACACAGCCATCTGACTAGGAAGCCAGGGAAGGGAAAAATGTTGGTGTGAAGCACCGCCCATTAATTGAAATGCCTCAGGTTCTGGAAACCGGGTGGTATTCCGTAGCACTGGACAGAGAACCTGGGTTCCCAGTGAGTCCCCTGACTGAGCAGACTCTGGCTCTACTCCTTTCAAGGCCTCAATGAGAAGAGTTTGTTCTCAGGCTGACGCTCCTGAGTGCATAGGTGAGCAGCCACAGGTATAGTGAGGTCCCACACCCCAGCTTGGCAGATGGAGCTCTGGGGGCACCGCCTCCTTCTCTGAGTTACGAACAAGGCCAGGCCACCCTGAAGACCAAGAACAGGGTGAGTTTTCAGGCCTGTGTCCATTCCAGTCAACCTGCGATTATCTTCTGGTCAGAAGTCTTTAAGAAAGGCAAACAGCTCAGCCTGCTTTCCCCCAAACTTTCCTGGAATTCTCACACTCATTCCCCATGTCTTAATATAAATGTCCTCAAAGCCTTCTACCCTCACCTCCACTCTGTCCTTGGGGCAGATTTGGGTACAGCTTCCTGTTACATATTCCTAAAACACTCTTTCATTCACACTGTGGTATGTAACCATTGCAATTAAGCAATTCCTTTACCTATTGCAATGTTCCTTTAACAATGAGCTATTCTTTTAACAATTCCTCTAACTGAAATGCAAATCAAAACTACAGTGAGGTATCACTTCACATGAGTCAGAATGGTCATCATGAAAACAAATCTACAAACCATATATACTGGAAAGGGTGTGGAGAAAAGTTGGTGCAACAAGGCACCAACCTTGCATTGTTGGTGGGAATGTAGATTGATGCAGTCACTGTGGAGAAGAGTATGAAAAACAAAACTAGGAATAAAACAATCCCACTATTGGGCATATGCCCTGAGAAAATCATAACTGAGAAAGACACTTGTACCCCAATGTTCATTGCAGCACTATTTACAATAGCTAGGACATGGAAGCAACCTAGATGTCCATTGACAGATGAATAGATAAAGGAGTTACGGTATGTACATACAATGGGATTTTACTCAGCCATAAAAAGGAACACATTTGAGTCAGTTTAATGAAGTGAATGAACCTAGAGCCTGTTATACTGAGTGAAGCAAGTCAGAAAGAGAAAAGCAAATATCATATATCAACACATACATATGGAATCTGGAAAGATGGTACTGATGAATCTATTTGCAGGGCAGCAGTGGAGATGCTGACATACAGAGCAGACTTGTGGACGCAGTGGGGGAAGGAGAGGGAGGAGGAAAGAGTAACTGAAACATATACATTATCGTAAGTAAAACAGACAGCCAGTGGGCGTTTGCTATATAGTACAGGGAGCTCAAAGCCCGTGCTCTGTGACAACTTAGAGGGGTCTGATGGGGTGGGGTTTGGGAGGGAGATTCAAGAGGGAGGGGACATATGTATACCTATGGCTGATTCATGTTGATATGTGACAGAAATTAATATAATACTGTAAAGCAATTATCCTCCAATTTAAAAAAAAATTCTGAAGACTAAGAAAAAGGAAACAATTCCTCTAACTACTGTAATTAAATAATTCCTTTAATTATGGCATAATATTGATCTTTTCCCCATATATGATCAAATCTGTGTGGGCAAAGACTGTGGCTCTCTTCGTACCCTTGTATTTCCTTGTATGGTGCCGGGCATATTGTATAAACTCCGCAAATAGTGGCTGAATGAGTACATGAATTAAGCAAGGGAAAACTTGGGGAAGACAAATAGACATAGAATACTATGTGTTTAGAGGAATCCCAGAATTGTCCTGGGGATCAGCCACTCTTGTTGGATTACCTGGATCAGGACTGCCCTCCCCACACTGCTATTTAAGAGCTAACAACACTGTTAGATAATATTTCAGCTGGATTCAGTGTGGACAATCCAGTTTGATTTTTTTCAGGAATTTGCTGAGCTTTTGCTATGTTCCCAGCCTGGTGCTCAACTGCAGAGATGTCAGTTTCCCTGCCAACCCTGAGCTACAGCTCAGAAATGGGTTCCATGGACGAGAGTCTACAGGCTCTGGGATCTGGACGTGCCAGTGGTAACAGACATTGCTTTTCTGCTTCTCAACAAAAGACTGCTGCTTTCTCTTTCGAGTTCACAGGTCTCTGGCCTTTCCCTGTCCCTCAGGACCTGGAAGAGCCCCACTGCCTGCAAATGACCAACTGGGGTTCCTTCCTACTCTGACCTGCGCACCCTGCCTGCCGCAACGGGGAGGGGACCCGACTTCCTGGGAAAAACTGGGGGAGGCTTGAGGCAGCTTCCTGGGTTCCCACTGGCCAGGCTTTGAACTCGCCAGTCCTTCTTGTTACTTTGGGATGTTTTCACTTTTCTCCTCCCCCAGGGAACCGTCTGCCTTCAAGACTGTTGTCCTATGTGCCAACGTGAGGGTCTAGAGGAGACAAGATTAATTGCTCTCCAGTCAGAAAAAGGAAAAGTGGTACATTTTTATGTTTAGAAAAAGATGAGCTGGTGAAATAGAGCCAGGACGTTTTGCCCAGCCTTTTATTTTGGAAAAGAAAATGCCTAGTACAGTCAGACAAAAAGCTCATTTTCTAAGGCGCCTCTTTGCTTAGAGTTTGATTCAGAATCTCAAATCCCTCTGCCTTGCAGACAAGCGAGAACTGTGTTGGAAGCAGGGCATGGGGACAGAGATCCCGCTCTTTCCACTCACTTTCTGACCTTAGGCTAATCGCTGAGTAATTCTTTAAGATGGGAACGCAGTCGCTGCCCTACCAAAAGGGATAACGTGAAGGTGGACACGTTAGTATGAAATGAGGTGCCGACAGAAACAGGCATTGCCAGTGGAAAAGATGCAGCCGTGCCAGGCATTCACACTGCTCGTAGCCACTCCAGTTTTCACCCACTAATTTTGTTCTCACTGGCATAACACCAGAGATAACTACAGAGCTTAAGTATACACAGAGACCTGATTCATAGAATTTCCTAACCAAAGTAGGCCTTAACTCCTGCATCTCCTGCTACAAATGTGGACACACGGATGGAAGCTGAGGATCAAGAATGCACATATAGTGAGCGCTGACGGTGCACCAAGCTGGGCTAGAGCCCTCCCACCTGCGGCAACCTATCAGCTCAGCAAAGCTGCCCCCACCGGGGCGATATTACAACCACCACCTCTACTTTATAGAGGAGTGAGCTGAGGTCAAGTAAGCCCCCTGCAAGGTCACACAGAAGCAGTGCTATGGTCTAAACCCAGGAGCCCACTCTGTCCACTATGACAGTTCACTGCTACCCAGAAATTGAGTTCCCAGAGAGCAAAGGGCAACTGGACCAAGATAACTCAGCTGTTAGGGCTCAAAACCAGGTCCACAGTCCTGGTGTCTATCTATATATACGGATGGAAATAAAAGGTAGGGCTCAAATCCTAGCTGGACACGTGGCCATGGGAAGGACCTCGGGCAAGTCATCAGCTTAGCATTGGATTTGGTTTTCTCATTGATGTAAATTTGTCATAAAATAGGCTCACTGTTTATCGTGAGCATTAGATGAAATAATATAGGTACAGCACTCAGAAGGGCCCTGGATGTGGCTGCTCAATAAATGGGAGCCATCCTGACGCTGGGAAAGATCAAAAGCAGGAGGAGAAGGGGAGACAGAGTTGGATGGCATCGCTGACTCAATGGACATGAGTCTGAGCAAACTGGGAAACAGTGGAGGACAGAGAAGCCTGGGGGTGCTGCAGTCCACGGGGTCACAAAGAGTCAGACACTGAGCGGCTGAACGACAACAGCAAAATGGACGAGGCACCAAGTGAGACACGTACTGCTTCCCTGCCCAGGTCCTGGCAGGATGCCCTGAGCTATCTGCCCGTTTCAGCCTCCGCGTTCAGCCCCTGATGGGTTCAGACAGCCACGTCTGGGCGGCCCATTGGCCGCCAGCACCCAAGGTTCCAGGCCAGGGAAGTAGCTGCATGCTTTCTGCTCCCAGGGGAGCTCCGGAATCATGTAAACTTCTGCAACTGCTGCTGCCGACTCAAATCTCTCTCCTTCTGTTAACAACCCGACAGACATCTTGTCTGTGTTTGATAAATAAGCTTCTCTATTTATTCAGGGGAGTGAATTTGTAGCTATTATGATTCAAATGACATTGACATGATATTTTCTATCCTTTCCGCCCCTACCTGACATTAAATCAGGAAAAGAAAATCCATAGGAAAAGAAAAACAAACAAAACCCCACAAAAACCCAAAGCAATTACTCTGCATATTGGTCCATGAAATAAAGAAATGCATAAGCCAACTCTCTTTTGGGGTGGAGGTAAGGGAACTGATAAATAATTTAGAAACTGCTTCCTAGTTGCCCGAGATGCAGCTGGCATGTGCTAATAGGAGGCACATGCTGCATTCATTAGGCACCGAGCACCGTTTTAATTTTTCCACCATTAACAGAATCTGCGAGTGGGGCTATGCACAGAGTCAGATCCCAGGATGTCAATCAACCGACTCCCCGGCGCTGGCTCCGTCATATGGGGTGTTACCTCTCATTAGGTTGCCTGAGTCAGCCAGTCAATCAGACGTGGCTGAGCAGACGGGCAAGAAGGGGAGGTGGGCACCCACCGGTGGCAGCGTCAGCCTTGCGTCTGGAAGCCCTGGTGTTGCACGCCTGCCCTGCCTGCTGGATCAGTTTAGACTTGCTCACTGTCAGTCCTATACCCAACTGCGCTCATCCCGAACTGCCCAGTACACTCCATGATGTGAAGTTTCGGATGTCGACGATACACTAGACTCTTTTCAAACATCTAATCCCCTAGACAGAGGGAACATAGGAGAACCTGTCATCGGAAGTCTTCCCGGCCCATGTTTTCTAGACCTAAGTGGGCTTTTGGGGCTGCTCTGAGTCAGAGGCGTGGGCCTGCCAGGTCACCTGGTCCCATGGCTTTCAACATTTGACAGTGACCTAAATTAGCAAATTCATTTTATATCACAACACCCCCCTGCATATACACACCCCACACACAACATTGAAATAAAATGTTCATAAAATATCCATACATTATGTCATGCACTTTGATCATTTTTTTTTTTAAAATCACAGTTGGAAGCCACTAAAATATTTAGTAACCTCTAAGGGTTGCAGGGACTTCCCAGGTGGCACTAGTGGCAAAGAACCCACCTTCCAATGCAGGAAATATAAGAGACATGGGTTTGATCCCTGGGTAGGGAAGATCCCTGAAGGAGAAAATGGCAACCTACTCCAGTGTTCTTGCCTAGAGAATCCCATGAACAGAAGAGCCTGGCGGGCTACAGTCCATAGGATCACAAAGAGTCAGATACAACTGAAGCGATTTACCACGCACGCAATGGACTGCAGCCTGAAGCCTGCAGTTTGAATAACAACTAACTTAGTCCAACAATGAAGTATCTTGGGTTGATGTTGTTTAGTTGCTAAGTCATGTCCGACTTTCTGTGACCCCCATGGATTCTAACCCACCAGGCTCCTCTGTCCATGGGATTTCCAGGGAAGAATACTGGAATGGGTTGCTGCTTCCTCCTCCAGGGGATCGTCCTGATCCAGGGATTGAACCCATGTCTCTTGCCTGGCAGTCGGATTCTCTACCTTCTGAGGCACCTAGGAAGTCCTGCATTCCTACAACATTTTCTTATTCTGAATTCCACCTTGGTTGACTGATGAGAACAAGCATAATTGCAATGCAAGAGACTCAGGTTCAATCCCTGGGACAGGAAGATCCCCTGCAGAAGGGAATGGCAACTCAATCCACTACTCTTCCCTAGAGAATCCCATGGACAGAGGAGCCTGGAACTGCAGCCAGAGAAGGCACTGACCTCGAGGAAACATGCATACACCTGGGGGAACACCGGAGTGGCCACTTCAGATCTGGTCTGCCCTGAAGTTTTTTCTAAGTGCAGCTGGATTCCTTGGTTGTTGGCAGGGAGGCTGGGCTGACGAGTCCAAGCCCTCCGGGCGGCCGGGCTCTAACTGCTCCTGACTCAGTGGGAACAGGAAGATGCTTACACATCCCGGGGGAACAGGGCTGCTGAGTGCAAGCTTGTCAACAGCCAGCTTCTCTGATCATGGCTCACCTTCCCCAGGACTCTCTGCTATTCGCTCCCGCCCTGCGCCCCCACCCTGTGCCTTTCCTCCTATTGCTCCTCTTGAGTCCTTCACCCTCTCCCTTCCCTATCTTTTCTTTACCAATAAGTATAGATTAAAAAAAAAATTCCTCGTTCATCATCACAATCTGTTAAAGCAAGTTTTCATTGTCCCTTTAGGCCAGAAACTCGTGTCAGGTTGAAAATCATGTGTGTGCAGTGTGTGTGTGTGGTGTGTGTATGTGTGGTATGTGTGTAGTGTGTGTGTGTGTGTAGTATGTGTGGTGTATGTGTGTGTGATATGTGTGTGGTGTGTGTGATATGTGTGTGGTGTGTGTGTGCGTGGTACGTGTGTATGTGTGTATGGTGTGTCTGTATGTGTGTGGAATGTGTTTGTGTATGTGTGTGATGCATGTATGTGTATAGTGTATATGCATGTAGTATGTGTGGTGTATGTGTGTGTGATATGTGTGTGGTGTGTGTGATATGTGTGTGGTGTGTGTGATATGTGTGTGGTGTGTGTGTGCGTGATACGTGTGTATGTGTGTATGGTGTGTCTGTATGTGTGTGGAATGTGTTTGTGTATGTGTGTGATGCATGTGCGTGTGTGTAGTGTGTATGTGTGTGTATGGTATGTGTGGTGTGTATGTGTGTGTGATAAATGTGTGGTATGTGTGTCTGTGCATGTGGTGTGCATGCATCTGTGTGTATTTATGTCTCTGTGTGTGTGTGCAGTGTGTGTATACTTCTGTGTGTGTGTGGTGGGTGTGTCTGTGTATGTGCATGTGTAGTGCGTCCATGTGGGGGGGGGGTGTGGGGGGTGTGTGTTTGTGCATGTGTGGTGAATGTGTCTGTGTGTTTGTGTGTGGGGTGTGTGGGGCTGTGTGTGTGTGACATGAACCAGAGAGTCGGCCGACGGCTGTGTCTCCTGCAGGAGATGTTGTGAAAGTACAGTGTCCAAGAGGAATAAGTCTGCAAATGCCCAGCACTAAGAGAATAAGAAGAAATTATTGCTTTGTGATTCTGCTTTCAGAAAAGCTGTCTCCTTTCTAAACATATTAGTTTCACACTTGACTCTATTGCTCTATCAGCAACTGCAGTGATTTGGAGCCATGATACACTCAGCACCCAATTTCCATGGAGAGGAGGGAATTTGTAGACGTAGTCACCGAGGGGTTAGCAGAGCTGTGAATTTAAGTGGCACTTTCCTTGTCGAAAGCACATTATAAGCATTAACTAATTGTGCTGCATGACATCTGAGAGAGAGAGGGACAGAGAGAAGGAGAGAGAGCGGGTCTCCTGGGGCCCAGCCTCTGGAACGGCCAGCCCAGGCCCGCACGGCTCCAGGGCAGGGTGGGTTTCCAAGATCTGAAGTTAGGATTTAGTTGTCACTTTCCCTAAACCTTCACAGCTCCTTAAGTTTTTTTGCTAACTGCACTGTTCGTACTAGGGCTGCGGCTTAAACGTGCAGCAGGTAAGTTTCCTCAGTTATAAAGCAAAGACACTCACAGCACCCACTGTAATGATTGCTCTAAGAATTAACTGAGATACAGTGTGCACAGGCCTGGCCCTTAGGAAGTATTTAATCAATCAAGACTGTGTTGTCAGCTTGGAAAACACCCCCACTTGTTCACACATCTTTCTCTGACTTCCCCCTCCTGTCCTTTCTCCCTTACTTTCTCCCCTGGGTTCCATTCATGGGCAGAATCCTTGGCTGCCAGTCATCTGGAATATCAGTGGAATTGTGGGGGTGTTGGGGCGAGAGATCAGACACCTGCTCCCCAGTGTCTATTTCTCTGCTGAATGTGCCAGAGGTGATGGCTTTGCACAAAAGCTTCTAGGAGCCTGATAGACACACACCCTGCCTGCTTGAAAGCCCTGCCGGGTGACAGGCAGCCCAGAGGTCTGTGCCCCCAGTGCTCATCAGACATCTGTTGGTTATCAGCAACCACCAGGCCACCCTGTTAGGCTCTGGAGGATAGACAAGGGCTTTGTGATACCAAGGATGGCCAGGGGACCACCACAAACCATTTCTACCCACCTCAGTACAATTCCTCATACATGGACTTGCAGATACAGGCATTGTGGGTTCAGTCGGTTAGTTCAGTCGCTCAGTCGTGTCTGACTCTTTGCGACCCCATGGACTGCAGCACACCAGGCTTCGCTGTCCATCACCAACTCCCAGAGCCTACTCAAACTCACGGCCATCGAGTCAATGATGCCATCCAACCATCTCATCCTCTGTCGTCCCCTTCTCCTCCCACCTTCAGTCTTTCAATGTGAGTCCGTTCTTCACATCAGACGGCCAAAATATTGGGGTTTCAGCTTCATTTCAGCAACACTGTGGGTTGCTCTAGTGCATTCAGATCGGCATACCTCATCCTGTCTGTGTGTGTTAACTAGACTCGGGTTCTGAATTCTGAGAAAGAGAAGACAGTGTTGACTGTAGAACTGAATACGTTATTGACTTTCCGTCAGACTTTGGGCTCTGCTCTGTGAAAGTATATCACCCATGGAGCCTTGGATTAATACATAGGTCTCCAGGGTTGGGGCTTCCCTGGTGGCTCAGACAGTAAAGAATCCACCTGCCAATGTAGGAGACTTGGTTTCTATCCCTGGGTCGGGAAGATCCTCTGGATAAGGGAATGGCAACTCACTCCGGTATTCCTGCCTGGAGAATTCCATGGACAGAGGAACCTAGCAGGCTACAGTCCATGGGGATAGCAAAGAATTGGACACAACTGAGCAGCTAGCACTTTGACTTTTCACTCAAAGGCTTAGGCCTCAGGACCTGGGGACCATGGATCTCACACATGGCATGGATTTTGATTGTGAGCAAAACAAGCTGCACTAAGCTGGCAACGTGGGTGAGGCTGCAGGCATGGTTGTCTTCTGGCGGGCATAGCCTCCTTCATGGCTCTGGGCTCCTGCGGGTCTATTATTCCCAGTGCAGGGCCAGCTAGAGTCTTCTTGGAGTCTCATCTGATTCAGAATCTATCCTTTCCCCTTCCAGTCTGGAATGCAGAGAAAGCCCAGGCAGCAGTTGAAGCAGTAACTCTGCCCGGAAACCGTCATCCAGGGGGTGACGATCCAGCAGGCCACCCATTTGTGGGGCCGTCTGTTTGTAGTTCATCCCAGAGCAGCTCAACCTCGGCATCCAGCTGGGATGTATTCAAGGAACACAGACTCATTTATCAGCCAAGCAAAGCCCAATTAGATGATACCACCATGCATTAATTGCCTAACATACACTGAGGCCAAAGATAAGTCGTTCCGAGGTCATTCATATTTGGGATGTAGCCACTGTTGGGGAAGAGTGGGGATTGGCCGGACCTAGAGTAGCATATGGGTGTCTGAGTGTGTCATTTCCTCCTGTATTTTAATACCGCTCATGCCTGAATCCAGGTTGTAGAAACAATGGGTTAAAATGACAATTGGAAGAGCTTCTCTGGTGGCTCAATGCTAAAGAATCTGCCTGCCAATGCAGGAGACGTGGGTTCTATCCCTGGTCTGGGAAGATCCCACATGCTGTGGAGCAACTAAACCCATGTGCCACAGCCACTGAGCCTGTGCCCTATAGAGCCCACGAGCTGCAACTACTGAAGCCCACGCAGCCTTGAGTCCACATCCCACAACAAAAGAAGCCTCTGCAATGAGAACCTGGAGCACCGCAACTAGAGAGACGCCCCTGATCCCACAATTAGAGAGAAGCCTGCACAGCAACAAAGACCCAGCACAGCCAAAAATAAATAACTAAATACAATTAGTTTTTTAAAAATGACAATTGGAGTTCTCATCCAAGAATCTATCAACCCAGGATGATGTGTTCTCAAGAGGCTTGAGATTTTTTGGAAAAGCAAGTAAACTGTTCAACCAACTTTTAAAGCACGACTCGTGGCCACCCTTGGCCCTGGGAGCCCTGGTTGGACATCGATAGTGAAAGCCTGCCAGAGTCTTTGCCAGAACATGGTTCTCAGCTGCCAACAGGGCATCTTGGCCCCTCTGAGGGCACAACTGGTCCCAGGATTCCATCTAAAGACATCCTGATTTGTGAGCCTGTCTGTGGTGTCACAGTGTCTGAGTCTGCAGGACTTTGGCCAAACTGGCAGCAGCAGAGGGGAGGTGAGGAAAAGAGAGAAAAGAGCCTGGGGAGCAAGGAAGAGAGAAGGAAACCCCCAAAGCGAGGCTGGTATTAGAGACCTCGGCAAAGTCTGCATGCAGCTTCGGCATTTACTCCTAGGAAACACTCTGCTCAGCTTGGGGATAGCTAACAGCAAGAGTGGATTTGGTGACAGATTTATCACACGCTCAAAGAGTTGATGCTTTCGAACTGTGGTGCTGGAGAAGACTCTTGAAAGTCCCTTGGACAGCAAGGAGATCAAACCGGTCAATCCTAAAGGAAATAAACCCTGAACATGCAGTGGAAGGACTGATGCTGAAACTGAAGCTCCAGTACTTCGGCCACCTGATGTGAAGAGCCAATTCATTGGAAAAGACCCTGATGCTGGGAAAGCTTGAGGGCAGGAGAAGAAGGGGGCACCAGAGGATGAAACAGTCAGATGGCATCATTCACTCAATGGACATGAGTTTGAGCAAAGTCTGGGAGATAGTGGAGGACAGGGAAGCCTGGTATGCTGCAGTCCATGGGGTCACAGAGAGTCGGACATGACTAAACTGAACAGCAACCACCAGCCCCGACTTCTTGTTGGTCGCTGCAGACACCGAGAGAGACGCTGTCCTTCCTTTACATTAACGCCAAAGTTTCTGGCCCTGTGTGGTGTTTGCAAGTTCCTGTTGTCAGGAGGCATCCACACCAGACTGGGACCGGCTGGAATCAAGGACCAGCTTCTGTCCTCCTGGCTTGCTAGTCCCAGCCGCCTTCCTCATGCTCAGCATTGCTCTCACCAAAGTCTCTGGACGGAGGGAACACTGTGTCCTAGAGTGGCAGAAGGGAAACTGCCTAGAAAGCCAAGCATCACATAAACAGCATTTAAAACTCAGGAGCTGTTACTTTAATTACGGCAGGTGCTGCTTTATCACCACGGTGTTTCTCACACATTCGTCAGCAACGTGGTGATAAATCCATCCCTGGAAGCCAGAAGCTACCACCACCACCGCCGCCAGGCTCCATCCTCTCCTCCTGGCTTGCAACTGCAGACACCTCCAGAGTCCAACAGGCTGGGACTGAGCTTGAGAATCAGGCTGATGCCCCAGTGTTAGAGAAAAGGTCAGAGAGGAGAATATTTATAAGGGTCAGGTTTGCAGGCTGATGGTAACTGGCATATTGGTGTGTTGGGCTGTTTTTCAGATACTGACTATTAACACTTCTGACATTAATGATAGCAATCAATCGCCGTACTACATGTGGATGGACCTAAAGATGATCATATTAAGTCAGACAAAGGCACGTACCATATAATATCACTCATATTTTAAATGATACAAATGAACTTCTTTAGAAGGGCCAGGTGGCGCTACTGGTAAAGAACCTGCCTGCCAATGTAGGAGACGTAAAAGTCCAGCGTTCGATCCCCGGATTGGGAAGATCCCCTGGAAGAGGAAATGGCACCCCCCTCCAGTGTTTTTACCTGGAAAATTCCATGGACAGAGCAGCCTGGAAGGCTACAGTCCATGGGATTGCAAAGAGTCGAACAGGACTGAGCATGGCACACACACATGCATTTACAAAAGAGAAACAGACTCACAGAATTCAAAACTAAACTTATGGTCACCAAAGGGGAAATGTGACGAGGAGGGATAAGCCAGTCTGGGACTAACACACACTCTACTATATATCAGATAGATAACCAAGAAAGACCTACTGCATAGTACATGGAACTCTACTCAGTATTCTGTAATAACCTCTATTCGAAAATAACTGAAAATCAGTAGATGTGTGTATTTGGAGAAGGAAATGGCAACCTAGTCCGGTGTTCTTGCCTGGAGAATCCCAGGGACCGGGGAGCCTGGTGGGCTGCCGTCTCTGGGGTTGCACAGAGTCGGACACGACTGAAGTGACTTAGCAGCAGCAGCAGCAGCAGATATGTGTATATGCATAACTGAATCACTTTGCTATATACCTGAAACTAACACAACATTGTAAATGAACTCTATTCCAACACAGTTTTTTAAAAAAGGAAATGATGAAAGTAATGGGTGATGATATATTATCCATTCACCAGTTTAGGTATGGAGACATTATGGGTTTGTTTCCTTTGATTATATAATAAATTCTTAATTTGTGAATAAATAAATAAAACATAGAGACTCCCCTGGCTCTCCAGTGGTTAGGAATTTGTGCTTTCCACTGGGTCTAGATGCCCAGTGTGCGGATTTCATTCCTGGTTTGGGAGCTAAGATCCCACAAGCCACGTGATGGTGCAGTCAAAAAAGAAAAAAAAATATATGTAATAACGACATATTTTAGCAGTTGTTATTTACTAAATACTCTGTGCCCTCCTAGTACACCGGTCCTCAGTGTTTAGTCTTCAGCAACCACTCACGAGGGTACAGGTGACTGTAATTTTCTGTTGCAGAAACTGAGGCTAAGCCTTCCACCCAAGGTCACAGTCAAGGGGCAGACCCAGGGTTCCAACTCTCCCCCTGTGCCCCCTACTGTGGTTGACAGCTGTTCCCTGTCAAGTTCCTTGGAGCAGCACCTACCCTTCCAGGGATCCTGGCATACACAGCTGGTGGCACCAGTTAGAGAGACACTGGGAAGCGTGTCAGGAGCAGGGCTCGGACCACGGACATGAGGATGGTGCCAGGAAGGCTCTCACACCCTTGTCATCTTTTTCCAGGTGGGAACGTTGCAGCCAGAAGAGGGGAACTCAGAGACCTCAAGGAAAACCTAGGCCTAGATTCTAATTCTTGAAGGCTGTTATTTCTCGACAGTATTTGAAGAGGATGCACAGAAATTGTATTTGAACTTTTAAAATAGTGACAGCCTCTTCTGACCCACACCTGCTCCTCAGGAAGAGGGCGGTGGCCCTTTGTAATTCATGGTGAAACTTCGATGCCCTCGGGGTGCGGTGAGAAGGCAGGGAGCTTCAGGCCGCCCGCAGGCTGCTCACCCTCAGAAGAGGACCACACTGCTGGCAGGGCCCTAGGACAGCTGTCTACTGCTGGGAAGGAGGGACCTGCACGGAGTTTGCCTCGGTGCAGGATGAAAAAGAACTCAGGAAAAAGGAACGCAGGATTCACATGGCCATCTTCCATCCCTCCTCCCGGCTGAACCTAACTCACCTGCTCTAAGCCCACTTTTTATCTCATTTCCTCTGACACCTCTATTTCATTGTTTGTTTTTTTAAAGTGAAGTATCAATTACCTACAGTAAAATTCACCATTCTCACCGTATATAGTTCTACATTATTTTTTTAGTTCTACATGAACATACATGTCATCACTACTGTAATCAAGTTATGGGGTTTTTTTTCTATCACCTACAAAGTTCCCGCACGCTCCCATGTAGTCAGTTTCTCCCCCAAGGCCAGCCTGTCTTCTGTCGCTATAGTTTTGCCATTTCAAGGATGTTATGTGAATGGAATCACATGGTCTTTAGCTTTTGGGGTCTAGCCTCTTTAATTTAGCAAAAGTATTCCAGGTTCAGTCATGATGGTCTGTGTATCAGAAGTCCCTTATTATTATTATTATTTTTTTTTTTTACTGCTGAGTAGTATTCCATTGTGTGGATGTACCTTACTGTTTAATCTGCTCACCAGCTGAAAGATATTTGGGCTGTTGCCAGCTTGGGGAAGTTATTAAAGAGCTGTTACAGATATTCACAAGTGGATGTGCTTGCTGGGGTACAAGGTAAGGGGATATTAACTTGAACCTCTCTGTATTTCATCTCTCACATCTCTTTAGGTCAGTTGTACAGTACAGAGACTTTCCTTTAGTTCCTTTCTAATCTCCTTTTAACCAACCAAAAATTGTTGATACAGTAGGTATCGGGCATTATGCTAACACTAAAGCTGCAAAGGTAAATGAGATGTTTCTCTAGGATGTGTACATGATCCCAAATTGCTGACTCAGTAGTAGATGCTCGATCGCAGCAAGGAGGTAGAACTGGAATTCACCAGCCAACTCAGGTCATCTTGGGACAGGGTTGGCTATAAGCAACCAAAACATTGATTTCATATAAGAAATAAAACCACAGGAATCATTTCTGGGTCTTCCCAGGTGGCTCAGTGGTAAAGAATCCACTGCCAATCCACTGCCAAAGAATCTCCTGCCAATGCAGGAGACATAGGTCTGATTCCAGGGTTGGGAAGATCCCATAGAGTAGGAAATGGCAACCCTCTCCAGTATTCTTGTCTGAGAAATCCCAGGGACAGAGGAGACTGTTGGGCTATAGTCGCAAAAGAGTCAGATACAACTTAGCTAGTAAACCACCACCAGAAACTTGCAGACACACCCGTAGATTCTGGCTTACGGGCAACCCATCACTTAGATGCATAGCAAGGGGATGTTTTCCCAAACAACACCCTCATCTTCACAATTTCCTTCGTACTTGAAAACATCCAGAGGAAACAATATAAAACAGTGGAAGAACAGAAATATTTTGTACTGACAATTCTAAGTGCACAAGCTTTCCAAAAGGCATTGTATTTCCAATATTTCCAGAATGTAAGGTCCTCCTGTTCAGCCCCTTGATAGCCAGAGTTCCTCTGCAATATGACTGCTCAGCCAATGGCTGCATTTTCCCAGGGATGTCAGCCCACCGTCCTGATGGTCTACTGGTATCAAGCACTGGATCTGGAGTAAGATGTGCTTAATATGCCTGCATGAGTTGTTAGAGCATTTGCTGACATTATCATCATCAATATTATCATTGTTATTATGATTTCACCTATAGACAATCTGGAGCCTAGAATTTCCATTTTTGTATTAAGCCAGAATCTGTTAACCTTAGTACTTCATCCATTGATCTTACATTTGGCTTGGGGGGTGGGGCATTCAAAATAAATGGAATTTATATGAGACATTTCAAAGTCTGTGGAGACAAGTGAAAGTGTTAGTTGCTCAGTCCTGTCCGACTCTTTGAGATCCCATGGTCTGTAGCCCTCCAGGCTCCTCTGTCCATGGGATTCTCCAGGTAAGAATACCGGAGTGGGTTGCCATTGCCTTCTCCAGGGGACCTTCCCAATCCAGAGATCGATCCCAGGTTTCCCGCACTACAGGCAGATTCTTTACCGTCTACCACCAGGGACTCCCTCAGTTCCTTTTGTAACTCTACCTAAGAATCACGAGATGTGTTATCCAGTCTACTCATCATCAAGGCCACTTGGCTACAATTCTGTTTGCCTGAATCCCTAACTGCTTATAATGCTGCAAATGCAGTTTGTTCTGGGTACATTGGTTTATGAATGCTATCTCATATATCAGCTTCTGGGGAAGTTACATTGCCCTAATGTCATGTCATGCTTTCTAGCAACTAACATTCCTAAACATTTTTTTAAAGTTCTGCTACTCACTATTTCTTCTTTGTATTGCTTTGAGATTAGTGTTCCAGTTTTTCAAAACCTAGCCCACTTCCTGAGCTTGTCAAGATCCTTTGAAACTCAGTTCTGTCATGCTATTAACTATCCATCCTAGCTTTGAATTAGGCGAAGGTGTGACCTGTGTGCCTGCTGCTTCTTCGTTTAATGCTGATAGAAATGTCAGTCGGGACAAGGTCAAAGACAACAATGTCCCTTGAGCTGACACTGATCCGTTACTCAGAACATCATGGAGTCCAAATCCATTCACCACTTGGGAACCTCATGAGGACCCCGGGAAATGCCATGCTTACGTGTGAAAAGTGATGTCTACCAAATTCCCCAAGTAGAGTGTTATAAAAAGGAAATGAGATTGAGGTGCTAGTCCTTTGTGGCAGTGAACCAGCGCTTGCTTCTAGTGAGTACAATTTCCTTTCTAAGTGCTCACAGCCTAGGAATACTTTTCTCCTGTAGTCTTTATTATTAAAAGTGGACACCGCATAGCAGCGGATGCTCTGAACATTCAGAATAAATATGGCTCATTTCCTGTTTTCAACAGCCATTAGATGGACCTACGATTCAGGCCTTCAGTGATGTGTGTGTGAATAAAACTACAAGAGAATTTCAGACATTTTCAGGAGCCACGCACCTTTTCAGAACCTGGAGAAAGTGTGGGAGAATCTCACCTGCTTAGCCCTGCTGGTGAGTGTAAGGAGCCCGTGGCCCTGATCTCCGAAGCAGCTATCTGGTCATCTCGGATGGCCCACCCGATGTCTGCCCCTCCTTTTTGCGGGAGGCTGATGCATGATGCCATGCTGGTATTCAACCACGTGTGCATTCTCCTGCACAGCCATACCAGACGCGCAGAGAGAAGAAGCGCCACCTTCTCCAGGGAAGCCGCATGATGGACGTGCTTGAAAGAAGTCACACTTCAGCTCCTAGGCGGGATTCTCAAGGTGTTTTTCCTGAACTAGAAGCCTCAATATCAATGGGAGCTTGTTAAAAATGCAAACTCCTGGGTCTCTTCAACCTACAGAATCCAAAACTCAGGGGTGGGGCCCAGGATTCTGCTTTCTAATAACCCGCCAAGTGATCTGGGAGGAAAAAAAAAAATTGAGAACCACTGTTCTAGCATTTGACATCTAGTCAAGGCAGCCCTGGGAAGGGGGAGCCTGAGGTTGGTAATAACTCTCAAAATTCAGTTCAGCAAACATGTCTGGCTTGGCTCTTCCAGGTAACATGCCAGGTGCAGAGGTGAGGTGGAAGGTGAATAATGCATAAGGCACAGCCCCTTTCCTTAAGCTGCTAACAATGTCCACAGGAGCAACAGTGGAAACAATAACATGTAAAGTATCCAAAAAAATTTATAAGGTATTAAAGGAGAAAGTGAATCAGCCAGATTGAGGAGGAGAGGATGAGAGGGAAGGTTCTTGGTGGTTGATTCACGGAGGGAATGGCTTTTGAGATGTGCCTGGAAGGAGGGCTGGGGCTCTGGTCAGCAGAGCTTGGGGAAGGAACTCCCCAGGGATGTCGAGACAGGCTTTCCTTCTGCGTTTCCACAAATACATCTCCCATGGGCCTTCATCAAATTATGCAAATCTAGATGTCTTCGCCTGTCCTCCAGGAAGGCTCTCGCAAGACCCTGGCTGACCTTGATGCAGCCAACCTTGACTCCTCTCCCTGGTTCCCGGCTGGCTCCCCTTGCCAGCTGCGCTGAGTACAGCTGATCCATCCCTGGTGGGACCTTCCCAGTCCAAGGTGTTCTTTGCATGTATGCGTGCTCTGCAACTCAGTCGTGTCTGACTCTTTGCGACCCCATGGACTGTAGCCCACCAGGATCCTCTGTCCTTGGGGTTCTCCAGGCAAGAATACTGGAGTGTGCTCTGGTTCCAAGTTAACATTACGCATAATATTGAGGTTTGCTTTTGAGCTCTGCTTTCCATTCTCATCAGTTCTGTTTCCCTTGGATCTGAACTTGACCTCTGACTTCTCTAGCTGTCTACTCTGCCCCCTAACCCCCAGGCAAGGAGACCTATTGGCTCCCAACCTTAGCTATTCGAGTCACTGGTCTTTGGCTTGCCCTAAGGGGACAGGGAGGGAGGGAAATCCTGACCAGCTTCAAAGTGGAGAAGTTGTGCCACGTTGAGGAGTTTGAGATCTGTTTAGACAGCCCACACCTCTCCCAGACCAGGTATAGCCACCAGCACGGAGCTGTGTCGTGTCCATGCCTGGCCGATTAAGCCCACTCTTCCCTTCCAGCTCCTCTTCCAGCCCTGGACTCAGGCCTCCATTTGAGCCTGAACTTAAGCTGAATTCTATCTGACACTCAGCAACACTGCTAGGCCCAGGTTCCCAGGATTTGGGAGACCCTGCCTCCATTCTTCTCAGCTGCCTTTCCTAACTCAGTGGCCTGTTTCCTCCCTGGGAACAGTTCCTTCAACCAGTTTCTAGGCCCTGCCTTACCCGTGGTCTACTCCTTCAGAGTAAGACTCTCAATAAGGCTTCAGCTCCAAGATAGAGGCTAACTCAAGGTCTGAGTCTGGTGGTGGGAACTCCCCATGCAGCTTGAGAACAGGGACACCTGGAGTGGGGCGGCGGGGGGTGGGGGTGGGGGCGTGCAGGGCTTTAGATGATGCACAGCCTCTGCGGTGGACCACCTTGGCCTTGGCCTCCCCTGTAGCACTGCCCTGTCTCCGAGCTATGACCAAGCCTCCCACTCACCAGCCTCCTGCAGCTGCCGCCTCAAGCTTGCAGGTCAATGGCTGAGCCGCCCACTGACAGCACCTGACGCCTTCATTGGCTCAGCTGCTGCCAAGCAGAGATTTTGTGTCTCACTGAGCTCTGAAATGGAACTATCATGCTTGCATTGATAAGCACACATCCAAAACCTGGAAATGTATGGTCTACAAGGGTATACACAACCATGCTTCCTGTTTGGGGAAGACAGCCTGATTAAAAATATTAAAGATTGTGATATCTTCCCCCTTGCTGGTGCCCCCCATGTCACCTCTGTGTTTATCTTCTGCTGGAGGCACATTTCAGAGCTTGAGGATGACAGTTTCATTTAAAATTATTTAAACTATGCAAAATACGGGATCTGTATACAGGTGATTTTTCTTCTCTTTGTGGCCCCGGCTTATTACCAAATCAGGATGTGGAGGCTCACTGCCGATGTCATTAATTTCTAAGTCTTTGGCCTGTTCCTCCCTGCTTCCCACCCCCTTTCCCCCACCACTCCATGCTTCCATGCTGCCCGTGGAGATGACTTCCTAAAATTTATAGCACTTGCAACCAGCGTGCTTCCTTGGATGGATATAAGCACTCTGCCTCTCCACCTCCCCTGCCTCCAAGTCCCCAGCTCCAGCTCCAACTCAGAGAGGAAGCACGAAACAGGAGCATGTCTTGGCCTGCAGTCCAGCCAAAGAGAGGAATGGAGAATTAGGAGACATTACTAGGAATACCCGTCTCCTCATCGGGCGGATATTTGGAGCAAAGGCTGGGCACGCATTAGAGGTGGCAGATGGCTTATGTTTTCAACATGGACTGACTGGGTGGCCAGGGTTGTGAAATGTCAGGCACTTCATTTCACTCTAGCATGCATGTACTCTATACCAACATACAGCCCAGCAATGCACAAAATTGGGTCTTCTGTGAGACTGTGGGCTTGATCATTCCTAGAGCAGCTCCTTTCCTTTGGTTTGCTTGTTTAGTTTTTGGAATAAAACTACTCTTTCTTTTCCTTGTACTTGTCTCTCCTTCTCTCTGTCTCTTTCTACCACCAGAAAAGCAGTTTGTGAAACAGGAGGGAAGGGGGCAAAGCACAACCTTTAAAAGAATGACATGTCCATAGGGCAGGACAAAAACTGGTTAGAACAAACTAGGTCAGAGAGGGTGGAAGATTCGACTTCCAGTAGACCCTGAGCCACATCATACACACGGTGTAACACATCAGCTAACCGACACAACCGCCAGTGCCATGATAGTTCCCAGGCCAACCCTGAAAGGCCAGACAGTGGGCAGTGGCCCAATTCCTGGAAATCCCTGCCGCTTCCCCAAAATAGCTGGAATAATCCTCTCACTCATTAGCCTGTGAAATTACCTGGCCCATAAAAATTAACCATGCCATATTTCAGGGCTCTCTCACCTGAGATGACCCACACTCTGACTGTGAAGTGTGTTTCTAAATAAACGTACTTCTTGCCTATCACTTTGTCTCTCAGTGAATGCTTTCTGCAACAAGACATCAAGAACCTCTAATTCACCAGGAACAATTCTATTGTTCATACAGAAAACCCACTCCCTGCATTGCAATGGGATTACTGACTGTCTCTCAAGCCTTCTGGAAAGAGAATTATTTCTGATCACTCATCAGTATTAATTATAATTGCACAGAGGTCTCCTCTCTTTGATAGCATGTATTGGGAAGCTGCAGAGGTCAGAGTATCTACAGAAGGCAATTTCTCCCTTTTCTGCTTCCCATTTTTCCCAAACTAGGTCTGCTTCCCATATGCACCTCTGAGAGGAATACCCCCACCAGGAATCCTGGGTTTCTGTCCGACCAGTTATCCTGAGACGATGTTGTGGGCGAGAAAGGAGGTTCAGAGATTCAGGAAGCATGTATGTCTTCAAAATATGTCTACTTTTAGAACAGGCAGGTCCTCTGAGAAATAAGGTGGAAATCCGGTCCTGGGAGACCTGGTCTCAGAGCCAAAGGAAACCTGAGTCCTGTGGGCTTTGTCCCTCAGGACACTGACAACTGCGCCATCCCTAGAGGGAGCTGACTGCACAAGCAGTTACGAGTATCGCTTTTCCTAAGGGGGCTCTGGATAAAGATGCAACCCCAGCTCCGTCTGTGCTGACAGAGAAGGAGGTGGACCACTCAGAAGCTCAGAGGCACGGGGCTCACCCTGAGGACCATAACTCGCCAGATCTTGGGAAAGCCAAGAGGCCCCTCGGGGCTGCACAGGGATGAAAAGGAATGTCTCTGTTAATCACAGCTTTCCTCTTGGAGCAGCTGCTACACAGAAGATGGGTTCATTTGTCATCACTTGCCTTTACAAGATTGAATAAAAGGCCCTGTTCAACCCTTTTTACAAATGAGAACACACGTCACCTGCTTCAGGAAGCATCCTGCCAGCTCGTTTAAATCCAGCACTCCTTTAAGTAAGTGGCCCTCTGCCGAGGATCTAGGCTCCAGGAGTCTTGCGACTGAAAAAGGAGGATGCCTTCAGAGGGGGCTCCCACCTGAGACCACCATGGACAGTGGGCTGAGCCAAGTGTGCCTGGGCTACAGGCTTCCACTGCCTGGAAAACCTGGGAGGGATGGAGGTGCCGTGGCCAGGAGGAAGCCCTGAGCCACGCAGCAAAGCAAAGGATGGGAGACGGGGCCATGGCCCTGCAAGAACTTCCATTTCTCAGCCCATGAAGTGCAGAAAACTCCAAACAATGAAAAGATACTCAAGGTGATAAAGTAGCATCCAGCCAGCCCAGCATGGCACCCGCTCCTCCATCCCTTCCAAAGGAGCTCTACCCCAGGTTCAAATCCTGGGCCCCGAATTACCTCCAACTACATGAGGAAAGAATGCTGAGACTTGGGAATTAAGGCAACAGCACAGAAGCCCAGTCAAGTGGTTGTTTAGGCCTTGCTGGCAGCAGCTCTGCGATGCCCAGGCTCCTGGCCTTTCTCGAACACATGCGACACACCCCTCCCTGCCCACCCTCATGCACGTGGGAGCCTGAAGAGGCCCTGCTCACAATGCCTACGTGACCCTGATCCCTACCCTCCTCTGTGCTGCTGCCTGTCTCTCTCCCATCTGCCACGCACACTGCTGTCACAACCAGCCTAACAACCAGGGACCCTGCGGTCCACACCAATGATGCTCTGCACTAGCCCCGGGGTCAGTCTCACCTCCGGCCCCAGTCCGTCTTAATGTGGCCTGCCCTCCCCAAGTGTGTGGATTTTTACATTCCTTCCCCCAAGACACTTTCCGTCCCAGTCACATCTGTCTCTACAAACTTTCAGACGCACGTGCCATTTCCGGATCTGCACATGTGGCCCGACTCACCTTCCTCCACCCACACGCAGTCCTGTGGGGCCAGTCCTTCTAGCTTGAACCCACAGCCGTGCTCCTTGGCAGAGCCCACAGTGGTGTCTCCCTTCACTTGCTCCTTGTACATTATGTTTGCCCTGCATAATTAGCACCTGGTGTTCCACGGTTGTCTTCTCTAATTATCTGTACCAAGTAACAGTGGTCCTTAAAAATATTTAAAGAAATACTCATCTACAAATCCTGCCTTGTGCATCTGCTTGGCTTCCTTATCTAGACTGAAAATCCATGCCTTTATACTGTGTGTGTGTGTGTGTGTGTGTGTGTGTGTGTGTATCTCCCACAGGCTCACTGGATAGTAGGCATATTGTTGGCAATCAGTAATTGCTTATAATAAAATGTCTGTCAATTATTTACTTATTTTTTTCTCTACGTAGACACCTTCCCCACTAATTCTGCAGATAGAGGAAATGGACTCTATTGAGTTCAATTTATCCAGGACAAGTTTGAATGATTTTTTTTTAAATGGTAGAGACAGGCTGACTTCTGGTACAACGACCACGTGAAGTGGGCAGGACCCATTGAAGGGAGTTGTTGGGCTCCAGGGGGGTCCTCCTTGTGCCGCTACATCTCCTCTGCACCCCTAAATGCTGGAGCAAAGCATTCATTCATTCAACAAACAGTCCTGAGGGATCTACTACAAAGGTTCTCAGCCCTAAAGGAATGTTTGAAATTTTAACTAAAATATATCAGGACCCCATATTCTGAAGATTTTGATTTAATTCTTTGAAGGTAATGTCCAAGCACCAGGGCTTCTCTGGTGACTCAGTGGTAAAGAATCCACCTGCTGATTCAGAAGACATAGGTTCGATTCCTGAGTTGGGAAAATCCGCTGGAGGAGGAAATGGCTACCCTCTCCAGTATTCTTGCCTGGAGAATCCCATGGACAGAAGAGCCTGGTGGGCTGCCATCCATAGGGTCCCAAAGGGTTGGACACAATTTAACAACAACAACAGAGGTCCAAGTGAAGTGAAGTTGCTCAGTTGTGTCCAGCTCTTTGTAACCCCATTGCTAAGTCACTTCAGTCGTGTCCGACTCTGTGCGACCCCATAGATGGCAGCCCACCAGGCTCCCCTGTCCCTGGGATTCTCCAGGCAAGAACACTGGAGTGGGTTGCCATTTCCTTCTCCAATGCATGAAAATGAAAAGTCAAAGTGAAGTCGCTCAGTCGTATCCAACCCTCAGCGACCCCATGGACTACAGCCTACCAGGCTCCTCTGTCCATGGGATTTTCCAGGCAGGAGTACTGGAGTAGGGTGCCATTGCCTTCTCTTGTAACCCCATGGATGGTAGCTTATCAGGCTCCTCCATCCATGGGATTTCCCAGGCTGGAATACTGGAGTGGGTTGCCATTTTCTTTCCCAGGGGAATCTTCCTGACCCGGGGATTGGACCCGGGTCTCCCACACTACAGGCAGACTCTTTACCATCTGAGCCACCAGGGAAGCCCAAGTACAAGTACAGATATTTTAAAAGATCTCTGAGTGATTCTAAGTCATAATTTCTATTAAGAATCATTGTGGGGGGGGGAACCCTCCGAAAGAAAAAAGACCAGTTACAGCACAGGCCTTGAGAAGGGCATGGTCCAGTGAGAAAGGTGGGTGAGGAGGGCTGACCTCATGATGAATGCTGTAAGGCCACACAGGATGTGTTATGGAAGGAGGGAGGCCACCTTCTGGTTAAGGGTCCAGGGAAGGCTTTCTGGGGGGGAAACAAAACCTGACTTAACAGCTAACAGAGTAGGAACCAATCAAATGTATACAGGAGGGCCCTAGATGATGCATCTCAGAGCAAGGACAGAGGCAGCTGCTGACTCCATGGGCAGCGGCAATGACCCTGGGTTCTGGCCAGTAGAGCTCAGGGTGGCCATGTACCACTCTTAGGTCTGCCCGGGGGACCCCAGTGTGAGTCCCTGCCCCACAATGGCAACCTTGGTTTTCTTCCCCATTTCCTGGATGAACCCAGAGGAAACTGAGGATGGAGAGAGGAGTCAGCCAAGATGGGATGCAGGGGAAAGTGGTGCCCAGAAGACTGCTCCACATGGGAGTTTAGGTTTGAGAAGCTTTTTGAGGAACAGAGTATATGGTAACAACTTGAAGGATTAGATAAAGCAGCCTACCCTGAGGCCTGCAGGAAAGGAGAGAAGAGGTCTGATCCCCAGATGATCAGATGGAGCAGGGATGCCCTCAGAAGAGGACTGGACCCTTCACAAAACCACCCTGGGCCTCTCAGGCTCTGGGAACTCCGGTTCCAATGCTGCTTTGAGTAAATGCAGGGAAAGCGCCTGGAACCGAATAGGTGCAGTGAGTAGGCAGGGGTGTCCCTCCTGGACTCACCCTGTTTCTGTCTGGCACCCACAGTGAGTGGACAGTGGAGCTCCGTGTGTCCAGACAGACTTACCCAGTCAGTGCACAGGTCTGAGACAAGTTGGGCTTCCAAGCGCTGTCCAGAGCCTTGCACAAAGGACAGGGTTGACCAGCACATCAGAGGCCCCCACTGATTCTGTGCACAGGCACGCGCTCGTGCACACACACACACACATACACACTTGCGAAGGGCCAGCTGGTGGAAATTACCACAAGGACAGAGCGAGAGAGAGTTCATTAGGAGAGGAGACAGGGTTTGCATGAGGAAGATGAGGAGAGAACGAGCTGGACGATGCTGGAATCGGCACCTGGCTGTGTAGGCACCGTGCCCTCTCCTCGCCACACCACTAACCCTCCATAGGCAAGACTGTGCAGAGGAAAGGCTCACCGGAAAGGCAAGCTGACTGCTCAAATTCCCTGCCAGGCTGGGCCACCAGCTTGCTGTGTGCCCTGAGGCATGTCCCTCATTCACCCGGCCTCTGCTGCCCATAGAGTGAGGAAGCTGGACTCCCTGTCTGTTCCTTTGAAACTCAGGCTCCGGTCTGCTGGTCCAGCGAGAGTCCACAAGCGAGCGGCCACACCTGGTCCCCCTCGGGTTCTCCTCTCCGATCCCTCCCATCCTTCCTCTGTGCTAATCTCATGCATGAGTTACCACACGGCAGCTCCATTACCAGCCACGGCGTCCGTGCTGATGAGAAAAAAATAAATGTAAGCACCTAATCTGACTGGGCCGATTTACAGCTCCAAGTCCCCAGAGACTCTCCCGGTTTCCCTTCCCTGGGAGTGACGGGCACAGCTCCTTTGTTTGCCAAATGCTGCTTGTTCACTAAAATTGGCCCCCTTCATCTTGTACCTGTGTGTTGTAGGCCCTACTGCAGCCCCTGGAGGGTCTGAGAGTGTGAACAAGAGCCTTCCCCAAGCAGAGGAGGGCACTCAAGAGAGGCCCCCAGGAAGACCCCCTAAATAATTGTCACCGCCATGCCTCCAGCTCTGCTATGATCTTCTTCAGCTGAGAGTGAAGGCTACTAGCATGCAGTAAGCCTTGTCCTGTGGTCTTTGGAGGTCACCAGCATCACGGGCCTGTTGAGCTCTGATCTTCAGAAGAACACCTAAGGACAAGTATGGTATCATAAGAAATGGACTTGGACAGTGTATAAGAAATGCACTTGGCCTTTGTCCTTGGACCAGGCACAGACCTCTTCCAACCACTGGAACTTTCTGAGTAGAAGGACTGTCTTTCATCATTTCAAGCCTCCTTTATGAAGAAGATGTATATGGTGGCTCAGATGGTAAAGACCCTGCCTGCAATGCGGGAGACATAAGAGATGTGGGTTCAATCCCTGGCTGAGGAAGATCCCCTAGAGATGGGAATGGCAACCCACTCCAGTATTCTTGCATGGAGAATCCCCATGGACAGAGGAGCCTGGCGGGCTACGATTCATGGGGTCAGAGAGAGTTGCAGATGACTGAGCAACTAACACCTTCCTTCACCTGGTTTACATACACATACATATATATCAGTTCAGTTCAGTCGCTCAGTCATGCCCAACTCTTTGGGACCCCATGGACTGCAGCATGCCAGGCTTCCCTGACAATCACCAGCTCCTGGAGTCTGCTCAAACTCATGTCCATCAAGTCGATGATGCCATCCAGACATCTCATCCTCTGTCATCCCCTTCTCCTCCTGCCTTCAATCTTTCCCACCATCAGGGTTTTTTCCAGTGAGTCAGTTCTTCACATCAGGTGGCCAAAGTATTGGAGCTTCAGCTTCAACATCAGTCCTTCCAATGAATATTCAGAGCTGGTTTCCTTTAGGATTGACTGGTTTGGTCTCTTATTTATGTGTATATATAATGGCATAATTCCATTCTTTTTTTTATGGCTGAGTATAGGAATATAGGCAATGGCACCCCACTCCAGTACTCTTGCCTGGAAAATCCCATGGGTGGAGGAGCCTGGTAGGCTGCAGTCCATGGGGTCGCCAAGAGTCGGACATGACTGAGCGACTTCCCTTTCACTTTTCACTTTCATGCATTGGAGAAGGAAATGGCAACCCGCTCCAGTGTTCTTGCCTGGAGAATCCTAGGGATGGGGGAGCCTGGTGGGCTGCCGTCTATGGGGTCACGCAGAATCAGACATGACTGAAGTGACTTAGCAGCAGCAGCAGCATAAGAATATAGGAATATACTCAACCATAAAAAAAGAATGAAATTATGCCATTTGCAGCAACATGGATGGACATAGAGATTTTCATACTAAGTAAAGTCAGAAAGAGAAAGATAAATACTGTATGATACCACTTATATGTGAAATCTAAAATACGACACAAATAAACTTATCTAAGAAACAAAAACAGATTCACAGACAGAGAGAACAGACTTGCGGTTATCAAGAGGCGGTTGGGAGCAGGATGGACTGGAAGTTTTGGATCAGTATATGTAAACTATTACATAGAGAAGAGACAGACAACAAGGTGATACACTATAGCACACGGAACTATATTCAGTATCCTGTGATAAACCATATTGGAAAAAATGTGAAAAAGAAGGTACACATATGTATAACTGAATCACTTTGCTGTAAGCAGAAGTTAACATACTATTGTAGATCAACTGTACTTCAATTTAAAAAAAAAAAAAAGCCCCTTTTAAGCATGCGCTAATGAGATGACTTTAGGTGGTGGCCCTAGAAAGGGCAGATGGGGCTGGTCACCAGAGAGACCAAGTAATTAAAGGGCTGAAATTTGAGCCCCAAACTGCTTAGGCAGTCTAGGTGGGGAAGGGCCCTGCAGAAGCCTTTCCTCTTGAGCAGCTTCCTCATTGGAGACCAGCCTCTTCAGCGCTGAGATCTGCAGTTTGGCAGGAGCTACCAGGACCCCGTTTGTAAACATGAAGCAGGAGGCCTTGCGAGGGGAGCTCCTATTTCACCAGCTGTGGTTACCAGCCAAGCTGTTTGACCCCTGTACTCGAACGGGGCATTCCATGGTCTGAGGAGTCAGGAGGCCCTACTTCTCACGCTCTGTCTCACTTGCTTCACCTCAAAGGGGTGTGAAGTCCAGTGGCCCATGGGGAACCAGGGGAGTGGAAACGCAGACCCAGGACAACAGGCCCACGGCATCCACGTGGGACCCTCTGGCTTCCAGCTTCATCTCAGGCCCCTGCTCTGGAGGCCCACACTCAGATTCGAATCTCAGAAACATCTGTCTCTCCCTCCTTTCCCTTCCCCCATCCAATTACCACATCTAACATGATCCGTCATCACATCTCTGTGGCAGCAAGATTCGGAGAGCAGACGGGGAAATTAATAATAATTGTGGTGTCGGGGCACCGGATGCAATCAGAATTCAGCGTGGAAGCAAATACAAACACAAACAAACCATATTTATCCTCCTGAAAGACTGCTCCATTCTCCCTCCTCCCCAGCCAAGAGCGGGCTGGGCTCAGGCAGGAGATGAATCAGCTCTAACGTGGGGACCAGGCTTCACTTCTCCAGCCCGGCCTGCACCGCCACAGAGCGCGCTCTAATTGAAATGAGAAGAGGGATTTGGGAGCTCTGAAGAGATGCCCAGAATCCGTCAGGGGCCAAATGGGAAGGAAAAAAGAAGGGACGTCTCTTCAGTTCAGTGTAAGCCCATGAACTCTACAGAGATAAAAGGATAAACTGAAGCATCAGCCTAGGGAAATACCAAGAGGAGGAACTGCCAGATAACCTTGGTTTTTCAGGGCCTAAGAAGCATGTGAGGGGGTCTGCAATCCATCATCCCTAAAGCAGGCTCTTCCAGCCCATATACAAGTCCTCAAAGCCCAGAAAATATCATAAATGAGAGACAGTGCACCCACCTGCAAGCACAAACTCAGGATCCATGTCAGGAAGCAGGTGGCCTCGCCATGGATCCTATAAAATGGCAGGGTACTTAAAGCAAAAGCAATTATTTTGGGCTTTGGTGCTCATTACACATTCATATTCATGTCCCGTTACTGCTTCCCTTCCTGACATTATTTTTAGTGAGGCTAATAGTTAAACGCGTGCATTTCTGGCAGCATCTCGGCCCCCAGCCCATCCAGACATGCTGACTGATGCCTGCCAGTCTCATCACACAGAAGGTCTGGAGCAAGGCCGACCTGGTGGACCTTGCCTGACCTTTCCTCTTACCAACAGTGTGACTCGCGGCCAATCTACCTCACCTCTCTGAGTCTGTGTCTTTAGCAGTATTAGCTACCTCACAGATCCTTCTGAAGAATACATGAGAAAATAGACAGCAAGTGTGTAGGAGGGCACTTGGAAGGTGCCAGTGGAGGGAGTGGCAAGCAGCCTGGACAAAGCTGGGTCGTTTCAATTCCAGGTGCAGTGTGCCGTTTCAGAAACCCGGCAAAAAAGACTGCAGGCATATTTAAGGGGCAAGCTGGGAATCACAGCATGTATTACAGAGTGGCCCGGTAGTAACAAGTCTGCCTGCCAGTACAGGAGAGGCGGGTTTGATCCCTGGGTTGGGAAGATTCCCAGAGAAGAAAATGCCAACCTACTCCAATATTCATGCCTGGAGAATTCCATGAACAGAGGAGTCTGGTAGGCTACAATCCATGGAGTCACAAAGAGCTGGACACGACCCAGCACACGTGCACACACACATGTATCACAGAGTGAAGCTTCCTCAAAAGTCTCACTATGTATTGCTTCCACTAAAATTTCACACCCATGGCACCTACTTGCCCTCATATGGCTTTTCCACTGAGGAAGGTTGCTACCACCTCCTGCCTAACAAAGCTCAAGATCCTGGAAGCTGAAGCTTTCTCCTGCACACAGTGACTCCTGGGAAGCCGCTGGGTCCCACTAGGACTGCTGTTCTTCTCGGGAGCAGCACAGCTACACTTTTGACCAATGATACTCCCTTGCCACACAGCTAATAGATGCAAATAGCCAGCATCCCTGGGCCACATGGCAGGTGTTGAGCAGTGGGTAGGCATTTATAATGTGCATTAAAAGTCCAGGCAGTTGCTCCTGTGCATGTAAATGTCACAGCTTTTCTCTTCCCCATTTCCTGATATTCTGATCCAGCCCCAAGTCAGGACTGCTTTCAGAGCACGTGGATTTAAAACAAAGTGATCTGCAGTTGTTTGAAGGGTCCTAAGGAGAGGCTCGCAAATCCACATAGCCCAGGAAACCATGCTTTCCCCAAACTTCCACCTCCACAGCCTAGATTTCGTGAATGGACTCGCAGGTGCTGGGGACTGGCTGGAAGGACTGGGCCAGATGGCCAGTGGCACCATCAGGGGCTCTGCTATAAATAAACCAGTTTTCCAAGACCAGAACACTGCTGTCTGTATCCCTGTTGCTGGCTCTGGGCTGATCTTTTAAAGTTGGCTATTGTTGAATTTGAATCTGCCACATGTGTTTCGGTAGTGTTAGACTTGGTCATGAAGCTTCACAGCCAGCTTTCAGGTTAGGCACCTGTAACCCCTGAGACCTACTTGAATGACAGCGTGCTTCCCAAGGATCTTCCGGGTAACAGGGAAGATGGAGCCCCGAAGCATGCTGAGCACCTCCAGTCCATCACCCAGACCTGCACACTGTGTTTACCTCTGTGTCACGTGTAGGCAACACTGACTTCATCCCAAACCCTGAAGCAGAGACACCTTTAGGGCTCAAAGGAGGTTCTGAAACCCAGTACGATGGGGGAGCCTAGAGAAATGCACTTCATTCCCTATGTCTGCGTCTCCACTTCTTCTCTGTAAATAGCTTCATCACTACTATTTTCCTAGAGTTCATATATATGTGTTGATACATTACATTTGTTTTTCTCTTTCTGACTTACTTCACTTTGCATAACAGGCTCTAGGTACATCAGCCTCACAAGAATTGAAAATTGAGAGATTAGTATTGACATATATGCATGCTTCAGTCATGTCCGACCGACTCCTTGCGACCTTTTGGACTGTAGCCTGGCAAGCTCCTCTGTCCACGGGATTCTCCACGTAAGAATATTGGAGTGGATTGCTATGCCCTCCTCCAAGGAATCTTCCTGACCCAGAGATCGAACCCACATCTCTCATGTCTCCTGCATTGGCAGGCAGATTCTTTACCACTTGGGCCCCCTGGGAAGCCCGTATATGCACTACCACGAGTAAAAGAGATAACTAGCAGGAAGCTGCTGTAAAACCAGCAGGGAGCTCAGCCCAGTCCTCTGTGATGATCTAGAGGGGTGGGATGGAGGGAGAAGGGAGGCTCATGGGGGAGGGGATATATATGCATATACATATATATATATACACAAACATATATACATGCTCAGTTGCTCAGTTGTGTCTGACTTTTTGCGATCCCTTGGACTATAGATAATAATACTTATATATATGTATATATAATTATGACTGATTCACATTGATATATGGCAGAGACCACCACAACATTGTAAAGCAAAGCAGTTATCCTCCAATTAAAGAAAAGAAGAAGTCGCTTCAAATGGCTCCAGAGGCTCTGGATTTTAAAAGTGGAGGAGAGGAAGGCAAATAAATGCAGAATCTCATGCCTGATGTGATGGCTGGGCAAGTCCTTTTCTATGACCAATACTTGTTTTGTATTGTTTTTAATGTGCTAACTAGTTCTGTTTGGCATTTCCGCTGAGGATCAAAGAAGAAGGAAGTGATAGAGTCCGAGTCCAGAACTCTGAGTGCGCTTGTTCAGAAGTTCTAAAAGAGAAAAAAAAAGTAAAATTTGGAAGGAGAACAGCTGAGAAGGGTGAATAGAGACAAAGCAAAGGCTGCTTCTCAGCAGAGCTCCTGACAGCTCGGGAGTGTGGGGAAAGCATTATGAGGCTGAGATAGACCAGGAAATTCTGTTGGAAGGCAAGCTCTGCTTGAGCACAGAAATTCTAATAGGCTTTCCCCCTGCCAATCTTGGGGCCTCCCAGGTAACACTAGAGGTAAAGACTCTGCCTGCCAGTGCAGGAGATGTGGGTTCGACCCCTGGGTCAGGAAGATCTCCTGGAGGAGGGCATAGCAACCCACTTCAGTGTTCTTGCCTGGAGAATCCCCATGGACAGAGGAGCCTGGCAGGCTACAGTCCATGGGGTGGCAGAGTTGGACACGACTGAGCACTGCCCATCTTGAGGGGTGCACGTGAAGGCTGAGGACCCTCTTCAGGGTGAGGTGCCCTTCCCTCGCCAGGCATGAGGGACCTTACACTGAGTTTCTGATGACTCAGAATTACTGTCAAAATGAGCAAGAAATATCTGTAAAATGTATTGGCAAAGTTTTATCTCACAGTACAGGTCATTCTAACATAGGGGTCTTTCTCTATAAATAGCCAGATAATATTTCAGGCTTTGGACCATAAAGTCCTTGTCACAATTATTCAGATCCGCCGTTATCAGGGACAAGCAGCCATGGGCAATATGACAGCAAATAAGCATGACTATATTCCATCCAATAAAACTTGATTTACTAAAGTGGTGCGGGGAGGGGTGTGGGGGTGGGGACTGGATTTGACCCATGGGCCTTAGTTTGCCAACCCCTGGTCTCTGCTGCTGCTGCTGCTAAGACACGTCAATCGTGTCCAACTCTGTGTGACCCCATAGACAGCAGCCCACCAGGCTCCCCTGTCCCTGGGATTCTCCAGGCAAGAACACTGGAGTAGGTCCCCTGGTCTCTAGAGCTAGACAAAAAATTGGCTCATGGTAATTTGTATGGTGTCCTCTCAGAGCAAAGAAAGTTAGATGTTATATACATAAATCTCATCTTGCAGGAGTTAATGCTGACTTGGAAAAATGGGGAAGTCAATTGTTCCTGTCACTCACATCCTTGCACCCCTCCTCAAGTTCTTCCATCTCTAGCCAACTCCTGCAATCTGGGGCTGATGATGCCATCCTATGCCAGACCTCAAATATCAGCTCCTCTGTGTGCCCCATGAGGACACAGCCCAACTTCCTCCACCCTGAAGAGACCAAGTCTGGCGATGTTGCCCCAGGCTTGAGATCTCCCACTCGGCTCCTCAATTGTATGTACTTTTTTTTTTTTTCCTCATTCATTCACTTTGGTGAAGCTTTATGCTTCCCAAGGTGCCCACGGAGACCTGAATGAACCTCAACATCTGACTGAGCTCTTGTGGCAGTGAGTGCTAATGGTTCAGTGCTGGAACCTGCAAACCACTCGAGAAATCCCCTCAAGGCAATATACCAAGATACACACAATATAGGGCAGTGTGCCAAGATAAACATAATAGTACTAAGAAAACAAATAATATAAATGTATTATAAAATATAAAAGAGGTAAATACATGCAGCTTTCAGAAACATACATTTTTTTTACTTTGGAGGAAAGTTAAATACAACCAATTTAAAACATCTGTGAAAATATGGCTATGAAATGAATGTAATATAAATAGCATGTATTAATAATGAATTTTAATTTTTTAGCTTGCGGCTCACCACTTTGTGCTATGACTTCGGATTCCTAGGGACACACACTAACTCCTCTCTCACTAGGGATGTTGAGTGGAAAAGTTTGAGAAGCACCGTGTCGATTGACAGCCCTTCCTGCTTTTCTAAGAAAATCAAGGGCAGAGGTACTGCCTTATAATTTCTCATCTTCCTTCCCAGAAATACATATAAGTACCCACATCTCCCCTTGTATCTTTGTATCTTCAGTATCTTTATATCTTCCCTTGTATCTTCCATCTTAGCCAATGAGCAACGGTCCTATTTGGACCAGCTCCCTCCACCTGTGTGCTTGACCCCAGTTTCTCCCACTTCCTCCATGCCTTTTGTCCGCTGGTCCATCCACAACCTGTTCTGATACCACCACTTCCCCTCCTCTGTCCTTACTGTAGTCAAAGCATCTACTCTTCTATCATGAAAAGCCATCATTTAGTCATATCTTTAATCATCCAGTCCTTCCTCCTCAATCATTCCTCTCAAAACATAGTCAAAAAACAAAACAAAAAAACAGTCTACAATCTCCTTCTCCACTTGGTACTCAATCCACTGCCATCTGGTTTTTATTCCTGTTTTGCTGAAGCCGCTCTTCGAAAGATCAGTCAGACTTTATCCCAATTGCTAAACCCATAGGACACTTCAAACCGTGTATTATTTGAACTATCTGCAGCATTCAATACTGTTAATCTTTCTCTCCATAAAATGCATTCCCTGTGTTTTTATTGGGCTTCCCAGGTGGCTCAGTGGTAAAGAATCTCCTGACAATGTAGGAGCGGCAGGAGATTTGGGCTCAGTCTCTGGGTTGGGAAAATCCCATGGGGGAGGAAATAGCAACCCACTCCAGTATTCTTGCCTGGCAAGTCACATGGACAGACAGAGGAGTCTGGCAGGCTACAGTCCACAGGGTCACAAAGAGTCAGACATGATTGAGCGACTGAGCGCACACGTACGCACCTGTTTTTATAAAGCCAAGTTGCCCTGGTTTTTCTCATTTTACTTTTACTGTTTCTTCTGTTTCCCATATTGACTCTCTGGTTGTTTTCTTGGTTCCTTCAGACATTAGTGAGCATCAGGGTCTATGTTTCTTTCTCTACACTATCTTCCCGGATGAGCTCAAATATTCTCATAATTTTAATCACCTGTATTAGTAATTTATTTCTATGAAATGCTAAGTTGCTTCAGTCGTGTCTGACTCTGTATGACCCCATGGACTATAGCCCGCCAGGTTCCTCTGTCCATGGGATTTCCCAGGCATGAATAAATTACCCTAAAACTTAGCAACTTAATACCAAGACTTTTTATTATGTTTTTTGTGTGTAGGGAATTAGAAAGAGGCTTAGCTGAGTTCTTCTCACTCAAGATCTCTCATGAGGATGTAGTCAAGCACTTGATGGTTTTAACTAAAGCCACCACTGAGGGGGATGGGGCAGGGTGTGGGGAGTCTTACTCCCAACTCATTCATGTGGCTTTGCTGACCAGCTGGGTCTCTCCAAAGGGCTGCCTCATACCACGGAAGCTGGCCATTGCCAAGGTGAGTGATCTGAGAGGGGCTGATAAAGAGAGCGCAAGGTGGAAGGCACAGTATTTTTTAGAACATAACCTTGGATGTGACATCCCATCACTTTTGCTGTAGTCCACCATTAGAAGTGAGATGAAAAGTCCAGCCCACACCCAACGGGAGAGGCTAGATTATACAGGGAATGAAGATCAGTAGATGGGGATCACTGGACATATCTAGGGGCTGCCTGATACCACCTGTGCAGCAATGTTCCCACGTCTGCATCTCTAGGCCTGGGCATGGCCCTCGAGTTTTAGTCTCATGTACACATTTCTTGCAGGACAGCCCTCCTTAAGCACATGCGTCTCAGCATCTCAGTCCCAATACGTTCCATAGAGAACTTGTATTCTCTTCTAACAATATGACCTATTCTCTCCTATTTCTAAGCCTAGGCATCCTTGCTTAAAATCTGGAAGACAAATTTCATGTCTCACTCTTTTATTCTACCACAATACAATCAATCTTTATTTCCTGAATTTATGTACTACATTTTGGGGGGGGGGGCAGTTTCCTTTCTTTTCAGCCTCTGACCACTTACAAATTTGAGTGGCCCATGCATCTCACCTGGACACCAGACACGCATCTATCTCATGGACCCTGCAGCCTGACCAGCACACCCTCCGTGTTATGTGTTTGATGCTTTTAGGCTGGGAGGACAGGGATGGGCACGGCTAAGGTTTCCAGCAAGTGCTGAAAGCTGTGATGTCCCTGCTGCTGCCGAGGACGATGACGATGACAGTGATGATAATATAGATGAATTACACTGTCTCTGTAATAAAATGCAAAGCTCAGTCTCCATGGTACATGCAAACAAGCTTTATCTATCTGCTGTGACTCTCAGCCCCTGACAGAGACGCCAAAGCACGGGTTCCGACGCCACGTGTCATCATCTCTGTCTGCACCTGGGAGCTCAGTCAAGGCTCAGCTCTCAAAATAAACTCTGTTTTTGAATGAGGAAATCATCACAGGATAATTGGGGCTGCTCAAGTGCCTGGGATGTCATTGCAATTGAACACTATTCTGTAGTTTTCCCCAGAGACCTAAGAAGTGGCACATTTGACCAATCTTCTAATCAATGATGCTATCATTATAGATGTACCCATACACAGACCTCTCTATACATTTTGTCCAGGCTTCCAGTGCTTTCCTGTCTCCTGAAAGGACACCAGCAAGCACTCAGAGGTGAATCAACTAAAGTCATCACCACCAGCCTCTGCAAGGCAGAGAGGGAGTCAAAGCTGGAAAAGCTGAGAGACAGATACCATCACTGGAGCACTGCCAACCCCATGCCCGCCTGTGGTCTCAGTGGACTTCCAGATGCAAAAAGACGGTGGGTGCCTCAGGACAAATTGAGCCGTGGCTCGGTGAGATCATGGATGGTTCCTCATATGAAAATTCATTCATATGATTTCAGAATATAATACCTGACACAGCTACCTTGTGGCTGCCACACTCCTGTTCTAGATAAGGACACAGCAGTAACAGATGGAGGAACAGGGCACTTATCTTGTTAGTTGATGGATTTATCTTCTTTTCCTCCTTCCTACATATTCCATAGTGTTTAGTGAGGGGTGCTTTTTCCCTTGTAGCATTTGGAGGGTGAATTGATTTCTTTTCTCCCTCCTTAATTCAATGAGAATCAAAGCAGAGGATAAATAGCTTGTTGTGCCAGAAAAAAAAAAATTCCAAATAGCAAGAAAATGTCAAACTGCTTTTTCTTCTTTCTGGAGTCGGTATGTTAGTTCTGGGAAGCCTTCCTCCCTGAGCACAAATGGGGATGAGAGTTTTTCCTAGTGAGGATGATGGCACACGCATGGTCCCTGGGCCCTGACTGGGGGCGGCTCCAGCTTATTCTGAGTGTATGGCCAAAGGGAGGTGCACTTCCTGTGGGAAGAGAGGAAAAGCCCTACAGTCGAATAAACCCTTGACATGATTAATTACTGCGGCCTCAAGAAGTCTGTTAGGTTCTGCTTTTTTCCAATACCCATCCAAAATAAAATAAAGGAAAAAAGAAAAAACTATGTTGACAAATTAAACAGGAAGGAAAACATGAGAAGATGAAACATGCTGACTAAACTGCGTAGGACAGAAAGCAGATGAATGGTCATTGATTTAACCAAGTAGGGAAAGCCAAACCCAGAATCCCCAAAACGGCACGAGCAAGCTGACTCAGGCTGCAGGACGAGAAATATTCATGAATTTGGGACACGGTATCTTTGTGGAGGCTGTGGTAACGATGGGGCAAGAAGCAAGGAGATGTTGAAAGTCTCTTTGAGAAGAAGCTATAGTCCATAAATCCTTTCTCAGACCTGAAAACCAGACTTCTATCCTCCAGAAGTGGAAAGAGGCTTCCCACTGGTAAAGAATCCACTTGCAATGCAGGAGATGTGGGTTTGATCCCTGTGTGGGGAAGATCCCCTGAAGGAGGAACTGGCAATCCACTCCAATATTCTTGCCTAGGAAATCCCATAGACAGAGGAGCCTGGCGAGCTACAGTCCATGGGGTCTCAAAGAGCCGGTCACAACTGAGCACACACACACAAGTGGCGGAAAGCTTTTGACCTAAAAGAGCAATTTTCAAAGATGTGGTCCCCAAATCAGGAGCATCAGGGTCACCTGGAAACTTGTCAGAAATGCCAGCTCACAGGCTATGTCCCAGATCTGTGTCAGAAAGGATGTGACAGTTGAGTGGCCTGGGTGTCTTCTCTGAAAAAAATTCTTCCACAAGAAAGGGGCAAAGTGGTGGGTCCCTGAGGATCTCCTAAGGAGTATCTGGCTCCTCACCATTCACTACAAGAAGGCTCCCTAGTCAACGTGCTCCTACACAGACCTTCCAAAGGGTTGCTTAGCGCTTGCTTCTCAAACAAAAGCAAACAAGAGGATGAGAACCTACTGTGCTGCACAAGGAGCTCTGCTCTGTGTGCTCTGGTGACCCAAATGGGACGGAAATCCAAAAGAGAGAGGATACATGCATATCTGTGGCTGATTCACCTTGCTGCAGAAACTAACACAATGCTATAAAGCAACTGTAATCCAATAAAAATTAATGAAAACAAAAAAGTTAACATGTGATCAGAACTGATAAAACTTAAAAAACTCACAAAGGCAAACATACAAGACATTTCAAATGCAAAAATTTAGGCATTACAAAATATCAAATAAAAATGTAAGCATAAAAAACAAGCAAGAGAGAATAAGAATGCTGAAGATGTGTTCCGTTCAGTTCACTTCAGTTCAGTTGCTCAGTCGTGTCCAACTCTTTGCGACCCCATGAATCGCAGCACGCCAGGCCTCCCTGTCCATCACCAGCTCCCAGAGATCATTCAAACTCACATCCATCGAGTCAGTGATGCCATCCAGCCATCTCATCCTTGGTCATCCCCTTCTCCTCCTGCCCCCAATCCCTCCCAGCATCAGAGTCTTTTCCAATGAATCAACTCTTCGCATGAGGTGACCAAAGTTTTGGAGTTTCAGCTTTAGCATCATTCCTTCCAAAAGAACACCCAGGGCTGATCTCCTTTAGAATGGACTGGTTGGATCTCCTTGCAGTCCAAGGGACTCTCAAGAGTCTTCTCCAACACCTTTAGGAATTAAAAATGCTACTGTTGAAGCAATAATTTAAGGACTACTAATCTTAACTAAAAGATGATAAAGTGGAGGAAATCTTCCAAAAAGTAGAAAAAAGAGATAGAAAATAGAAATGGAGAAAAAGTAAATATATACACACACACACACACACATAATATAGAAGAAGAACTAAAGAGCCTCTTGATGAAAGTGAAAGGGAGAGTGAAAAAAAAATCACTGCAGATGGTGACTGCAGCCATGAAATTAAAAGACACTTGCTCCTTGGAAGAAAAGCTATGACCAAGTTAGACAGCATATTAAAAAGCAGACACGTTAATTTGTCAACAAAGGTCCATCTAGTTAAAGCTATGGTTTTTCCAGTAGTCATGTATGGATGTGTGAGTTGGACTATAAAGAAACCTGAGTGCCAAAGAATTGATGCTTTTGAACTGTGATGTTGGAGAAGACTCTTGAGAGTCCCTTGGACTGCAAGGAGATACAGCCAGTCCATCCTACAGGAAATCAGTCCTGAACATTCATTGGAAGGACTGATGCTGAAGCTGAAACTTTAATACTTTGGCCACCTGATGTGAAGAACTGATTCCTTGGAAAAGACCCTGATTCTTAGAAAGATTGAAGACAGGAGAATGGGATAACAGAGGGTAATATGGTTGGATAGCATCACCAGCTCAATGGATGTGAGTTTGAGCAAGCTCCAGGAGTTGGTGATGGAGAGGGAAGCCTGGTGTGCTGCAGTCCATGGGGCCACAAAGAGTCAGATACGACTAAGTGACTGAACTGAACTGGTATAATATAGACATATATAACGTTAGTCACTCAGTCATGCCCGACTCTTTGTGACCCCATGGACTGCAATCCACCAGGCTCCTCTGTCCATGAGATTTTCCAGGCAAGGATACTGAAGTGGGTTGCCATTTCCTTCTCCTGGGGATCTTCCCAACCCAGGGATCGAACCCGGGTCTCCTGCACAGCAGGCAGATTCTTTACCAACTTAGCTACAAGGGAAACTATGATATATAGATATAGATACACACACACACACTCACACACACACACACACACACACCCCTGCTAAGTCATTTCAGTCATGTCCAAATCTCTGTGATGCTATGGATTGTAGCCCACCAGGCTCCTCTGCCCATGGGATTCTCCAGGCAAGAATATTGGAGTGGGTTACCATTTCCTCCTCCCAGGGATCTTCCCAACCCAGGGATGGAACCCGTGTCTCTTATGTTTCCTGCACTGGGTTTTTTTAGGACTAGTACCACGTGGGAAGCCTATATGTGTGTGTGTTTGTATATGTGTATGTATATATATATCCATTTAATGGAACTTCCAGAAAGAGGAAAAAGAGAGAAAATTAACACGTAAATATGAAAAGATTACTTTCCAAAACTGATTGAAGAGGAATTCACAAAGTACCTAGAAGAGTAAATTAAAGAAAAATCAAAAAGAACCTCTCGTGAAGGCACTGTATGAAGAAATTTCAGAATACCAGGGATAGAGAGTATCCCTAGTTTCTAGGGAAACTATAGATCACATATAAAGAGGTGGGAACCAGAGTGGTACAACATTTCTAAGCAGTCACCCTGGGAGCTACAGGATAATGATGAAATTCTGAGGTAAATTGTTGAGGTGAGATAGCTTTATCTAACCTAACTAACGATCATGAGAAGAAAGATGTGTGATATTTTTCAAACAAGCAAGTTGTCAATGACTTCTTTAGGAAGTAGCTGAAACATGTGTGCCTCTAAAACATGGGAGAAATCAAGAACACAGAAGCCATTGGCCCTAGAAAAATTAACTCTAGCTGAAAAGTGAAAGTGAAAGTGAAGTTGCTCAGTCATGTCCGACTCTTTGTGACCCCGTGAACTGTAGCCTACCAGGCTCCTTCCTCCATGGAATTCTCCAGGCAAGAATACTGGAGTGGGTTGCCATTTCCTTCTCCAGGGGATCTTCCCAACCCAGGGATCAAACCGAGGTCTCCCGCATTGCAGGCAGATGTTTAACCTCTGAGCCACCAGCTGAGGGGACGGATAATTTTAAGCTTAAATATCTGCATGACAGGCTTCCTTGGTGGCTCAGCCAGTAAAGAGTCTGCCTGCAATGAAGGAGACTCCGGTTTAATCCCTGGGTCAGGAAGATCCCGTGGGGAAGGGAATGGCAACCCGCTCCAGTATTCTTGCCTGAAGAATCCCATGGGCAGAGGAGCCTGGCAGGATACGATCCAAGGGGTCACAAAAAGTCAGACACGACTGAGCGACGAACGCTACTACTACTATCTGGATGACAGCCATGAAGTAGGGCTGCAGAGCAGCCAGTTCAAACTGAAGCGGGAACTGTAGAAGGTTCTAGAAGAGATTCTCTGAACCAAGAGGCAACAGCAATAAAACTGCTAGATCACTTCCTTTGTGAAACATACAGTACAGTGGGGAAAATTCTGGAGAAAATAGATATACATGCACAGAAACACAAGCAACTCCCAGAAACATAGGAAGTTGTCTTAATATAAGGAAGTAAATAAATTATAATTTACTTGGTTTGATTTACATTTATTGATAATTTGAACATTGGTTATTGATTTGACCAAATATTTGATATAAACCTATATATTGGGGAAAATGGGAGAAGTATTAATAAATGTGATGAGAAGTGGCATTAGAGTGCTATATCTTCATTTTCTATAGTAAATTGGGGTCTAGACTTTAGGGAATAGCTTTGCAAGCATAGTATTTGGAAATCTCATGGTTGAACCTACAAATCAACAGATGGGAGTTGAGAACAATTGGTTTTAGAGAATAGGACTCTTGGGTGAATAGACTGAGGTCAATTTTTATTTTTTAAGAATTACACTTGTAGCTTCCTTGGTGGCTCAGATGGTAAAGAACCCACCTACTAAAGCAGGAGACAAATTTCAATCCCAGGGTCAGGAGGATCCCCTGGAGAAGGGAATGGCAAACCATTCCAGTATTCTTGCCTGGAGAATCCCATGGACAGAGGAGCCTGGTGGGCTACAGTCCATGGGATTGCAAAGAATCTGACATGACTGAGCGCCTGAACTGACCCCAGTCCTGATTCCACTGTGTTCTATCACGTCACCTATATGACCTTGAATGATTCATGAGTGTCTCTCAATTAGGTGGAATTTATCACTCTGTCTTCTGTTTGTCACTTCCTCAGGAACGTCTTTCTGACACCTTCCAGTACAAAGGGGTTCCTGTCAGTTTCTCTCACAGAAACCTGTTCTGCTGGGCAGTCATCACAATCTTTCTGGGAAGATGGTCTGTTTACTCTGTCTCCCCAACAGAGTATCGAGTCCATAGGAATGGATCTCAGTGTCCACCACGTGACCCCCCAGAGAATGAACGAAGGCGCGAACGTGTCTGCAGCTGAGGAATTGTCCTCCTGCACCGAAAGGGGCAGCTCTCTCCTTGAAGAGGACCAACCACTCCCCACTCCACCATAAAGCACAGAGTTCTCGGTAGTGAGAACACACACCTGTCAAAGTGCAGAGAGAGGGCCAAGGCCTCCCTCCATGCTGCAAAGGTTCTGGATCTCCTGCCCACATTCAACCTTCTGTAAGCTCTCAAATAATAGTCATTAGGGATAAAACCATTTCTTCCTTGAAAATTAGTTTTGAAGATGCCTTTCATTGTTCCTCCTCCTACTACTCAAAACAAGAAAGTTTAGAGGTAGTGGGGGAGTGAGGGGTGGGGGAGGAAGATGAGGTGTGGTGGGAGAGGTGAGAGAGTAGAGGATTGGGGTGGGGAGGTGGGGAAGGCAGAAGAGGGCTCTGCTTCTACATGGAGACCCTGGTGGGGAACAGACCCCTCACCCAGAGGTTGCCAGATCAGGAGACGTGTGTGGGGCTCCAGGCTCCGTATAACTTTGAAAAGGACACCTCTTCATCTGTGAAATGGCCCTAGAGACCAAAACTACCCCACCCAGATCTCAGCAACTGTGTGAATCAAATGAGAAAATGAATAATTACTGGCTTTAGAGGTGGCTAGAAGAGCCAGCTGTGTGCCAGGGGCTGGGGCTAGTCCTAAGCACAACTCTCTGCTGGTCTGGAGCTCCGAATCTATGGGGGCAGGTGGGCAAGCAGATCCTGAACCTGGACTTGCCTTTGCTTAGTCATATCTCTTTACCTCTTCTGCCTGTCAGTCTCTCCCCATCCACCACCACCCCAAACAAGCATGACTATATGGGGGGTGGGGTAGGGAGAGGGTGTCTTGGGCAGGAAGTAAATGTCCAGGGGCTATGCCCCTGCCAGGGCAGCAGCTCTCACAATTGTTTTTATTCAATCTCTAAGTCATGTCCAACTCTTTGCAACCCCATGGACTGCAGCACACCTGGCCTCCCTGTTCCTCATTGTCTCTCGGAGTTTGCCCAAGTTCATGTTCATTGAGTTGGTGATGCCATCCATCCGTCTCGCCCTCTGCCCTGCTGCTGGGAAAGATTGAAGGCAAAAGAAGAGGATGGTAGAGGATGAGATGGCTCTCACAATGCTGAGTGACTATTTCCCCCTTCATCCCCTTTGGTTCCCTCTCCCATCCCTCCATCCACAAAGCCCAGGTGGGAAACCCACATTCCTAGTGAATGAGTTCACACAAAACACTGCCATCCTGGGCAGGGCTGAGGGGCGGCTATAAAAACAGGCACCACCCAGAAACCATAAGAAAGCAGACACAACCCAGTCCTGGGGGCTTCCGCAGGTCTCTGGGACCCTCTGCTCAGAGCTGCTGCAAGTCGAGCCAACATGCAGCCACACAACCTCCCGCATGGCAGCCATGGGCAGGAGGGAGGCTGTTGCGCACCCTGGGGGAAGACACCACCTGGGGTATAGCTACAGGCTCTGGAGACAACTCGCAGGATCCTGCTGGGAGACAGCACTCGGGGAAGCAGATGATCCAGGCTGTAAGGCCCAGAAAGGCCCCTTGCTGCTGGCATAACTGCAGGGAGACTCTCTAATAGAAGCAAATGGGCAAGGTGCGCTGTCGGGGGTGGGGACCGGTCGGCACGGCTCTCGCCGTCTGAGCACCTGCCGAAGGGCAGGACTCTGTCTCTGCTGCAGGAGAACCATCTGGTCCCCAGGAGCGTGATGTGACTTGCAGCATGAACCTGCCATTTCGCTTTTCTGGAGTCAGCGTGGATCCTGGCCCACTGTCACTCTCAAATCCCTCAAGGCTTTCTCTCATTCTCTGGAGCATAGCTCTGCACTGTGCTGTGTGGCCCGGGATAAACCCCTGGATTCTAATCCTTCTTCTGCTGTAAGCTGACCTCGTAACTCCTGGGGAAGCCGGCCTTTATCTGTCTGGGGCTCAGGTGTTTGGTTTCAGCGGGGCTCAGCCAGGACGGGTCCTCACACTATCTCGTAGCACCCCCCTCCCTTGCACACTCAGTATGGATAACTCTCATATTTTAGATTTTAAAGTAATTTCCTCACAAATCCTACACCTTAATCATGGCTGGGGGCCCTTGTGTTTTCGCTTTGCTGGACTTCACTGCAGTGTCAATTAAATAATTCCTGTGGCTGAGTCCCATTTCTCCAAGCATCTGTGAGTGGGTACTTGGGGGTACCGTTGCAGGTTGGGGGCCAGCACAGTGGAAGTTCTCCCCACCATGTGTGTCAATGAATGAACAAATGCCAACACATACCTTCTGAGCAAAACTTAAGAGTATTTCACCCTCAACTGAATTACCAGGAGCACAGCGAACAACACGCTCAAATAAGATTTGCGAAAGAGTGAGAAGGAAACTAACAAATTGCAAGGGCAGGGCCAGGGTAAAAGTAAACCAGGGTGCCTTGGGACATGTCGAAAGAAATAAGGGCTGTCTTCGGAGACTTGGAAGGGTTAATGGCATGAATTCATAATTGCATTATAAACCCCACTGAACACATATATTAGAACAATATTCTATGAGTGAAAACCTGAGTCAGACAGAGACCAGACAGAAATGCATGCTTACGCATGTACTTATATGAGAGTGCCCTGGTCTGATATGTGTTAAAACAGTATGTATGGAAATAGCAGAGTTGTTGATTCAAGTGGCTTTAGCGTTCTCTAGTTTGTTTGTTTTTATTGCAGGCGTCAACATTCTCATGTAAGTTATACAGCCATTTGTTTTTGAGTCACTTTGCCTTTATTATTCATATCTTTTTTCATAATCATCATTATCATCAGCTGCACAGATAATTACTCCAAAAAGTAATGGCATTCAAAATCTAGGCTCATGAATGACTTGCAAATGCTCTCAGGATACTCACTGGATTCTGACAACAGCTTTGTAGAGCAGGAAGCTTTGTCTGCTCACAAATAGGTATCTGAGGCTACCTCTTGCTCATATCGTGAAAGTGAGGTAGAACCTGGGCTCCTCTCCATCTCTCTGTGCGCTTCATGCTCTTTCTGGCGAGGCTGACTCTCCGGCCCTCCTTCCACGCCTGCTTCCTGGTCAGCCTCCTCACCAGCCTGCAGTCCCTTCACCATCAAACACAAAGCATCGCCATCGTCCAGGGGGCAGGTGAGAGTTCCTTGGCAGGACCACATCTGTCTCGAGGACTCACTAATGTCCGAAGCAGAATTTATTCCTATTCCAAACATTCACTCACTGGACCGAGATTTGTTATGGTTCTATTATATGCCAGAAATTGTGCTACAATGTTGAAATGATACAAAGGTAAAAGAGTAATTTCTCCCGGTTCTTTCCTCGAGTCTGGGGGCAGGGGCAGATATGTCACTGCGGTGTGACATGGGCAGGCGGGGTGTGTACTGTGAAATGGAATATCTCCTGCCGTGTCAATAAATAAGAATGTAATAGCCGTTAGCAATTTCGGGCTTCCAAATGCGAATGAGGGCTCCCAAAAGGGAACACAATGCCTTAGATCCAGCAGACGCTGCCACCCCCTCACTCTCCCCACAGTGATTGCTGAGGAGCTGGCGGAGGGGGGCGGGGACGTGAGAAATCAAAAGGACAGGATGCTGGCCCCAGATAGCTGAGATGTATATGAAAAGAATGACCTCAGTAATCCCATACTCTTGCGCCTTTCCATACACAGAATAACACTTAATTCCTTAACTTGATATCTGGTTTTCCTTACTTAATAATAATCTATGATTAGACTGCCTGCCCCCTTGTTGCAAACACAGCCTGACTCCCTCTCCTGCCTCCCTAGAGCAATCTCTCAGGGCTACCTGAGATGACATCTCCTGGACTCAGAGTCCTTAACACCCCTACCAAATAAAAAAACCTTTCTACTTTCAGGTTGTGCCTAATTTTTGAGTCGACAGTACCCTGGGAGGACCCAGGAGTTTTGTCTGGTAGAGAGAGAAGGCTTCCCAAAGAGCCATCATCCAACATAGGTCATATAGAATAAGACATGGACGCCACCAGAAGGGAAAGAGGCCTGACATGTAGCAGACATTTATAGACAAATGAATAAAGAGTAAATACATATGCAGTGCTAGAGGATAATAAAAAGAGATAGTCTGGTGGAAAACTGGCCTAGGTTTGTTGCACACATAGGCCAGGAAAGGTAGATTATGGCCACCTTGTGATGACCCTCATATGCTAAACCAAGAAGTCTGGATTTAAACTGAATAAGGAGGTGGACAGAGACAAGAGTGAAGTCAGAAGTTCTAGCTCAGGGAACTAAGTGAACGATGATCCCATTAGTCCCAACAGTGAGACAAGGAGATTTGAGAAGTTGGTTTTCTCCATATGGAGTTTGAAAGGCCTGAGGGACATTCAGGCACATATGTTTATTTGGCAGCTGGAAATATGGACCTAGAGCAGTGGGGCTTCTGAGGGGTGATTAGGTCATGAGGGTGGAGCCCTGATGAATGGGATTCATGTCCTTAGGAAAGGGCTCCTGAGTGGCCCCTTGGCCCTTCCACCATGTGAAGGCACAGACAGCCACCTATAAACCAGGAGACGAGCTCTCTCCAGACACCAAGTCTGCTGGAACCTCGATCTTGGGTGTCCCAGGTTCCAAAACTGTGAAAAATAAATCTCTGTTGTTTAGAAGCTGCTCGGTCTGTGATATTCTCTATCACAAGCTGAATGGACTAAGGGACTAAGGGGTCTCACTAACAGATAGGTGTTGGCTGTTTTCCTCTTTCCTGTCCTTGGGTCTAAGGTAAACTGACAAGCTGTAACTTGTAAGACATCGTGACTTATTTGCTAGATCTTTTCAGGGCAATTGCCAAAGGAGCCACCTTGTCATTTCAGACCTCCTTTGGTTTGCTTCAGGGAGTAGGAAATAATCTTTCTTACAATTACCAATAGAGTAGAAGAAAATAAATAAAATCCAAGTTGGACAATGTGCCCCCTCAGGAGCTGGCCTCTGGCTCCATCCACCTGCTCCTTTGTTCAAGGTCAAAGCCTTCCTCCTCCTGGGCAAGTCACCCCCTTTATCTCTCCCCTCATCAGTCCCATTGCCCCCTTTCCCCTCCAGCTTTGAAGGTCAAGGGGATAAAGACTGACTGGGGGTAAGATGATAGAGTGACAGCCTCTCTGAAAAGGAAGATGCGAGGAGGCTAAGCACAGCCACCGGAGAAGCAGGTGCCTCTCTCGAGACGTGAAGCCGAGTGGTGCAGACCTGTGAACTCAATTTGCTCCTCTGTTTTAAACTTACGAAAATAAGCCAGGTCATCCTCTGCCTTCTGTAGCCAGGGAAGCTCAGGACTGCAGCCCTCTGCTACCCGCCACCTGCCTGCTAATTCAGTCGTCCAGCGAGGAGCCCTGGTTCTGACAGGTGGGCCTCCTGGCAGCGCAGAGGGTGGGAGGGGGATGCAGAACAGGGTCCCCGGCTTCTGGGCCTCCAGCCAGGCTGATTTCATTTCAGATTAAGAGCTGCTGAAATGCAGCGATCAATAACTCAGCTCTTTTGTTTGCTTGTATTTTCCAAGTCCCCAAAGAGATTAGATCTGATTTCACAGACCTTTAGCAAATTTAATTGTTTTTTATTCACAGTTGCTCAATACAACTCCTTTGAAGCTGGAAGTGGAGAGATCCCCCGCCCCCGCTCTTCCCACCACCCGCTGCCACCTGCGTGCTGGGTCAGTCCACGGTGTAGAGCCAGAGCCCTCAGGTACGCTGAGCTGCAGAGGACCCACCAACCAGATTATAGGTGCCCTCAGTCCCAGGTTCCTTCAAGGCTCCCTGCCACCCTCCCTCTGCCCTCCTCACTCACAGGACCAACGAAGAAACACGTAGACACAAAATCAAGAACTTGCACTCTGCATTACCAGCCTTCATCCCAACACCCAAACTGTGGCCACTAATTGTCTTCAGGAAAGTTGAGAAGGACAAGGTGACCTCTTATCCAAATAGGACCCTCCCGGCTGCAGCACGTACCAGACCCTCCATGACAGCTTCCAAGAGGTGACGCTTGCTGGCAGCAAGGGCCAGGGTGATACCAGCTCCAAACACTGCCCCTCCTGGGACCAGCCTAGACGGGTCCTACTAGGTGACAACCGACTCTCTGCATTTCTCTGGCTTCACCAACACTTGAACATTTCTAAGGCTCTTGCTCAGGAAGGTAACATTTCCAAATAATTTTCTTATTATTTCCAGGAGCTTCCTGAAAGACTCATTACATCATCAAAAGAAAACATTAAAGGCCAGCCTCCCCCAAGACTCTTTGTGTCCACCCATCCTAAGCAGTTACATGAGGATCCTTCTGGGTCCTAATGAGACCCTCCTTCACGCTCACATGAAAAGACCCCATAAAACCAGGCTTGGGCGTCGCAGAAGCAGCCTGGATGTGCTCTTCTCCACAAGGGCACCCAGAAGACCATGCAGAAACGGTGCTCTACTTATAGTGGGAAGCCATGAACTTGGTCCTGTCACTTAACAGGTTGGTTTAGTTAAAGGGGAACTAGAATTCAGCCCCAGGCTCAGCCCTCCTTCCCCACTTAGATTTCTAAGTCTTCTTTATCTCTTTAACCCTCTTCTTTAGAGGGTTTTAAATGTGTTTATTATTCACTTCAATGTTTTGGGCCTTAACATCAAAAGGCTGCTATTGACTGACGGCATGACCTCAGACCATTTGGACGTGGTGGTCTGCAAATCTCAGCAAGGAGTTGTGTCACGCTGTGTGGGCACTATGGCTTTGCTTTCTATCAAAACCCAGCACATACAACCCTTCACTTAAATTATTTCTGATCTACCCCCCTCCCCTGCCCCACCAACCAAAAACCACCACCAACAACAAAAAAATCCAACCAAAAGAAGCAAAACAGAACAGACAACCCCAAAGAGGTAAATGACAAACATCTCCACTTTAAAGATGAGAAAACTGAGTCCCAGAATGGCTCCCCCACAATGTGAAGACGGAGAATGTGGGAGCTTCAGTTCAAGCCTTTTCCTTCTCAGGCTAATGGTCTTCACAACAGAGTGCACTCAAATTTGAGAAGGGAGACAAATGAAGAATCAGTTCAGTTCAGTTCAGTCGTTCAATCGTGTCAACTCTTTGCAACCTCATGAATTGCAGCACACCAGGCCTCCCTGTCCATCACCAACTCCCGGAGTTCACTCAGACATGCATCTATCAAGTCAGCGATGCCATCCAGCCATCTCATCCTCTGTCATCCCCTTCTCCCCCTGCCCCCAATCCCTCCCAGCATCAGAGTCTTTTCCAATGAGACAACTCTTCGCATGAGGTGGCCAAAGTTTAGCATCATTCCTTCCAAAGAAATCCCAGGGCTGATCTCCTTCAGAATGGACTGGTTTGATCTCCTTGCAGTCCAAGGGACTCTCAAGAGTCTTCTCCAACACCACAGTGCAAAAGCATCAATTCTTCGGCGCTCAGCCTTCTTCACAGTCCAGCTCTCACATCCACACATGACCACAGGAAAAACCATAGCCTTGACTAGATGGACCTTAGTCGGCAAAGTAATGTCTCTGCTTTTGAATATGCTATCTAGGTTGGTCATAACTTTCCTTCCAAGGAGTAAGCGTCTTTTAATTTCATGGCTGCAATCACCATCTGCAGTGATTTTGGAGCCCCCCCCCAAAATAAAGTCTGACACTGTTTCCCCTGTTTCCCCATCTATTTCCCATGAAGTGGTGGGACCGGATGCCATGATCTTCGTTTTCTGAATGTTGAGCTTTAAGCCAACTTTTCACTCTCCTCTTTCACTTTCATCAAGAGGCTCTTTAGTTCCTCTTCACTTTCTGCCATAAGGGTGATGTCATCTGCATATCTGAGGTTATTGATATTTCTCCTGGCAATCTTGATTCCAGCTTGTGTTTCTTCCAGTCCAGCGTTTCTCATGATGTACTCTGCATATAAGTTAAATAAGCAAGGTGACAATATACAGCCTTGATGTACTCCTTTTCCTATTTGGAACCAGTCTGTTGTTCCATGTCCAGTTCTAACTGTTGCTTCCTGGCCTGCATACAGATTTCTTAAGAGGCAGGTCAAATGAAGAATAAGAGGATACAAAATAAAACTGAGCTCTAAGTGCTTCCGAGTTAGCACAGTGGTAAAGAGTGGTAAAGGAGCTGAGGAGACCTGGATTTGACTCCTGGGTTGGGAAGATCGTCTGGAGGAGGGAATGGCTACCCACTTCAGTATTCTTGCCTGGAGAATCCCATGGACAGAGGAGCCTGGCTAGCTGCAGTCCAGGGGCATGCAAACAGTTGGACACAACTGAGTGACTGAGCACGCACGCGCATACAGACATTGCAACTGGACTGTAAAAACAGCATACTGGTTCACAGGCCACTTAGATGCTCCAGGAATTTGTCTGTGATGATTGGAGGAAGTTGCATAACTCAGCTTGCCTGCAGGTCTAATGGGTCTAAGTGGCTCATGAATTCCTGAGAAATGGGAAATCCTGGCTGATAACACTTTGCAGTACCAAGAAGGCAGGCAGGCAAGGACCTGCCCCAGGCAGTGTGAGGGACACCACCTCCAGGCAGCCTCCTCCCAGGCCCACATGCAAATAACTTTCAGGACACCAGGAGTCAATTGCTTTCCCATCTGCTATTTTCTGCTATTTTCTCTCTCTTTTTCTTTCTTTTTTTTTTTTTTTAAAGGGGGGGCGGGCAGAAATTTTTTGCACTCTGCATTACTGTTTGATGTAATGGTGCAAAGCATTTTTCATTTATCATCATAATGCCAGTCAAAGAACTCCTGATAATGTAAACACAGGAGGAAAGTCATCAGGGCTTATTGTATGGCAGCTGTAAGCTCTAGGTGTGAAGTGGGAGTCTACGGGTAAGACTTTGTCCCTAACAGCCAGCCAGGTGAACCCTACGTTCAGCCTCTTCCTGGAGGACCTCAAGGAGATGGAAACACCCCACTGGTGAAAGACCAGAGCTGGGAATGCAGAGCCTGGAGGCTGGTTTACTGGAGGAAGTCCAGTTTGCTCCTACAGTTTCCTCCCTAGACAAGACAGGGAAAGCTGATGCAATCTGATCAGCCACGCAGAAGGAACCAGGTACTTTATTACGTGGGGTATCTGGGATTCATCGACTTCCAGGCAGCCTGCCATTTTAGAGGACTGCGAGTTGATACCAGAAGCACCCCTGGTCTCTGAGGAGCCAGTACTGCCACCAATTCTCAGCAACAAGCATCCCTCCCAGGCAGGCACCAAACCCCTTAGGCTTGTACCCTGAACACTGCCCTCATGACGCCTGGTTCTAAGAGAAGTTCAACAACGGTGTGGTCTCACAACAGTGAGCAAAGGATGACCTATACTTATGGAGATTCTACTGGGCAGCGCCTTCAGACATTCTCATAGTGTCAGCTTTATTCTAGCAAATTTCTGAACTTAGGGAATGCAGGCACCAACAGAACTGAATCTTTATCATAAATGTTTTTCTTCTCTAAAGTCACTGCAGTAAAGAAAAAGCATGGAGTATGGGGACAGTGAGAACTGAATTTGAACCCCTGACACCAGTTTAGCAAATAAGACCTTGGGAAACTTGTTTAACATTCCTGAGCCTCAGTTTTCTCATCTGTAAAATGGGGTAATAATTGCTACCTCTTTGAGGTAATGTAAGAGATAAATGAAATGAAGGAAAGCAGCATCTCCCAGGTCAGGATGTGTGGAGGGACCACTTGAGTGTCCTGTTGAAATGCAGATGCTGATTAGGTAGTGGGATGGGCCTGAGTGATTACATCTTTAAAAATCTCCAAGCAAAGAAAACACTGCTGCTCTGGCACTGTGTTTTGTGTAGCAAAGATGTAGTGCTCCTAGGATGATGCCTGGCACTTAATAAATGCTTAGTGAACATAGATCTTGTTATTGATTGCTTGCTGCTTGTAGACAGCTTCATTCACTGTTATAAAATTAGAAGCAAGAACAATAAGAGATATGTTCCCTGACCTTAAGCTGCTGATTTATTCAAGAACTATGTACAATTTAGGAGAAATAAATTACATCTGTGAAATGTATCAAATAAGCAGGTAGATATAAAGCAGAAGAGGAAAGAATAAGATCAGTCGTTTTCAGTGACTTCCTCTGTGTTGCCTCCTTGATTTATACTGAAATATATCCCTTTGACAGGCAGGGGAAAGAAGGAGGTTCTACCCTGAGATTTCCTACTCACCAAAGTGTCTAAAATAGACCATGTTCTAGGTGATCTGGAAGAGCAGGATGGGCCAGCTTACTTGGGCAGATTCTTGCTAACACTGGGGATTCTGAGATTTACCCAAGAAGATTTTTGCAGAGTGGGTTTCAGAAGGACCTCACAGCTTTTGGTTTTCAATTTAATGTGTGCCTGATAGAGAATGAACGGTCTTTTTAAAGCCTCAGGTATTTCATAGCCATTGCTCATCTGATTTCCAAGCACCCAGCTCCAGGGGTAATGTCCTTCAACTTTAAAAGCCAAAGCAAAAAGCTTCTTCCCAAAGTGAAACCAAAAACTGAAGGATACTTGACAAGCCATTCTTTTTCCAGCATTTCAAAGAGGAAAAGCTTTTTATTCCTCTCATTTTTTGAACAATTTAATTCTATCTCCCTATGGAGCAGGCAAGTTATAGAACATCTTGGTATTTGTTTGGCGGGACTCTTCGGAACCAGGTCAAGGGAAGCATGACTGCTGTTTCCCCCATTAGAGACAGACTTTGAGCTCCTACCCTCTAAGGTCAGGAGGCACTTTGTGTGATGGTTGTGTGACTTTACGTTTCATATCCCAACTCTCATGACCACTAGATTTGTAAATCCGAGTGAGGTCATTCATCTTGCCAGCATCTAGTTCCTCCTGGAAGAGGGGACTTTGAAACACTTGTCATATGCGGGATTGCAGGAGGGACTGCTGAAGCTGAAGCTCCAATACTTTGGCCAACTGATGCGAAGAGCTGACTCACTGGAAAAGACCCTGATGCTGGGAAAGACTGAAGGCAGGAGGAGAAGGGAATGACAGAGGATGAGATGGTTGGATGGCATCACCAACTCAATGGACACAAGTTTGAGCAAACTCTGGGAGATAGTGAAGGACGGGCAAGGCTGGCATGCTGCAGTCCATGGGGTTGCAAAGAGTCGGACATGTTAGTGAGTGAACAACAAATTACTATTATCATGTGTATGGGTAGCAGGCTGTAATGAAGAGCTGTGTAAGGTGGTGCTATGACTGAGCTGTGTCTCCCCAAACTTCGTACGCTTAAGTCCAAACTCCCAGCACCTCAAAATACTTAGAACTAGGTTTTCACATGGATAACTAATATAAAATGAAGTCACACACATTGGCCCTAATGCAATCTGGCCAGTGTCCTTATAAGAGGAGGAAATTTGGACAGAGAGATGTCAGAGGTACATACACAGATGAAAGACCACATGAGAACACAGCAAGGGGTGGCTGAATCAAGGCAAGGAGAAAGGTCTCAGGAGAAACCAAATCCACCAACACACTGATCTCAGGTTTCCAGCCTCCAGAATTGTGAGAAAATGAATTTACTTTGTATAACCCACCAGCCCATGGTATTTTGTTGTGGAAGCCTGAGCATGTTAATCCAGATGAACTACTATGCTCTTGCCTCACATTTTGTTTTTGATGCCACATTTTTACATCTTTTATTTTATGTATCCCTTCACTGGGGCTTCCCTGGTAGCTCAGATGGTAAAGAATCTGCCTGAAATGTAGGAGATCCTGGTTTGATCCCTGGGTTGGGAAGATCCCTGGAGAAGGAAATGGCAACCCACTTCAGCATAATACCTAGAGAATTCCATGGGCAGACCAAGGCGGGGGGGGCGTCACAAAGAATTGGACACAACTGAGTGACTAACACACACACCCCTTAACTAACTATTATAATCATAGTTTTATTTATTTATTTACTACTTTTGTCTTTTAACATTTGCAATAGTTTTATAAGTAAGTGATTATTTACTTCCTTTACTATGTACCTACCTTTCTAGTGTGATTGATTCTTTCACATGTGTTCTTATTACTCATCAGTGCCCTTTCTTTTCAGCTTAAAGAAGTCCCTTTAACATTTCTTGTAAGACTGGTCTAGTGGCAATGAACTAACTCCTTTAGCTTTGGCTTCCCTGGAAAACTCTTGAGCTGTCCTTCGACTTTGAAGGATAACTTTGCAGGGTAGAGTATTCTTGGTCAAAAGTTTTTTTTTGTTTGTTTGTTTTCCTAGCACTTTGAGTATCATCACACTACTTCTGGCCTGGAAAGTTTCTGCTACAAAATCTGTGGATAGTCTTATGGGTGTTCCCCTCTATGTAACAAGGTTTTCTCTTGTTGCTTTTATTTTTTAATTTCTTTCTTGTTGCTTTTAAGATTCTCTCTTTAACTTTAGACATTTTAATTACAATGTGTCTTGGTGTGGGTCTCTTCAGGTTCTTATTTAGAACTCTCTGGGCTTCCTAGATCTATTTTCTTCCCCAGGTTAGGGAAATGTTCAGTCATTACTTCAAACAAGATTCTCTCCCTTTTTCTCTCTCTCCTTCTGGGAGCCCTATAATGCAAACCTTGCTCTGTTTTATGTTGTCCCATAAGTCCCTTAAGTTGGCTTCACTTTTTGAAATTTTTTCCCCTTTTTTCAGCTCTGATTGAGTGTGTGCCTTGTCTTTGAGCTGACTGATCTTTCCTTCTGTTTGATCTAGTCCACTGTTGAACCCCTTTAGTGTAATTTTCAGTTCACTTATTATATTTTTCAGCTCTGTCACTTCCATTTGGTACTTTCTTATATTTTCCATCTCTTTGTCATTTGTGTTTATCCATTCTTCATTCCAGCTCAGTGCAAATCTTTATGAAAATTACTTTTAACTCTTTATCAGGTAAATTACTTATCTCCATTTCAATAACTTTTGGTGTTCCTCCCCCTACCCTAAGGTTTTATCTTTTTCTTTCATTTGGAACATATTCCTCTTTTTAATGTTGCTTGAGTCTGTGTGTTGGTTTCTATACAGCAGATGAAACAATCACCTCTCCCAGTCTTGAAGGAATGGCCTCATGTAGGATATGAACCTTGTCCTTAAACCTTGCTCAGCTCAAACCTTTATGCTTGTCCGAGATACTGTATACGGTTAATAGCTCCCAGTAGTTATGGCTGCTGTGTGTGTGATCAGTAATGTCCAGCTCTTTGTGACCCCATGGACTGTAGCTTGCCAGGGTCCTCTGTCCATGGAATTCTCCAGGCAAGATTACTGGCGTGGGTAGTCATTCCCTTCTTTAGGGAATCTCCAGACCCAAGCATTGAAACTGCATCTCCTGCATTGCAGGTAGATTTTTTACTGTCTGATCCACCAGGGAAATCCAGCAGTAATTACAAAAATTGGAACTAGACAGGGGCATGCACTCCTGTCGTGGCGACACAGATTACTGCAGTCTCATGGGACCAAGCATGCAATCTCCTCTGGCCTCCAGATCTAGGTGAATGGAGAGATGTCCCTCATTTTAAATTTGGACTTCATTGGCTGCCTCTGAGTTGAGTCTTGAGGTGGGTGAGTCTGAGCATGTGAAAAATTTAAGAGCCGTTTCTCAGATCACTGGATTCTTGTGGGTCTCAGGACACAAGACCTATTGGTTTTCAAATTAGATGTTTTAGGGGATCATCTCTCAAGCATATGTCTTAAAAGTTGGGGAGCCCATATGGAGTTCAAACCCCTCCCTCCCCAGGGAGAACGTCTGGGTTTTAGTTCCCTCCTGGTTGTGGGATGTTACATCAGATGAGATTTATGGTGAGATTTTGTCCCAGCCTCTCCTCCATGCTTTGCTGTGATTTTCTTCTTGTTTGTTTGATGTGAAGTAACCACACAGCCAGCCTATAATTTTTTGTTTGTTTGTTTGCTTTCAAAGAGAAAAAATTTCCATGTGTAGAAATTTTTAGACAGTAGACTCAGTGTGTCTGTGGTGTGTCCGGGGAAGAAGACGATTTTCAGATTTCCCTACTTTGCTATCTTGAACAGATCTTCCATACCACAGAAATACAAAGGATCATAAAAGACTACCATGGCCAGCTACCCACTAACATACTGGATGACCTAGAATAAATGGATAAATTCCTAGAAATACATAAGACAATCATGATGAATGAGAAAGTCTGAACAAACCAATTACTAATAAAGAGATTGAATTAGTAATCAAAAGCTTCCCAACCAAAAAAGCCGAGGACCAGACAGCTCACTGTCTGCAGATAACATGACATTATATGTTGAAAGTCCTAAAGATTTCACAAAAATTTTAGAAATAATAAACAAATACATAAAGTGGCAGGGTACAAAATCAATACACAAAAATCTATTATTTTTCTATACACTGACAGCAAACTAACAGAATGAGAAATTTTTTAGAAACAATCCCATTTGCAATAGCATCAAAATAAATAAAATAACTAGAAATAAGTTCAACCAAGAGGGGAAAGACATATATATTGAAAACTATAAGACATTTATGAAAGAAGTCAAAGAAGACTAATAAATAGAAAGATATTCCATGCTCATGGTTCAGAAGAATTAATATTGTTAAAATGCCCATAGTATCCAAAGCAACTTTCAGATTTAATGCAATCCTTATCAAAATACCTATGACATTTCTGTAGAACTAATATAAACCTAAAATTTATATGGAATCATGAAATATGCCAAATAGACAAAACTATCTTGAGAAATAAGGAGAAAACTGGAGGCATCATGCTCCCTGATTTCAAGCTATATTACAAAGCTGCAGTAATTAAAATCGTGGCATTGGCATAAAAACAAACAAACAGGTCAATGGAACAGAATAGAATGGGCTAAAATAAAGCCACTCCTAGAAAAAAAAAAAACATAGGCAATAAGCTCCTTGACATGGGTCTTGACAATGATTTTTTTAATCTGACACCCAAAGAAACAGCAGCAAAAGTAAAAATAAACAAGTGGGCCTACATCAAACAAAAATGTTTCCATACAGCAAAAGAAACCATCAATAGAATTAAAAGGTAATCTATTAAATGGGAGAAAATATTTGTGAATCATATATCTGATAAGGGATCAATATCCAAAATATATAAAGAACTCATACAATACAATACCAAACAATTTGATTAAAAAAAAAAGATATAAGATCTGAATAGACATTTTTCCAAAAACATACAGATGATCCACAGGGACATGAAAAGAGGCTCTATGACACTAATCATTAGGCAAATGTAAATGAAAACCACAATGAAACATCATCATATACTTGTCAAAATGGCTATTATAAAAAGACTAGAAATGAAAAGTATTGTTCAGGATGTGGAGAAAAGGGAACCGTCATGCACTAAAGGTGGGAATGTGTAATTGGTGTAGCCACTATGGAAGACAGTATGAAGTTTTCTCAAAAAATTAAAAATAGAACTATCATATGATGTAGCAATTCTACTTCTGTCTATTTATCAGAAGAAAACAAAAACAATTTTAAAAGATATATGTTCCTCAATTTTCATTATAAAAATATTTGCAATAACTAAGATACAGAAACAATCCAATTATCCATCACTGGATGAACTGATAAAGAAGATGTGGTACTATTGCTCAGCTATAGAAAGAATGAATTCCTGCTATTTGTGACAGCATAGATGCACCTCAAAAACATTATACAAAGTGAAATCGACCAAGAAATACAAATACTGTATGACTTCTCTTATACATAAAATTTAAAGACACACAAATATATTCATATTATATTATGTACTAAATATATAAAATACATTTAAATATATTTTACATATTATAAATATAAAGATATATAATATAAATTCATTAGATGCAGAGAGCAGATTGGTGGGGAGGTGAAAGAAATAATTGTTCTTTCTCTTTAGTTTGAATAAATTAAATAATAAAGTGAAAGTCATTCAGTTGTATCTGACTCTTTGAGACCCCATGGACTGTATAGTCCATGGAATTCTCCAGGCCAGAATACTGGAGTGGGTAGCCTTTCCCTTCTCCAGGGGATCTTCCCAATTCAGGGATCAAACCCAGGTCTCCTGCATTGCAGGCAGATTCTTTACCAGCTGAGCCATAAGGGAAACCCAAGAATACTGGAGTGGGTAGCCTATCCCTTCTCCAGCAGATCTGCCCAACCCAGGAATTGAACCAGGGTCTCCTGCATTGCAGAAGGATTCTTTACCAACTGAGCTATCAAGGAAGCCCCTCGTTAGTAATTAAGAAAAGGCAACTTCAAAACCATTTCATACCCAACCTGCAGCAAAACACTGCAGTGTTTCAGTAACATCTGCTCATAAAAATGTGGAAAATTGTGAACTCTATGACAGATGTGTAAAATGGTATGCTCATCTTAGAAAGAAATTTCAAAATGTTTAGTTAAGTTGAAAATAATACACCCATCATCTCAACAGCTTTAAATTATTTAACCTGTAGGAACTCTCCCACATGGACAAGAATGTTAACTGAATCACTATTTGTAGCCAGACCGTTTTAGGTATTCAGAGCACAATGGCAATAACAAACACAAAGATCTCCTCCCTCATAGAGTTTATATTCTAATGAGCCGAATAAATACACCAATATTAATAGAAAGTTATAAAAATGTTGGTTTTTAAAAAAAGGAAAGAAAATCAGATATAAGACTCTAAACAATAGTTTTAGTGAAATTTTTTTCTTCAGGGTTGCTCATGTTGCTGGTAATTTTTCAAGAAGAGAGAACAGAACTCCACGGACAACTGACTTCTTGTTATCAAAGCTGTAGATTTCCTAAATTCAAGCTTAGGTACCTTGTTTGCTTTGCATCCATCTGGGCTGTCGTGTTACCTCCTTGGAACCTAGAGGCGACTTTAAAATTTACAGATGGACTATATCTTTCATCCTCTCTCTTTCAGAATATCACTGGCCTGCTGGCCACAGGTATAGGAAGTTCAGTTCAGTCGCTCAGTCATGTCCGACTCTTTGTGACCCCATGAATCACAGCACGCCAGGCCTCCCTGTCCATCACCAACTCCTGGAGTTCACCCAAACTCATGTCCATTGAGTCGGTGATGCCATCCAGCCATCTCATCTTCTGTCGTCCCCTTCTCCTCCTGCCTCCAATCCCTCCCAGCATCAGAATCTTTTCCAATGAGTCAACTCTTCGCGTGAGGTGGCCAAAATATTGCAGTTTCAGCTTTATCATCATTTTTTCCAAATAACACCCAGGACTGATCTCCTTTAGAATGGACTGGTTGGATCTCCTTGTAGTCCAAGGGACTCTCAGGAGTCTTCTCCAACACCACAGTTCAAAAGCATCAATTCTTTGGTGCTCAGCTTTCTTCACAGTCCAGCTCTCACATCCATACATGACCACTGGAAAAACCATAGCCTTGACTAGACGGACTCTGTTGGCAAAGTAATGTCTCTGCTTTTGAATATGCTATCTAGGTTGGTCATACCTTTCCTTCCAAGGAGTAAGCGTCTTTTAATTTCATGGCTGCAATCACCAGCTACCTCACACTGGAGGCCAGGGGCAGCGGCCGGGAGAAGCAACCCCACGTCCAAGGAGTGGTGGCTGTGCAGGCACAGGAGGGCCTAGAGGAGCTATTCCATGTTCAAGTTCAGGAGGGGCTGCTGTGAGGAGATACCCCTCATCCAAGGTAAGGAGCAGCGGCTGCGCTTTGCTGGAGCAGCGGTGAAGAGATACCGCACATCCAAGGTAAGAGAAACCCAGGTAAGACAGTAGGTGTTGTGAGAGGCATCAGAGGGAAGACGCACAAGCCATAATCACAGAAAACTATTCAATCTAATCACATGGACCACAGCCTTGTCTAACTCAATGAAACTAAGCCATGCCATGTGGGGCCACCCAAGATGGGCAGGTCATGGTGAAGAGGTCTGACAGAATGTGGTCCACTGGAGAAGGGACTGGTAAACCACTTCAGCATTCTTGCCTTGAGAACCCCGTCAACAGTATAGGAAGTTAGAGTTTCCTAAACTGGAGTGTCAGTTCAGAAGGGTCATCGTCAGCACAAGTTCACGGTCAGAAACCTGAGCTGAGTCCAGGGGGACAGGAAGTGCCCAGTGGGCTTGGCCAGCAGAACAGGCAGTATGGTACCTTCCGCAGCCAGACTGGACAGGGCATGGGGATGCAGGTGAGAAACTTTGTGGGGAGGAGACAGACATCCAGGGCGCAGGTGTCTAGATGGAGATTCTGGCAGAAGGGACACAGCAGATCAGAGCTGGGCACACATCAATTTCTGAGACATTTGGTAAGAAATATTCAGCTCCAACTCTGTCAGATGTCATGGTTATCCTTCCAAACAGCCAATCAGAGTCCTAGGGTTTTCTCTGCTCAAGCAAGATAACTGTCAGGACCAAGCAGGACAGTTACACTGAGTAAGCACATTGCATTGTGGCCAAAATATGGGCTTCAGAACTGAACATGAGAACTCTGCAGGTTATCTGATCCACCGATTCTTCAGCAGCTGATGCTCCTGACCACTCCCTGGTCACAGGATGGAAGAACAGCTAGTATCTCCAGAGAGCACTTAAGTCCTTCAGTAATTATGGACGTAAAATGCATTTAGAAGTACAGCCCTTATTAGTGAGGCATTCACCATAACACAGTTAGGAGGAAAAGGAGAATCCTCATGTGTATCACAAGAGGGAAAAATAGCTAACCCCAAATAATCACAGTGCTAACTATGCATCTCTCTGAGGCTGAGGTGGAGAATCCTTAATAAAGGTATGTAGGTGAGTCAGCAAGTGCTGTGTTGAAATTTCAGGTAGAACGTGGGATGCCTAAACCAGGCAGGATGGAGCAATAGTTCTGGGAAAGAGAGAGTCTAAGTCTTGACCCACAACACCCCTGTCATCTTCATCTGGAGCCCTTGGGGAAGTCTCCTGGAACTGCTTATGCAACAACTTCCTATAAATGAGCCCTAATTAAGCCCTGGCTCCGGGAGTGCTGTCTGGAGGGTTACCAGATCATTAGTCTTGGTTTCAAAGAATCTATGTGGGGAAAAGGTCAAAGTGTCCAGAAGAACTGTCAGTACCATCCAATCCCTTCTCTGTCCTCCGGGCAGCACTGTGTGCCTGCAGCCCTATAAGGGAAGAACCATCAAGGAGGGGAGGATGCTAAGTCTATCTTAGATGTCTTGGTCCTCTCCTCCTCTGGGGAACCCTGTCACTTTCACAGGGGAAAAAAATATCCAAGGGGCCTTTGGTCACCCCATGCCAGAAACACTCCATAGCCACGCCACCGGACTTGACACAGACCTGCACGGTGGGAGCTGGTACAGAGCTACCAGACAGATGTATGTGTTTATTTCAGGGTACAAATGCTCGATTTGTCAGTAAAACAATTGTTGGTAATTCCTCTTCTAGTGGAGTCCTCTACAAGCTTCCAGCCCATCTCACACCCCGCATGGATCGGCATGTCTCCCCAGGGTCTGAAGGGCAGACACGCTCCACTGATTCTGAATAGAGAGAGAATGAAGGAAGGATTGAGGAGACAAGAAAAAAAGGCCAGTGCTAGAGCCTGGGTGGGACTGAACAGGGAAAGTTCGTGATCATTTCACATGGTTAGACCAAGCAGCTGCCAACAAGTACTCATTAGTTCTAACAAGCTATCATTCTTGCCACTGTTTGCTATGTGCCTGAACTTGACTTTTATAAAGCAGAAAAAGAAATACCTTCTTTGCCTGCTTTTCCTGGGTTATGTTCCTTCAGCTTGTCAAGAAGCTTGAGACTTGTCGCGTCCTCAGTTGGCTGCTCTGCTAACAGAAGCAAACTTGAGCTGCACTGTAGTGTGGGCCAGTCTCAGTCCAGTGGGTCTCAACCAGGGGACCCGGGAGGGTGTAGAAATCAGGTCCTGACTCCTTAAGTGGTTCTTGAGGCTACCCAATACCATCATTACTAGCTTCTGTATTAGTGTCTCATTGCTGCCAGGACAGATTAACACAAAGTTCATGACTTGAAACTGCATAACTGTATTATCTTAGAGCTTTACAGCTCAAATATCCAACACAGGTCTCACTAAGCTGAAGTCAGGGTGTCCCCAGGGCTGGTTCTTTCTGGGGCTCCAGAGGAGAATCCATTTCTTTGCTTTGCTTTTTCAGCTTTTATAGGCTGCCCACAGGCCTTAGCTTGTGGCCCCTCTTTGTATCCCTCCAACCTCCTGCTTCCGCTATTGTATCTCCTGTTACTGTCTTTGACCTTCTGGCCTCCCTCTTACAAGGATATTTATCATTGCACTGGGTCCACCTGAATAATCCAGGATCATCTTCCCATCTCCATTATACAATCACATCAGTGAAGTCATTTTTGCCATGTAAAGTAACACACTCTCAGGTTCCAGGGTTCAGGGCATGGATAAGCAATGTTGTTCAGTTGCTAAGTCATGTCCAACTCTTTGCAACCCCATGAACTGCAACATGCCAGCCTTCCCTGTCCTTCACTATTTACCAGAGTTTGCTCAAACTCATGTCTATTGAGTCAGTGATGCTACCCAACCATCTCATCCTCTGACACCTTCTCCTTTTGCCTTCAATCCTTCCCAGCATCAGGGTCTTTTTCAATGAGTCAGCTCTTTGCATCAGGTGGCCAAAGTATTGTAGCTTTAGCTTCAGCCTCAGTCCTTCCAGTGAGTATTCAGGATTGATTTCCTTTAGGATTGACTGGTTTGATCTCCTTGCAGTCCAAGGGACTCTCAAGAGTCTTCCCCAGCAATGGGGGACCAAAATGCATCTGCCTGCACTGTCATTTACAAAATTCCCTTGAGCAATTGCTTAAGCAAGAACAGGACCCTATGCCTGGCACTGGTCACCTACCCACAACCCACAAAGGCAAGAAGAAGCTGATGGAGGCTCCCATGGTATTAATAGAATCTTCTGGGGAGATTCCTGGACTTGTGTGACTCTTGGTCCTTGAGAAAGATGGGCATCCAGGCCTGACACACAGCTTCTCTTTCTCAAACACTGTCATCTCTCACCCAAGTTACTACAACAGCTCCCAATATCTGCTACTGTCCTCCAATTTCATCTACACACAGCAGCTAAAAGAATCCTTTCATACCCCACATCTGTTTCCAAGATACTGCACTTAAAATTTAACTAAGTTTTTTTATGGTTCTCAGACCCCTGCGTGGGTCTGGCTTCTGTCTCCTTTTACCGTCTTCTCACATGCTCCTCCCTCCACCTCCTCTTTTGGTCTTTCTTGATCCCTGAGGTTCCAGCTGAAATTTCAGTCCTCCCAAAGCTCCTCCCTGGATCTCTCGTTCTCAGGAAATTCACCCTGTACCCTCCCCTGTTCTCTCTACTTTGCTCTGTACACAGTCCAAATATCCACACCATTTCACTCCCTATGACACATTGCAATGTTCTGTTTATTTACTTCCATATAATAATAACTTTTCTTACTCATATGTAATAAAAGTAAGACAAAAAACTTACCAGCCAATGCAGCTGCTGGTTGGACTGATACCTGTCCCACGACTGCAAGGCAAGGCAAGGGCCAAGCTCAGGTCTGTTCTTTTCATCCACGTACACTGAGCAGCTGGGCCATTTGGGTGGGTAGATAAATGGGTAGATGGTGAATGAATGGAAATTCAGATGCATCTATGAAAACTAATCAAGAGGAGATGCTCAACTCACTCTGTCCTGTATCCTGGTCTCCTATCTCACACTCCTGGGTGATTTCCTCGGTCCATTTGGTGATGAAACCCTTATTTCAACACATGGGGGGAATCAATTTGGGGCATGGGCCCTTCTTGGTTTGATACTGTGTCCATCTTTCAATACACATGTGACACACAAATATCAACACATAGGCCTTGATCACTTATTTTGCTTCCTTGAGTTTTAGCAGAGAACCAGTTCACTAACCAGGAAAATCTCATGTCAATTTCATCTCTCCGAACCAAACAGAGATTCCTACCAGGGTACAGACAGCTGGCCTTCCACAGGAGACAAACAAGAACATTATGACATCTGGTCTGTGAGTAGACGGGTCGGCTTTGGGCCCAACTCAATCACGGCTCAATCCTCCCCCTTGTTCACTCTGCACAGACCACACCAGGTGAGCTCAGACAAGGTGTCTGCTCCTTCTCTACCTGCCCTAATTAGCTCAAAGCCCTGTCTTTGAAAGAACCATTACCAATTCCCTGGAGAGTGGGAGACAAAGGCGATTTGGGTATCTTTCTGTCACATCCCACCTGCGCTCTACTGTGATCATGATCTGAGCCAATAGCTCTTGGCCTGCATGGCCTCAAAGGGACCATTTCTCCAGGATGCTGATAAAGCCGGCAGGCTGTGGCCCGAGGTTTCTATGGGTTCCACAGGCATTTGGTTCCTATAATTCCTCCAGCAACACAGCTCTGATGGTAGTCTCCCAGTGGGCTCTGAATTCCATTCAGAATTGCCTTGTTGACATTTAAAGGTCTCCATCAGTCTCGTCATGTGGCCAAGAGGACTGGATAAAATCATTCCTGCCTCACCACCTCATAACTGGACCTCAGACAAAATGACTTCTGTCTGGAGGGCAAGCCCAAGTGCTCCCTCCAGCTCTAAAATTCTCTGATCTTATGATGCCTCCTGTTCAGCCAGTTGTCTGAACCCTCCTGACTGCCAATAACTCACAGAAAATCCCATTAAGAGAGCAAATGAAACCTGTAACCAAACTTTTCAGGAGGCTGCCACAACCTCAGGACATTTCCCATTGCGGTCGGTTTGTTTTCCAAAGACTTGCCCTGCCAAAGGGGGTCATTAGGTGGGACACAGCATGCATCATCCTGCCTGCATGTGGTATGAATCAAGGGATGTGTGTGTGCAGAGCCACAGCCAGCTCTTCACGACCCTGTGGACTGCAGCCCACCAGGCTCCTCTGTCCATGGGATTTCCCAGGCAAGAATACAAGAGTGGGTTGTCCTTTCCTTCCTGATCAGGGATTGAACCCTGGTCTCCTGCATTGGCAGGCATATTCTTTACCAATGAGCTACCTGGGACTCCCATGAATCAAGGGAAGGAAAGTCATTATCTGACCTCCTTCTTGTGGGGACGGTCAGGCCCTATCTTCCTTTAGGAAGAGAGATAGTCCAGATGGATACTGAAAGGCTACGATTGCCTTAGGTTCCTTGATTCTGTCCTTTTCTTGATAACTTTTACAACCCTCATTTTAACTTCCAAAGTGAACACCTCCAATGAGATAATGAGTGTGTCATTTTCCTTCTAAATAAAAAGTCAGCCTAGAAGAGTAGATTTAATGCTCCTTGACATAAATTCTCTAAGAGTTAAAGTGTACAGAGAACAACACAACATCTAGGACAGAGCTAACCTTGAGACGCTTCTCTTCCAGGGAAAGAATCCTGGGTCAAGCAGGAAAATGAAATGCTAATTTGATCCTGCATGTTTGGGAACTTGGGGGCCTTTGGGTTATTGCGGTTTCAAAATGCTTTGCTAGGGCATTGCTCTCTGCAAGGACCCAACTAGGCCACCACACAGCTAGGGGTGGTGCCTGTGTGCGCACTGCAGCTCTGCCCCAGGGGATATGTGTTAAAGCCAATGAGCACAGCCCATGACATCTGGCAGGGACTCAGCTCCTCAAGCCATGCCAGAGAGCATCACCACACCTGCTCCCACCCCCTGCAGAGCTCTCTACGTTAGAACACGTTTTCCCCTCAGGGATTAAGTTTTCAGCCTATGCACAGAGGGCTGCATGCATGCGGGTGCACTCAGTCATGTCCGGTTCTTTTGCAACCGCATGGACTGTAGCCTACGAGGCTCCGCTGTCTATGGAATTCCCCAGGCAAGAATACTGGAGTGAGTGGCCACTCCTTTCCCCAGGGGATCTTCCTGACCCAGGGATCAAACCCAAGTCCTCTGCACTGGCAGGTAGATTCTTTATCACTGAGCTACCTGGGAAGCCTAGGAGGGCTGCATAGTACTCTGAAATTTCCTCTAGACCAATGAACTTATCTGTCCAGTGCACACAAATATTAAATTGCAAATGCCTTAATGTCTTACAAAATTCAGCTCTTTCTGGAGGCAGGAAAGCCTTCCCTGACAAGGATAGGATACAATGTTCAGATCAAACAGATCTCTAGTCCAAAATCACATTTCATTACATTCTGCCTTGAGTCCATAGTTAGGGAGTGTAAAGTGGCCAGGTACATACAGCTATATTTAAAATGGATAGCCAACAAAGACCTACTGCATGGCACATGGAATTCTGCTTAATGTTCTATGGCAGCCAGGATGGGAGAGAATGGATACATGCATATGCATGGCTGAGTCCCTTTACTGTTCACCTGAAACTATCACAGCATTGTTCATCAGCTATACTCCAATCCAAAATAAAATATTTTTAAAAAGTCAAGAAAAAATAAAATGGGCCTACTGACTCTCAGTCCTAATGCCACCAAAACAGGGGAGTCAGACAAGGGATATAGTGAGAAAACAGGGTTTTCAATCTTCCATTGAATTTTTCATTTCTCTGCCTCCCAATCTCCAGAACCAGCTCCATGACATAGGACAATACATCGAAAACAAGACTACAGAGCCATATAATTGGGTTTTTAAATCAGGTCCTATTGGAGGTTCAAGTTCATTTGGAAGATCTTATGGTAAAAGCAATGGGGCTTTCTTTGCTGCCCATGACATGCTCCCCGCTCCTGCCAGTGGAAGCTGAGTCTGTGTCTGAGTCTGAGTCTGTATCTGAGAGATATGAACCCAGTTTTGCTGGGGCCACAAGCAGTTCATTGGCCAGCCTGGTGAGTCCGTCAGCAACCGAGTGGGTGGTGGACAGGCTGGGGAGCTTGCTGCATGGGAGAGAGAGAGAGAGGAAGTCTGTGATTCTGCAAAGGTCTCTACAGTATGGTGTCTGTGCCAGTGAAGTAATAGTGGTGAAAAATGGTGAGCTGGAGACTTCCCTGGGGGTCCAGTGGCTAAGACTCTCTGCTCCCAACACAAGGGGCCCAGGTTTGATCCCTGGTCAGGGACCTAGATCTCTCATGCTGAAACTAAGATCCATAGCAGCCCAATAAATAAATAAAAATTAATTAATATTTAGGAAAACAAAACAAAACAACAACAATGGTGAGCTGGCAGGCTACTGCCTTTACCATTTCACATGCTTTAATTCCTCTCTGCCAGCTTCTCTCACCAACACAGAAAGGTATTTGGGAAATACTAGCCCTGCAATGAGATATGTGGAGCCTGCCAGGTGGTGCTGTGATAAAGAACCCGTCTGCCAATGCAGAAGATGCTGGAGATGCAGGTTCAATCCCTGGGTCAAGAAGATCCCCTGGAGAAGGAAATGACAACCCACTCCAGTATTCTTGCCTGGAGAATCCCATGGACAGAGGAACCCGGTAGCCTATAGACCATGGGGTCACAAAGGGTCAGACACCACTGAGTGATTAAACAACAAATGAGATACTTGTCTGACTTTGGATCCGAGAAGGCAGGAGAAAAAGACTAGGAAAGAAAAAAGCAATATTCCCACTTTGTGATCTGTCCCAGATAGGGTTGCCAGATAAAATACAGTATGCCCGATTAAATGTGCACACCAGATAGAAACCAAATAACATTTTGGCATTAATATGTCCTAAATGTTGCATACTTACACAAAAATATTTTTCGTTGTTTATCTGAGCAATACATTTAACTGGTATCCTGTAGTTTTTCATTGGCTAAATCTGTCAACTTTCATCCCAAATATTGAATGTGGGGGTATTCTGTATACTCTATATCTTCTCCCCTCCTCCTGTGCCCACGACCAACGTAAACACATAAAAACACCCAAAGCCTTAACTCACACAACACTAAGAACATTCTAAATTACTGAGCAAGTCTGAGGATCTTCAAAGTTTAGGCCACGACAGTTGCTTTCCAACTTCATCGTGCACCAGTCACCTGGAGGCCAGATAATAACAGAGATTTCCGGGTCCCATGTCTATAGTGTCAGATGCAGTCGGTCTGGAGATGGGCCTGAGGATCTGCTTTCCTAACAAGTGGCCCGCAGTCATGATGCCTCTGGCTTGGACTCTGGCTTTGAGGAAGGAATGCTAGCCTACAGGGCGGGTACCCATGATTCTGGTTTCTTTTCTGTTCCTCACAGGACGTGTAACTCCAGATAAACAATTTAGAACCATTTTGCTTGGCTTTAATCATATGGTACATGTGTAACTCATCAGGATGACAAAATCAAGCAACATGGAAAGGAATAAGTTACCGAAGCACTATTCTTAATGATCTCATCTGTAGAGTTTATTAGCTTAGATCAATGGTGTTCAGAATGTGCTCACATGGCTAGAGCTCAGGGGCTTTGCAAACTTCCCTGAGGACCAAGCCCCATCAGCTCCAGGCTCTACCTGCTTCCACCAGCAAGTTCTCTGTATCTGCTTTGTAAGACACTGGAGGCTGCTAGAGATGCTGTGGTTATAAAGGTGCCACTGGTTTAAAAAAAAAAAAAAAGTCTGCAACCCATTGACTTAGAAAATCACCGAAGATCCTTCCTAAGAGTCTGTGATTACAGCTCGACTCCATTCCAATTCCACCCCCTGTTATTTTCCCAGACGACCGGCCCTTGGATTCACTATCAATAAATACTTCTATCAGTGTCAGGGAAGGAGCGTCCTGGCTCACACCCGAGGCCCCAGAGTCACTGTCGCTCTCATAACTGTCCCCAGTAGGTGGCAAGGGGCAGGACGGGCAGACTGGAATCGGGTGGGTTTCAGGAATGCAAAGCTTGCTTTCCAAAGGCCTGGGCAGCTGTATTGTACAGAGAACTCTGCTTGAAGATTGAAGAAATAGCATGCAAGGCTGTGAAAGTTTAGAAAGAAGCTGTGAAAATTTACGGATGTCACATACAGTGGGTGGGTGGGGGCAAGGCATTCTAATTGAGAAATAGACAAGCAGCTTTTGACAAAATTAAAGAAGGAATGGGGAACCCAGTGTGCACCTCCGTCCAACACCAGCAAACACCAAGGGCTCAGGGCATAGGGCCCACTTTGGGCATGGGAGACAAGGACGCATGTGTCATAGTGACATCAGGGGGCTGGCCTTGTTCTGTTCCCTCCTCAATGCTCCCAAACTTGAGTAAAGTGGCCATCGAGGCCTCTACCCTGATCAGCCACAGCATCCCTGTCGCAGGACAGAGTCTGGTCTGACTTTGATCCCTGGCCCCTTTCCAGGGTCAGTGATGCAGGGCCGCAGAGAGGGGTCGGCTACCCAAGGCAGCTGGAGGACAGGCCACCCACTTGGTCCTGGACAGCAGCCCTGACCCCAGAACTACCAAACAAGGGCCCTTCTGTTCACTTCCTCTTTCAGCATCAGGGAAGGGGGCACCCTGCACAGTTGGTCTATTTTTCATGTTACTCCACCTTTGACCAGAACCTCCTGCTCTCCACTTTCTCTGCATTTGGAGTTTTCTCCAGAATTCAAGGATATCAGAAGAGGAAGGGACCTTGAAGATCTGTTTGCACACGAGGAGAGTGAAGTCGAGATTCAGTGTTTGAGGCTGGCCCAAAGTCACAGAGGCAGTTAGGACCACACCAGGCTGAGAAACTGGGTCCCACCACCTGCCTGAGCAGGGTTTGTCACAGGTTTTCCTCCACCATCTGGGCACAAATACTATGATTCTTAATAAAATCCTTCAGAGGCGGGGGGCAACCCAGCTGCTTGTGTGTTTGCCTTAGTTGACTCCAGCCACTGTCTGTCTCAGGCAGTGCCATTAAGGAGGCAGCATTGAACTGACCGGGCTTCCCTGTTGACTCAGCAGTAGAGTCTGCCTGCAATGCAGGAGATCTGGGTTTGATCCGTGGGTTGGGGAGATCCCCTGGAGGACGGCATGCAACCTACCTCGGTACTTTTGCCTGGGAAGTCCCATGGACAGAGGAGCCTGAAGGGCTACAGTCCATGGAGTTGCATAGAGTCAGAAATGACTGAGCAACGAAGACTGACTGACTTATTGAACTGACTATTTCTTTCCTCCCTCGGTGGGGAGGGAGGGCCAGGTTCTTCCCGAGGCTCCAGGAGGGACGGGGGAGCAGCTTGGATGATGTCAGGGTTGGATGTCCAGCCAAGTCACTGGTTAGGTCCCCTGCTCATCTCCACACACTTGAGGACTGAATCCCGAAATCAAAGGGAAACACTCCCAGAGGTTATCGTGCAAAACAGAAGAAAATGCTACTTAAAGGCAATCAGTTAGAATTACTTTCAATACATAAATATTTTGGGAAATGATGAGTTCATTTTAATTGCTTCCTTAACATTCATAACAGTATTATTTGCCAGCAGTGGCTTCTCTAAGGTGGCTGCCTCAATCCACCCCTTGTACCTGCAACCTTCCCTTGGAGAATCTGCCCTCATCTATCAGATGAACACGTGGAGGAGGTGGGGTCCGGAGGTGAGCAGAGACTCACAGCAACCTCACAAAACCAGGATTCTGTGTCACTTTCACCCCAGTCCACCACAAGGTCTCATTACATCTGAAACACTCTCTGACCTAAGCTCAGCTCAGAATCTAAAGCCCCCCTCAGCAACAAACAGTTCTGTCCTAAGTGTTTACCATCTAAACAAACCAGTAAGACGCAGGCATTTTCCCTTTCTGGTAATTAGTGATGATTCAGAAACATACACACACTCCCCCTAAAGACGTGGCTGCTTTTACCAAGAACTACATTCGTGTGCATCTTCTGTGAAACCACTTTGTAGATTTTATTAACTCCACGAGCCAAGCACAGATCCTGTTCTTATAAGCACAGAAAGCAGATCAGACCCAAGTGTCATCAATAAACCACAGCACTTGGAGAACAAATTCATTACTATCAATTACTCAGGAATTAATAAGACTCTCCTGCGAAGTATGGGAATGACTAACTTGATGCAGTGGGGAGGGGAGGGACATTCCAACGATTATCCGGAAGTCGTCGAGGAGGCAGATTACAGAGGTGAATGTTCCAGTCTTAAATATCTCTTTTAGGTTGAAAGTTCACAGACAAAGGATCTGTTTGGTCTATTTCTTTCCTTCTTTTCTTTCTTTCCTGCCTCCCTCCCTCCCCCCTCCCTTCCTCCTTCCCTTTATCCTTCACTCCCTCCTTCCCTGTTTCTGTCCCTCCTTCCTTCCACAAGGCATTATTTCCATAAGACTGAAACACCTGGAAGGTGCCCTGCCCCCCCACCAACAGGTTTCCTAGGTCCCAGAGGCCAAGTCATCATTATCCATGATTAGCATCCACAGGCTCACAAGGTCACAACAGATGCTGGCTTTGCTTCCTCACCTCTCACATCCCTTTGGCAGGAGTTCCCAGGCTAACACAGGACAGGAAGAAAGACGTAGGGACATAACTCTTAGGGCCAACATACTGAAGGGCAACGTGCCCTCAGAATTGCAGTGACGCTGAGTGACGCTCCAAGCCAACCCTGACTTGTGCTCCCCAGGCAGAGGGGCAGGGCGCTCAGGAGCTCTGGGTCCAGGGCTCCCCAGGCCTGAGGACAGAGGGGAGGAGCTACACTTTCAGATCTAGCCGTGTAGGACGGTTGTAACGGCTCCTTTCAAGAAGTAAGACAAATGCTGTGTATGGTTTTGTTCCCTTTGCTGCATCAAACTGTCCGCAGGGCTCGGTTCCAAGCACATAATTGGGGAAGAATAAAAAAGTGACAGCCATGTGCTCTGATTTGCCCAAAATGCTCTCTGTGCTCTGCGAATCTGGCATGGTGGGCGGAGAGGTCCCCACCTGCAACCAAGATGTGGTGGCCTCTGGGGGGTCCCTCCTGCAAGTCTGCAAGACAAGCATCCTTTGCTCTTGACTTCAGGAACCCCGTAGCTGCTAACTGCAGTCTCCTCATTGTTAACTGGCTTCATCAGCTTGTACACACACGCACGTGCACGTAAACACACACATACACACACACAGACATACACACAGACACAGACACACAGACACACACAGACACACATATACACACAGACAGACAGACAGACACAGACACAGACACACACACCCACACCCCCACCCACCCACCTCTCTCTATCATCTAGCAGGTCCCTCATGCTCACACCTGATGGAACAAAATCACTCGAACCCAAAAACTTTTCTTCCTCTTTCCTCTACTATCTTTGGATTTTGGAGGCTAGGTTATTATATTAATTTTTTATCCTTGAATCTTGGCAATCTTTAGCATAGACATGTGTTCAGTGTCAACTAGGTCCCAGGCATTGTGCGAGAAAGATGGATCACGCACACTCCACGCATTTGAAAATCTCATGGAGGTAAAAAATGTCCACATAAACAAATCATTAAGACGTAATACAACAAGCACACTATTAGTGGCGCACCTAGACGCCCTGCAAGCATCGCAGAGAAAATGATTAAAACCCCCTGATGTGCTGGCAAAGGCTTCTCAGAGCCAGTGATTTTTAGGAGAGTTTTAAAGGACAAGAAGAGATTTGCCAAGTGGGGAAAATAGGAGAGAAGACTGGAGGGTGGGGTAACTCCGGGGGCAAAGTCACATCATACCACGTCCAAGTGTGTGGAAGTGCAAGGTGGCTGGGTAGGTACCTGGTAGCCCAGGAGGATGGGAATTGATAAAACTCAGGGCACGAGGACCTTAAACCATGCTGTGGTGTTCAGACTTTTACCCTGGGAGAAACTGGGTGCCGCTGAAGGTTTTTAAGCCAGGCGGGAGCACACATTTCTCTTGGAAATATAGCTCTAAAGCAACAGACTATAATCAGAAATTGGGAAAATAATGAATCTGTTTATGACAGAGATTAAGGGTGAGTGCCTCAGCTAAAGACAAAATAATTACAAAGAAGAGGTTGCTACGGGGGATTAGGGGAAGGGTCACAGGAGGAAGAAGGGGGGCTAAGAACACAGTCAGACAAAAGCCCCTCTCATTCCTAGGCCCTCCATGCAGCTGCCAATTTGGATTGACCTGCTGGCCGCAGGGGCTTCCCTGATGGCTCAGTGGTAAAGACTTCGCCTGCAATGCAGAAGACCTGAGTTCGATCCCTGAGTCGGGAAAATCCCCTAGAGGAAGTCACGGCTGCCTAGTATTCTTGCCTGGAGAATCCCATGGACAGAGGAGCCTGGAGGGTTACAGTCCAGAGGTCGCAAAGAGTCGAACAGACTGAAGTGACTGGCCACAGGATCAAATTTGCACCTGAAAAGCACCTTTCTCTGAGGCCAGACCCACTCAGGCAGCACCTTGCAGGCTTCCATCCTCTTGGGACCCAGCCAGCTCCCCCACACCCTGCAGCTTCCCTTTCTGACCTGATTCCGTCTTCCTCGTAGACCAGAGTCCCTGCCTTCTCTTCCCAGCCATGGTGTATTAATTGCTAAGATTCTAGGCCACGGGAGGCTGCTGCCAACAAAAAGATTAGCCCTTTTTACAGGACGAGGCGATTAAAAAAGGAGAGATTTTTGTTTTTGAGGCAGATGAAAGAAAGCCCAAGGAGATGTGTGTTTGACCCTCCAACATGCTTCTCCAAGCCGCCCTCAGCAGTACTTAAAGGCGCTTCCAAGGGAAGCTTTATGAATGCAGAATGAAGTCGGGGCCGTGTCTGCGCCAGAAGAAAGGGAGAAGGGATCCTTTATAGGCAGCCTCTCCTTGATGGCTGCGTGGCTCCCCCTGCCCCAGCGCTGCTGTTCCACTTCAGACGCCCGCCCAACCTTCTCAAGGTCACTCCACTCAGCAGGCCCCCTTGTGCCTCTCCCGGGGACCGCCAAGGAGCTGAAAGGGCTGGGGTTTGTTTTCTGCTTCTCTGGAGTCACAGCAGAGTCCTTGCCCCAGGGCAGAGACATTGAAGTTCCTAGCTGGGCAGGTCCAGCAGCTGCTGGGGGACCTGTGCCCCGACAGTAGAAGGAGCCTCCCCCCAACTGTGTCTGTCCAACTCTGCTTGCTGCACCCCCCTGGGGGCCATGGACATGGTCCTGGGGGGGCTTGGACCAGGGCTTGAATGAGGGCTCACAAGGCAGACGGAGAAGCGCCTGTCTTTCCATCCCTATTGCCATCTTCATCCTCCTGCTTCTAAGAGGCGTTTGACGCTAGTACTGGCCAGCCTTTCCGCCTTCTGCCCTGCACTTAGCATCTGACCGTCACCTTCCTTACACTTGCTTACCACCGCCATTGGTGATTCTGGTCCTGGATCACATTTCTCTGGTTGGAAGGGACGGGGCACCTCCTCTGCTTTTCCTCATCTCTGCTTGTTTCAGAACCCACTAGGCATCAAGCTTTGCACAGAGTTGGCACCTGCTCACTGCATGCGAAGTCATTTCTTTTTTCCCAACACAATTTCTGATGCACTGATGGATGAATCCGCTTTGTGGTGAGAATGAACCCCCTGAAGTAAATTTTGATATAAAGGAATTGCCTCCAAAGCGATGTTACCAGGAAAGAGCCTCACAGACTTAGAGAACAAACTTATGGTTGCTAGGGGGAAGAATGGGGGGAAGGGATAGTTAGGGAGTGTGGGACGGTCAATGGATGACCAACAAGGACCTACTTATAATACAGGGAACTCTGTTCAATGTTACGGGGCCAGAATGGGAGTGGAGGTTGGGGGAGGATGCATACATATATACGTATGGCTGAGTCCCTTTGCTGTCTACCTGAAACTATCACAGCATTGTAAATTAGCTGTATTCCAATATAAAATAAAAAGTTTAAGATAAAAAAGAAATATTAAGTTTTACCAACCCACTTGGGCTTTGGTTAGAATTTTTGTGTGCCGAAGGCTGTGTGGCTTTGCACAAGTTATTTACCGTCTCTGAGCCTGTTTTCTCCTCTGTAAAATGGAAGCAATGCTACTGTATCTATTTATTAATTTATGTATTTTTTTTGGCCATACCACGTGGCTTGCAGGATCTTAGTTCCCCAACCAGAAATTGAACCCAGGCCCTCAGCAGTGACAGCACTGAACCTAGCCACTGGACCCCCAGGGAATTCCCAGGATGCTACTTTCTCTCTCATAAGCTTCTCACAGAGAACTTATCAGTCTGAAAGGAAATGCTCAAAAAGTGGCAATTCTTTTTGCCCACAAGCTGATGCTTGTAAACTAGAGAAGCATGGGATTAAGAATTTACGTGGATGGCTCTTCACAGCTCCATGCATATAAATATTCTGCATTTTTCAAGGCTCTGCTCAGATGTTACCTCCTAGAAAGTGAAAGTGAAAGTGAAGTCGCTCAGTCCTGTCTGACTCTGCAACTCCATGGGCTGTAGCCTACCAGGCTCCTTCCTCCATGGGATTCTCCAGGCAAGAGTACTGCAGTGGGTTGCCATTTTCCTTCTCCAGGGAATCGTAAGCTTTACCTCAATTCTTCCTCTCCCCAGGGCAGAATTAACTTTTCCATGCCCTTCAGAAGTTCTAGAATTGCATAACTTCCCTGTCTTTTATATATATACAGCTTTTGAACGTATAGATGATAAGCTTCTTACAGACAGGACAGGGGTTTGCCCCTCTCAGTAAATATTTTGCACAAATGATCAAAAGGAAGAGAAGATGGGCATTTTGTCTCCCTTTCACCGGGGAGGGTGTTTCCAACAGGCTGTTGGCCACTCCTGTGCAAGACGCTTGAAGAGCACAGAGTGACCCGATGATGAATGGTAGGCTTTTAGTTTAGGGGAGGCCTGGAAATGCCCATTAAGGGGGGCATTGAGGCATTGCACATTAATCCTAAACATTTCCCCTTAAACCCAAATGAAGTAACTAACTGTTGCATAATTCAATAAGAAGCCCAGGCTGGGGGCCGTGTTCACTTTCCAAGTAACCAGTGAATAAGTACCATCCCCGAAACTATTAAGTTAATTTAAAATCCTGACAATTTAGCACCACTCTGGCGAGATAAGAACCATTTATTAAAAGGCACAGTTCATTAAGCCAAATGCTACTGGCATATTTGCTTAGAGAAAGGGGCGGGTCCAGCCCTCATCGCCATGGCCTTCTCTCCCGCCCAGGAGTCAGGGGATGGGGCAGCGGGGCCAGAAAGGCCCCACGTGTGACACCCCAGAAGTGTTCCGGACCACATGGCTCCTTCCTCTCAATATCCAGTTCACCAGGGACCATCTCAGAGTATTTGCGTTACAGAAGGAAGGGTGACAAGTCCTGAGCTCAGAAGAGAGAAGAGGCCCTTCATTTTGGCAGCTTCCACCTGTTGGACCTTTCTTCTCCCCAGGGCTCCTCCCTGGGTGCTCTCAGAGCCTCCACTGGGCACAGTATTTGTTTCCCTCGTAACTTTTACCACCTGCCTTTCTGAACTCAGTCGCTGCGTTCTCTGAGTGTGCAGACTGGGAGCTGCAATCAGCTATTTCACAACTGGTGCTGCCTCCAGGGCAGCGAATGCAGCCCTGTGTCAGGACAGGCTGACAGCGTGGATGTGAGGTTCCCTTTGTGACTGCTTTTCTGGCTACATAATCTCTCCTTGGGATGAAAATACAAAGAATCCCAAGACAGACACTGAGTTGCTAAGGACTTCTCCTGAGGGCCTTGCTTTTTGTTTTCATAAACCCAGTCTTATAACTATCCTCTGGCAACCCTCAGGCCATTGACAGAAAATGGAGGGGGTCTCCTAGGAGTGAACCAGTGCCTGGAATTTGCAACAGATGGGGGCCTTCATACTTAAAACATAAAACGGTGTCCTAGCCACTAACTGTAAAGAATGGGCATCTTAACTTTCCAAACTGTTGTAATCAACCTGCAGACTGACTCAGCGTGGACCAAGGTAACCATTCAAGTTTGTAGGGGGGAGAGGTGAGGTTTTTGGAGGTGATACGTGCAGAATAGAATTCACACCTGTAGCCAGCACCCTGTGACTGGGCAAGAGCCCTCATCTGATTCTCAAAGAGTTAAGTTTTCCCAATTGGCAAAATATTTGTTTGCATAAGTTATTTTAACTCTCAAAATATCCCAGAGAGATAAGGATTTCTGCATGTCTGCTCTACAGTAAGCACACATAGTAAGGGGTTTAACAAACTGCTCAGTTTGTTTAAAAAAAAAAAAAAAAAAAGGTAAGCTATCTGTTCCTTCCCAAATTCTAACATTATTGAGTGATTATCTGCTCCTTACTAAATGTTACTTTAAGTCTTCATGATCAAATAAGGAAGGAGACAATCCCCCTATCTTATTTTTTTCCTCTTTAAAATATTCTTTAATATTCAATTATCATTCAGTTTGCAAAGTGAGCACTTTAGAGAAAATCTGATGAGGACGCTGACTCTTTGTATATGCATGTTAGTTTCTGCTATACAAAGAAGTGAATCTGCTACATGTAACCCCTTCTCTCTTGAACTAACATTTTAGTGGGACGAAATGACACACAAGTAAACAAATTAACAAGCTAGCCTCAGGAGTGGTAGGGGCCTGTGTGATGGGTGGAAAATGCACATCAGGAAAGGCTGGATCACATGGAAAGAGACTGGGTGAGAATGACCTCTCTGAGATGGAATTACCGAAATCAGCCCTGCCTGGGGAAGTCTGGAGGGGGAAAGCTCCAGGCAGAAAGCCTACCAAATGCACAGTGCCTGAAGTCAGACAAGTCTGAGAGGCAGAGGGCAGAGGACAGATCGAGATTCTGGAGCAAAGTCTCTGGGGAAGATGATGATACAGAAGAGCCTCTAAGAGGTGGCGGAGGGTCCTCGAGGGTCCTCGACGTCAGAGCCTGGGGGCTGCAGGGAGGAGTGTGGACTTTCTTCTTAGCATCAAGGGGGAGTGACAAAGTCTCATCTCTTCTGGAAAGCATTATTTAGGCTGCTGTTTGGAGAGTGGACTGTCCAACTCATGATGTAAAGGATGGATGGATGGTGTGAAAGCAGCAGAACCGACTACTGCAACAGTCCAGGCAGGATGTCATGGTCTCTCGGATGAAGGCCCTAGAGTGAAGGGAGCAAAAATGGATGGGAGATTTATTTTGCAGGAAGTACCAACAAGACAAGTAGATGGATGTAATGTCAGAGGTGAAGAAAAAGGAGGAACAATGATAATTCTTAGTGGTTCTGCCTAAGGAATATGTTAAGAAGGGTGCCAGTAAGTGAGTCCGAGAAACTGTAGGAAGAATAGCTTCTGTGGCATGCAAGATGGTAGGATAATGAATTCCATTTTGGATGCATCAAATGGTAGATGCAATCTCTTCTGGGACACACAATTAACTTAAGTACTAATAAGATAAGAAAAGTCAAACACTTTCAGCTGGTCATATCAGCCTCTACAGATGCGAAGCTTTATTCTATTGCAAAGGACTTAGCAATTCCCTTGGCCTTTAAGTTGAAGGTTTTATATATTCCAACAACAAAATTATCAGCTGTGGGCATCTTTTCTGTATTAGATCCTATAAAGCCTTTAATTGTTGTGGTCATTCTTCCAAAGACAAATAGGACTTGCCTATAATCAAATTTACACCATGCTGCTCTGTCTGTATGCATTTCTGAATACATGATTTTCATCCCAATGCTAAATCAATGTGATTGAAAGTATCATTTTTGAAGAAATTTTAAATGGCAATTAAAACTAACACATGTCATGCTGACAACGCATATCACTGAAGGAAGTGAAGAAAATGGGACCAAGTTTAAATAAAAACTTAAAAATCCAATGGCCTGACTCCCACAATGATGAGATAATTATGGGTGAAGGAAGGATATTTTCTTGATAAAATATATCTGAAAGGAATTCTTTCAGTTTACCATTTCTAATTGCCCCAATTAGCACATCTTGTCCAAATACCCAATGTCCTCAGAAAGAAGAGGGACACTGAAGAGCATGAAGGGCCCACGATGGAAGGTAGAGAAAGATGTAGCCACTATACTGCTGCTGCTGCTGCTAATTCACTTCAGTTGTGTCCGACTCTGTGCGACCCCATAGACAGCAGCCCACCAGGCTCCCCAGTCCCTGGGATTCTCCAGGCAAGAACACCAGAGTGGGTTGCCATTTCCTTCTCCAATGCATGAAAGTGAAAAGTGAAAGGGAAGTCGCTCAGTCATGTCCGACTCTTGGCGACCCCATGGACTGCAGCCTACCAGGCCCCACCGTCCATGGGATTTTCCAGGCAAGAGTACTGGAGTGGGGTGCCATCACCTTCTCCAGTAGCCACTATGGACACATCTAAATATCAGAGATTTAAATACAGCATCTCCATTTACTAAGTGCCTGCTACATATCAAGTATGGTCACATATCACTTCATCTTTATAATAACATCTTTATAACTTAGACTAAAGGATTATGGCTGACCTAATGAGGTCAAATAACTTAACAGCCAGCACAGAGAACCTCAGAGTTTTGAACACTTGTTGCTTTAAAAACCCACGTTTTCACTGCAAGAAACAGTTGAAAGAGGCATCCTAATACACTTTCCTGAGCAAAAGAGTATGGCAAACACACTTTCTCAAATGCTACAGATCTTTATGGAATTAGACCTTCTTTGGGAACAGGTAAACCTAAGCGCCCTGGGAGTTTACTGGGGATGCTTTATAAGACCTAGAGGATTTCATTTTTCTTAACTACAGGCTTTTCTGATCATAAATATTGTTGGCTTTGGGGACCTAGTGTTTTAACATCCACCTGTTTTCTCTCTCCATGCCACTTGCACTGTCTTTTCTGTCTCTGTCTGTCTCTGCACCCTATCTGACACACTCTTTTTATGTTTTTCCATCTCCATGTGGGAAAGGGGGATGTTTATTAAGGGGGTGCAGTATCAGACTCCAGAAACTTAAAAGGTGAGGCCCAGATAGAGGAAGCAGAAAACTGGTTTTACTCCAAGCTCAAGGGAGAGAGAATGAATAATAAGGAACACACGTCCTAGATTTTCTGCAACGTGACTTATTTCAGATGCTGTGGTCCACTGCCCACACACACATACCTGCCCTTGTCGGAACCTTGGGGCCAACTTTTGGTTCAGCACATGGAGTTTCTCTGTGAAAAGACAAAGTCAGGCTGCCTTCCCTGGCATCCTCCCAGGTTACCAGATTCAGAAAGAAATGGGAGCAAAATGTGTCCCACGGCCATGATGCGTGGAAAAATTCTACATAAATTCCAGAACTTAATCAACAGTATGGATTGTAGTTGATGAAACCCAAACTGAGAGAGAAGAGAAAAACTGCCCAAGGTCACATAACAGGTGGTAGAATCAAGATTCAAACCAAAGCCCCTTTATTTCTAAACCCTGGGCTTGGCTCAATGCTGCAGGAAATTAGATCAAGACACCATCCAGGGATAAAGATCATGTTTCTGGGTGGCTCTCCCCTAGTGCCTTAAGCTCAGAAAAGGAACACAGTCTTCAGCCAAAAGGAGATCAGAACTCTAGTACGCATTCTCATGAGAGCTGGCAAGAGCAGAACCCAAATGGCAACCTCACAGGAGAGCTGGTTCACGCAAGGGGGCATGAAGAGAGACTGGAGGGAAGGGGCAGGTGGCAGAGGCCCTACAGCACTCCAGTGTGCGAGGTCCCTTTGCGACTCCTCTGTGCCAGCTGAGGGCAGGGTGTGGGCACAGTGCCACATGCCTGTCCTCTCCCACTCACTGCAGTATTCTACCAACCAGAACTGAGCTGTGCTAAGGCCATCAGGCCCAGACACGCACTAAGACCAGCCTTATGAAAATGATGCTAGTGAACATCAGAATGGTGAAATGCTGGCAATTTTGTGTGGTTCATTCGAATGCCATAATCATGATCACCTACCATGATGTTCCTAGTCATGGAGTACACAGAGCCTAGATCAAAGAAGGCTGCTGCCTGGACACCCACCCTTCCCCATTCACAGGAGGAGTGTTGTCTCCATGATTCTGGGAAGCTGGTGGGTGAAGAGGAGGGCCAGTCCCAACAGTCACACTCTCCCTTAAGCCCCTCACTGGCTTCTGAGTGGACAAGAGTTGACCACATAAGGACCATGACCTGCCTCATCATACTTCTCAATGCTGGGGTCAGGGGTGAAGGAGGCTGTGCGCGCAGGTAAGAGGCTGTTTCCAAGGCTTAAATCCCCAGCAGATCTCAAGTTTCTGGATACCCTGAACTACTACTGTCCTCTTCAGTTTCATACATGTAGCACCCTCTTCACAGAAACATTGTAAACTTGTATAAAATAATGCATACCTGGTGTCTAATATGCTGTTGTTGTAATTGGAGACTATTCTTTCAGGCTGTAAAGCCTTGAAGTCTTTACATAAACTTATGGCAAGTCTGTTCCAACTCTCAAAATTCATAATAACTTCTCTCTCTTCTACCACTCGGCTACCCTTGAAGTAAAGAGGTCAGGAAGGCCCAGAGGGAAGGAATCCTGGCTCACATGGATTCTATGGGATGGGATGAATATCTTGGATTCGTTCATCTTGGAATTAATATCCTGGCAGAAGACTTGGGACAAATGCATTCTTTCTAAAGGACAGGGGACCTAGCTTGGGCTGCTGTTGTGAAGAGGGGACAAGAGTTTTTTAAATAGGTTCAGAATCCATGCCTACATCAAGCACTGTCAGCAGATGGGATAGATGTTTCTCAGCTATATGGCTTGTGTTATTTCTAAGTATATAGGGATGCTGCTGCGTTTGACTTCATACACATTGATCACAGTGCTACAGAATTCATGGTAGCTCTTATTGTGGTTTTTTTTCCTCAACCACTGGATACTAAAAGTAAATTTTTTTTATGTGGTCACCCAATACATTTTCAAGTCCTTTTATTTAGCAATTCTAAAGACCACCATGGATTGAAAGAAATGAGAAAGCAGGAGGCCAAAGACCTGACCTTGGGCCTGAGTAATGTTCTTCTGATGGTCCATGGGATCTAGAGGCACTTCATCTCCCCTACCTCACTTCCCTGGGAGAAGTAAGAGAACTGGTGGCAACAGGATTTCTAGTGACCTGGTCTAAGGAAAGAATCCTAAAATTGGATTAAGGCTGGATGCATGGAGATCTTCACTGAAACATTATTTACAACAGTCCCCAATTAGAACAACATAAATGTCCAAATATAGGGTAATGGTACTGTACATCTCCTTGATGGAATGCAATGAGACCAATTAAAATTATGTTCACTAATACTACGTAACGACATGGAAAATTGCTTCTGATCTGTTCTTAAAAGAAAAAAATGACATATAAATGATATGATTACAACTACATAATAAAAAACTATGGCAGAGAATAAGGGGGGAAATGGAAGAACATACATTAAATGTAATTGTGCATGAGTGACTTTAAATCTTTTTAAAGCTACTTTTGTATGGTGTCCAAATTATATTTAACAAGGATGCATTACTTAAGCTAAATACGTCAACAATAACCAGCTGAGAGACCTAGGGTAAATACTTCCTAAGGCCTTTAGCTCCAACATCCAACTGCAACCATGCCAGTTTAAAGAGACAGCCGATGTGCGAAAGCTTTTTCGAATGTGGACAGCGCTGCGTTATCATGAGTCCTTACTATGATTAACTCGTACCAATGAGAACTGACACAAGCGCATTAACACAGCCAAGGAGTGACATGAGAAGGGGTCACATATCGCAACACTCTGCTGGCTGCTAAAGTTCTTTGGGGCCCAGACAGTCTTGATGCAACCTTTGGAGGAAGGAAAGTGACACAGCTTTCTGCTGTGCAGCCCTCTCTGCCCTTTGTGTTGGCACGATTGTCAAGCCGGTTTTCTTGCATTCTCAAGTGACGGGCAGAACAGATGGCCAAAGCCCAGCTTGGGGGCCAGCGTCTGCTTGGAGTGTCAGTGATGCTTACGGAGGAGGGCTGGGGAGGCATGGCGGCGGCTGTAAGGATGGGTCCGGAGACCACTCAGGGGAGGGAGACTAAGCGTGGTGGGCTTCTCTGTCAAAGACCCCAGGAATCTCACTTCCACACAGTAATGCCCGTATGAATGTAAACACACGGGGGAAGTAACCCAGGAATGGAAGTTTTTAGCCCAAATTAAAGGTTGCTAGTTAGAATTCAGTCATAACTGGAGCAGCTGCTGGATGATGTCTATTTCATCCAAGGTGTATCACCTCATTATCACTCATCAGGATCGTCGAGGGGGGGTGGGAACAAGATGAAGTCATACCAAAAAACAGAGAGAACCTGGACTTAAATGCAAGAGGTCTGAGTTTGACCTGTGACCCTGGACAGTACGAACTACATGAACTTTGAACTACCACCCTACCTCTTTGAGCTTCAGTTCTGAAGACCCGGGTTTGATCCTTGGGTCAGGAAGATACCCTGAAGAATGGAACGGCTACCTACTCCAGTATTCTTGCCTGGGAAATCCCATGGACAGAGGAGCCTGGCAGGCTATGGGCCATGGAGTCGCAAAGAGTCGGATGCAACTGAGTGACTAACACTGAAAATAAGGTCAAGTTCATAGTTCCAAATGCCTTGCACAAAAGTGCATGGAATCAAGAGAAATCAGAGTCAAAGGTGAATGAAATGTACATTTCTATTCTAAGAATACATTGTCTACTCTCCGTATCAATTTCTGCTTGCTTTTGTTAGAGTTCTAAATTCTAGGCCATGTTGCTTGACCTGACAAGGAACATTTAAGAGCTCAGATGGTCAAGGGGACCCTTTTGTCACTGTTAGGTTGAGTCACTGCCCTGGCCCTTTGGGACAGGCAAGAAAGTCATAGGCTTTACTAGGTCAAGCGGCCTTATAAACATTAAGCCCAACAATAAGAGACAAGAGGCTCACAAAGATGAGGCAAGTGCTCAGAGCTGCACAGTTAATAAGTAACAGAGTAGATATTCAGATCTATTGAGCTGGCTAAAAAGTTTGTTCTGTTTTTCTGTAACATTTTTAAGGAGAAACCTAAACAAAATGTTTGGCCAATCCAATAGAGGTCCCCCTCCCCGATTTAACACTCTTTTTGCTACATAGATATTGATGATCCATATATACTTTTCTGACTTGAGAAAGATGATATAAAGCAACAGCTATGGAGGACTGCAAGGAGGTCAAACCCGTCAATCTTCAAGGAAATCAACCCTGAATACTCACTGGAAGGACTGATGCTGAAGCCGAAGCTCTAAACCTTTGGCCACCTGATGCAAAGAGCCAACTCATTGGAAAAGACCCTGATGCTGGGAAAGATTGAAGGCAAAAGGAGAAAGGGGGCAGCAGAGGATGAGATGGTTAGATAGCATCACTGACTCAGTGGACATGAATCTGAGTAAAATCCGTGAAGGACAGAGGAGCCTGGCATGCTGCAGTCCGTGGGTTCACAAATAGTCACGAGTTAGTGCCGAACAACAACAGAAGTTTGAGAGCACAGACACTTGGGTATGAATGACTCCGGCTAAGAGGGCAGGAGAGAGGGGGAAGGGGGAAACCGAATGCTGTGCATCAATACAGCAGTTTCCAAAGCTGAGTATAATTTCAACTCTAATTCTTCCTTATGGGTTTAACCTTATCTGTTAGGCAGGACAGAAGTGGGCCCCATTTTGTACATGAGGAAGAAGATGAAATGTTTTGCCCACAGTCTCAGAGGCCATTAGTGGCCAAAGGGAGACGAGTGGCAAGTAGAGAATTCTTCATGTGCCCTGACCCCTTTTAACAGCTCATGGGCTGACTGTTCGCAAGTGTTGGAAAAGCCATGTGGGCAGTTCTCAGGCCCACTTACCTCTGGAGTCCTTGATGCCCTGTTACCTTTAAGAACCTCCAAACCATGTCAGGACCCCGGCTTAGCAACTCCTCAGAGGCTGTTGCCCTGAGAGTCTGTTGACCCCAGAGTCCAAAGACATCAGAGTGTGTTGACTGGCCCAGAACTTTAAGTCACTAGGCACTTTTGCTACAGATAAATAGAGGCACGCAAAGAACAAATGGGGTTGGCATCTGGTGCCGAGGATAGGGGGTGGAGGACAAAGAACAGAAGAAGCCAGGCGGGCTTTATCAACTCTACCATGCCTTTCCCCCGGCGGGCAGCACGAAGCCACCAGCCACTTGCCTCTTTACAGTTTTAACTAAAAGGAGCATTACAGAGGTGAATTAACATTTAAAAAGAATGTAAAAACTCAGAGCTGTTCTAATGATGATTAATGGAGAGCTATAAGGGGGCCTTGACCTGCCAGTGTCATTAAATGGATTGGCAGGTTTCTGAGCATTAATTATAAATAGCCACAGGAGTTCTCCCGCTTAACAGAATGATGATAAATCCGAGTCTCCGAGAGAGAAGGAGAAGAAAGGAAAGCAGAAAGGGGAAAAAAGTTTGCCTGTTTCTGTCCGCCCGGGTGATGTGGGGAGAAGGCAGAGAGTGAGCAGAGAGAACGAGATAAATGATAAATTAGGCCCTGCCAGTCAATCACATTTCCTAAATGTTTTATGTCCCCAAAGCTATAAAAGCAATATTCCTTTCTGCCCTTATTGGAAGCGTTTCTGTACGGCAATCACATCAGTTTCCTTGGGGATTTCAACTGAAATGTGCTTTGCCTTTTCTTTTTATATTTACTCTCCAGCCTGCGACCAAGGGAGGGTCAGAGCCCGCATACAAATAGGCAGGAGAGAGACCCAGTGACCGGGAGAGGCTGGCAAGGGGAGCAAGGGGCTGGCAGGGGGCCCTGTCTCCTCCACTGTGCCCGCAGCAGCGGGCCGGCGCTCCAGTTCCTGTCCTGGAATGGTCTCGTCCAGCGAGCAGGGGCCGTCCTGATAAGACCCGCAGTGAGGGCTCAGCGCAAGCTCTTCCACGCCATGAGGGCAGGTGTGGGGTTGAGTCTGTTTTGCTCACTGCTGCCTGATCAGAACCTACAGCAGAGCCTGGCACATCGTGGCACCCCGCCAGTATTTGTTGAATCGGGGCATGAAGGAGGGAGTGATGAACAAGTTTATCTGTGACTAGGATGCACAGCAAGGACCTCTGGAGGGGCCGCATCCAATGAAGACACCTGAGCCTGGCAGCGCCTTGGGAGATGGGCGTTCAGGTCCTGGGCACAGCCACTGGCTCTTCTTATGCCTGGAATACGAGGGCACCAGCTTCCCCCAGCCCATTCTTTGAAAACTCACTCAGATTCCTTGCATTTTGGAGTGGGCAGGGAACACAGGGGGGTGCAGAGACCGAGCCAAAGTCACTCAGGTAACTGTGTGAGCTCCAGCGCGGGTCCCTCCTAGAGTCCCCTCCCCTCCCCATCACCCTGCCTCTCTCCTGCTTCCCCACCATGACTTCCAGATTGCTGGCAAAAGCAATCTCAGCCAACTGGCCCTGCACCTCCGCATCCCAGAATGCTCGAGCCTGGGGATGTGTGGGTCTCCCAGCTCAACCTGCCCGGTGCCTGGGTTTAGGTGATCACCCGTGTTGGAAGAGGGAGGCAGACAGAGAGAGGTCAGGAGAAGGAATGAAAGGAAGAAGCCCAAGCTAGGATTCGGAAGAATGGGTCATCCCTGGATGATGTTATATATTTTGTGTGTCGTTACTTTTCAAGGCTTTCCCCTGCAAGTCATTATTTCGACTGATTAGAAAGCGGTATTGAAAGACCTGCTTCTCTGGTACCGTTTTCCTCACATCCTATTAGTTGCAATACAATTACAAAGAATACATCAATTCCTGGCCTGCCCGCTGCCGCTGCCAGAGCCGCCTATTAAAAAGCGGCCTTATTAATGGAATTGTACATCTAGGATTAATCGGCTTGCGTGGGCCATTTACATTTCTCATTCCACAAGCACTTTTGTTTGCTTAATAGGCTGAAGGAGGTAGGAAATGACACAACAAAAGCCTCTCCCAATTGCCACGGGTATCACTGGGGGATGTAATATCCCCTCCTCCTTTCATCCTGAAGTGCTGCCCAGGGATAAGATCTGGCGCATGCTGCTGGGGAGAGGCAGGCGGCAGCCCAGGCGTGATCGGTGGGGAGGGGATTGCAGGGGGCGGGGGAGGCCTGGTCCAAAGAGGTGTGCAAGCTCTGGAGAAGGAGACACAGTCAGAGACTCGCACACAGGGAGGTAGGGGGTGAGGGAAGGTCCAAGAGAGTGGGATCCAGGCAGGGTGACCAGCTACGGGCCAGCCATTCACGAGACGGCTGTACCCTGCCTTCACCACGAATGGCTCCTGCTCACCTGGTCAGCTCGCTCCGTCCACACGGTCCTCCAGCATCACCCACCCATGGCTCAGGTGCTGTAGCTCCAAGTCACTCCTCTCCTGGGCCGAGTAGAGCACAGTTTCAGCCGAGGGGGAGTGTGGGGCCGGTGCAGGAGGCCGCACATGCCCACTGCTCGCTCTTTCTTCTATTGCTTGGAAGCCTCAGGACGGACCGCTTGGGCTTCTCTCCAGGACTTTGGGGAGGAGGGTTGAGAGCATCACAGCAGAGTTCTTGAGTTCACTAGATTCCAAGAGCCCAGCTAAGAGGCTGCTGTCTCTGTAGCCACGTCTGTCGAGCAGTCCCAGAGATTCCGGCCCCCTGAGTGGGCCAACATGACGGCAGGGGAGTGGTGCTGAGATGGAGCGAATGGAGTAGGGGTGGCCCAGTTCCCCCAGCTCCGTCAGACTCTCTAGAGAATGTGGAAACTACACCCTTACCCAGGCAGGTGCAATTATCCCCGCACATCCTGCTTAGAGGGGGTTTCCTGGGACATCAGAGAGAGGTTAGGACACCCCAAGGAAAAGTCACTCAAAAACCACAGACGCTGAACCTTTTCAGCAAACCCTGTCCCCAGAGAATCTGGCCTGTGCTGAGCAGAAGCAGGTCTGGGATGAGAGGGACATGCGGTATATGGGTTCGTCCCTGATGGGGCTTCAGCATTGAGCCAGGGAGGGGTCCAGTCTGGAGATGGACAGAGCAGACCTCCTCTCCCTGGGTGGAAGCCACACTTCCCAGCCAGGGCCAGGCGCCTACCTGCCCACCCTCTCCTCGTGTCCTCTCTTCCACTTGCTCTCACAGGCTCATCCTTTCGACGATGATGCTTTATTGAATTTGCTTCTCTTTTTGTCTCTGGACAGCTGGCTTCCCCCATGACCCACGGAGGTCCATGCAGGTCAAAAATGATGGACAGCTGAGGCATATGAAGCCCCAGGCCCCTTCCCAGCCAGGGGCTCTGGTCAGACAGAGGGCTCCGGTCTCTGATGGTGTTACCGTGGCAGCAGGGTCCATGATGGTAAAGCGCTGTAATATAGTATGACTTTGTGCCTTAATGAAATTTTTTCTAGACCACTAGGAAAAAAAGACTCCATTAACCACACTACAAAGGCCTCTACTTATTAGTATTTTAGAACAGTGGCACAACATTTCGTGAATCTAATTACTGCTGACAAATATGAAAATTGAAATCAAAGTTGAATTTTCAGCTACCGTGCCTTGTATGCCAGCCTCCTCTGACTCTGAATATTACATCAACACATTTATTCTTCCAGTATTTTCAGCAGAAGATGGTTGATTTTCCCTCTCCCTGCTGCTGCTCACTTCCCCCGCCCACCACCAGTCCCCACACCCTCCCCGGCTAGGACCCTATGTATTCTGAAGCATTAAATCTGACATGTTCATCTTGGTGGCCAGCCCAAGCTAACTAACTTCATGTTTACCTGTCACAGATGCAGCAATGGGCTAAGCTGAGAAAGCCTCTTCCCTCCACCGGTTTCTCCTCCCGCCCCCAATCCTAGCCTTCTTTTTTTCAGATAAAAGTCATTTGACTGATTTCAAATTCCTCGTGATATCAGGACAAAAAAAAAAAAAAAAAAGGACTTGTCAACACCTTTCTTTCTTTCCCCTATTAAGCACACTGTAAAAATCAATCCCTTTTGTCACTTCACTCTGCTTGCGAGAATGTTTAATGGATGTCAAGGGAGCTAATGATCGCTGGTAGAAAATTCATTTTAGATTTGCTATTTATAAAGTGCTCAGTGCTCAGGTGGGAAATTAACATGAGGCAAGGAGCCGACTGGGTGGGGGAGGGTGGGAGGCCAAGCGGGGCCCTGCCAGGCTGGCAGGCGCTTTGTGTGGGTGGCACCCAAGGGCTTCTTCGGGCAGAGAATGCTAGTGTCAGAGGTTTTGTGGAGGGGTCGGTACTTTAAGAGCACAGGCTCCGGAAACATCCAGAACTTGTGATCTGACCTTTCGGAGCCAAAATTTTTGTCAGTGATAAAATCCTCTCTGCAAAACGCGGCTCACAAGTTGTAGAAAATGATTAAATAAAATATTACACATAAAACATTCACTGGTGACTGGCACCAAGGACTGGGACATGCTTGATAGATGTTTCATTTTTTTCCCCACAGCCCCAAAGGCCCAGGAGGATGGTGAGCACAGAATCGCTCCAGGATCTGAAACTGGCCAGGGCTGTACTCGAAGACAAGCCTGCTGAAGAAGGGCAAGCCTGCCTCAACTGCCCATACCACAGCCCCGCGTGAGCACAGTGGTCCCTGGTTCTCAGACTTCCACAACAGTGAGCATCAGGGTCACCTGTGAGGGTCTCTTAAGCCGCACAGAGCTGGGCCTCATTAGCTTCAGCGTTTCTGAGGGTCTAGACCAGGGATCCCCAATCCTCTGGGCATCAGGGACCGGCTTGAGGAAAGATAATTTTTCCATGGACCCAGGTCGGGGAGGGTTGTTTGGGGATGATTCAAAGCGCATTACATTTATTCTGTTCTCCATCTCTATTGTTATTACATCAGCTCCACCTCGGATCATCAGGCGTTAGATCCCAGAGACTGGGGACCCCGGGTTTAGAAGTCTGGGGTGGGGCCCCAGAACTAGCATTTCTGACAAGTGCCCGGGCAGGGCTGACCACACTCAGAACCACCGCGGTGGCCCTGTGAAGGGAACAGTTTCCTGAAAGACAGTGTGGAACCACCACCCAAAGGGTACCTCCTGAGTGGCAAGTGGTCCCCACCTGCCCGACCGCTGACCCTCAAGCCAGTCTGGGACTCAGAAATGTCCAGCAAGTCAGCGAAGGCTAGTTCAGTCCCTCCCAAAGTTTACCTTGCTGGTCAAGCAGAAGAGCCAGGCGCTGGGTTCATGTTCTCGTTGGCATCAACACAAGCCAAGCCTCAGTCTCCCCTCTGGGAGGCTGGTGCCTCAGGGGCTGAGTGGGTCAGCCCCCAACCCTCCAGCCCTCCAAGGCTGTCTCAGTTGCACTTGGCACTCCAGGTCCAAAAGCTCTGGGCCACCCCTCACCCTGCTTCTAGTCTCCTCTTCCTGGCCTTCCCTTGGACACTTCTCTGTTCTTTTTGGATTAACTGCAAATCTCCTTTGATTACTCGCTGTGTTGAAACAGACATCCTGTTGCCACGTGCTTGATGACTGAGTCCCGGGGGAGTTCCTATTTGCAAGGCAGCCAGTTACAGCGCACTCGGCCTTACACAACTCCTCGAGCTGCTAATTCATTGTCTAAGAAGTTGCTTTTCAGTTTTCTGATTTTTCAATAATAGGCTTCTCACCAAGCCCTTAAGCTCCAGAAATACGCCTAAAACTACTTTTCCAGTCATTTACATAAACACCAGTGGATCGGGAAGGGAGAAAAAGGGACTAGTTTTGCATGTTACTCCTAAGGCTTTGGAAGCCTCTATGGACAGCCTGTCAAGGCTGCAGGTCTGGAAGCGTGCGGCTCCCAGAAAGCCTGACACCCCAGCAAATGATAAATCCTGAAATTTCTCCTGACGCCCTGGTTGCCGCTTTGCGGAGCTGGGCGGATATTCTGGGCACCAGCAAATTGTTCTGTCAGCACACGGCTCCCTCAGCTGCATCCTGTTAGGAAGCCTGTCATCCATCCCGCAGTCTCTGCACCACAGCCCCACCCTATGAGGCGGCATCTTGCCACCTGGGGCAGGCAGGTAATCCAGTGGCTGCAGAAAAGCTGCCCAGAGGCAGGGCCCTGAGGGATGGAATTCGGTCTCCCTGCAGCTGGCCCCTCATTCTATTGTGGGATTGTGGGTTCAGGGGGGTGGACCAAAGTAGGTGCTCAGTTAGTTCAACTGAGGAGAGGGACTTCCTGGCACGTGGGCCACTTTCAACCACCATCTGTTTTTCTATTTCTCTTTCTTTCCCAAATGTGGATTTTATATATAATCCAATGAGCCAGAAAGGGAAGCCATCTCTTTTCTCCCCACTGCCAAACTACATACCTCCCCATTAAAAAGAAGAGAAGCCAAGAAAACTTTCACCTTTTAGACTCTCAATTCTGATCTGGCCATTTTCCTGAGGTCTAAGATGTATGGACAAGAGACAGGTGTCAGATGAACATGGCACAAAAACAAGATGCCCCCTTCAATGTGAATTTCAGATCAATAGCAAATAAGTTTTAATATAAGTATGTGCTGTGCATAATTAAAACTTAGGCATCGCTTTTCTGGAAATAAGTGGGGTGCCTTGGATTTTTATTTACTAAGGCTGGCAACCCAAAAGGAAATTCTCATTAGTTTACATATTCCTATTGACTTGCCTGGTGGCTCAGATGGTAAAGAATCCTCCTGCAATGCAGGAGAACTGGGTTCAATCCCCGGGTCAGGAAGATCTCCTAAAGAAGTGAATGATTACGCACTGCAGTATTCTTGCCTGGAGAATCCCCATGGACAGAGGAGCCTGCCGGGTTACAGTCCATGGGTTGGGAAGAGTCAGACACAACTGAGTGACTAACATTCACTCACTCACTATAGCTTTCGTACCCCCAAGTCTGCTTTGTCTGCAGGTTTTTCCTAAGGTGGGAATATTCCAGAGAAGCTGAGACCCCTCCCCTGAGGCCTCAGCAGCCCCCACAGCAGCCCTTCCTTCCTATCAGAGTTCGTTCCTCACCTGTGCTGCACGACTGCCTGCCGTCAGTGGTTCTCAACATTTAGGGAGACTCACCCACCTGAGGGGCTTCTCCAGACACAGGGAGCTGCCTTTTCAGCAAGCCCCAGACTTTCTGATTCAGGGTCCAAGGTTGGACCGGACATAATGGATGCCTGGGCTACAAGGCTAGCTCCTGACAAGGAAACTGCCAGATTCTCTGTGGATAGAATCGGTGAATCTGAGCTCAAAACCCCGTCGTTCTCCTTTTCTAGTCTTTTAGACTCTGTTCCTCGCTGTCTTCTGTCTGCCTCTCTCAACATTGACACAAGTGTGTGCAGGGGTTGCTTGGTGTTGACCTCTCCGTAAGGACATCCCTGGGCAGAGAGCTTTGCAAGGTCACTGTGATGTGGAAAGGCATCAGCTTCCAGATCAGTGTGCAGGGTCAGTTTCCAGGGTCAGCTGTGTCTCGGTCAGCAGGGCTGGAGGGCAGCACGAGGAGGTCTCTGGGAGACAGAGCAGGACCCAGGCTGGGCAGAGGGGGAAGGGCTGCCTGTGCCAAGTTAAGGAACTTGGGCTTTATCTTGAGAGCCGCGTGCAGCTAATGGAGATTTTCAGTAAAGCACTCAAATGGCTAAATTTGTTTTTGTAGCAAGATAATCGGTGATGGGCAAGATGGAGGAAGGGTTGAGCTGGGATGCAGACTGGTATAGGAGACACGTTCAGAGGCAACAGCAGTCCTGTGAGCAATGATGGCAGCCTGAGCTGGCACTGGAGACAAAGGGAAGGTCAAAAACAGGGTGGAAGCCAGTGGGGAGAGACTGTGGGGGGAAGGGAGTCGGGGAGGGGCTTGCACATGCCATCATGGGGAGAAACAGTCACATGTTCCTTCTGAACACGTGTACTATTCAGAAACCTCCTAGGGTCCCTGGCTTTACTTTTTCAGTATGAATGGAGAGACAAATTTCACAAGATAAACCACATAAGCATGAAAACTACATTTCAAGAAAGTTTAAATATTCCATTTACAGTTGAGGGAAATAAAGCCTTTAGGGAAAACAAAACAAAACAAGACAAAAACCCTCAGTTTCTAAAGGCAGAGTTAACAGTGGAATTGCGATGAGAAAAGAATTTTTTTGATTGGCTTGGAGATCACGAAATATATTTTACATGGATAGGCTCTGCAAACTGTAAACGGAAAACTCTATCTCCGTAATTCCTTACAGAGTTCATGTGAGAACTGAGCTGGAGATGAGTTTTGACCGTGTTTGGGAGGAAGTCTGGTGTATCTCCTAAATGATGGGAAAAAGAGATGGAAAAGACGGTGAGAGTAGATCATAGCATATCTTACCAATCCAGAGAAAAGAGGATCAAAACTAACATTTCACAGTAACATAAACTTAAAGATAACATTTAAAAATTATGAATCACTATGCTGTACACCTGTAATATATAATATTGTACATCAACGATGCTTCAGTAAAAATAATAATAATAACAATAATTTTAAAATCCAGAGAAAAAAGAATGCCATGAGGAAAGGCGTGATTAATACTACGTGGAATCCCTCTGATTCTCTAGCCAGTTCTCTCCATCATTATTCACACAACTATTTTCAGTCCTTTTTTGCTTTCTGGGAAAAAAAAAAATTGCCAGCCTATACAGTTATAGGCATACACAGGAAACTTATATACACGGGTGTGCACACAAACCTTCCATGAATTACACTCAGAGAAAATATAAGCTATCAGATGCAAACTTCAACTTCCTGTTACTAAGTTTCAGAGTTTACCTGCATCCATGCAGTGCCACGACTGCTAATCAACTCTCGTTTTTCCATTTGTCTTTATTGTGGCAAAATACACATAAAATTTACCATTTCAACCACTTTTAAGTGTATGATTCCGTGGCATTAAGAACATTCTTGATGTTGTACAATCATAACGCCTATCTGTGTCCCCAGATCTCTCATCTTCCTAACAGAATCTCTGTACCCATGAAATAGTAAACCCCCATTCCCACTCCTGGTAACTCTGATTCTACTTTTTGCCTATGAATTTCCTATTCTAAGTACCTTATAGAAGTTGCATCATATAATATTTGTCCTTTTGTGTCTGGCATTTCACTTGGCATAATGTCTTCAAAGTTTTTCCATGTTGTCCAGGGGTCCCCAACGTTTTTAGCACCAGGGAGAAACTGTTTGTTGAAAAGCAATTTTTCCACAGACCAGTTGGGGGGGGGGCATGGTATGGAGTTGATTCAAGAGCATCACCTTTATTGCGTACTTTATTTCCATTATTATTATATCAGCTCCACCTCAGATCATCAGGCATTAGATCCCAGAGGCTGGGGACCCATGTTGTAGCCTGTGTCCGAATTTTACTCACTCATTTCCATAAGGCTGGATGACATCTCATTGTAGGTACAGACCAAATGTTGTTTATCCATTCCTCCCTGGCTGAGCTCTTGGGTTTCTTCCACTTTTGGTTAATGTGAATAATGTTGCTGTGAACATTGGCGTGCAGATATCTGTTTTGAGTGCCTTCTTTCAAATTTGAGGGGTATATACACCTAGAAGTGAAACTGCTGGATCACATGGTAATTCCATTTTTAATTTTTTGAGCAACCGAGAACAATTTTCCACGGTGACTGCACCAATTTACCTTCCCACCAGCTGTGCACACGTTTCCAATTCAGTTTCTCTATATTGTCACCATTTTTAAAAACTAATAACCATCCTCATAGGTATTAAGTAGTATCGATTATGGTATTTGCGTTTCCCTAAGGACCAGAGATGTTGCAAACCCATGGTTAGATGCCACAGAGTAAGTGGTAAGGGCTTAACCATGCACTTGTACGGGGGTCCCTCCCGTCCTGTCAAGGGATGTTTAACCTCCTCCTTTCATAAGACATGAATTGGCTCCTAATGTTCACCCTCCCCTTCTCCCATGGTCATGGGCCCCTGAGTTCGCCTGGGCATGTGGTCATCCAGAGTGGATGGTACCTTGCCCACACTGCCTTGCATCTCAGTGTGCCCAAGTGACTAAGCTCTGGCCCAGGACTTGTGAGGAAGGACATTCTGTGATGGCCTCAAGGGAGGGAGCATCCTTGGGAGATGGTCTGTGTGTGCATTCTGCCCCTTACTTTTTCTCCTCTTCCATTCCATGGCCTGGCACAAGGATGCTGCCCTCTTAGACCTTGTACACTGGATCCAAACCAGGGGAAGGCTGGGGTCCCCAAGTGTCCCTGAGGCTGGCAACACTGCACCAGCCAGGTACACAGCGGGGTGGTTTTGCAACCAGAGAGACAGACTTCTGTCTCCTTTAAACCACTTTCACTGTATGGTTGTCTTTTCTGTCTGAACCCAAAGGTCATGGGTATTTTCAAATATGTGGTTCCTTCCTTACTCTTAATAGTAATGATGCTGGTTTTTTTCCTTCTCTGCAAGTCCCATATTTTTTCCTATGCTCAAGATTTGCCCACCCAGCTCCACTTTCCTCCAGGGGCCCTCACCTGGGTAGCCACCTCCTATCTCCCCCCACCCTCCCTTTACCAGCCCGCCCACCAGCCTTCAGATCCATCTTCCCTATTTTACAAAAGCAACAAACTTCTCTCTAACTGCAGCTTCCATTGGTGTCACAACTTTCTCTCCCTTAAAAAAAAAAAAAGCTTAAATAACCATCCGCATGTTTTATTCTCACCCCACGTGATCCCTACACTATGGCTCCACCCCCAAAGACTATTTTCCCAAGAGAATAGAAGATATTCTTGCCTCTAAGTCTGATCTTAGTTGATCCTCAGCAATATTGATGTGGTGGCTATCTTCCTGCCTGCCCCAAACACACATCCTCTAACCCCAATGTCATCACATTCTCCTGGTTTTTCTCCCATGCTTTGGCCACTCCTTGTCAATTGTTTTCGCAAGATCTCTTCCCTTCCTGATCCTTAAATCCTGGTTGTCTGCCCCAATTCTCATCGTCTCCCTTCCTGGGTAATTCATTGTGTCTGTGTCAAAGACCCTCTCTGTTCAAGCTCAGCTATCTTCCAGAGTTCCAGATTCATCCGGCTAACTCCGTATTAGAGAGCTCTGTGTACACCAATAAAACCATCAGAAAAAAAAAAAAACTCATTAGTATACTAAATTATTTAGAGAAAAAAAAACTCATTAGTATATTAAATTATTTAGAGGAATAAATAAATAAATAAATAAAACCATCGAGACCTAAATTGCTTTCATCACACTCTCCCTAAAACCTGACTGTGTCCTATTTACCCAGATATGAGAAGTCCTCTTCCATTTTGCTTTCTCGTGCATCATTGTTTTTTCTCTCCATCTCCAGGTCCTATCCTTTAAGTCAGCAGCCCCCCAACCTTTTTGGCAGGAGACACGGGTTTTGTGGAAGACAAGTTTCCCATAGATGGGGGGGCAGTATATTTCAGGCAGCAAGGTGAGCTATGGAGAGCAATGGGGAACTGCAGATGAAACTTTGCCGTCTCTCCCATCACTCACCTCCTGCTGTGTGGCCAGTTCCTGACCAGCCATGGACCTTGGACAGGTGGCTGTCAGTGGCCTTGGGGGCTGGGGACCCCTGCTCTAAGTCCATGACGCTTGAATACCCACATCTCCTTGTCTCTGTCAGTCTCACCTGGGTAACTCATGCCTGCTTGTCTGCCACGTTCTCTAGTCTTTTAATTCATTCCCACACTGCAACAGGAGTAACACTTTCACATTTTTAAGTAACCTAAATAATGTTATTTATCAACTAACACTGCAAACTTAATCATGCTGCTCTCTGGCATACAACGCTTTCTTCCCTCAGAATAAAATCTTTAACAAGAACCATAAAGCCACTCAAGGTGTGACTTGTGACTGCTTCTCTAACTGCACCCCTTGTCTTTCTACCTACAAGCTGCCTCCACTCCCGCTTTATCCCAGGAAACTACACAAACACAGTCAGTCTAGCCAGATCGGTACTGGATTCCTAAATGCCTACCATGCTCTCCTGTGTCTAGGATTTGGCGTATGCCGACTCCTTTGCTTGTAATACTTCTCTCTCCTCTTCCTCGGTTGAATCTAGTAACATCTGTGACTCAGCTTTAGCATCTCTTCCTTCTAGAAGAGCTCTCTGACCTGGAAAATCTCGATGTGGCATGGCAAACAAGACTTGCTTTCCTCCCAGCACTTACCATGTTGTCTTGAATTGTTTTTCTTGACTGAATGTAAGAACTAGGACTTATTGTTTATGGCCAGCACACAGTAGGGTCTGAATAAATCATTCTGGAGGAGTTGAAATAAAAATGTAAGTAAGAACTCGGCTATACCCTTAACTCTATGATTTTGCTGTTTTTTAATCATTCACCTAGGTGGTGTGGACATGACAAGTTTATATCACTTGGGAATGACAGGAAATTAATGGTGACAGCTCATCAGAGTACAAAAATAGCCTCAGTGGATTTAAATCATGGACCCACATGCAATGAAATTTCAAACACCTAAGAGCAAGGATGGGGGAGGTCTTGAGTAACAGCAATTTCGACAGGGGAATGAGTGCAACTTCAATGAGCAATAGTGTGGAATATCTGAGCAAGAAAAGAAATGAGTGTAATAACAAGCTGGTCTGATGTATAAAGTCCAAAATGTAGTAGGCGATAACCCACTCCCCACTCTGCCAATCAAACTACAGCAGGAACAATCTGTCTGGTAATGTCTTTTAGTGAATTATCATCAAACTGGAACATGCTTACAAGATAGCGATCAGAATGACTAGTGGTTTCGAAGTTATGCGTGATAATAGTGACAAGGAACTAAATCTCAAGGTAAGATAACTAGGGTCCATCACAGTCTTCTCTTAGAAAGAAATTGGATCGCACAACATTACTGGTACTTTGAGTGGCTCTAACTGGCATAAGTCAGAAAGAGGCATATTTTTGTTCCATGTAGATTTACTAGGATTGTATTCAGCTACAAGTAATGGAATCCTAATTATATGGCAATATTTTCCATAAATAATAAGTGTGGAAATACATATTGCACAGCTGGCTTGACTGCTATGTTATCTTGAACTTGGGGTCCCTCTGTTAGACTGAGCCATGTGAAATTGTTTCTATTCAACTATCTTTGATTCACTCAACCAGCAAATTCATTTAGTTCAACCTAAGAGCCTGTTTTGCCATTCTAGTTGTAAGTGGGGGTTTTTATTTATTTATTTATTTATTTTGGCCTTTCTGTTTGCAGGTTGGTTCCTGGACCCCCGGATAGTATGCAAGGCTCTCAGTCAGGAAAAGATGTGGGAGTGGTAGGGTTCACAAAGCACAGGCTTCTTGAGTACAGCCCTCAAACTGCCACCCGGGAAACTTCTGTCTGCTTTCCACTGGCCTCACTCGCATGACATGACCGTCCTTGGCTCTAAGCAAATCTCAGAGGTGCACATTATAAACAAGCATACTGCTGTCCTGAACAAATTTAGGACATTGTATATAAAGAGAAAGGGTAGAATTTATACTGACCAGTACTTTCTTGCAGAGTTTGTCCACTCTGAAATGGGGGCTGGTGTCAGTTATTCTCAGCTGTATCTGCACTGAAAGTCCTAAGTGTTTCAAAGTAGAGATGACCTCACCCCATTCTGATCCATATACTGAGATTTTTTTGTGAGTTGAACCTGGGTGTCTAACAATCTCCACAGGTGATTCGGATAGACAGCCAGAACCAGGCCCACAACTCAGACAGCATCTGCTCTCTGGGGGTCCTGGAGCTGGTGAGTAGAAATTAGCCAACATCATTCAGGTGGGAGACCAGGCAAATTCCAAGGTACCTCCCGCAACTCTAGAGAGTCTGTGAAAAGCTTCTAGACTTGATGATTAAACTATTTTAGCCTTGGAGAAGTCTTCAGCAGTGCGAGAAAGTGATGAAAAAGTGATAAGGCATTCAAATCCTTCTATTAAGAAGTTTTAAGGGAGGAAGGAAAGAGAAATATAGAATGATTATTCTTGTTTGTTTTCAGAATTGACAAAATGGCTTATTGAACTACAAATGTCTGTAGTTCAATTGCATTGAGAAAAAAGGCTGTCAATTAATCTTGCTATGCCCGGGTCAGGTCTCCTCTGGCTGTTTAGAAGACAGTCAAATGTCCCTGGGGTAGGGAGTGGCAAAGAAGGAGGCAGAGTAGGTTTGAAGTGGGTAAGAAGCACTTCCCTCTTCACCGTCTCTGGATAAAGAAAACCCACCAGTCACTCTCCTCTTGTCTCAGGTCTGAGTTTCCCTTGCCCTCTGATGCCACCTCAGATAGAAGCAAGATCCGATGCTGTAAAGAGCAATATTGCATAGGAACCTGGAATGTCAGGTCCATGAATCAAGGCAAATTGGAAGTGGTCAAACAAGAGATGGCAAGGGTAAATGTAGACATTCTAGGAATCAACGAACTAAAATGAACTGGAATGGGTGAATTTAACTCAGATGACCATTATATCTACTACTGCGGGCAGGAATCCCTCAGAAGAAATGGAGTAGCCATCATGGTCAACAAAAGAGTCCAAAATGCAGTACTTGGATGCAATCTCAAAAACAACAGAATGATCTCTGTTCGTCTCAAGGCAAACCATTCAATATCACAGTTATCCAAGTCTACGCCCTAACCAGTAACGCTGAAGAAACTGAAGTTGAATGGTTTTATGAAGACCTACAAGACCTTTTAGAACTAACACCCAAAAAAGATGTCCTTTTCATTATAGGGGACTGGAATGCAAAAGTAGGAAGTCAAGAAACACCTGGAGTAACAGGCAAATTTGGCCTTGGAATGCGGAATGAAGGCAAAGACTAATAGAGTTTTGCCAAGAAAATGCACTGGTCATAGCAAACACCCTCTTCCAACAACACAAGAGAAGACTCTACACATGGACATCACCAGATGGTCAACACCAAAATCAGATTGATTATACTCTTTGCAGCCAAAGATGGAGAAGCTCTATACAGAACAAAAACAAGACCAGGAGCTGACTGTGGCTCAGATCATGAACTCCTTATTACCAGGTTCAGACTGAAAAGGAAGAAAGTAGGGAAAACTGCTAGACCATTCAGGTATGACCTAAATCAAATCCCTTATGATTATACAGTGGAAGTGAGAAATAGATTTAAGGGCCTAGATCTGATAGATAGATTGCCTGATGAACTATGGAATGAGGTTAGTGACATTGTACAGGAGACAGGGATCAAGACCATCACCATGGAAAAGAAATGCAAAAAAGCAAAATGGCCGTCTGGGGAGGCCTTACAAATATCTGTGAAAAGAAGATAGGCGAAAAGCAAAGGAGAAAAGGAAAGATATAAGCATCTGAATGCAGAGTTCCAAAGAATAGCAAGAAGAGATAAGAAAGCCTTCCTCAGTGATCAATGCAAAGAAATAGAGGAAAACAACAGAATGGGAAAGACTAGAGATCTCTTCAAGAAAATTAGAGATACCAAGGGAACATTTCATGCAAAGATGGGCTTGATAAAAGACAGAAATGGTATGGACCTAACAGAAGCAGAAGATATTAAGAAGAGGTGGTAAGAATACATGGAAGAACTGCACAAAAAGATCTTCATGACCCAGATAATCATGATGATGTGATCACTAATCTAGAGCCAGACATTTTGGAATGTGAAATCAAACGGGCCTTAGAAAACATCACTATGAACAAAGCTAGTGGAGGTGATGGAATTCCAGTGGAGCTGTTTCAGATCCTGAAAGATGATGCTGTGAAAGTGCTGCACTCAATATGCCAGCACAATTGGAAAACTCAGCAGTGGCCACAGGACTGAAAAAGGTCAGTTTTCATTCCAATTCCAAAGAAAGACAATGCCAAAGAATGTTCAAACTACTGCATAATTGCACTCATCTCACATGCTAGTAAAGTAATGCTCAAAATTCTCCAAGCCAGGCTTCAGCAATACGTGAACCGTGAACTCCCTGATGTTCAAGCTGGATTTAGAAAAGGCAGAGGAACCAGAGATCAAATGGCCAACATCTGCTGGATCATGGAAAAAGCAAGAGAGTTCGAGAAAAGCATCTATTTCTGCTTTATGGACTATGCCAAAGCCTTTGACTGTGTGGATCACAATAAACTGTGGAAAATTCTGAAAGAGATGGGAATACCAGACCACCTGACCCACCTCTTGAGAAATCTGTATGCAGGTCAGGAAGCAACAGTTAGAACTGAACATGGAACAACAGACTGGTTCCAAGTAGGAAAAGGAGTACGTCAAGGCTGTATATTGTCACCCTGCTTATTTAACTTCTATGCAGAGTACATCATGAGAAACGCTGGACTGGAAGAAGCACAAGCTGGAATCAAGATTGCTGGGAGAAATATCAGTAACCTCAGATATGCAGATGACACCACTCTTATGGCAGAAAGCGAAGAGGAGCTAAAAAGCCTGTTGATGAAAGTGAAAGAGGAGAGTGAAAAAGTTGGCTTAAAGCTCAACATTCAGAAAACGAAGATCATGGCATCCGGTCCCATCACTTCATGGGAAATAGATGGGGAAACAGTAGAAACAGTGTCAGACTATTTTTGGGGGCTCCAAAATCACTGCAGATGGTGACTGCAGCCATGAAATTAAAAGATGCTTGCTGCTTGGAAGAAAAGTTATGACCAACCTAGATAGTATATTCAAAAGCAGAGACATTACTTTGCCGACTAAGGTCCGTCTAGTCAAGGCTATGGTTTCTTCCTGTGGTCATGTATGGATGTGAGAGTTGGACTGTGAAGAGGGCTGAGCACCAAAGAATTGATGCTTTTGAACTGTGGTGTTGGAGAAGACTCTCGAGAGTCCCTTGGACTGCAAGGAGATCCAACCAGTCCATTCTGAAGGAGGTCAACCCTGGGATTTCTTTGGAAGGAATGATACTAAAGCTGAAACTCCAGTACTTTGGCCACCTCATGCGAAGAGTTGACTCATTGGAAAAGACTCTGATGCTGGGAGGGATTGGGGGCAGGAGGAGAAGGGGATGACAGAGGATGAGATGGCTGGATGGCATCATGGACTCGATGGATGTGAATCTGAGTGAACTCCGGGAGATGGTGATGGACAGGGAGGCCTGGCGTGCTGCGATTCATGGGGTCGCAAAGAGTCGGACACGACTGAGTGACTGAACTGAACTGGGTGAGTTTAGCCAGGAAGAATGAGAGCTCATTTTCGCTACCTGTGTACCTATAACATCTGGTTTATGGCTGGTGATCGCCATCAGGGGTGACTGATGTGTGTAGTTTCATATTCAGAGTCTAAAAGAGGTCTTGTCAGAGGAAGAGATGAGTTGAATCTGATAAACAGACTTCAGAAAAGGGCAAGTTCCAAGGTCAGGTTGTTGAGTGAACAGTATGACAGTCATTGGAGAAGGAAGGGTTAATTATAGCTCACCCAGATTCTACAGGGTTCTATGGCTCCTGATAAACCTAAGGGCACTTCTCTCTCTCTTTCTCTCCCCCTTTTGTTTTATCCATAAACACTGATCAACTGTGTGCCAGGTACTATGCTAGGTGTGACAGTCCCAGACCTCCAGAAGCTCACTGTCAACTGACGAGAGACAGAGGTGTCAGCAGGGAACCACACAAACTCTCAATAGATGTGTACCGGAAGGAAGCGCCAGAGCCTTGGGGGGCAGAAAAGGAGGCAGTAGGAACTTCGGAGAGATGCTGAGCCTGGAGTTCTGTCTTGAATCACAGCAAGTTTTTACCAGGTGGACAGGACAGCCATCAGTAGAGGGAGCAGGCACACACTTACTGAGAGGACGCTGCAGCAAAGCCCTAGGAATTCAGAGAACCAGAGGACAAAGGGTTTGGAGAGAGGCTGGCACCCCCGGGTCATGCCTTTCCAGAGAGCAGAGATTTCATTTTATCTGGATTTAGAATCAGGTGAGGCTACATTCTATAATACTCAAAGCACACGGGGAAGAGATTTACCTTAAGAAGAAAACAGCATAACCAGAATAATTTTAGGAAAGGGCCATCGGCACGCTTCCTATGAATGATTATACAGAAAACAGGAGAAAAGCTTGGAATATTTAACTTAGGGAGAAGGGGAGGGAATCGTGTTTTCAAATATTTGAAGAAAAGTCATGTCGAAGAAAAACCAGTCTTGTCCTGTGGGTAGTAGTATTAGCAGCACTCGTAATACTATAGGTGATATTTATTGAGAGCTTACTGTGTGCCAGGCAGTGTTCTGAGCACTTTCTCTGCAGTAACTTATGTAATCCTTACACCAGCCTTAAATGTAAGTCTCAGAATTAGCTCTGTTTTGTACAAGAGGGAACTGAATTGCCCTCAGAGGTTGATTAAATCGCCAAAAGTTTCAGACTAGAAAGTGGCAGAGCCAAAGCCCGGACCCAGACCATCCCAAAGACTCTGCTGTGTTTCCTCTCCAGACCGAGAGCAAGGGGCTGGAATCAATGAGAGGACAGATTCTTCTCCTTTGTCTCCCTGTCTTCCTGATCAATCAGACGCAGTAGCTCTGGAGAGAGGCAAGTTCCCCCACATTGGAGATAGAAGGGAGGGGACCGCTGCAGCCGAACCACTGGGATGTTAGAGCTCCAACAGAGGGATTGAAATAAACCAGCCTGAAAGTCTCTCTGGGCCTGAGCCGGTTGTGACTCTGCCTGGCTGACACAGCAGTGGGAACACTTCGTGAGCTACCCAGGGACTGTACTTGGCACAAACCTGCACGGTAACTCTGCTTCCCCTGTGCCGCCCGCACCTGCTGACTCCATCAAAACAGGCATGCTTTCACTCCTGCCTACGCTGCAGGGTCTGACCTGGCTTGGAGGCAGGAGCCAGCCTCCCTCAGCCTAACACAGTGCTGCCAAAAACTGCCATTGGGGTTCTGAGCACGGAGCCTTTGTTGCCAGCGAGAAGGAGAGAGATGGAAGCAGCAGGCTGGGTAGCCGGTTCCTGGGGAGTGAGCGGGAGTGGAGGACAGGAGAGAGAGATGAAAATCTTCACACTTATGAATGGAGCTTCTGCCAAGACCCACCATCACTTAGCTCGCGCTAAATCAGGCTCCAACACATCCATTCTTGACCCACATTCACACATTCCAAGGCTCCGGAGTTTCTCCTATGGGATTGATCATTCTCATTCCTGAGTCCCCCTACCTGAAATGCTGTGGCTCGTTCGTCCTTCCCTCCCCTCTGAAGGATGCCTTCTAGACGAGAAACACAGGCACGTATGGATGCGTGATAGTGTGTATGATACAGTGTGCACTGCTTGTGGGCACACACGCCACTCACATGTTCCGACTGTGGTCGCCCGTCTGTGGCTGTTTATATTCTTAGTTTCCTGCAAACAGACACTGCTTCTGAATATTTTCTCCTAGCACCACTACCTTTCAAGTACTAGACTCAGAAAGGCTATTTGCAGAATTGCAAAATGTGGGACATGAAACTTGAAAATCTTTTAGTCTAACCGCTTTATTTTAGAGATGAAGTGACAGAGGCTCCTAGAAGGGATGTGCCTTATCCCAGGTTGGAGAATGTTTTCTGATAACCAAAGAGGTATGGCTTTCAAACCTGGCCATAGGTTGGAACCTCTTAGAGAGCGCTGGAAAATATCAGAACATCTCCCAAAGAGATGCTGATGTAAGCGTTCTGGGATGGGGTCCAAGCATTGGCATTTTTATAAAGTTCCTCAGGTGATTCCATGGTAGAACAAATTTGAGGACCATTGGCTTAGAAAATGGGAGTATTGCAAACAAAGGCACATTGCACCTGTCGTACGAGGACCTCCTGACAGTAGAGGCGGATTGCTCCAGGTTGCTTGACTTGAAGAATCCTGGATCCATGAGAAAGGTACTTGCCTGTACTTCTACAGGGAGAATGCTAAGAGTCACCAGCGCTATGGAAATGCCGACAGAAGCAGCCAGGTGAGTAACCCCCCTAAAATGTTCAGAGGGCAACCACAACACACATCGTGAACAGAAGGGAAGCTCGAGTCTCTTTGGGTGCATACGGCTGGAAACACAAGCTGACAACTGAAAAAGGGCTGTGTCCCAAGCACAGTTATAGCATCAGAGGACAAATGAATGACGACGCTTGTCTGTCATTCCAGGAACCCTAAATCAGGGTGTGATGAGTGGGTAGCAGAGAAGGAAATGGCAACCCACTCCAGTATTCTGGCCTGGAAATTCCTAAGAGCAGAAAGGACTGGTGGGCTCAGTGCATGACTGAACACACAGGCAGGTAGCAAAGAAAGGGTTCTCAGAAAGGAGGTCATCTTAAGTCCCCCCTAAAATAGGAGACCCTCAGGGTCCCCTGAACTGAACTCGCCTCACCCTGATCAGCTGCCTCAGCAAGCCCCACTTGCTGCGTAAGCATCCCCACCCCTTGCTGTCCTTGGCCATCCAGTTCTCTGCAGAAGGCAGGGTATGAAAGCGGTGGACAGGCCACTGGCCAGGGTGGCAGTGGTGGGAAGAACCAACCAATAACCAGAATGACAATGACAAGGGCCAGTGGTCACCAAGCCAATACCTCACAGCAGCTTTTGCTGTCCACGTGCCAAGGGAGGGAGCATCACACATCCCTGAGCCCTTCCGGCCAGCAGTCACGATGGAGCAACAGAGGCAGCACCTCTGACGCCATGACCCCAGAGCCTGGCTGCGCTTGCTCTCCCACGCTCCCCGTCTAAAAGCAAGCCTCCAGGGTTGGTGTGCTCTTGCCACCCATCGTAATGTACACAAGCAACTGGGCAGGAGACTATGGCACCCAGCACCCCTCCACCCCTACTTCTGATATTCCTGCTGGCTCTTCCCAACGTGATTAAAAAAGATGACAAGTCAAATCAAATCTGGGGATTGCACTCTGTCGAGTTGATTTGGTCACTGATATATTCCCAGCACCTACAACAATGCAGGGGACGTAAAAGGAACTCAGTAAACACTCGCCGGGTGATGAACCAGTGCACGAGTGAACAACTAGATCTAGTCTGTGTTGAACTGGATTTTGGTGACACCACCAAGATGAAGCCAAGGAGGCACCTCTGGAGAGTGAATTTGAATGAGCTGCTGAAGCCAAAACCAGTCCATCTTTTCAACAGTCCTTTATTACTGTAAAGGGCAATACTCGTCAAGAAGCCAAAAAAAAAAAAAAAAATCAAATTTAGTAACCTAAGATGTCGTCAGTAACAGAGCTGAAGAATGTGTTTTCCAATATTTGGTTTCTCAGCTTGACAGTCTCTCTTGAAATACTCTTTTCTCAGCAATGGAAATGCGAAGCGCTGGTGGTTTGTTTTGCAGTTTGCAAATGACTTACAGAGCTCTTCTGGCAGAGTTTCTGTTTTTCTTCTTGCAAATAAACAAAAGGCCATTTCTCTAATATGACTTAAGCGGGGGGAGATTCTGTGATCTCCTGTCTTGGTTTGGGAAGGAAGAAAAAAGGAGGGGCAAGCAGAAAGATGAGGGAAGAAACTGGAACAAGTAGGGTGCACAAGTGGAACAGAAGCAGGAAAGAGGCAAAGGGAAAAAGGATGTGGAGCCCTGGGGTATCGGACACGCAACAGCTGGGGACGCTGTCTTCAGTGGGACCCCAGCCAACCTTATGGACATGAACTCCCCACTGGTTCCTTGCCACCCCCTCCCCCAACCATTGCAGTGTATCATCTGGGCTCCTGTGACCTGGGAGGACAGACCGCCCCCCTTCTCCTAGGCAAGCCCACATGAGGCAGAGCAGCCCCCGCCAGCTTGACCCAGATCTGTCAGCTGATCAATTAGTTTTCCCACGGAGGAGAAGGAAAAATGAAAGGAAGAAAGAATAAGGGACTAGGAGAAACAGAAAAGGGAGGGCAGAGAAGAGGGGGAGAGAGGGCAGAAAGAGGGAGGGAGAAGAGGGGAGAGGAAGAGAGGGAGAAGCGGGGAGAGAGGGAAGGAGAGGGATGGTGGAGGGACACGCACATCTCCTCTATGGACGCTCCTGTAAGCTTAAGCTGCCATAGCAAGGGCAGGCTCAGTTCAGAAGGTTGCAGAAACACACACACATAAATACATAAAACATAAGCTCTAGAGGTTGCTGAATGAAATCAATCAAAGCAGAGGACGGGAGCCTCTTCTTTCCACCCTTTGCCAGTCCAGCTTGCATCTGGTTTATACTCTCTGAAACTCCTGGTTCCTCCCCTGTTCCCTCCCCCAGGGCCCCGCCCCTCTGCCATTGACCCCGCCCCCTGACACTTCCTGGCAAAAGTCTTCCTCCTACTAGGGAAGGGTGAGGAGGCCTGGTCCCACGTGTTTCCTCTAAATCCCCCTGGTCCTCTTCGATCGCGCATCCTCTAAGAGAAGGAGGGCCCTGCCACCAGGTCGGCCGAGGAGACACCCCAGAGGTTGTGGTACCCAAGACCCCATCGTACCTGCACACCATCGATTACCTTATTTTTGCATGTTTTCATTTTTTATGTGTAATTAGTTTTATTGAATTTCAAATGACTACAGACATAAAGTAAACATGTAACAAGCCAGTAGAGCAGAAAGGAAAGGAGCTGCGTAAATACCAGCAGGCTCAGCATGGAGCTCCACTTAGCACCACATGTTTGCTGCGTTACAAGCATTAATGAGTCTTTACAACCCTTGGGGGAGTTGCTCCCCGGCCTGGCAGACAGGTGGGGAGACTTGCCAGAGGGAAGTATTGTCACCTACAGAAGTGAGGGGGAACTTTGTGTTCGGATGTACCTGCTCCCCACCCAGCTGTGCTCAGCCCACCTGAAGCAATTGGAAATCAGACAGACAGGCATGCCCATTACAGTGTTTGAAGGGTCCATAGGACCTCTGCTGAGGTTAAATATAAAGGAAAGTGGGTTTTTTTGTTCTGTTTTGTTTTTTACACCTTCATCTTTCTAGCTGATGGGCAGGAGCAGGCCATGAGCTCCAAACATAAAATATCTGGAACAGAGACAAATCCTCGACACAGTCATCCTCTCCGAAGTGTTTTCACCATACGGAGATAGTGAGAGCATCGCACATCATTCTTCTAGCATCTTCCTACATATTCCGGAATCACCTGTCCTGCCGGTCACCCCTTCTTAGGATGTCCGGAGAGCACACCTCATCCCGAGGGATAAACCGTGGCTGAAGTCAACACTGGTGTGACCCATCCATGACAGGCAGCCAGCCCCAGCCTGGGTTGCTGCACCTCAGGGCTGCCAGGGAGCAGGGGCAGATCCTCAGGGAGCTGCTAGGGACAGTGCCCCTTGGAGCACTCAAGCAGGGAACAAGGAGAGGCCCTCCAGGGACACAGCTCCGCACCCTTCAGCCCCGTGCCACAAGAGAGGCCACTGAGAAACCACAGAAGTCAGGGGGAGGGGCCACAGCTGCGGAGAAGGGTTTCCAGAGCTCACTTTGGCTTAAGAGTGATGAAAGGGAAGAGCCAGTCCTAGGACTAGCCTGAAACTGCCACCCGAGAGCCCCCCTGGCTGGGACTCTGCACCCACCTCCATCCAGTGCCCGGAGGGCAGTCCCAGGGTGTGAAGAGTGGAGGGAAGCTGCAGTTCTTATGCACTCCACGACTTGCCTGTGGGCCTCCTGCCTCCCCCATTGGAAACTCCAAGCCTGGCAGCTGGCATTCACTTTGTGAAGCTCCTCTGTCATCTCCCCTTAAATTTTTTTTTTTTGGCCATGCTTCCAAGTGCCCACAATGCTTACTTACATCAGGCCCAGGAGCCCATCTCCCCAAACCAATTTTTCACTCTGCCAGTAAACATTATTATGGTCTCATCTGTCACCCCCACTCCCCCCCCATCTCAGAAGCGTTGCCCAGCTCAGGCTGCGGCTGGCACCCAAGTGTTTGCTGTGAGTGGCAGGAACTTGGCCAATCTGCCCAACTGAACCGTGTCCGTGTCGCCAGCTCCCAGAGAAAAAGAGGGGAACCCAGCTCCATTTCGTCTCCCTTCCCTTCTGCCCTGCTGCTGTATACGTGGGCAGGTAGTTGACGTGGGATGTGAGGAGATGAGAGAAAATGAGAAAGGTAAGGCAGGAATCTAGCCCAGCTCCTGGGAAGGTGTTGAAAGGAGCATTAATCCTTCGAAGGAGAAATGGTCAGGTCTCTAGAAAGAGAGAAGATGCCGTACACCAGCCATTCCTCTCTGAGCCTCTCTGTGGCAGGAGGTGGGCGGTGAGCTGAAAAGGACAGCGCCTCATCCAGAAGCTTCTCTGGCTCCCAGGGCCAAGAAGGAGTTCTGGCTAATCAACCCCAGAGCGTCTTAGGGCCAGAGCCCCTGGGCGCTAATCACCCCCACCCTCCCCCATCACTAATCGGGGCTGACTCCCTCCTCCTCTAAGCTGGATCACGGTGGCTGTGAGTTGGGGTGAGGAGCAGGTCAGGGAGGGGTCCATCAACCACCCCTAGCCCCCAACACCTTTTCAAGGAGGCAAGAAGCCCAGGAAGTAAGGGCTCTAGGAAGAGCCAGCCTAAAACAAAAACAGAGAAGAAAAAAATTGCCTTAGAATGTGTACTGCATTCTAACTAGTCCCAGCGGGTCAATGCAATAGGGGTGGGTTATTGCAGGCAAGACCTGGCTGCCTGAGTAATTCTGTGAGTTTGATAAGAGGTAACTGGCCCACCCCAGCTCCCATGCCCTGAAAGAGAAAACACACATCACCTTGGCTGATCCAACTGGCACATGGCTCGAGGGGGTGGGGGTAGGTCTCAGGGGTCACTTTGCCTTAAAATTGGGCAGCCCGGTTCATTTCTGACACATGGAAGCCTATTGAAAGCTGGTTCAAGATGGATAGTGCAAGTAAGGCCATGATTCGTCTTAGGAAATTCAGGATTTGGTAGAATGTGAGGAGGGCTGGGGTAACCCAGTCACCCCTGTCCCCACCCAAGATGGCAACAAGAGTGTACAATCAGAATTCCCCAGGGGAGAACACACCCCCGCTTTCTTCTCATCGATTCGGAAATGATCCAAAGTATGAGCAAATATTATGCTTCCCTGCATTTATTTCTGATGAAAAAAAAAATCACGTATGCTAATTTATATGTAAATCCAGTATGGCCCTGGGGCTCCTGGCAAGCTGCCAGTGGGGCTGTGGATGGTGGAATTTTGGCGATTGTCTCCAGACAGAGGTTAAAATGGAAGAGCCTCAGACCTCAGGACGGATGGAAATGATGGATGTCTTGGGACCTTCCCTGTCCCTTCCTCTGGACCCCTCACTCCACCCCACCCCCATTTGGTTTTCATTTCTGCGGTTGGCATGATGGAAGCTGTTACCTGGAGGTTGCCTGGCTCTGGGCTCAGTTTCCCCAGTGCAGTTGGGGCCCTGATCTCACTGGGTGAGCCTCTGTTCACCCAAGTACAAGCAGGAGTGCGCGTGAACACACACACACACACACACACACACACACACACACACGCATGCTGCCTCTGCTCCATGTTATGTAAGAGGAGTCAGTCAGGGCTGCCTCCACGTGGCCTCCTTCACACTCACACCCACTGCCCCGTGGGGGAGGACGGAGACCCTGAGGCCCATGCCCCCCACCGCCCCCATGGCTAGGAGCTGCAGGGCAAGGAGATCCCATAGGATGGACTTCCTTGCATCCTTGCAGAGCCCTGCAGGGTCCCCTTCCCCGCTCTTTGAGCACCAGCCGAGGGTTCGCAGGCATTTGATCCTTCCCAGCCTGGTCCTTCTGCCCACCTCCTGTGGGTCTGTGTGGACGCCTCTGCAACTCCGGCAAGGGGAGTCCCCAAAGACCACCCTCAGGGGGAACTCAAGGGACTAGAGATGAGGACCGACCGCAAGAGCCCCGTACTGCAGTGGGGAAGGGAACCGGATGGGTGGGACTCCACAGCCTTCTCCACCCCCGCCCACCGGGAGCCAACTTTCCTCTGGGGACGCAGCAGCCAGCACTGAGCTCCCAAGTGGGGTCCTGTGGGAGACGGAGCTGGGCCACCTGCCGGGGAAAGTTTCTCTGCCCACCTCAGTCCCTGAGAACGCAGGGGTCTTTAATGAGAAAGAGGCGCACGCCAGATCCTCAAAGGACAGGGCGGGCGGGGCAAGCAGGTGGGCAGGGAAAGCGGCTGCTGGGAGGTGGGAGCCTGCTGGGAGGTGGGAGCTGGGACAGAGCGCTGGGCACCCCCCCCAACCCCCGGTGCAGCGAGGGGAGTCCAGGTTGAAGTGGATCCCACCCACCCCAGCACAGCAGGACCACAACTCGGCAAGCCGGCCCTGACTGCAGCCCAGAGGGCTTGGCTTCCCAGAGAAAGAAACAGAATATTAGCATTTGACTCTTACTGCCTCTCTTCCTTCAACTTAGGAGAGCTTTCCGGAATCACAGAGCCCTGCTTTCTCCGGCAGCCTCTTATCTGCTTTTTAACCACCTCCCGCTGCTCTCCTCCACAAACACACCCCCAAACACACAGAAAACTAACCCGGCTGCCCAGCTCCGCTGCAGACTGATTCAGCCCTCTCGGAGCTGGCTTTCTGACCACAAAGCGTAGTTACCTGATTATGCCTAGCCTGCATTTTCCATTTGCTCGTTGCAGAAGCTTTGCAAGTTTACTGGTGGATAGACATTTAAAGTTTCCTCTCGAAATTCTTCCCAGTACCACAAGCAACGCATTAGCTTCCCCGCCGCCCTCCGAATCCTTAATTCCCCGGCTTCCATGGGTCTCCATCCATCGAGTGAGTGCAAGAATGTACAGCCAGGGGACCAGCACACAACCACGTTACCAAACAGGAGCCCCAGACACGCTTTTCTTATGTACGTACATCCCCCGCCCGTTCCCCTACCAGCCAGAATCGGATCAATACCCTCACAGCCTGGGAGGGAGGAGAACGTCCCAGCCATGCTGCCGGAACGCGAGCGAACGCTCTCTCCTCCACCTGCAAACCATACAGCAGAGCCGACTCGGAGAGTCTGCGAATCACCCACAGCACACTGTACAATTCCTGGGTCGGCTGTAGGCAGATCAATAGCAAGCTCTTACCTTGAAAGAGAAACAGAGCAGCCAGCGCCGTGAAGATTGCCCAAGAGATAGAATTGTGCATTTTTGCCTGGATGGTTTTCATGATTTTTTTTTTCTTCTTTTTCTTCTTTTTTGTCAGGTTCGGTTTTCTCTTTCTTTCTTTCCTGACAGATTGCGTTGCTCTCGAGCTGGAGGAAGGAGGTTTAAATCCACTGTTTTGCTGAAGGACACCACAAGAAAGCCAAGGATGGGAGAGTGTGACTTCTCAGTAATTATCTCTCCTCATACTCTGGCACTGAGACACATCGTACAATCTGGCCCTGGACAGCCCTCCTACGAGCTGCAATCATTGGTTCTAATCCAAGGATTGACAGAGCTACAACACACACGCGCGGGCACGCGCGCGCGCGCGCACACATACACACTCTCAGGAATCATTTACTGGGCAAATCAGGCTAGCTGATTAAAGAGACAGGAGCCTGGAGAGATGGCATGATAAATGTCACTTTGGCCCCTCTATATTACCTTCATTTTTTAAACTGACAGTCTCAGAGCCCCAAACATCAAAAAATTCCTTTCCTCTGGCATTCCCTGGCCTCCTGAACTCAGACTCCCTTTATACTGGAGAAATCCCATAGCCAGCCACTGCTTACTAGAAATTTTAAAGGGACATTTTCATGCTTGGTGAAACTTGCAAAGATGAGTCAAATTTCATTTGTTGGTATTTATTTTCCTCTCCGATGAAAATATCATTCAATGACAGGTTTTTTTTTTTTTTTCCTGCTCTGTCTCTCTCATCTTTCACCTTTTCCAATCAATCTCCTATTTCATTGCTTGGAAAATAGTAAATAACTTTTTATTTTCTTCTCCTGTCACTCCTGTTTCAGAATACCTGCATTACACCTATATTTCATTCACTTAATTTATTTCCTGAAGTCATCCATGTGCATATGATAACATGAAAAGGGAGAGGGCTCCTGAGATTTGAGGACTGCAGTCTGCACCTGAAGAAGCTCGTCCAAGAGGGAGCAGGGGAGGAGTTTATTCTGTGTGCCTCGGGCAACCTACATGCACGACAGCGAATAATGTAAGTGCTTGCAGCTTATTTAAACTGCAGCAAGACAGACTTAAGTTAGACACACTGATGAACTTTCCAGATATAGACTGTGTGTGGTTACCAAATGTCCTCAGAGAGCTGCAGATATGCACATCCTTGATGGGTACACTATAACTCGGACAGAGATAATCTAATAGATGTGAGGACTTTTTGAGAGATCTTCTAAGGGCAGTGAAAATTGACCATCTAGTTTATGGTTTTTCTCTTATTGGAAGCAATTTTTATGATGTGAACAAAAATTCTGGAAGACTTGGCCGGTTCTCACCACCTTCCTTAGCTGATTCTGGTATATCTGGTACCATCATGATGCCTCAACCCACATATTTTTGAAATGCTTCTTTCAGATTTCCACAGTAATTATTGTACTTCCTTATAAACCCCATAATAATGTTAGTGTATACATCCCCGAGCTGCATAGAGTGAAGGTAGATACTGAGTGCACAGGTGACCTGGAAACACCACTGCCGTTTTACACAAGCCCCAGAGGCACTGCTCACCCTGAGTTGTGTGTGAAGGAGAGCGCCCCCTGCACGTGTGCAGCCAGACAACTCCGAGGCGAAGGAGCACTGGGGTCTGGATATCTGGACCCAGCTGGAGCTACAAACACACAGAGCAACAGTGGGCAGGTCACCTGGTCCTCCCCTCACACAACCAGAGCACTGTGTCTCAAGTCTCTTCATTTTAAAGGTGTTTATGCTAACAGATTTTTTTTAAGCCACTGCAATCTAATTCACAAGTCCGTCAAAACGCCCTTCCTGTCTCTAACTCCCAAGGGACAAGTACTTTATCTCTAGACCGGTCTTGCGCAGTGCTCCATGCAGTGACCTGTGCGGTTAGATGCTTCAGTGACTGTGGCCTCAGTGATAACTGCTCAGGACAGAAGGCATGGTGGCTTTGTCATCGCTACTTCTCTGCTCTCCAGAGTGACGGTGAAGATGACGAGTCATTGGTAAGCTGTTAGGAGGAGAGGCAGAGAAACCAACACTTACAAGTGTCCTCGCCCTGACCTGCAACAAATCCGTACGTTCACCGCTTTCTGTTAAACATCCATAAGTGTGACCACAATAATAAACAAATCATTCTAGTCATCATTTACTGAGCGCTTGCTATGTGCCAGGCATGAGGGCTGGAGTTTCCTATGCAATTTTCTCTTATTAAATTCTCCAACCCTATGAATAGTGCAATTATCATGCCCATTTTACAGATGAGAACATTGAGACTCAAGGAAAACTTGCGCACAGCTGGTAAGCAATGGAGTCAGGATGTGAACATGGGCATTTGTCTCTCAGACCAACCTCTAAATATTATCCTATGCTAAATACTCCGAGGGACTCAAACAGATATCAGACCTTCTTTTGTATAACCCCTTTGCTATTGTTAATAGCCTATGATATTAAAATTTACATGAAACAGCACAAACATCCACAGAGAAAATATAGGAAAACCTGTATATTACTTTTTTTTTAATGTGGACCATTTTTAAAAATTAATTTATTTATTTTAATTGAAGGCTAATTACTTTACAGTATTGTAGTGGTTTTTGCCATACGTTGACATGAATCAGAACCCCCCTCTCACCTCTCTCCCCATCCCATCCCTCAGGGTCATCCCAGTGTACCAGCCCTGAGCACCCTGTCTCATGCATCAAACCTGGACTGGTGATCTGTTTCACATATGATAATATACATGTTTCAATGCTATTTTCTCAAATCATCCCACCCTCTCCCTCTCCCACAGAGTCCAAAAGTCTGTTCTTTACAACTGTGTCCCTTTTGCTGTCTCGCATATAGGGTCATCGTTACCATCTTTCTAAATTCCATATATATGCGTTAATGTACTGTATTGGTGTTTTTCTTTCTGACTTACTTCGATGTGGACCATTTTTAATGTCTTTATTGAATTTATTACACTATTGCTTCTATTTTACGTTTTTTGGCTTTTTGGCTGCAAGGCATGTGGAATCTTCACTCCCCAACCAGGGATTGAATCCATACTCCCTGCAGTGGAGGATAAAGGCTTAACCACTGGGCCAACAGGGAAGTCTCCCATGTGCTACTTTTAATAGTAATCAAGTTGCAACTGATTGGCACAGACAATTAGTAATTTTACCCAAATGCCAAAAAGTGATAGATGGGTGTTTTCTACAACAGGTTTTAAAAGCCCTGTGGAGATGGTGAGAGTCGTAATAAAATACCTTGAAAGTGAGGTAGAGACCAGATCTAAAGCAGAGAGAAGAATATGTAGTCAAGAGACACCATAAAATCAAAAATAAGAGACAGAAAGACAGCACCTAATTTTGGGGCTCTTGAAACATGTTTGTGAGCCCTGATCTTGCCCTACTAGGTTGCAGTAAAAATTTAAAAGATAAAAAAATGAACTTGGCGCAAATTCTGATCTGTATTAGTTACCCTCTATACACAGATAATGTAACCATGCCTGGCACACACAGGCACACCCAGCAGACACTTGTCATCAGCAGCAGCACAGCTTGTTGACGGCCCACACAGGCTGGGCGGGCACCTGGCTGGTCGAAACCCTAGGCTCAGCCTCCCAGGGGCCAGGGGAGCCTCAGCTGAGACACCTCAAACTTCACATTTGATATAGGGGTACTAGCTCTAACTCCATGACCATCATAACCATCAGCCAGTTTTCACAGTTTTGCCATTTTCATCAAGTTGAGACTGAAGTGGTCTGCCACGTGTCCCTGGGAGGAGCTCTTGGTGCTTGTGAACTAAGCTCCTGGCAGGCATTATTCCAGAATCGCTTTGTGCGTTCACCAAGGCGAAAGCTCTCCTTAGGGGCCATCAAACCACAAGTCTAATTTGGGCTCTGAGTACTGCTCGGTGCTAAGCTGTCTGGAGAGCTATAGCTCTTTCAAGGCTGGATTTACCACCGAGTAAAATTTCCCAGCGGCCCTCATGTTTCACAGGAGCACACGATGGAGAAGACATCTGTTCCCCTCCTCTGACATGGGCTGAGCGCATAGGCCTATTGGATATTCAACAGATCATTAATACAGTTACAGAGGAGAAAGCCAGTCCTGGGCACTCCACACCCAGGGGTCTGTTCAACCAGGCCCATTCCTTACCTAATACATGGATCACGTCGAGGCAGTCAGCAATCTTCCTTTCCTTTTTCCATCTTAATCTCAATCTTTCAGGCCCCAGGGCTGGGAATCTTTTCTGCTGCAACTGCCCTGAACAGTGGGTGATCAGGTCCTTGCGTATGGGGTGGCCTGGGTCCAGCAGAGATTCTGTGCTCTGGAGGTCCTGATTAGGGGAAGCTCTGATTGGAGGGGACCCTCGGAAATCTCAGCTTCTCACTCAACAATCAGAACTCCTTTCCCTGCACTCAAAGGCTCAAGTACTTCTCATCAGGTATTTGCAGGACAATGAGACTCGCCTCTTGGATCAGCCAGATGCATGATATACACCATTTATTTTCAGTTCAAGAGTGAGAGGAGGATGAATGGTCCTAAGACATAATTAACATCAGAAAAGGGTCTCCTGTCCTAGGCAGAATGATATTTTCTCACCGTCCACACTCTTTGATGTTAAGAAAACTTTACTGAGGACGTGACTTTTCTGTTTGCAGATAAGGAATGAGGAAGGGGAATAAGGAAGGGAAATGGATGAAGTCTCTAACTGCTGAGGAGAGGCAGCCAGGATGGCATTTCATACACTGTTCAGCATCAGTAGCTGAAGCTTCTATACAGTGAGCGAGGGCAAGTGGGGACTGATTCTCTGTGAACTGGCCACGTGCTCCTGGCCCCTCGCTGAACTGGACAGCAAGCCCTCCAGCCCTAGGAGGAGAGTGGCAACCGATCACACGTGGTGGGCCTGATCCAAGGCTGGAGACAGAGGCCCTTGGGGAGGAGAAGGAGGCAGGAAGAGGAGAGTGTGTGGGTGGGAGGAGAGGGAAGGGGTGTGGGCAGTGGGTTTGATTCCTCGCAGCTATTATAGAAAGAACCGCAGGGGCTTCCATCTAAAGAGCAGCCCTGACATCATGTGCAGGAGTTAACAAAAGCCGCTGCTCTGCTCTGCTCTACCTGCTGTGGCCGTGCTGCCTGGGTGAGGCTGGACCGGGGTGCTCCGCCTCCGGGGGAGGGATCTGCCCACCCTCCCTCACCTGGGGAGGAGCAGGGGCCCAGCTTTGATTTGCAGGTGTCACTTTGGGAGGGAGAAAGCCATGGTGGGGAAGAAGATGGTCCCTGCCTTTTCAAGGGGTCTCCCTGGAAAGCTATCTGGGGTGTGACTCCTGTGGATAAGGTCACTTTTGACATGAATGGAGGTGATATGTCCCAGGTACCAATAATACCAGAATTCTATAGGATCTATTTTGAGAAGTCAACTTCGAGCTGATTTCCTGATGTATTGATAATTTGCCTAAGCTGATATTACAATGAAGGTTGAACTCTTAGCAGCACAGAGATTAAGGACACAGATTTAAATCCACGATCCTACAAGAGGAGCACGGTCTGTGTTTTCTAACTGGAATTATAGGCACAGGCATCTGGCATCAGTTTCTACGAGTTATCGTCATCATCTCGAAAAGAAGCCAGACGGCACAGTAATATAACAGAAAGAATTTAGCATTTAAAATCAAAAGACCTGGATTTGAGTCTAATTCCATTTATCAGCTTCAATTCTGCAATCCTCAATTTTCTCATCTCATCTCCGCCCATCTTGTCCTTAAAGTGGAAATAATAATGTGTGCTTCAGAAAGCTGATGTGGATGAACCAAGATGAAGACTCTGAAAGATCTGCTGTGATGTCTAATACACACATTGGCTCCAATGCCTTTATAATCAGCTTGCTCGAGAAAACCAGTCACAGTGTTGGGTAATATTCAACGTGAACATGGCAGAGAGTCACTGCCTTTGGATGCTCAAGGCCAGCAGTATTCTCCAGGCTTGGGGAAAGGGAGACTTGGCACACTGCACCCCCACCCGCCCCCAGGAATCAGCTCCATGCAGCTGGAACATTGTGTGTGAAGGTGGGCAGGCGGCCGGGGCTGGCCAATCAGTTTCTCCCCTGAGACTTTTCTAGGTGCTATGTGGAAACAGACAGTGCTCAAGGGGACAACTTTCCTAACAGGCGGAGAAAGTCTGCAAGGAAATGAAGTGAACCAAAACCAGGATGAGAACTGACGGGAGAGGGCGTCACTGAGGTAGGACAAGTTAGGCCTGAAGGGAGACACGCACCCTTCTTTGCTTACATTATCTTGGATTGAGTTTCTGTCTCTTGCAACCGAAAGTGCCTGGACAGACAGGTCCGCATTGGGGCAGATGAACACAGACACCTTTTGCTCCACCCCCATCCCCACACAACTTCCCCTGCTGCTGCTGCTGCTGCTGCTGCTGCTGCTGCTGCTGCTAAGTCGCTTCAGTCGTGTCCGACTCTGTGCGACCCCTATAGATGGCTAATGTCTAGATGTTGTCTGAAGTCCTAGGTAGAGATGTAGGTGTCTGTGGTCTCTTACTAAAAAAAAAAAAAAAGGTTATTATCAAATTGAAATTAAAATAAGTTCAGAGAAGAAGTCAAGATGGACCAAGAGCCTCTTCCTGTAGGTTGGGGTGGAGGGAGTGAGCTGCCATTTAGTGAGCATCCCCGTATGTTGGGAGCAGTGCTGCAAGCTCGTGCATCTTCTCACTTAACCCTCACAGCATCCCTGGTGGCTGAATGCTCTCGACCGTCACCGGCAAGTAGAGAGACTATACTGTGTCCACGGCTGCCCAGGTCGCCACTGGCCAGGACTTCTCCACACCCAGACCCTGCTGTTTGCCTCTCACCAGTCTGTAATGCAAATGAAACGGAGTCCCAAGGTGAACCCAGCAGGGTGACCAATGAGAGCCCTGAAAAAGGCATCAGCTTTGGCCCACTTTGAATAAGAGAAGGGGGCAGTTCATCCACGCTGCATAGGACCACTGGGCAAAGGGCTGGAAGTGAACCTGGGGCTCTGGGGAGGTCAGGGAGACCCAGCCTGGTGGGTCTGAGGCCGTGTTTCCAAGGGTGCTGAGAGATTGTGTCATCTGGTCTTCCCCTGGGTGTGGTTTTTTTTTTTTTTTTAATCGGTATTGTTGCTGTTCATTCGCTAAGTCATGCCCGACTCTTTGAAACCCTATGGACTGCAGCATGCAGTTCTCCCTGTCCCTCACTATCTCCCAGAATTTGCCCAAGTTCATGTCCATCGAATTGGTAATGCTATCCAATTCCTTACATTTGGAATCCTCCCCCCCAAAAAATGGTATAAATGAAACTTATTTACAAAACAGAAACAGAGTCACAGATGCAAAAAGAAAACATAGGTGGGGGGTCGGTCTTGCTGGCCGAGAGGTTAGGTGTGAATTAAATAGAGAAGCGAAGTTGCAGCGATCTGAGACAGTGAAAGCAAGGAGAACTGGCATTTCTGGAGGGTACTCTGGCAGGACACACAGTGAGCCAAGATCCTTCTTCAAAGGACACCCCCCTCCCACCTGGCCTTCAGGGCTTGGACAGCTGCGCGTCCGGTGCTTCTCCCGCTCTGACTGGGTGAGTTGTGGCGCAGCAGCTCCCAGACTCCTCCAGGAGTCACACACATGGGTCCCAGCAGGGTCTGCAGCCTCTGCCCCGGCATCTGAATAGAGGGCAGAGCCAGGCTGAAACCTGGAGGTGGAAGGGTCCCTGGGGACCTGGAGCAGCCCACTTCCCTGCATGGGGGTTCATGACACCCCTTGTTCAACAATAAAATGTCACTTCGCTGCTTTTGGCCACTTCCCTCCATGTAAATATCTAATCTGATGACTTTCTGGGGAAGAGGAGTCTGGTTTGAAGAAAGATTTACGTATTTCTGGGGCTTCCCTGATGGCTCAGATGGCAGAGAATCCACCTGTAATGTGGGAGACCTCTTTCAATCCCTTGGTTGGGAAGATCCCCTGGAGGAGGGCATGGCAACCCACTCCAGTATTCTTGCCTGGAGAATCCCCATGGACAGAGGAGTCTGGCAGGCTACAGTCCGTGAAGTCGCAAAGAGTCGGACATGACTGAGGGACTAAGCGCAAGAATCATTTGGCCTTATGCTAGCGTAGAAACTTGCTGAATTCTACTAGCCAGATTTGGGGAAGACTGCGAAATACATGACATCCAGGAACGTGTCCGTGGACTTCCCCGACCTTCACTTCCCACAGAGAGAGGGTGTCTGGAAAAGGGTGGTGACCTGCTCAGGTTCATTTGAGTTAAAGCAGAACCAGGAGCAGAGTGAGGCCTCCTGGCTCCTCGACCAGTATCATTCCTTCCACTCCAGCGTGTGTCCCAATTCCCCAAACTGAGATGCCCAAGAAAACAGCCTTGTTTCCTCACTTACCCAAATTGTGTTCTTTGTAACTGAAAGCCCTGAATTCTTCAATGTGTGGCCGTACCTGGAAGGGGTGGATGAGTTCAGGGTGAAGGGGTTTCAGCTTGTCACAAACCATAGGCTGTGAAAGGAGAGGTGACCGTGAGGAATCAGGGCTATGGGGGAGATGGGAGGAGGGCATGAGGGTGGAGACCCCAGGGGCTGGGCATGCCAACAGTGATGCCCAGCTGAGCCTTCCTGGTGGTCCTGAGGCAGGAGACAGGAGATTTAGTGGAAAGAAGGCATGGTGTGATATTCCTATCAAACTCCTGGCTTGTCCACATGCTGCCTCTGGAACCAGTGAGTTTGGGGGCCAGCATCCTTAGACAGGCATCCTGGAACCCACCAGGTTGGGTCACCTTGATTTCCCCGGAGCCCCACGTTCACCTCCCAACCTTTGCCCGATGGTCCCACTTAGCATGGATGAACTGCCCCCCTTCTCTCCTTTAAAGTGGATCAAAGCCAATGCCTTTCTCACGACTCTCACTGACCACTCTCACAGGCTGGCTTCTGCAGGGGAGGGAGGGATAGCCATCCTTCCTGGAGGGTGGCAGCAGCATCTACCTGAGAGGTAACCAGTCCAGGGAGCAGTGGCCATTCATCATACACATTTGACTGCTTCCAACCCACAGTAGGATGTAGAGGAGACATAGAAAGGCTTAAAATCAAATCATGTGTCAAGCTGAAGAATAATGGTATTTTCTATGAGGAGTATGTATATATTTTTAATTTCTGAGAGAATTAAGTGCCTATAAAAGGTGTTGAGTTAGCGGCCTAGAAAGCTGGAGCGTTTGATTTACACTCAGAAGAAGAAAGACAGAGACAGTGTCCTGAATCACTCCACGGAGTGCTGAGCCCCTCACCCAGTGCTCTGCCCTTTGTCTGGCTAAGAACGCTGAGCCGTTATCCGCTGCATGCAGCCCATTCCCACCATTCTGTATGCACTTTAGGTTAGGGTAATACAAAGGCTAAATGGTAGGAAAATAAAATGCCCGAATTTTGAGGCGTCTTGCCAAAGAACTATTCTGTTGTTTATGAATGGATCTGTACACTAACTCTTGTACATCCTTATGGTGAATTTCCATTTTCAAAGAATGTTTGCATTTTCTATTTCATAACCCTTTCTTAAAATATTTGCAGTCATTGTTATCGTGTCATTTGCCTTGCATGGGAGACTGGGGTAGCGACGATGGTAGCATGGTCGATCCGGAAGCAATCTTAGAGCAGTGATGGGACTTTTAAGACTCAGACGTCCTGAAAAGAGGGAAGATGAAGAGACACACTCCCCGTGGGCAGTGAAGGGTGGCCACGAGCAGTGTCCCTGACTCCCTCCGCTCCTGCCACTGGTCCAGGCATCAGTCGTTATTATGTAACACAGAGGGGAAAAAGAACACACACACACACACAGAGTGAGAGATCAAGTAATGAGAACAATAAACACATTAACAAAAATGTCACCTTATGAGACAGACAAAGAGACAGAATAGCTGTGTCGCCACTGAGGTGAGCAAGAGGCAGCTTCTCCCAGAGTCCCATTCACACACTGGGATTGCTTTCAGGACCCTTCAGCTGTGCCACTTACAGACGCCTCATTAGCAAACTGTGGGAGCAAAAGGAACCCTGGAGAATTAAACACAGCACATACCTAAAGCCATCAGCTCTTGGTTGGCTCAGAATATATATTAACTCTCCTGCTAGAAGAGAATTATGGTTCAGGCAGGTAGATGCACATAATTATTTTGTTTTTTAAAGTAAATGACAGATAGATTTTACATTAGAGTTTTGATTCGTACTGGCTCTAACTTTGATTTCTTTTGTTTGTTTGTTTTTTAATTGAGTAGTTTCTTGACTTGATAGATGAGTTAGGCTTTAGTATATTCCCCCTTGCATTAAATCTAGAAAGGCTTTCTGGGCGGTGTAATATGTTGGCGAAATATCGAAATACATTAAAATTAGCTACTAACATATGGGAGGAGGAGTGATTCCAGGCAGACTGGCTCCCTGTGTTCATTCCATTCAAAAGAGGGATGTTCCTAGGAGAGGTGGAGATTCCAGAGTGTCCCCCCGCCACAACACCGTGCTCTGGGTCTTGTCACCCACCGTTGATAGGAACATGTACACATAGACACGGCCCTCATCTCTTACAGAAATCCGAAAATACCATTGTGCAGTCTCACAGGAAAAGTGGCTTTAACGAGTATGTTTGTATTTGATGTTATTAGAAATGAAATGTTTGTGGAAATGTCACTGCACAAGGAAGGCACCTGCATGGGGCAAGGAGGTGAGATTCTTAATAAAAGCGGAAAGTTCCACCATACACATTCACAACCAAACATGTGTCTATTTCATTTACAGTCATAATTCAGTCCAAAAAGCACTGGGAAAGTGAAAGTGCTGAAAAGACACCTAGAATTCTCCTGTCTGCAGTGGTTCTTATGGTGTGCTTTGCTCACCTTTATTTTTCTTTTCCCATCTTAGAGATGGAAAAGTGAGCAGAAAAAGATCAGGGTGACATGGTGTAATCCATCCAGAAGGGGAACCCATGAGGTCTGACCCCCAGCCTTTACACTGTGCTTTCTGATTCCAAATGATGTCCTCACATTAGAAGAGGGACTTCCTTGGGCGTCCAGGGGCTAAGACTTCCCCTTCTAATGCAGGGGGTCAGATCCCACCCCTAGTCTGCGGCTAAGATCCCACATGCCTCCAGGCCAAAAAAACAAAATATAAAACAGGAGCAATGTTGTAACGAATGCAATAGCAACTTTAAAACTGGGCCACGTTTAAAACCAAAAAATCTTTAAAAAATAAGAAAAACATTGGTCAGATTGCAAACAGGCTAAACGTCTTTATTTCCTTTATATGTGATACAGAGCTATAGTCTGTTTCTTTGTCAGGTTGAAGAGACTTAAAGGCCTGAATTCATAAATCAAACCACCTGCAAGTATTTTTTGGGCCCCAGCTTTGCAGGCATTGTGATGGGCTCTGTCTTGTCCAGATTCAGACACCCTGCATCCTCACCGCCCAGGCACACTTTGGCTCATTTAATGGAAGGTCCAGTGCTGATTTAGCACCTACTGGGAGCTGGACACTGCAAGCACTATACAGACAACGATTAGCAAATTTGGCATTTTTCCTAAAGTTGTTCAGTGTCAGTGGAAGCCTGACCAGCAGTTGTAAAAAATAACTGAATTAATCAAGATGAATGGCACTCACTGGTACTAAGGGAAAAAAAAGAAAAAAAGAATCTCAGTGGTTTCCAGCAAAAACAGGACTTTTTTTAGTTTATGCTAACTCATATGGAAGCAATGCCATCATTTGGGAGATCAAAGGAAGAGGTTAGTCAAAAAGTGAGATGGGCCACTCTTGCTTGAGATGGCCAACACTCTGTGGAGTGCTTTTCTTTCTAAGAAAATCTACTTCTTACAAAAAAAAAAAAAAAAGGTGAGATGGCCCACACTAAGGTAGTGGCAGTGAAATAACAGCAGAAACAGGACTCTAGAGACATCTTATGAAAGATGAGATGCCATAAAAACCTTCACTAGGTATTGGTCAGCATCAGGCCAGGTGCATCGAACATGATTATAATGAAAAATAATCCAAAAGATGCTAAAGTGTATTTTAAACACCAAAGTGATACAGGTACATGTTATAACAGAAAGAAACCAGTATTATTTTAAATCTAAAAACTATGGATGTTATGGTTTTGTGAAAAAAAAAAAATACTTAACATCTGAAACTCAAGAATCAGCTGCTTTTAAGATAGAGGAAACCAAGTGTTTTGACCAGTCGGAGAGCAATGGAACAGGAAATCAGGAAAATTTTTTGGATATTAAAATTCTGTGTCCTTAGGAAAAGGAAACCCTGATGATTAACTCTAGGTCATTTTAGAAAAGTACATTTAATTCTATGTTAAAGATGTATGGATAATCTGAATAAAATGGAAATATATAACATCCAAGCTATTTGAGAGAAAAAAATTAAAGAAGGAAAAGGAAAACATAAAACACAGACAACTTTAAAAGTGCAGCAAGAAAAAACCTCAGAGGGGGCTAAGTAAGTAACTGCAAAGAATAAGAAATAGAAAACATAGAGGTAGCTACCTAGGAAAAGTGCTAGGATTATACTACCAATAAATAAAAGTATATTAACTTTACCAAAACACAGAGATTCACAGATTTGGGGGAAATTTTGGTTCTAGGCCATGAAGTAGCTATGGTATCGGTGACTTAGTTGCTAAATTGTGTCTGACTCTTGTGACCGCATGGACTTTAGCCCACCAGGCTCTTCTGTCCATGGAATTCTCCAGGCGAGAATACTGGCGTGGGTTACTACTTCCTTCCCCAGGGGATTTTCCCTACGCAGGGACTGAACCCTCCTCTCTTTCGTCTCTTACATTGGCAGGAGGGTTCTTTACTGTTGAGCCACCAGGGAAGCCCCATTAGTAGCTATATATGTAAAATAAAGCAACATAGGAGTTTTAGTAATATGCCAGGATAATAACAAAAACAGGTACAAAGATAGTAATATCAACAGAACAGAAATCAAGGTATTTAGGCTAACCACAAAAAAGAGTGGTCCCACCAGATGCATAGTACGACGCACCAATAAGAAATGATAGTCCCAAGCTTTATGGAAAAGAACAGAACGGTTACCCGCCCCCCCCCAAAAAAATCTTTGTATATGCAAGGGGAAATGGAAACGGACAGTTCTAAAATTAACACAAAAACTGTTAGTACAATTCTCAAAAAATGAGAGTATAAATAATCAAAAAAATAGTAGTCAGAGTTTAATAAAAAATTAGCAACCTGAAAGTAAATACATTAATAGATAGATAGCTATAGATAGGTAGATGATAGATACCAAAAGAAAAATTTTTGAATTAAGAAAATCGAGAATGCTCCTACTTTTCAAATATAACAGAATTTTCACCAATCAACAATGTTCAGATAGAAAAAAAAAAAAAAAACTCTAACATTTTAATGGTTGGAATGCTATGAACCATATTCTCAGATCAAAATAAACTTAGGACTTAAGAGAGAAATAAGGGAAATTACTTGGAAAGAGAAATCCTGGTTTAAACAGAAATTCAAATAAAAATTAAAAAATATTTATAAAAGAGAGTGTTATATATTAAATCCCTTGGCATGTGACCAAAGAAATCTATAGTCTTCAGCGACATCCTTAGACAACAAGAAACATTAGAAGTAAATTCAGTGGGTATACATGCCCATTAGAAACATTTTTACAAGCAACAAAGAAAAAAAAAACTTGCAGTGCCTTAAAAAAGGAAATCAATTTTTGTTTTCCTTTACTTAAAAGGAAGTGCAGAGATGGGTGGTTACTGGCATTGTTCAATGCTTAAATAGTACCTGGCCACTGGTTTTACAATTTTATTAGCTTTTGCCTCAGCAGGTAAAGAATGTGTCTGCAATGCAGGAGACATAGGGGACTCAGGTTCAATCCCTGGGTAGGGAAGATCTCCTGGAGGAGGAAATGGCAACCCACTCCAGTATTCTTGCCTGGAGAATCCCATGGATAGAGGAGCCTGGCGGGCTACAGTCCATGGGGTCACAAGAGTCAGACATGATGAGCAAACAAGCACACTCGCCTTATCATTCATATCCAAGGAGGGAATCCCCCGGTGTTCCAGTAGTTAAGAGTCCATGCGTCCCCTGTAAGGGGCGCGGGTTTAACCCTTGGACGAGGAAGTTCCATGTGCCTTTGCTGCCGCTAAGTCGCCTCAGTCGTGTCCGACTCTGTGCGACCCCGAGGACGGCAGCCCACCAGGCTCTCGCGTCCCCGGGATTCTCCAGGCAAGAACAGTGGAGTGGGTCGCCATTTCCTTCTCCAATGCGTGAAAGTGAAAAGTGAAAGTGAAGTCGCTCAGTCGTGTTCCACTCTTTGCGACCCCATGGACTTCAGCCAACCAGGCTCCTCCGTCCATGTGCCTTTAGGTAGAGCCAAAAAAAAAAAAAAAAAAACCGCTATATTCATATCCAAGCATGAAGGAGAAGAATGTGTTAGCTTTTATCCCCTCATTTTACAGGTAAACAAATGTCTTCCTTAAATCCTAGCAGCGTACATTGTTCAGAGCTCTAGCAAATGGCTAATGTTGACTGCAAGGGAAAATTTGAAAATGAATAGTAGAGTCAATGGAGGAAACAAATAATCATAAAAGAGAAAGATATTAAAAACAGAAAATCTGATCAACAGAAATAAAATCTGGTCATTTGAAAAGACCAATAAAATAGACAAAACCCAGGCTAGTGTAATCAAAGGAAATATATTATACAAGCAACACTGGAAATAAGAAAGAAGACAAGAATTAAATTTTAAATATTTGGAGAAGGTGATGTACAACTTCAAGTCAATATTTCTGAATATCTTGATAAATGGTTTCTTAGAAATTTGGAGTTACCAACATTGACTCTGTGGGCAAGAGCCCTTAACAGAAGAATAATCATCAGACAAATTTCAAAATGTATCTACCAGCATATTAAAAGAACACAGTGGAATCCCATCGTACACAAAATTACATACAGTCAAAATTATCTTTTAAAATCTCTTAGGAGTCTAACATAAACATTTTCTTCCCTCCAGAATTAGAAGTGTCCACTGTTGTTTTTAGAGGTGGATCAAAAACGAAGCCACTTTTTAAATTTAGATGCATGTCGTTTGAAAACACATTATCTTTAGACATTAGCATCACATTCATCTTCATGAAATATACACAGGAAAGGAAGCCAGTTGAAGAAGCAGCATGCTCACAACTGCCATCTTAGCCTTACTCTGTGTCTGGAATACACTAGAATACAGTTCAAAATCAGATTTATGTGCCTGCAAGCAGCTGCCTGTGTGCCTGTGCCCAGTTGCTCAGTCATGTCCAACTCTTTGCGACTCTGTGGACTATAGCCCACCAGATCTATAGTCCAGGTCTTCTGTCCATGGGATTTCCCAAGCAAGAATACTGGAGTGGGTTGCCATTTCCTTCTCCAGCAGTTCTTCCTGACGTGGAGATCAAACCTGTGATTCCTGTGTCTCCTTCATTGTAGGCAAACTCTTTACGGCTTAGCCATCAGCAAAGGCTTACAGACAGTTAGTTTATAATCAGTGGGGAAATAATTCACTATTAAATAAACGGTGTTAGGAAAATTATAATTGCCCATCTAAAAGGAAAAGACAGAAAGAAAGACAGACAGACACAGACAGAAACCCTTTCTTGATCTTGTACCAAAAATAATAATAATAATTCAAGATGGGAAGGAAAGCTTGAAGTAAAGAAAAAATTCTTGAAGCATTTGAGGAAAATAACAGAAAATATGTTTTTAAGTTGTATACCAGAAGGTTTTCCTAAGTAAGATATAAAACCTAGAATTTATAAAGGAAAAGATTGACAGGTTTTTCTGTACAAAAATTATAAATGTCTGCATGACAAAAGACTCCATAAACAAAGTTAAAGACAGGTAAAAAATATTGGTACAGCAGAATAATTATATTTTGATATAATAAGTGACTTTTCTCTACCTTCCCGTTATACTTGCCGTCTATCCCACCCCTCCCCCCCCAATTGCCCCCTCCTCATCTTGGCGGTGACAAGGGTGTTCTATATGCCTTGCCTCAGAGCGTACAAGACACAGCATAATGCAGAGAACGAAGGGGTTCCTTCTCAGTTTTCGGATTTCAAAAGGCTAGGACGTGGCTTAGAAAAATTATTTGGAAAAGTGTGTTTGTAACCATCCCGGTTTGGAGATCTGATTGTCTTCATTCTCAATCAAGATTCTAGAGGCTTCAGGAAGAAAATGAGTTGAAAGGGATGTAAAGAGAACTGAGAAACTAGTTGGCTTGAGAAAGAAATCCTGCCCCAGCCCCTACCACAGGCTGAGCTGGTGTCGCAGGGACAGCGTGTAGGCGGGTGAGCGGGCAGTGATGATGGGGTTGGCAGTGACAAAAAGCTCAGAAACAAAGAGTCTCACATCTCTTTTTCTTTTAAATGGAGCCCAGAAAGCCATAAGACCCCATGTTCCCTGTCTTGAACCCAGCCCTGTGTGGTAGGAGAGCAGTGCAGTATTGCCATACCGGGGGCCAGCGTGAGGAACTCCACCCATGGCACAGTATGTCTGCAAGGATGGGTGTGACAGGTCCTCAGAGTTCTCTCTCATGTGTAGCATGCTCGAAAACAGCCAGATTATCCCAGGGTGCCGAGTAGCGGCACCGAAGTAGCAAGTCAAGTGACCTTGAATGGGAACAAAGAGTGACTCAGCTGTTGCTTAGGATCGACAAGAAGAGGACGTAAAGGATTTCTCAGGGGAGACGGTGTGGACAAAAGGTGACTTAAGACCAGGTGCCTCCTGCCAACAGCACCTTGGTGCCCAAGCCCCAGAAACTTGACCCCAAGCCAAGGAAAAGAGCCATAGATGCTGGGTGTGAGATTCCACTTCTGCCATCTGGTGGGGAGAGGGGACATCAAATTAAGTCAGAGGGAAATAAGGAGAGCTTCCCTTCTGGCTGATGAGGTTTTGGAACCCATCTGTAGCTTTCAGTTGGTATCCAGATTACCTAAGACTCTCCTACCAATCATTATGGTAAAGACAGGCCGCCTGCAGCAGGTTTGAGTCCCCGGGAAGTTGAGGGTGATGTGATGGATTCAGTTCATCTCCATACCCATCAACACCCCACTGTAAAAACAGGCAAATAGACGATACACAGAAAGGAAACACACACACAACCAAATAAACAAATGAGCTGATCTTCAAGCCAGGCAGGAAGCAGAAGTGTTCCAATTTAAACCATAACAAGGTTCTCCACACCCTGCCATGGGTTGGCAATAGTTTTAAAATATCGATAGCATCAAGGCTTGCTGAGCGTGCAAGAAAAGGACATTTCACATACTGTTGGGCCACGTGTGAGACGTTGATCAATATTTTTGTGGCTTCCCTCTTGGTCAACGAGTCTACGTTTAGGTTCTCCTCTCTGGGGAAATAGTCAAGGGTAGTGGGAACCAGCTACAAGTGTGCTAACCTCAGTCTGGTCTGTAGTGAGAGGAACAGACATCACCTATAGCGTCATCAGAAGAGATATTTTAAGGTTCATCTTTGTTCTTTCCCTTTTTCAGAGTGCTATATAATTGTTTAAAAAATAGGGTATAGTTATATGTACCTATGTATCCTTCAATGCTATTGTTGCAGAGGGATAATCAAAGAACAATGAGTATAGAGTCCCTTTCTTTGATAAAAGACAATTATCCTTGTTTATCTTAAGAGGGGAATGGAGGTGATCAATGGGCAGACAGTGCTTGCCTTGGCAGGTAGGGTGACAGGTGAAGGGGGGTGAGAGTGGTTTTCATATTGCACTTAGAATATTTCCATATTTGTTTTTTTCCTTTGAATCTCCAGTCATGAGATACTTGCTTTATAACAGTAATAAAAGAACACAGAAATGCTCATGAACAAAATTAGGCAGAAAATATTTTGCTTTTATTGGGATGATTTTATAAAAGCAAATATAGAGTTTTGTATTATTTAATAGCCTCAGCACTTGCTCCAAGCTCCTGACTCACCAGGGTGTCCTTCCTAGCCCTGAGCAGAATGCGTGGAGGATGAAATCCACAGTCACTCTTATCCATCCTTGGGGACTCCTCTCCTGACTGCTCCAGTGCTGGCGAGAAGCGAAGATACGCCTGGAGGAGAGGAAACTGGAACTCAGAAGCTGTCTGATGGTTCCCAGGAAGACTGTGGGCCTGAAGCCTTTGGGGCCTGAGAAAAAAGAAAAACAAGCGCAAGCAAGTGAGGCACCTGATCCAAGCACTTGGGAACCACACATGTCCTTTCCCTGTTAGGGTTCTGTCCTCCGTCAAGAATTCTTACAAATACTTTTGCATCCCCTCTTCCAACTCAACTGCAAGCTGCTGGAGAGCAGAGTGTCTTTTCATCTTCAGCATCCTCGGTATGTTCGCCTACAACAGGGCTTCGCACACGATAAACTCACCAGCTGTTTGTGAAGGGACTGGTCTATCCCAATGTTGGGTGAACCCTCCCAGCCTGTAGGGACCACACACGCCAGCAGAGAGACCAGGACTCCTCCTGTGGGAAACACCTGAGGCCATAGAGCAAAGGCAAAGAAACCTCCATTAGAGAGGATTTTGTGTCTCTGCTGCGCTGGAGTCACCGTGAGAAGCAGTTTCATAAAGAGGTTTCTGTAAGGGAAGGTGGTGTCTTTCTGACCTACAGTCAGGGAAAGCTTCCTAGAGGAGCTCAGTGGGAGAGATGGCAGGTGTTTGAGGAAGTGGGCATGTGTTCTCTGTGCATAGGATGCCTTACAGGCGCTCTTTGAGGCGTGAATTGGAAATGACGTGAGTGGAAGAAGGAGAGGAGATGGACAAAGAGACATTTTGCTGGCTTCTGCAAAGACAGAAAAGCTGGTGGAGGAACACAGAAAAGGACAGAGAACGAATTCCAGGACCCAGTAGTTGGCTCTGTCAGAAGACATGACGCAGAGATGAGAAAACGTGGGAGAGAAGTGGATGGTGGGTACCAGTGAAACCCCAGGGAGGGATGTTAGCCCTGGCACAGCGAGTCGGAATTTATATGAGGCAAAGATGAGACACCCAAAGGATGATCGGGCCTTTGGAGCCAGACCTGGCCCCAGCTCTGTGCGTGTAGCATCCTGGGTGAATCTCATGCAAGCCCACTTCCCACCTGGCTGGATAAAAGCTTGGGTTTTATTGAGAGTCTTCCCTGCCTGAGAAACTCCCTGATTGTATTCTTGGCTGCTCTGAAAAAGCACCAGGCTCTTCCAGCCCTTCTGTGCTATTCAGTAAATTGCTCTTTTTCTAATCAGTGAAACCAGATAGCCTGGGGGTGGGGGGCGGGGGGAGAATACTTTTTACATGGGCCTCCTATTTAGAACTCTAAGTTCCAGGTAATAGGAAATTGCTCCAGGCTCCTAAATATACTCTCAGATATAAAGATAGCAGCATCTACCCCAAATGCTTCTTTCTGAAAGCTCCTGCTCCCCTGTTTAAGCTCCTTGGGTCCAGGGCTGTTGAGTGCGTGTTGCTGTGTTCCAGCGGCTAACACAGAGTCAGGAATGCAGTCCTTGCTTTTTGAATTGCTCTGAAAATTATTCTGTTTCTTTCTTTTTTCTGTTTCCACAACCTCAGAAAGGCTTCATTCACAAAGGCTACCACTGAGAACCAGCCGGCCTGCAGGGACAATTCATACTGACTCCTTCTTTCTCTGGTTTCCTGTGACCGTTACGCATGTTAGTCACTCAGTTGTGTCTGACTCTGCGATCCCATGGACTGTAGCTTGCCAGGCTCCTCTGTCCATGGACTTCTCCAGGCAAGAATACTGGAGTGGGTTGCCAGTCCCTTCTCCAGGGGATCTTCCCAACCCAGGGATCAAACCCGGCTCTCCCACATTGCAAGCAGACTCTTTACCATCTAAATCACCAGGGAAGTCCTTTTGGGTTTTAATGACCATTACAACCCAAAGCAAACACTTGGGAATGTCATTCATCCTTTCCTCATGGTTTCAGGTGAAATCTTGTGATCACTGTGTAACTTATGTGGAATTAATCAGCCTCTCTGATCCTGTTTCTTCATTCAGAAAATGAAAAGAAAACTAGACATGTCAGAGGATTTTTGCTGAGATTAAAAGAAATAAGACACAGGAAAGAACCTAGCAGAATGCCTGGCCAAGGGTAGCAGCTTAGAAATACGGACTGGCTTTCCCTCCCTGGACCAGACCCCAGCTCAGGGAATATCTTCAACCCCTTTCAGTCTTACAGTGCCTTGCTTAGTGCTCAGCATGAAGTAGAAGATTCATAGAATTGTGGACTTCACAATTTTTAAAATTTTTTTGAAATTTTTATTGTGATCCCCATTTCACATCAGCACCAATTGTGTGCATGAGTATGTATGTGTGTATACTGAAATTTATTTTCTATTCTACTACATTCACTTTTAAAAATGTGACCATGACCCAATAAATTGATTTCGTGACCCATAATGTGGCATGACTTGCAGTTAGAAAACAGTTACCTAGATTCTAGATCAACTGCTCATGAGATGGGCAGACCCTCCCAGCCCTGCCCATCCCATGGAGACGGTCCAGCAGCCATCTACTTAGGTGAGAAGTACCCCATGCTGGATAGGGTGTGGGCCTGAGCCAATAAATCCCTCAACAGCCAAGAAGATGCTGTCGGGGTGCTGCTGTGTGCCTGCACCCAACTGCGGGTGGGCTGCCTGCCTCTACTCTCTCAGAGAAGCTGATGGTTTTGGCCTTTCAATTATGCATGCCTCTTTTGCAAGGGTTCTGGCTAAATGAAGGGGCTGCAGCCAGGATATCCATGAATTCTTCATAAGTGCCGGCGAGGGAGCGCTCCGTCTTCACTCAGTGATGCCTTCCAGAAGCATCCTCATCTTTCCACCGGGCTCGCACTCCACTCTCTGTGTGCAAGTAATTAGGGTATATTCTTCCCTGACGATGCTTCCTGCTGGCCAAGAAACAGGAGCCGCCCCCACTCAGGTGGACTGGCTTCAGTTTCTCTAGAGAAAAAGGGGAGGTCTCGGAGACAGAGGTGTCCATTTGCCCCCAAACCAGGAACGGAGCAATCTTTCCAGCAACGATACACAGTAACCTGGACTAGTCTCCAAAACACCCTCTGAAACTCCACGAAGGTGTTGAGTTTGGTGCTCTCCTGAGCTTGTTTTTTGTTTTCATTTTTCTTTCTAGGAGCCCCCACTACTCCGCATCTTGTTAAGAGTAGAGAGGAGCTAAGAATGCAAAGTCTGTTCAGAACTCGGTTGATTCCCATTCTCCCAGGCAGAGTCCTGCCGTCTGGCTTGTGGATGTCCAGGAACAAGCCCCTTCTCTTTTCTTCATCATCCAGTGAGGAGTCTGGGGTTGTGGCAGCTGGTAGAAGAGATTTACCTGAGGAGGAACAAAAAGATATCTTTGTTAGCCTGGTTTTGCATAACAAAATGCCATGGACCAGGTGACTTGAGCACCAGAAATGTATCTTCTCACCACCTTGGAGTCTGGAAGTCAAATGTCAAGGTGCCACAACATTCCTTTTCTTTTGCTTATTTATTATTTTTAATCAAGGGTATAGTTGCTTTACAGTGCTGTGTTAATTTCTGCTATACAACAACTTGAATCAGCCAAACGTGTACATATATCCCCTCCTCTTGGGTCTCCTTCCCACCACCCCATTCCATCCCTCTAGGTCATCACAGAGGACTGAACTGAGTTCCCTGTGCTGTACAGCAGCTTTCCACTAGCTCTCTATTTTACAGATAGGAGTATAGGTAAGTCAGTGCTGCTCTCTCAGCTCATCTCACCCTCCCCTTACCCCTCTGTGCCCAATAAGAGCTCCCTCTCGGCCTGCAGACGGACTCCTTCTTGCTGTGTCTCACGTGGCTTCCCTCTATGTGAACTCAGGCTGGGGGTACAAGGTTTAAGGACAGATCCAGAAGACAGCCTCTTCCTTTTATAAAGACTCCAGTCTTACTGGATTAGAGCCCCACCCGCATGATCTTTTTCCACTTAAATTAAGACCCTAGCTTCAGATGCAGTCACGTAGCAGGGGCGGTTAGAGCTTCAACTACAAATTTTGAGGAGACACAGTTCTGTCCACTTGTGTGTGTGTTAAGTCACTCAGTCGTGTCCAACTCTCTGTGACCCCATGGACTGTGGCCCACCAGGCTCCTCTGTCCACAGGATTCTCCAGGCAAGAATACTGGGGTGGGCTGTCATGCCTTCCTCCGGGGCTTGCCTCAGCCCATGAAGAGCTTATGATTTACTATTCTTCAGCAATTTATCGTGTTTGTGTCACAGCCAAGAAGTGCATTCCAGGTGTTTCTCTCACAAGCACCTGTTGACAGCGGTGCATCTGGGACAGAGGAGACCGAACAGGATGGGGCCTGGGTTCAGGAGAGGGGCACACAAACGTGAGTATAAATATCGACCAGCGTTTTGATTGGATTCAGTCATGGCAACCTGTGACTTAATTATGTTAGTCAAATATTTTTCATGGAAACAACAGGGAGCACATCTAATTTTGTAACTTCCTTGGATCCTAGAGCAGCTTAACACAGCCCCATTAGAGAGGCAAGCAGCCAGCAAGAGACGACTCTGAAGGTTAAGGATGAATTCATGGGCGCTTCACCCACATTTGGAGAGCTCACACTTTCTAGTGTTTATCTGCATGTTTCATTGGTAGGGGTGCTAATAGGAGGGAGTCAGGACTACAGGGACATTTTTGGACTCCTGTGTGATCCTTTTCTGATGGACTTAATCCACCTGCTCTCAGAATGTGGAACATCAGTTAAAGATGAAGTCTTCAGAGGAAACCATCTCACTTTCCAGAGATTCATTAGGATCCATGCACGGTTCTAACAGCCAGGTCATCCCAGGGATAAAGCAGTGGACTGGAAGGGGTTGGGGCTTTTGAAGGAGAGAGATACATTCAGCCAACTTACTTCTGTAGTCTCAACTCCGAAACCACGTGCCAGCTATCCAGATTTCCCTTTGATTCAGAGCCCTATCTCCCCTCTTCTTCCTACCCTCCTCTTCACCCTACACTCTGCCCGATTTTCATCTTCACAGTAACTTTGCCTGAAAACTTAATATCTGTCTTCCAAGTAAGAACTCAGGGTCACTATGTCCAAGAGACCTGCTCCACTTTCCTCTGGCTTGGCTGGACACATTTCTCCCATATTTCTATATATCCTGGGCTTCTTTCCATCACAGCACTTTCCATATTTCATTGTAATCATCAGTTTACTGATTTCTCTCCTCAAGTCAACAGCGAACATTTGGAAATCAGAGTTCATGTCTCATTTGTCCTTGTATATTACGTGCTTAACATAGTACTTGCTGTACAGTCAGTGTGCAATAAGAGCTGAATAAATGAATGAATTATCTTTTTCCTTGATCCTGATATTTCCATAAGAGCTTGACCATAGCACTTCAACCCAATGGCTAAGTTCTAGGGTGTGTGTGTGTGTGTGTGTGTGTGTGTGTGTGTGTCTGCTCATGTTGCTATTGTAGGAATGGGAGAAAGAATGGTTGTCTTCCTTCGTAGTAGCTGAAGCAATACTGAAAAAAATTTTTTTCTGGTTTTCCTTTTTTAAGAAACCTCCATACTGTTCTTCATAGATTCATCAACGTACATTCTCACCAATAGGACAAGAGTGTTTGTTTTTCTCCACACCCTCTTCAGCATTTACTGTTTGTAGATTTTTTAAATAATGGCCATTCTGGCCAGTGTGAGGTGATACTTCATTACAGCACTATTTACAGTAGCCAGGACATGGAAACAGCCTAACTGTCCATTGACAGATGAATGGATAAACAAGATGTGGTGCACATATACAATGGAATGTTATCCAGCCATAAACAGGAACAAAATTGGGTCATCTGTAGAGGCGTGGATGGACCTAGAGTCTCTCATACAGAGTGAAATATGTCAGAAGGAGAAAAGCAAATATCATATATTGACACACATGCATGGAATCTAGAAAGATGGTACAGATGAGCCTGTCTGCAGGGCAAGAATAGAGACTCAAGTGTACAGAACGGACATGTGGGCAGGGGGAAGGGGAGGCTGGGGTGTATTGGGAGATTGGGGGTGACATATATTCACTCCCATGTGTAAAGTAGATAGCTAGTGGGAACCTGCGCTAAAGCACAGGAAGCTCAGTTCAGTGCACTGTGATGACCTAGAGGGTGGGATGGGTTCAGGGAGGGAGGTCTAGGAGGGAGCGGACATATATATACACACAGCTGAGTCACTTCATTGTAAAGCAGGAACTAGTACAGCACTGTAAAGCAATTACACTCCAACCAATTAAAAAGTTCAAAATGCAACCTAGAGAAGCGTTGGCCAACCATGCTAGTCTCCCTGGGCCCGAGGGGTTTCCTAAGACGCGGTCATTTCTCTGCTAAAACCAAGGCCATCCCAGGCAAACCAGGACAGCGGTCCTACCTGGAGGCCACAGGCTTCTCCACCTGCAGGGTTTCTGTGGTAACCACCCTCCTGGGTCTTAGTCTCTAGGATCCTCTGTAACTCAGCCGCGTGGACCAGGCGACATCTGGTTCAACTTTGGCAAATGAAGTGTGACCCACTCCTTCCTAAGGATTTTCCAAGTCACCTAGATACCTAAAATGGATGTGTCTTTGACATTTTTTCCCATTCCAGTTCCCTTTCCCGGGTCACTGCGTTCTTTCTTTTCTTAAAATTTTTATTTTCTTTATTTTTGGCTGTGCTCGATTTTCATTACTGCTTGGGCTTTTCTCTAGTTGCGGTGAGCAGGGGCTACTATTTAGTTTCAGTGCCTGGGTTTTCCATTGTGGTGGTTTCTCCTGTTGCAGAGCATGGTCTCTAGGCACTCAGGCTCAGTAGATGTGGCAAGGTATGTGGGGTCTTCTTGGACCAGGGTTCGGACCCTGTGTCTCCTGCATTGGTAGGTGGATTTTTTTACCACTGAGCCACCTGAGAAGCCCCTGTTCTTTCATTTTAGCTCATTATTCATCCTCCTCTTCCAGCAACAGGTCTTCCCTGGGTTTTAGAGATGAGAGAACAGAGTGGCTGCCTTAGACTCGAAGGTTGAGCCACTTGTTGAGAATACAGAGACACTCCTCAGACACTGTGCCATCAGGTGAGAGAGGAATAAACCTCTCTTTTGTTTAAAACATGGTAATTCAGAATCACTTTATTTGGAGATTAGTGTCTACCCTAAATAATGCATTAACCAAACATTATTTTCTATCTACAGAGCTCATGTTTCTATCTACAGAGCTCGTGATTATTTACCTGTTGTAAAAACCTGAGATTTCCCCACCCCAGAGACCCATGCGTACCAATAACAACAAGATCATCAATGCCACTACAGCCATTTAGTGAGCACTTACTTAGTGCCAGATTGGACCTCCATGACAGGCTGTCAGGATACACAAACTCATTTTATCCCCACAGTAGTTCTTTGCAGTGAGTTTTATTTTCTCGATTTTGCATACAAGAAAAATGGAGCTTAAAAATGATGTAAGTATCCCACGTTATCCACTCAATAATGGAAGTCAGGATTTAAGTTTTGACCAGTCTTTCAAACAGAAACTATAGAGAACCAAGTCATTTTTCCTAACATGTAATTCCTTAGGCACACAAAAAGTTCACCAGTGGTCAAATGACCTCTCTCTTTTGCCCAATCTCCTGCAAGGCAAGCATCTTGTCCTCAACATTCCTCTGTCAGCTCTGTAATGCCCTCTGGTCTCTTCTACCCTTTGTTTTGCTCTAACCCCAGAGCTGTATTTGCAGATCAAGAACCATTATTCATTGCACAGAAACCTGTAGGAACTTCCCTGGTGGTCTAGTGGCTAAGCGGACTGGGTAGGCTATTTTTCTTCCAGTGCAGGGGGCTAGGGTTCAATCCTTGGTCAGGGAACTATATCCAGCATGCTGCAATTTATTTAAAAAAAAAAAAAAAGGTCTTGCAAGCCACAACTAAGACCTGGTACAGCTGAATATATAAATTAATTAAATATTTTAAAAGTGTTCTAATGCTTCTCTGTTTCTTTCTTTTTTTTCTTTTAAAAAAGCTTTTAAAGGTACCCTCCTGCCTCCTGCAACTATTCTTTGAAGATTGAAGATACAGTTGGAGTAAATGCTGAAATTTTGTCTAGTATTGAAAAATCCCTCAGGTGAATCACAAACCCCTCATTTCCCCGGTACTCCACCCAAACCTACATTCTAGGGGTGAACCTCTAGCCTGCAAAGAAAACCAAATAAGCAAACGAACAGCAAAATAGAGTACCAATATTTATGGGACACTTGTTCTATATGGGCAATGCGCAGCATCCCATGTCATCCGATTTATTCTGTTAAATATACTAGTTGCATTTGCATATCTTATTTCATTCAATCCTCATAAATGTTCCATGAGAAAGATGTTATTATTATCCCTAGTTTAAAAATGAGAAAATGGATGCCTAGAGACAATAATTCACATGGAATCTTACACTAGTAAATTTCAGAGTCCAAATTTAACCTGGGTCTTGATTCCAAGTCCAGAGCCTGTTTTCTTCCTTAACAATAATCCCTGAATATCACACATAGGAACCGCCCCCATCTCCTGTCTCACCCAGCTCCTTCTCATCTAGGATCTCCTCCATAGCTCTGGTCATTACGGTAAGCAACTCCCGGTGCCTGGAATCCTCCATTTGATCACCATAAGGGCTGTTTCCACCTCCTTCTTCTCCCATCTGTCCCCTGCTGTCTTCCCTCCTCAGGCAAGACTCCATGATCTAATGCTTCAACTAGCCCCTGCCAAGTTCCCAAAATGTCCTTGCTCCTTTTCTTTCCATTATGCTGACCTTGAAAAAGCTTCACCCCTGGATGCATCCAAATGTCTTCTTCCCTCCTTCATGGGCTCTGCAGAGACCCTTTGGAGAAAACCACAGCTCACAAGCTATGTCAGGTCTCCAACTTCCTCTGAGCCTTTAACATTACCAAGTGCTCTTTCCATCTTTCCCAAGGTGGCTCTCTTCTCCTCCCTCAGCACGCGACCTGGTCTCATGTTTCACTTGAAAAGATAGATGTCATCATCCAATCATCTATTTTAACAAGTGTTTATTGAGCCCCTTCTATGAGCAAGGGATACTTCTGGGATCTAGAAATACAACAGTGAACAAGAGACAAAACCTTTGACTTTGCGGAGCTTACATTCTTCTGGGAAGTGACAGACAGCAAATAAATGAAAAAGCTCACTACTGGAAAGTACGTCCAATGGTGAAATCATGGAGAAAAGGTGGCGATGGGGCAGGAGAGGAACAAACGCATATTTTTAAAAGATGGTGATAAGGGACTTCACTGATAAGATGATCTCTGAACAGAGACTCCAAAGGAACATCAACCTGAAATTTTTCCAAGCTCCTGTCCGTTGCCTCTAAGCATCTTGGTACCCACAGCCACCTGCACTGCCATAGAAGATGGCATGTCTCCCTCTGCTGTCCATCATCAAGGCTCTGGACCTCATTTCCCTCCACCTTCCTCTCTTCTCTCTTCCTTCCATCAGTTATATCTCCAGCCTCCCTTTCCTCTGCCAGGCCTTTCCTGTTGCTGCTGCTGCTGCTAAGTCGCTTCAGTTGTGTCCGACTCTGTGCGACCCCGTAGATGGCAGCCCACCAGGCTCCCCCGTCCCTGGGATTCTCCAGGCAAGAACACCGGAGTGGGTTGCCATTTCTTTCTCCAATGCATGAAAGTGAAAAGTGAAAGTAAAGTTGCTCAGTTGTGTCCAACTCTTAGCACCCCCATGGGCTGCAGCCTGCCAGGCTCCTCTGTCCATGGGATTTTCCAGGCAAGAGTACTGGAGTGGGGTGTCATTGCCTTCTCCAGGCCTTTCCTTGCCATATGAACAAGCCACATTAAACAAAGAAATCCCAAACCAAACCCCCATCCTCATCCATGGTGTTAGTTTTCTAGCACAGTTATAACAAAGCACCACCGGCTGTGGGGCTTAAAAAACAGACAAGATAGTCTCACAATTCTGGAGGCGAGAGTCCAAAAACAAGGCGTGGGCAGGGCTGTGTTCCCTCTGCAGATGCAAGAGAAAGCTCTCTCCCAGGTCTCTCTCCTGGCTCCTGGTAATTCCTTGCCTTGTGGTGTGTGTGTGTGTGTGTGTCTGTGTGTCTGTGTGTGTGTGTCTGTGTGTGTGTGTCTGTGTGTCTGTGTGCATGAACTTGCACTTGCCTTATGATAGTAAAACCCAATGTCCGCAAGGCATTCTCTGTGTATGCCTCTGTGTCCAAATTTCATTTTTCATAAGAACATCAAATAGGGGACTTCCCTGGAACTCCAGTAGTTAAATCTACCTTCCTATACAGGGGGCAAGGATTCAATCCCGGTCAGGTTACTAAGGTCCTACATGCTGTGTGGTGTGGCCAAAACTTATTAATAAATAAATAATGTACCATTTAAAAAAATCTTTTTCTACAAAAGAACATCAAACATACTAGATTAGGGCCCATCCCTCTCCAGGATAACCTCATCTTGACTAGCTGCATTTACAACGATCCTATTTCCAAATCAGGTTACATGTGGAGGTGCTAAAGATTAGGTCTGCGAAGTGTGAGCTGAGGTGAGGGAGGAATTTGACCCACAGCCCCCTGCACCCCTCTCAGACTGCACCTCTCTCTGGCATCCTGCTTCACAGCCACGGGTCCTGGAGGAAATAATTTCTGCACTATTTCTACTTCATTTAAACACTGGTTTTGGTTTTGGCTTTTTTCTCTCATTTTGTATACTTTCACTCCAAACTATTCCCAAGGCTTCAATTACCGTCTCTATCTTGATGATTCCCAAATCTGTATCTCTAGCCAGATCTCTCTCCTGAGCTCCAGACCCATATACCCAGCACTTAAAGGATATCTTTATCCAGACGCCTCTGAGGCATCTTATATTCTGCATGCTCCCAGCTGAATCACGGTCTTCCATCCATCCCCCAGCCCTGCCTTGGAAGCACAGAGTTTTAACCACTGGATGGCCAGGGAAGTCCCCTGGAAAAGCATTTGAGCATGAGCATTTACGGTTGGCTTACTACTGTTTAAAACAATGTATTTCCTCCTCTGTGGGCGTTTTATTACATGTGTTCATTCTAATCCCACCTCTCGATGCTAAGCTGGGCTATGCTTCCAAGGCAAGGGCTCTGGTTCAATCCCTGGTTGGTAACTTGAATCTCATGTGCCTCGAGAAGTGGAGATAGATAGAGATATAGATATATAAAATGGCATTTTTTCAAGTGCCGTTTCATTTGTCTGTTTCCCCCACTAAAATGTAAGCTCCTTTAGGACCAAAATGACTTTGCATCATTTTATTCTCAGTGCGTTTCACCACCCCCAGCATGTCATTGGTGCTCAATGGTTGTGAATCAAGTAAATACAGACTCACATATGACTTTTTAGCCATTCTCCTGATAGTACAGGCTGAGAGTCACTTTTTTTTTTTTCACTTTCATGGAAAAGTAACTTAAATCTATTCCTGCTCTTATGATGTTATACATTTATTAGTATTTCATGTGAACTTTCTTCTTCTGGACTAGAACAGAAATGGCATCTTGACCACAGTCCATGGAAGAAAGACATTTGGAGAATGTTTGAGCAATGTAATCAAATCATTCCCTCCATTTAAATTGGCATGCATTTACCGATCACCTAGTAGGTGCCAAGTATTCTCAGTCTAGGCTTCCCAGGTGGCACAGTGGTAACAGATCTGCCTGCCAGTGCAGGAGACACAGGTTCGATCTCTTGGTCGGGAAGATCCCCTGGAGGAGGAACTGACAACCCACCCCAGTGTTCTTGCTTGGGAAGTCCCATGGACAGAGGAGTCTGGCGGGCTACAGTCTATGGGGTCGCAAAGGGTTGGACAGGACTGGAGCAACTGAGCAAGCTTGAATTCTCACTCTGACAGTTGGGGTTAGAAGCTCCCTCAAAACAGAGGGAGCAGCACCTGAGAGGTCCCTGTGGTCCTACCGTGAAGAGCTCTGCTCGCCTCCCTGTAGGCCAGCCCAGGGCCATTCCATGCGTCCCTGATTGTCCCCACCAACCCGGCCTGCGCCTCTGACCACCAGGGCAAGGCTGTGATCTAATCTTCCCATCCGGTTTATGGCTTTGCACTGCTCAGCTCACCGAGCACATTTGTGTTTATTGCACGATTAGTGCTGAGTACACTGAACAAGGTAATGACATGTAGCAAAGACCAGGAGCTGAAGGCTGGCTCTGGGCATTGCTTAACCCCTCTCCCTCTCACTGAAGCCCAGCTGCATTCAAGCCTGAACCTTTGGCTCCTGAGAAGGAGTCCAGAGGAAAGCAGCTCCAGGAGCATTTCAGAGACAAACCTGGTCACTGGCAAGGATTTGGAGTAAAGAGCATTGTTTTCCATGGAAATGGACCCAGTAAGGAATTGCCAGACACCAAGTATGAGGGAGACAAAGGTTGGATCCTGAGCAAACTGGTGTTGAACTCATAGGAAAGCAGGCAATTGGAACAATGTAAATGGGAAAGAGGAAGAATGGTGAACAATGCTGGGTAATGCCTACCCATCATGAACCCAGGTCAGACAACTACCGAGTAGATGAAAACATCCTTCTTTGATGAGACCACCAGGTGGGGTTTCCAAGGACCAGGCCACTACTGTCCTCCTCGCCTGGATGAATACAACTGACAATCCCCACTCCCACCAAACAACTTATACTATCCCTTCCCAAAATGGCTCCCCCATATCATCTCTTTTTTTTAATAAATTTTAAGACAAAAGGATTGATTTTATTTTTTCTGTTTGTAAAAAAATATTTATTTATTTATTTTTAACTTTTGATTTTATATTGGAGCATAGCTGATGAACAATGTTGTGATAGTTTCAGGTAGACAGCAAAGGAACTCAGCCATACATATACATGTATCCATTCTCCCCCAAACTCCCCTCCCACCCAGGCTGCCACAGAACATTGAGCAGAACTCTCTGTGCTATATAGTAGGTCCTCGTTGGTTATTCATTTTAAATATAGCAGAGTCCCACCATTGTTTCTTAATATCTGCATTGAAAAAGTAGATTCAAACTTCTCCCTCCCAATTTTTCTGCTCACCAGTCCTCTTATTTACATAAAGTGTAAATCACTGCTTCTGTATAGGAACACTCATAGCATGCATTAATTCATTCATTTCACAAATAACTGAGACATATTAGCCATTAATACCAGATGCCTACTGTATGTCTTTGGATTAAATAAACCATCTCTGCTATTGTGAAGCTCATAACCTAGTGGGAGAGAGAAACATTGCATAAGTAAGCAAACGTATAAATATAGACTGTGATAAGTGTTACAAACACTTCTTTCTTCATTTACAACAGGAGTCTCTTTGACTTGAAGGGCCATAGGGGCATTACAGGTGATTTCCCAGGATTCCTCAATTCCTTACTATTGCATGCAAAATATCCAGTGTATGTGGGTAGATGTTTTTTCTCTGAGAAGTACGACTTCCATCAAAATCTCAAAGAGGTCTATGATCCCATAAAGTTTAAGAACTGTTATGTCACAGTCACATCAGACCAGATATTCTTTTTTTCCATTGCCACTCTCTAGAATTGATTAAATTTTGTTTGTGTTTATAGCTGGTACTAAAGGAGCCACAGTGGAAACACAGAGCTGGAGGGACCCGTGTTGCCTTCTGCACAGGCTCGTGGGCAGGGGAGTGAGCCCTGTACCTGCAGAGTCGAGCCAAGATTTCACACGCAGTTCCCTTGGGGAATGGAAAACATTCTTTCTCAAGTGTTCCTGCACTTTCCATATTGTTTACAGTAACCATGTGTCGCTGTTGTAATAAAGAAAGTTAGCACATTAAAACTGTTCTAATTTGGGGAGATTTTATATATTTTTCTAGGGCTTCCTTGATGGCGCAGACGTAAAGAATCTGCCAGCCAATTCAGGAGATGTGGGTTCAATCCCTGGGATGGGAAGATCCCCTGGAGGCAGGCATGGCTACCCACTCCAGTATTCTTGCCTGGAGAATCCCATGGACAGATGAGCCTGCCAGACGACAGTCCCTGGGGTCGCAAAGAATCAGATATGACTTAGCAACTAAACAACAACGGCAATATATTTTACTACTTGTACACATTCCTTATTAACTAATGCCTATAAATGTATTACAAACAAAACGGACTGGCACTGTGTTTTACCACATCTTTCTCTTGCTGAATTATCCAGGAGAGGGGACAGGTTGGGAAGTTTGTCTGCTCATCTGTGATACTGATGATGTCAGCATGCATCTCACTGGGGAAGAAGGCTATTGAGCACTTGGAGCTCTGTTGCCCCTGACCTTGGCCTCTACGGTGTGTGGTTTCCAAGTTTCCAAAAAAGACCTCATTCAGGAACAAGGCATGAGTATTTAAACCAACCTTTCCTAGGTCACAGTCAGGAGCAGGAAGACGAACCAGGATTTAGAGTCAAAGGGTGAGTTCAAGTTTAGGTTCTTCAAATGTCTAGACATCTGGTCACCTGATCTTGGCCAAGACACCTCTCATTTGTGTCTTAATTTACTTACCTGCATCCTGTCCCTCTCATAGTGTGATTATGAGGCATAAACAAGCCAATTAGAACCAAGATCTCATAAAGATCAGAGAAGAAAAGATGAGATACACACCACCGTGTGTCAATCAGACACATCATTTTGCACCTAATATTACAATGTCTGAGAATAAACTACATGACTGAAATATATAATCTTCATATACATAAATAACAGTTGAGATACAGATGAGCTCCAGAGATAGCTTTTATGCACTATTCTTTAATAAACCAGCTCACGGTGGGAAAGAACGTATCACAACACACTGCCAGGAGCTAAGTACAAGTTCAGTGAACAGTGTATGTTCAGCCCCTGGACCCAGGCCATCCATCTTATCTGAAAATGTTTATCTCCGGAAAATGTTCACCTGTCACATCGCATTGCACAGGAGAGGAGAAAAGGATGAAAGAAGGCACAGGCATGTGGTAGGTAAGCTTTGAGGGCAGGATGGGGTCCAGGGAATGACGGATCACTGTCACAGCATTCAGTCTGTGAGCTCTCCCGCACCGTATAGTCATGGAGTGATCATTGCCTTATTTATAGACTAATTTTCCCCCTCATTTAAACATACAGTCTAGTAAGACGCCCAGGTAAATAATGCCTAACACTTCTGCCTAGACATTGCTCTCGAAGTTTGTGGGGTTTTTTTTTCACCCTGAAATTCCAAGTGGATAGAGGATATCAGGGGTGCATGAAAGTTGATCCGTTGCTGCAAGAACAAGGTAAGGTATGATGAAAATGGACAGTGAAGGCCCTGAGCTCTGAGCCAGGGAACAAGGACATGACTGACTTCAGTAAACGTGCAAGAGCAGCTTTCTGTTTTCATGTTCGATGACTTTATCATGAAGTGAGTGTGACATGAAGAGCCTGGACTGTGTCCATGTCAGGGTCCAGCTTCACCCTGCCTCTGCACCGCAGAGGACTGAGTGCTTAACCTTTCTGGTTTATAGCCTGATTCTCAGAAAATTGCAAGATATAGACTAGCTCAGCACTTCCCAAGTTGTGTTCAACAGACCATTAGTTCTTCAGGATGTTAATAAGCACTAATATGGAGGGGAAAACACAGGGTTCTGTGGTCAATTAAGTTTCGGGAATGTTGGTTCAAACAAAGTTGAACAGGTTTCTTTCCTGCTGAAGGGATTCTCAGAGCTTTCAATATGCTAACGTGAGTTCTGAATCTCTGAACAGTGACCATAGATAGAAGAAGCTTTTGCCCTTATTTACTTGGCCATGGAGATGGTGGGGTTATTTTGTTTTTGTTCTATTTTTTGCTTTGTTATGTTTTGGTCTACATTGATGAGGATCCACAGAGAATTTGGAAGCACTAGCCCAGATCAACTTTAAGGTCCCTTTTGACCAAAAACAGTATGGAATTCTATGAATGACCACTAAATGGTCATTGCGTTATTTTATAATTGGGAATGGGCAAAAGGAACCAGCCTCATGCTGATGACAACTAGGACTGTAGCACTTTGTATATATGTTCCCATTCAGTTTTAATAATAACCCAGCAAGTCCCCTACCATCCATCTAACCTTACAAGGGAGGATATTGAAACTTTGTGAAGGTAAGCAAATTTCTCGAGATAATGCAGCTAGGAAGCTATGGATCTCCTGGTCAGACATAGGGATGTATGGAAGAAATTTTGAGTAAGATGACATTTGAGAACAAAAATTTAAGGTCAGATGGAAACTTAAAGGAGCTAGCCATGTACACATACATCAGGCAGAGGGAACAGTTGGTGCCAAAGCCCAAAGATGAGCTGTGCCTGGCTTGTTTGAGGAACAGAAAGGAAGCCAATGGCTCAGGAATGGAAGGAACGAAAGAGCAATAGGTGGGACACGTGGGACCAGAGACATTATGGGGCACCTAGTTGTCGTTGCTGAAACTCCGGCTTTAACTCAAGGAAACTGAGGGCCTTAAGTCCAGGTCTTTAAAAGATGACTCAGGCTGCTGGGTGGAGAACAGATCCCAGGAGTGTGTGCTGGTCATTTGTGTATCCACAGACTATGTCTGCTTCTCCTGGGTGGTGGCTGCATCGCGCCCTCCTCCCCCTCAAAGTTACTCACGACCACATGACTGGCTTGACCAGTGAGGTATGACTACTTCCAGGAGGACTCTTCCAGAGCCTCTGGGCAGCCCTCCCTGTACCACATGATGGGCAATGGTGGCTGCCCACCAGTCTTGGTGGGCAAGAGAAAACAATGAACAGAGCCCGTTCACCAGCTAGTCTACGTTAACTGTGAGAGTGAGTGAAAGTAACTTTGTTGGTCAAGTGATGATATTTGATGGTGTTTATTTCTGCACCATTACACGGTTTATTCTCACTGATATAGGGGCCTATGCAGAAGCCAGAGAACCCCAGGAGGCCCCTGCAATGATAGAGGTGAGAGATGCCATTGACGGATCGAGGGTATTCTCAGCAGAGAGGGTAGAAAAGCTGGCTTGCAGGTCTATTTTGAAGGTTAAGCCAATAGGCTTTCTTGACGTATCAGGTGTGGGGTGTGACACAGAGGGGAGTCAGTACTGATTCTAATTGGCCTCAATAATTAGGAGGATAGAGTTCCCATCCCAGGATGAGGAAGACAGAGTGAAAGAGGCTTGGAGGACAGACAGTTTATTGTGTGTGTGTGTGTTTATGTTTCAATTCCTATTTTATCCTTTTGAAATTTTTTTATAGGTTCCGGTTATCTACTGAAAGTTTTGAGTTTGCCTTTTATCTCTGAATACAGTCAGGGAAGTCATAAAAGTTTCTAAGCAAGAGGGGAGAGAATCCAGTCTATGAAACCTTCACAAAATTCAGTGTAATGGGGAAGTGTTTCGTTGTGTGTTCCTCTGCTTCAGGGAAATCGAGAAAACTAAAGGGCTAGGGAAGATGGCTTTGCTTTATGCGACTCCCTTTTTGAGCCAGAGTTCAAAACAAACCATTTGGAGCTCATTGATTTTAGTTTTCTCTTTATTGTTTTCCACCTTGAGTGAGTCCTGTGACTCTAAAAAGTAGGTTGATTCACCACTTCTAAGTCCCCACCTGCATAACGACTGATGCTCATTCTGATGCCTGCTTCCTGCCCATCCCTTCTCCTGGACCCTCCACAACCACCTCGCCACCCTCTCCACACCCCTTAGAGGGAGCCTTTTCGGAGTCCAAATTCCTTGACCTTTGAGTGGTTTGTTTTGAAGTTCTGCTGCTCTAACAATGAAGCTAGCATTCCCAAACCCCTTTCTAAGGCAGAGGCTGCAACCTGGCAGACTCCAGGCCAAAGCCCTCTCCTAGATTCCTGGTATTTTGTTTGATCCATACATGATGGCAAAAAGTGGGTAGGACAGCATTTAAAGCAAGATTTCTTTTTAAAAATCAGAAGTACTAAGTACTGAGAGCCTCCTTTCTGAATCTTGGGCAGTAATAGCCGGTGAGAACAGAGTAGATGCTGCCTCTTCAAGTGAGGCAGGGACTCCCCCTGCATCTCCATCCCCCTTGGATAGAAAATTCATTTATGCTACCTGCCCCCCATCCTGAAAGTCTCAGTGCTTCTGCTCTGTGCTTTCAAGATCGCAGAGGTCTTCCATATACATTATGGGATTTAATCCTCACAACCTTATGAGGTCAATATTTTATAGATCGGGAGTCTGTCCTTCTCAGAGTTGAATTAATTGCCCTTTTCATTTGAGTGCATTTAAGGATACTTAAGTGTTTCTATTTGGATTCTCTGAAGGCCAGGATCAAATATTCTGCCTCCTCTCTTGAAACAGAAAAAGCAGCCTGAACTCTGCTCAGGCCCGGCCCTCCAGGGAGATGCCTGATGAGGGGCACAGGTGGCAAGTTGTGAAGAGCAGCGTGGACTCCCGTCCACATGCCTCAGAGCATCGCATCGTCTCCTTGAGTGTGCTATTTGGTCACGCCAGGTCTCAATGGTCTCATCTGTAAAACAAATATGGAAAATAATGTTCACTGTTTTCAGTGTTTCTTCCTGTGTTATATAAATGGGAAGACAGTAGATGACAAGGAATGAGATTGGAACGACAGGCTAAGGCCACGGCTTGAAGAGCTTTCGCTGTACGGGAAAGAACTTTTCATTCTATAATCAGGTGATTTTCAAACTGGATGTCTTGGACCCCTAATGTCTGCAGACTTGGTCCTCCTTCAGGGGCGGTTAGGGGCAGAAGCAGTAAGTGGTCTGGAGCCCAGACTCCAATTCCAACTACACTTATTTTGAAGGATATGAGCGACCACTGAAGTGTTTTAACTGGAAATGGAGCTGCCAGACTCTGAAAGGAGAGAGATCTCTCTATAAGGATGATGCATTTGAGGGGATAAACCTGATGACAGATAAGGGTGGAGAAGAGGGGAAGGTTCATGACCCACATTGCAGGTGGGTCTAATGACCTGAGTGACCATAGCGTCCAGGAAAGGGAAGAACCAAAGCTGACTTCGATATTTTTGGCTCCACAGATGGTTATTGTTGAAGGAGGATAAACAACTTTAGAGAAGTGGCAATGAACGTGAGGGTTGTGATGTGCATACTCAGGGGACATGTAGATTAAGGTGTGGATCAGGAAGTTAAAGGAGATTTGAAGCCATCACAGCAAGGACATTCCCACTCCCCACTTAGCTACTTTGAATCTCAGATGACCTTGGGAGCCCATATTCCATCTCAGGGCACATTGTCTCATTCAGCAAGTGAGTACATGAGGTACTGGAGAACCAACGCAAGCGAGGATTTTGAACTCCCACTCAGATATATACAAATGTCATATTTTACTTACTGACTTCCTCAGCCAGTAAAAATGAGACATGTGAGCAAAAGATGAAGGCATTTTAAAGTCGGAAGCTCCCACCAGGAGGGACTCATCTAACTTGGGCCTCTGGCAGGACCCAGCCTAAGGCCTCGGGGAAGTTACCTCTCGGATTCTCAGCACACTTTGCAGACAGAAGTGTGGTCCTGCTGGGGAGCTTTGCTTCCTGATGGGAATATTCCAGAGGGTTCTTGCTCTCAGGACTGGGGGTCCCAGTGATGCCTCCTGGGCTTTCCATGCTGACCAGTAGAACTTCCTCTTCAGGGATGTATGATTCTTTCTACATCTCTTTATTTCTGAAGTAAATATTATTTGATTCATTTGTGTCTAGCTGAGATTGTCATTTAGATATTCTTGAGAAGGTTAAGTTGGAAATAGACTATGTACACATGAAAGTAAGAACTCTTCAAGCACAGAAAAGTTGATGTTTTCTGTAACTTCTCCCTCCATTTCTTGATCTCTGCTAGAGATTAGGCAGCATAGTTCTAGAAATGTGTTGTGCTTTCCATTTTTATCATGTGCAGATGATCTTTAATAGATCCTTAGCTGTGACAAAGCAGAGACATAAGTTTGCCAACAGAAGTCCATACAGTCAAAGCTATGGTTTTTCCAGTAGTCATGTATAGATGTGAGAGTTGGACCATAAAGCAGGCTGAGCAGTGAAGAATTGTGGTGCTGGAGAAGACTCTTGAGAGTCCCTTGGACTGCAAGAAGATCAAACCAGTCAATCCTAAAGGAAATCAACTTGGAATATTCATTGGAAGGACTGATGCTGAAGCTGAAATTCCAGTACTCTGGCCCCCTGATATGAAGTCAACTCATTGGAAAAGACCTTGGTGCTGGGAAAGATTGAAGGCAAAAGGAGAAGGGAGCAGTAGAGGATGAGATGGTTGGGTAGCATCACTGATTCAATCAATGGACATGAGTTTGAGCAAGCTCTGAGGGATGGTGAAGGACAGGGGAGCCTGACGTGCAGCAGTCCAGGGGACTGCAAAGAGTCAGACACAACTTAGCGACTGAACAATGACAACAAAGGACCCATCAGGGGTGGAGGTGCAGGACCAGGAAGGGAGAAAGTCAAGCCAGGAGGTGGTGAGATGAGACCCATCCCTCAGAGGCCAGTTTCAGCCTGGCTCCACGTTGCTTACACCTCAGAACCAGCCGCACCTGCAAGCTGACACCCCCATCACCCATACCCACATGGGAGGATGCAGAAAAAAAGGGCGTTATCTCCAGATAACGCTGGCTCTGAGTGCTGGGGATTTTCGTGAAGACCCGTGGACCCATGTGCAGTGAATACATTCCTTCGCAGAACAGAAACCCCAACACCCGTGGCTGAGTGTACCTGCTGTTGCTTTTATTCATCTTGCTCTGGGGAAACCTGCTTGTAAGGCTGATGCCACAGGAGGGTCAAATAAAGAAGCTGGGCAGGATCCAGGTTCTTGGTTCTGCTGTCCCTCAGAAGTGACCTGTCTGTGATCAGCTCCTCTTACTCCTGCATCCTTGCTGCAGTGGTGGCCGTGCTACAGCCGGAGGGTAGAGAGCTCCTCAGAACAGGAAGACATGTGGTGATGGACTCCTTTTAAGAGGGGCATTGAAACCCCTGTTGTGATGCCTGCACCCATCAGGGCAGCCCCTCGGTGACTATGGGGGATGGTGGTCTAGCTATTCCTTCCTTGTCCTCCCAAATGATATACATAGGAATCAGGGTATGGTTCTGGGAAGAGGTGGCCTTGCAAATGGTGACTCAATTCCTCAGCCAGCTCAGCGCCTGTATCTGCCATCTGCATCCTGCCAGCTTCTCTCTGGCCAGAGGAAGGTACAAATAGCATCTAGGGGATTAGTTCTATCACCTGCCCACAAGAATCAGAAGAAAATTGAATGCAGCAGGGAAGGGGCCCCCAAGTAGAAGGACTGGGTTTAGGGATGGGAGTTTCCTTTCTTCTTCTTCAGTTGTTTTCTGTTTGCACAAGAAGTGTTCCCTCCCTCAACCTCATGCAGCTGTATTCTCAGCAAATTGAAGAAAGGAGGGGAAAAGCTATTTAAATTTATACTATTGAATTTCTGCGGGACACTGAAATATTTTTGAAGTTAATGGGGGAGCTCTGAATAGTCTGTTTCAAATAATTACAGGAAAAAATACATTGAAATAATTAGTAGTTGCTACTAGAACATTCAGCAAAATGAAATGACATCTTTGCATGCCTATTAAACAGCACTTTATTTTCAGTTTAGGGTGTTTTGGATGAAATTAGATGCAAACATGTAGCATCGTTGAGTGATTAGAAGAACTAGTATCATTTAGAGTTAGACTAGTACCAGCATCAGCTTTTTTCTCTTTTCTCTTAGAAAAAAATACGATGCTTTCCCGTTAGGCAAGATTTTTCATAGGAATGGGACCAACCACAGCCCTTGCAACTCAGCATAAGTGGTTTAGGTGTAATCCCTCTGGATGCAATAAAAGGCCTTAAACAGAATCTGATAGTCCGTATTTACTAACCCCAAATTCTCTTCCTGTTCTGCATGGAGAATACAAAACCTTCCTCAGCACCATTCTCTCCACCCTCAAAGCAGAATCTTACTTTCCAAAACCTGAAAGTGATCTCTGTCTAAAACCAAAGTTGTCTCCACCCCAACCCCCCTACCTTCACTGCTTCTCCCCTCTCTATTCAAAAGACAACCATTTTAAAGATATTGACAAAGAGTCTGATTTTCAATTTTAATTTACTAAATGCGTTCCTCAGATCCCTGACCTCAGCCGGATGCACTCTCTCTCCTCTTCCTCCTCCTCCACCCGCATCCCCATCCCTCTGCCTCTCTGCCCTCTCCTTCCTCCAGCTGCTCCCCTCCACCTCCCTTCCAGCTCCAGTATGAGAAGAGGAAGCAGAAAAAGCAAAGAAGAAACGAGAAACACGGGCGACATAGACACTCAGGTGTCTATTGCCCAATAGAAATGTTTACGCTTTAGTTTTACGATACGCAACTTTGGAGGAATATTGTTTTCTCTTCTTTTTTAATTAACTCATTTTTTATTGAAGGATAATTGCTTTACAGAATTTTGCTGTTTTAATTGGAGGATAATTGTTTTACAACATTGTGTTGGCTTCTGCCATACAACATAGGGAATCAGCCACAAGTACACATACGTCCCCTCCCTCCTGAACCTCTTCCCAACCCCGACCCCATCCCACCCCCTCTAGGTTGTCACAAAGCACCACACAGAGCTCTCTGTGCCCGTATAGCAGGTTCCCACTCGTCTATTTTACATTTGGTAATGTATATAGGTCCCTGCTGCTCTCTCAATTCATCCCGCCGTCTCCCTCCCCCACTGTGTCTACAAGTCTATTCTCTATGCCTGTGTCTCCATCACTGCCCTGCAAACAAGTTCATCAGTACCATCTTTCTGGGTTCTGTATATACTCATTAATATATGAAATTTGTCTTTCTCCTCTGACTTACTTCACTCTGTATAACAGGCTCTAGGTTTATCCACCTCACTAGAACTGACTCAAATGCATTCCTTTTTTATGGCTGAGTAACATGGAAGAATAGTTTTAGAAGCAAAAGTCACTGGGAAAATCTGTCTGAGGCTGTTCTGCTTTTCTCCAATGTTTCATTATTGCGTTTCAAGAAACTTGTCAGAACAACTAATTGGATCTTCATTGTTAGGAAAAAAAAAAAAAAAGATGTTTTGGAGTTCTGAGAGTCCATTCTAAGCAGAGAGGAAAAACGAGACAGGCAGATACCTGCTCCATGATGGGAAACAGCAAAGCCGTGTGAGGACATGAGACGGCTTTGCTCCGGAGCTTGACTCAGGCCGCCATGCTTCCTTCTGAGGCCTGACCATATTTTCTTGTATGGCTGAGCCTCTCCACCCAGCCTCCCTGTCACTCACTCCTCCCAGCACAACCACACTCTCTCCTTCGGCCTTGCTTCTCCTGGGGTCCCTCTAGGAAGGCCGGCGTGCCCCTCCTGCTCTGGAAGCTTCATTCTGCATGCGTCCTCAATGGAACAGTTCGGCAAGGTTCTGATGCCCTCGGAAGAGGGGACCGTACTCGCCGACCTTCTTTTCTAATACAGACTATTCAAGGAGCGACCCTACAGAGACCCCTGTGTGGTTTACCCCCAAGAGTGACATCAAATTTGGACAATTAAAGTGAAAAATAGAAGGCAGGGAGCAGAAGCAGTCCACGAGGCTCACATGGGGGCAGGAAGAGTCTTCTGGTGGTTCTGAAAGAAGCCTGCACAGCTTGCATCCCCTCTCTAGAACGCCATGACCCTGGGCAGTGAGAGCTCTCAGCTGCTGGCTGGGCCAACCCCGAGGCCTCCCTGTGAGGAGGAACGTCTTCTCTGCATGTCAGTTCCGTGAGGCCATCTCTTCCGGGTCCCCCCTTGGGCCCTCTCTTTTCTCTCTGGGCATCCCCTCTCCATCTCTTTCTCTCATCCCCGGACCTGCTATTTCGGCTGCCTGCGCTCTTGTTCTCTTTTCTTCTATTAATAGAGCACGTCAGGTTGCACACGTCCTTTCCCTTCCTGTGCTACATCCTGGCTTCACTCCTTTCCATCCCCCTTCTCTGGGCCTGCCTGGGGGACTTCTCCAGTTGCCCATTTACAGAGCTTCTCGCTCACAGAGTCTGATGCGGGCAGGGCCTCTACAGCTGTGAGGCCTTTCCCCAGGGGGAGAAGGCTCTCCTGACTCTTACTCCCAACACCCTCTCAGAGAGCTCTGGGCCCTGAGGCTGCAGACCCGGGACCCTGCCTCCTGAGCTGCAGAAATGCCTCTCCTCGGTGAGGACCTGCTTGGGGAGGCGAGAGGGCATTTCAGGCCAGGAACCAAAGAGAAACTGAACCCTCTCAAGGAGTGCCGTTTGGGGCAGTCACTCAAAACTGTCGCCGTCCACCTCGCTGGTTGGCTGTCTTCCACTGCTGCCCTCAGTTTTGAAAATTCCCCTCAACTCAGAGATCTTAAGAAGGTGTCATGTTTGCTTCTGCTCATCAGCCCTGGCCGTGCTGAGCCCTGGCTGACCCGTCAGCCTGGCCAAGAGGGGAGTCCTCACAGAAAGGAGCAGAAGATGCTGTGTTTTCTAGGGCAGCCGATACACTGCAAGCCCTCAGGGGAAAGCCACAACCTCAGTTCTCAAACCAGGTCAGTTGGGAAGCGTTGCACTCTGGATATAACGTCTGCATTGAGCCAATTTAAACAATTTCAATCCACAGGCCCCAAAAGATAAATTGCATGTAACGCTTCCTCGTAAAGGAGGGAATAGGCTTGGATAGGATCTGAGCTTCAGGGGCTTAGTGATCCAAGGAGTCTCGGAGTTTCCCCTTACAGTCAATAAAAGTAACAACTAGTCAAGAGGCAGCCAGCAAACACTGTGAGCAAACAGTGACACCTCTGCCCTGGAAATGCAACTGAGGTCAGTCAGTCCCCCGATAAGGGTGCCTTGTGTTGGGGTGTCTGGGCTGGCCCTGGGTTTGCACTTTACAGCAGGCTGGCTTGGAGAGAGTTAAGTAACCTCACCAAGCTTAATCAGCATAGAAACTGTATCCACCTCACTGTGTGGTTTGTATATTAGAGGAGATAAAATAAAATGATAGTTAATATTTATTATGCACATAATATGTGCCAAGCACTATTGCAAGCACTTTACATATATTAGCCCACTCAGTTGGACAGTCAGCACACATAAGTACTTAATAATTGCTGGGTGTCCTTGTTAACAGCAACAGTCATAAAGGACATTTGCAAAGCCCACATCATGCATCAAGCTCTGTTTAAACATCTTACATATTAGCACCCTTAATCGTCATAACAGGGGCTTCCCTGGTGGTCCTGTGGTTGAGAATCTGCCTCCCAGTGCAGGAGACAGGGGTTCAATCCCTGGTTGGGGAACTAAGATCTCACACGCTGATGGGCAATGAAGCCAACATACTGTGATTCCTGAGCCACAGCTAGAGAGAAGCCCGTCTGCTGCAACGAGGAGCCCATATATCGCAACTAAGACCCAATGCGGTCAAATAAATGATATTTTTAAAATACTCATAACAACTCTGCGGGTAGGGACTGTTACCATTACCCCATTTTACAGCTGGAGATGAAGGCACAGAGAGGCCAGGTGAAGCTGTACTCAAGATCAACAGCTGGCCACTGGTCACTGGTCACCAGTAATCAGCCACTGGCCACTTGTCGCTGGTTGAGTTTCAGCGATTCTTTTAAAATCCAGCCTCTTAACCACTGCCTCTCCTCCAAAAAAATGTTAACTGATTCGCTTCTCCATGCCAGGCACTACTCCAGACCCTGGAATACATCAGAGCCCCAAAAGACAAAGGTTTCTGCTCCCTACCTCCTCAACAGGGACACGGATGATGAACAAGTTAAATCGGTCAAATGTCTGCCGTTTGGAAAGTGGCCCATGTGCAGGAACTCAGAGAAGCTAGAAGCAGGGGAGATGGTCCATGTGCAGGGAGTGTTCAGACTCTGGATCAGGGAACGCCTCTCGGAGAAAGCAACGCTTCATAAAGTCAGGAGAGCCCAGGGAGCCTTGAAGGTATGGGGTACAAGCTTCACAAGTTGAGGGGCCTGTGCAAAGGCCCTGAGGCCTGTGGTGTTGTCGTTTTTCAGTCAGTTAGTCATGTCTGATTCTTTGCAACCCCATGGACTATAGCATGCTGGGCTTCCCTGTCCTTCACAGTCTCCCAGAGTTTGCTCTAAATCATGTCCATTGAGTCAGCGATGCCATCCAACCATCCCACCCTCTGTTGCCTCCTTCTCCTTCTGACCTCAACCTTTCCCAGCATCAGGGTCTTTTCCAATGGACCAGCTCTTCACATCAGGGGGCCAAAGAGCTGGAGCTTCAGCTTTAGCATCAGTCCTTCCAATGAATGTTTAGGGTCAATTTCCTTTAGGATTGACTGGTTTGATCTCCTTGCAATCCAAGGACTCTCAAAAGTCTTCTGCAGTGCCACAGTTTGAAAGCATCAGTTCTTTGGTGTTCAGCCTTTTTATGGTCCAACTGTCACATCCATACATGACTACTGGAAAAACCATAGCTTAGACTAGACAGACCTTTGTCGGCAAAGTAATGTCGCTACTTTTTAATATGCTGTCTAGGTTTGTCATAGCTTTTCTTCCAAGGAGCAAGTGTCTTTTAATTTCAAGGCCTGTATTGTTGGAAGCAATTGGCTACCGGGATCCACACTCCATCCTCACCCCAAATTGCTAAGCTCAGCAAACAGCCTTATCACAGGGATAAAGGAGCAGGAGTTTGGAAGAAGATTTTGAAATGTTCCTATCTCGGTACGAATGCAGCTATGAAGCTGCATGTGAAATGGGAGGGGCTGTGGCCGCCAAGGGGCGAGTGTGCAGGTGTCCGAATGACACATTTGGGACACGTCAGGCCCTCCCTGAAGAGCTAGTCCACGTCTTTGGCTTGAAATTAGAGACTTGAGAGTGAGGCTGAAGCTGAAGACAACCAATTTAAAACCGCTTTGATCCAAGGATTGTAACCATTTAGTGTTTATCGATTTTTCTTTCCTATTTTTAGGAAGGTGGGAGGGTGTTAATTAAACATTTTTGAGTGAAGCTGGCTTCCAGGGAGGTTGGCTTAAGAGCCCCTGAGAGTCAGAGCATGTGTTTGCTTCCACAGGGGTTCCTAGGCAAGGAGACCCCCCCTCCCAGGCAGTGGGATGCTGGAAGCGGGCAGAGGCCACCTGGTCCTCACGCCTGTTCTTGGCCTCTCCTTGGCCTCCTGTGCAGAGAGCCATCCAAGGATGGGGAAGGGTAGATGCTCCAAATGCAGAATAAGAGCAGCCCTACTGAGACGGCTGGGCACGGCTCTGCTCCACGCAGGCCTGTCGGGGAGCCTACTCCGGGTCTCCGCTAGCAGCAGCAGGCCGCAGTTAAGGTAGGCCCCACCCGCAGCAGGTCTGCTGGCCAGGCCAGCCCCAGGTCCTCACACAGAGTCCTCCTCCTCTGAGGCCTGCAAACACACCACAAACCCACTCACGCCTCTCTTTCCATATTATTTCTTGCTCCTCCAGTGTTACACTAGCCTTGTATTCTGTGTCAAGGGTCTAATGTCATTTTATTAAACTTTTAACAATAACAACTAACGTTGAGTCCTACAGGACCCACTTGGCCTAACAAAATTCATTTCAAAGCCCTACAGGGCAGATATCATTCTCCCATTTTCGAGAAGGAAAGTTCATAGACTCTGTGTATGTACTTAAGATCAGAAGTTAGTAACAGCAGAGCGAGGCTTTGACTCAGATCGGCAGACTCCACTCTGCCAGCTCTGAATCCTTGTGTGAGATAGCTTTCCTGGGCCAGCCCCCCAACACCCGACATCCAGTGTCTGACAATGCAACCGCACTCACACACACAGACACGAAGACACTAGTGCAGATACGGGCAAACTGCACAGACAACACACACACACACACACACACACACACACACACACCCTGTAGGCTCAGCCATGGGGAGGCTGGAAAGGAATCAGGAGGGGGAGCCATGCCTTTTGTCCATTGGGTGGAGCAGGATGCAGAAGGGGAGATGCAGGTGAAGAGCCCTCACCATGGGTGGGAAGGTCCATGCTCAGACGCTCCCCAGGGGCCCCAGTGAGAGGGGCTGGGCTGTGGATCCCTGTGCCGTGGCCTTTTCTGTGCACAGTGGCTGGAAACCAAGTTGTGTGTAGAGTCTAAACTCCCACTCTGAACTGCAGAGTACCCCCTGCCTCTGGTGCATCTGTGTGGGGCCTCTCACACCTGGATTGTCTTCCCCACCCTTGCACACACTTCCATTTCTTCACAATTTGCTTAGAATTGGCTCACAAGTTCACCCGGCGTGTATTGAGTCCTACCTCTGGTTTGGGGCAGCTTGTTTGAGGCTTAGTTTCTCAGTTTGTCGTAATAGTCAGTTGGCTTTGTTTTTATAAACACCTTGTCCTCTGGGATCATCTGTGGGGATTCTGTGACTTGAACTGGACAGTGTCTAACGTGTGAGTCACACGCAGATGTCACTGTCACCCCCCCCCCCCGCACTGCTGTCCCACACTTTTGCTCACCCACCGCCTGCACACCCTCATGGAGACCACTGCCCAGCTCTCTCCCCATGTAAGAAGCATCTCTGCTTATTTACATATTCAACAAGAAAGGTCCACTGAATACCCAGGGTGAGAGGCTCTAAGGATACAGCTGGGAGCTTATAGGTGATTCTGGTGTGGAGATGACGATTCATTAGATGTTGGGTGGTAAGAGGGCTAAATAGCCGCATGAAGCAAGGAGGGAGAAGGTGTTGGGGGCATTACAGCTTCACCCAGGGTGTTGGGAAGGCCCTGCAGAGGGGACCTGTGCATCGAGACCAACAGGAAGTGAGGGGGCAGCTGTGCACTCTTTAGGAACCAGCAAGTGCGGGAACCCTGTTGGAAGCACGTCTGGCAGAGAAGAGGAACGGCGGAGGGGGGTGAGCCCAGAGTGGAAGGAACACTGGGCGACCAGTGAGAGAAAGTGAGCAGACGTCCAAGGGGCTGGAGGCCATGTGGGGGTTTAGGACTTTTTAAGGATTTTGACTTCTACTGGGTGGGATGAGAAGGAGATTTTGAGGCTGATTTGAATGGGATCTCTTTGCTGTTCAGAGAACATGCTGAAGGCTGGCCAGGATGGATGCTGGGAGGCCATCACAGTACTGATAAGAGGCACTGGTAGCCAGGTCCGTGGTCATAGCAGAGTTGGGGAGGCTAACCTGAGGTCTGGAGAACTGGAGACACCCGGGTTCAGGGATGACCCCCACACCCCTTCGCTCTGGACTGGTGGAGTGGAAGAGCAGAGTTAACATTTGCCAAGATGATTCATGATTATAATTCACTCACCAAACCCTACTAATCCTATCTTTTAGAGATTTCTAGAATCCCTCTCTTTCATCCTCATCTATCCACGTGTGGTTCTGATCCAGATTATCACAACAAGCTAAAAACCGATGCCCTGTCTGTTAACAGTTTCCAAATCCAACCATGGCCCAAGATGAGCTATGCAAAATAAATGTCTGCTCACATTCCTCCCAAACTCAAGTCACTGCTTGTTGCTGTCCTCCACTCACCCTGCAGGGAAAATCCAGGATCCTCCCAGGCTCACAAGGCCTTCATCCTCTGACCTCTGTCCAACCACTGTCATCTCCCACCCTCTGAAACTCAGGCTGCAGGAGCACCGGGCCCTACAGTGCCAAGCCCTGGGTCCCCAGCTCTAGCTCACGCTCAGCTGCCCCAAGTGGGTCTCATCTCTGGGCCTTCCTGCTCTACAATCCTCACGTTTCCTACCCGGTCTTCACCTGGTGACTTCTACCAGCCCTTGGAGAAACATAGGAGTCACCACTTCCTTCAGGAATTCTCTGTAATCCTCCCTTTTACCCAAAGTGCTATGTTCTTCTCTGTCCTAGTTCTCTGTGTGTGAGACTGTGGGCTCACCATGCGCCTGGCAGGGCACTACCCCACGACCTCTGGGCTCCCCAGAGAGGTGTCCTTTCTCAGTCACCTTTGTATCTAGAACCCCCAGCTCGGTACTTGCACAACATCAGGGCTCAACCAAGAACTGAAAGGAAATGAATCCAGGGAGACTGTCTGGATCACAATTTTGCGATGAAACTTAACATGTTTGATTCTGATAATTTCGTATTGTGTAATGATAAAAGCAACACATTATTCAAGCTGAGAAAACAAACACCTGTGAGATAGATCGTCTGAGGATATGTTTTTACTGACCTCCTCATCCAAGAAGTGTCAAAGAATCTCCCAGTACTTGCAAAGTGTGCACTCATCGGAATTCTCCTCTTACAGCTGCTTATAATTCTAAGTGTTTCCACAGTGTATGAATGTGTATGTGTGTGCACTTGTGAGGGAAACAGCGGGGGAGGAGGGAGAGACAGAGAGAGGCCTCCTCCCTAAAGGCCACGTGCTTGGAGAGCAGGGACATCCATTAATTATCTTTATTCTACTCTGGTTAACTTGGGAATCTGCGGAGAGGAACTCTCAAGCAGTGTTATAAACTACAAGGGGAATATCTTTCTCTAACGGAGGGAAACTTTAATGAAATAGCTGCTAAGTGAAATGGAGCAATTGAGACACAAGGCAGTCCTCCCGGCCACCATCCAAGCAGCAGAAGAACCGAAGGTCTGCCAGTGGGTCAGACCAGCACCAGGGCTCCCCGGGCCAAAGCCCTGTGGCCGCTCAGCTACTGACCTCAGAGCCAGCATCCATTCTCTGTAGCCGGGCGGCACTCTGGAGAGTATTGGCGGCGTGCACACACGCACATGAACACACATGCCCGCGGCTTAGAGAGGCGAGTGCTTGCTGCACCTGCTCATCTGCTCTGCTTTCCTCAGCTGCACGAATCTGGGTAATGGGAGAAAGCAACACATAATGCAGAGGCTCTATTAGAAGACACGAGAAGCCCAGGTAAAGACAAAGACCCAGAAAGAGCAGTCAGAGGGAAGCATGGAGGAACACCACCCCCTCCGAGGAACTGAAGGAAGGTTTTAGAAACTTCCCATCGCTTTTTGGACATGAAACTTGTTCTTTGAAAAGAACAGAAATCTGGGACCTAACCATGGGGAACATAGGGTACATTCAGTTTAGGCTCCAGAGGTCAGAGGCCCCAGGAAGTGAAGGCGGAAACTTCATAATTAGTCTTCTTAGGGATTTCTACCAGCTTCTTTTCTCTGACTTCTCTCTTCTGTCTTAAAGGACAACCCCTTCTTTGTTTCAGAAACAACTGTGAGATAAGACTGACTGAGGCTGTGGGGTCATTTAATGAGGCCTAGTAGTGATGGGAAGCTGAGATGGCAAAGCAGGGAGGCAGAGCCTGAAACTTCCCAATCAGTGGATGGTTCTTGTTCCCGAGGGTGGAGCCGCCAAATGAGAGGTGGTGAATTCTGAGAGCTGCCTTCAGAGAAGTCCTTGTGATTCTGTCACTGGAGTTAAATTCACAAGAGAATTGGGGCACATTCCTAGGATTCCAGCCCACTTGGCAGAAAGAGCTAGAAGACAGTGTAAGGGGATCAACTGACTTCCTGCCAGAAGGAAAAAGAGCCAGAAGGCTTGCATGGACCACAGGGAAGGATCCTGACCAAGGAAAATAAGACAGGAGGAATCGCAAGGGAGGCAGTAGCAGGGGTGAACAGACACTGTCAGAAATCTAGTGAAGCTGGGGGTAAAGGAACAGGTAGGGAATTTGGGATGATCATTGAATTTAAAATGAGTAACCAACAGGGACCTACTGCATAGCTCAGGGCCTACTGCTCAGTGTTATGTGGCAGCCTCTATGGGAAAGGGGTTTAGGGGAAAACGGATACATGTATATGTATGGTTGAGTCCCGTCCCTTCAATGTCCACCTGAAACTATCACAACATTGTTAATCAGCTATACCCAATACAAAATAAAAAGTTTAAAAAAAAGAAAGAAGAAAATCTAGTGAAGGAGAAAGTCCTTTGAGATTAAAACAAAGTTCCTTAGAGAAAGTAACTCAAGCGGGGTTTAGGAAGACTGATGCAAGTGGGGATGACCCTGGAATTCAGGGATAAGAACCACTAACCCAACGTTCTGGGAAGTTCCAAGTCACAGCAGGCTTGAATCTGAATTGCAGATGCATGGGCTCCTCGTGAACTCTACCAAGCATGGTTCAATCAGAAATCCTGGCTTTTCTCATTTCCAAACTTTGATGGAACTGGGGTGTGAAAGGGTGTGGGCTGAGGCTGTGAGGTCCAGGTGGAGACTAAAGTGTGAATGTCCCACTGAGGTGATGATGGCTTAGCCTCGAGGACTCACTGCATTTTGAGGGGAACACTGAGCGTGCAGCCCCAGTCATGAGCTCCAACCACGAGGCACATCTGGTCGGGAGGAATAGAGAACCCATTGCCCCCCATCTCTGTGAAGAGACTCGATCATCACTACCACTGTTCTAATCCAGGTGAAAAACTTCCACCCCATGGATACCTCCTGTTTGCAACCAGCTCTCCTCGAGGACTCAAGTGCAGTTCTACCCCTAATGATGTTCTGAACAGTTCAGAGGCTAAGCTACCCCACACGGATACTGATTCTACAGTCCACCCAGTTCCAATCCCTCAGGTACAAGAGATGAGACTTTGAGCAAGTTACATAAGCCCTCTCAAAGCTGGTTTCTCATTGACAAGCAGGATATCTATACATCTACACATGATAAACATACATAGGGCTGGCTCTTACCCTCCTAATGATTTTTTCAATGGTCATGTCACCCCCCTCTCACCTCTTCTTTTGAAAAAAAAAAAAATTCATTTCACACACTTCCTAACCTCATGAACAGAAATTACATTTTTGTGACCTTTCTTTGTTTCAGGCATAGTGTTTAGTCTAAGAGTGGGCACTTGGTACAAGACAAGTCAATGTCCTTACCAAGAAACTTCTAGGAGATGGTGGGAAGAAACCTTTCATTCCGAAGGTAAAGATGTGAGACCTTAAGTCAGGGGTTGCCAGACTCCTTTGTCTTCACTATGTCATAAAAGCTGGTGTGTCATAGGTCAGAGTGAAGCTAACATGAAGAGTAGCTCAGAAACGAGAGATGGGGTTGGGAGTGTGGAGAAGAGAGGGGAGGGTGGAAGGATGGGGGAGAGCGAGGCAGAGAGGAAGGGAGGGGGCAGAAGAGGAGGGAATGAGAGAAAGTCCTGAGAACACTCGTGCCCTTGGTTCTGGTCACTGTGGTCCCGGAATCTCCCTGTGACTTGTTTGATTTTATTAGCTCCTTGCATTGAAGTCCTCTTCTTACTTAAGTCTATCTCTTACAGCCTAACATCCTGACTACCTGGCTGGGTAGTTCTCAGAATTAAATTACGTAACACGTGTTAAATGCTCATCACATCAGTTAGCCTGCAGTCCAAACAAGTCTAAATGGTAGTCATTTCATCCTCTCCGCCCGTCTTCGTAGGCAGTGTTGAGAGTGATTCTCAGGAGCGTGACTCTGTACACCAAGATCTAGGCTTTCAACCCCAGGGCAGCCTCTCAGTGTCATCTGGCCCTGGGAGAGTTTTCTCTCTATCTCTTCATGTTCTTGACTGTGGAATGGAGGTTGGACTGAGGACGGAAAACGTGACGCTGCCAGGTCCTGGGCTGGTTAAGTATTATCACCGTCCTCAACTCAACTATCAGTGTCCCAGAGGATCAGAGCCCTCTTCAATGCAGGATCTCTGTCTTCAACTTATCATATCAGACGTCCCGTGTGAAATATACAGCAGGCTCTCGTAAATGATAATAAATGACTGAAAGAATGTTCTTGGATACAATGCTCCCTAGCTGTTGGGCGTGGGTGAGTTTCTCTCTCAGGCTGGATCATTTGCAAGGTCAGGTGAAGAGCTAGTGCTGGAGACAAGACAGGGACCGTATAACTACCCTTTGCCTTTTCATTTTGTATTGGCATCTAGCCGATAAACAATGTTGTGATAGTTTCGGGAGGACAGCACAGGGACTCAGGCATGCTAGTTCTGTTCTTGTCTGAGAGCATAACAGGCTGTGCCAGTGGCATGTCTGAGGCCTCACCCCTTTGTTTTCTGAGGTTTCTCCAGCATTTTCTCAGGAGCGGAAGGAACTGCTGGGTGGCAATGACAGAGCTGCTTCATCCCAAAACCCAAAGCACAGGCCTCTGGATGCCAAGGAGAGCTGCTGTTAGGTTTGTGTCCAGGAGGCACTTTGTGAAATACTCAGGGCCCCTTGGCAGCAACTGTGGTGTGAGATCCTGGGGTGACAGTCATGGAGCCCCTACAGGGGTGTCCTAAGCTCACCTCCTGGTCCCCTGGAGACCGGCAGCCTCGAGCAGCTGCAGCATCTGAAAGAAGACGAAAACCTCCCCGCACCGGGGGCGGGGGCGGGGGTGGGGGGGGGGCCATCCACACGCGGCGTCTGGCTTCCACTGATTTCATCGAATGTGATAACACTCATGATAATAAATATTGTTAAAAATAAAAGTCACTCTGGGGATTGAGAATCACTGGGACAGGTGTGCGGAATGAGGAGAGTGCAGTAATTGGGTGACTTATTCATTATTGGAAATGCCGTTTAAAATCTATTGCGTTTAAAAAAACAATACTTCAGCTGCTCTCTGGCCTTCCAAAGTCATTAGCGAGTGTTCTTTATCTGTTTGTTTTCCTCGCTGAAGTGAGGTTTTTAATGTCACAGGAGAACATACTTGGCCGCGTGACAGTGTTTCAGGATGAGTGATGAAGCCCTCGGAGGCTTGCACATCACACCCATGACGCACCTCCTCTTTAGAGCTCACAGTCCCCACAGAGGGGGATGTTGATGGTGTGGGGTGGAGTGGGGAGGGAGAGAGAGCTGGGACCATTCCTGCTTGATGACCAGCCCATGGGGTTGTGGAAGGGGCCAAGGTTTCCTCCAGGTCGCAGAGTCAGGCCGTTAAAGGACCCAGGGGACCTCTGCATCCCAACCCTCAGGTGGTTCTTTCTGGCAGGAGACGCAGGAGAGGCAAACCAGTAACGACACTTTTACAGATCATACCCATCCTGGCATTTTCCAGGTGCCTCATCCATCTAGATCATAAGCAGGGGGAAATATCACAACAGCAGTGTTCCTGTGCTGGAAGATGGAGTTACTGAGGCCCCCAGAGAAGCAGTAAGCTCCCGATATCATGTAGCTAGTCTCCATTTGTACTTGAACTTGGTTTTAAAACACACACGCACATACTTTAAACATCAGTTCCCAATTCTACGTGCATTATCCCTCATTGGAATTTCTAAGGCATGCTTGCTCTTCTCTGTTGCAGGAATCCTCACGTGTCACAATGCATATGGGAAATTGCACTGGAGACCCTGCTCTGGCCTAGATTCGCTTACCTTCTGGAGGGACAACCTCTAGGGTTCCTGCTGAATTTCATCTTTGGAGGCAGTCTCTCCAGGGATTTCCTGAGTAGTAGGGAACATCTATCCAGGTGTAGGGAGCCACATACAGCCATACCTCATCTTATTACACTTCACAGAAACTGTTTGTTTGTTTGTTTTTTAATTAACTGAAGGTTTGTGGCAGCCCTGCCCTGAGCAAGTTTACTGCGCTGTTTGCCCGACATTTGTTCACTTCATGTCTCTGTGCCACGTTTTGATAATTCTCATAGTATTTCAAATGTTTTCCTGATGATTATATTTGTTATTGTGATCTGTGATCAGAGATCTTCCATGTGACTATTATAATGTCTGGGGCACCACAAACCTCGCCCATATGAAAGGGCAAACTTAATTTGTAAATGTTGTGTGTGTCTGATGGCTTCATGGACCGGCCATTCTCCCATCTCTCTCCTCCATCTCCCTCCTTCCCCATCTTCCCTATTCCTTGAGACAAAATATTAAAATTGGGCCAATTAATAACCCTACAACAAATGAGTGTTCAAGTGAAAGGAAAAGTGGCATGTCTCCCACCTTAAATTGAAAGCTAGAGATAATTAGCTTAGCGAGGCTTCCCAGGTGGCTCAGCGGTGATGAACGTGCCTGCCAGTTCAGGAGGTGCAAGAGATATGGGTTCGATCCCTGAGTTGGTAAGAGCCCCTGGAGTAGGAACTGGCAACTCACTCCAGTAATCTTCCCTGGGAAATCCCATGGACAGAGGACCCTGGCAGGCTACAGTCCATGGAATTGCAAGCATCAGACATGACTAAGCACACACACACACACAGACACACAGACACACACACACAGTAAGAAAGACATGTTGAAACTGAAAAATGCTGAAACCTGAGTGTCTTGCACCAAGCAGTTAGCCAAGTTGTGAAGGCAAAGGAGAGGTTTTTAAAGGAAATTAAAAGTGCTACTCCAGTGAACACACAAATAATAAGGGAGAGAAACAGTCTTATTGCAGATGTGGAGAAAGTTTTAGGGGTCTGGAGAGAAGACTTTTAGGCCAAATTCTAATCCAGAGTAAGGCCCCGACTCTCTTTGATTCTGTGCAGGCTGAGAGAGGTGAGACTATAGATGAAAAGTTTGAAATTAGCAGAAGCTGGTTCATGAAATGTAAGGAAAGAAGTGCAAAGTGAAGCAGAAAGTCCTGATATAGAACTTGCAGCAAGTTATCCAGAAGATCTAGCTAAGATCATTCGTGCAGGTAGCCACACTAAGCAAAAGATTTTTGATGCAGACCAAACAACCTTCTACTGGAAGAAGATTCCATCTAGGACTTCATAGCTAGAGAGGAAAAGTCAATGCCTGGCTTCAAAGCTTCAAGGCATAGGCTGACTCCCTTGGTGGAGCTAATGCAGCTGGTGACTTTAAATTGAGCCAGTACTCATTTACCATCTGGAAAATTCCAGGGCTTATAAGAATTACTCTAATTCCGCTCTGCTTGTACTTTATAAATGGAACGACAAAGTCTGGGTGACAGCACTTCCGTTCACACACAGTTTGCTGACTATTTTAAGGCCATGGTGAGAACTACTGCTCAGAAAAAAAGATTCCTTTCAAAATAATACTGCTCATTGACAATGCTCCTTGTCACGCAAAAGCTTCGATGAAGAGGGACAATGGTATTAATGTTGTTTTCATGTCTGCTAACACAACATCCTTTCTGCAGCCCATGGATCAAGGAATCATTTCAACTTTAAAATCTTATTTAAAATAGGCAACTTGTAAGACTATAGCTGCCACAGATAGTGATGCCTCTGATGGACCTGGGGAAAGTACATTGAAAAGCTTCTGGGAAGGATTCACCATTCAAAATGTCATTAGGTACACTTGTGATTCATGAAAAGAGCTCAAAATATTCATACTAACCGGAGTTTGGGAGAGGGAGACTCTAACCCTCATGGAAGGCTTTGAAGGGTCCAGGATCTCAGTGGAGCAAGTAACTATAGATGTGGTGGGGATAGCAAGAGAACTGGAGTCAGAAGTGGAGCCTTAAGGTATGACTGAGCTGTTAGAATCTCAGGATAAAGCTCTCAAGGATGAGGAGTTGATTCTCATGAACAAAAAAAGAAAGATAGAAGCTACTCCCAGAGAAGATATTGTGAAGATTGTGGAAATGACACCAAAGGATTTTAAATATTACATTCATTTAGTGGATAAAGCATCAGCAGAGTTTGAGGGGACTGACTTCAATCTTGAAAGAAGTTCTACTGTGGAGAAAATGCTATCAAACATCATTGCATGCTACAGAAAATTGTTTGTGAGTCAACTGAGGTGGTAAACTTCATTGCTGTCTTAGTTTAAGAAACTGCTGAGACCACCCCAGCCTTCAGCAAACACCACCCTGATCCATCAAGAGCCATCAGCGTGGAGGCAAGACCCTCCACCAGCCAAAAGCTTAGGACTTGCTGAAGGTTCAGATGATGGTTGGGCTTCCCGGGTGGCACTGCTGCTGCTGCTGCTGCTAAGTCGCTTCAGTCGTGTCCGACTCTGTGCGACCCCATAGACGGTAGCCCGCCAGGCTCCCCAATCCCTGGGATTCTCCAAGCAAGAATACTGAAGTGGGTTGCCATTTCCTTCTCCAATGCATGAAAGTGAAAAGTGAAAGTCAAGTCTCTCAGTCATGTCCAACTCTTAGCTACCCCATGGACTGCAGCCCACCAGGCTCCTCCATCCATGGGATTTTCCAGGCAAGAGTACTGGAGTGGGGTGCCATTGGCACTAGTGGTAAAGAATCCACCTGCCAATTCAGGAAACACGGGAGATGCAGGTTTGATCCCTGAGTTAGGAAGATCCCCTGAAGGAGGAAATAGCAACCCACTCCAGTACTCTTGCCTAGGAAATTCCATGGACCAGAGGGGCCTGGCGGACTACAGTCCGGGGGTCACAGAGAGTCAGACATAACTGAGCAACTCAACACACACAGAAGATAGTTAGCATTTTTAAAAAATAAAGTATTTTTTAATTAAGGTAAGTGCATTTTTTAGACATAATCCTGTTGCACACTTAATAATTATAATATAAACATAACTTTTATACATACTAGGAAACCAACAAGAGCGTATGACTTGCTTTATTATAATAACTGTTTCATTGCAGGGCTCTGGAATGGAGGAGGACCCAGGGAGGACCCAGATCGTGCCTGCAACGTCTCTGAAGTATGACTATAGGCACTTTATTCCTGTTGTGACCTTACATAAAGTTGCCTGAGGACATCTTAGACCAAAGCTTAATTTTTCCATCTCCAAAGATAAATCCTTTGGAGTGATATCCTGCTGAAGGTATTCTCAGTGGGGTTAGAGGAGTGGAGTAAGAAGCAGCTAAATATCACCCTATCCTTTTGGGAGACTGGCTGGAGAGCAATTAACAGCCATGCACTGAGGACGGGCACCCAGGAAATATTGAAAATAAATAGGAGAGAATCCCTCATTCTACCCGGCTCTTAGGGGGGAAAGCAGACTCCTTGCTAGGGACCAAAATTAAAGAGATAGAATCCCCTGCCCTCTGGGGATTCATAGGGGTTTGCCCTAAGGCAGTGATGCTACAAACAGGATCAGATACTGGCCAGGGAATGTGTTATAGGTTAGTTAGAAGCCAGGAGGAGTGCATTCTACTCTCGCCTCAGCCCTTCAGTGTTCTTCCTCATTCTTCAAAGTATAATGTTTCCTATGGAGGAACATTCTTGAACTCCCCATGTATCCATTCCTCTTGTGACACTTACCAAGCTGTAATTAAGTAGATCTGTGTCCAATGCCTGTATACAACTGATCACCACCCAACCATCTAGATGCAGGGAGGACCCGGATCGTGTACCGACTGCACCCCCAGACCTAGCATGGTGCCCTATGTGGACACTTGTGAATCAATGAGGAGGGAGAAACAGCTTTGCCACTCTGCATTCTGGGTGATGCCCAGAGTTGACACTTCACATTGAAAAGCCCAAAACTGCTTGAGCCACAAAGAGAAGTATTCATCCCCTCAGTGGGAAGTTTTGCCTTGAATGGAAGCGACTCCTTTCCTGATAAGGCCAGTGTGAGAAAAGACAGCACAGAACACCTGGAAAGACAGTGACTGCAAGTCTCTTCTGCTTGTCTTGCCCTGTATATTTCAACCTTTCCCCTTTTTTTAGCTTACGGCCAGGTGATGCTAGGGGTAAAGAACCCACTTGCCAATGCAGGAGACATAAGAGCCACAGGTTCCATCCCTGAGTCAGGAAGATCCCCTGGAGATGGGAATGGTTACCCACTCCAGTATTCTTGCTTGCAGAATCCCATGGACAGAGGAGCCTGGTGGGCTACAGTCCATGAGGTCAAAAAGAGTCGGACAGGATGGAAGCGACTGACACACACACGGAGGAGGGGGCAGAAGTCTGGAAATGCCAGGCCCACCCCGATTCTTCCTTGGCACAGCCAAAGCCCTGCCAACAAGCTCATCCAGACGCAGACAGAGAGCATCTCATCACAGAGCAGCTTCTAGGCCCAGGAACTCCCAACCGGCTGCTGAATGGCAGTCTCCGACACACCAGAGAAGTAAATTAAATGCATTAATCTCAGCGAGAGTCACCATTGAGGCATTCAGGGCTGCACAGAAATTTCCAACAATTGGCCTCATTTGCTTCAATAACAAATAAAAAAGGGCGGGGGAGGGAGAGTTTGGGTGGGCCTGGACGGCTTTTCTCTGCTCGTCTCCTCCAGACGGGTAATCAAAATGAAGTTCCACATTGAGACTACGCATTTCATTTTATTCTGTGCTTGAAAGCAAACACATTTGGCCCTTTCTCCTGTAATAAGATGGATCCTTTATCTGTTATTCATTTAGGAACATAAAGATGACGCCGCAACACCAAGACCCTGCAAGCTTCATTTCAGCCTCTTCTCAGCATAAAAAGGCAAATTTATTCCTATTAAGATTGTTTTGTGCCGGGTACACGGTGTTCATTCTCTTAAAGCCGTGCAGCTATTTGGATCCGTCTCTGTTTTCATTCTTATTTTTTCAGTCATTTTATCTCTATTCACGTGCCCGGGAAACCCCCTCCCTCCCATGTCATACACAGAGGTCGACAACAGGCTTTGTAGGAATTGAAGAGAAAGTTCAGCACAAACCCAGCCTCAAAATGCCTGATTTGGACTCACTTTTCAGGATTTAACCAAGAACCTGGATGGTGGAAAAGAGAACAAGACCCACAGCCCAAGAAACCAGGCTCAAGCCCTGGATGCACTGGGCAGTTTCAGCTGAGTCAGTTCATAGTGAGTACTGGTGACTCACCCCAACTTCACTATCCTGCTTAAGTCCCAAGACAACCCTGCTGCTGCTGCTAAGTCGAGTCAGTCATGTCCGACTCTGTGCGACCCCATAGACAGGCACCAGGCTCCCCCGTCCCTGGGATTCTCCAGGCAAGAACACTGGAGTGGGTTGCCATTTCCTTCTCCAATGCGTGAAAGTGAAAAGTGGACGTGAAGTCTCTCAGTCGTGTCTGACTCTAGCGACCCCGTGGACTGTAGCTTACGAAGCTCCTCCGTCCGTGGGATTTCCCAGGCAAGAGTACTGGAGTGGAGTACCATTGCCTTCTCCGCAAGACAAACCCTATAGAGGCACTATTTTAAATTTCGCTTTATATTTGAGGACGCAGTCTCATGGCGGGGGCAGGCTCAGGAAGTCATCTTGGGGCTCACAGCTGGTATACAAAGGAGACAAGGCTGGGACCCAGGTCAACTGAATTCATCTTTTTTTTGCATATGTTTATTTGTTTGGCTGTGTTGGGTCTCAGTTGCAGCAGGTGAGATCTTTGGTGTGTTTTTTGTTTGTTTGTTTAGTGGTGGCATGCAAGCTCTTAGTTGCAGCATTTGAAGACATGTTTCCCTGACCAGGGATAGAACCCACCCCTCCCCTGCAGTGGGAGCGTGGAATTTTAGTCGCTCGACCAGCAGGGAAGTCCCAGTCAACTGAGTTCTTAGTAGCTATCCCATGCTGCCCCAGGGCCTGATTTACCCTCCTGGGGATGTGGTTTTCTTCTTGCTGATACCTAAAAATGCCTCCTCCTAGGAGTTTTGGGTAGAATCAATTCAGAAACCCAAGTGCATTGCAAATTATAAAAATAACATGAAGACAAGGTATTATTATTTTATGCTAACAAGATAATACTGTATTGGATTCACCAACTCCTACACTGACTGAGGAACCCCCACCCCCCCCCCCCCACACACACACAGGTAACATTTTAACTGTTTTCTCAGGAACTAAGGACAGAGTGCATTCCTGTGGGCATGGATGTTGTTGCTCAGTCGCTAAGTCATGTCCGACTCTTTCTGACCCCCATGGACTGCAGCACACCAAGCTTCCCCGTCTTCCACTATCTCCTGGAGTTTGCTCAAACTCATGTCCATGGAGTTGGTGATGCCATCTGACCATGCCATCCTCTCCCGCCCCTTCAATGTACTCCCCCCAAAAGGAATTTATGTGGCTCACAGGGAGTCCCTCTGGGAAAAGATTTAAACTGAGGCAGGAAATTAGGATTCTGCGAGGTGTGAAAGAGTCAAAACAGGGCTGGGCGGGGAAATGTCTTTCTGTAGGGGCAGCGGTCAATACCTTCTGGACCCTGTGTAGACCGACTGGAAGCTGTTACGCTGGGCTGCTGTGGGCTTCTTTAGGTCCCGGGTTTCTCCTGGCCATCAGTGTCCTGCTCATCTCCCCAGGCTCTCGGCATTCCATTCCAGCCTCGAGAATCTCTTCAAAAACACCTGCGATTCTCCCCCTGAGGACATTCTCTCAGGCCATTGAAGAGATCGTCTTCCGAAAAACACCAAGGAGTGAACACTGCCAGGAAAAGCGATGGCAGGTGAGAACTGGAGGACAAATTGGAGGCAGCTTCTTCACTCCCAGGGAGGACAGCTGAGGATGCTCCAGTCTCCCAGAGGTTCTCACGGCGATGTCCCCTTAGCGGGGTCCCTTCTTGTTCCCGCTCCTCTTCCAGAGCTTTTTGAGCTCACTTCCTATGTAAAGTATTTGGACTCAAATGTTATTCCTGCACTTGTGTGGGAAAGCTACAGAATCAGCTATGATGATTTGCTCCCCAAACCAGCACTGAGAAGACTTTGAGGACAGTAGGGTGGTTACTTAGGGCAGGCTGTTAGCCAGAAGTCACTCTGCACCTTTGCTTTTTGCTGCTGGAATCCAGTAAGCGGCAACCTCCTTCTGTAGAGAGCAGCATCCCTGGCCAGGGTTCTGGGGCTCACGGCTGGTTAGACTGCATCTCCCTCAGATTAGAGACTCGTGTAGTCTTGACCATTCAGCAATGCACCATCATTTCAGAAGGGGATACCTGGAGGATAAAGGAAAAACCTGGATTCCTTCTAAACTGGGAATATGTATTCTCAAAACTGTTCTCTTGGGTGGCACCAATGTGATCTGTCAATATTTGTTTCCCAATATTATGCAGCAAAATATAATGGATTATTAGTATTTTAGCAATATAGCTTTAAAAAAAAACTCATACTTATTTCATGACATGATTATTTTTTCAAAGTTAAAAAAAATAATAATAACTTTGGGGAAGAGAGGAATCGTGGCTCTAAAATGTGAAATTCTTCCAAAGCCTTGCCTCTTACCAACCCTGATGCTCTGAAGAGGAGCTGCGGCATTTGGATCTTAATTCACTCCATTAATAAATAAATTATGCAATTAGTTGATATACAATTAACTGGATTCACAACGCATGTAGCGCTAACTGGGTCAGCCTGCATCTGTACGACTGTAATGTGCCTAAATGAATATGCCATCAAAGGACATGCAGCGGAATGGGGAATCAGACGCGTCTCAGGCAGGCACCGTGCCTACCAGCTGCCAAAAGCACCACAGATAAAGCCTCGGTCGGAGTTGGCAAGAGAAATAAAAACGCACAACACAGGACCTCGAGTGGCATTCTCTCTGCTGTAGCCGCATTGTTCTCTCCAGATGAGCCTGGACGGAGATCAATAAATCCTAAATCCTTCTAGACAGAAAGGAAGAGCAACTGGACTTGGATTGGGATCTATCAATCAATCACAGGCCAAAAGTGGCTCTGGCGGAGCACGATGAAAACCTCTGAGTGGAGCCGAGCAGTCCCAGGGACCTGCGTTGTCCTGGGACCCAGATGTGGAGTCAATCAAAATACTTGGTCCTGTGATATCTAATTCCAGCTGGAAAGTGTAGGAAAATGAAATATTCAGTGTGGTTTGCGGGCATGACCAGTCAACCCATGTCCAAGGATTTGTCTTCAAGTCAAGGTTTTCGGTGACTATGTCGAGGTTCATATCAGATGCTTGCCGTGTTCTGTGGCTGTGAAGCATGTGCCTGTGTGTCCTCTGTAGGGAGAGAGGAAAATTAAGAGAATGTCTAGACTGAATTCACTTAATTTTGTTTTTGAATTTTTCAGAAACATTTTGGAGCTCCCCCGCCTTTCTAGAGGCTTCCCCGGTGGCTCAGAGGTAAAGAGTCTGTGCGCAACACAAGAGATGTGGCAGGAGCTGTGGGTTCAATCCCTGGGTTGGAAAGATCAGCTGGAGAAGGAAATGGCAGCCCACTCCAGTATTCTTGCCTGGGAAATCCAATGGACAGAGGAGCCTGGTGGGCTACAGTCCATGGGGTCCAAAAGAGTCAGAAAGGACTTAACGATTAAGCAACAACAATGATAAGGCTTTTCTAAATCAGCATCTACACTTTAACAAGATCCTAGCAGGAGTCACGGCGCATTCCGGCTAGTCTGAGAAGCGTGACTGTAGGGCATTCCATGTTCACGTAAAGAGTCGTTGTGATAAAATAGGACATTACGAGCTCTTCTTGTGTGCAGAGACCTCACAGGAGCTGGGGTATATTTGGTGTGAAGGCACTGACATCGCCAGGCAGGCACCATCGCTGGGCTCTGTTTGCTGAGTGTGGGCCCTGACCTGGGCCTCACCGCTGCTTCACTGCCTGAACCGCCTCACCCCCAGTGTCTTGCTTCCTTCTGTATGTAACGAGAAGGTTGGGCCAGGTGGCTAGTCCCCAGCCTTCATCGCTTCCATCTATGCATAGGATGTTGAAGGGAGGCAGACTAGGACGGTAGTTAAGAGTATGGGATAGAAATCTCCTGATCCTTGTGTCGGATCTAGGACCAACCCTGGGTTGTGGCAGAGAGAAATGTATTTGATCTTTCTAAGCTTCAATGTCCTCTACTGTACACAGTACACATTTAAAGTGTCCAGTCGTATAGATGTTGACAACGTATTTCATATAACTCGATCCCAATCCAGGGCCGAGGTTTCCAACACCCACTGCCCTCTCTTATCCACCATACTGTCCTGGCACGCACAGTACACAGAGGGATGGCATGGTGGACACGCTCTATGTCTGCGCTGGGTTGGTAGTCACACGGGAATACAGTTCTCAGAACTGTAGAAGTGTGCTCTTAAAATAGGATCACCCTGTTGTATGTCACTTATGCCTTAATAAAGCTGATTTAAAAAGAAAATAAGAAAGCACATTGGAGGTTAAAGGGGTTCTTCGGCTCTCTTCCCAAAAGCAGGTTTCGTGGCATGATTCCTAAAGCACAAATGCTAAGAGCAGAGCAGCAGAAGCGGTGGATTGAAGCTTTGACACGCGGAATGGGCGTTCGTGACACAGCTGCTGGAACCATCCTATGGGTGAGATGCTGGGACTAGGGAGGGCTTTGTGAGTCTTTATACTTGGTCTGAAGGTGGTAAGGTGCACAGTCTCCTGCGACCCGTGAATGAAATGACTCACCGCACATGCAGTGACCCCTCTTGGGGTAGAGGCGCAATGAGACTCCAGAAAAGATGGACAAAGACATGACCTTGACCTCCCTCATAGAGCCGACCACCATCCCAAAGCTGCCACAGAGCGGAAATGAGATGGGAGACAGACTCCCCTGTACAGCCTCCCAGGATGCAGAGAATTTGCTTCAAAATAGTAATGCTCCTACGGAAAAAAAAAGAAGAAGAAGAAAGAAAAAACAGCTTCATATGTAACCCCAAGTGTCAAATGTAAAGAAGTGAGCAAATTGCTAAAATGAGTTGAAACCTAGTCTCAGGACTTCTCGCCACAAGCTGTTAGTCTCTGACCTGGGCGTACGATCGGAGCCAATTAGCAGGTGCTACCTTAAAATTATAGAGCGAAAAGGGCACCTCGGAGACCAAATAGTCAAGGGATTCCAAATTATTTTTAGCCATCAAATGTTTTCTGCAAAGCAAGTCTTACGCAGGGATGTAAACCAACAGAAGAAGTAAAAGCAAAGGTGACCTCGAGGAAGCCGAGGTGAGGGTTCCGGGCGCACCCCCTCCACCCCAGCCACAGCCTCTGCAGGACGTAATCCGACAAGCGTGGCACCTGGTCCGATGCCCTTATCCTAGTGATTAGGAGACTGAGGCCCTGGTGCCGAGGCTCTGCAGTCAGGCAATGACAGAGGCCTGTCTAGACAGATCCCGACAACCAGGAAAAACGTTTTGTCTCTTATACACAGCCACCTCAACCAATAGCACAGGAATCTGTTACTTTGGGCTGAAAAATTCATTCCATCCTGAGCCACACCGTGGAGCATCCTGAGAATTCTGGGCGGAGGTCAGCAAGCTCAGATCAGATCAGTAACCCTAGGCCTCATTCGCAGGTCTCCCCTCCAGAGATTGTACCCAGATGAGGGATCCCTGCACCCCCAAGCTGGGAGGGAAAGTGCCTGTGCAGCTCAGAAGGAAAGGGGGCCTGGGTTAGGAAAGAAAGAAAGAAGGAAGAAGAAAAAGGAGCTCTCCCGGGTGGGACTTGTGCTTGGCCCAGGGTGGGAAGGGAATATGACATCCTCAGGGTCTGGTGTCCCAGCACCACTGGAAGGACTGTCACCCTCCCCATCCTTCCCCCCTACACTCCAAATTCCAGCAAAACCACTAACGCCTAGAGCCCAGGGAACACAAATTTTCGCGAGAGCCACAGTCATACCATCTTCAGTTCCCAGAGACCGTATTTGAAAGACTGCTCTAAGAGCGAGCTTTCAGGTCAGTGTGGATTGAGCCAGGAGGTGCCCCAAGCTGGCCCACAGCAGCTCAGCCTAACTCTAACAGTGATTCTGCCACTTCTGTCCAGGGAACTCTCATCATCCAGGGGTCAGTGACCCACCAGCTATCTCCAGAGAACCACGCTGCAGAGCAGGAAGCTATGATGATCCCTCCAGAGCTGGGCTCACGGCTCCGTCCCCAACTGCAGAGTCTGCCTCCTGCCACCTGCTCCACCTCCTGTCCTGCCTGACCTTTTTTCAGCATCCGGCTAGGTCCCAGGTGCTCTGGAAGGAAGAATGGATCATTCTAAACAAGTATACCTGACAGTTTTCAAGGCGCCAATTCCTGGGATGGCTACTGATGTTCCCCAGTGTTTGAACCCTGGGAGATGCCAGACTGATCCCAAGGGGTGCTTTTGGTCTGGGTGCTGCCAGCTCTGCACTCTAATCTCCATCCCAAATCCCCCCAGCCTGCTAATGCCCACATTTTGTCTCTGTGCTCAGCTTCCCCGGGTGCTGAGCTGAGAAGCAGCGCTTAGTCACTTCGTGTCCAACGCTGTGCCACCTCTGTCACGTGGGGATTCTCCAGGAAAGAATACTGGAGTGGGCTGCCCTGCCCTCCTCCAGGGGATCTTCCTGACCCAGGGATCAAAACTGTGTCTCTTAGGTCTCCTGCAGTGGCCGTTGGGTTCTTTACCACTAGCACCAGCTGGGAAGTCAAATAGACCCCGGATGGTCCTCTAAATTGCTGAACAAGCCTGCCTGACCATCAGAGAAGGATCTGGGGGCTGTGGAGAACTGAATCCTCATGTTTTTTAAAAATCATGATCCTGATGTCTAGCTGGTACCAACAGCCAACGAAGGTGGAAGAAGTTCCCCAAAGATATTTCAAGATGAGTGCGTCATGTTCTGAAGAGCTGGATCCACCCAGGTGTAGAATCAGCCGGGTCTCTCCAGCTGATTGTCACATTGCCAAGGCTAAGGAGCTGGCCGAAGGCAGCGGTGGTGGAAGTGGACAAAGCCCGGGTCTCCAGACCTGCATTGTCCAACATGACAGCCAGGGCCGCCTGTGATCAGGGGCTGCTGGCCAGGGCGGCAAGGGTGGAGGCACAGCCCTGTCCTGGCCGAGAGTTCCGTCGGCTGTGCTATTCTAGACATTGTATCCAGCCATCCATTTGTCTGCCATCAAATATCTCAGTCCCACCTCGGTAGGTGCCAGTATGCTAGGTGTTGGGTCGGGTTCTCCATGGACAAGGTCTAACAGGCAAGGCTGAGGAGGGCATCAGAGAGGTAAGGACTTCCCTGCCCTCAAAGGTTGAGCAGTGGAGGTTGGAGGGGAGGGGGACAGACTCAGGAGGCCTCCCAGGAGGAAGTGCAGCATCTGCAGGGGTTCGGTCCCCTCCCTGTGCCTCTGGGCTCCACCTCTGCCGGGTCCAGAGCTGGCCCTGTGTTCCTTAACTGAGCCCCTGGCTGCACTGTCCAGAGCGTGGCCTGGCTCCTCAGTTTCCTTATTTGCTGGACGAGAATAAGATCCATCTTACAGGATTAGTTTGAGCCGCAGATCAGGCTCAGCGCAGGGAGGCAGGCAGCACCGTGCACGACACGTGTTTATAGCTCACAAGCTTCAGCTCACGTTTCCCTTTAGCAGGCTGAGGCTGGGGGTCCTGAGGAAGCACCGAATGCGGGGGTCTCTGCCGAGGCCCTGCCCGTCCCCTGGCCTCCCACCTGTGCCCGGCCAGCCTGCTGCTGTCCCGGCTGCTATTTCCAGGCGAGCCAGGCTGTTCCTCTCTCCCCGGCTCTGTCTTGCAGCAGGTGGTTCTCATTACCACGGAGCGAGGTGGCGGCGGTGGACGGGCTGGCATGTGCCACAGGAGGCTCTGGCCACGTGTCTTCTGCTGTGGAGGCTGTAGGCAAACTGTGCCAGTTGTGCGGCCTGGAATCTTTTCTCTGGGATGCAGCCTAGTGACCGGGAAAGGCTGTGGGCTTTTAGAACCAGAGCCGGGAGCCTTGGAGGCCCAGCTCAGCGGCTGTCAGCCCCTCCCCTTGGGCAAGGTCCTCAGGGCCTCTCTCCTCCCCTTGGCTGTTGAGTGGGGCCATTTCAGCTCACAGGCCCGTGGTGAGGAGTTGACAGCACCTGCTCAACCAGCATACCTGGCCAGGACAGGCTCCCCCTTCCCTCTGGTGTTAGCAACGCGAGACTTCCGTGCAGACAGGCAGCTCTGGAGACATCACCTTGTTCCCCAGCAACAGTGAGCTCCTCACACACCACCTGTGGGCACTTACAGTGCCCAGTCTCCTGTGCTTCTCACACAGACAATAAGAGAGGCGCTGTCGTCCCACCGTGCGGGTGTGGTAACAGTTCCAAAGTCACACAGCCAGGGTTTAGCAGAGCCAAGACTTCACATCCAGCCAGTCTCTAAACTCAGGCCCTCAGCCCCTTCCCACCTGCCCACTGCTGCCTTGAGAGGAAGGGAAGGGGCAGATGGCGAGGCCTGGGTTTCTCTGTCATGGGCACCTATGTGCATCCATAGCCGACATCCCGGGGAGCAGAGGGGGAGCTGAGATTCAGGGTCGCTGATGAAAAATGCCTGGGTGAGGCCATTACTAATGTCACAGCCAAGAATCCTGTAAGGGACCGACCGGTGACTGGGAGCTGCTGGCAGGAGCCAACACTCAGGGAGCTCCCTGGCTACCTAGAATGGGACCAGCTGACCCCCCACTAAGTGGATGACCCAGCGGGGTCCTCACTGCAGTTCCAGGGCCCTCCTTCCTGCTCTGGTTAGAGCCAACTGCTCTCCTGTGTGCCCACCCCGCCTCAGCCCCCAGAGCAACCTCAATCAGTGAAGCTCTTGGCCCCATGCTGACTCACCTATCCCTCCAGAATCAGCAGAACTGGAAGAGATGTGCTCCCTGGAGAATCCTGCCTCCTCTCAGCTCCTGCAGAGCCGGGACCATGTCGTCCCCTTACTTGATGAACAGGCCCCGAAAGCCACGCTCTCAGATCCTATACGTACAGCCTTTTGTCCAATTTCCACCCAGTAAGTGCACATCTCACGTGGCATGCCCCGCAAACCTGGCACAGTGGTCTGGGTTCTCACTTCTTGGGGTGCTGCACCCCCAGAATAACTTTGGACAAAGACATAAAAGCAGTCTTCCTGGCTCAGGAGTGTGGAGTGGGTAGCTGCCTCAGCCACGAGGCGGAAAACAAGCACCCGTGCATGTGGCCGGTCCCCTGGTTACAGAGACTGGGTGCCCCGTTCAATACTAACGAGTATGAGCCTATTGCATTCATAGAGTGTTCATATTTTTCAAACACTTTGTATATGTTGATCCATTTGTTCCTTCAGAAACGCCGAAAAATAGAATAGGGATTATCATCCCCATTTTCCAGGACAGAAAACTGAGACCCAGGGCAGTAGGTGTTCAGCTGTGGACTCTCTGAGGCCAGGACCAGAGCACAGTGGCCTGGCCCCCTTCGCTTCTTCCTGCAACGAGTATCTGCCAAGCCCCTGCTGCGTACCTATCAGGGTTCTCAGAGCTGAGGACACAGCAATAAGAAAACCCACAAAAACCCCTTTCCTGAGACAGACACGCACACAGTGGAGAAGGGGGTGGGGGAGTCAGCCAAGGGCTGGACAGAGGGCGGCCACTGCGGCTTAGGCAAAGACCGGAGACTTGGAGGAAATGAGGGTTTTCTGCCAAAGCTGTGAGTTTTTCCAGTTTGCATTCTCTCCCTGAGCCACGAGCTGTGCCCAGGAACGCTGTCGGAGAAGATGAATGGGCGATGTGTCAGCAACTGAGACTTTCTTGGCTGGCCCTGGCCAGCAGTTGGTGTCACCTTGCCCCAGGGTGGCTTCTGAGCGGCAGTGGAACAGAGGCCGCGGCTGAGCACAGGCGCTGTTCTTCCTCGCTGGAGATCTGATCCCAGGACTCAGGAAACAAAGGATGTCGGTGTCAAGGCAAGAAACCCTTAATGAGCAGCCAGGAGTGGGAACAGTGCGGGTGAGGTTTTAATTAGCAGGAAGGACATCGAGGGGAGAGGGGCCGCCCGTTCTTAAGAGCGCAAAACCCAAAGCCAGTCGCCCTTGGCCATGGGCATCCACCACCTGTCGCTTCTGGACCCGATGCCTTCACCACGAAACTGGCTGTGTAGACACCCTCTTCAATCCCTCACTCTCTCCTCTCAGGCGTCTGGCCCTTCTCTTTCCTTTGACATCCACACGCTCAGATCACAACCTCTTCTCAGCGCCCTTGGGCCCCATGAGTTCAGCCGATGGACCCTTCTCCATCTTCTCTGGTCTCCAGTTCCCTCTCAACACACCCAACCCCACTTCCCTGCTCTCCTCTCCTGTGCAGAGGCTGGGCCTGCAGGCTGTCACCCATTCGTCAGTGCATTCTAACTGTAACTCAGGTATTGATCTGTGTTTGTTGGTTTTTTTCCTGTAAACTCGGGCTGTAAAGGTTTCATTAGCCTGCCTCACAGTCATTACATCAAGTAATAGGAAACATTCATCTTCTCTGGACTTCACTTCTGCTCCCAATGGATATCGGTTTGAAGAGCGTTAATCAAGCTATGAAAATCATTGGCAGCTCATTCCTTTATGATGAAAAAGCTGGTTTGCAGCGTCACTGGCTAGCAGAGGCCTGGCCCCTTAGCACCTTCAGCAATTATGGGCTGTGCGGCTTCCTGCTTAGGGAGAATTATTTTTATTTTTTGCCTGGTGCCTGTATGCAAATCTCATTCTTTAAAGCGAGTCTCTGAGTCAAGCGCAGTTAGACAAGGCACAGACAAGGCTGGGCTTCTCTGCAGACCATGGGCAGAGGGAGAGTGGTTGGTCACCGTGTGGATCCCTGCCACATCCAGACCCGTGCAGAGGTGAGAAGGGGGTCCACCAAATGGTGTCCGCAAGCTCAGCTCCCAGTGACTCATCCACCTGCTCCACTCCATCCACCCAGGGGTAGCTCAGTTCTTCAGAATCCATTATGGCTGTGCTGGGGTTAGTGGAGGCAGGGGAGGGGGTGAGGAGAGTTGAGAAACAGGGACAATGAGGAGGCGAGTACAGTGTTCCAGGTAAGGGGTAGAGGTGCCCAGGGCCAGGGCAGTGGGAGGACCGATGCAGCAAAGGGCCTGGAAATGTGCTAGCAGACAGAGACGTGTGTCTAGCTCCATCCAACTCTGTGAGATTAGAATTACAAGCCCATTTCCCAGATGTGGAAACTGAGGTGCCAAGAGTTTAAGAACATTCCTGCCCTCAGACCTTCCTATTGGGCTTCCCTCCAGATTACACCTAGGGCGATGTTTTCTCAACAATGATGATGGGAGAATTTGCTTGATGGGAAGGGCTGGCTGTTGCTGATGAAGGCAACAGGGGTAGATAAATATTGTCCGAGCAGCCCAGGACAATCTGAATCTCCTTCTTCACTCTTCATAGCTCACACCTGAATTTGCTCCTTGCAGATATATTTTCTGCATTCTTCTCTTTCTGACTTAAGCTTCTTTGTTTATCGCTCAGGTCTTTGAAGCACCTCAAACAGCAGAGAAGAGAGATTCTACCCCCAGGCTGTCAGACAGGGAGCCTGAAGCATCGCACAAGAAGCATGAAGGTTTTTGGAAGTCACCTGTTTTATCTTAAAAATTTATATGGATGTTGTACTCGGCTGCACAATGCATTTATGTTTGTTTTAATGTTTAAAACCATTTGTTTAAAATTGCAGTCAAGTATTATCACTTGAAGGCACAGGATAAGAAAGATTTACCTTCCTGAATCATCTATCATAATAGCACGGCTACTGTATACTGTCACTTTACTCTGTGCGTGTTACATGAGTGACTGCATGGTGAGGTTTGTTATTTCCATCCCCAGGTGAGGAGCTGGGTGCTCAGAGAAGGCAGTGACTTACCCAAGGACCCACAGCACAGCACCTTGCGTAAGGCCACTGCTGATACCCCTGGGGGGTTGGTAGCCCAACTTGAAAAGTGGATCTGAGTGGGGCCTGAAAATCCATGCTGAGAAACATCCAGCTTATGGTTCAGGGGGACTGGCCTCAAAGCACACCCAGTCTTCAGTTCTAGGGGGTCTCGGGGAGGAGGGTGGCAGAGGAAGCTGATGCAATTTTTGAACTGGCCGCTGGAGGGCGCACACCTGTACAAGGTCCACTAGGGCTCAGCGTGGTGCTTGGGCAGTGGCTGGCCCCTGGGCCTTGGGGCTTTCCTGGCAAAGGGGCCATCCACCCTCAGGAGGAACGGACTCGGTGCTGGGGAACGGGGGTCCCTTTTCAGCCTTTGCTGGAGTCGGTTTGTAAGAAAGAGCAGATGCAATATCCAATTCAACAGCTCAGTCCAGAGCAGAACAGCTCATGCTCCAGGAGGGAGACCAGTATGTCCAGGTCTCCAGAGTGGAGCAGGTACAGGAGGCCACACCTTGGTGGGCACCTGAGGGCTGCAGGCTCCTCCTGAGCCCATCAATCGCGCGAAGCTTTCTGCAGACCCCACCTGCCCAGAGGTCTGAGCTTGCCGTGTCCTGTCTTCTCCAGCCAGGCACAGCTTTAGAGGGAAGGAGGGAAGAATGCACTAAGGTCAGGAAGAATGTGCAGCTACAGCTGAGAGATGCTGAAACAGACAGCAACCAACATCACTGAAAATCCTGTCCTGTTTCACAGCAGAGAAGAGGTCTACACAGCCTTCCTTGTAACCATCAAGGGTTAAACTCCTCTTCCTGTGGTCCAGCCTTCCTGCAATTCTAGTTTAAATTGCAGTGTGCTACTACAGCAGTTCAATTCCAGATTACAATTCTGACAAGTGAAACAGCCCCAGACTAGGTTTCCAAATAATAGCCTTCACACGTTAAATTTTTTTGAGAGAGAAAGAATCATGTCCCAAACCCATAAAACAGTTGGTCATCTTCTTGTTTTTTTCCCAAAGTCCTGAAGTATATTCATGGGAGTGAAGCAGGAGCTGGACATGAGACAGGAGAGCTTATCTGAGGGGTTGTCCCTTTTTCTGATCGATTGCTTGGCATTTTCTCACCTCTCAGTCCCTGCTCTCTTCCAGCCCAGGAGGGAATTCAGTTTGGGTCATTTTCTCTCAGTGTAACAAGAGGCCAAGATTCAGGCAAAGACGGAAATGAGTTCATTTGCAACCTCAGGGCTAGAAGCACAGTCTCATTGCCAATCCAAAATAAGTTAAGAGGCAGGAAGCAAAGACTAAGGGTAAATTGTCAATAATTATCCTGGGGAAAAGGTTAATCTGGAGCTTCAGGGACATTGTGTGAGGACCGAGATCATTCAGGACCTGTTCAATATGGTAAAAGACAACCATCTGCCCAGGGACACAGGGTGTCTGGTTCCAAAGAGGATGGATGGAAGAGAAATAAAGAGATGGAGGAAAGAGAAATGTCCAGTAAACTACACATTAACCATCTGTTAATTATCATTTACTGACTTCATCTCCTTTGCCAGACACTGTACTAAGTATTCTGTGTATATTTCATTGATTTAAAACCTTAAAAGCCCTGGAAGGAAAGAACTTTTTCTGTTTCACAGATGAGTAAAGTGAGATTCAAAAGATACGTGAACTGCCCAAGATCACACAACTAAGGTGTGCAGGAGTCCTCTGCCCACGGAATTCTCTAGGCAAGAATACGGGAGTGGGTTGCCAAGTCTTCCTCCAGGGAATCTTCCCAATGCAGGGACTGAACCCGCATCTCTTGCCTCTCCTGCATCTCCTGTATTAGCAGGCAGGTTCTTTACGACTAACACCACCTGGGAAGCCGCACGTGTGACTTGCAAACCCTTTAGTCCTAACCATCCTGTTGTATTGTCTCTTCACACTACTGATAGAAACTCTGCTATTGTTGTCTTGAGCTGATAGCTAAACCTTAGATTATTTCAGATTTCATACATGAACAGCTTGGGTTTCCTACCTGGTGTGACTTCTATCAGAAAGAGATCATTTCAATGCCCCTCTAATATCCCTCCTAAATGAAGAAATGACCTAAATAAAATAATTTGCTTTTCACAGTACTTTTAATCTTCAACACATTTGTGTATACATATACTTCCTCACTCCATCCCCATGAGAAGTACTCTATTATTGTCTTTAATCTGCAGGTAAGGAAGCAGAGCTGTGAAGACTTTTACAATGTGCCTCAGTTAGCTCATGGAAGAAAAAGAATGAACTTATTGTCCATTTTCCTTCTAGGCCAGTGTTCTTTTGTATCAGACACTGTTAACTGCCTTCCTAAAGAGTCAGTGTTCCTTACTAACAGGAGTACCTTGCCCCATATTTATTTAGGGGATCTTTTGATTTTAGGAAACATGAGCTCAATTCCTAGTCAAAGGAGAGACATTAATCCCATTTTAGTCAAAGAGATGTAAAAGGGAAGGGTTTTCCTCCCTGCCTAGAGAAATGCCTTGTGCTGCTCCATGTTTCCAAACTGAAATGCAGGATCTGATTCTTGGTGCTGCTGCAGCCATTTCATCACAATGAGGAGATGACTAGAAATACACACATGTTGAATTGAGCCCTAACATCATTGAGCTGCTGAACCAACACAAGCCACTGCCTATTACCACATCTTTGTTACAGTAGAATATGAAATAAGCCTCTGATACTTGTAACTGTAAGATTTCCTACTCAATCCACCTGCTACACCAGTGAAATGGCACTCAGCTGAAGTATTTTATAGAAAGAAGACCTATAAACATATTTTGTACAATACAGTTCAGTTCAGTCACTCAGTTGTGTCCAGCTCTTTTGATCCCATGGACTGCAGCACACCAGGCCTCCCTGTGTGTCACCAACTCCTGGAGCTTGCTCAAACTCATGTCCATTGAGTCGGTGAAGCCATCCAACCATCTCATCCTCTTGTCATCCCCTTCTTCTCCTGCCTTCAATCTTTCCCAGCATCAGGATCTTTTCCAATGACTCAGTTCTTCACATCAGGTGGCCAAAGTACTGCACAATACAACCAGTAAACAAATTCACCATATGGACGCCGCTGTCATTATTGTTACCATTTTGTTTTAAACACTTGCTGACATGGTTTTATATTTGCATTTGAATTCCTAGAACCTACCTCCCTACAAAGGAGAGTGAATATACCTTACTGAGAGTAAAGGATGCTCTGACCCGTTGTCACTGAGCCAGGCACCAGGCCCGTGATCTGAACACCTCCTGTGAGCATGTCTTTCTCTGCCTCAATTTCACTTTCTGTATACAAACACAACAATATCCGCCATCTCCTCTCAGAGTTTAGTGTGAAAACAAAATTGAGATAGGAGAGGAAATTAGAGAAGCGATGGGGAAGGAAATGATTGACACTTGTTAAATTGATCACTGGGTTCCTGCATTGTGTTTGGCGTTTTACCTGTGAAATCTCATCGACTGAGGACAAGGTAAGTACCATCCTCTCTGAATGCTGAGGGACGTGGGGATATGACCGGGAACCTGAGATGTCTCAGCTCATACTACCCACCCAAGTACCCACCCCGGGATATGAGGCAGGTATGTAATGTGGGGCAGGAACAGCAGTCCTTGTCACCGGTGCAGGCTCCAGGATAGAAAGCAGTTGGGAGGGCTTTCTGAGGCCAGGGTTGGTGTTTGGTTGCTAACTTGTGTCCCACTCTCTACGACCCCATGGGCTGCAGTACGCCAGGCTTCCCTGTCCTTCTCTATCTTCCAGAATTTGCTCAAGCTAATGTCCATTGAGTCAGCGATGCCATCCAACCATCTCATCCTCTGTCATCTGCTCCTCCTTCTGACCTCAATCTTTCCTAACATCAGGGTCTTTTCCAATGAGTGGCTCTTCCCATCAGGTGGCCAAAGTATTGGAGCTTCAGCAACAGTCCTTCCAATGAATATTCAGGGTTGATTTCCTTTAGGATTGACTCATCTCCTTGCTGTCTAAGGGACTCTCAAGAGTCTTCTCTGCCATCACAGTTTGAAAGAAGCACTTCTTTGGCGCTCAGCCTTCTTTCCAGTCCAGCTCTCACAGGGTAATAGGTCACAGTGAACAAAGTCAATGAAATCAATTTCCTGGGTAGACCAAATAGGAGTTGTCTAATTCCGACAGTGACCATGTGTTGAATCATAGGCATAAAGGGAGTTTGGAGAGAGAATGTGCTCTGTCCTCCAGCTCTGTGTGGTCAACAGTGACATGTAAGCCAGAATTCAGCTCTCTTCCCGTTAAGGAGAGTAACTTTTAGCCACAGGAGGTTGCAAAATGTGCCAAGCAAAAATAGGAGAAAGATTGCTCAGAGTACAGAGAGAAGAGAAGGAATTCAGAGAAAATAATGTCTATGTAGAGCAACCTTCCAGAGGTGGGCAGAGAAGGGAGGAGTCCATTCAGGGATCCCACATGCAGCCCCCACACTCACCTGCCTCTAAGATTCTGTGTGGCTTTGCATCAGTTCCAGAGCCATAGAGAGAGGATGCTCAGATCTTTCTTAGGGACCATCACAGGGTGATTCATACATGAATAAAACCCAGTCCCTGCCCTCAAGGTGCTCAGTGTCCATGTCCATATGGAGCCTCCAAGAAGTAAACCCATGAATACCAAGGGTGACAAGCATGGCTTTGGCATTATGATTTGTAGATGGAATCTCTGGGCTTTGCTTACTCCCTTATTTTAATCCATGAAGGCTTCCTGGAAGACAGAGATACAGTTTGTTTTGAAGAAAACATGGTGTTCCTTAGGTAAAGCATACTGCTACCAAAATTTAGATCACATGTATAAAGCATTGATTGCACTTACTATTACATAGTAAGGCGATAGATGGTGAAATTTTCAGTCTGCAGAGCTGGAATGCCTGAGTTCCATTCTGTCCTCTTCACTTACTATCTGTGTGACCCTGGACTAGCCATGGACCTCTCTGGGCCTTGATGTCCTCATCTATAAAATGGAATAATAGCTGAACTGAGTTGTATGCAGGGGTCTCCAACCTCTAGGATCTAATACTTGGTGATCTGAGGTGGAGCTGATGTAATAATAATAAAAATTAAGTGCATAATATATGTAATGTGCTTGAATCATCCAGAAACCATCCCTACCCCCCGACTCCCCATCTGTGGAGAAATGATCTTCCACTGAACTGGTCCCTGGTGCCGGAAGGGTTGGGGACCGCCGAGATGACCAAACAAGTTAACATGTGTGATGTTCTTAAAATGTGTCTGGCACAAAGCATGTTCTCAGGAAACTTCAGCCTTTAACAGGGATGGTGGCAAAGAGTAATAGTAATAAAAGTAAATTGGAGGTGGCAAAGCAGGAATGGATGCAATTGGTACATGATTAATTATCATTGGGAAGACCCAGAAAGTGAGAAGAATACAAGCCAAGGGAATACAATGTCATTAATGAGAACTGCTGTGATTGGATAAAGGCTTGAAAAATTCTTCAGTTCTCAGTTCTTCTCAGATTTACTTCTGGCCAGGGCAGAACACTGTACTTCCAAGAAACTTGAGGAAGAAGCAAAAAACAAAAAAAGGAAACCATTCTGGAGAACACAGCGTACTGAATCTCTCCCAACCTTCACATTAAGTTAAAGCGAATTCAGGGTAGGGGCAAGTACTCTGATGTAATCTGAAGTGACTTTTCTGTTTGATATGAAACCATAGAAAATGCACAGGGACAGTTTAAAGAACAAGCAAGGTGAGTGAGCTGCATTAAAATGGGAATGAAAAATAACCCAGAAAATGCTATTTATTGTAAAAATTGCTGGCATGCTTAGAGCTGCTTTGATCATCTTTGCCTCAAAGAAAGTGAAGCCAACAAAGTGAAGTTTCAGAAAAGGGCAGGAAAATGATCAGAGACATAATGGGTGAAAGGACGTCTTTATCCCTAGAAGGAAAGAAACAATTGGGAAAAAAAATTCTTTGGCTTAATAGAGCTCTACTGGATAATGAATGGCGAGTCACGGCCATTCAGGTTCTGCCCTCTCCCCTGTCCCAAATCGCAAGAATGAGAAGGAATTTGAAAGGACTGAAAATAGATAAATGGCCATCATATGTTTAAAGTCTCGTTTGGGGGATCTGGCAGCCTCAGGGCATTTTTGAAGCAAACAATAGAGTGACTTTCTGAGAAGATCAAAAGTGTTGCTCCTGTCCAATAGCACGTGTCATCCAGGGGTGTTTGCTGCAAAACAGACTGCCCCAGACCCTCTGCAGCAGAGAAGACCTTCCCTGGGGATGTCCACAGGGACAGTCCATTGAAATGGAGGCAGAGGAATAGAAAGACTGAATTTATTTCCCCCTTGGGGCTCGGAAAGTGCAATGGGATGGAGTTCTGGAGACACTTCCACATTTTAGAAGATAAGATGATATACCCTCTAAGTGCACCACCCCACTTCCTCAAAGAAGAAAGGATTCCATCCTGGCCTTATCACTTTTTAAAAGCTTTTTATTTTGTATTGGGGTGTAGTTCATTAGCAAGGTTATGTTTCCGGTGAATAATAGCTTCAGCAATGGTAGTTCCAGGTGAACAGCAAAAGGACTCAGCCATACATATACATGCATCTATTCTCCCCCAATCTCCCCTCCCACCCAGGTGCCACAGGCATTGAGCAGAATTCCCTGCGCTACATAGTAGGACCTTGTTGCTTATCCCGTCTATACGTAAAAGCTTGCATTTAATAACCCCAAGCTCCCAATCCTCCCCTCCTCCACCTCTTGGCAACCATTAGTCCATCCTCCATGTTCCTGACTGTTTCCGTTTCACAGATTCGTTTTGTCGTATTTTATATTTCATATTAAAGTGATGTCATATGGTATTTGTTCCCCTTCTGACTTACTTCACTTACCATGATAATCTCTAGTTGCATCCGTGTTGCAGCAAATGGCATTATTTCACTCTCATTTATGGCTGAGGAATATCCCATTGTGTATACACCACATCTTCTTTGTTGGTTCATCTGTGATGGACATTTTGGCTGCTTCTGTGTCTAGGCTATTGTAAATAGTGCAGCCTTAACACTTGATATGGCTCCAGGGCCAGCTACAGAACCTCCCCGGGAATCCTGTTGAAAGCGCAGGATCCTAGTCCCATCCAGTTCCCAGAATCAAAATCTGCATTTTAACAAAATTCCCTGATACTTTGCAGACATGTCAAAGTTTGAGGGTTTATTGCAGTCTCCAGAAATACAGAGAAAGGATGAGGTATGTTCAATCCCAGCAGTGCCATTGACCCACTGTGGGGACAGCTAGTCATCTCATCTCCATGAGTATCAGTTCAGTTCAGTCACTCAGTCATGTCCAGCTCTTTGCAACCCCGTGGACTGCAGCACGCCAGGCCTTCCTGTCTGTCACCAACTCTTGGAGCTTGCTCAAACTCATGTCCATTGAATTGGTGATTCCATCCAACTATCTCATTCTCTGTCATCCCCTTCTCCTCCTGCCTTCATTCTTTTCCAGCATCAGGGTCTTTTCAAATTAGTCAGTTCAGTCCATCCAAAAGCTAGGAACTGAATTCCTAGGAGTGCTAAATTAGATAATGCATTTAAAGCATCAGGAAATGGATCTGACATATAAAAAGAATTCAAAAATTATTAGTGAACTCAGGTTATTATTGCTTTTTATAACCATCCAGATACCAATGAATGGGAAGATAGGCTCAAGAATGAGTTATCATTAGGGAGTTTGGGACAGACATGTAACACTGCTACATTTAAAATGGATAATCAACAAGGACCTACTGTATAGCACATGGAACTCTGCTCAATGTTCTGTAACAACCTAATTGGAAAAAGAATTTTTAAAATAACAGATACATGTATATGTATAAATGGATATCTTTGTTGTACAACTAAAATTAATACAACAGTGTTAATCAACTATACTCCAATATAAAATGAAAAGTTTTTTAAAAGAGAATGAGCTATAGCATTAAAAGAATTGAGAGACTTTCTGGGCTGTAAGAGAAAGAGACAAAGACAGTGATTCAACCCCAAATGTGAGTGAGACATGTAAGGGAAGGAGCATGAGACAGCAGAAACTTGCTACACTCTTCCAGCATGTTTAAATGGCTTTATTATAAAGCCCAGCTCTGCTCAGATTTGAAATAAATGGGTTACAATTCATGAAGAAAGACAATGTATGGCTCTTGTGTATCTATGTGTATTTTTTTTTTCCTGGGTCATTTATCAAACACTTTGGCATTGCTTGATTTGTTTCTGAAGTTGTTCATTAAAGTAATTTAGTAAGTTTTAAACTTTTAAAAATAAGTATTAGTTTACTTTTTAATTTAAAAACTGGCTGCATAGCAATCATTTAGAATTTGTCACTCACTTTACCAAAGCATGGGGCTTTGGTAAAGTCTCAAGATGGCGGAGTCGAAGGATGTGCACTCATCTTCTCCTGCAAGAATTCAAAAATTACAACTCACTCTGAACAACCATCAACAGGGGAATGTTGGATCTCACCAAAAAAAAAAAGGTACCCCACGTCCAAGGGCAAAGGAGAAACCCCAGCAAGATGATAGGAGTGGCAAAATTGTATCTAGAATCAAACCCCATACCTACCAGAGAGGCTCGAAGGGCTCAAATAAAACCTTGTGTGCACCAGCACCCAGAGACTCCACAGAGACTGAGCCAGACCTACCTTTGAGTGTTTGAGTGTCTCCTACAGAGGTACAGGTCAACAGTGCCCTGCTGTAGGGGCAGGGGCTCTGGGTGCAGCAGACTTGGGTGTGGCATAAGCCCTCTTGGAGGAGGTCTCCATTAACCCCACCTTAGAGCCACGAAGCAGAAGACCCATAAACTGAAGAGCAATTATACGAAAGAAATTCTCACATTGTTAAGAAAGTTCTAGGACCCACAACAGATTTCCCAGCCTAGGAATCTAGAAAAAGGGACTGAGAATGCCCTGAGAATTTGACTTTGGAGGACAGTGGGATTTGATTACAGAACTTACACAGGACTAGGGAAACAGACTCTTGGAGGGTATAAACAAAACCTTGTGTGCAGGAGGAGAAAGGAGCAGTGACCCCACAAGACACTGATTGAGACTTGCCTGGGAGTGTCCAAGAGTCCCTGGCAGAGGCGTGGGTCAGCAGTGGCCTGATGCAGGGTGGGAGGCGCTGAATGCGGCAATTCGTGCACAAGACCTTTTGAAGGAGGTCACCATTATCTTCATTACCTCCAGCATATTTTGTCTCAGGTCAAACAACAGCGGGGGGAAAGCAGCCCCGCCCATCAACAGAAAACTGGATTAAAGATTTATAATTGCAGCCATGAAATTAAAAGATGCTTGCTCCTTGGAAGGAAAGTTATGACCAACGTAGACAGCATATTAAAAAGCCAAGACATTATTTTGCCAACAAAGATCCATCTAGTCAAGGTTATGGTTTTTCCAGTAGTCATCTACGGATGTGAGAGTTGAACTGTAAAGAAAGCTGAGCACTGAAGAATCAATGCTTTTGAACTGTGGTGTTGGAGAAGACTCTTGAGAGTCCCTTGGACTGCAAGGAGATCCAACCAGTCCATCCTAAATGAGATCAGTCCTGGGTGTTCATTGGAGGGACTGATGTTGAAGCTGAAACTCCAATACTTTGGCCACCTGATGTGGAGAGCTGATTCATTTGAAAAGACTCTGATGCTGGGAAAGATTGAGGGCAGGAGGAGAAGGGGACAACAGAGGATGAGATGGCTGGATGGCATCACTGACTCAATGGACGTGAGTTTGACTGAACTCCAGGAGCTGGTGATGGACAGGGAGGCCTGGCATGCTGCAGTTCACGGGGTCGCAAAGAGTCAGACATGACTGAGCTACTGAACTGAACTGAGCGTGGCCCCACCCATCAGAACAAGGCTCAGTTTCCCCCACAGTCAGTCTTTCCCATCAGGAAGCTTCCATAAGGCTCTTATCCTTATACATCAGAGAGCAGACAAAATGAAAACCACAATCACAGAAAACTAATCAAACTGATCACAGGGACCACAGCCTTGTCTAACTCAATGAAACTATGAGCCATGCCGTGTAGGGCCAACCAAGATGGATGGGTCATGGTGGAGCGTTCTGACAAAATGTGGTCCACCAGTGAAGGGAATGGCAAACCACTTCAGTATTCTTGTCTTGAGAACCCCAAGAACAGTATGAAAAGACAGAAATATATGACACTGAAATATGAACTCCGATACTGAAATATGAACTCCCCAGGTCAGTAGGTGCCCACTATGCTACTGGAGATGTGTAGAGAAATAACTCCAAAGAATGAAGAGATGGAGCCAAAGCAAAAATAACACCCAGTTGTGGATGTGACTGGTGATGGAAGTAAAGTCCAATGCTGTAAAGAGCAATATTGCATAGGAACCCGAAATGTTACGCCCATGAATCAAGATAAATTAGAAGTGATCAAACAGGAGATGGCAAGAGAGAATATCAACATTTTAGGAATCAGTGAACTAAAATGGACTGGAATGGGTGAATTTAATTCAGATGACCATTGTATCTACTCCTATGGGCAAGAATCCCTTAGAAGAAATGGAGTAGCCCTCATAGTCAACAAAAGAGTCCAAAATGCAGTACTTGGGTGCAATCTCAAAAATGACAGAATGATCTCTGTTAGTTTCTAAGGCAAGCCATTCAATATCACAGCAATCCAAGTCTATGCCCCAACCAGTAATGCTGAAAGAAGCTAAAGTTGAACAGGTCTATGAAGACCTACAAGACCTTCTAGAACTAACACCCAAAAAAGATGTCCTTTTCATCATAGGGGACTGGAATGCAAAAGTAGGAAGTCAAGAGATACCTGGAATAACAGGCAAATTCGGCCTGAGAGTATAGAACGAAGCAGGGCAAAATCTAACAGAGTTTTGCCAAGAAGATACACTGGTCATAGCAAACATGCTCTTCAAACAACACAAAAGAAGACTCTACACATGGACATTACCAGATGATCAATAGTGAAATCAGATTGCCTATATTCTTTGCAGCCAAAGATGGAGAAGCTCTATATAGTCAGTGAAAAAAAGACTGGGAGCTGGCTGTGGCTCAGACCATGAACTACTGATTGCCAGATTCAGACTGAAATTGAAGAAAGTAGGCAAAATCACTAGACCATTCAGGTATGACCTAAATCAAATCCCTTAAAATTATACAGTGGAAGTGACAAATAGATTCAAGGGATTAGATCTGATAGAGTGCCTGAAGAACTATGGACAAAGTTTTGTGACATTGTACATGAGGCAGTGATCAAGACCATCCCCAAGAAAAAGAAAATGCAAAAGGGCAAAATGGTTGTCTGAGGAGGTCTTAACATTTAGCTAAGAAAAGAGGAGACGCTAAAGGTAAAGGAGAAAGGAAAGATATACCCATTTAAATGCAGAGTTCCAAAAGAATAGCAAGGAGAGATAAGAAAGCCTTCCTCAGTGATCAATGCAAAGAAATAGAGGAAAACAATAGAATGGGAAAGACTAGAGATCTCTTCAAGAAAATTAGAGATACAAAGGGAACATTTCATGCAAAGATGGGCACAATAAAGGACAGAAATGGTATGGACCTAACAGAAGTAGAAGATATTAAGAAGAAGTGGCAAGAATATACAGAAAAGTGATACAAAAAAATCGTCATGACCCACATAACCACAATGGTGTGATCACTCACCTAGAACCAGACATCCTGGAATGTGAAGTCAAGTGGGCCTTAGGAAGCATCACTATGAAAAAAGCTAGTGGAGGTGATGGAATTCCAGTTGAGCTATTTCAAATCCTAAAAGATGATGCTGTGAAAGTGCTGCACTCAATATGCCAGCAAATTGGGAAAACTCAGCAGTGGCCACAGGACTGGAAAATGTCAGTTTTCATTCCAATCCCAAAGAAAGGCAATGCCAAAGAATGTTCAAATTACCGCACAGTTGCACTCATCTCACATGCTAGCAAAGTAATGCTCAAAATTCTCCAAGACAGGCTTAAACAGTACATTAACTGTGAACTTCCAGATCTTCAAGCTGGATTTAAAAAAGGCAGAGGAACCAGAGATCAAATTGCCAACATCTGTTGGATCATCAAAAAAGCAAGAGAGTTCCAGAAAAACATCTACTTCTGCTTTATTGATAACACCAAAGCCTTTGACTCTGTAGGTCACAACAAACTGTGGACAATTCTTCAAGAGATGGGAATACCAGACCATCTGACCTGCCTCCTGAGAAATCTGTATGCAGATGAAGAAACGAAAGTTAGAACTGGACATGGAACAATGGACTGGGTCCAAATTGGGAAAAGAGTACATCCAGGCTGTATATTGTCACCCTGCTTATTTAACTTATATGCAGAGTACATCATGCAAAATGCCAGCTGGATGAAGCACAAGCTGGAATCAAGATTGCCGGGAGAAATATCAATAACCTCAGATATGCAGATGACAACACCCTTATGGCAGAAAGCGAAGAAGAACTAAAGAGCCTCTTGAAAGTGAAAGAGGAGAGTGAAAAACCTGGCTTAAAACTCAACTTTCAGAAACAAAGATCATGGCATCCGGCCCCACCATTTCATGGCAAATAGATGGGGAAACAATGGAAACAGTGACAGACTTTATTTTCTTGAGCTCCAAAGCCACTGCAGATGGTGACTGCAGCCATGAAAATAAAAGATGCTTGCTCTTTTAATATGCTGTCCAGCATATTAAAAAGAAGAGACATTGCATTGCCAACAAAGGTCCATCTGTTTTTCCAGTAGTCATGTATGGATGTGAGAGCTGGCCTATAAAAAAAGCTGAATGCCAAAGAATTGATGGTTTTGAACTGTGGTGCTGGAGAAGTCTCTTGAGAGTCCCTTGGACTGCAAAGAGATCAAACCAGTCAGTCCCAAAGGAAATCATTCCTGAATATTCATTGGAAGGATGATGCTGAAGCTGAAACTCCAATACTTTGGCCATCTGATTCGAAGAACTGACTCATTGGGAAAGACCCTGATGCTGGGAAAGATTGAAGGCAGGAGGAGAAGGGGGCAACAGAGGATGAGATGGTGGATGGCATCACCGACCTGATGGACATGAGTTTGAGCAAGCTCCAAGAGTTGGTGATGGACAGGGAAGCCTGGTGTGCTGCAGTCCATGGGGTTGCAGTTCAGGACACGACTGAGTGACTGAACTGAATTTACCAAAGCATGATTCAACTTGAGACTCAAATTATTCCTGTAGCAGTTACACCATCTCAGTGTTATCAGAAAGAAATAACTCAGTAATGGTGATGGTAAAGTAGAGAAAAGCATAGATTCTCATCAGCTTCAAATGCTCAAAATAATGGAAAGTGTAGGTCACAATAGTAAAGATGATGTAAGTTGTTGATAGAATTCACATTAACAAGAATTCTGGAAGAAGATGCTATTGGAGTTTGGAGGGGAGCAGCCAAGTGGCCTGAAGGCAGTCTTTTGCTGTTCCCTGCCCACAGCCCACCCTGGGCATCGAGTGTACCATTTGGGATGAAGTCCTTGTGACCTGTCAGCTCACACTCTCCCCTACTGAGATGCTCTGGATCAGACATCCCCCCATTCCCATCCTTATCTTTCATCTAATTAGCAGCATAGGTAATAAACAGCTGCCTGTTATTCATGGACAGGTGTACACCCTTGTCAAAGGTCTTGGTTAAATCATCTGGATTGTCTCCAATAACAGTGTTAATGACACTCTGCATTAGCTTCAGGTTGTGAAACATCTTCCCTTGATATTTGCTCAATATTTTATGAGTACTAGAAACATCTATTTTAGACTCTAGGATATCAACACCTTATAGTACCTTGGAACCAGTACTATAATTCATGCTGGAGGCTCAAGCTGAAACCACAAATACATGGAGTCCTGCTCCATCGTTGCCCAGGAAGAGAGAAATGTGGTCCTGAGCTATCACTGAAACTGTCTAGAACATTTTGCCCAAGGAATATATACAGACCCACAACATAAAGACATTGGTTCCTAAATAGATTTAGGTGTGGTTCAGTAACTTTCTAAAGAGAATAGTCAGTAGACTAACTGGCTGAGTCTTGCAGCTCACCTGCCTGCTCTTGTACTGAATTTTGTACTTTATCAATATGTATATATGCAGGAGGACAAATAACAGAACAACTTTCCTGATCAGGAAAGGATTAACCAATGAAAGACCTTAAAAATAGCCGGATACCTATACAGGGAGTCTTAAGGAACCATTAATGATTTCTTTTACAAAGGAACATGTTCTCTATAACCATGCTTAGCAGTCTTGAGATTATGAGGGATTCAGGAAGACAAGCAGAAAAGATAACCTCTTGAGTGTTTCCTCAAAGAAAAATAAATATCTTCTGCTTGTTCATTAAAAATCTCTTTGAGGGAAAGGATGTGCAGAGCCGAAAGAGCCATCAGCCAGACAACTGGAGGCACTATGTGGCTGCTGCAATTCGCCTGGCTCTGTTTTCCACAGTCTCTTGCTCTGAGTAGCCAGCATGAGTCCAAGTTACCAAGAAGCGAATCGCCAGTCCAGGTTCAAGGCAGGATACAGGATGCTTGGGGCTGGTGCACTGGGATGACGCAGAGGGATGGTATGGGGAGGGAGGTGGGAGGGGGGTTCAGGATGGGGAACACGTGTACACCTGTGGCAGATTCATGTTGATGTATGGCAAAACCAACACAATATTGTAATTAGCCTCCAATTAAGATAAATAAATTTAAATTTTAAAAAAAATCTCTTTGAACTTAGCCAAGAACTCACTTCATACCTGGACTTTCCAGAAGGCAGAATTTTGAGTGCTAGTTTGTGTTCTTATTGGGCCCAAATGGTTGGATGAGATGGTTGGAAGGCATCACCAACCCAATGGACATGAGTTTGAGCAAGCTCCCAGGAGTTGGTGATGGACAGGGATGCCTCGCGTGCTGCTCTCCATGGGGTCACAAAGAGTCAGACACAACTGAGCAACTGAACTGACTGGGTCCAAATATCTCTTGCTATATTCATAAATGCCAATCTACAAAGCTGTCAAATCCATATAATCTTATGAAATGTGGACATTTTGTAGCCTATGGACTGGAAAATAGCTTTGATGTCTTTCCTGTCCTTCAGCCCAGACCCCTCAATGCATAACCCATATTTGTAACTATCTACCATAGGTCTCGGACTGCAAGGAGAGCCAACCAGTCCATTCCAAAGGAGATCAGCCCTGGGATTTCTTTTGGAAGGAATGATGCTAAAGCTGAAACTCCAGTACTTTGGCCACCTCATGCGAAGAGTTGACTCATTGGAAAAGACTCTGATGCTGGGAGGGATTGGGGGCAGGAGGAGAAGGGGACAACAGAGGATGAGATGGCTGGATGGCATCACTGACTCGATGGACGTGAGTTTGAATAACTCCAGGAGTTGGTGATGGACAGGGAGGCCTGGCGTGCTGCGATTCATGGGGTCACAACGAGTTGGACACAACTGAGCGACTGAACTGAACTGAACTGAACCATAGGTCTGGGCTTTCCTGGTGGCTCAGTGGTAAAGAATCCACCTGACAATGCAGGAGAATTGGGTTTGATCCCTGGATCATGAAGATCCCCTGGAGAAGGAAATGGCAACCCACTCCAGTGTTCTTGCCTGAGCAATCCCATGGACAGAAGAGCCTGGCAGACTGCCGTCTGTGGGGTAGCAAAAGAGTCAGACACAACTTAGTGACTAAACAACAACGTCCCCTCCTTTTTCCTTAAATCTTATTTACTAAGAAGCATTACGTTTTCTGCATTGCTTATCACAGTTACTCTTCCCCTCTGCTCCCAACATTCATTCACTTATTCTTTCATTTTAGAAATATTTGGGGGTCAACAACTCCAGTATTCTCGCCTAGAGAATTCCATGGACAGAGGAACCTGGCAGGCTACAGTTCATGGGGTCGCAAAGAGTTGGACACCACTGAACAACTAACACTTTTCACTTCCACTTTCTTTCTATTAGGGCTTCTCCCATGGCTCAGCGGTAAAATATATGCCTGCAATGCAGGAGGCACAGGAAACTCAGGTTCAGTCCCTGGGTGGGGAAGATCCCCTGGAGGAGCGCATGGCAACCCATTCCAGTATCCTTGCCTGGAGAATCCAATGGACGGAGGAGCCTGGCGGGCTACGGTCCATGGAGTCACAAAAGTCAGACACAACTGAATGACTTCACTTTCTTTCTAGTACATGTAGGTGTCAGTCCGTAACTTTGGAGGGTTAGACCCTAGAAGTGAGACTCAGAAAGTGGCTGAAATCTGCCCTGTGTGAGCTCTCTCTCTGGGTGGATGGATGTGGTCTCTCTACTCTAGTTGGCTACCAGAGAGCAAGGTGAACTCCTCTGCAGACTATAGCATCATCCAGAGTCTCTCTAACCCTTTATATTCCATGTCTAGAACTAAAAATGTTTATTATCAGACACATTAAAAAACAAACTGAAAAGAAAAGAAACAACAGAAAACAGTCACAGGAATACTGACCTGGATTTTCAGAAATGAACTCTAAATAGCTGTATTTAACACGTTCAAGAAAATGAATGACAGGATGCAGAGTTCCAACAGAAACTGCAACATATATAAATGTATAAACAGAAATTCTGGGGAGAAAAAGCCCTGAAATTAGAAATCCAACAGATGAATTTCACAGCAGATTAGTTTTAACTAGCTTTAAGAGGCCAACTTAACTTTTTTTAAACCAAAATATGACTAAAATATTACCAAAAAAAAGTAAAAGCCACCTTTTTTTGAAATCACAGTTTTGAATATTGCAAAACAAAACAATCATTATAACTTAACACATATGCAAACTAAATGAAAAAAATCTTATTATCATTTTGTTAGATGCAGAATATTTGATGACATTCTATACCCATTTGTGATATAAAAATTTTTTAACTCTTACCGAAGTAGAAATGAAAGGGAGACTCCTTAATTTGGTAACAAGCATCAACAACAAGAAAATTATAGCAATAACATTTAATGAAATTTTGAAGACTTTTCCTTGAGACCTAAAACAAATCAGGATAACCACTATCACTTTATTCAATGATATATTGTAAGTCATAGTGCAGCAAGGTAAGAAAAAGAGGGGTACCATGATTAGAAAGAAAAAAACAAAGCCTTCATTATTCACAGAGGGCATGATGGTGAGCTTAAAAAATTTTGAATAATCTATGAAGAACAACCGCTAGAATTAATAAACAGATTTATCAGGGTCATTAGATACAAGGTCAATTATTAATTTATAAAAATGAGTTATATTTCTGTTTCTATATACCATCGACAAGGGCTTCCCTCATAGCTCAGTAGGTGAAGAATCTACCTGCAATGCAGGAGAGCCGGGTTCGATTCCTAGGTCAGGAAGATCCCCTGGAGAATGAAATGGCAACCCACTCCAGTATTCTTGCCTGGAGAATCTCATGGACAGAAGAGCCTGGCAGGCTACAGTCCCAGGGGTTGCAAGAGTCAGCAACTAAACCACACCACTATCAACAATGAGACTATGAAAATTATAAAACATATTATTTACAACTTTGTATATCATCAAACACTGAGGAAAAATTTAACAAAAAATGTACACTTATACCCAGAAAACTACAAATTATCATTAAGAGAAATTAAGTAAACTCTACATAAATGGAGAAATATGCCAAGTTTACAGATTGGTGATTCAATGTTGCAAAAATGCTACATCGTTTTTGATTGAGGCATAAATTCCAGGCAATTCAAATCAATCAATATCTTGACAGTATTTTTTGGTGGGAACTGATCAGTTGATACTAAGATTATAAGAATAAAGGAATAAAAACAACCAAGGTTATTTGGACAAATAATAAAGTTGGTCAGCTTGAATTACTAGATATCATGACTCACTACAAAGTTATAAAACTCTACTAAGAAAGTATAGGCAATTCCCTGGTGGCCCGGAAGTTAGCACTCAGTGCTTTCACTACCCAGGTCAACGGTTTGATCCCTGGTCAGGAAACTAAGATCCCACAAGGTGCATGGAGCGGCCAAAATATATATTTTTGTTAAAAAACAGAAAGAAAGAAACAAAGTGTAGTATTGTACAGGAGCTATAGACAACCCAGAAAGAAATTCTCATAGAGGTGAAGCAGAAGGACATGAGTTCATGTCCTGTCATGAAAACACCCAAATCACAGCTAACTGATGAACAGCCATTGACAAAAAATGTTGGAACTACCAAGAAAGATATCCTCCTTCTAAAGACAAAGAAGAAGCCACAACAAGATAGTTGGGGGGAGGCACACTTGAGATAAATCAAATCCCATACCCTCCAGTTGGGTGACCCAGAATCTGGAATAACTGATTTAAGAGAAATGTACTATCAGTCATTACAAAGCCAATAAATAGACTGTGCTAGGCAAAAGAAATCTTCATACAGTCATTCGGCTCACAAAGAAGATAATACTCCTGTGGTATGAAGAAAGAACAATTTTTCAATAAATGACATCAAAGAAATTTAACATCGATGTGGGGAAAAAAAGAAAAAAACAATTTTTACCCCCTACCTCACACCATATACAAAAGCAAATTTCAGATGAATTTCAGCTTCTAATGAAAGTAAAAGCAATGTTTCTAGAAGATAAAAAGAATGCTATCTACATAACCTTGATTTAGACAGATTTCTTGAAAAGAACATAAATAATACTAACCAAAAGAAGAAAATTTATAAAAATGAACTTTGTTAAAATTAAGAATTTATGTTTTCATACCTAAGAAAGTAAAAACTTAAGACATGGAGTAGAAAGGGATATTTGCAGTATAAGTGACCGACAGAAGATTGGACTTATATCCCAAATATATAAATAGTAATTTTGAATCAATAAGAAAAAAGACAGAAGTCTCAGTTAAAAGTAGGCAAAGGATTTGAATAGATATTTTACAAAATATGATATCTAAGTGGCAACTGTCACATAAGAAAGCATTCAATTCAATTAGCCATCAGGGAAATATGAATTTTAAAATTCTAAAATATCACTGCATGGCTTGCATTGAAACAATCAGTAATAACAAGTATTGTGTTGTTTCTTTTTTTTTTAAAGCATATTTATTTCTTTTTGGCTGAACTGGTTCTTCATTGCTGTGCATGGGCTTACCCTAGTTATAATGAGTTGGGACTGATTTCTAGTTGTGGTGTCCAGGCTTCTCATTGCAGTGGTTTCTCTTGTTGCAGAGTACAGGCTCTGTCTTCAAAAGCTGGGGCTCGTGGGCTTAGTTACTCCAGGCAGGACATGTGCAATCTTCCTGGACCAGGAATTGAACTCGTGTCTACTGCATTAACAAGCACTGGACTACCAGAGAAGCCCAATAGCAAGAACTGTCGATGAGAGTGTAATTGATATAACCACTTTGAAACACTGTTTTTCAGTATTTCCTGAAGGTTAATATATGCCCTAGAAATTCCAATCTTAAGTAAATATCCAATAGAAATGTGTGCCTATATGAGAGTTTTCGTAGCAGTATCACTCACAGTAGACACAAACTAGAAATAACCCAGATATTTATTAACAACTACAATGCTTAGAATCATGATAGATTTATGGAAAAGAATGTCAGACAGCAATGAGAATGAACAAACTTCTGCTGTATAAAAACATAGATGCATCCTACTTAGAAACGTAGTACTGCACACTAGAAGTCAGGTAACAAGAATACATGATATATGGTTCCATTTATGTAGAGTAACCAGACAGAAAACATTAACTGATGGTGGTAGAAGTCAGGATAGAGGTTAGCTCTCAAGCTCAGGCAGGTAACTAGGAAGGGACATAGGGGAATCCTGTGGTGTTGGTTAATGTCCCTTTTTTTTTTTCCTAGACGTTAGTTCCATGGGAGTTTTGACTTTATGAAAATTAATTTATAACTACACTTTGATCCGTGCACTTTTCTTTACATATATTATAGTTGAGTTAACAACTTTCTTAAAAGATAAGTTTCTAAAAGAAGAGTGATTGACAATGTCTAAAATGTTAAAGGATTAAATATACTGAAGACTGCAAATGAATATTATATATTTTTAAATGGAGGTTATTGATAATCTTGACAAGAACAATTTTAGTTTTCTCATACTAGCTGCAATCCCTTCAACTCCTTTAATTTATTGCAGTAATCTTAGAGGTCTCCCTGACTTGAGTATCTCCCCAATTTTGATTCACCAAGAAATTTTATGCTAGACAAACCTTATTAAAGACATCTTCACATTATGTAATTTCCCCAAGAAGGTAATGGTTTTCTATTTTTAGCCTTACCATATCCACATTTTTCTTCTTAACATTAAGATTCCTCCATCATCTCACCCCTTCCTATCTTGCAAACTTACTTTTAACTACATGTCATGACTTTTCCACCTTATTCTAGCTGATTTTTTCTTTTTGCCAAATTCTATGTGTGTGTTCATTGTCACTCACATTTCGTGATGACTATTATTGCTATTTGCCTGTTTACGCTCAACCTTAATACCATAAAATAATGCAGAAAAGCCTTCTAGTCCTAGAGTAAGTCTCCAATGTCTCTGAATACTGGAGAAAAGAATCCTGTGGCACAAAGTCCTCAGAGCAAAAAGATTCCAAGAGAAAAAATTCAGAAAACACTCCTTTTGTAACTAATCAAGTTTAGTCCCAGAAAGAGTTAACTGCTTACTAGCTCTAAAACCGTGGTATGACAGGGTTGACTAAGAGCAATCTTCAACCTACAAAGGATCCTTGTGAATACTGGCCTTTTTTCTAAAGTTATGGAGAGTATCTCTTGGCTTAACATTCATCAACCCCATCTTGTCCATGGATATCACCATCTTCCCCTTAAAATGTCGTTCCTGAGGCTCTGTACACTGGATAATATTATAATCCTCCCACTCACCCAAGTGCTCAGATTTCAACTCACTCTTCTCTCTTCATCTAATAACTTCAGTCCCCACTATTCCAACTTAAACATATCTCTTGCACTAACCCCCCTTTTCAACCCCATGGTGTCTGAGTTCATTTGGATACTTACCATATTTTGCTTAAATTATTGCAGCAACTTTAAAACAGCCAAAAAAAAAAAAAAAAGACCCCATATTGCCCAGCAAAATGACACCAGTGACAGAGCCAGGCACCCTGGTCCCACATGAACAATGTACACCACTGTTCTAGCTTCCCCTCTCATCATGAATTTTCTCCCCAAATACCCTTCTCTCAAGTACCTCCCCTACCTTTCCCTAAAGTACCCTTAATTACCTCTAATTTATATTTCCTTTTGTGTGTATGAAAGTCCTGGCCAACCCACAAGACATTGTTTAAATTCTGCTTTCCAAAGTCCTCCCAGCTCTCTCTTCCATGTTCATTTGACTCTGTCCCCTCCCCTGTGTCCCCACGCCCTCTGATCATGGCTTTATTTAAGCATCCATCACAGTCTGGCTTGTATCTCAGGTTATCTATATGTGTCTGTCTCTCGAGGGAGGTAATTGTGTCTTAATCACCTTTATGCTTCTTCCTTCATTACCCTCTATCTGGCAGGTCTGATTGATGGTACCTAGCTTATCTCTCATGGCAATTGTCATAATCATCGTCTTTCTTGGGGTGTGGGCTTTATTTGGATTAGACCATTTAATTTTCAAACCACTAAGGAAAATGATACTATGGCACAGAAAAATCAAGCCAGCTTAGGACTCAGGTCACCTGGGTCTTGGGCTCCAGCTCTGCCACTAACTGATTTGTTGTGTGACTTTGAGCAAATCACATTCTCATGCTCTGAGCTATGAAAAGAAGGACCTGGACTAGTTCAGCATTTCCAAAAGCATGTCTCACGGAGCATGGTCCTGCATGACGCTGTCCACCAGAAAGGATGCAATGGTCAAACAAATTGGGGAAATGTCAAATAATATTGGATTGGCCAAAAAGTTCGTTCAGGTTTTTCCATGAAACAGAAAAACCCAAACAAACTTTTTGGCCAGCCCAATACGTCCCCTTCATAGAAATAACAGTTTTTCAACTTGTAAGTCATAACCAATTTATAAATAGGCTATGACATTAAGGACCCACTCCAGTGTTCTTGCTTGGAGAATCCCAGGGATGGGGAAGCCTGGTGGGCTGCCGTCTGTGGGGTCGCACAGAGTCGGACACGACTGAAGCAACTTAGCAGCAGCAGCAGCAGCATGACATTAAGGAGGTTTCAATGAACATTTTTACAAAAATAAGTTAGAATAAAAGCTATCAGAGGGCATAAGGCATAGTAAGGGTAAATACTGTTTCATGAAACTGTTTAAGTTGTACATGAGTATGTGTGTTTACGTGTGTGTGTGTGTATGTCTTTTTTATTGAATTTTTGGGCTTACCATGCTTTAGAAATGTTGCAATATACAGTACTATCTTAGAAGAGCTGAATTGCCTTGTTGTAAACTGCTTGTCTCGGAGAAGGCAATGGCACCCCACTCCAGTACTCTTGCCTGGAAAATCCCATGGGTGGAGGTGCCTGGTGGACTGCAGTCCATGGGGTCGCTAAGAGTCGGACATGACTGAGCGACTTCACTTTCACTTCTCACTTTCATGCATTGGAGAAGGAAATGGCAACCCACTCCAGTGTTCTTGCCTGGAGAATCCCAGGGACGGGGGAGCCTGGTGGGCTACCGTCTGTGGGGTTGCACAGAGTCAGACACGACTGAAGCAACTTAGCAGCAGCAGCAAACTGCTTGTCTGGTTCTTTAACCCCAGTCATTTTCAAATTTAAGCACATACACACACACACAGGCTTCTCTGGTGGTTCAGAAATGATAAAATCCACTTGCAATGTAGGAGACGCAGGTTAGATCCCTGGGTTGGGAAGATCCACTGGAGAAGGGAATCACAACCCATTCCAGTATTCTTGCCTGGAAAATCCCAGGGACAGAGGAGCCTCGCAGGCGGCTGCAGACCACGGGGCTGCAAGATTCGGATATGACTGAATGACTGAGCACAATCATGATGATGTGAAAACTTACATCCAAATTTTGCTTCCACTTCGTGCCCTCTGATGACTCAGCAGTATGTGGGTAATGTAAGTGAGGTAAAATGTGCAAAATTCAAATTTACAGAACAGATAAATTAGGGAGTAGAGAGTGAGTCATCCCATCACAATAGAATACTTCACTCTTACATCAGAATTCTTTAAAATAGCCAGCTCCTCCAGGGTCTCTAAAATAAAACTCATCACCAAACTTTGCATGTAAATTCTCAGGATTACACCCATTGCGTATAGCAAGTGTTTTTCTGTATTGATTTTACCCCGGCTGGTTTCTGCTTGACTTAACCTTTCCCTGCTGGAAGGATCAGTAAAAGTCTGAGTCCTCCTTGGAAAAGTGTACAAATCAAACCAGCAACACTGTGCCCACAGGACATCTCTAAAGCTCATACCATTACATGATTTCCAACCTGTGAACATTTCAACTCATATTATAGTCTTGTGGAACTGAAGCTACATCTCTTCCCAGAAGGGGAATATGGGAGTTCAGCTCTCAGCCTTCAGTAGGCTAGTGGTGTTGGGGAGGGGCGGTGTCGATCAAGAAGATGGGGGACAGAAGGGGGTGAGGTCCCTCCATCTCCCAGAACTGTCCCAAGTGCCCAGTGCCCACAGAGAGCGTGCTTCTTTCTCTCCCGCTCTGCTCCCAACCTCACCATGATTAATTTTCTTCTCTTGATTGACACAGCCCTTAAAGAGCATGCATCTCCAGCCCCTTGTTGTGTGTTCAAGCATGGCGATGTAGGAGGCACAGAATCCATCAAGGGGAAGAAGAGCAGGGCTCGTTCTCCATGTCACATCTGGCTTCTCCTCCTTACTGTCCCCAGTCCCATTCCAATAGGGCTGTTGTGAGCCAACAGGTTATGTAACATCCTATAGAGGCTCCTATTTAAAGCTCTGACAGGTGACAGCCCAGATGACAAACAGGCTTCAGTCTGTCAAGCGAACATCTCCAAAGTATCTGCATTTCCAGGCTGCTGAATTCTTTCTGGTAGTCCATCAGGGCTGCACTCAGCTCTTCAGGCCCTTCCAGGGGATGGGAGCTGCTGTGTCTCAGCAAGGGGCTGTCAGATTGTCCCACTTTTTCTGCCTAATTCATACTGGAGTATCCAAATTTATATTGATCTGGGCACATTATGGGCATACTCACGCTAGGCATCAACTTGGCAGATCACCCAAAGCAACTTTGCACTCACTAAAAATTTCAATTCACCCACAGAAAGCGTAGATTTAACCTGGGCAGGGATGTGCTTTGTGTCTCCCGCTGCAAACAGAAATCACATCAGGGACTGAATATATATGCGATGTATATATCGCCTCCTTCCAGTGTTAACTCCTCAGAAACCGTATCCCTTGTTCACCTACAGAGCAGCTGATTGTAGTTCTGCCGTCAGCACGTTACCTTACAGCTTTCATCTAAGCCACACTCAGATGCAGCCCTCACAAAATGCAAACCCCAAGGGAATCAGCCATCACAATCTGAGTGTCACAAGCGTGTTGGGTTCCAAATTCATGAGCACTGAGATGGTATGTCCATAGTTCTCCACCACTGAGCTTTCTTAAGTCCTCATTAGTACTCTGTGGTGGAAAACTTAACCTGGACCATTCAAGCTGGTCTGTTCTTCTAGTTTAAAGCCATATATTTTGTCTAAATTCTCCAGTACCATGTCTCCTCCTCCCTGACTGACCTTGAACGGGGTGAGGGGAGGAGGGTGGCTGGCAGCCTGGATGTCATCCAGGGCTGTGGAGGACTTTGTCCCCATCCTCTGCCTTGGCCAGTTGCCTCTGAGATGCAGCCTGACTCCTCTGGTCCTCATCATTCCCCTCGTGCCTCCTGCTGATGCTCACTACCCCAGCATCTCCTGGGACAGGCAGGAGCAAACTTTCTGAGCCATCTTTGTCACAAGCACAGGTCAATCCAATTCTCTCTGCATTCGCTCATTCTTCCGGTGCCTCCCTGGAGGTTCAGGACTTCCCGGCTGTTCACTGAGAACCACGTGAGGTGCCGAAATGCTGTGACCTGCCCCCAGTCCATTTTTCCAGACACCTCTTTTACCTCGACTCTCCGCAGCTGAGGACCTGGGAAGAATGTGTCAGCTTCCCCTTTCCTCTTCGTATCAAACTTATCTGAGGTATGCACCCACCATGCGCCATCCACCCCCCACCAGCTCTGGGATGGTGTGGAAGGGGCTTCTTCACAATTGGGCTCAGAACTTTGACATTGTCTCCACGACCACTGCCCCCTTTCTCTGGAAACCGCTGCAACCAGCAAGGATCCTGGTCTCCCCTTCGGGTCATGTGGAATCTAACTTTTATACCATCATGAATTTTCCATCCAGTGGTTGCTGTGGAATTCATTTATGCCCTGATTCTCTGCTTCTCTCCAAAAGCCCAGCACTTATGGAGCAAAAGTTTTCATTTCCAGGACTAATGTTCCAGCTGCACATTAAATTATGTATTTAATTAGACAATGGGTTATCTGTTGTAATACTCTCTCACTCTGCCCCAAGGACAATGCTTATAGGGAACTATTGCCCAAATTTTGAAGTCATAGGTACAAGAAAACTGGGTGTTCTCGGGTAAGGAGAAAAATAAAGAGTTTATGTCTAAAAATTTTATCTACTAGATTTTTATGAGAAACAGCCTCATTTTCTTTTGGTACAAGGAAACCTTGATTACATATGGGGCTTAATTGTTATCACCATTACCCACTATCAGCTGTAGAAGTAGGAATAATAATAATAATAATAATAATAAATGGCCTGTCGTTTAGCTCTTTTATCATAAAGACTTTTCATATCTATGTTAGCAACATAGGCTTCATCTTATCTTCATGTCAGCAGAACTAGCTTCTATAATAACTTGTCACTCACAGCAGCAGCGAGGTGGCCAGCTCTGCCATGCATGGCCAGTATCTACCTCCTTTGCTGTGTCTGTCTGGTACCCAGCATGGTGCCTGGTGCCTGCAGCCTGCACACAGTAGGTGCTCTCTGAATGCTGGTGGATCGAGTGACTAATGCCATCCCTTTCACTAGGCTGAGACGCAGAACAGAATTAAAACATCCAGATTCAGGCTGTGTCTGCCCAATGCACCCGCTAAAAAGGAGACACAAATCTATGACAAATCAGAATTTTAGAATCCTCCTTGTCTCTGCTGACAGGACCTGTAAGATGGTTTGCCACAATGAGCCAGGACTGCTGCTCAAAAACCTCCACAGTGCAGACTCCAAGTGACCTTTCCTTTTCAAACGGATACATCCATTCCATCATCTGTCAGATCATGAAAATGACTTATTTCCTAGACCCTCTTATTAGATCGTTTTCTACTTTGGTTTCTCCAGAACTTTATCTACTAGCTAAAAAACAAGCCAAAAAACAGATTTGAAATCCATCCTGAGAAAATTTACAACCCCATGGCCTATAGCCCGCCAGGCTCCTCAGTCCTTGGAATTCTGCAGGCAAGAATACTGGAGTGGGCTGCCATTTCCTCCTGAGAAAACAGAACAAACGTAAAGCATGCTGCTCATGAAAAAGAGAAGCTTCTTGAAAGGGGAGCTCAAGGCGAAGCACACCTCTGTCCCGCGATTGCCTGACTGTAACAGCAAGATGAGGAGCCACCACTTGGACGTCCCTAGTGCCCCAGCGATTAGGACTCTGTGCTTCCAGTGCCGAGGGCATGAGTTCAATCCCTGGTCGGGGAACTAAAATCCCACACGCCACATGGCCAAAAAAAAAGAAAGGCCGTTAGTAATAAAATCTCAGTCTTCACAGAGAGACAGTGCTCAGTTACAAAGCCTTCCAGCAGAGTATTTAAATACCAGCTCTTAAAACAGTGTTGCCTCTCATAGGAAATACAGCCAGACCTCACACACCAACCCTTCTTAGAGGAGATTAGTGTGTGCATGAGTGAGGAGGGAAGGCTTTTCTAAGATGTTGGAAAGGATTTCAGAAACGGGCAGGTAGAAGCATCTTTCAGAGCTCAGAGGCAGCCTGAGCAAACTGATCAAAAAGAGCAGTCCTGAGATGTTCCCCCCAGACAGGTATCACGAGCAGAGTTCCCCCTGCTTTGCTCTTAGAGTCCCCCACCCCCGGGTGTGAGCGATTGCAGAGAGTCAGCGCCTCACACAGCTCAGATATTTAACCTTCCCCTTCAGGCTCAGCACAAGCCAGAAACAGCTAATCCACTACACTTTTCTTTTCCTGATCCCTTTTATGGAGCTCAAACTCCATTCCTTTCACCACTATTCATATAGATACCATGTCCTCCAATTTGTGAAATATTTTAAAATCAACTCAATTTGTGTAGTTTAGATCCATGTGTCTTCAAAATGCATTTAGAGCAATACTAGTGTAATAGGTCCCCCAATAAGGGGGTTTCTACATGTTTTATAAAATGGTGCAGTGTTTCCTAAGTACTGCTTTTGGTTCAGTTGCTAAGTCCTGTTTGACTCTTTGCAACCCTATGGAGTGCAGCACACCAGGCTTCCCTGTCCTTCACTGTCTTCCAGAGTTTGCTCAAGCTCATGCCCATTGAGTCAGTAATGCCATCCAACCATTTGATCCTCTGTTGTCCCCTTCTCCTCCCGCCCTCAATCTTTCCCAGCATCAGTGTCTTTTCATCAGAGCTAATGAGTTAGCTTTTCACATCAGGTGGACAAAGTATTGGAGCTTCAGCAACAGTTCTTCCAATGAATATTAAGGGTTAATTTCCTTCAGGATTGACTGGTTTGATCTCCTTACTGCCCAAGGGACTCTCAAGAGTCTTCTCCAGCACCACAGTCTGAAGGAATCAGTTCTTTGGTGTGCAGCCTTCTTTATGGTCTAACTCTCACATCCATAAATGACTACTGGAAAAACCATAGCTTTGACAATACAGACATTTGTCAACAAAGCGATGTCTCTACTTTTTAATATGCTGTCTAGGTTTATCATAGCTTTGGAGTGAATGATACCTCGAGAATCCTGCCTCTTAATTCCTCCCTGTGTGACTTCTGGACCTCAATTTTGCCTTCCCAAAGTGGAAAGAATAGAATTCTATTTCATGGCATTACTGTGAAGATTAAATGAGTTAATACAGGCAAGGCCCATAAAACTTGCCCAGGAGGTAATATGTGCTTACTAAGTGTTGACTGATATTAATATTATTGACCCCCTTCCAACTCCTCTTGGAGCTCCAACCACGAATACTTTCAGCCGTTTTCCTTCAAGTGACAACTCACTTTGCTCATTTGAAAGAAAATGCCTGCCAAATGCCTGAGTCTGAATAACCATGACTTGTCTAGAATATGTTCTTTCAAGCAACAACAACAAAAAAAGTAGCTGGTTGAACCCACAATTCAATCGCCTTGAAATAATCATCTCACTTGGTTTTGCAATGTACATGCATTATAGGTACAGCAGTTTCTCATGAAGAATATTAAAAGGTCTGTATTTAATGGTTGAGATTTAATAAAAATCAACCTAACTCCAACACCCCTTTTATATCCCAAAGAAATGTCTGAGGTGCCCTGTGATGTTCCGTGATGATTACAGGAAACTAGGGTCGGAAGTTTGCCTGCTGATACCTCCCTATCCTCATGTCCCAGCTCAAGTGTCTTGTTCTTAGAATCAAGGCTTTCCTGCCCATCCTGGGTCTACAGTGCCCCATCCCCCCTTCCCCCCGCCCCCCACCAACCATACCCATCAGAGCACTTTGGTTAATTTCACTCCTAGCACACGGCACAGTCTGTCCTGGCTTCACTCATGTATGATTTGTTCAATGTTTATACGTTGCTTTCATCTAAATAAGTGCACACACATATGTATGGTTTTGGTCCCATTTAGACTAGAAAATGAGTTCAAAGACGTTGTCTGCCTTTTGTTGACTGTGTCCCCAGTGCCTCACATGGGTGGTACAAGTAATAGTTAATAAATATTTGTTGAATGGATGAACACATGCATGAGTGAATGAATGTTATTATTTTGCAGAAAAAATAAACCAGGCGCCCAATAAACAGAAATACCAAGAGCAGTGTGGGGAAGGAGACTACACAGGTCAGTTGCAGCATTCTACACCAGGTCGGTGTGATGGCAGACTTCTGGGCATCCTCAACATTTTCTCGGGGGTCTGTGGGGGTCAAAATCATTTTCCTGTTATCCTAAGAATGCTATTTGGCTCTTCCACTCCACTGATGCCTGCACTGGTGATACAGAAGCAATGAGGGGGAGGGGGTATAAAAATGCTGGCCCCTCAGCAGGAATTAAGCAGCTGCAACAAACTGTCTTAGTGGCCAGTGAATTCCACAGAAAGAAAATTAAAAGCCAGTTCACATAAGAACACCCTTCAATGAAACAGTAAAAATTATTCATTTGATTAAATCTCAACCCTTAAATACAGACCCTTTTAACATCTTGTGTGAGAAACTATTGTACCCATAACATACATATGTTGCAAAACCAAGTGGAAAGATTATTTCAAGGTGATTGAGTTGTGGGTTCAACTAGCCACTTTTTTGTTGTTGCAAACACAATTTTTGCTTGAAAGAACAAATTCTAGACAAGCCATGGTTATTCAGACTCGGGCATTTGGCAGACATTTTCTTTCAAACGAGCAAAGTGAGCTGTCACTTAAAGGAAAACAACTGAAAGTATTTGTTGCCAATGATAAAATATGAGTTTCTCAGCACAAATCAGAGTTTTTAAAAAATGTGTATCTGCCATCATGAGCTTGACAGCTTCCCGATGCTCAAGAAGACTTTTTCTGATGTGATCAGTAGTTATATCAATAAATGCGACTTTTTGATATTGTATTATGAAATGTGTCAACTTGGGATGATCTGAATAATTCAACAAACCAGTATTTTCCAAATGGACAATGCATGATATTATGAAATCACACACGGGTAAAATAACACATCAAGAGTGAAAGATAGACCCATGAATTTTTATAGAACAGGCTTTAAGATGTTCGCTGATTCAGTTTCAGGGTCCATATTGCAATTGACCTTTAAAAAACTGCTACCACCTGTCAAGTTTTGGTGTAGTAACAAAGAAGAATGTCCATAGTTACTAGGATACCTTTCCTTTTCTCTATCCCATATTCTTGAGTGAGGCCAGATTTTCTTCATCTGCTTCAACAAAAAAACATATTCCAACAGAATGAATGCAAAGGCAGATGTCAAAATCCAATGGAAGTCAGACATTAAAGAGATTTACAACATGTAAAATGAAGACACTTTTTGCACTATTTCTTTTAAATTTTGGAAACTATGGCTAATTTTCATGAATATAGTTTTATAAAGGGATTATTATTGTTATTTTACCTTAATTTATAAATATTCATTATTTTTTGTCTTTCTTTCTAATATGACAAATATTAATGGATTTAATTTTCCAGGCCAGAATACTGGAGTGGGTAGCTGTTCCTTTCTCCAGGGGATCTTCCCAACCAAGGATAGAGCCCAGGTCTCCCGCATCTCAGGCAATTCTTTACCAGCTGAGCCACCCAAAAAGCCCAAGAATACTGGAATGGGTAACTTTTCCCTTCTCCAGCAGATCTTCCCAACCCAGGAATCAAACCAGCTTCTCCAGCATTATAGGCAGATTCTTTACCAGCTGAGCTACTAGGGAAGCCCTTATAAAGGGGTTATTATTTTTACTTTACATTAATTGATAAATATTCTCTTTTTATAGTCTTTCTAATATGGCAAATATTGATAGAGATAACTCACATGTAATAATCATTCTTTTGAGGATTTCAATTATTTTAAAGTATATAATATATATATATATATATTTACATACTGAAACCAAAACATTTTAGAATTGCTGAATTAGAACATGGAAAGTGATGTTCAAACTCTTAAATGTTTGCCCAGGAATGAAGGGGTCTCCTAAAGGGTGAGTTCCAAGATCATAAAGCTCATGGCATTGTGTGACCCGTGAAAGAGCTCTGCAAGGCCACATCATTATTGTTTTGGAATTAATAAGTGATAGATGCAATTTAAAAATCAACAAACAACACGGATATCTATGTTGATAAGTATAGGCTAAGAAATCTGCAGGGCTAAAAATAAGAAAGATTTCTCTTTACTCACGCTGTATATATACATTCTGGTTGTCTGGGTCTTTGCTGCCCATCTCTCCCCTCCAGGAGGCAGGCTGATGAGCCTCTAGCATGGGGGGTGCTGTTGGTTGCCATGGCAGGAAGCTGGGCAGCTTAAGATGACTGGCTCTTAACGCTCTCACCAAGCTGTGCCATGTGGCTATTTCAGTTCCACGTCATTCATCCAAGTAAGTCTTAAGGCCCTGCTTAGCTTCAGGGGCTGGGGACCTGCCGTCTTCCTATGAAACCACGATCCAGGAAGCATAAAGGTTGGGATGTAGGATTAGAGGCAGGCAGTGTGCCTCAGCAGCTTGTAGTGACTACCACAGTGTAAAGCTCCACTCAGCACATAAAGCCCTGTTTCTCAAATGTACTGATATCTGATTCTTAATTTGTTCATACGTCATTTTGCATAATCAAAGTATGTTGTGCATGCTATTTTGTGTTCTTTTCATTTGACATTATCTTCATTGTCTCCGTAGTTTCCGTATTTGTAGTTTTAGTGTCAGTATTAAACTTTGCTGTTGAGAACTCATTGTAATGTCAAACATTTCCTAACTGTTGGTTATTTGTGGGGGTAGCTAGTCTTTCACTATTACAGATGGCATAGCAATGCACATGACTGTAAGAAAATATTAAAAAACAATATTTTTGGGGGGTTACTGAGTCAAGAAGCAGACTGCATTTTTGGTGAGGCCAGGGGTTCCGTAATGCCCATTCTATAACCTTTTGTGGATAAAGATCTGTTCTTACTCATTTCTGAGTCCCCAGAGACTAACAAAATAACTGAAACTTGGTCAGCATTCAACACACATTCCCTCAATGAATGACTTTTACCAGCTATTCTACAAAACCATTACCCCCGTTTTCAATGCCACCAGCACAGAGTTATACTGCTCTTACAGACGCTTTAATAGTTTGAGCAGCAATTTTCTTTTCATTTATTCAATGATTAGCAGGACTCGAAAGAATTCCAAGATTTTTTCTATTTGTATTTTCTCCCACATGTGCTCTACTTAATAAAGTAAATCTGGCAATTCTCTTAAGAATTTACAAGCCATCTCCATTTATTTTTGTGTTTAAATGTTTGGGGACATCAATTGTGGGCTCCTTGAAAGAAGAGAATAATGCTTTGAGTAAGTGGAGATGGAACCAGTAGGCCTAGCTGGAGGAATCAAGCGCAGAATTTATTATTATTATTATTATTATTATTATTATTAGCAGCTACTATTAAGGACATCTTGTAGATATTATCCTTAGTTCTCGCAACATTAATGGAAGGTAGACACTATCATAGCTCTGTTTTTTAGGCGAGGAAATTGAAGCTCAGGAAAGTTACAATTGCCCAAGACCACACTGAAACGCCTACGCACTCCAGTATTCTTGCCTGGAAAACCCCAAGGATAGAGGAGCCTGCAGGGCTACAGTCCATGGGGTGGCACAGAATCAGACACAACTGAGCGACCAATGCTTTCACACCCTCACTTTTTGTCTGAAGTTGGTGCCTGTGTGCTCTCCAAGCCCTGCAACCTCACGGCTCACAAGAGGCCTGTCAACAGCCCAAAGCAGAGTTGGGGAGGGAAGGAGCCCTGTGCTATGGAGGCTGATGTGGACACACAGGCTCTGTGGGGTGGGTGTCTGCAAACAGGTACTCAGCACCACACTGCTGGGACAGTAACAGGGACATGAGACCTGGGCTGGACAAGGCTGCACTCGGCTCATGTGGCACCGGATCTAATCCCCCAGGGCAAGGTGGGCAGGAGGGAGGCAGGTTGCAGCTGAGAGCTAAGCCGCAGCCTTGCCTTGTTTGGCTCGCTGGGCTCCCTGGTCTCCATCTTCACCTTGGGCACAGACAAGTTCCCAGACATCACCTTTCACTAATGAAAACTGGCCAGCAAGACACCTGGCAGGAACCTCCTCCTTCCTTCTCTGACAGTCATTTGAGACTATTTACATTTCAGTTAGTTACAATGGAATAAAATTAAGATGTCAGCTCTCTAGCTGTGTAGCCGCATTCTGGGGACTCAGGAGCCTCGTGTGCTGGTGGCCACTGTGCTGGACTGGAGACCACAGACCACAGACCACATGGACTGTCTCGGTCATCACCTCATGGCGAGGGCCCTGCCTCCCCAGGAGGACCCACACAGCCTGGCTTCACCCGAGGGCTGGAGAGAAATGCAGACGCCCAGGTCCCATCACTTCATGGGAAATCAATGGGGAAACAGTGGAAACAGTATCAGACTTTATTTTGGGGGGGCTCCAGAATCACTGCAGATGGTGACTGCAGCCATGAAATTAAAAGACGCTTACTCCTTGGAAGGAAAGTTATGACCAACCTAGATAGCATATTCAAAAGCAGAGACATTACTTTGCCAACAAAGGTCTATCTAGTCAAGGCTATGGTTTTCCAGTGGTCATGTATGGATGTGAGAGCTGGACTATGAAGAAGAAAGCTGAGCGCTGAAGAATTGATGCTTTTGAACTGTGATGTTGGAGAAGACTCTTGAGAGTCCCTTGGACTGCAAGGAGATCCAACCAGTCCATTCTAAAGAAGATCAGCCCTGGGTGTTCTTTGGAAGGAATGATGCTAAAGCTGAAACTCCAGTACTTTGGCCACCTCATGCAAAGAGTTGACTCATTGGAAAAGACTCTGATGCTGGGAGGGATTGAGGGCAGTAGGAGAAGGGGACGACAGAGGATGAGATGGTTGGATGGCATCACCAACTCCATGGACATGAGTTTGAGTGAACTCCAGGAGATGGTGATGCACAGGGAGGCCTGGCATGCTGTGATTCATGAGGTCACAAAGAATCGGACACGACTGAGTGACTGAACTAAACTGAACTGAACTGAGGCCCTCTCCAGCCCTTCTGCACCCAAAGCTTCAGGTGGCAGGATCCGCAGGGGCTGCATAGACAAAGTCCAGCTCAGGAAAGTGGCTGTGCTCTCCTGTTGAACACCTGTCTACCTGAGCCAAGTGGGGCTGGTGAAAAGAGATACTAGCCTTTCATTTGTCATCTTTACTGCAAATATCCCCTTGTCTGTTGCTTTTCCTTTTATTTTAGTTTTGTTCATTTTTTATGAACATATTTTTGGCTCCTATTAATATTTATAAGGTTTAGATGGTAGGAGCAAGGCCCGCTGAGCTGGGAAGAGTCCTCCCCTCCCCCTGCCACCCCACCCCATCCCACTCTGGCTCTGCAGCTGGCACCTGGCAACATCCCTCCACTGACATGGTGATGTCATCAGCCCAGAGCATTGCAGGGCCACACAGAAGGGAGTGGAAAGACTCACCCCTCCCCCTTCCACAGAGTAGCCCCATATGATGCTGGTGAGCATGACATTTATATATTCCCAGGCAGTGATAGGGGTCCATCTTGCAAGGCCTCATAAATATTTAACCACAAGCACTTTGTAAAGAGGAGTAAAGAAGAAGGTTATTAAGGGCGGTCCTGCCAGCAGCTTCAGAGATGCCTGTGGATCAAGGGAAGGGGGGTTGGCGTTAATGCTGTGTGGACCCAATTCTCCTGCAACAGCCTTGGTGGGCACATTGCCTCCTTCTCTTTCAAGGGGAGCTGGAAAAGAATTTAGAGGAATTTGTGAATATTGCTGCCCCTCGGAGGAAACAATTTGACTCCTCCAACAAATCATATGTCTAAAAAAAAAGCAATGACCAGAGGAAAAAATACATATGTGTACATGCATATAGACTCACATACACACAGCACATACACACTCACCCTACATCATCCACAAAGAAGCCTGCCCCGCCAACCTTTAGTAGGGCTTCTTTCATTCCCCTACCACCAGGGAAGCCAGACCCATGCCACTTATTTCAACCCTCAGAGCTTAAATGATCCTGGTTCAGTTTCCCTTTACTCTGTGGATTGGATACACTGCATTGCAATTCAAATCACCCCAAACACCACGATAAGCAGGAGATGATCACATTTCTTCCTAAGTGTAAATGGCTCTCCGCAGGGGACTCATTCTGGGAGTGGGGGCTGGGGGCAGCGCTGCCCTGGCAGCTTCTTCTTCCCCAGATGACCATCGCTGGAGGTAAATGCTCTCCGAAGATTAAAAGTTCCTTATCCATAAAACAAACTCCTGTTAGATTCAGAAAATATCTTCCATTGGCCTGGCCTAGCACAGACAAGGGATCACAAGGGATTGGAAAAGGAATGGGAGGGGTGTGCGTGTGTGTGTGTGTGTGTGTGTGTGTGTGTGTGTGTGTGATGCTCATTACACATTTTCTCCAAATAACTGCTATGAAGGGGGTTGGAAAGCTAAGGAGACTCACTCAAGATGACCCACAGAGGCCATAGAAAGAGCACTTGTGTGAGTCTCAAAATAAAATCCTGGGCCCAGGGTCCTCCAAAAAACAAGTTAACTTCTGAGTCCTCAGGAGGTTATTCCCTGTGAATCAACCATGTTTCCCCTGTAACTCACCTCTCATGTCCAGAAGTAGAGCCACAGGGACTATACACATGAGCTGAATGGGAGCCCCTTAGGTAAAGCAGGGATCCCCCTGCCTTTTTGCAAATGATTCTGCATCTTAGCCAGTAAGTTGCCCAGAGCATCGTGAGTAGCCCTGTGTTACTGAGAACAGGTAGGAGAGCCTGTGTTGATGGAAACATGCCTGGATGCAGCCAGCACAAGCTTAGCCCGTGTATGCGTGACCAAGCACTTCCCCAGGCGTAAGATTTGTTCCAGGTCATGATCAGAAAGTTCATTTCAAGTGAGTTGCGTGGGACCTGGAATAAACTTTCCTGCAGAGTTGATGTTATAAATAGTCCTCTGGCCTAGACCACAAATGCCTCTCCAACCGGGGTTGCGCTTTCAGTATTCCACAGTTGAAAGAAAACTTTGCAGAAAACAATCACGGTGCAATACCAGTAATTAAACCAAACAGTGGAACAATATGATGAAATGTGTCTCTTTTTTTGATGTGATCGTTCGTTCTTGCGGGAAGTAAGATTAATTGAAGAAGAGAAGAAAGTAGATGGAGACTGTGTGGTGCTCTTGAAGGAGGCTTTGGGGTCACCTCAAGGGCTGTTGAGGCTGATGATATGGCTCTTCAAGAGGTGTCATTTTGCTCAGAAACTCACGGACTGCCTCCCTCTCGCTACAGGTGTATCCCTAACACTACTTATGCTCATCCTCCATAATTGGAGTCAGTTTTATTTTTCCTTCACCCTTTGAAACAAAGAGCAAGAGAGACAGGGAGGGGCGGGGATGAAAAACAAGGAGGGAGACTGGAGGGAGAGAAAGAAGTAATTTTCTGGGAGAGACTACACAAAAGTTAAAAGTGAAGAGAATAAATCGAAGGTTTAAAGAAAACCTGGGAGTGAAAGATTGCCTTGGGGTGTCAAATGAATCAGTCAAAAGAAGAGGAGAAAGGGGGGAGAGAGAAAGAGATGGGGGGGGGACACATATCTACTCCTGTGGAGAAGAAACGCTGTCTTAAGCAGCTCTCTGCAGGTCATTAGAGGATGCTATCTGTGCAGCTGACTGTGATAATGTGATGTGGACAGCTTCTGGGGGGAGAGGCTGGGGTGAGGATGTTAGGGGAAGCACACTGACTGAAACCACCCACCTTGGCCAGGCACGATAGTAACTATTTGCGTGAGTTGTTTTACGACAGGAGGTCCTGGTAAGGAACACGGAACTAATAAGCCACCACCAACTGGAAGAGTTGGGAAAGGTGAAAAGGAGACACCACATGTCCGACCACCTCCCAGAATCCTTCTCGCTGGCATCCATCTTGGCTGAATAAGGCGTGAACCACCAGGAAGGACTTTGAGTCAGAATGACTGGCTAAACACAACACGGAACCTAATGCCATCACCAAAAAACCCGAGACTGCGAGCCACGTGGCAGAGCAGTTCTCCTGGGTTCCCTTATCCTCCTGCTCTCTGCCCGGGTGCTCTTTCCTGATAAAATCTCTTGCTTTGTCAGCACATGTGTCTCCTCAGACAATTCATTTCCAAGTGTTAGACAAGAGGCCAGCTTTGGGCCCTGGAAGACGTCCCCCTTCCTGCAACAAGGATACTGAACAGCTGCTCCTCTCACATAAGGGTGGGATGGACCCAGGGCTGACTTCAGGAGCTGAGTGGTGAATTATCTACTTTTGTGTATGACCCGTAGCCTAGGAGATGGTTCGCAGAATCACAGTCCTGCTGAGAACAGACTGGACCCTCCGGGCCTGCTGCTCCATGGGCTGGACCCACCAGTGCAGGAGGTCCCGCAGGAGGAAGGGCAGGGCGAAAGCAGTGAAGAGGGTACCCTGATCGGGGACCTAGAATCGTTTGGGGAAGAAGGGCACCAGTGCTCCAGAACCACAGGCCCTGTTCTTAGATCCTGACAGAGACAGACTCCAGAGATGCGAACCAGGGACTCTAGCTCCAACTGTGCTGCTTCAACATGGCCCAGCTCTGGTCAGATCACGTGGGTCAAGGCTTCTGCTCTATTATGCAGAGAGATTTAAGTCTCCTTTGTCTCAAGCTGCCACTGCAATCTAGGCTTTGGCGCCTAACCCAAAGGTCTATTAATTGGCTTTCTTAAATGAAAGAGCCATCTTCCCTGAGATAAAACCCGCAGTCCCTTATAATGCACAAGTGGATGAAGTCATTTATTTTTTAAAATAGCTATCTTTTCCCTTCAGGTTATACTTATTATACTAGTTCCTTTACAATCCATCAAGAGTTTCCATATCATCTCTGCCTGGGAAACCCCATCCCCCAAACCAAAGGTTCATTATTCAAGTAGGAGCTGTTGAAGAGTAAAAATACTTCAATCACCATCAGACAAAATAAAAATAGGGTAATATTGCCACCTGGAAGGTTGGCTCAAAACCAAATGACAGTTCAGACAGAGGAGAAATATCACATGACATCCCTTATATGCAGAATCTGAAAAGAAACGATACAAATGAGCTTATTGACAAAAGAGACTCACAGACTTAGAGAATGAACTTATGGTTGCCAAGGAGGAAAAATTGGACAGAGGGACAGTTAGGGAGTTTGGGATGGACATGTACACATTGCTATATTTAAAATGGATAACCAACAAGGACCTATGATATAGCACAAGGAACTCTGCTCAATGGTATGTGGCAGCTTGGGTGAGAGAGGGGGTGGGGGGAAGAATGGATACATGTGTATGTATGGCCAGGTGCCTTTGCTGTGCACCTGAAGCTATCACAGCATTGTTAGTTGGCTATACTCCAATATAAAGTTAAAAGCTGAAAAAAAAAATGACAATTGTCTTTTCGTCAGTGGCTGTAAGACCCAGGAGAGAAGAAGAGTGAGCTGGCTGCAGAGAGACCAGGACACACAGAGTTACCTGGAGGCCAGGCTACAGTGAAAAAGTAAAGGAGGAGCTTGGAACATAGAAGGTCTTAGGTTCTCTTTGCATCCTTATGGACCCCCCAACCTTAGCCCCATTCTCTCCAGTTCAAGCCTCAGCAATACAGTGATAACTTCTTTGCCTGACTCAATTCCCTGCATCCATGGCTTAAATGGGCTGACTTTCCTGTCCTCCCCCGCCCCCCCGCCCTTACTTCATAGTTTGGTGGAGTGGGGTGGAGTAGGGGGGATGATGTAGGGGTGGGGAACTTCCTTAACCTTCCAAGTACTATTGTGGTCACTGAGAAAAAGGATATCATATCTTCTTTTCTTGGAATACCTGTCTTAAGATTCCATTTGTGAACACAGAAAAGATTGGATTACAGGTTTTTGTTTTTCTGTAATTTTAGTAGCAAATCTTAAATATAAAAAGATTATTCAGAGAGCAAGTTTACATGGATTTTGAAAAAAAAAAAACCTCTACTGTAAAGCAAGGTATAATTAAGTAATACAAAAGACTATTTTATTTGAGGTTGACTGATTTGACCTGATTTACAATAACACAAAAGATTATGATGCAAGAAAGCCTACCTTTGGGTTATAATCTCCTGTCACTCTAAACACTTTTCATGAAGTAACAGGAAGAAAAATTAAGTTTTAGTAGAGGTGTCAAGATACTGTAGGTAGGAAATTTCAAAGTAAGTGGTCAGAGGAATGAAGGTTACCAAAGGGAATGAAAGCTCACCAGACAGCTCTGAGCATTTCACTTGCTTTCAAGACATAACAGGGTCAAGGGAAGATTAGATGGGTTTTGTTGTTGTTTGGTTTTTAAGGACGGGCTGTCATCATGCTTCCAGGCACAACCCTGGAGGATAGGAGTATCCCTACTTCTTTTCCCAGAGAGGTGAATAGGACTGTGGCAGTCAGTGTGAGGGACAGCAGGGCTCTGTCGGACTCACAGGAAAAGGGTAAATCAGATGGTGGTCCCTCAGAAATGCCTGCACTCCAGCGTCGTATGGCCAGACAAGGGCCAGGCCAGGGAATCAGCATCCTGCCCGAGAACAGGGCAGCGAGGGTCCATGCCCATTCCCACCTCTTGGGACCTCTCACATCTTTCTCCCTGTGAAGGCCTATACCTTTTTATTCAGCTAGTAAAATATAGTGTTACAGTGTAGGACTCTTTGCAACCCCATGGACTGTAGCCCTCCAGGCTCCTCAGTCCATGGAATTCTCCAGGCAAGATACTGGAGCAGGTAGCCACTCCTTTTTGTTCAGCTGGCAATCCCCCAGTGGAAAGCAGGGCCCATTCCCAGGACCATGCCTCCCTCTCCAGTCCCCTGCCCACCCCCATCAGAGGTTTCTGTAAGGCGAGATGCAGAGATGTGATAGGAACCAGGCAACTGTCATGCTGACCAAGAGGTGATGTGATGTTAATCAAGTACAGAATTGTGAAGAAAATCCTAGATGGCATTTTTTTTTAATGGACTATAATCCTCGTATGGGCATTCTTTATTTCTCAAGGCTAACTTTTTTTTTTAATTGAAGTATCATTGATTTACAATGTTGTGTTAGTTTCAGGTCTACATCTAAGTGAGTCAGTCACACACACACACACACACACACACACACACATATATGTATATCCATACATATATACATTTCATATTCTTTTCCCTTACAGGGTGTTACAGAATACTGAGCTATATATATTCACTGTGCTATACAGCAGGTCCCTGTTGGGTTATCTATTTTATATATATGCATTGGAGAAGGAAATGGCAACCCACTCCAGTGTTCTTGCCTGGAGAATCCCAGGGACCAGGGAGCCTGGTGGGCTGCCGTCTCTGGGGTTGCAAAGAGTCGGACACGACTGAAGCGACTTAGCAGCAGCGGCAGCAGTGTATATCTATTAATCCAAAACTCCTAATTTATTCCCCCTTCCCCTTTCATAACCAGAAGTTTGTTTTCTATATCCGTGGGTCTATTTCTGCTCTGTGTATACAGATTCATTTCCATCGTTCTTGAAGATTGCACTTATAAGCCTATCATATGATATTTGTCTTTCTGTGCTAGATGGCATACTCTAATTTCCTAAATCAGATTGCATTGGTGACTTAAATAGAAGGTTTGTTACTTAAGAAGCAATCTGACACCGAGCAGGGTCCTCGGTACACTCACAAGGATAGCTCACTGCCAGCATCCACACCAATCGGCCAGTGTGTACACCTCTTTAATAGGGAGCAAAAACGTACAGGTTGCCCAGATTCTCATCCCCAGAGATTATACTAGAATTGAAAAAGATAAAATAATTTGAATAAAATATGAGATCTATAGTTTTAAACTAATTTCATGCGGCTGCTTCCACAGAATCATTTCAAACTTGTTTACTTGCTCTTTAATACATATTATCAGTCTCATCATTTTTGGCTGGGACTTCAAGAAGACAATATACTCAAGAATATTCAGGAATCAGGTAGAAATCAAAGACCACTTGGAAATGCAACTAATTCAGAAGTCCATGATCATTTTGAAAAGAGCTTTTCCAACTACCAATTATGATCTGTTAATTACTTATGAAATGAATCTAATGAATTCTTTTTAAGTGAAATTAGATCGATGGGATGAAATAGAGGAGAGTAGAATGTCAGAGTGCATTACCCATATACGGTTAAATATTGCTTAGCACTGGTTGGGTTGGTTTTACGTGTACGTGTGTGTATATTTGTCCAAGTGTGTGTACATTTGTCCATGTGTGCTAGGTTAAGCATGTAAAAGATATTTCATATAGAATCTTATAGTCAAAAATTTTGAAAGACTCCAAAAAAGGAAACATACAAGATCCATGGAGATAAACCAAGTCAAGATTCAAAAGTAGCATCAGCAATAAAATACAGGAAGAAAGAGGAGGAAGAGATCAGAATCCAAACACGACTTCAGCTTGACAGAAGTACTCATAGCCAGAGCTCCTTGAAGGCATTTCATACCTTTTGCTTCCCAGGTGTCTCAGTGATAAGAATCCATCCATCAGTGCAGGAGATGTAAGAGATGCAGGTTCAACTCCTGGGTCGGGAAGATCCCCTGGAGGAGGAAATGGCAACCCACTCCAGTATTCTTGCCTGGGACATCTCATGGACAGAGAAACCTGGCAGGCTACAGTCTATGAGTTCACAAAGAGTTGGACACAACTTAAGTAACTTAGTATGTACATTGCCAACAGAAGGAAGAAGGAGAAAAGAAAATTAGGGGAGGGAAAGGGAAAAGAAGAAGCAGAAGGAAGGTAAGAAAGAAAGAGAGGGAATGGGTTTTTTAATGGGCAATTGAGTGAAGACAACTTGGGGAACTTTTACCCCCTTTTAACACAGTCTCAACCCATGCAGCCTCAAAAGCTATGAGCCTATAGCCACTCTGAATGGAAGGGGTTCCAAGCAATGATCAATGTATGATGTACTTTGCAGTGGTAGCAGTAGTGATAAAGTCACAGTTCTAAGTATAATACCCCAGTCCTCCACCTTGTAAGCAGTATCTGAACACCCATCTCATTTGATAGAGTGGAGTCTGTGGGCCTATTTTATACAGATAGCATCTTCCCAGGGCATACATGGACTGGGCAAAAACCACCATACAGGATGGACCATACTTGGGGATGCCCCCTTGTGTGGACTTTTTCCTTTTTTAACCTTTTTTAAAAAGTTTGTTTATTTATCTCTTTATTTTATTCTTTGGCTGCACTGGGCCTTGACTGCTCTGTGTGTGCACTTCCTTTAGTTGCAGCGAGCAGGGACTGCTGGTACACAAGCTTCTCGTTGCCGTGGCTTCTCTTGTGGAGCACAGGCTCTAGGCATGTGGGCTGCAGTAGTTGCAGCTCCTGGGCTCTAGAGCACAGGCTGGGTAGTTGTGGTGCACGAGCTCAGCTGATCCAGGGCGTGTGGGATCCTCCCTGACCAGGGATCAAACAGGTGTCTCCTGCATTGCAAGGCAGAGTCTTAACCAATGGACCACCAGGGAAGCCCCTCTTGTGTGGACTGTAGGTGGGACCTTTCCCATTAAGTTTTCCATGAATGGTGCCCGGGTTTGTGAAAGGCACCAGCCCCAACTGTGCACTTGTGTCCCCAGCCTCCTGCACACCTGTCGCAGTGCCCCTGCTGCCAGATGCCAGCTGCAGAGCCGTCAAGAGCCCTGCTTCTATCCTGGGAGTACGGGAACAGGGGCCTCCGTCTCCCTGGGTCTTCATTCGCTCTCACCATGGCCTTCTGCTGGGCTAGTGGGATCTCCTGACCACCAGGCAGCACATGTGTCCTGATATATAAAGCACCCCTAAAACATCTGGTAGGTCTAGTTCAGGAAAACCCCCTTTTTTAACAATATTGTGACAGCAAAATCCTCACTCTGTCTCCCCCAAGCACCAGCTTCACTCTTCAACATCCAGGCAGCATTCCAGGGCAACTTCAGGCATCTCCTTAGCTCTGATCAGCTTTCCTCACCTCTGAATCGCCACCCTGAGATTCTGCTCTCCTCACGCCGACCCCTCTTAGGACACACTAACCCGTGCTGCTTGCTGTGATCTCGGCTGTCAGAGTAGGTCTGGACTCTACTCAGAACCCTCTGCAGATCCCAGCACCCCAAGCGTCTGAAAGGACAGGCCACACCCAGACTTGGTTGCAAGTAGTTGGTTTCTTGAGTATCACTCTATGCGTGAAAAGTGACTTCAGTGGATCCCCTTTGGGAGAAGTTATGCATGGCTGGACTTGGTTTCTGGGGACAAGAAACAGAAAAATGAGAGCAACTTAACATAGAACAGGCTAGAATGTGTATACAACTTTCTACAGATTGGAGGTTCTTTTAAAAAGGCTTCTACATCATTGCTACAGAAAAAATGGAACTCAAATCCTCTACGTCCAGAAGTCAGGAGTCCTAAGCCCCGGTGAAATGATAATAACAAAGATAAAAGATTTTACAGAACACTTACTGTGCCAAATATTGTATTAAAATTTAGTATACATGTGTTACCTAAAACCTGATGAGGCCCATTGTTTTGACAAACATTTTTTGATATTTTACTTTGTGCTTGATGCTTTTCTAGCTAATGAGGGCACAGTAGCAAATAAAAGGAACAGAACTATTTCCTCTGCATTTTTGGAAATATTATTATTCCTGTACTAGAGATGAGTAAACTGAGGCTTGCAAAGGTCAAGTAACTAGTCCACCTCAGATGGCTATACAGTGGCAGATGGCTTGAGTTGGGATCGACATCTGACTCCAAAGCTCTCAAGGAAGCCCCCACTGCCTCCAGCTCTACTCATAGCCCACCAGCGGGCAAGGGGGCTATAACATCCCACCCTTAATTACCCTATTTGCCGTAACATCATACACATGGCCCTTATGGTGGTGCCGCCCCTTGATCATATTGTCGTTCACTATTTTCTAAAACATCCATGCATGTAAGACCTGTTTGCCTAATTAAATTGAAAATTGCTAAACGGTTGGGCCAGATAATATCAATATATTCTGCAGCATTTCCCAGAGGGCTGGTATAGTTCACACCAGTTTTAAGCACCTGTTAATCTGCCAGGGCACCATCGGGAATTTTTAAAAATCGAATAAATTATTGCCCCTGCCATTCAAAATCTTATAACTTAGTGGATACTGCCGTTAAAAATTGATGGGTGGAATTTTAGTTTCAACAAATCCCACTTTTGAGAATTCATGAAAGACGTGTAAGGTTTCCAAAGATGAGAAAAAGACCAACACAACATATGTTTTTAGAAAGGGAGAAAAAGGACTCAGAAGCAAGAGATTAGTAACAACACCTAACTTGTCCCTGAAAAAGACTCATGACAAATGAAGAAAGAACAAATGGGGAGAAAAAATGACTAGGTATTAAGTAATTACCACTGTGGCTTTAAAAGAAATCCATCATCCCTGACCAATTCAACCCTCAAAAGAAAGATGAGCCTTGTAGAAATGGTGAGGCAGTAAGCATATTGCAGCTTGTCTACAGAGAAACTTTTGATTCTGCCCCACATGACACGTTTATGAATAAGCTAGTAAAATAGAGCCTAGGGGACCACATGGGAAGGTGGAACACTGAGAAGTCACAGTAAAGGCATTGGCGAGTCCTGACTGTTTCTGATTTCCACTAATGGTGTGGGTGATACGTTAGGACGGGCTTATTAGTCATGTCATTGTTTTTCAGTCACTGAGTCATGTCCAACCCTTTGCGACCTCATGGACTTCAGCATACCAAGTTCTCCTGTCCTTCACTATATCCTGGAGTTTGCCCAAGTTCATGTCCACTGAATCAGTGATGCCATCCATGCATCTCATCTTCTGTTGTCCCCTTCTCCTTTTGCCTTCAATCTTTCCCACCATCAGGGTTTTTTCCTGAAGAGTCAGCTCTTTGCATCAGGTGACCAAAATATTGGAGCTACTGCTTCAGCAGCCCCCCTTCCAGTGAATATTCAGGGTTAATTTCCTTAGGATTGACTGGTTTGAGATCCTTATTGTCCAAGGGACTCTCAAGAGTCTTCTCTGGCACCACAGCTTAAAAGAATCAATTCTTTGGCACTCAGCCTTGTTTTTGGTCCAAATCTCACATCCATACATGACTACTGGAAAAACCGTAGCTTTGACTATATAGAACTCTGTTGGCAAAGTGATATCTATGCTTTTTATTAGCCAGGAGGAGACCCCAAAGTGCAGAGTGGGCACTGTCTGTTGGACAGATCTGGAATTTCCCACAGCTCAGCTTACCAAAAAAAAAAAAAAAAAAAAATCATTGAAAATGGAAATAGGTTGTTTAATTGAGAAGGAAATTTCTGGTCTTTCTCTCTTTGTCTCTTGGCTTTACTTCTGGAGTCCCAGTGTGCAGGGAACCTTCACTTGAAGCTAGAGGCTCTGATGTACAAGAAGGATTTGGGGTTTTGAGCTGGTCCACAGGGACCTCAGTTTTCCCATCTGTGCAATGGGGTGGCAGCTGGCCTGCTGCACAAGCATCATGTCTTGTGTGGATTAGCTCATTAATGATCATTTAGGGTCTTTAAAATGCAGAGCATTGCATAAATGCTAAGTATTATTATGCTTCATGCAAAGGGCAAAAATCTTGACTTGGGAAGAAAATGTAGGCCAAATTACAGGAGACAGAATGAGAAAACACGGGAGAGAAGCTATTAGCCTGTTTGGGGAGTGCGATTGCAAGAGCTTGAACATCATAAAACATCTGCGGTAATTTTCACTCACCTCTGCTCCTGTAGTCGCCGCGAGGGAGAAAGCCGTCTGTTGTCTTTAAGTAAAGAATCAGGGGAAGCAATAAAGCGAGTGTTTGCCCTTGACAAGGCAGAGGAAATCTCTCAAATGTCATCCAGGTTTGGATGTTCTAAATGAAGAAATTACTTAATCTACCTGGGGGATTGTAGCTATTACATATACCAACGTAAACAAGCCTCCAAAATCCAGCTCCTAGGATCCTCTGGACACATGGCAGACTGCTTCAGATTGACAGGTTCCTGGGTTGTCCTTGAAACTCAATTTGCTGACACTCTGTTCATCCCAAATTAATGAAGTTGCCTGTTCAACAGCCAGAGCTGCCCTTTTGGGTTGGCCTCAAGAATCCTTCCTGGGGCATAAGAAAGGCCACAGAGACCGATTCTAGATGTCGTAGGGCCATGGGGTGATGCCAATTAAATAAAATGCATGGTCTCAGTTAGAGGAAGGAGGGGATTATGCCTAAGTCTTCTCCTATAGGTGATTATCAGCCCAGCCCCCAACAGACCAAAGAGATGAGGATGGAAGTTGTTTCCAAAGGTGATGCCATGAGCAAAAAGAAGTACTATTTGCCCCCTTTTTTCCTTCCCAGTTTCAACCATCTGCCATCTGAAGCCTCCTTCTAATAAATTAAAAAGCCTTGAAAAGTAGTTGGTTCTATTATTAACCAGACACATGTCTCTCCTGGGCTTCCTGGCAGATCAAGAGGATTCTCAGCCTCCTCCACAGCATTCCAGGTACACTTAGCTGTGCTCAGCACCTGAATGTGACCAGGTGGCCCAGGAGAGGCCCAGTGATATCCATGTGATCCCAGTTGCCCAGGTTTCTCCAGAGCATGACTACCAGCCATAAAGGTGGGCTACAGATGGCACAGTTCAAGCCTCACATATCCCTTCTGAAGACCCACTGGACTTTGTACCCAATTGTCTAGCTCTGGAGACTTCTGAAAGAGAGAATTAACTTTCTGTTTTTGGACCTCAATCGTCACTATGACAATGAACTACAAATTAGCACATGCCCAGGACTCAGCAGAAAAAATGACACTGGCTGGATCCTGGGCTTCTCTGAAAACTGACCTTTTCTTGAATTGTTTCATGGGTCACAGGCACTTTTGTTTAAAAAGAAGCATACATCTTCCTCTCCTGGCAGAAACAGAAAAGAGAAAAGAACAGTCAAGGCGTCAGGAGGCAGAAATAGATGGGAACATTATTCTTATGAAGACAGCAGCATTTCTTGGGAATCCCCATCACTTTTGAGCTCTAATCAGCCAGCTAAAGGAGCAGAAAATTACAACCATAGAAACGAAAAGGTATTTTTGAGAATGTGGACATCCTCCACTAAACTGGAAGGATGATTTAAAAAATATTTTGGAATCTCTATCACAATGTCTAGCACGGAGTCGGTCTTCAGTGAGCAAATGATTGGACAGTGGACTCTAAAATGCCCAGAAATGTAGTACAGTAATCCAACATTTGCTTAAAATTATGGAGAGGATCACGGTCTTGCTTTATTGAAAAAGTGAAAGTGTTAGAAGCTCAGTCATGTCCAACTCTTTGTGACACCGTGGACTGGAGCCCACCAGGCTGCTCTGTCCATGGAATTCTCCAGGCAAGAATACTGGAGTGGGTTGCCATTCCCTTCTCCAGGGGATCTTCCTGACCCAGTGATTGAGCCCACATACCCTGCATTGCAAGCAGATTCTTTACCTTCTGAGCCACCTTCAGTTCAGTTCAGTTCAGTCGCTCAGTCGTGTCCGACTCTCTGCGACCCCATGAATCGCAGCACACCAGGCCTCCCTGTCCATCACCATCTCCCGGAGTTCACTCAGACTCATGTCCATCGAGTCCATGATGCCATCCAGCCATCCCATCCTCAGTCGTCCCCTCCTCCTACTGCCCCCAATCCCTCCCAGCATCAGAGTCCTTTCCAATGAGTTAACTCTTCACATGAGATGGCCAAAGTACTGGAGTTTCAGCTTCAGCATCATTCCCTCCAAAGAAATCCCAGGGTTGATCTCCTTCAGAATGGACTGTTTGGATCTCCTTGCAGTCCAAGGGACTCTCAAGAGTCTTCTCCAACACCACAGTTCAAAAGCATCAATTCTTCGGCGCTCAGCCTTCTTCACAGTCCAACTCTCACATCCATACATGACCACAGGAAAAACCATAGCCTTGACTAGACGGGCCTTAGTCGGCAAAGTAATGTCCCTGCTTTTGAATATACTATCTAGGTTGGTCATAACTTTTCTTCCAAGGAGTAAGCTTCCAAGGAGTAAGTAATTTCATGGCTGCAGTTACCATCTGCGGTGATTTGGGAGCCCCCCAAAATAAAGTCTGACACTGTTTCCACTGTTTCCCGTCTATTTCCCATGAAGTGATGGGGCCGGATGCCATGATCTTTGTTTTCTGAATGTTGAGCTTTAAGCCAACTAGTGTAACTTAAATTCATTTTTAGCAAATATAAAGGTGCAGGAAGTCCTCTCCTTTAGAAGTAAATTTCCACAGAGTCCCCTCAGTTGGGGATTTGGAGCTAACAGTGGCTGTCTTCTCTCTCCCCTCCTCATGTCAACTGCTCAGGAAATCAAAGATCTGTGCATCTGGCTGAAGCCATCCTGAGCATAATTCATGCTGGTTTAGGATTAGGCTTATAGGATTAGACTGACGATCATAAACCTTGCCCATTATAAAATCCTAAAATCATTATTAATTTTAAAAGGAGTCTAAAATCTTGGGTAAAACCGATAACAAATGTGTGCCAGCACTAAGATCAAGACGAAGCCTAAATCCTGTCTAATTTGGAGAAGGAGCTCAGCTTGGAGCGGATTATCTGGGGAAGCTGAGAAGCCTCCCTCAGAGGGGCGCTGGACGAGGACAGCCTCACAGTTTCTGCCCAAAGCCAGGGGCCGGCCAGGGTCAGCCTGAGAGTTCTCTAGTCTGCAGTTTGAACGGAGAAGCCCCCGGGAAACCCGGATCGACACTCTCAGACTGAGGAAAGTTCAGCAAAAAAAAAGAGCTGGGACCAAGGGCGGCAGCCAGGGAGGCAGGGGTCTTTGGGACTCCTGAATTACGGGTCTGGAGAGGGTTACCTGCCTCCACAGGTGTGACAGGCAGGAAGAACACACAAGAAAAGCATGCACTGGCATCCTGAGGACCGGGCTCAAGATCCAACAGGAAAACATGCTTCCAACAAAGCAGAAAGTGAATCTGCCCACGCAAACATCCAGAGCATCCTAGCACTCAGAGCAACACTCGGAAATGATGGGGAGGAGAGGGCCGTCTCAACCAGGGGTGTGTGATTTACAGCCTAAGTTCAAAGTGACTGTAATACCATGTTTTTACTTTTTAAAATTGTTTTATCCTATCTTTCTAGCCCATAAGGAATGCACCTCGGTGTCAACAGAACCCTTTGTCTTTGTAAGCTATTTTGAAGCAAAATATCGGTAAATTACTTCCCAAACCACCGCACAACTAGATCACGCTGAGAAAATGGGCTTTGCAGGAATGCAGTAAATTGTTTCTGTCACAGAAGAAAATACAGCCCGTAGAAATCGTTATGGATGAGTCATTATGAGAAGAGGCCAAAAAAATTAACCTTCATCGGCTTTCTTTGTCTTTGTGCCTGCAAGGGCAGCCTGTGTGTATGTGTATGTGTTTATTTGAATTCACCAGCCACACTTAGGACTTTGGAGCTGGGGAGGTTTCAAAGATGAGTGAGACCAGCTCCTTTCCCGGCAGGTGTGCAGGAGGGAGAGAAAGAAGCAAAGACTTCAGGAAACGGTATTCTGAGAAGGTGTTTAGCATGATTGAAGGACAAGGGGCTCTGTGATGAGAGGAGGCAGAAGAAGAAAACTTTTATTATAAAATATTCCCAGGTGGCTCAGCAGTAAAATATCCACCTGCCAATGCAGGAGACCCAGGTTCGATCCCTGGGGTGGAAAGATCTCCTGGAGGAAGAAATGGAACCCACTCCAGTTTTCTTGCCTGGAGAATCCCATGAACGGAGGATCCTGGCGGGCTACAGTCCGTGGGTTTGTGAAAAAGTCAGACACAACTGAGCAACTAAACAGCAAATTCAGGGTTCAAGACCAAATGTATCACCCTAAAAAGCTGAAATTTAATCCCCTATGTCAGGAGACCCAACCTCCAGAATCTGATGTCTGAGATCTGAGGCGGGGCTGATGTAATAACAATAGAAATGAGGCACACAATAAATGTAATGCACTTGAACCATCCCGAATCATCGCCTTCCCAATCTGTGGAGAAACAGCCTTCCAGGAAATCAATCCAGGTTGCCCTATCTGATGGTCTTTGAAGACAGGGCCCATGGGCGTGATGAGGGATCAGTGCGATTGTAAGAGAGACCCCAGGGACCTCCCTCACCCCTTCCACATGTGAGGATATGGGGTCTCTGAATCAGATGGGGAGCCTGCTGGAACTTTGCTCTCAGCCTCCCCAGCCTCCACACCACGAGAAAGAATTGCTATTCTTAATAAGCCACTCCGTCTGTGGGATTTTGTTTCAGCAGCCCAAGGTTTATGAAATAAAATAGTTCCAGGACTGCATGTTTTATACACACATCATCTCTTCAAATTCTCCAAACAGCCTGTTGGACTGGTGCTGTTATTATCCCCATTTTACAGATAAAGAAAGTGAGGTTTAGAGGTGGGTGCCTTGTCCAGACAGAGCTCCACAACAGTGAAGTGGCCAGATGGGGATTTCTACCAAGGTGGTCAGATTTCAAACCTAAGCTTTCAAGGCTGATTCTCTCTCTCCTGTGGGGAGGGATATGCTGTGTGTGGATTACGATGGTCAGGAGCCAGCTGTCTGGCATCAGAGGGCCCCAAAGAACCTAAAAGATACAGAGGAAGCTATTCTTACCCTCCAGGTTTGTATACATATTTCCTTCCTTGCCTGGAGGAGCCTCCCCCAGCATCCTCTCTGAACACTCCACCCGCGGGAGCCAGGCACGGGGACTCCACGGGCTTCCCCTCACGGCGCCGAGTCCTCTTACCTTCGCTCCACGCCCTCCTCCCTTGTGTGCAGACACCAAATCTATTTCCAATCACTTGATAATGATTCTTCCTATTCTCTCTATGCAAACAATGGTACAGAAAAATGCTCCATTATGGTGTGAAACACGCCCTAATGTGTGGTAATTGATTTCACATATGGAGTCAGGGACCAAGTTGCACCGTGTGACAATGGATTTGACACAGGCGCTGTCTGACTTGATGAACACAGCTGCAGGGAACGGGATCTCTGTGCAGCCATAGGTAATTGCCCACTGGGCCCGGCCAAGGGGCTTGCTTCTAGGAAGGGATGCCCTGGGTGGACAAGGTGCAGCTCAGAGGATCACAGTAGTGCTTGTCAGGGACCATTTCATCTCCTGTCCGACAGTAAGTCAGACCAGTTTACAAGTGACATGAACTTGAGGACTCCGTCCTGCCTCAGGGATGGATCTGAGGCGAAAGCATCTACAACGTCGGCCAGATCCAGGGACACCCCAAGGCAGGTGCAGGCCAACTCAGGACATCTGGGGCCAGCTGGAGAGGAGAGGGAAGGTGCAAACAGCAGGCGGGTGGAGGGGGCTGGGACTGCATGGAGCACGTACAGCGCCCACATCTGGGATCCAACCCGAGAACTTCTGTTTAAGAGCCCAGGGCAGCAGGAAGCATCTGTCTGCTTGTTTCTGTCTGGTTTACAAAGAACTGCAGACCCAGCGTATTTCCAGTTTTCTCATCCACCTCACAAGCCTGGTAATTCTCACCAGCATAGAGGGAGAACTAGATTACTAATTCTCAGCTTGGGTTACATAGTCACTTGGAGGCTTTGAAAGAACAAAAACCCAAGACCCCTCCTCCTCGTGCTCAATGCTTTTAAGTCGATCTGAGACGGCATTTGGGAAGCAGTCACTTTTTTTATTTTTTCGTACATGTGTTGCATGAACACTTTGCCCATGGATACTGAAATTTGAACTTTATACAATTTTCTTGCTTCACAGATATTTCTTTTGATTATTTTCCAGACATTTAGAAATGAAGAAACATTCTTAGCTGGGCTGTACAAAACAGACAAAAATCTAGGTTCAACTCACGGGCCATAGTTGGCTAAACTTGCTTTTGAAAGAAGCCAGGTTTCTTTATCTATTTCTCTGTTAATGGACATCTAGGTTGCTTCCATGGCCTGGCTATTGTAAATAGTGCTGCGATGAACATTGGGGAGCTTGTGTCTTTTGGAATTATGGTTTTCACCAGGTATATACCCTGGAGTGGGATTGCTGGGTCATTTGATAGTTCTGTTTGTGGTTTTTTAAGGAATCTCCAATTGCAGAGATACCACTATGTATAAAAGAGATAACTAATGAGAACCTACTGTATAGCCTGGGGAACCCTACTCAGTGCTCTGTGGCGACCTAAATGGGAAGGAAATCCAAAAAAGAAGGGATATATGTATACACACAGCTGACTCACTTTGCTGTGCTGTAGAAACTGACACAGCACTATGAAGCAACTATCCTCCAAGCAAAATTTTTAAAAAAGGAAAGAAACCATGTTTCACTTCAGCTTGCTAAAATCTCTTCCCTCCCCCTAGCCCCCACCCATCATGTGTCCCCCAACTTCCGTGTTGGTTCTAAATCCTCCTTACAGCCTCCCTTGCAGGACTGCCCAGCCCCACATACCTCACACTCTGCCAACCTTTACTCCCTCCTTTTCCATTCCCTACATAGAACTTTCCTGCTACTTCTTTTTCTTTTCCCTTTTCTTGGATGAACAGAAATTGTATATCTTTTAAAGTGTACAATGTTTGGTAAGATACATCATCCGCTGTGAAATGATTCCCACCATCAAATCAATTAACACATCCCTCACCTTGCATAGTTAACATTTTGTGTGTGATAGGGACCGGCTTCCCCAGTGGCTCAGCAGTAAAGAAACTGCCTGCAATGCAAGAGACATGGGTTCGATCCCTAGGTTGGGAAGAACCCCTGGAGGAGGGCATGGCAGCTGACTCTGGCACTCTTGCCTGGAGAATCTCATGGACAGAGGAACTGACAGGCTACTGTCCACAGAGTCTCAGAGTTGGGCATGACTGAAGCGACTTAGCATGCACACATGTGTAATAAGAGACCTTGAGATGTATTCTTTATTCTTGTAGTAAATCCCAGGTAAACAACTCCTTCTTATAACTGTAGTTCCCATGCTGTACATCAGGTCCTGAAAGTCTGTTCCTTGACTAATAGCACCCCTTCCCGCCCCCCTCCACCCTAGCTTCTAGGTGCCCGTGTTTATCTCGTTTAGTTGCTGTTGTTTCTATTTATTGGAGTATAATTGCTTTACAGTGTCGAGCTAGTTTTTGCTGTAGAGCAAAGTGAATCAGCTCTATGTATAAGTATACCCGCTTCCTCTTGAGCCTCCCTCCCACCTCCATCCCACTCCTTTAGTTCAACACAGAGCACCGCGCTGAGCTCTCTGTGCTGTCCAACAGCTTCTCACTAGCTGTCTGCTTTACACATGGTAGCATATATATCAATATATCAATGTTTTTGAAAAGTTCCCCCAAATGATTCTAACCTCTAACCAGATTGAGGGCCACCAGAGTAGACAAACATTTGTAGATGAATTGACTGAAAGGAAATCTGTCAGACCTGGAGAGTGGCCTAAAACATAAATAAATAAATACAAGAGGGGAAAAGAGAATAAAAGCACGAGAACCCTTAAATCTGGTCTGGTCTGACAAACAAGGGCTGGGTGACAGAGACAAAATCCCAAGGTGAGCCCGTCTTCTATTCCTCTTAGCGGATGCTTTCTCAGGGGATACACGACTACCCCAGAGCTGTGCTTCCAGTCCACATGACTTAGAAAGAAGAAAGAGCTGTCAGCTCAGATGCAGCGTATGCTTGGTCCAAAGTGAGCACAAAGGAGGCCTCAGGAAAAAGACATTCTCCGTCCTTGCTTTAGATCCACAGATTTACTTAAAATGCTTTTTTAGAAATGTCCTCAACTCCCAGGGGCGTCATTTAGCAGGACACAGCCTCCTCTAATGAACTCTGAATTGTGTGGATACACTCATTTCCAGGTAAGGAAAATGCACAGTAGCCTGAGTTTCCACAGGAGCTCAGGAGAATTCCTACAGAATTTAATGAGTTACCAACGTAACCATGATTACAGTGATTTCGGTGGTGGTGGTGGTAATGGTGATGGTGCGGATGGTGATAATGGTCTTGATGGTGACGATGGTGGTGAGGTTGATGATGAGAGTGATGATGGTAATTGTGATGGTGATGATGGTGTTGGTGATAATGATGATGATGAATGGTGATGGTGGTGATGCTGATGACGATGGTGCAATCAACATCTCCATTTTACCACTAGCTAAGCCCCTCCTCTGTGCCAGGACCAGACAGAGTGCCCTAGGCAGATCCTCTCCTACCTTCATCTCTTTCCCGCTACCTTATGAGATAGGTACTAGGAACTTGCTTGTTTTGCAAGTGAGGAACAGGAGTCCCAGGAAGCCGTGTAGGTGCCACAGGAATGGCAGCATCAAACATAGGTGGGACCCAGCCACATCCGCTAACACCCTGATGCTCACAGTCCTATCCTGCAGCAAGGAACGCAGGTTAGCCACCTGCCACATGGAGGAAGAAATCATTAATAATAATAGTTACTGTTTCCTGAACAGTTCTCTAAGCCCGGCAGAGTTAGGTCATTTAACTAGTTTCACATTTAATGCTCTCAAAGCCCTGAGAGACAAATATCTCAACCTCAGGCTACTCCTGCATGATTACAGGCTCCCAGAGAATATCAGCAAGCCATGAGGAGCAAAGGCGTGGGGGGACAAGCTGACCCTGAGGCCACCACTCTGCCCAGGCCCTGTGTGTGCAAGGAGCTCAGGCCAACCCTCTGCCTCACTCAGGACGACGTCTCCTCGGCATCACCCTCACCCCTCAGAACGGGTGTGGGACCTTTCCTCCAGCTGGGGAAGTCCCTGGAAGGACTTAGAGGGGGGAAGAAGCCCTGGTTCTAACATTCTTCCCAGTTGAGGTTGTCCTCATACCACGGTTTCTGTGGCAGGAGGCCCGGCCAGGGGGGAACCCAGGGCCCAGAAACGGGCTGCAGGGCAGGGCAGTGGGTTCCCCCCTGGCCGGGCCTCCTGGGCCCTGACAGTCACAGCCACCGGGGCTCCAAGCTTACTAGGTTGTGTGAACCCAGGAGTCCTGTGGCCTCTGACTCTCAGTTTCCTCCTCTGTAAACCAGTGATGCAAACAGCAACTTGTCAGAGGTGTCGGAGAGATGGGAAGAAGAAATGCCTGCCAGTGCAGAAAGCACTCAGCCCAGCACCTGGCTGCTTGATGAATGGAAGCTGTCATCACCCTTCCTGGCTAAGGGAACCAGGGCCATGACCCTATATTTTACCCCCATTTCCAAGCACAGAGAAAGCTCTACCATAGTTTCCCATCAGTAATGGTCAACTCCACGCCCTGAAGACAACCCTGCTGGACCTGGGCTTGAAAGGATGCTGAGATACAGAAGTAGGAATGGAAACAATCTGAAACGAGTGACCCCTCGGGTTTCTGGAGGGCAGCCCCATCTGTCCACCGGAGCTGGGCACACCGGAGGTCGGGTGCCCTATGCCCAGGGTCCCTGTAGAAACAAAAATGCTGCTATTAATACTTCTTCATCCACCACGTATACATACATACATGTGCCCATACATATGCACACATCACACACATACATAGTCACGTGTGCACACACGTGCGCACGCCGCCCCACACCATGTGGTCACTATTTCCTTCAGAGAGACCCACGTTTATCAGGCACTGGAGCCTCCTTGGGGTCGGGGAGCGAGTCCTTCAAGGCTGCAGAAATCTGCCTTCCCCTAAGCCTTCCTTCTGCCAGTCACCTTCTGTCAGGAACACTGAGTGATTGTGGCAAGAAAATTGCCTTCAGCGATAGGGATTTAAGAAACGCTTTTCCTGAAAATGGTGCTCAAATTAATTAACTTGGAGGAAAGGATTGCTTTTTTTTTCTTGGCCCAGACTTAATTTATTTTTCCTCAAGAGTTTTTGTTGTGTGATAAATGGTGAGGAGAGAGTCACCTCCTTGGACATGACCTGAAGTCAGGGCGATCTCGGAGAGGCTGGTCCAAGGAGAGAGGAGCAGGAGCAGCCGGGTCTGTGCAGAGGGCCAGCTTGTTCTGCTGAAGATGCTGCTTAGCAGCAGGGCAGGACGGGATTGGAGGCGGCAGTGGGTGTTGAGGTGGGGGGTGGGATGAGGCAAAACCCAGACATGCACAGAGAGGCGGGGGGGGGGGGGGGGGGGAACGCGTGCTGACCTGGGCTCCAGCGCTGCCTGATGGCCACTGAGGAATTCCACTGGCTTCTCTACGCAGCTCTTCCTTCATTTATACGAGGGACCATGGGGCTGGTTAAGGTGAGGGTCAGTGAGGACTCCGAGTGGCTGCCCTCCTGTCCAGCCCTGTGATTCTGTGCAGCACCACTCAGCAAATGGTCCAGGTAACAGCATGGCCCACAGGGTGGAGAACCCACCTGAAGTCAAGATCAGTACCTCTGTCACTAGCTGGGGGATCTTGGGCTAGTAATTTAACCTCTCTGAGCCTATAGTTCCTCATTGCAAAAAGGGGATACAAATAATCACATCATAGAATCATTGTGAAAAAAATACAACTATTAGGCATTCAAAAATAGAGGTGTCTTTACTCTAAACAACCATCCTTTTTTTTTTTCTCATGTACACTTCGATCCCAATCAGACTAGAATGAAAATCACTAAAATATCATATAAAGCAATTCCCAGTTTCTGAGTAGCTTTCAGTTAATGATGCTCAGATCAGCTTTGTGACCCACACTGGGTCTACTCTTTTCTGATACCTTCCTTTTCTAGTTCTTGACCCCAATTTATACTCAAGACATACAGAGATGTGTCTTAACCTGGAGCGAGTGGATGGACTTTTCAGGAATCATCATCCTGTGAAAGTTAAACAAAATAATGCATTAAGTTCACGTGAGCATCGCATCCATAGCTCTCTCCAGGGCAGAGGTGAGAGTGATTCGTGAACCTCCACAAAGAAATGAAGCTAAAGTGACTTATTCCAAACAGCATATTGATGGCAAGTCAATTTAAAACATGCAAAATTCCGAAGTCAGGTGTTACATAGAGAACATTCTGATACTTCTTTTATTTAATTTTTAAAGGCTGATTGGAAAAAATCTTTAAGAAATCACTCTTCCTAAAGTAGAGGTCGACTCCATCTACCTACAGTCGAATCTCTTACAAACCTAAGTGGGCATGCACGTGTGCACACACACACACATACAGACACACACTGTCACGCTGCCCAAGCTCAAAGCTCCTCCCACCCCCCCATGGCAGCTGTAAGGGCAGAGTTTCTGTCCGCAGCCTCCTGCCTCCCAGGAACTCGTGAGTCTTTCAACGCATCTCCCGGGCTCTGGCCCTGCCCCAGGCTAGTTGTTCAGTTGGCAGGTGAAGTAAAGGGCAGGAAAATATCTTGCCCAGAGAAGGCAGCAAGAATGATCCCACCCATCCACGACCATGAGACTGTAATTAAGGGAGGGCGACCTAAGCAAGGGGTTGAGAGGTTTAAAGTATATGAAGGTGACCCTGTCAATGGGAGCTTTGCCAATACCCTCAGTTTTCCACCTAAGACTCTGGTGCGAGGCCCTGAGACCTCCATTGGAAGCAATGAGGCTGCATACAATGCTGTTTTGAACACGTACGCCTTATCCGCCCTTCTTTAGAAGAAAGGTCTCGCTATGCAGCGTGCTCACATCGCTTCCGTGTAGACCACAGGAAACCCTTGACTGCACATAGCCCTGGACCCTTATTCAGGTATCATTACTGCTACTGCTACAGTATTTATTATTTTCTTGGCTTGTGTGTTTATACAGTAAACTTCCAATATAAGACTTAAGGAAGTGAATATAGGAAAAGAGATACCTGATCATACTGTGATGTGGATAAATTACCCCAGGTTCAAACCTCAGAGGAGCAATTAAAGACAGAAGGAGGACTTGAATGCAGTGATCAGATTTGTGGTTGCCCAGGAGAAAGAGGGAAGGGAGAGGGGTAGACTAGGAGCCTGGGTTTAGTAAACACAAACTATTACATTTACAGAGATAAACTATAAAGTCCTACTGTATAGCACAGGGAACTATATCCAATCTCCTGGGATAGACCATAATGGAAGAGAATATTTTGAAAAGAATGTATATATGTGTATAACAGTCACTTGACTGTACAGCAGAGACTGGCCCAACATTGTAAATCAACTATATGCCAATTGAAAAAAAAAAAAAAAGGTAAAAGATGGCTGATGCAGACCTGAGTTTCTATTTCCTGTCTTCCACTCAGGGTTCTGCACAGAACTTTATATACAGTGAGGACACAAACACTTAACAGAACCTCAAATCACTCACAATTTTTTCCTCACCCTTATCTCAAGAACAACGACAGCCTTTAGTCTGTAAGCAGCGTTTCTCAGCATGCGGTCCAGGAGCGGTCTGCTTTAGAATCACCGAAGACATTGCTGAGGATGTTGTAGCCACGCGTTCCGGGAAACAAACTCACTCAGAAGGACAATGCAGATAGTGGAGTGAAGTTTATTACATCGGCGGGCCCAAGGAAGAGTTTCCTCTTAGCCAAGGACCTGGACCGGTTTTGTTTGTTTTTTTTTTAAATTTTAAAATCTTTAATTCTTACATGTGTTCTGAAAACCTTATATACCCTAAGTTGCTGCTAAGTCGCTTCAGTCATGTCCGACTCTGTACGACCCCATAGACGGCAGCCCATGAAGCTCCCCCGCCCCTGGGATTCTCCAGGCAAGAACACTGGAGTGGGTTGCTATTTCCTTCTCCAATGCATGAAAGTGAAAAGCGAAAGTGAAGTCGCTCAGTCGTGTCCAACTTTTAGTGACCCCATGGATTGCGGCCCACCAGGCTCCTCCGTCCATGGGATTTTCCAGGCAAGAGTGCTGGAGTGGGGTGCCATTGCCTTCTCTGTATACCCTAAGTGGATGTGTTCAAATCTACCTCCCCCAAATTCCCTGAAACTAGTCTGAACAAAGGAAAAAGAAACATACAATCAAAGTTAACCCATGATTCATAAGCCTTAAGCCTAGGTAGTTAACAGTGGACAATTATCAATAGACTTGTGGTCATACTACAATAAGCATAACAGAATGTATTATTCTATTTGGTTACACAGATAATTAGGGCATTCTTTTAGGCAATGGAGAGCCCTAAGGCTCTTCCTTCCTTGGGCCTGGTTTTTCAGTTGGTATGTCGGTTCTACAGATACTGGGCATGTAGCTCAAAGTTCAGTCAGGCCAAAGATGGAGTCCTGCTTTCAAGATAAAGCCTGTTCTGTTTCCTCCTTCAAAAATGAAGCTTCTAGAACCCCTTTCCAGACACACTGAGCCAAGATCTTTGGAGATGAGGTCCAGGAACCTCCACTCAATGGACCACCAAGAGAGCCTGGATGTCTGAGAACCGCTGACTTAGTCAAATGAGTATTTGCCCAAGGGCACTTTTAAGTCTGCTCCCAAAGCCTTTAGTAAATCAGTGAAACCTTGAATAGGGGCATCTCTGAACCAGGGCCAGGCAGGGCCTTCTGACCAATTTCGAATGGAGAGTCAGGAGGTTTAAGCAAATTAACTTTGAGGGTAACTGTCATTCATATTCTGTCACCTCATTGAGACTATCGGCCTGTGAGTTAGAGATGGTGACCCCAGAATGTTCTTCCTGTGCCCATCACTCATCATCCTATCTGACCTGGACACATAGACCCAGAGATGCCCACTATTGGATTCCCCTGGGCCTGTAACTTTGTGGGCTGACTCTACTCATCACTGCCCTTTTCTGGATAAAACTCTTATAATGGGAGGGACTGGATGAGATGGGAAAATGGGACGAGAGGGATTAAAAAAGAAGAAGGGGGACTTCCCTGGGAATCCAGTGGTTAAAATGTCACACTTCCACAGTAGGGGCCACAGGTTCTATCCCTGGGTAGGGAAATAAGATCCCACAAGCCTGTGACATGGCCAGAAAAAAAAAAAAGAAGAAGAAGAAGAAGAACAGGAAGGAAAGGAAGAGGAGGGGAAGGGAGTCCAAGAATGGAGGCAGGGGGGTGGGGGTGGGGAAGAGGGCTAGTTCTCTGGTTAGAATAACCCCGTTTTCTCAAAAGCATTCAGCATCAACAGATTCTTGGCTGGCTTGGGGATCTCGAGGGGAAAAAAAACCCGGCCCTGAGGACCTAAAGGAAGAAATAAGAAAAGGTGACAAACAGGAGAAAAGAACAAAGAGAAATAGGGACTGACAATAGCAAAAGGAAGGTGAACTACAAAGACTCCTGAGAAGTGAGGGGTTTTTTAACTTTGCAAACACTTCATTTTACTACGCTTAATTAATCATAACACAGGAACATAAATGTTTAAAGGGTGAGATAAAATGTACAGAAATATAGTCATCCTCAACAAAAATGAGAACGCATAAATTTAACATGAGTCTGTCATCCCTACACTCCCAGCCCACAGGATCCAGCATCTCAGTGTCAGCTCCCCCAAGTTAGGAGCAAGGCCGCAGTAATGAGCTCTCTCCTGGCTCCTGAGAAAACCAACGAGTGAAATGAAAGAGGAAAGGGGGGAAAACGCTCCAAAGAGAGAAGGGACAGGGTGGAGAGAAAAAACAAGAATGACAGCAGCAGAGATAACTCTATTGTTAGTGTCCTTCAGACTAGGAAGTTCTCTGCTGCGTCTAACTCAAATCTTTCCTGTAATCTGGCCGAGTTTCCCTTCTTGACACCAGCCCCCTATTAGACTGTGACAATTTACTGTTCAAAATGCTACAACATAAAAAAAAAAAAAAAAAATTACTAGAGCTCTCCAAGCTTTGTTTCTGAAATCTCGAGTCTGAAGCAGGGCCTGAGATGGGGGCAGAGGTTAAGACTGATAAATCTCTCTCCTTCAGTTCAGTTCAGTTCAATAGCTCAGTCGTGTCCAACTCTTTGAGACCCCATGGACTCCAGCATGCCAGGCTTCACTGTCCATCACCAACTCCCAGACCTTGCTCACACTCAAGTCAATTGGGTCAGTGACGCCATCCAACCATCTCATCCTCTGTTGTCCCCTTCTCCTCCTGCCTTCTGTCTTTCCCAGCATCAGGGTCTTTTCCAATGAGTCAGCTCTTTTCATCAGGTGGCCAAAGTATTGGCGTTTCAGCTTCAACCTCAGTCTTTCCAATGAACACCCAGTACTGATCTCCTTTAGCATGGACTGGTTGGATCTCCTTGCAGTCCAAGGAACTCTCAAGAGTCTTCTCCAATACCACAGTTCAAAAGCATCAATTCTTTGGTGCTCAGCTTTCTTTATAGTCAAACTCTCACATCCCAGCATCAGGGTCTTCTCTAAAGAATCAGTTCCTTTGCATCAGGTGGCTAAATTATTGGAGCTTCAGCTTCAGTATCAGTCCTTTCAATGAATATTCAGGACTGGTTTTCTTTAGGATTGGCTGCTTTGATACCCTTGCAGTCCAAGGGACTCTCAAGAGTTCTCCAACACCACAGTTCAAAAGCATCAATTCTTCGGTGCTCAGATTTCTTTATGGTCCAACTCTCACATCCATACATGACTACTGGAAAACTCATAGCTTTGACTAGATGGATCTTTGTTGGCAAAGTAACAGTTTAATATGCTGTCTAGGTTGGTCATAGTTTTTCTTCCAAGGAGCTAGTGTCCTTTAATTTCAAACCATCTGGATTTCCCATTCGTCTCCCTGCCCTGAGCCTTTTCTGCTGCAAGTGACTCTGCTCCTTCTGTGTCTGTCTGTTCAGGCCTGAGTAGGGGGTGGGACCAGATAGTCCTCAATGGAGCAACTGGGGACTCCTCATCCAGCATCCTTGAGTTGATTTGCTCCCAGCTTGTCCTCTCTTTGGTGGTCTGTCTTGGGTGTGGTAATGGGGTGCAAGTGTTGAGGGCTCAGGAGGGGGTTTATCTTGCAGTCAGCCCTCTTTTATCTCTTGTGTCTGCATTATCTACCTTCTCCTTGGGGGACTCACCCAGCCCCTAAGATCCAGGCTCTGCTGCTGTGTCCCCCTCCATGACAGGGCCTCCCCATACCTGTCACATCATTTCAGGCTGACTGCCCAGGTGGACTTCTATTACCTGTTGAACCCAATTGGTGTCATTTCCGGGGCTCCAAAGAGCTTGGGTACCACAGTCCTTTATGTCTCAGCACAGAGAAGAATTCAGCAAGAGCAATGTGGTAGACAAGAAGTGATTTATTAGAATAGGATGCTTGTGAGGCTTACGAGTGGGTGAGTGAGAAATGCTGCACCCCAAGAACTTAGTGGGCTATAATTTTATAATCAGAGGAGAAGTAGGGAGAGGGAGAAGAGCTTCTTTTACTTTCCTGAGTGGACGTCATGTTTCTATCATCAGTTCCTCCCCCAGGGTGTGGAGGAAAGCTCACTTATCCTTCCCTAGATGATCAGACCAGTACTGTCACAGCACTTTGGAAAAATATTTTCAGGTCTGAGTACAATGAGGGTCTCTCATTTTGAAAAGTCACCTTCCCACAAATGATTTTTGTGTGCACAGAGCCTTTTTTGCAAGTTATTAACTTGCTGAGTTCACTGGGCAAGTTGCAGATCTCATGCCACCATTGTTTTATTGTTTGGGACATGTTCCACACTTCTGTGGCATGGTTTTGTTTTTAAGCAAGCCTGCTTCAGTTGTACTTTTTTTTTTTTTTGCATAATTCTTAACTTGTAGGAGTTTCCCATATTTTTTAATTTATAATCCCTAGTAGGATTAAATATCAATCACCTATTTTGTCCCTTCATTCCCTATCACTGCTGATACCTCCCCAGTCATATTTTCCTCCCAACCCCACTCCCTCTTACTGTACCCATGTGACTGATGGGCAATTCTTCACCCCTAAAGGTTTGAGCCCCCAAATTCATGCCCTTCCCAGTCCACCTGCTCTTGGAGCTTGGCTCTAGGTGGGCTGGGTCCTTCTTGGCCAACCAAAACACACACGGTGGGTCACTAGGTCCTATGTGTCCTTCAGGGACTCCACAGGAAGTGGTCAGACACACACTCTGCCCCTGATCTAGCTACGGCTGCCTTGGTCCCCACCTGGATCCAAACCACACTGCTTCTCCATCGAGGCTCACTCACCCTTATCCCTGGAATAAACCAGGCTGACCCCTACTGTCCAGGCAGCCCGAGCTCAGGGTAGAAAGGAATTTCCAGACACAGAGCATTTCAGAAGGGGGCGAGCTTACTAAGAGCAAGAAGCAGAGTTAATGAAGGGACGGCAGATGCAGTGAACCAGCCTCCTGATGGACCAAGGAAAGCGGATGCTTTTTGTGTTAGTAGCCGATTTTTATAACCTCAAGACAAAGAAAATTCCTGCAGGAAGAGTGGCATTAGGTGACTGGTTAAGGTGCTGGGGTGGGCATTTTTGCCTAATTTGGGGTCAGGAAGCCTGGTTGGTGATGATGGGAGAGGAGGTTTTGACAACAATTACAAAGGGACTCAGTCAGCTTAGGTAACTTTGGTTCTGGGCTCTGCTCCTACGGCCTTCGTGTAAGCCTCACTCCTGTGGCCTTGGGGCAGGACTCCATACCCACCTTTTCAAAGCGTTCACATCCTGAGAGATCAGGCTCTAATGTCATGTATCTGAGTTATATATTGGCTTTACAACTGATCCTCTGCAGAACCCTGGGCGAGTTCTTAGCCATTCTCAGCTCCCTGTAAAATGGGCTACAATCTTCCTGAACTGGTATAAAGTTTCAACAGAATAATGTGACATTTTTATCACAAGGTTCAGCACAGAGATGTGGCTGAAGGAAGGTTGATGGATAGTTTCTGCCTCTTTTACATCCCCAGGGCTCCACAGTTGTTCTCTGGAAGCTTTATCACTGTTACAGAGACAGAGTTCAACAAATGCCAAGCTCAGGACACCTTTTGCTTTGTCAAGAATTTTGCCCAGGTTTCCAGCCCATCACCGGGGTTCCCCAATTCTGGGTTCAGCCATGGCCTCTCCTATGGCCCACTGGGTAAGGAACATGATTCCCACAGCAGGGAAATGCTCATTGTCCCATGAAACTCCCAGTTACCTCTGATCTCCAGTGGTCCCAGCCTGCAGTGCCTTGGAGGGAAGTTGGGTTCCCAGCCAGAGACTGAGGCCAGGTTGCAATGCTAAAAGCACCAGATCCTAGCCACTTAGGGCCCTGGCCCTTCAGCTTTGCAGAAAAGAACTTCTACAAAGACAGAAAATGGTGAAGCAAGTAAAGTATTTATTAAGAGGAAAAAGAGCACCATGAGTGTGCATAGACACACAGCCAGCCTCAGAGGGAGAGCTGCTGAGGCGCACCCTCATGGCAGTTTAAATCACTTCTATGGGGCATTTCGTCTAGATTTTCTTTGGCCAATCACTTTGTTTTGCCTAATGCAGAGTCCATATTTGATATATCTCAAGATCCTCCCAGGTAGGCACACTCAGCTCTTAGCCGAGATGGACTCTATGGCAAAGGCATATGGGTAGAGCAACCCTTCACATTTCTCCCCCTTCAGCCTGCAAGGAGCCAGTCTGCACAAGTGTGGTTGGGAGGCCTCCTGACTTCAGGAATGAGAAGTATGTGGTCTGGGGAAGGCCCAGCCTTCTCCTTTAATTGTCCTGCTGTTCTCGTCATGGAGTTTTGGTCCACTAGGAATGAATCTTCAATTGCTTTACCCTGGTGGGGGGAGGGGTGCCAGGGAGGGTGGCGGGGGGAGATCTGCCTCCCACCTCATCTCCTTCTCCTCCTTCCGTCCTCCAGGACCACAAGAGAGAATCCGAAACATGATTTCATCCACACCCTGAATTCAGACCCAAGATATTACCTAATGTGTTCAGGCTTCATTTATGCCATTCCTGAGAATTTCTAGTATTCTAGCCACATCCATTATCCTTTATAATCCCCAGACTAACAAAACTGCCCTGTATGTTAACCCAGAGAAGTTCCAAGGACCCCACGTGCAGCCTGATGCTACCTGACACCAATGGGAGAACATAACTTACCTTGACAAAGACCTGGCTGTTCTTCCTCTTCTCAGGTTGTAGACAGATCTCTATGGGCCTTATAATCAGGCTACAATGATCGTGAAGGGTCAGGTTTAGTAGCCAAGGAGGCAGCCACCTGTAGCTAATCACGGAACTTACATGCACTGCGCTTTGAGGGGCCGTGACTCCCAAGCTGCTCCTGACCATAACTGCAGTGCCAAGTGGTAGATTTCAATTTGTAAATCCAATTCTAAGGATCCTAAAGTTACTTCCAAGTTCAACAGCAGAGTATACTGATCAATTAATGGTGTCCATTTTGGACTCTTGAGGGAGAAGAGCAGTATTTTATCAACAACCCTTAGGGCCAGGAAGTTAGGCACTAGCAACTAAAATGTGAGATCACCTGATTCTCTAGAAAATGTGGAAGCTCATACTGTTACCAGGACCTGGTAAGTTGATTGTAAAATGGTCCAGACTCTATAACAAAGCAAGACCGTTTGGGGCCTTCAGGTGGGGGCAGCAGGGGGACGACAGGCCTCCCCCACATTATCTGCTTTAGTTCCTCTCTGAAGTACCTAGATAATAGTATTTGATGCAAATTTCCTGAGTTGTTTTGCAGATGTAAACCTCCAACCAAATGGAAGATGTTAACTACTAGCCCCAGGCTTCCTGGAGCCTGAGGACTAATAAAGTTAGCCCCTGTGATACCACTCTGCTCCCTCACCATCAGCCAGTCAGAGAATTGTACACCAGCTGATCTTAGCCCCAGAGACTCTCCTCCATCACCTGCCTTTTAAAGGTGCTTTGCTAAAACTCTTAGGGGAGCATGGGGCTTTTTAGGGCCTGAGCCACCTGTCTCCTTGCATAGACCTGTAACAAACCTTTCTCTGCTTTAAATTCCGATGTTTCAGTTTTCTTGGCCTCACTGTGCATCCAGGACATAAACTTGCATTAGCAATTTTCCCCCTTTCTTTATCCAGCATCCTATGGAATAGACTCTGTCCCTCCACCCCCTGGAAGCTGTTTAGGGCTTGTGACTTGCACCATGGAGCACAATGAGAAGACTAGTTCTGAGCCCAGGCCTGGAGGCGCTTGCTACCTCCCTCGTGCTCTCAAGAAATAAGCTGGTCTCCTGGAGACTTTGAGACCCTGTGGCCAGAGCTGGGCCACTGCATCCAAGGCCTTCTTGGACCAGCCACACCCCCGCCTCCCCCGACCCAAGCTGAACTAATAGATAATGAATGTTCTCTGCTTTATGCCACTGGGCTTTGTATATTTGCTTGGTTTTCCTACACAGAATTATTATAGATAATGGATTTTAAAAGGTAGCAATAGATTATACTCTCATGTGTCCGGCTATAACTACTGATCAGGAACTTAAGATTTTCTTAAAAAGTTACTCTGCCTGTGTTTGTCTAGCTGATTCAGTCCAAGGCTATCCCTTCAGCCTAGTACTTCTCTAATTATCTGTGATGTGAGACCAGCTATTTTTTTAAACATGTTTCTTTGCATTTTTTAGTTTTTTATTTAAAATCATTAAAGATTAATAAGAAGTTGTAAAAAATTGAATAATACAGAGAGGACAAGGATTGGGGGCATTGGTTCTTTTTCCAAACCTCTGTGGATTAAATGCTATTATAAAATACAACAGAAATTAATTACAAGGAAAATGAAAAAAAAATTTAAGACATAAAATACTAGCTTGAATTATTTATAAGATTCACCAGAGCAGATGAAAAGTTATGGAAACATTTTATGAAAACTTCTAAATGCTCATTTTCAGTTTGCATATACATCTCATCACAGACCAGTGACAAGCGTTTCACGGCCTGGCATGGGTCCACAGACCATGCTTAAGTAACATCACTTTAAACCCTTCTGGAGATATTCTGAGATGAAAAATGAAAACTAAGCTTGAGTATAGCAGGGATAATTTTGGTCTCAAATGATCCTATCATAAAGCAGGTCTCCTGTAGAAGGTATTATTTAAACATCTTCTACCCTAAGTGCTATAAAAGAGTGTTTCTATGGTTTGTAGCCCTGGATGATGGGAAGAAAAATCATAAAGCAAGCTTGAGCCTCTCAACAGGAATTTCCCTCTGCTGATTATCACCACCGTTGAAACAAACAAGCAAAACAAAAATAAGCAGAACCAAAGCACAAACAAAACCAAGACTCTGTCTGTACTGAAGCGCAGACATTCCATATGATTGGCTGGAAATAATATGAGTCAGAAAAAATGTATTATTGGTTAATCTGCCCTTGATAGAAGATTGGGTTTTTGGTTTGTCTTATTGTTGTTGTTTAACTCTGTAAACTTGATTAAGTAAGGGAGACACGTTGAGCCAATAAGAGTTAGACTCTATAGTCTCCCCTACCTCCGTTCCTGGATCATGGGGCTGTGGTACATTTTGACAATCAAGTCCCCCATTTCCTCTTTTTTTTTAATATTCATTTGTTTATTGAGCTGCATCGAGTCTTCACTGCATCATGCAGGCTCTTTTGTGACAGCACTCAGACCTTCCAGCTATGGCATGAGGACTTAGCTGCTCCGTGGCGTGTAGGATCTTAGTTTCCCAACCAGAGATTGAACCCTTGTCCCCTGCACTGCAAGGCTCATCTTAACCACTGGGAAAGTCCCATGTTTCTGAGATGACTCAGGATAGAGACACAGTGAAAAACTAACTTCGTTTGAAAGGCAGAAATAGGAGAGGAATTATAAAAGTTCCGTCTACCAGGACTACTGAGGTTGGTGTAATATCCGAATTCATCATGATGATCCCCTGATGCCCATATCTACTCCCCTGAGTCTCTCCAGGATGAGAAATGTGGGGCCTGGCCCAGGGGAACTCTACCAGCACCACAAGTCATCCCTGATGAGGGAGAGCTGGCATAATGGCAGTGGAGGAGCAGGTAATTTGTGCCATTTTTCTCTTTTCTCCCTTGTCCGCTTGCCTAATAAATGGACTTCTTTTCCCTAAGTGTTAAAATAGAGTGTTTAATTTGGTTGGAGCATGCAGAAGAACAAGAAAATAGCTGAGATCCTCTGTACAGTATGGAAATCTTAGCTCAGTGTCACCCGGCAACACCTTTCTGCAGCCATTCCTACCCCTTTCCAGCCCATTTTCCTCTGAAAAGGCAGATCTGATCATATCATGGTCATATTTTAGAAGGATTCAGTGATTTCCCAGGGATCTTAGAATAAAGTTCCAACTCCCCAGAATGGTCTCCCTCATCTCAAGCGGCTGAGTTCCTAATCAATACCTCATCACCATACAATCACCCTCTCTCTTCCTCTGGCCCCTGCACATTGGCCTTTTCACTTTCCTCAAACTTAATCAAGCTACTTCCCTCTGTTTTGGGACGTTAGGGACACAACTGAAGCGACTTAGCAGCAGCAGCAGCAGCAGCAGCAGGGGAACCTTGCAGCTTGTGGGATTCTAGTTCCCCAGTGAGGGATGGAACCTGGGCCATCTGCAGAAAAAGCGCAGAGTCCCAACCACTGGATAACCAGGGAAATCCCACCTCTCTAGTTCTGGACATCCATTCCACCCTGGCCCCTTTCCTCCTAACTTCTTACTTTTCATTTCTCAGCCTTAAACTCCCAGACTAAATTAAACCCCAAAACATTCGTTCTGGGCACTTTAGGCTCCGCCTAATCCAGACACAACTGTATTCAGATAATTATGTGTGTGATTTCTCTTTAATACCTTTCTCTATCCCTGGATTGTGAGCTCCACAAAGGGCAGGGACCATGTACACCTTGATCATCCCTGAGTCTTCATCACCAGCAGCGTTACTGGTCATTCAATCTATTTCTAGGGTGAATGCAAGCCATTTCAGTGCTGTTCTACTTGCAGGACTGAAAGCCCACGCCCTTTCACACTGTCATAGTCTGCATTCTAAGCACAAAGGGCAAGTAGCACAAGACTACTTTTCTCTAGAATTTGAACTCAGATGAACACAAACAGGAGCACATATTTTTTTTCCCCAGGACAAGAAAAAGATTATAAATAAAAAATAAGTTTTCTTGGAAAGCACAGGTAGGTAAAGGCACACTTTAAAATTGAACAGATACACTTGAACTCTACAGATTCTTGATAGATTCCTGTATGTTAGGAGCAGCAATAACAGTCCATCATGGCAGTTTTTCTCCAATTCCTGAATCAGCCGTCTCCCTGTGGCTGTGGCTAGACTAATTAAGATGATTTCCCTCTGGCCTCAGCTAACGGTCACCAATGTGATCTCCAAAAGCAGCATCTTTTGAGAAACAGACAGCCTCTTACTCTGGCTGAGTGGGAAGGCATAGGAGTATATATGTGCCAGGTCATATATACTTTTAGGATTACACCCAAACAAAATTGTATTCAACTCTCAAATACTCTGTATTCAATACCAATGGTTACCTAATTTCTAGGTAGTCCAGAATATACCCGTAAATCATGAGAATAATCATTTTTTCTAATCTATGTAAGACTAATTACTAGTTACATAGGTTCCTCAATATTCCCCATGAACAATTTAGAACCCAGGTCTTGGGGTTGTATGCCTTGCTGTTGTTTTTAGCTTCTCTACTTAACAACCCTGGCCTTGACCTTATAACAAAACTATTGATACACTCTTTGGTAATACCATGTCCATTTGGATGACCTCTGAAATAAACCTTATAGGGAACATCTGAAATGACTGTGTATGGCCCTTTTTAGAGACAGCCCGACAAAGTGCACCAACTGGTTATGCAAAAAGACACTTTCTAAAATGCCTCCAATATTCCGCCCACTCCTTCACCATCAAGCCCATGAGTATTAATTTCACATCCTGACAATTTCCTGTCCTATCTGCTCTCCAAAGTTGAGGAACTAAAGACAAACTGGAACAGATATTTATTCATTCACCTTCATCTTGAGTGGCTATTCAATGTCTTCCTCTTTGGAGGAATCCCTACAGTCATGCTTCAGGCTACAATTAAAACCCCTGTAGGCACATACCACACCCTTATGTAGGAACATACCTTCTGAGTTCCTCATGGCTGCAGGCCTTCCAGGATATACACCATAAATGTTTGTAGAGACTTCTCTGGTGACCCAGTCGTTAAGACTCCATGCTCTGAATGCACGGAGTCCCAGGTTCAATCCCTGGTCAGGGATAGATCCTGCATGCCGCAACTAAAGATCCTGCATGTTGCCACTAAGGCCCGGTTCAGCCAAAGGAAAAAAATGTTTGTAAACCATTGTTAAATCTGAGCTAAATTCACCATTCCAGTCCATTTTACTTTGCTGATTCCTAGAATGTCGACGTTCACTCTTGCCACCTCCTGTTTGACCACTTCCAATTTGCCTTGATTCATGGACCATTCTGAAGGAGATCAACCCTGGGATTTCTTTGGAAGGAATGATGCTAATGCTGAAACTCCAGTACTTTGGCCACCTCATGAGAAGAGTTGACTCATTGGAAAAGACTCTGATGCTGGGAGGGATTGGGGGCAGGAGGAGAAGGGGACGACAGAGGATGAGATGGCTGGATGGCATCACAGACTGGATGGATGTGAGTCTGAGTGAACTCCGGGAGATGGTGATGGACAGGGAGGCCTGGTGTGCTGCAATTCATGGGGTCGCAAAGAGTCGGACACAACTGAGCGACTGAACTGAAATGAACTGAACTGAACTGAACGTTCCAGGTTCCTATGCAATATTGCTCTTTACAGCATCAGACCTCGCTACTATCACCAGTCACATCCACAACTGGGTTTTGTTTTTGCTTTGGCTCCATCCCTTCATTCTTTCTGGAGTTATTTCTCCACTGATCTCCAGTAGCATATTGGGCACTTACCAACCTGGGGAGTTCCTCTTTCAGGATCCTATCATTTTGCCTTTTCATAGTGTTCATGGGGTTCTCAAGAAAAGAACACTGAAGTGGTTTGCCATTCCCTTCTCCAGTAGACCACATTCTGTCAGACCTCTCCACCATGACCCGTCCGTCTTGGGTGGCCCCACATGGCATGGCTTAGTTTCACTGAGTTAGACAAGACTGTGGTCCATGTGATCAGATTGGCTAGTTTTCTATGATTATGGTTTTAGTGTGCCTGCCCTCTGATGCCCTCTCGCAACACCTACCATCTTACTTGGGTTTCTCTTACTTTGGTCGTGGGGTGTGTCTTCAGGGCTACTCCAGCAAAGTGCAGCCACTGCTCCTTACCTAGGATGAGGGGTATCCCCTCCTCACGGCCACCCCTCCTGACCTTGAATGTGGAGTAGTTCCTCTCGGCCCTCCTGCACCCGTGGAGCCACTTCTCCTTGGATTATATCTACTACTGTGGGCAAGAATCCCTTAGGAGAAATGGAGTAGCCATCCTGGTCAACAAAAGAGTCTGAAATGCAGTACTTGGATGCAATCTCCAAAATGACAGAATGATCTCTGTTCATTTCAAAGGCAAACCATTCAATATCACAGTAATCCAAGCCTATACCCCAACCAGTAATGCTGAAGAAGCTGAAGTTGAATAGTTTTATGAAGACCTCCAAAACCTTTTAGAACTAACACCCAAAAGAGATGTCCTCTCCATTATAGGGGACTGGAATGCAAAAGTAGGAAGTCAAGAAACACCTGGAGTAATGGGCAAATTTGGCCTTGCAGTATGGAATGAAGCAGAGCAAAGGCTAATAGAGTTTTGCCAAGAGAACACACTGGTCATAGCAAACACCCTCTTCCAACAACACAAGAGAACACTCTACACATGGACATCACCAGATGGTCAACACTGAAATCAGATTGATTATATTCTTTGCAGCCAAAGATGGAGAAACTCTATACAGTCAGCAAAAACAAGACCGAAACCTGACTGTGGCTCAGATCATGAACTCCTTATTGCCAAATTCAGACTCAAATTGAAGAAAGTAAGGAAAACCACTAGACCATTCAGGTATAACCTAAATCAAATCCCTTATGATTATACAGTGGAAGTGAGAAATAGATTTAAGGAAAACAAGTGATAGACAGAGTTCCTGATGAACTATGGATGGAGGTTCATGACATTGTACACGAGGCAGTGATCAAGACCATCCCCAAGAAAAAGAAATGCAAAAAAACAAAATGGCTGTCTGGGGAGGACTTACAAATAGCTGTGAAAAGAAGAGAAGTGAAAAGCAAAGGAGAAAAGAAAAGATATAAGCTTCTGAATGCAGAGTTCCAAAGAATAGCAAGGAGAGATAAGAAAGCCTTCCTCAGCGATCAAGGCAAAGAAATAGAGGAAAACAACAGAATGGGAAAGACTAGAGATCTCCTCAAGAAAATTAGAGATACCAAGGGAACATTTCATGCAAAGATGGACTCGATAAAGGACAGAAATGATATGGTTCTAACAGAAGCAGAAGATATTAAGAAGAGGTGGCAAGAATACATAGAAAAACTGTACAAAAAAGATCTTCACCACCCAGATAATCACAATGGTGTGATCACTCACCTAGAGCCAGACATCCTGGAATGTGAAGTCAAGTGGGGCTTAGAAAGCATCACTATGAACAAAGCTAGTGGAGGTGATGGAATCCCAGTTGAGCTATTTCAAATCCTGAAAGATGATGCTGTGAAAGTGCTGCACTCAATATGCCAGCAAATTTGGAAAACTCAGCAGTGGCCACAGGACTGGAAAAGATCAGTTTTCATTCCAATCCAAAAGAAAGGCAATGCCAAAGAATGTTCAAACTACTGCACAATTGCATTCATCTCACACACTAGCAAAATAATGCTCAAAATTCTCCAAGCCAGGCTTCAGCAATACGTGAACCGTGAACTTCCAGATGGTCAAGCTGGTTTTAGAAAAGGCAGAGGAACCAGAGATCAAATTGCCAACATCCACTGGATCATGGAAAAAGCAAGAGAGTTCCAGAAAAACATCTATTTCTGCTTTATTGACTATGCCAAAGCCTTTGACTGTGTGGATCACAATAAACTATGGAAAATTCTGAGAAAGATGGGAATACCAGACCACCTTACCTGCCTCTTGAGAAACCTATATGCAGGTCAGGAAGCAACAGTTAGAACTGGACATGGAACAACAGACTGGTTCCAAATAGGAAAAGGAGTACGTCAAGGCTGTATATTGTCACCCTGCTTATTTAACTTCTATGCAGAGTACATCATGAGAAACGCTGGGCTGGGAGAAGCACAAGCTGGAATCAAGATTTCTGGGAGAAATATCAATAACCTCAGATATGCAGATGGCACCACTCTTATGACAGAAAGTGAAGAAGAACTAAAAAGCCTCTTGATGAAAGTGAAAGAGGAGAGTGAAAAGTTGGCTTAAAGCTCAACGTTCAGAAAATGAAGATCATGGCATCCAGTCCCATCACTTCATGGGAAATAGATGGGGAAACAGTGGAAACAGTGTCAGACTTTATTTTGGGGGGCTCCAAAATCACTGCAGATGGTGATTGCAGACATGAAATTAAAAGACACTTACTCCTTGGAAGAAAAGTTATGACCAGCCTAGATAGCATATTCAAAAGCAGAGACATTACTTTGCCAATAAAGGTCCGTCTAGTCAAGGCTATGGTTTTTCCTGTGGTCATGTATGGATGTGAGAGTTGGCCTGTGAAGAAAGCTGAGTGCCGAAGAATTAATGCTTTTGAACTGTGCTGTTGGAGAAGACTCTTGAGAGTCCCTTGGACTGCAAGGAGATCCAACCAGTCCATTTTAAAGGAGATCAGCCCTGGGTGTTCATTGGTAGGAGTGATGCTAAAGCTGAAACTCCGATACTTTGGCTACCTCATGCGAAGAGTTGACTCATTGGAAAAGACCCTGATGTTGGAAGGCATGGGGGGGGGGGGGCAGGAGTAAAAGGGGACGACAGAGGATGAGATGGCTGGATGGCATCACCGACTCAATGGACATGAGTTTGGGTGAACTCCGGGAGTTGGTGATGGACAGGGAGGGTTGGTGTGCTGCAATTCATGGGGTCACAGAGTTGGACACGACTGAGTGACTGAACTGAGCTAAACTGAAACCATCATTAAAAATTGAGAAAAATGAATACATCTTTTAAGTTCCATTAAAAATTATTTTGTTCTATAGTATTCCTGCCATGGAATACAGCTGGCCAGTGGTGTACAAACCAATATTTTGACCAGACAAATATTTTGGCCAACTGATTTTAGTAAATATTCATAGTTCCTCATTTGAAGTAGGAAATGGCAACCCACTCCAGTATTCTTGCCTGGAGAATCCCATGGACAGAGGAGCCTGGCAGGCTACAGTCAATAGAGTCGGACACAACTGAAGTGACTTAGCGCAGCATAGCACAGCATAAAAAAAACCTCATAACTACTCTTTCTGTATGATCTCATAATATTCACTGAAAAATAGCTTTTAAAAATGAAGACAAAATCAAACCTGCTTCAGATAAACAAAAGCTGAAAGAATTTATTACCAGTATATCAGTCCTACACGAAACATTAAAGGAAGTTATTTGGGCAGAAGAAAAGTTGTGTAATTACGGATCTACACAAAGAACTAAAGGGTTTTTTAAAATATTGATATTTCCTTTTTTCTCATCTTTTAATTTCTCTGAAACATAAGTGAATGTTCAAACAAAAAGATAGTCACGTATTATGGGATTTATAATATATGTAGATGTAAAATGTACCTTCCAAATAGCATAAAGGATGAACAGGACAGTGTAAGTGTTCTGTTACAAGAATCTTACATTATATAAAAAATGATATCATATAATTTCAAGGCAGTCTATGATAAGTTTAGGTCATATTATAAACCTGAGAACAACCGCTAAAAAATAAAAATTAAATTAAATTAAACAAGAGATGTAACTAGCCAGTAGTGGACATAAGATGGAATAATAGAAAATCCTTAATTAATCCAAAAAGCAGCAGAAAATGATGAAATACGATCAAAGAGTACATAAAACAAAAAGAAAGTAAGCAACATGGTAGACTTAAATCCAAGCATGTCAATAATCACATTAAATACGAATAGTCTAAATGTATCAAATAAAAGACAGAAATCATTAGACTGAATACATACTATTTGTTGTCTACAAGAAACCCCTTCACATCTGAAGACACAGACTCATATGTTTTAAAAAAAAATATGTTAAGCAAGCATTAACAATAAGGCTGGAGGTACGATGTTATCTCAGACAATGGCGACATCAGAACAAGTGATATCACCAGGAATATCCAGGGACATTTCAAAATAAAGCGCTAAAGAATTAAAATTTTCAAATTCAGTCTGGTTAAAGAGAACTGCCATATCTGAATCAAGTTGCACCCCATTTAAGCCAGTTGGACTGAATTGAAAGAAATATAAAATGATCTACACACTCTTTTCCTCTTCTATTTCTAATATACACGTCAACATTTGATTTCCTTTATCTGGGAAAACTGCCTTTTACACGCCTCAAGTTGCTTTTATTCTTCTTTATAACTTCAATTACTATTTCAGTCCAAGCAGTAGTTTAATATCTTGAGTTCCATGTTGTCCTTCCTTCCTGCTGTGTGTGTATCTGAGGAAGAACCTGCAAACTGCCCATCAGTATCATTTGACTTAATGGCAACCCACTCCAGTACTCTTGCCTAAAAAATCCCATGGATGGAGGAGCCTGGTGTCCATGGGGTCACAAAGAGTTGGACACGACTGAGCGACTTCACTTCACTTCACTTCACTTCACTTCACTTCTTTCAATAACAGAGTTCCTGTCTCTTACCTGGGAACATGGGGAGCCAGTTGAGGGCTGGTTTCTCAGCCTTGCTTGGCTGTGTGACCTTGTGACCAAGGTCTGCCACTTCCTGGTTGTGCCTTAAAAGGAAGGGTATGTGTGTCCTGTGTATCTATCTACTGGCTGCGAAACACTCTTAATAAAGAATCTGATATTTTTATTCTCATTTAAGCACTACATTGAGTGAGTCTCTTTGTAATAACAGCTTAGAATAAATCCCAACTAATACAGCACTTCTGCAGTTTTCTTTGCCCAAGAGAACTGGCAACTTTGCATAGTACCTCAAATTTCTTATGCCATCCCTGTGTTATCCTGATTTACAACAAGCAATTAGAAAGTACTATCACTTTTTAGGGCTTCCGTGGTGGCTCAGTGGTAGAGAATCCACCTACCAATGCAGGAGACCCAGGTTCAATCCCTGGCTCAGAAAGACTCCATGGAGAAGGAAATAGCAACCCACTCCAGTGTTCTTGCCTGGAGAATCCCATGGACAAAGGAGCCTGGTGAGCTACAGTCCATAGGGCTGCAAAAGTCAGATAGGACTTGGTGACTAAACAACAACAATCACTTTTCAAGTGGGGTCAGGGACTTAAAAAAAAGAGAATCCACTCCCTACTTTAATGCTTGCTAACTTTTGTCTATGATAGAGTCAACATATTGCTTAAAAATGGGGCAGTTTTATTGACAATCTTTAAGAAAGTAGAGAAGCTCTAGAGATAAAGAGTAAATGTAGTTTTGCAGTAAGAGAAAATAATACACATATATAGATTCAAGTGTCAACCTGTGTGGCATGGGATATGCCTTTGCCCTTCCAAACCTCTGTTGATTATCTAATCAATGGAAAAAGAATGAGCATGCCTGCTTGCTGTATTGCACAAGATTTCCTAATTGCCTAACCATTTGCCTGGTCTGAAACCAGCTTTTTCCGGGCTCTCAGTTTCTGCTGCTCCTGTATCCAGAACCTTCCATTTGTTCTCAGCATTTTCCTTCCAGTGAAACTCATGAAAGACTCTGCTACCCTCCAGTCTCTGGCCATTAGGATCAGAATGATGAAGATAGTTTTGGAACATCCCGCAGAGCTGGTTCAAGTTCCTGCTGTCAAGTTATTTGGATCCTTCCAAACTGCCAGAGCTACCTCCTGTCCAGCCTCTCAACTTCTCTGTAGGCCTGGTCCTACCTAACCTCTGAAAAATCTCCTCTCAGGATAAACACTGTCTCAGATTAAAACTAAGATTCTCCAGAGGAACTGTTGAGCACCAACATGTTGCCTTACTTAAGCCATCCCTGGGTGGAGGATAATAACTGGGCTTGTGTGGAGACCCATTACTTGGCTTTCTACAAAGCTGCTTTATAGAACAAGCCCCAGGGTGGCATTACTTAATCAACAGCAGAGATGCAGAGAGAGTGAGTTTATGACAAACCGACGCTGTACCTGGCTTTTCCTAGCAGCAGTTGCAAGGTGAGTGAAAAAGAAAGTCCTCTAATCTCACCAAGCCGCCAAATTGATCCTAGTTCATTAATAGTTGCTGGAGTGGCGAGAAAGAGAGAGAAAGTGAGGGGACTGAATGCATCATTGGCATCTGCACCCTTAATAGAGGTCAAGAAGCTCTTTCGAAGCTGCTCACAGCCCTGTGAATGCACTGAGCCAGAGCGTCTGGTCCCTGGCCTGGAGCCAGGATCAACATCCAAGGCCTCAAGGAAGATGAAAGACCTCAGATAGGAAGCCATGTGTCTTAGATTTGTCTGCAGAACCCTCAAAACTCCAAATGAAAAGGAACATCTGTGTTACCTACCCATTACTTTGCTCGATTTTATTTCATAGCTTTCCATCCAAATATTTGGCACCATACAAATGTATAGAGGTGACTCTTAGTTACCTACCAGCTTTATCTGCCAAAGAAAAGGAAAACTGAAAATGCGCCAGCAAAGGAAAAAATAACATTGTCAATTTGATTTGGAGTGTAGTTGCTTCTAACTCAACTCAGAATTGGTGTAGGTCAAGCACATCTATCTAGCCTAGATTGTCCCCTGAATCTCTTTTTATTCCTGTACCTGTTAATGAATATGCTAATGGTCTGAAAGAATAAAGGACTCACCCAGAGTACATATTTTGAGTGCAGACGTCTTGTTGTTTTACCGAACAGATATATACTTTGAAAGTTGTTTAAAAATTGATTCAAGAGTAAAGTACATGGAAATGGGCAGTTTGCTGAGAGGAGTAACAATCTTCTAAACAGATAACCAAGTCTCAATATATTGACTTTCAATATTAATTTGTATAGAGTATCATGCTTTCTTTAAACCTTCACAACTACTTTCTGTTGGTGTGTGGTTCACCCATAGGCAAGCAAGGTGCTTCTCAGAGAAGCTTAGCTACAACTTCACAGCAACATTCTGCCAGGGGACCCTGTCCCTGAGCCCTGTTTTCTTCCCTGTGGTCCACAGTAACTTACGAGTTTCCTTCACCAACCGCACAAATAGGTATTGACTATCTATCATGGACTAGACATTGAGCTATTCTTAGTGATACAATACATGCTCATATAAGCATGGTCCTTCATCATAAATGACCCAGGACACCTCCTGGGGCTTGGGAAGTGTGCTCTAGGCGATCAGGAAGAGGCAATCATGCAGACTTAAAGGGCAGAACTTAGATGGAAGCAGAGCTCGCCCTGGGAAACAGAATAATATTATTCCAGCGGGATCAACAGCTGAGCGGACCCTGAGGGTATATTTGAGGAGCTCCAAGAAATATGCAAGGAAACAGGGAGTAGCAGGAAATGAGGCCAGATGTGCACAGAGGTGAACGCTGCTGCCGGATCCGTAAGAAATGTATGTGGATTTAGACGACCCTAAAGACCTCTTCATAGAGAACTGGAAGATTTGGGTTTAGGAAAGATCGTTTTGACTGAAGATCGCAGAATCCATAAGAGGCGGGACAAAACCAGAAGGTTAGGAGTAGCCTGTTAGGGAGACGCTATAGTCATCATGAAAATAAGCCACGTATGGGAATAGGTGCATAGAGGTGTGTACAGGTGCACACAGCCTGCATCTTTTGCTGTCCCTTCCCCAGCAGGAGTACCGCCACAGCTCAGGGCCCAGCCTGGTGAAGGAACCCTGGCCTCGGGCCCTTTCATGCTCCCATTCTCTAGACTCTGTCAGCGAGACAGCGATTTTGCTCGGTCATAAAAAAGGTAAAGACAGTAATAACTGTGAAACTAAACCAGGTATGTTTTAAATCTTCTGTGAGGTAGACACAATTTTTTCTTGTAGAGAGAGAAGTCTGAGATAAATAGCAGAGAATCGGTAAATAATTCAGCCTATGACCTTGATGCTTATTGATTCCTGCAGCTGTTTTTCTTTCTCAAGGCTACCCGGGGGGCGGGGGAAAGACCTCCAAAACACAATTATCACTTAATTATAAAATTGCTTGGCTTGGGAAAGCCTTTTGGTTGGTTGCTGAGCACTCCAAGGGGGTGAGTTAATCTCTATAAACCATACGGCCTGACTGAAGCTGCCGCTTAAAATTTCCAGCCACCACTTCATTACTCTCTGATATGGATGATAAACAAAAAGAGAAGAAAGACCCACATTTTCTTCTCATTTTCAGACACTTAGGATGTTTAGCCAATCAGATGGCTTAATGGCTGGCTATTTCTTACCCGGGGACTTGAACACGGAGGGATTCCAGCCATGGGGACACCAGATGTGGCCCACAGTGAACTCGAGAGCCATGCTGGTAACGGGGGGGGGGGGGGGGTAGTCGGGGGGGTGGTAGTTTAAGTTCTGTGATTGTTGTGGTGATAGTCATACTACAGATTGGGCTGAAAAATCGAAAAGGGAAAGAACAAGATTCTTTTTTTACACAGAAATAATTTCTTCTTCAATCTGGTTTGGGGGAAAGGTATGACTCTGAAGTCAGCCCTGGTTCTCTCCAATCGTTTCTTGAGAGGCAGGAATTTCTCATCACTAGTGTGAACAGCCACTGAGCAAGAGGTTTAGCCATGTCCATGGGCAGGTTGAGAGGGTCAGCTACCTGGAATATTGGATTTAGAGCTGATATACTCTTAGCCCAGCTCACCCTATTCCTATATATTTATTATCTTATTCCTGGGATCACTGGGCTTCCCACATGGCACTAGTGGTAAAGAACCTGGCTGCCACCGCAGGAGACACAGGTTCAATCCCTGGGTTGGGAAGATCCCCTGGAATAGGTGTTAGGACCAAACTGGAGCCAGGACAGGCTCTAAGGGGGCAGGCTAGGCCTGAGGTTTAGTCTCTAGAAAAGCTGAGGCACTGAAAACCCCCGCAGGCAGTGTAGCTCGACCTATCAGAAAAATCCCCCTAGCCCCCCAACCCCCACCCGCGCCAGACCTGAGCCAATCCGGATAGGGATGCGAGGTTTAATAGTCCCATGCGCGCTTACAGTTTAGCCAATCAGCTATGCTGTTACAGGAACAAAGAACCATCTGTATAAAAGTAGATGTGATTCAGAGCTCGGGGCTCTCATCAAGACTCCACTGCGCTGGATGAGACTTGAGCCCTAGCTAGCAGTAAACCCCTTCATGCTTTTGCATTGCTGTGGACGTCTTATTCTCTCAGTTTTGGGGACTTGGACTCTGGGCACAACATTTGGGGGCTCGTCCGGGATCCCTTTAACTGGGAAGAATAACACTTTCCCGGTAGGAGGGGTTTCCTCACTAGGAGGAGAGATATCTGAACACCGGTGTTAGTTCTGATTAAGACCAGCGTAAGGCCGAGGCCCAGCATCGTGCTGGGGAGGTGGCTGGCTCTGTTCTCTGGTTAAGACCAGCATAAGGCCGAGGCCTGGCATCATGCTGGGGAGGCGGCTGGCTCTGTGGATGCCTTGTTGGTAAGATTACCTCAAGGGAAAGAAAGTTTCAGGGGGGCCCAGGAAGACCTAGTGCTGTGTTCTCGGCTGATGTGTATTTGTTATCTGTTTGTCGTGTCTGTGTGAGTGCCGGCATTGTCTCTGCTCTTTGTGTGTTCATTTTGTCTCCTGTGTTCTTCTCTGTAATCATGGGGCAAGCGACTTCTACTCCTTTGTCCCTTATGACTGACCATTTTTCTGATTTCAAATCTAGGGTGCAAAATCTGTTGTTATTGGTGAAAAAGCCAAGACTGACATCCTGACCACTCGGGGTACTCAGGGGCCAGCTTGCCTGCCAATGGACCAGACCCAGTGGCCGCAACCGGGACCCTTTTGTCCCTGGTCTCCTCCTGATGCAGACAACTGGCCAGAGTGCCCCGCCTGGTAAGGAACAAGAGACTTTATTGACTTCTCTCCCTTTCCCTCTCTCTTTCATCTCCTTAACCCTTCCTATGCTTCCCTGTTTTTCTAGTCCCTCCCCCGGTCCTGGATGCAGAAATCTGGTCGAAGGGCCCTCAGCCTGAGCTGAGGATTAGAGAATGATCACCTCCTCTTGGCAGAGAACTCGAATTCTGGTTCTGATTTCTGGTAGGGCCGAGTTCCAGTCCTCCCTTCTCTGGAGGCCCAGGGAAAAGTCCCGTAACGCCTGGGTATCTGTAGGTGGCAGGAGACGTTTGTAAGGCCACCCCTTTTGCCCCCCCCCGCTCCTGCCTCCTCCCCCTTCTTTCAACCCGGCTTCCTTTCCTCCCTTGAAATCTTTGATGTTAGTACTTAGATCTGAAGTTCTGTATCTCTATAGGAGGTTTCCTGAGAGACTGTATTTTTGTATTTAAGGGCTTCCGTGGTGGAGCCGAGGTTAAAGCGTCTGCCAACAATATGGGAGACCTGGGCTCGACCCCTGGGTCGAGAGGATCCCTGGAGAAGGAAATTCTGCTTTGTCTGGCCACCATGCGGTTTAGACTGCCGCCATTTTGTTAGAACTTGATTTTCTTTCCCTGTGCCTTGAGACCAGGGCTCTCAGGAACACTTATCTAGACCATCTCTAACTCCTGACACTGAGGAAACAGGGGGAAAAAAAAAAAAAGACTTAAAGCTAGATCTTGCACTGTGTCTGTCTAAATATGTCTTGGTAATATTTTTGTGGTTAACATGTATATGAGCTCTATTTATTTGGCTTTAAAAAAAGGGGGGTAAGCGCTTACAAATCAAGTAATTCTAAATTAAACAATAAATTACAGGTTCATGTGAACTGGGAAATATTCAATGTTAAATACCTGATATTAATGTTTGTTTGTTGACCTATCTAATATAGACATGTCTTAAAATAATTAACGTTAAGTAGAATATTTTCATTGTACCTAGGATTAATATAAGTTAAATATTATATCTGTTACAAGTTTGTCAACAAGGAAATTACCTCAAGTGAAGAAACTTCTAAAAATGTAAATGAGATATGAACTTTTATATCTCTAGCTAACTTTGGGGTGCTTCAGAGGGCCCCTGGAACATCCCAAGGAGAGATATTAAACTGTGTTTATTTGGTTTGTTAAATTACACGGAAAAGATTATCAAATGAGTAATAAATCCACTCATGTTATAATATATGGTAAAGTAACTAATACAGATATCCTAGAAATTATATAGAGTTTTTAACATTCTGATATGTCCTGGTATTTTAATGAAAAACCTGATGACTTCACAAAAGTTAGCAAAAGGACTGAATGAACCAGTAAATATGCTTATAACTTTTATGGTTTCTATCTAAAAATTGTGCGTTTGAATCTTATGTTTTCAGGAAGTAGGGAAAATCTTCCTCTCAAACTAATTATGACAATACTTTGGTAAAATTAAAAGTTATAAACAAAACAACTATATTTTCTGACTCCTCTAAAAATTGGAAGTTCTTAGGTTTCCAGCAAGTTCATCAAATGAGTTAGGAAGGTTATCTCACGGATACAAAAATCTCAAGAAATTTTTGAGACCTTAAAAAGGGAAAAATTCACCTAGATTTTTTAGGCAGAATCTGTGATAAGCCTTTGGTGTGAGTTTCCCAGCCCTGTTTTATTTTAAAAGTTCAGTCTGAGACTCTACAAATGTTTCAGCAAAATAAAAAGCCTATAATTGATTATGGTTATAAAAATCATCAGACCAAAATCAATGAGAACAGACCTATTTTGCAAATAAACTAGCCTTAATTTGGTTATATTTAATAAAAATAAGGGTAACTATAAGGAGAAAAAGATATTTCAAAACGTTAAATCCCAGTTTGTTAATGGAGGTCTGCATCTAGTAAGACTCATCTCTTAGATAGTTCTTTGCTGTTATGTGATATTGATGTAAAATTTAATTGAATTCTTGAAAAACACCCTGTTTGTTTCTGAAGCTTATCTCAGTAATCTATCTTTGGATGAAGATCAGATGCCTCATGACCTGCAACCAGGACTGGAAAAGACATAATTTAAGGGACTGTCGTCTCCAACATGGATGGAGGGACTTTTTTATCAGGAGAAACTACACTACACCAGGAAGAGAAGACGACGACATCAGAGGGAGACAGCTTCCCCGAGATGCTGGACCTGATTCGTATGATCATTTATGTTTTCTTGACTTCTTAGACCTTTACATATAAGTCAAATGCTTTTCTATCATAGGCCTGATCCTATACTAGTTTTAAAAATCAATCCAGTTTTTGGGTTTGTGGCCAATTACCTGTGTCTAGTTCTGGGTTACCTTGGTAAATTTCTCTACTACCAGACTCTAACTGGTTGGCCCTGAGAAAATTTACTTAAAAATTATAGTCATATTCAGGTCACTATGGTACTACTAGATAGGATCCCCTCACCGGGCCAATTAATAATGCCTGCTCTGATTCTGGCTCTAAATTTGAGCTTTTTTCTACTACCCAAGCTCAATCAGAACAAGAAAAGTTTCCACAAAAAAGGAAAAAATCTCCCACAATTATGGGATGGATTTATATAGATAATACCAGGCTACAATAATCTAGGTTTAAAGTCTCCTCTGTTAAAAATAAATAAATAAATAAGTAAATCATACTAAAGATAATCAGTCTAGTAACACTAAAAAAACTGGGCTATGTGCCTTATAGATGGTGCCAATATCTGGAAGATAAAGATTCTACAGGACAGACTAAGTCAGATGACCTGAAGATATACTTGGCTACATCTAATGGAAGTTCTTAACATAAGTCTTACTTGTGACTTTACTAATACTGCTGGCTATGTTATTTGTATTTCCCCTGTCTTACAAAATTGCTGTTTCTTACACTGTCAAATGTGTGTATGAGGCCTCTAATAGAATAATATATAGTCCCATATGAGATCGATGATGGTAACAGTGTAACTCTAGATATGGCAAGAAGCAACAAGAGGAAATATTTTCCTGGACCAAGAAGCTAATAAGACAGGTGGTCCAGAGAATTTTGGATACTGTTTTATGGCCTAATCCAGTAACAGCACATTGAGTGGCCTGTCAACAGAATCTTTGCCAAACCTGAGAATGGACATTCTCAGCACCATGGGATAAAATGGTCATGAAGTGCCCCCGCTCATAATCATGGTCAAGTTTACGAGCAAAAAGGGGCTCTGCCAACTAAAGACTGACACTCGCTATCTACATCTACAAAGATTAAATCATGGCCGCTGCAACTGCTGACTTTCAACGCCCCTGAAAAGAGTTCAGGGTAAAAATCAGGAATGAGGCACTCTGTGCTCTGGGAAAAACTGGCATAACAGGCCATCAGATAGTCAGATCTTTTCAGGAAAAGATTTTATTAGTCCCAATTATTGCATCTTCTCATATCTAGAAAAACACTGACGTCATTAACGGTAAAATCTGCTTTGGCTATTAAAAAATAGTTTACAATTAAAAGTCAAAATAGAGTAGCTACGGTTCAGATATCCTGGAAAATAACTAGGTGATGCTATGAGTGTACTTTCAGATTAGAGCTTGTATTGCTCCAAGCTGGGGCAGTCTTCTACCCCATTTTGACAGGAAGTTATCATAGTCATTGTTGCCTAGTTCCCTAAAATTAAAACTGAGTGGGACTCTGTGGGGCTCTGGAGTACAGATCTGCTCTGTGTTCTCCATTTCTTATCTGTAGGATATAGACTTTGTTCAGCCTCCTTGGCCTTCCCTGAATTCCAAAGCATGGATTCAAACAATTGCTAATCAGGGAAGGGAGGGGATACAAAAACAGAAACAATCAAAGGTTGGTACAGCCTCCAAACAGAGTCCTGGTTCCTATTCAAAAAAATATGCATAACAATGTCTTTGAGCCCCCACCCAGGTAGAAGATGGTAACTTCAGACTAAACACAAGATTCTTGGAGCACTGCTCTGTTGCCTCACCACCAACCAATCAGAAGGGGTCACAAACCCTGTAACCCTCACCCCAAATGTTGCCTTCTGTTTCCGGGGACCAGAAATGACCATCCTGTTAGGTCTTTTGTTTGGCCCTTGTCTATTTCATCTCTGAGAGGGGCCAACTGAATTGCTGCAACTACAAGGGTAGAAGCTGGTTTCAGATGTGAAAAAGCCCAACTTAGATCAGGTAGAGAGACTTCTGCTCTGCTAGGCAGGCCTACGCCCATGCACAGCAGAAAGAAGTTACAGAAGAAAGAGACCTCTGCCCCAATTCCCAAAAAGTATCTTGAGTATGAAGTCTCTCAGGGGGGCCTATGTGCTGTGTTAGGGGAAAAACGTTTTTATGTGAATCACTCGGGGGTAATCAGGGAGTCCCTGGCCAAGATAAGAAAAGGGCTAAATCAAAAAAAAAAAAAAAAGTCTCAAAATTAATTTCAGTCCTGGTTCCAACAGTCCCCATGGTTAACAAAGCTGATTTCCACCCTGGTGGGCCCTCTCATAGTGCTACTACTGATTCTCACTCTTGGCCCCTGTATCCTAAATAGACTTATCATATTTGTTAAGGAGCACATCAATACAGTCCAGGTACTAGTACTGAGGCAACAGTATCAGGCCCTGCCCCAAAATAAAGAGGAAGATTCCTCTATGTAACTGAAGACAGGGGGGAATGTTAGGACCAAACTGGAGCCAGAACAGGCTCTAAGGGGGCAGGCTAGGCCTGAGGTTTAGTCTCTAGAAAAGCTGAGGCACTGAAAACTCCCGCAGGCAGTGTAGCTCAACCTATCAGAAAAATCCCCCTAGCCCCCCCACCCACGCCAGACCCGAGCCAATCTGGATAGGGATGCGAGGTTTAATAGTCCCACGCGCGTACAGTTTAGCCAATCAGCTATGCTGTTACAGGAACAAAGAACCATCTGTATAAAAGTAGATGTGATTCAGAGCTCGGGGCTCTCATCAAGACTCCACTGCACTGGATGAGACTTGAGCCCTAGCTAGCAGTAAACCCCTTTATGCTTTTGCATTGCTGTGGACGTCTCATTCTCTCAGTTTTGGGGACTCAGACTCTGGGCACAACATAGGAAATGGCAACCCACTCTAGTATTCTTACCTGGAAAATTCCATGGACAGAAGAGCCTGGTGGACTACAGCCCACAGGGTCACAAAGAGTCAGACACAACTGAGCACCATCCTTCTTTCCTTCCTTCCAGTGATCACTAAAATTGCTTGACTAGCAAACAAACAACCCTATTAAAAATGGCCAAGGGACTTGAATAGATGATATACAGACGACCAAAAATCACATGAAAAGGGATTGGAACTCTTATGTCCTATATGTGGGAATGCAAAGTGATATAGTTACTATGAAAAATAGGATAGAGTTTCCTTAAGAAACTGAAAAATAGAATCACCATATTTTCATTCAGCAATTCTACCCTGGAAAAGAATTGAAGACAGAGTCTCAAACAGATATTTGTACACCCGGGTTCAAAGCAACATTATTCACAGCACCCAAAAGAAGGAAGCAACCCAGGTGTCCACTGATGTATGAATGGATAAACATATATAATAGAATATTATCCAGCCTTACAGAAGAAAGAAATTCTGGCACATATTTTGACATAGACGAACCTTGAGGACATTATGCTAAGTGAAGAAAACCTGTCACAAAAAGATAAATACTGTATGATTCCACTTATCAGAGATTCCCTAGAGTCATCACATTCATAGAGACAGAAAATGGACTGGTGGCTGCCAGGGGCTGGGGAAGGGGAGTTCTTTTTTAATGGGCAGTTTCTATTGGTGGTTCAAGCAGTAAAGAATCTGAGGTTCAATCCGTGGATTGGAAAGATTCCCTGGAGAAGGAAATAGCAACACACTCCAGTATTCTTGCCTGGAGAATTCCATGGACAGAGGAGCCTGGTGGGCTACAGTCCATGGGGTCACAAAGAGTCAGACACGACTGAGCAACTAGCATTTTCTGTTTGGTAAGATAAAAAGTCTTCTCGAGATGGATTGCACAACAATGTGAATGTACTTAAGACTGAACTGAACACTTAAAAATGGTTAAGATGGGGACTTCCCTGGTGGCCCAACGGTTAAGACCTCACCTTCCAATGCAGAAGGTGCAGGTTCAATGCCTGGTCAGAGAGCTAAGATCCCACATGACTTGCAGCCAAAAACCCAAAGCATAAAACAGAAGCAGTGTTGTAACAAATTCAATAAAAAGACTTGAAAGATGGTCCACATCAAAAAATCTTTTAAAAATGGTTAAATATTAATGTGCATTTTACCCCAATTAAAACTTTCTGTAGAAAGCATGGCTAGCTTTTGGAAATGAGTCATGCTCAGCAGAATGGACAATCACGGAGCTCAATCTAGACTCCTCTTTCAAGTGCTGACTTAAGGGAAGAACTCCTAACTGCTCTCACAGCCTCCCTGCTTCTCAAGCATGATGGGCAATAGTGTCTGTTTCTTATCTCATCAAGGGGTGAGGTTAGGAGAGGGTGTTAAGAGCAAGAAGAGAGTCCAATGGGTCCTAGAGACTTGCATCCTGCCTCCACCTGAACTGTGATGGGAATCAGCAGTTCATACACCATCTCTGGCAAAGGTGCCCAGGTACCTGTTTCCGTGGGAACCGCCCCTCTCTCTGGCACTTGGCACACAGATAATTCACAGCAAAATGGATAGCTCCCAGCATGCTGGGGAGGACTGCAGCTCTCCCACCTTGTAACTGTGGGGCTGAGGTCTGGGGGAAACTTCAGTCCAGGTCCTGTGACATGGAGACCAGAGCCTGCACTGTGCTCTCCACCTGCCTCCATCCCTCAGGATCATTCCCCATGCATGGAATGCCCCGAGGTCTTTCTTCTACCCATCCTCCACCCCGCCCGCCCTACTCCCCCTTCTCTGAGTCTCTCGCAGGATCATTCCAACACTTCTGGCCCCTTCCTCCTTATGTGCCTTAAACCCCGCCCCCACGCCTCACCAGCTCACTGGCTTCCTGGCAGGTCTTCAGACCCAGCTGGCACACCCATCGTTTGGGACACTTCCTCTCCTGGGATAATGTCCCAGTGACTTACTACCCACCCCCTCAGCTGAAGTGCCCATCCATCCCTCAGACCTTCTCCACAGATGGGGACCACTGCTTACCATACTTATCACCATCCAATGTGCTGAATGGTTTTCGAATCTGTTTTTCGCCTGTCTGCCGAGGAGAAAGTAAGCTCCATGAGGTGGAGAATTTGTCTTTCTCATCACTGGGGTGTAAGGGTTTGGTGCACGGTAGGGGATCAAAAATATATTTGAATGAATGAATGAACTCCTTCTAGGTTCCCAGAGCCCAGCATGGAGCTGGATATAACTCTGTGTGGCTGATGACATGCTCTGAGAAACAACAGCTCTGGAGTGTCAGTTGCTTTTGCTCAAAAAAGTGTCCTACCTATTGAATCTGGCAAGAATTCAGCTGCATCAAGCCAAACACAAATTTTTTTCTTTCAGGACTTCTGCGATCACATCAATGCTTAGCAAGGAGTTCCAGAGGCGGGGCGTCATCCTGCTCCAGGAGGCGGGGCATCACGCAGTTAGTGACTTACAATAGGGTTGGAGGAGTGGAGGGAGAGGTCACGAGTGGATACCTAACAACTTAAGACTACGTATGGGAAAGGCTGGACGTGATGAATACCAGAGGGCTTCAGGAAAGCGCGTCCAGTTATGGAAGGAAACTGTCAGGTTGGAAGTGACACCACTATCTTTTGGCAAGTGGGGGCTCAGGCACAGAAAGCATCGCGGGGCGGGAGGGTTCAGCAGTGAGGAGCCCCACTGGGCCAGGTTGAGAGCAGTCAAGGAGACAAGACAGGAAAGACAAGGCCCGTCTGTGGTGGCTTTTAATTCTCGTCTAGTCAAGGCTATGGTTTTTCCAGTGGTCATGTATGGATGTGAGAGTTGGACTGTGAAGAAGGCTGAGTGCCGAAGAATTGATGCTTTTGAACTGTGGTGCTGGAGAAGACTCTTGAGAGTCCCTTGGACTGCAAGGAGATCCAACCAGACCATTCTAAAGGAGATCAGCCCTGGGTGTTCTTTTGGAAGGAATGATGCTAAAGCTGAAACTCCAGTACTTTGGCCACCTCATGCCAAGTGTTGACTCATTGGAAAAGACTCTGATGCTGGGAGGGATTGGGGGCAGGAGGAGAAGGGGACAACAGAGGATGAGATGGATTGATGGCATCACCGACTCGATGGACGTGAGTTTGAGTGAACTCCAGGAGTTGGTGATGGACAGGGAGGCCTGGTGTGCTGCAATTCATGGGGTCGAAAAGAGTCAGGCTGGACTGAACAACTGAACTGAACTGAATTAAAGGAGTTTGGACATTCACTTCCAGGCACCGAAGACTTCCTAACAAGAAAGTAACAGATCACACAGTGTATTTTGTGAGCTCAAAACCAGTGCTGAATGTAGACAAGATGGCCCCAGAGGGAGAGTCAGAAAGTGAATGAGGCAGTGTTCATGGGGACCCAGTGAATACAGACTCTTCTTACATGCTTTGGTTCTGTTTCCCCTCCTCCTGGGATCTGTGCTTGAGTCTCCCTTTGGGAACCATTTCTCATCCTTTTCAAGCTCTGGGCAGGGCTGGTTGCACCCCCACTCTCCAGGCAAGAAGGTCCCTTCCCCTGACCACACAGTTTGGCTCAAAAATATTCCAAGTCTCAAGCTGGTCCAGTGAGAATGAGCCCTTGTTCTTTTTCAGGAAATATTGCAGATGAAGCCTGCTCTTTGCACTGGTTTTGCCAGCTGGAGGCTGAAGCCCAGAGAGGCTAAAGGCTACTTTGCCAACACTGTGGAGAAAGGCATGAAACTGAATGAGAAGAAAAGAGAGTCATGAGATGCGAGGGATTTTGGAGGGGGCTGAGCCCTGGATTCAGCCAGGCCTGGCATGTGCTCTGTAGAAAAACAAAACCAAATGGAGTAAAGAGGCTAGAGTCTGCCAGGAAGGAGGGGGAGGAGGTGACTTTGGATGTTTTTCTAATCTCATCCTTTCACAGGCTTTCTGTCCAGGTTGGCTGGTCCACACTGAAAGCAGCAGAAGAGGGAGGGCATGGGTGTCCAGGAGAAGAGCCCCCCAAGACAGGAGGAGTGGGCAGCCCTTGTCTGGGGTGAGTTGGTACATGCGAGGAACGGCCAGGGGGCCAGTGTGGCCAGAGGCAGAGTGATGGGCCGGGGTCAGGTCATGTAAAGCTTTGCTGTCCCTTGAAGGGAGCTTGGCCTCCACTCTCAGACTGAATGGCAGCCGTTAAAGCCACGAGTCAAGAAATGACAAGAGGCAACTGCTGTTTAAAAGGGTCACCCATGCCTGAAGACAGGGCAAGGGTGGGAGGCAAGGAAACAGCCCATCCATTCAGCCAGTGGGATGTGAGATTCTGTCTTCAGACTCACTACCAGGCAGGTAGAAGAAGCACCTGGAGGAGGGTGGGGGCTCTGGGAAAGATGGAGGGGATGCTGAACAGGGCAGGTACAGAGGTGCAGGCGAGCAGGAGAAAGGGCTCCAGGCTCAGGCTGGGTTCCCAGGGTGGGAAAGGGAGCAACCAGAGCAGCGGTCATGTTTCCAGGGCAGGAAGGACACAAAGTTGTGGCAGTGGGTGGAAATGAGGTCTGATCCAGGCAGGGCAACCATGCTGGCCACACGCTAAACTCAGAACAGCGGCCGCTGTGTCCTTCAGCTCTTTCTGAGCTGTTGCGGGGAGGCTCCTGTGGTGGGCGACGCCTGTACAGGACTTCTGGAAAACCGCCCTGCTTGCCACCTGCCTTGGCCCTGTGGTCCAGCCCGGGCCATGCACATCTATGATGGTCACCACCCAGCAACTCTCTCTCACAGGACCTGAAGCCAGACGCTTCTTCCCTCCACCGCCATCCTCCCAATGCTTTTCTTATCTCTCCTCAGGAAGTACCAAAAATCAGACCAACCTCCAATGTGCGTTTGAAGGGACCGTGGCCATCTGGGGGTGTCGGGAGGGCAGAGCTGCGTGTAAATTTCAGCTGTAAATATGAAGTCACAGTTGGTTCTGCAGCTGCGGGCACCTCCACCGAGGTCAGGAGGCTTCTTCTGCACAGAGAAAAAGTCAGAAATTGATCTTGCTTTTAGCATTTACCAGGCATTCTCTGAGGAGGCGACTTCATCAGCTGCGAGGTCTGTCTTTGCAAAAGACAGCATCTGGCTCAGCCTCCTCCCTCCCATCCCGCCATGGCTTGGCTGCAGCTCCCAGCTCGTCCTCTGTCTCTGGCTGCAGCTTTGAATTTGCGCATCTCATTCTCGGCTTCTGGCTCACATCTGGAGCCAGTCCTGTCTCAGGGTTTGGCATGCGGTGGGTGCTCAACACATGTCTGTCCGGTGCTGGTGAATAAGTGAGTCATTGCTCCAGCCTGCCAGCCCCTGTGCTGTCTCACCACCTCTCATCTGCTCCCTGTCCTTCTCAGAAGATGTGTGAAAGACACACTCATCTCACACACCTCTCTCTCGGCCCGGGGAGGGGAGGAAGCTAGACTGGGGGCTCTTTTCTCCAAGTCCCTCAGCATGTAGAGATTCCAACTTTGCCAGAGGTTTCATGCTGACTGCTGTGGGGCTGCCAAAGTGGACCACAGCCCTTGCATCCCAGCAAACAGGGCTGGGACAAAGGCCACCAGCCTGGCTGGAAGGGCTGGGCATCCAGCCTCTCTTCTGCCGATGCCCTCACCTCTGCAGCACAGACCATCACTCAGCTTTCAAAATCTCCTTTTTCTCATCCATAAACGAGTGTTGGGTGTATAATGTGCAGGCCCTACTGATGGAGGATTTCAGGATCAGAAGTGAAGGAGCAGCTGTCAGAGCCGACAAGCGGTTGGATGCTGAGCCTGTGAGACCAGAGTCCTGCAATCAGACACACTTGACTCCCCTCCTGGCTGTACCACTCCCCATGCGACTTTGGATGTATCAGTTCACCTTTATGACCTTCAGATTTGTTTCTGAGTAAAATGGGAACAGTAATAGCACCACCCTCATAGAGATGTGAACAAGATTAAATAGTTAATGTCATACTAAGGCATCAAACTGCAGTCAAACCTCAGTATGTTAACATCCTGGTGGGAATCCCTGGCGGTCCAGTGGTTAGGACTCCACGCTTTCACTGCTCAAGGACCGGGATCAGTCTCTGGTCTGGGAACTAAGATCCTGCAAGTTGCATGGTGCAGCCAAATGACAAACAAACAAACATGCCTAGCGACCAGATCAATAGTCTAGAGCACGGTTACACAGCAGAACTTTCTCCATATCTAGATTAAAACAGCAGCCCCCGGCCACTCATGTCTACTTTATAAGCAGTTTCATTGTGGCTAATGTGACTGAGAAACTGAATTTTTTATTTGACTTCATTTTAATTATTTTACATCTAAATAGCCATTTTATTTCAATGTTATGTAGCTAGCAGCCCATACATGAGACAGAACAGGTCTATACATTAAGAATTACCAAGGCTTCTAAAGGTGTGGTAAGGTATGGCACATCTGGACAGTGGAATAGTGTTAGCATTAAAAAGAAATACTCGTCAAGCTGTGAGAAGACATGTGCACAGTCTCTCAATCATGTCTGACTCTTTGCAATCTCATGGACTGGAGCCCACCTAGCTCCTCTGTCCATGGGATTATCCAGGCAAGAATATTGGAGTGGGTTGCCATTTCCTTCTCCAAAGGAAAAAGAGAGAGAGAGAGATGAAGAAATGCTTGGAAGAAGTGGTGTTTGAAGCGAGTTCTCAGGAATGGAGACATGAGTTCTCATGAAAGACAGAGGCCATGTTTGCAGTGTCCAGCAGGGCTCAGGGCCTAGGAGTCAGGGGCAAGGATGAGGGGGGAGGTCAGAAAACAGGGCTTTTACAGGAAGGAAGTGGGTGACAGGCTGCAAAGCCCCTGGACAAGACTGGATTCCAGGTTAAAGAGCCTAAATGTATTCAGCAACCAATGGAGTCCCTGAAGATGTTCACCCGGGATTATGAGATACCAAAAAGCGTTTGAGAAATATTAATTTCCTAAAGAAGCATGCTATTGGAACTTTTTAAGTTTTTTGAGAGTTGGGTCTGTGTCATTAAGTTAAATCACGCGAAGTTCCTATTATCACATCAGGAGCTCAGAAGGGCTTAAAACAATTTAATTCAAATAAATAGATAACTCAGCTTAGGATCACACTGCTTTATCAGACTCTTCCATTACCAATGTGATATCTCCCATATTGCCCAGAAAAGTAAAAGCATCTAGGGACTCTTGCTTGATGGATTTGTGTAAATGTATCTAAAAAGAGGCACACAATGTAGCCTCACCAGCACTGGGGACTCAGCATTCAGAATGCTTAAGTGTCGAGAAAAGATTTCCATTTGTGGTCTCCCACCAAGCACTATCTTCAAAGGTCCCCAGATTTATTATTTCATCAACAGATCGGAGAGGGGAGTTTGTATGAGATCAAACAAGCACGACTACTATGGGAAGGCTGGCAGGTAATAGTGTATAAATTGCCCGATAGAAAATGTCAAAAGTTAACATCAAGCGGTGGGGGGGTTGGGGAACACACAGATCTGAGCACAAATGACTGAGCCTTTCTGGGAGCCAGTTTTTTATATGGTCCAGTTAATGCATTATAAGAGACTCTGGGCTCAGAAACCCACTGAAACCCAGTGAAACCCATTAACTCAGAATATATCCTTTACTAAAAAATTATAAAAAGCATCTCATTTTCTATACCTCTCCTCTTTTCTGGTATCTTCCTCTCTCTCTCTCTCTCTCTCTCTCTCTCTCTCTCTCTCTCTCTCTCTCTCTCTCTTTCTCTCTCTCTCTTCCTCTCTCTCTCTCACACACACACATTACTGTATGCTTACTTTTTTTCTACCCTGAGTAAATCCCTTGTTCTTTTACGTCTCATTCTTTACATCTCCTTTTAAGGGTATTGTCCCGATAGTTAAAGTGTCTTCCAAGGTAAAGAGTTATACTCACTTTGTCCATTGCCAGTGCCTTGCAGACTCAGACTCAATATAAGAAAGAGAGTTGCCATGCCTCCCATCAATGCCTGTTCTCATGAACAGGGCCTCAGTCCTGAATCAGTTATTGTGTGTTTCAACAAGAGAGTAACAAGCAGTTCTGGAACATTCAGCTTGGGGTCTGAAAGTATGTTCATGTGAACCATCTCACACTTTCACCTTGTGCCCACTCAATGCCATCTTCCAAGAGGCAGCCTTCCCCACAGAACCCCAAATGACCACCCATCCTAGCTCTGTCTTAATTTCACAACACTTTTTACTATTTGACACCAGAATAAGTATTTCTTTGTCAATAGCCTATATACTCCATTCAGATACGTGTTCCATTACATTTGGAATTCTCAGCTGCAGCACCAGGAGATGGATACAATTAATAACTACATTTTCCAGGGATTCCCCTGGCAGTCTAGTGGTTAGGATGCCATGCTTCCACTGCAAGGAGCACGCCAAGTCTTGTAGCCAGAAAAACAAAAACAAAAAACCCAAACCCTGCACTTTCCAGATGGAGACACTGCTGTGAGGTTATGGGGCAAGGAGCTCTACCAAGGTGGTACAGCCATGAATTGCAGAGCAGAGACTGCACCCCAGGCCTGTTTTCAACTCCAGAGCAAGTGCTCCCAGCTAGAGCCTCCAGGCTGCAGGCAGTGAATTCTAGGTTATATGTTTATATCCCACGGGAGTCAGGCTTGAAAGTGGCTTCAGTGTCAAGACTATAATGGCTTGAAAAATAACTTTCTCCCACCCTACCTTCCTAGGGAGATATGCCAGAGAATAAATGAATTCTGAAAGTGAAAGTGTTAGTTGCTCAGTCGTGTCTGACTCTTTTTGACCCCATGGACTGTAGCCTGCCAGCCTCCTCGTCCATGGAATTCTTCAGGCAAGAATACCGAAGTGGGAAGCCATTCCATTCCCCAGGGGATCTTCCCAACCCAGAGATCGAACTCAAGTCTCCTGCATTGCAGGCAGATTCTTTATTATTTGAGCCACCAGGGAAGCCCAACTCCTAGATAAACACAGACTACCAGAAATTCTCAGAGCACAAGTTCTTCGAAGACAGAAGCCATGTTGGCCCTATTTTGGCAGCCAAAATAGGCAGCTCTCTGTACAGTGGCTTCGTGTAGCATGGAGCCTAATCAACAAGCTGTTTATTTTTATTCCCATGCTTCTAGGAGGTTCCCAGCTTCTCCAAAAATAGTAGCTGGCTTGTTAGCAAAATCCAAGAAGCGTCACTTTATTTCTCAGAATCAGACTTGATCTGCTGTGAGCTCCAGCTACCAGTCTCAGTAACTTGGGGCCTCCCCTCCATGGACTCTTAGAATGGTCCCATTCTTGGCTTTTTCTATGGCTACAGGCACTTTCGAAGGTCATCTCTCAGCACCAGCCCTTGTCCTTGTCACCTGCCATCCATCCCTTGGGCTTTGAAGATGTCCCTCCACCACAATCCTCCTTGTAGAATCCAAGCCTCACACCTAGGATGCAGCAAGGGACTGGTGCCTCCACTCACTTCTCTCTGGAGGGCTCTGAGTCTGTATCTGAATGTACGGCTTCCTCCTTGTGATGCTCACCAACCATCCATGCCTTCCACTTCTGGAATGAGGCCACACCATCCTCCTCAAAAAGACTCTGCAGATGTCATTGCATCTGTCTCTTCCTGAGATTGGAGGGACAGGAAATACCAAATCCAGTTCGTTTTTCAAAATCTAATCAGCCTGTTATCAATAGATTGTATATTAGATTCGTGTGCTATTACAAAGTTTTCATCAAGTCCCTTCACACTCTGACCCTTTGGGCTGTCAGGCTGGCCCCACATTTGGCTCACAAATAGATCTGCTGTAGTGAAGGAGGAACTGTTTTCTTCCCTCCGATAGCAGCAGACACAGGATTTCTCCTGGGATCCTGTCACACAGTCTGGCTCCCCTGCTGCTCAGGCGTTCAGTCATGTCTGACTCTATGCGACCCCATGGACTATAGTCCACCAGGCTCCTCTGTCCATGGGATTCTCCAGGCAAGAATACTGGAGTGGGTTGCCATTTTCTTCTCCAGAGGCTCTTCCTAACCCAGGAATTGAATCTGTGTCTCCTGTGTCTCCTGCATTACAGGTAGATTCTTCACCCACAGAGCCATCAGGGGTTTCGCTTAATGACTGGCAACAACCTCCACCTGGAAAGTAGCCCTCAATGAAAACAGAGCCAAGAAAACAATAGCCCTGTCCCAGGGCAGAGCTGCTGGGGACTGTGCTCCAACAAGCATTGGTAATATTGGGTACCACTGGGGTACCCCTGTTGATTCTGGATAGCTGAAAAGGCTCCAAACCTTCTGGTCCTAACACTCTTCTAATACCTTTCCTAACCCACAGCTGTGAGAAACCTGGGTGGGCAGGCTAAATAAATTAATAAGTAGTTTCTTCATAGAATACTCAGCTCAGCACAGCTGGAAAGCTTACCATGACGAGTCTTAGAATAAAGCAGCGTAAGGAGGTTTCTTTTTCTTCCCTGCCCTGGAGCAGAACATGCTGCTGATGTCAGTCAGGTAGTAGATCCAGTTACAGAGTACCTACTGTACACAGAGGATCATCTTGGTCCAGATGAAGAGAAAAGTAGCTAACTGGGAAGACAAAGGGCTCTTGGGATGTCCTGAACCCCATAGCAACGGTCCTTAAACTTTCTGAACATGTAAAGTGCACCACAAATAATAAACAATGAGCCTGTGTTAGAGGGGAGCTTCAAAGCCAACAAAGGCAGAAGGCATTCCCTTTACTTTAATCCTGACATCTACTGTGTTTTCAGCTTACTTCCTCTGGCTTTTTTTAAATGTTTTTTTTTTTTTTATTTTTATAAAAGTCACGTAATACAAAGCATACTATTTAAACCATATTCTGTGCAGTTCAGCGGCAGTAAGTGCATTCATATTGCCCTGCAACTCCCTCCATCCTCCAGCTCCCTTATTCTTCACCTTCCTCAACTGAAACTCTGTCCCCATTAAATACTAAGTTCCCATGTCCCCTCCCCACTCCCCAGCTCCCAGCTCCCAGCCCCTGGCCTCTATCAAAGTACTTTTGGACTCTATGAATTTGACTATTCTTGGTACCTTGTGTAAGTGAAATCAAATAGTATTTGTGTGCAGCTAATGTATATTGGAATGCATTTTTTAAGTTAATATATGTCTTCAGGGCTTCCCTTGTAGTTCAGTCAGTTAAGAATCACCTGCAAAATACAGGCGATCAGAGTTTGGTCCCTGAGTCAGGAAGATCTCCTGGAGGAGGAAATGGCAACCCATCCTAATATTCTTGCCTGGGAAATCCTATGGACAGAGGAGTCTGGCAGGCTACAGTCCATAGTGTTGCAAAAAGTTGGACATGACTCAGCAACTAAACCACCACCACCAATATATATCCTACAAACGTTATACCTTCTTTTTACCCCCTGTGCTAAACAGCAGGTTCTCATTAGTTACCTATTTTATACATAGTAGTGGGCATACGTCAATCCCAATCTGCTGATTTAACCCACCTCCCCTTTCCCCCCTTGGTGTCCAAACATTTGTCCCTCTGGCTTTTGAGCGTTTGAGTGGTGAAAGAGATTGAACATTGAAGCTTCAGTCACTCAATACTTGACAAAGGAATAATAAAAAATAACTGGCCCCTGCCATAATGGTTTACTAGTTTCCTAAGATCTGGTTGGGAGGGTTTCTGATCGATTTTAAGATATGAGTATTATCTAAGTTAGGGTGTGTACAGGAGAAGGTAGATGATTGAGCTGAACCATCAATGATGAATGGGTACAGTCAGCCAAGCGTCTCTCAAACATCTATTGAATGTTCCTTACGTCAGGTGTCGTGTTAGGCACTGAGAGTAAAATGACTAAGATATATTCCCTTCCCTTGAGATACTCAAGGCTAGTGCAGCAGAAAGAGAAATTAGCAAGTAGCTGGCATATGGTTTTCAGATGACTTAGTATGTCGTTGTGGCCCACATGGGATACTGTGGGGGCAAACAGTCGACAAAGCTGGAAGGCGTTAAGGAAGAGTTCTAGAAAGAAGAGATCCTTGAGCTAAGTCTTCAAGTACAAGAAGAAATTAACCAGCTGGAGAAAAATGGGAAGGATAATCCAGGCAAAGTATGCAGCAGATACAAAGGTTTAGAGAGAAATGAAGAAATCAAGAGCATTCGGAGAATTTCCACTAGTTCTTTATGATTGAAATATAAGCTCAGTGTAGGAGTGGCAAGTCACAGGTCTAAGTCATATTCAGAAAATCTTGTGAGTCATGGCAAGTAATTTACACTTTATCCTGAGGTTTGAGAGCGAGCCTTGGCGGGTACTAAAAGAGGAGAAGGATTGACAGAAATATGGAAATATCAGTCTCACATAATAAAGAGGAGAGAGAATGGATAAATAGGGTGGAGCCTGGAGCCAGGGAACCTGTTTAGCAACTGTTCAGAAATTACAGGTAAGAATAGGTAAGGCTCTAAATTGAAAACTAGCAGTAAATGGCAATGATGAACATTTAGAAGTGTTTGATTCTCACGCATGGTTTCCTCATTGATAATGAACCACACAGCACACCACCAGTAGTGCTAATTTCACCATAATAACAGTATTACCACCCAGACTAAAATAGCAAGCTCGTATGGAAACCTAACCAATGCACACAGCATTTTTTTTTCTTACATTCCCATTATCAGCAGGAAAGGATGCTGCTCTGCTTTTGCCTAAAAAGTCTCCTTGTTCTGGTTTAAGTAGGAGCTGGTAGAGAAAGGCACTTGCTTTCCGGTGACTTTGGGTCTGGTGGGTTTATTCACATTGAGACATGAATTGGCCTCACATGTTGTCCTCTGCACCTCCTCTTCTGCTCCCTCCCCTCCCTGCTGCAGACCAAGATTTAACATGAGCTGAAGGACCATGGACACTCTGATCTTGGAATCTCTGGTGTGGCTGACATTAAGAGGGGAGAGGAACAGGAGGTCTTTCAGATGCTCGTAACGTCACATCCAAGGTCAATGGGCCATAGAAAGGCGATGCCATAGGGTCTCGGCATGGTCTTCCCCACACAGAGACTATCCTCTGTTGGGGGACTTGGCATAGACTCCCAATCACTCCAGTGGGAGCTGGGGGAGCATAGAGCCCAGACCTTGGAGTCAGATAGATCCAGTGCCTAATCCCAGCCCGGCTTCTTGTCTCCAATGAGGGTGGGAGAGAGACCTGTGTGTGATAAGAATTATGGGAGATGACGAGGGTAGAGTGCCCAGCATAGGGTTTCTCAACCAGGGCTGATTCTGCCCCCAGAGGACATCGATCATGTCTAGGACGTTTGGGGTTGTCACAGTGAAGTGGGAGAGGCAAATGCCACCAGCTTCTAGTAGAAACCAAGGGTGCTGCTGAACTTTGTACAATGGACAGGCTGGTCCCCCACAGCCAAGAGCTACCCTGCTCAAAATGCCAAAGGTGCCAAGGTTGAAAAGCACTTGTCTAGTTCCATGAATGTTCCTTGTAGCTCCTCTCCCCTGCTCTCCTATGATTCCTCCCCTTCCTCGAATACAGATTAAAATCAATACCCCTGAGCAGAGATATCCACCCTATGGGACAGTCTCTGACTGCCAGCTGGAAAGACTGACCCCAGTCCTTCTCCATCATGATTAAAATGACTGGTTTTGAGGAGTTGACGCCTTCTGGCTCCAGCCTGTTTATTTTCCTCCCTATGATGTTTTTGCATGAATTTTGTTTTTTCATAAAATAAAGCAAGACGCCCTGCCATCTTGCTGGGCCCACCCTTCTTCTCACTGTGGCTTTTTGTACTGCCCCAGCCACCATCCCTATCATCTCCTCTCCCTTCTTTCACCACCTCCTCCCCTGAAACCCAAGGATGACTGTTTGCTGACCACGAAGCAGGTGTGTCTCCCTATTTCCAGGGACTTTAAGGGAGGTTTTTTCACCTTTGCAAACCAACCTCTATAATAGGCTGCTCTGACTGAGAGTCGGTTGGCTTTGCAGATCGGGTTGAAACCCACCCTGCCGCTTGTCCCTCTCTGTGAACACAGTGGCTACCAGAAGACTCTGCAGCATTCTGAGCAGGCATCCTTCAACTGATGCTTTCTTCAGACCAAACAAACAAACCTGTGAGAGAGGAAGATGGAAACAACCTGGCCCGCTTTTCATGATTCTTCATCCGTATGGAAGTATGCATGTGTATGAACACAGCACACGTTACCCACAGACAGAGAAACCCACACATGGACGGAAGGAAACAAGAGGCCTCCTAGAAGGTGCTGGAGGAAGCCGGGCTTCTCTCTGAGGGGACCTGGGCGTCCTTTCTGGTTCTGCCTGCAAGACTCAGGACTGGAGCTCAGAGGCTGATCCCCCATCCCTCCAACCCAGCTGCTTCATGCTGTGTCTCTACCTCCAACTATTCTCCATAATCTATCCCTCGAAATCAAGAAGATGTAGTGATGGGCACTGACCAGGACCACTAGTTATTATCAGCTCAACATTTTCCAGTTTGAGACCCCCCTATCCCCACGTTCAGGTGCCGACAAGCCAAAGCGAGACAACAAAGGACCGGGCGGTGGCGCAGGACCATCCCCACCACAGACAGAAGCCTGTGGGTCCCCTCCGCCCCCTTCTCTGGAGCCTGCTAACTCCTTTGGGGCACAAAGGTAGGGCAGGCTCTCTCTGTCTCTCTCTGAGGTTCCAGGAGCCCAGTCTAGCTAGGCTTCAGCTAAAAGAATGATGCAGAAGCCCCAAAGACATAGAGAAAATTTTATTTCCAAAGTACTGACCTTTTGTGCCAGAAGTCACTTTGGTTAAACTATTACACCTTGACCTTTCATTTCACATACTCTTTTAAGCTACCAGTATTTCTTTCTTTTCAATGTTGAAAACCTGGTGGAAGGCAACCCATGGAGGGCCTTGAATTCAACTCCACCCACCACTTCCCCACCTCCGAGTCCTTCCTGAGATGGGAAGAGGAGGGAGCAGGCAGGCTTCCACCGAAAGCTGTTCTCCACCTACCTCTCCAGCATCCTCCAGACCAGGGTGGTGTGGAGATCACAGACAACCCCACTAAGACCTTCAGACTTGATTCTGTGAGCATGGAGAGGCTCCAAGGGTTTTCAATTTGGGGATGAAATGATCAGATGCACATTTAAGCTAGGTCATTCAGGCAGCTGTTGGGGGCTCGGGGGGAGTTGTAAGGAGAGACATGAAACATGGCTTTGTTTTAAAATTGAAATCTGAAAGTCTCTGAAATTTATTGGCAATACATAGGGCTAGTGTCTATGAATCACAGTCCACAAATTTAAGTGTATATAAGAAATATATCTTTGTATAACTCACCTTAATTTCTCTTTCAAGCTCCCTGTGTGACTGGGTTACTAGAAAGCTTCCACCGCTGTCTTTTTGAGATTCGCAGTCCCACAGACTGGGCCAAGGTCTGGGGAGTCCTCCAGCAATTCCAGACCATTTCTGCTGCACACTGGTTACTTCTAGAGTCCATGGTCCTGGCTGGTGCTTGGGACCTGTGTGTTTAGGGAGGAAAGGGGGAGAGAGAAAGGGAAGAAGTCACAGTTAAGATTAAAAGTGACTTTTTCTGCCACCTTGGCTTCCCCCCCACCCCCACCCGCCCCTTGGAGCAGAGTTGCTTTACAATGTTATGTTAGTTCCTGCTGTACAACGTCGAGAATCATTTGTCTGTATACATATTGATATCCTCCTTCTTCCTCAGCCTCCCTCCCCACATCCCCGATCCCACCCCTCTAGGTCATCACAGAGCGCCGACCTAGCTCCCAGTGCTGCAGAGCAGCTTCCCACTAGCTCTGTTTTACACACGGTGGTGCATACATGTCAGCGCTTCTGTCCTAATTCACCCCACCCTCCCCTCTCTCCCCCGTGTCCACAAGCCCATCGTCTATATCTGTGTCTCTCCTCCTGCCCTGCAAATACGTTTGTCCGTACCATTTTTCTAGATTCCACATATATGCGTTAATATACCATATTTGTGCTTCTCTGACTTAATTCACTCTGTGTGATAGACTCCAGGTTCATCCACTGCAAATGACTTAATTTCATTCCTTTTTATGTCTGAGTAATACTGGGATTTTAAAAACCAAATAAATAGACCTATCTGAGGAGGGGACACCAATACTTTATGCAAGAAGTTCTTGGGAACTTGAGCTAGGAGAGAGAGAGGAGGAATTAAAGAAAGGGATTCAAGGAAATGTAAGAAGTGAAATAAATGACAGCTGGTGGTTGATGGAGGTGGAGGGTAAGGGAGAGAGTTCTGGGCTCCAGGACCAGGCAAACAGCAGATGGTACCAACTGAGCTACAAGTTGAAGCAATTGAGCTCTAAGTCAAAGCAGGAGCAGGAGTGGGGGGAGAGAGGGGCTGTGTGGAGGGGGAGGGTTGCAGAAATCACCTGGGAACAGTCAGGTGTCAGGGGCCTAGGGGTCCTTCTTAGGGGTCCCAGTCCCTCAGCTGCCTCTCGGGCTGATGGTCCTAGATCCCTTGGGGACCCTGCATCCTTGGCCCAGCAGGACCCCAAGTCCATTGTCTCTTTCTCTTGCCCAGATTCTCCCACCTCAGGGCCCCACCCCCCAACAGACATTTGTGTGTATTCTTCTACTGACTCAACTGCATTGCTGCTGCTAAGTCACTTCTGTCGTGTCCAACTCTGTGCGACCCCATAGACAGCAGCCCACCAGGCTCCCCCGTCCCTGGGATTCTCCAGGCAAGAACACTGGAGTGGGTTGCCATTTCCTTCTCCAATGCATGAAAGTGAAAAGTGAAAGGGACGTCGTTCAGTCATATCTGACTCTTAGCAACCCCATGGACTGCAACATACCAGGCTCCTCTGTCCATAGGATTTTCCAGGCAAGTGTACTGGAGTGGGGTGCCATTGCCTTCTCAACTGCATTACCTTCTTTCAATGTTTCATGCACGTCTGTACCTTTTCCCTTTGAGTATACTAATAGAGTTTTCTCCTTTGCCTGCAGGTCCCAGCATGCTTGGGCATGGACAAGCTATCCTGTCCCCGGACACTGGAGCAGGCACCCCGGGATATGAGAGTGGGGACAGAGACCCCCTGTCAGTGCCGGCTGTGTTACACACCAGGTACATCACAAGCTTTCTTAGTGTCCACTCCCTTATTTGCGAAATGATGACAGTGGTACCTGCTTTGGCCAACAACCTCGGATGGTAGGGAATCAGATGACATAATGTATGGGAAAGCATTCTTTAAATGGCATTATCCTGTTCAAACGTAACTTATCAAGCCATCCTTATGTGACAGTTTCCGGGCTTGTCTGTCTTGCTCCCACCTTTTTCTTCCTTAGCAATTCCTCACCTGAAAATCTGTTGTTGTTTTCAGTCACTGTCGTGTCTCACTCTTTGGACCCCATGAACTACCACACACCAGGCTTCCCTGTCCTCCACTACCTCCCGGAGTTTTCTCAAACTTATGTCCATTGAGTCAGTGATACCATCTGATCATCTCATTCTCTGTCACCCCTACTCCTCCGGCTCTCAGCCTTTCCCAGCATCAGGGTCTTTTCCAATGAATCAGTTCTTCACATCAGGTAGCCAAATTATTGGAGCTTCACCTTCAGCATCAGTCCTTCTAATGAATATTTAGGGTTGATTTCCTTTAGAATGGACTGGCTGGATCTCCTTGAAGTCCAAGGGACTCTCAAGAGTCTTCTCTAGCACCACAGTTCAAAAGCGTCAGTTCTTCTGGGCTCAGTTTCTTGATGGTCCAACTCTTACATTAAAAACCATCTCAGGAAAGCCAGGTGTGTCGGGGGAGGGACCTGCAGAGGAAGGGGTGTGAGGAAGAGGACTGGAGGGTGGAGTGGGCTGTGACAGGCTCAGGAATTCATACTGCTAACCCCCGACCTGAGCTGGCTATAGGACCAGGAGGTCACAGCCAGAAGCCCCAGGATGCAGACTGAGATGTGGCATAATGGACTTCCTTTTTCCTTTTTCACTCTTGGTGATCTGGTAGAAATGGCACCTGCTTATCCCTACTCCAAGCCCAACAAAATACAGCTTTCATCATCTGATGGTGTACATGTACAGCCATGCAGAGACACAGAAATCAATGTGCATTGATTCCTAAGCTAGGAATTCATAAACTTCTTTAAGGTCATGAATTGATTTTTCACTTTCTGTGAAAAAAAAATGTGAGAATCCAGACCTTTCTCTTCATTTGAGCTGGCTTTCTCATCTATAGGGACACACAGGGCTGCACACGGACCCTCCTGCATTTTTGTGAGCCAGGCCTGCCATTCCTCGGGGCCACCAGGAGGGAGAAGCACTTAGATATGGAGAGAGGGGGACAGAGACACTCGAACACTCCTCCCGCTCCATCAAAGCCTCCTACGCTGGCCTAATCCCCTGGATTAGTCAAATAATGGAACATATAAAGGACCTGAAGGATGAAACCACAAAAATGGATGCCTGGTTGGAACAGATGCATGATTGTTGGCCAAATCTGAGCTGGGCTGTGGTGGGGGGTTGATTTCAGGCTCAGAAATCAGTGCCCACTCCCATGATGACTCTGTGATGACATGTGGCAAGTGGCACCTGAGCTCGTCTCCAGTGGTGGGCACCCACTCCATTACCAGGGGAACCTTCTCATTGCCTGAACCTAGGTTTACACACATCTGAAAAAATGGAGGAAATATCTACCTTATGAAGAGTGAAAACCAAAGCACTGTTCAGGCTGTAAAGGATCAGATGAGAATGAGATATTCCAGTGCCCCAAATTGTCCCTACTTGTTTAGAATCAAAACGTTTTAAAGAAATCCATGAACATTATGACAGAGGGGGTCACCATGGATCCCTTCCTTCCTTCTGTCCTTTTTAAAAAATTTTTTATTTTATCATGTAAGAGCACTTAACATGAGACCTCCCCTCTTATAGCTGCTTAAATGCACAATAGAGTGCTGAACGCGCGCACACACACAGTATTGTTACCTACAGACACAGTGTCATCTACAGACAGAGCGCGAGAACTTACCAGCCCAACTAAAATGTTGAACAATTGAACAACTATTGAACAATTCCTTTGTCCCCACTCCCCAGCCCCAGGGGAGTGCTTTTTCTAGTCACTCACTCTATATGAGATGGACTATTATACTTTATTTTTAATTTACTTTATTGATGTATAGTTGATTTACAATGTTGTGTTCATTTCTACCGTACAGCAAAGCGATTTGGTTATACATATATACATTATTTTTCATATTCTTTTCCATTTTGGTTGATCATAGATATTGAATTACCTCCCTGTAATATACCTTGCGGCTTATCCATCCTATATATAATTGTTTGCACCTACTGCAAGGATCCCAAACTCCCAATCCTTCCCTCTCCCATCTTCCCCCTTGGCAACCACAAGTCTGTTTTCTATATCTGTGAGTCAGTTACTGTTTTGTAGGTAAGTTCATTTATATCACATTTTAGATTCCACATATAAGCAACATCATATAGTATTTGTCTTTGTCTGACATACGTCACTTGGTATGATAACCTCTAGGGCCATCCATGTGGTGGTGAACGTCATTCTTTTATATGAACAAGTAGTATCCCACTGTGTGTATGTACCATATTTTCTTTATCCATTCATCTGTCCGTGGGCATGTACATTGTTTTCATGTCTTGGTTATTGTGAATATTGCTGCTCTGAACATTGGGGTGCATGTATCTTTTTGAATGATGGTTTAGTCTGGATAAATGCCCAGGAGTGGGATTGCTGGATCATATGGTAACTCTATCTTTAGATTTTTGAGGAACCTCCACACTCTTTTTCCATAATGGCTGCACCAGTTTACATTCTTGCCAACAGTGTCAGAGGATTTCCTTTTGAGATGGACTATTTAAGATACCTCATATCAGTGGAATCATAGGACCTCACCTCTGGATATTTATCCAAAAGGAATTGAGGTCAGAGATATTTGTACCCCCATGTCCAGTTCAGTTCAGTCACTCAGTCATGTCCATCTCTTTGGAACCCCATGGACTGCAGCATGCCAGGGTTCCCTGTCCATCACCAACTTTCAGAGTTTGCTCAAACTCATGTCCGTCGAGTTGGTGATGCCATCCAGTCATCTCATCCTCTGTCATCCCCTTCTCCTCCTGCCCCTAATCCCTCCCAGCATCAGGGTCTTTTCCATTGAGTCCATTCTTCACATCAGGTGACCAAAGGATTGGAGCTTCAGCTTCAGTATCAGTCCTTCCAATGAATAGTCAGGACTGATTTCCTATAGGGTTGACTGGTTTGATCTCCTTGCTGTCCAAGGGACTCTCAAGAGTCTTCTCCAACACTACAGTTCGAAAGCATCTCTTCTTTGGCACTCAGCTTTCTTTATGGTCCAAATCTCCCATCCACACATGACTAGTGGAAAAACGATAGCTTTGACTATGCAGACCTTTGTCAGTAAAGTAATGTCTCTGCTTTTTAATATGCTGTCTACGTTTGTCATAGCTTTTCCTCCAAAGAGCAAAGATCTTTTAATTTCATGGCTGCAGTCATCATCTGCAGCGATTCTGGAGCCTAAGAAAATAAAGTCTGTCAGTGTTTCCATTGTTTCCCCATCTATTTGCCATGAAGTGATGGGACTGGATGCCATGATCTTAGTTTTTTGAATGTTGAGTTTTAAGCCATCTTTTTCACTCTTTCTTTTTCACTTTCTTCAAGAGATGCTTTATTTCCTCTTTGCTTTCTGCCATTAGGGAGGTGTCATCTGCATATTTAAGGCTATTGATATTTCTCCTGGAAATCCTGATTCCAACCTGTGCTTCATCCAGCCCAGCATTTCACATGATCTACTTTGCATATAAGTTAAATAAGCAAGGTGACAATATACAGCCTTGACGTACTTCTTTCTCAATTTGGAACCAGTCTGTTGTTCCATGTCCAGTTCTAACTGTTGCCTCTTGACCTGCATACAGATTTCTCAAGAGGCAGGAAAGGTGGTCTGGTATTCCCATCTCTTCAAGTACTTTCCACAGTTTGTTGTGATACACACAGTCAAAGGCTTTGGCATAGTCAATGAAGCAGTAGTAGATGTTTTTCTGGAATTCTCTTGCTTTTTTTATGATCAAATGGATGTTGGCAATTTAATCTCTGGTTCCTCTGCCTTTTCTAAACCCAGCTTGAACATCTGGAAGTTCTCAGTTCACGTACTGTTGAAGCCTAGCTTGGAGAATTTTGAGCATTACTTTGCTAGTGTGTGAGATGAATGCAATTGTGCGGTAGTTTGAACATTCTTTAGCATTGCCTTTTGTTTGGGACTGGAATGAAAACTGACCTTTTCCAGTCCTGTGGCCACTGCTAAGTTTTCCAAATTTGCTGGCATATTGAGTGCAGCACTTTAACAGCATCATCTTTTAGGATCTGAAATAGCTCAACTGGAATTCCATCATCTCCTCTTGCTTTATTCATAGTGATGCTTCTTAAGACCCAACTTGACTTCACATTCCAGGATGTCTGGCTCTAGGTGAGTGATCACACCATTGTGGTTATCTGGGTCATTAAAATCTGTTTTGTGTAGTTCTTCGGTGTATTCTTGCCACCTCTTCTTAATATTCTGCTTCTATTAGGTCCATATCATTTCTGTCCATCAGAACAAGACCCAGATTCCCCCACAGCTAGTCCCTCCCATCAGGAAGCTTCCATAGCCTATTATCTTTATGCATCAAAAGGCAGGCAAAATGGAAAACACAATTACAGAAAACTAACCAAACTGATTACAGCCTTGTCTAACTCAATGAAACTATGAGCCATGCTGCATAGGGCCATCCAAGATGGACTGGTCATGGTGGAGAGTTCTGACAAAACGTGGTCGACTGGAGAAGGAAATGACAAACCACTTTAGTATTCTTACCTTGAGAACCCCATGAACAGTATGAAAAGGCAAAAAGATATGATACCCACATGTCCACCCATATGTTATTCACAATAGCCAAGATAAGGAAAAACAACCTAAGTGTCCATTAACTGACAAAGAAAATGTTAATATATAATGGAATATTATTCAGCCTTAAAAAAAAAATCCTGCCAAGTGGCACAGCATGGGTGACCCTGGAGGATGCTATGCTGAGTGAAATAAACCAATCACAGGACAAACCTTTTTTTTTTTCCTCTCTCAAATGAGACTGTCAAGCATCATTTCTGGCATCAAGAACCATGGGGACCACATCGCTGCAGTCTGACTGCTCATCAGCTGTCCCCTAACCATCCCGAGCCCTGAAGCGCATCACCTTTAAGATGGGGCGAGTGGTGGAGGACGAAACAGGACAGCATCAGACTGCACAAACAGAGCAAGAAGGGGGCCTGGGCTGGAATCGCCATCATGGCTCAGAAGATGCCCGCCAGCTGGACGGAGGGCCTGTGCGGGAAGTGAAGCCTTGGAGCCAGGCCTTCCTCAGGACTGCGGCCAGGCCCCGGGCGCGCTGGCCCACAGGCCTGCCCGGCCCCCTCTCCCTGGCATCACCAGCCTTCCCCGCAGCCCTGGCAGGTGGTTCTCCTGCTCCCGGGAGCCAGGGGAACAGAGCCTCAGGTCTCAGCTGCACCGGGTCACATGGTTCTGCTGTGTCGGCTGCTCAATTAGCAGCAGATCAAGTTGTTGAGATAATGTGCCACATGCGAGGCCCCCACCCCACCCCCGCCGAGGCCAGCAACTTGCAGCTTCCTGACAGGCTCGCAGCCTCTTCGTTGTCTGCCAGCCTCTCCTCTGAATTCTCCAAGTCCGTCTCGCCCTCTGCCTGTGGTCCTACTGGCTATCAGTGCCTGTCTGCCAGCCGGGCTCAGCTGGGCCTGCCCACAGGCTCTCTCTTATTAGCAAGGGCCCTGCTGGCTCGTGGCTGTGGCCTCACCAGAGCGCGGGTTCTGCGCTCCGCCCAGAACCCCAGCTGCCACCTCTCTGGCCTGGGGCTACATCCTAGGACCCTGTCCCCTGCCCATTCTGCACTCACCCAGTGTTCCCAAGGGCGCTTTGGTGGCTATGCTAGAGCATGTGGCTGTAACGTGCTATCTTGGGCATTACGTGAGCCTAGAGCCATCTTTTAATTATTACTCCGGCAGAGTGGGTCCCGCAGGTGAATTGACAGTGTTCCAGGGAGCAGGTAAGCCGTCCTCCAGCCAAACAGCTGATGTACCATCAACGCAGGGAGACGGCAGACCACATGTGTATCAGAAGCACCTCCATCTTGCAAGCAAAGATGAGGGCTGCTCTCCTTCTTTTCTGCATGTCCTATGGGTAGCCCTTCATCATCTACTTGTCATCCTACATACGAACGCCAGGGATTATGGGTGAAGGGGAGCTCAAAGAGCAGGAGAGGAGGACCAAGGAACTACTTACCCGTGTCCTCACGCCTGAGCCCCTGACGACCCTGCACCAGGTCATGTAGGGGGACAACCCTAGCAAGGCCTCTGCACCCAGGAGACTGGGCTCAGGCAGGGGAGGCAGGGGTCCACGCACGGAAAAGAGTAGCAGCTCAGGGAAGAGGCACTGAGTGCAGTGAGGAGACTGGTACTAAGGCCGGGGGTTTTCAGAAAAGAGCCAGACTCTGCCCATGGGCAGAGAGCTTACCTCTGTTAGGCCTGGAAAAATTCAAGTTTAATCACAGACTGCCTTTCCCTAGGGTTGCCTTCCTAACAAGGAGTGTTTTGGAAATCCTCACATCTTTCATTTAAGTCCTTGGGAAACAGGATTGGAAAGGTTAAAAAACAGACACCTGTCCGTGACTGGGAGGCAGGGTCACCCACACAGTCACTACCTCCTCTGAGGGTCACAATGACATGAGTGAAGTCATTCCCTTCCCCCCTTCTCCAAGGTCTCTCCCCACCCCCGTCCAATCTCAGAGTCCCCGGACAGCACACAGAAGTATCAGGCGCCCACATTGGACTGTTTGGGGGCCTGGAAGGATCCCTATGAGGGTCCCACCTGTCCTCTTCCAGGGAAGAGAGAGTCTCACTTTTCTTTAGCAATTGGAGTGGGGACTTCTGTGGGGCAGCCCTTTGGGGGTGGGCCATCTACACCCCTTAGGGATATTCAGATATCTCTTCTCTCTTCCCCTCTTCAACATCCAGCACTGAGCTTGCTGGGGCTCCATCCTGCAGCTGGTTTCATGGTCTGTCTTTGTTACCTCTGTCACCTCCCAAAGATGTCCACAGAGACAAGATTCCTCAAAAGGCAATTCAAGTTCACCTTCATGCTAGTAAGATGCTAACACACCCCAATGACCTTATCACAAAAGGTCTGGAAGAGGACATCTGTTCTCACCCTGGGGCAAGGGCCATGCTGACAGCCCTGCCTCTGGTCAGTGCCTGAATATTTGGGAGAGCTGGCTAACAGTGGGGTGGGGTGGAGAAAAGCCCAGGACCAAGAACAGTTCCTGCACACAGGAAAAAGTTGGGAAGTTATTTTTCAGTTCCCAAAGGAGACCCCTGCCTTAAGAGCTGCTGGGGATGCCTGCATTTACACTTAATGATGTTAACAGTAGCTCCTGTCCATTCATCCTATCTCTTCCTTCCCCTATTGCTCATCTACCTGGGCAGGTGGAGCATCTCCCTTGAAACTAGCTCTTCCCATGTTCAGTGAAGGATTCAGGCTGAAGGGAACATGGATTACCTCTTTTGCTTCATAATGTTGGAAGTTTGTTGCTAATTATTCAACTCTAGTGAGACTAATCCTTCTCTGGTCCAATGGATTTATTTCTAGGAAGTGGCCACAGCTCACAGGAAGGCCTGGGGGACAGTCAGGTAAGTGGACACAGGACATATCCCGGAATATGCAGGGTCCCAGATCGAGGCAATGGAGCTGGAGGTGTCCCCAGGAGCGCTAAGCCCCGGGAGCCAGGAAGGAGCCCAGGCACTCCAATCAGTAAGGCCGGAGCCCCTGTAACACTCAGAGAGGAAAAGACAGTGCCCATTCCTATACTAGGGCTTCCCAGGTGGCAATAGTAGTCAAGAACCTGCCTGCCAATGCAAGAGATGCAAGTTCGACCCCTGGGTTGGGAAGATCCCCTGGAGAAGGGAATGGCTACCTGCTCCAGTATTCTTGCCTGGAGAATCCCATGGACAGAGGAGCCTAGAGAGGTACAGCCCATGGGATCACAAAGAGTCTCACACACACATTTTCTATACTTAGCAGAGATTTAATGATTTTACATCCAACTTGTACCCAAATCTGCCTCCACCCCAGTATGTCCACGTCTTGCTGGCTCATCTTGAAGAGGTCTTGGTGGGGAGCTACATTTTTGTAGCACATTAATGACAGCATGTGGGCAGTAAGGACCTCTTCAGTCTCTCTTTGTATTTTATAAATAATTTCTGGTGATTCACTGTAAAAAACACACAGCCATCCATGACTAAGAGATGGGGTCACCTGCACAATTACTGCTTCCTTTGAGGGTCAGGTGTGGGCAAATTACCCAGAAGTCTCAGGCAGAGAGTGGTTGCTGCGAGCAGAGAATCTGACCTGTTTTTTTCTAACCTGGACCATGTGTTCCCAGCTGTGGGGAGGATCCTGTAGACTGAGGCCGTGACGACTCATTGTCATCCTGAGGGCAGGAGTGGGCCGGCGGAAACTGGAGCCCTGTATTGCATCCGCAGGGTGCTGTCAGGTGGGAAGAGGTACTAGGAAGAGTCATCTCCCCACCACCGACCACAGCTTCCTGCCCTCCTCCTTACCCTGCTGGCTTCTGGAGTTTCTCCAATGACAGCAGCAGGCACCAGTGGCTAATTGCTCCGAAATAGCGAGTCTCCATTTCAGGGTGTTGCTTGCTTTTGCTTCAGTAGCTGGCAAATGAATCCTCCCAGGGATTATAATAGCCCTGTGCTGGCTGTGTTCCCTGGAATCTTGGTCTCTTTCCCTGGCACTCATCCCGAAATGGATGGAAATCTCTTAGTATTTATCCCCTTGAAGATTCCCTGTGCCGGCCTGGCTCCCAGCCACTCTGCACACAGACGGCCACTTCCTCACACTCTTCCTGAAGCACACCCTATCCTGGGGCTCCCTGATGCTCATCACCCCTGAGACCGCGGCCTTCCTGCTAGAGCTGCCTCTCTCCCGCCCCCAACCTCTCTGTCCACATTTTCATCCCACTGAGGTAGACCTACAGTTTTCCTACAGTATTATTCCCATCAGTAAGTCTAAGGTACCAAGGGAAGAGCCCAGATGTTCTCTGAAACAGTGAACAAGTGGAGAGATTACTTCCTCCAGGAGCTATTACTGGTCCTTCCTCCTAGCAGACACAAGGACTCAGGGAACACGGGGACATCGTGGTTCTGCACCTGAGGATGTTGCCGTGACCTGTTTGGAAGCGCAGCAGTGCTGGAGCCCAAAGAAGGTAGCAGGCAAGGCAGCTCACCTGCCATGCAATGCTACTGCTGGTGGCTCTGTGTGTCTGTCCCCTCCCACTCCCACCCACCCACCAGCCCAAGCTCCAGGGAGATGGGAACCAGATCTTTTCATTCTTCGCAGTTCTAACCAGCCATACCTTATCCAATATCACCAAGGGAGTGGGTAGCTGGCCCAGGGCTTGTGTGGATTAAAAGCTGAGCAAGTCCCTGGGGGATAAATGGCCCGTAATGGCCTGGCTTGTATGCTCTGAGCAGAGCCCTTTCACAGAGGCCTGGGTATCAGCGTAAGTGAACGCTGCATGGTGATGGCCTCTTCGAATATGAGGCTGGCCGGTGGGGAGTAATGTTGTCATGTGGGACATTTTTATTTCACCCAGTCCTTGGAGAGGGGAGATACTGGGTGAGAAGTTTCATAGCTGGACTCCTACAGCACCATCTTTACTGCAGAAGGAAACACTGAGACCGGATTGGGAGTGTTATTTTGGGAAAAGAATTACAGCATATTTGACTTAAGTCAATCCTACAAGGGTGGTACAAGGTTCAGAAAGATGTGCCTCTAGGCACCACTTACTCTAAACAGAGACCCCTCACAAGCAACCCCATGTAGACTCACAATTACGTGCTTGGGTCAGCTGAACTGTCCCTTCTTGTCCGCCTGTTCCTCGTGGCCCTCCAGGCCATAACCCAAGCCTGCTGCAGCCCCGATGACAAGGCTATGACCCCATCTTTGGGTACCTTTGCCAACTCTGCGTTGGCTTGCCTCAGCAATTGAGATACAATCGCAATAAGTAAGCAGCAGCAATTAAAGCAGAATATTATAGATCATATAAAACCTGTATGTGGCTAAGAAATCCAGCAAGTGGCATTTTAACAAGGGAACTGGGGAGGTGGGTGTGCTCAGAGGGAGTGTGTCTGGGAAACTAACATGTTCTCAAGCAGCAGTAGTGAATTCCCCACATTCAGAGTGAATTCCTGGTTACACTGCTTCGGAGCCAGGCTGACTTGCCTTGAGCATTGTTTGCAGAGACTGTCAGAACAGAGACAGCAATGCACACGGCAAAGCCTGGAATTTGGTCGGAAATTGTTTGGTTGAATCCGACCCTTCATGGAAGAGTATAACACACAGAGAAGGTGGGTGATACCTGGTTTCCCTCAGGCAGGGTCTGTGACCCTGGAAAAGAAAACAAGCAAATCCCCACAGGCTGGAAGAGAGAGCTGAGCTCCCAGGAGACAGTGCTCCTGGTGGAGAGAGACACCTCTTCCCGCTATCCTCCCCGGGGAGGCAGCGTGGCGGGCGGGTGGTGGGAACACATGTGCTCTCCAGTCAGTGAAAACACAAACTGCACAGGAATCTGCCTTTGACTGGCCTGAGCTCCCTCAACCTCTCAAGCCTCCCCCACCAGTTAAAGGGGGTGGAAATACCTATGTCATTTATCCTGAGAATTAAATGGAAAAACAGATGTGAGGGGCTTACAGTGGGAGAGACCCTGGTTTAGGAAGATCCCCTGGAGAAGGGAAAGGCTACCCACTCCAGTATTCTGGCCTGGAGAAGTCCATGGACTGTATAGTCCATGGGGTCTCAAAGAGTCGAACACAGCTGAATGACTTTCACTTTCCCACAGCACTTAGGGCATATTAGGTACTAACAGGGAGCTTCCCTGCAGCTCAGATGGTAAAGAATCTGCCTGCAGGGTGAGAGATCTGGATTCAACCCCTGAGTTGGGAAGATCCCCTGGAGGAGGGCATGCCAACTCAGTCTAGCATTCTTGCCTAGAGAATCCCCATGGACAGAGGAGCCTGGGGGGCTGCAGTCCATGGGGTCACAAAGAGTTGGATACTACTGAGCGACTAAGCATAGCATAGCCACAGGTACTACGAGGTATCAAGCCCCTACCCACAGATTGCCTAGTATTTAGAAAGGCCAAAGTGACCTTTGGCCACTGGAGAGTCTTGCTCACCTTGGGAGTTAGGCTCCCTCTGACCTCATGTGGGGTCTGATCTGTGTCTTGGTATTACTGTTGGCACCAAGGATGTTAAGACAAATAAGATAGAATCCGGATCTCAAAAAGTACCCTGCAGAAAGACACAGTCTGTATATACAATGGGTTACTATTTATCCATAAAAAAGAATGAAATAATGCCATGGATGGACCTAGAGATTATCACACTGAGTGAAATAAGCCAGATAAGAATATCATACGATAATATCACTTATATGTGGAATCAAAAAAAAATGATGGAAATGAATTTGCTTACAAAACAGAAATATAGACTCACAAAGAAAACAAACTTATGCTTGCCAACAAAGAAAGTGGTGGGGAGAGGTAAATTAGGAGTTTGGGATTAACAGATACACACCACTATAGATAAAATGAACAAGTTCCTGCTGTATAGGACAGGGAACTATACTCATTATCTTATAATAAATCATAATGGAAAAGAACACACACACACACACGCATATATATAACTTCACTTTGCTTCATACCAGTAACAGAACACTGTAAATCCACTATAGTGCAGTAAAAAAGAAGCCTGCAAACTAATAGAAAAAGCACCCCCCACCGCTCTGTCTGTGCCTTCAGCCAACAGAGAATCAGAGGAGGGAGGAATAGAGTTGGCTACAAGTCCCTGGGGAGATAGTGACAAAGGCAGGGACCACAGCTGGTCAGGATACAGTTCCCTCAAAAAAAAAAAAAAAAAAACAACAAGAAATTTCCAAAGACAAATACTGTACAATACCGCTTATATGTGGAATCTGAAAAATATGACAAACTAGTGAATATAAGACACAGAGAAGGTGATAGCGCCCCACTCCAGTGCTCTTGCCTGGAAAAGCCCATGGGTGGAGGAGCCTGGTGGGCTGCAGTCCATGGGGTCGCGAAGAGTCAGACATGACTGAGCGACTTCACTTTCACTCTTCACTTTCATGCATTGGGGAAGGAAATGGCAACACACTCCAGTGTTCTTGCCTGGAGAATCCTGGGGAAGAGGGAGCCTGGTGGGCTGCCGTCTATGGGGTCGCACAGAGTCGGACACGACTGAGTGATTTAGCAGCAGCAGTGAATATAAGAAAAAAGAAGCAGACCCACAGATAAAGAGAACAACTGTAATTGAGGTGAGGGAAATGGAGAGGAGCAAGACAGGGTTGGGGAGTAAGAGGCACAAACTATTACAAATAAAATAGTGTTAGCAACTCAGTCGACTCCTTGTGACCCCATGGACTGTAGCTTGCCAGGCTCCTCTGTCCATGGAATTTTCCACGCAAGAATACTGGAGTGGGGAGCCATTCCCTTCTCCAGGGGATCTTCCCACCCAGGGATCGAACCTAGGTTTCCTGCATTGCAGGCAGATTCTTTACCATCTGGACCACCTGGGAAGCCCATATATAAGTTCCCAGGATATACTGTACAACACAGGCAATATAGCCAATATTTTAGAATAACTATAATGGAATATAACCTTTAAAAATAGTGTATTGCCTTATCATACACCTGTAACGTGTAATATAGTATAGCAACTACACTTCAATTTTTTTTAATCTCAAAAAAAGGTAGAGAAAACTTGGGGAAAAAATAGAAATTCCAAGAGGAGGAAAGAGCATGAGAAACAGCATTGAGGACATGCTTGTGTGAGGTTTGCAAGTACTTTGTGTGTGTGTTAGTTGCTCAGTCGTGTCCAGCTCTTTGTGACCCCCGGACTATAGCCTGCCAGGCTCCTCTGTTCATGGGATTCTCCAGGCTAGAATACTGAAGTGGGTAGCCATTCCCTTCTCCAGGGGATCACCCTGACCCAGGGACTGAACCTGGCTCCTTCATTGCAGGCAGATTCTATACCATCTAAGCTATGAGTCCCTTGGAAGCACCTAAAACAAAGACCAGGGAGCAGGGGTGAAGTGAGGTGTGTGTACCCCCATCAGCTGCAGCCTTTTCAGAGGCCTGCCTTCTCACAGGCTCCCAGCTCTATGTCACTCTAGAGCGCTAACCACTCGATGTGAGATGAGGCGTAATCAGGGACCTAAGAGGCAAGGTCGGGGGTATGCCCCAAAGAGGATGCTCAGAGGTGGGTGGGTGGGACCAGGACCCTCCAGGTTTAGAACTTGAACTTGGGGCAGGTTAGAAATGAGTGGGTACCGGCAGCAGGGAGCAAGCTGGCTACACAGTTCTCAAATTGATCCACTGCTCTGCTCCCCCAACTCACCCCCATATTTAACACCTTATAATACCTATAAAGAGCAGAAATTTACAAAGAAAGCCAAAGATGACAGTTGCAGGGTAAAAAAGGTGTGGGAAATATGTGAAGAACAGAAGGCTCAGAATTCTGCTTGGCTATTAGTAGCTTGTGAGGTGTCCACAGGAAACCACAATAGCTGGGCCTGGGGACCGGGTGGCAGAAGGGACCTGGGGAAACAGGCCAGAGCCTGGGGTGACTTTAATCTTTCATACTCCTCCAGGAGAAACTGACCCCAGGGTCCTGGCTGCCAGGCTCTGTTCTTGCATTGCCTTCTTCACTCCCCCTTTTAGTACCTGCTTTGCAGACTCACACTGATGCTGTCAGCAAGGTACTTAGCACTTTCCAAAACAGGACACCTTCCCTGAGACTTCAGTGACAGCTAATTGTGCTGGTCGTTTAGTGACTCCTCAAAGAAATATAAATAACGAGAGGCAGAGTTTTGTCTTCTGAACCAAGACAGCCTGCTCTCACCAGCTAAGCCTGTTTTCAACAGAAGCAAAGCAGAAAGTTCAAAGGTAGCCCACCCACAAGCCAAGTTCTCCTAAATCCTGTACCTTCTTTTCTCTCCGTAACTGAGGGTCCAGCAGTCGTCCTGTCCGCTCAGACTCAGCTCTGCCCAACCTCAGGGGTGGAGGGCAGCCCACTGATCGACCACCATGCCAGACCACGTTTCCTGTCTCGGGGGGGATGGCTGATCCTATGGCCATCACTGCCCCTCTCTTCTTAAGCCACCAGGCACTTGTCTGCTTACCTGCCTGTGCTTCTCAAGAAGAAACAAGGAGACTCCTTCTGTAGTGATAAAAATCCGTGAAAGATGAATAGTTATTTCTGGAGATGAAGATGGGCATTTGAAGTCCAAGGCAACATCATTTCATAGAAGAAATATCTCACCATTGGCTTTATAGGTTCTTGAGGCCACGATTAGCGAGTAGCTGCCCCAGGAACAAGTGATGTGCAGTGTCTGAGCCAAAGGCATGAGCAGGGGGAGGTCCATGCCCGGTGGTCCCCTCCCCACTCCAGGGCAGGAGGCAGGGCTGTCCCACCCTCCCAGATGCCACACCTCTGGTGTCAGCCTGACATCAGAACCAGCATTCAATTAGCTGAACAAATGCATTCCATGTTCTTACAGATCATCTCAGAGCCATTTGTATTTGGCTTCATAATGCACGGTGGCAGGGGGGTGGGATGTGGATGGGAGGTGGCAGTGGAGAGGTCTGGGTAGGAAAGAGTTGCTGAAGATTTATCTTTCTAATTATGCTTTGCTTAGGGCTAATATTAAAATTAGTCTTAATTCCCTGAGCATACAGCAGCTCAGGAACACGCTGGGCTTTGGGGAGGCTGGGCTAGGATTTTCATTTATTTGGGATAGACATACACAGGTAACGGCAAGTCGGCTATTCAGCCACGGGACTGGGCTGAGATGTCCAAGTGTCCCTCCCGCGCTGGCCGCCCCTGAGTTCACTCAAGGAGGATGGCAGGGAGCCACCACACTGCCCTTGACTTGCTCTGCCAAATGGCTTCAGCAGGTGAACCACACAGCTCTTCCTATTGTTCTGCAGCAAAATAACCCTTGATATGGTAAATAATATGCAATTACCAAATTAATACAGAATGGCATGTCTCCTTTGCCCCAAGTACCCGGGATGTGTTGTGCTAATGACTTTTGCACCTGCTGAGCATAATTAGTGAGTAATCTGCCTGGCTGTGTAATTACGGGTAAACACATGATATTTACCAATAACTTCCTGCTAGGTGAGCACCAGTGAACACTAACAGGTAGCCACTGAGACTAAGTTCAGGTGAAATGAGAACTGGCCTGGACTTTGGCTTAAACCTCAGCTCTAATGAAAACTTTCTTCAAAGAATATCATTTCATTTTTGAGCAAGCTCTCTGCTAACAGCGTGCCCTCCTGGTTTGTAATCAGACCTCAAAGCACAAACATCAAGCATCCCAGGACACCGTGTTTGTATATAAGGACCAGCTATGTTTAGGGACCAGGAGCGCTCTGTGAATCTTCATCCCTCCGCTGACCCACACTTGAGAACAGCCAAGTCCCTTTATCTATCTGCAAAATGGAGATAAGCTTGTTTTGTGGGCTTGTTCAGTCTAGTGACTGGAACAATTAACATGGGAGCAGGGCTAGAAATAGCAATCGTTTCACAAGTGTTATTAAAACTATTACTCCAACCTGGCTGACACTCTAGGGGCCCAGAATCTTCTATGGGAAATTGTAGGAGAGGCAGACATGGTTAGACAAGGACTAGAACCCACTCCCCTGCCCTCTGCTCCCAGTCCTGGTGGGCTCTAGAAAACCTTCAGTACTAAGACAGGAAGAAAAGGATGTTCACCCTGCATCTCCCCCGTTACGTGCCCCCAAACACACACACACACACATACACACACACACACATATACACACACAGACACTGACACACATACAGACACACAGACACAGACACACAGGCACACACACATAGACACAGATACACAGTCACACACACACAAACACACAGACACACTCAGACATACACACAGACACACAGACATACCTACACAGACACACACAGACACAACGCACACACATGGCATGCCACTCTTGCAAAACTTTTTCATGCATAAAACGTCAGGCGTAGTGATCCCAGACAGAATGCAGAGGAGGAATTGACACTAGGTCTGAAGACTCCATACGCATGGTCAGGTATTTAGTTTGAATGTCCAGTGAGGCTTTTTAGATATTTCAGCCACAGCTCCATCCCCAACCCAACTTAGGCACTTGCCACATTCCTGGCTATCAAGTCTAAGATCCAGGACAGGAATAGAATGGAGTGGGGGAGCGTGTGCGGAGGGAAGGAGACTCTGGGTATCGCCTGGGGGCCTCTGTTGCCATGGGCGACGTCTGTGTGCCAGGTCTCAAGTATTCCCCTGGTCCTCTTACCTTTGACACCACCACTCTGACATTCATTCCCCACAATTCTGACTCCTCAGCTGTCTTTCTACTCAGTAAGGAACTCTATCTCCAGACTTTCTAGGGTTATCACTGTAAGGCCAACGGCCAAATCCATGGTCAGCAAATCACAGTGAGGGGCCCCATCTGTGCCCTGAGAACTAAGGGGAGTTAAAGGGCCAGGGAGGCATCAAACCCAAAACCTCAGCTGCCCAGGGGCTGAGCCCTCACCAAGGCGGCTCCCTACCCACATGCACAGAATTCACAGGGGCACCACCACTGCTTCTGGGGGCTTATGCTTGATGAGACAGCCCGGTAACAGACACGAAAAAGGTGATTTTCTCTGAGCTTTAACTAAAATCGACATTTTATCTTTGAAGTACATTTGCCATAGCATGCTTTACAAATATCAAAGTTACTTCTTAGAAATGAACAGAAACGACTTTGATATTTCACTAGGTACAGTCTCTATTTTAAATTTTCATTTTATTTATTTTTGCTTTGAATAGCTAATCAATACATTCAAATAGTTCAAAATTCAACAGACACCAGGGGCGCCCGAGTGAAATCATTTCCTCTGATTCCCAATCCACACCATCAAATTCCTCTCTCTAGCATCTCATCTGGGTAAACTAGAGGATGAAGACTTTGGGTCACAAACCTCAGACTCTGACTCATCCTTTTAGTTCTCAAAAATGGTGTACAGTTTTTCTTCTCATTTTGCAAACAAGAAAAGTAAGGCACAAAGGACCTAAGAAAGAGTTTCCAAGGACCACCAGGCTGTCCTTCTGAGTCTGGCTCTCCTCCTGAGAGCTGGGCTGCGTACAGGGGCCGCTGCAGGAGTATGCCAGCTGAAGGTGGGGCAAAGGAGATGAAGATAAGGAAACAGGAGGGGTCTTCAGCCAACCCTCAGCTCAAGGCCCAGAAAACCCCATGCAAATGACTGTGAGTAGCTAAGGATCCATTTCATTCAGCAAAGACTGTTTTGCTGTTGTTCAGTCACTAAGTCGTGTTTGACCCTTTGTGACCCCATGGACTATAGCACAGCAGGCTTCCCTGTTCTTCACCATCTTCCAGAGTTTGCTCAAACTCATGTCCATTGAGTCAATGATGCCATCCAACCATGACATCCTCTGTCGCCCCCTTTTCCTCTTGCCCTCAATCTTTCCCAGCATCGGGGTCTTCTCCAATGAGTTAGCCCTTGGCATCAGGGGGCCAAAGTATTGGAGCTTCAGCTTCAGCCATCAGTCCTCCCAATGAATAATCAGGGTTGATTTCCTTTAGGATTCACCGGTGAAGACTGTGGGTCCCAGCAAAAAGCTCCAGGCCTGGGAATTCCCACCCCCACCCCCGTAGGCCAATTGCATTTTATCAGATGCTTCAAGCAAGCGTTGCCATCTGCCCCCCTCGTCAACATCCCTCCCACCTCCAGAAAGCAGACACCTCTGCCCAAAGATGACCCCCCCTTGCAAGTCCCCCACTTCTCAGGATCACCGACTAGATTTCTCCTGGGCCCTCTGCATGGTTCAGTTACCCCTGGCAGTGACACGCTGTCCTTCTCGGGGACCCAGACAAGGCCATGTGGGTGACCCACCTCTGCAGCTTCTCCCTCTGCTCGGCCCCTGGTGATTTTCCCTCCGGGAGCACAAACTCTGAGCTGTCAGCTGCCTGTCAACCACATGGGAGAAGAGCCGCAATGTGGCTAATGCCTCTTGCAAGGACAGGGCCTTTGTCACAGCAGAATTCTGAGCGCCTCCGTGCAGGGGTGGGTGGGGCTGCCCTGTCACTGTGGTTGCAGTAGGAAAGGGGGCCTTTCTGTCGCCAGGTTCTGATCGGTCACCCCTCCTTCCCCACCTCCCGTCCCGTCCCTTCTGCTCTGACAGCTGAGCTGCAGCCGGCGGGCAGCAGGGTGGTGATAGTGGAGCGGCTCCAGCGAGCTGCCATTCCAGATGTCGGGAGCTGGCACGCAGGTAGGGGCCCTGTTGGATATTTATGGCTTTAATTCCTCAGTAGAGGTTTCTGTTCTGTCACGCAGAGACATAAGAATTGCTACTCATTTACTCCTGTGTTTCCACGTCAGTGGCAATTACAGAAAGGCTGCTGGCGTCTTGTACGACCCCACGAGTTATGATCCCCACACATTCCAGATTGAGAGAAGCCAGGAAGGATGGCAAAACACCAGTGAGAGAGGGCTGGAGATGGTGGAAACTTTGGGGAGAGGAGAAACCTTCCAGGCCTTAAGGTGCCTGAAACTTGAAAGAGCTCTGGGGACAAGCCAGATGTTTCTGGACATCAATCAACCTAGGCTTCCTGCTCAGGTCTGGTGGGGGGTCTGGGTGGTAGGGGAGGGGCTTTGGGGCCAGCTGTAGTAATCACGTCTGCTCTGCCCAGAGGCTTCCACCCTCTGTGTCCACCTGTGACCTTCAGAAAGTCGCTTCCCTGATTCCCTGCTTTCCCCAATCTTGCCATGAGGACAAGCTGCTTCCAGCCTCCAGGAAGGAGGGCAGAACTCAGCGATGTGTGCACCAGGAAAGACTCCATCCGAGACCCGAGTGGCGTGCTTCCCATGGAGTAGTTTGCATCCTGATGTCCATGAGAATTTTGCTCTCAGGAAAGGCCTGTCAAAACCCAGCCTGCCACCCACTGGAAAGTTTAAATGCCCCCTCGCTCCCTTTTTTTTTTTTTTTTTTGTAATCTACAACAAATTCATAAAACAAAGAGGCCTTTTTATTTCATTTTGTCAATAAACCTGGCAATGGAAATACCAATTTGAACAGCAATTTTCCCACTAGTCTGAGCTGATATTGGCTCTGGATGAATTGGTTTTCTGTCTTTACATGTTAATTCTCTCCACACCCCTGGCTCCTAGGAAGAGTCCTGGGAGATCCCCAGCTTCAAGGCGACTTTTCAGCCCAAACATTTGGTTCCTGGAAACAGCAGCCACTTACACTGCAGTGTTTCCAGCACCTTCTACCCCAAAGTCCAGTATGAAAGGACTGCTGCTGCCAGGAACTGTGGAAAGGTGTGCAGGGACTGCAGAGCCCGCAGGCGAGGGAGCAACCTGTCTAGGTAAGGCGTCCTGGAGCTGGAAGCAGGTGCCCTGAAGTCCAGTCTAGCCCTTCCCTCTGCAGTGACCTGACCTTCATCTTTCCCTCTTCCAGAAACACTCCTCAGACCCCAGCCAAGCCCTGCAACCAAATTATAGTTTAGGTTCTGGTAGATGCTGAACAGTTTAGAGACTGATGCCTTTCTATGATAGGGCTGCCAGATTTAGCAAATTAAAAAAAATATTAGAAATAACGTTTGTATAAGTATATTGCAGGTTTTGTATGTATTCTAGATCATTTATCTGAAATCTAAATTTCACCGGCCCCCTATCCAAAGGGCCATTGCCTCCGAAGATGCTGGTCTGTGACTTGATGGACTCATCCAACATCTCTGCTTCTCCCTCACATTATTACAGGTCAAATCCCTGAGGTTGCTGGCCAGCTTCCCTCAGGATGCTGAAACTGAAAGGCCAAGGTGGCCCAGGCTTTACTTAGAGAGATGGATGGAACTTCCGATCTTGGCTCTGTCATCCAGCAACTCTACCACTTTGGGTTAGTTAGTTCATCTTGTTGAGCCTTGATTTACTCATCTGTAAAATGTACAACCATAGTATCTACTTTAAAAAAAATCACAAGGATTAGACAGTATATATGCCTGCTTGCTCAATAGTGTCTGACTCTCTGCAAAGCTATGGACTCTAGCCCACCAAGCTCCTCCATCCATGGGATCCTTCAGGCAAGAATACTGGAGTGGGTTGCCATACCCTTCTCCAAGGGATCTGCCCAACCCAGGGATCGAACCTGGGTCTCCCATATTACAGAAACAATGCCAATTCCCTCTAGTTTCTAGACGTTACCAAGGTCTTATTTTAACCACTGGATTATTCTTCTCAGTTTAAACTCTCACAGCAACATCGATGAGTGAATAACACACTAATACACAAAAAGGACAATAGCATGGCATGAGAAAACCCAGCTTCGCAGAAAAGTACCACACTCGGCTTACAGAAATCCATATCTAAACCCAATGACAAGCTCCTTTCAAGCTTTTGCCACCAAGAACATTCTCAAGAATCCTAACCTCCTCTTTGAATAGTCCCAAACACTCCAGATTCATCTCGTTCACTTCCCTAGCCCTACTTCTAATCAATTTTCTTTCGCACTTTCCCATCCCCCTGATAAATCAAATGCCAATTTATCCTCTTCTTCCCTATTTTCTGCCTACTTTCATTTCCTCTCTTGCTCTTCACTCATCAGCCTATGCAAGCATCCACATGTACATTCAGGATGTATTTGATATTTGTTGTTTGCAGCAAGAAGCTGTACCTCAAATTCATCCAATACCCAGGCAATAAGGAAGAACACTGTTAACTGCAAGGAAACAAAGTAAAATATTTAAGGCAATTACAGAACAATTCGAGCTAGTAATACAACTAGTGACTAACGATGTTTGTATGTGGCTTTGCAGGGCACAAAGCACATAACACCCTGAGTCCTATTCAGCCTTCACAATAATATGTAATCTCACCTGACAATGCAGAGAAGAGGATGGCGGAGTGGACTGAAGATGACATTTATCACCACGTAGTAGGTTCGAATTGCAACTCTGCCAGTTAATGCATGATGTTACTTGGCCAGTGCCAAGCAACCTCAGTTTTCTCAGCTCTAAAATGGGGTAAAAATATGCAAGATGCAAGTGTTTGTGCTGATTAGTGATAATGCATACAGAATACCTCTCTCCTGGTTGGTGAGTTACATCAACCTCAATCAACATAAATAAGAAAACAGAAGCTCCAAGAATTTTACAAGTTTGCTCGAGGCCACACAGCTAGTAAGTGGTGGAGTTGGATTTCAAACCAGGCTTTTTTGAATGAGGACTAGAACTTTTGGTTCTAGTCATATCAGGACTAGAACCTTTGGTTCAATGTGTCTCAGGACATAATGTGACAGACAGTCTCCTAGGACCACATTAAAATGTAGGCCTTGATTAAGGATGAGGCTCCCTGAGATTCTGTGTTTCTTACACACTTCAAGGCAATCTTTATCCTGTTGGTCCAGACTTTGAATAGCAAAGATATAAGTCCGGGGCGACTTAGCGGCAGCAGCAGCAAACTACAAATATTGCCCAGAATTTAGGATTATCCCAGTGTGATGCAGTTGGGTCCTTAGGAATTGAGGCTTTTTGTGATAAGAATAGAATGCAAATGGTCATGGCCTTGTGTTCATGAAGCTAAGAGCTTACCATGTGCCTGGCATAGTGACAGGTGCTAGGGATGCAAAGATGAACCAGTGCTTCTGTCGGGAAGCACTTACGTAAATAACTCACACAGCAAATGGCCTGATGTAAGGAGGGTGATGGGAAGACCCACGTGATAAGAGAGGAAGGTGGGACATGTACCTGCGAAGGTGCAAAGGTAGAGGAAGGACAGGTTATGGGAACCTTGAGAGTCTGGGGGAGAGTAACTTAGATCCAAGTAACAGGAAGCCTAAAGAAAATCAACCTTGAATATTCACTGGGAGGACTGATGCTAAAGCTCTAATACTTTGGCCGGCCACCTGATGTGAAGAGCCGACTCATTGGAAAAGACCCTGATGCTGGGAAAGACCGAAGGCAGGAGGAGAAGGGGGTGACAAAGGATGAGATGGTTGGATGGCATCATTGACTCAACACACATGAGTTTGAACAAACTCTGGGATATGGTGAAGGACAGGGAAGCCTGGCATGCTGCAGTCCATGGGGTTGCAAAGAGTCAGACAGGACTGAGGGACTGAATAACAACAGGAAGCCCCTGGAGGTTTAAAACCATGAACTAGGATTTACATCTAGATTTAAGTCAACCGACGAAATCAAGGATATCGACCTTAAGGCTGTTACAGAAAGCAGAGCTGAGCTGATGTAGACTTAGACTTGGGTAGAAAGTGTGGAAACAAAAAGCAGAAGACAAATATAGGAGACAGTGTGGAGAACCAGGGAGCCTGGGCTCATCACAGCTCTTCCTCGTGTTGGCTGTCTGATGTGGGGTCCTCTCTGTTTCCATCTCTTCGTCAGTAACATGCAGTTCATTTCTTTCAGGGGCCCTTGTGAGGATTAAATGAGATAATGCATGTGGATGCCCTTTGAAAACGCTATAGCGCTATGTAAATTAAGGAGCTCTTGTTAAGTTTCTCATGCAGCCTCTGACACATTATCACTGAATGAAGTTATGAAAGAACAGAACTTGATGAACGCCTGGATATGAAGACTGAAGAAGGAGAAATCACCAAAGGTGATCTCGAAATGCCCAGAGTACTATTAATAGAATAAGAAAATAACTGCACTTACTTTGATGGAAACAGAAATAGTAGGGAATCTGAAGGGGCCTGTAATGCGTTAGGCATTCATGGATGTTGTGAGAGGCTTGGCCCTGCTAAGCCTGAGTCCCAGAAACAGAATGTTCCTCTAACTCTCAAAGCACTTGGACTCCTGACAGTTGCAGTGAAAAGCCTTCACTTCATGTTTATCACCCCGTGACCACCTGCGGCCACTTGGTGTGCAGCTGGAAGGCCTCCAGCAAGGCTCGGCTAAGCATCTTTCCCCTCATCTGTAAAATGGACATACACTAACCACATACACATACACATAGCTACCACAAAGGACACCAGGAAACCACCGTTAATAAGGCTTTCAGAGCTCCTCATTCTGCGCCTGGCACACCCTGGTTCTCAATAAACTCCTGTCCCGGTGACCATCTGCATAATGGCCATTATCATCACAATGTTTAGAATTGAGAGACCCAAAAGTATCACGTGTCCCGATCAAAACACAGAGCACTTTCAAGTTAAAAGGGACCCAAGAGGTGATGGGTCAAGTCTTCCCCATCCTTCCCCAATGCTTCCACCGTTTCACAAGGGAGGCTCAGAGGGGAGGGTGTTGATTGACATTGTTTCTTTGGAATGAGCTCTCAGTGACACCGGGGGTGCAAAATTTCTCCAGGAAACTCAGAGAGGGAAAAAAAAATCTGTTGAAAGCACTGATTTGGGTGAGCTCACTCCATAGCTAAGGGCATTCTTTTCATCTAAGGAGAAGTATATTCCTTCCAAGCTGGACTATTAATTAAAATTCAGTGATGCTAATTTTACTGCCAACTAAGGAGATCCTTATTACATTTATTTTCCAGGTAATTGCTGCTTGTACATGAGTTCAAATAGATGTCTTTTTGAGATGGTGCAATAGATCAGAATTATAATAAATTCCTCACCCTTCACTCTGCTCCCCTCCAATTCTGACGCCTGCTTACTTAAATTACACTGAGAAATCTTTCTCCACCTCTCTCTCTCTCTCTCTCAACGATAGCACCCACAGAGGCACAGAATATCAAAATAGAGTTTATCTTCGGTCGTTCACAATTTTATCATACCATTTCCCCTCAGAGGAAGAACCCAAAATAATTCCTGACATATGTATGGAAATATATACAAAGCACTTTTCCTTACATCACCCATTTTTGTTCTGATTTGTATCCCCCGTTTACAGATGAATAAATTGATAGATGAATAATTTCCCCAATAGGACACAACTAATAAATGGCAAATTCTGATTCCACCTCTTCATTTTTCATCTTGGCCAGGGAAATTTTTCGGGCAAAAATGTAGTATGTGGTGCTCCAGAAAAGAATAAAAAAGATAATGAAAAGAGGCAACTTCACTCTCTGTGAAGAAAGGCCTCTGAGTGGGAGCCACAAGGGCAGCACAGAGTTTCTCGAATCATCTCCAAACTCAAGGAGCTCTCCCCTCCTCTGTATCACCAGGCCCATCTGCTACACAGGAAGAGTTTCTGCTCTCTTTCCACAACACTGAATTGCAGTGAATTTCCTGGTGATGCCATGGGCAGGAAGAAGCTGCACCTGAAGTTGCTTTCATGGGAACTTTCCTAGAGGCCCTTTTCAGGGGGCTTCAGGGCTTTTGAACTGTGGTCCTGGAGAAGACTCAAGAGTCCTTCGGACTGCAAGGAGATCCAACCAGTCAATGCTAAAGGAAATCAGTCCCAAATATTCATTGAAAGGACTGATGCTGAAGCTGAAACTCCAATACTTCAGCCACTTGATGTGACGAGCTGACTCATTGGAAAAGACCCTGATGCTGGGAAAGACTGGAGGAGGGAGAAGGGGACGTTGAGGATGAGATGGTAGGAAGGCATCACCGACTCCACGGTCATGAGTTTGAGTAAACTCCAGGAGTTGGTGATGGTCAGGGAAGCCTGGCATGCTGCAGTTGACGGGGTCGCAAAGAGTTGGACATGACTGAGAGACTGAACTGAACTGAGGGCTTGAGGATGGAACAGCAGGTGCACAAGACCAGGGACCACCAGCTTCACAGCAGTGAGCTTCCATGCACACTCAGATGTTTGAGTCTTTCTAAGAGCAATGACTCATGATGTGTGCTGGAGAAGGTGTTGGTGGACAGGGGAAGCAAAGACTAATTTTAAAATCTCGTTTTAAAATTGTAGTTGTCATTTCTTGTATCTTTCTTTTTTAAAAAAAAATTTTTTGGCTGGGCTGCACGATTGGTGGGATCTCAGGGATTGAATCCCAGCCATGGCAATGAAAGCGTGGAGTCCTAACCACTGAACCTCCGGGGAACTCCCACTTGTACTGTGATTCTGTGTCAGGCATAATACTAAGTATTTTCCAGGCTTTATCTCCATTCATCTTAATAATCTTGTAAGTTGGTATGATTATTGTAATTAGGTCTATTTTACAAGTGAACAAGTTGAGGTTTGCTATGGTAAGCAACCAGTGTAAGGTCACATGGCAAATATTAGTGGAGCCAGGATGTAAACCTGGATGTCTCTCACTCCAGAGCTCCTGGCTCTAAATGGCTCTGCATATGGCCCACTTGGAAGCCTTGTTTTGTCTAAATCCTTTCGGTCCTACAAAGTGCTATTAGGTAAAATAGCGAAAGGAAGTATTGTATCTATAGCAGAAGTACCCAAAAAGGGAGGCTTTCAACTCTAGAGAAGTGTTAGGTATATCCAACAGGGACCAAGAAGAGGATATCAGCTTGTCTATTTATGTGTTAATGTCTATTTGTTTTATGTCTATTTATGTGTTAATGTCATCCTTTGAAAATACACGCACCCATGAGTTTTCTAATGTAAACCATATGTCAATACAATAATACATACATAATTTAAAGATAAATATGTAGAAGGTATTTCTCAAATTTATTTTACAGATAGAGATTTTAAAAGTCCTCTGTTTGATATAGAATTATAGGACCGTAGATTTGAGAAGGAAATTTAGTGATCATCTAATCCAACTTAGATTAGATTAGATGGCATCACTGACTCAATGGACATGAGTCTGAGCAAACTCCAGGAGACAGTGAAGGACAGGGAAGCCTGGTGTGCTGCAGTTCATGAGGTCACAAAGAGTCAGACGCAACTGAGCGACTGAACAACAATCCAACTTCCCGTTTCTGTCCACCCTGCTGGGATTTCTATGATTAACCTCCAGCCTTCTCTGAAGCACTCAAGTCTGCAGCTGTTCCATCTTGGCCCCTGTCTTATTTCAGTGGAGCCATTAACCACTTCTCTTCTAGGACTCAGGTCTACATACCCAGCTGCAGGCCCACTGAAGCACTGAACACCCAGTTGCCTCAGCAAACAGGTTATAGGGCCAAGGTGAAGGGGATACACACGCCTGCCCCAGGTGCCCCAGGACTGGTCAATGTGGTGGCCAGGCACATCAGGACACATCAGAACTCGTGCTCAATCTGAACACAGAAACCCCAGGCACTGGGAAAGTGTGTCCATCCTGAGCCTGCCAGCCCTGAGTCAGCTTGGAGCTCTGCTCTTCCAGCCTCAGTCCCTCCCCAGGAGTCCTCTTCCTTGTGCTATGGATTTCAGAGTCTTCAATCAGCACAGCTGAGCTGACGCTTCTGGAAGAGAACAACTGGGTTCTGACAGAGCTGGTAGAGATGCAGAAGAACATGAGGGGTGACTCTGGACTCACATGAAGGTGAGCAGTAGCCCTTGGAACCCTGAGCAGGCTAGAGTTGTGACTGAAGGAGAAATCACACTTGTCCCAAGAGGCTTAGGAGGTTCCAGAAAAATTACTTAGAGCCGCCGGCTGCTGGGTGAGTGGTTCTCCAGACAAGCTGACCTTTGCTACTTAGTAGGGTGTGTGCTGCCTCTAAACTCCTTTTAAATAACTGACACTCGGTGGATTTTTATTCACCATTGAGTTCTGACCACAAGAGAGCTGCCAAGGATCCTAGACCATCCATCCATCCATTCTGCAGCAGTAATCTTCGAGAGCACCATCAACAAACTCACTAGTGGCTGTTACGTTGCTGCTGTGTGTCAAGAGGTCATCTCAGTTAGAGGTAAGAACACAGACTGGGACCGGGATCAGAGTTCAGATTATGCTTTGCCAACTATGAAACCAGCAAGATCAGGAAGCTGCCACCTTCCTGACCTCCCTTTCCTAGTCTACAGGAGAGGAGAGAATTGCCTCCTATGACAAGATGCTGGATGCCCCTTAGTGTTCTGTCTGGGTATCACTTTGCCTCAGGGCTTTCATTCATGGCAGGACACTGCTATGCTCCCATCAAGTGCTGGAGAGAAGGTCCTGAGCATCAGAGCCTCCCAATCCCACAGGAAGAGCCCTTCAGCAACAATGGGCATGACTGGCAGCTAAACATTCTGGCTCCCTGGGCTCTTGGGTGTGAAAACACTGAGGTTCACATTCCATGCTGGCTCCAGCATTTCCCAGGCACCCATGGCGGTAACTTGCCTCCCCTTTCCTGCCTCAGTCCCCACTTTCCTACTAGTGTGTCCTGGAATCACCTCCCAGATAATCTACTTGCCCTTGAATCTATGTCTTGGGATTTCTTTCTGAGGAGACCCCAGCTGAGATAGCATGACCAGGGTACTTCGCACAGAGCAACCAAGGAGAAGGAGCTGGCAGCCACAGATGGGGTTCTCATGCAAGTCGAAAACTGTATCTCTTATCTCTCTGAGTCATCTCACAGCCTCCTCCTCACTGGGCCACTTACACAGTCCTGTCTCTTAAGGGAACTTCTCTGATGGCTTGGAGAGAAGCTGTTAGTGTGTGGAGCTAGGCCAAGTCATTAAGCTAGCATGAAGTTAGAGGTTGTGTATAATGTGCCTGACACCATGCTAAACTCTGTAAAAGTTCATGGCTGAAGGCGTGGTCCCTGCTGTTGGGCTGGGGAGACGGGACATAGCAAACAAGGAGCCATACGTTTTGAATCCATGCGGATTTGACCGAAGTGATGCTTCTCAACACTCAGGACCCACCCAGGTGCCCTTCACTGCATCCTGCTGCTGTGTCCCCCAGCCCTGTGTCTCCTACAGAGAGGTACCCAGGGCAGATCATCTGAAAGGCTCCCTCCCACCATCAACCCTGCTTCTGGACCAGACCACAGCAGTGAGAAAGTAACTGGGAATGCCAAAAACCAAACCCTTGCCCCAAAGTGGAACTGAGCTGCAGGGTGATGTGTGCTCCAGAGCTTTCCCATGGGGTCAACCCGAGGTCAGTCTCTTGCCAGACCACATCCTTCTTAGCGTTGACCATTAGTCTCTCCTGCTTTCCTCATGCCCCTCCTCCTGAGATCCCTCCCAAGGGAAGAGCTGGGTTGCAGCAGGATTCTCGGGAGCCCAGCTAAGACACTGCATGTTAGAATCATCTGTAGAATTTTATAAAAATACCTACACCTGGATCTAAACACCTAGGACTACTAAATCAGAATCTACAAATCTTTGGGGTGTGGAGCCCAGACAACTGTGTGTCATAAAGCCCAATAGATACTCCCCAGCACCTTTACCTTTCAACATCCCATACTGAAGTTTCCAAACCTATGGAAATAACGAAAGGATAATACAATAACGAACACCTACATCCTCCTCCTCTTGACGCACCGATATTAACATTTTTCCCCATTTTCTCTCTCTTCATCCCCTCTTTTCCTCTCTCCACCATATCAAGAATAATTTGTAAGTAAATTGTAGGCATCATGACATCCCCTTCTTAAACACTGCAAGCATGTATCTTCCAAAAATACAGACATTTCATATAATCCCTAAGAAAGTTAATATTAATCCATTCATGTCACCAGATTAAACAGTCTATGTGAAAGATGGACCTCCACAGGGAACTGTATTCAATATCTTGTAATAAACTATAATGGAAAAGAATAGAGAAAATTATATATGTATATATATATATATATGCGTGAATAACTGAATCCATTTACTGTACATCTGAAACTAACACAACACTGTAAATCAACTATGCTTCAGTAAAACAAAACTAACCAAAAGAAAGGTGCACCCTCTTTTTTAGGTCAAGGGTTGATATTTTCTCTACTGTAGATACAAGTTCAGAGACAGGAAATATCAGCGTGGGTTGAAGTGCAAGGAGAAATCTTCAAGAAGGAAATAGGATTTGAATTGGACTGTGAAAGAGTGTAATAGAAAAGGGAAGAGGAGAAAATGTTCAGGAATGGGTGAATATTACAATGCAGAGGCACGGAAGCCGAATAGCTCCTCATGGGTGGCAGTGCCCAGCAGACCTGGCCCATGGGGTAGTGGCTGCATGTGAGGGGAGTCCAGAGTGAAACTGGACAGCCACATGGAAGCAGAGAACTGAGATCCTCCACTAAAGCCATCAAAGCAATGGCCACATTTCTTTACATCTGTGTGTTGTGTGAGAGGAGACTCAGGAAACACTCAATAGTCAAATGAGTAAAGAAACAAGAAAAGATGAGATAGACAGTGGTATGATTAAAGTGAAACATAAAGAAACCCATTTAATGATGACTGGAGCGCACTCTATCTAAATTTGGTGTTCTGGAAAAGAAACATGTAAAACCCTGTTATGCTGCAGCTAGCTACCAATTCAGAAGATATTTCCACAGTTGTGCGAGCTGTTTGACATTACATTGGCAGCTTTAAGTAGGCCAAAACAGAATAGCTATCGTGTAGTCAATGCCACAAATCTATAAATTCTATGCTTCCAATGCATAAATCATGGCTTCTTTTTTTTCCCCCAGAAAGCTGGATGTTGAACACCAACCATTTAAACTACAACCTAAGTGGCAGGAAGGCAGCAATGGGAAAATCTAGGAGACAGGATTCTAGGAAATTGGTGTGGAGTCCCTATGATGCAGGATGAGTGTGGTATGTTTGAGGAACACTGAGAAGGCTGGAGTGAGCCAGGGTCGGGGGACGGGGTTGGGGTGCAGCCACAGGATGAGGATGGAGATCATCAGAAGCTGAGTCAGCCTGTCATGAAATCGAGGTTTTCATGTTGGATGTGATGGGAAGCTGCTGGAAGGTCTTTAGCACGAGGATATTATAATTTGAATTATGTTATAAAAACATCACCCTGGTTGTTAGAGAATGGATTGGAGGAGCTGAAGAATGACAGAAAATAACTCGGCTAAAAATTTACATCTATAAAGCAACGTACACACAAGGCTATTCACTGCAGCCCTACGAATGGCAAAAAATTGGAAAAAGCCTAAATGCCCATCAATAGCAGAGAAAAACAATTGATAAGGGTCTATCCATATAATGGAACTGCTCAGTGGTTGTTTCAAAAAAAAGTAAAGTCACTCCACTTGATGTTAACAAAATACCCCTTTTTTCATTATTAAATGAAAAAAGAGTTGGTACAAACCAGATTGTAAAAGATACTGATCTTTGTGTAAAATGAAGAAATGGGACACAAATTACATTTTGTTGTGCTTGCTTGTCAATACATTGCAAAAGAGCTAAGAGAAACTATAAGAAAGGCATGAAAAGTGTTCGTTACTCAGTTGTGTCCAACTCTTTGCGACGCCACGGACTACAGCCCACTAGGCTCCTCTGTCCATGGAATTCTCCAAGCAAGAATGCTGGAGTGGGTTGCTATTTTCTCCTCCAAGGGATCTTCCTGACCCAAAGAATCAAACCCAGGTCTCCTGCATTGCAGGCATACTCTTTACTGAACTGAACCACCAGGAAGACCAAGAAAGGCATAGACGAAATCATATTCCATTACATTTTGAGAGGTCAAAAGTGATCAGACATTGACAATTGCATATGGTATGACCCAAGCAGTTACTTATTTTCTGGTTCTTTATTTGGTATTTGTTAAAGGAGAGAGAATAGCTATGGAACAGTATTGTGAGGTTCATTGCACTTTCTGCCCCTTTAAGCTTTATTAAACCACAAGAAAATATTCTTTTAGTCCCTATTTTCAAATTAGGTCAATAAATGATTGATAGGCAGATGAAAGAGCAGGAGAGGGATGAGGGGCTCTTGCAGAAGGCCCAATAAAATTTTACAGGACAAAAGTGGCAGGGGGTAAAGAGGAGATGGATTTGGGAACATATTTCTGAGATAAAGTTAATAGGACTTGCTGTTAGATTTTATATTTGGGGCAATGCAATGAAGGACAACAAGGAAGCAAGGAGACATCCTCACTTATGTAATTAGATATAGTTGCCTGGGCAACTGAATCAACAGTGGTACCCTCTACTAAGAAAATGACCCAGGAAGGAGCAGGATTAGTGGGGAGAATGAAGATGCCGGAAACTGTCCAATTTGAGAGGGCTGTAGACCCTTACACAGAAACTTCTATTAGGAAACACAGCAGATGAACCTGAGGTTCAGGAGAGAGTTTAGTGCTTTGAGCTCTGAAGTCAAGAGTTATCCCAATTGTCAGAAGCAAAGAAAGATATTTTTAAAAGGGACTCTGGCAAACTTCAAGGCCCTTTCTTTTCCCTTTGTCCCGCAACATCACAAAGGTTGCAAAAGAAAATTCGAACAGACTGTCAGGGAGAAATGCATGAACCAAGAGCATCCTAACAAGTGCGGCACATTTAAACGCCCTTGTGCCTACATGTTATGTGCTATTCAATCTCTGTGAGCTCAGGAACATCAGCCAGGGAGCCGGGACGAAAGGACTTTCTAGGGCGGCCCCACTGGGCGGGGCCACTAGCAGCCCTCCATCGAGGCAGGCAGCTTCTCCCGGTGTCAAACACAGCAGCACATCAGCCCACTGCTTCAGTGGGAGGTGCGGGGGCACAGAGCAAGTTCAAACGGGGGCAGAGCTGAAATGATTCTCTTTCCTCCCTCACTCTAGCTAATCCAGCTGTAAAAAAAACATAATAATAATAACTCAAAGAAAAACGGAGCTCAGCGATTGAAGAAGGCATAAACCGACCCGGTCATATATAGGACTGAGGATAAAAGAGCACGCGACAGAAAAAAAAAAAAAAAAAACAAGATAAATGGAAACATGATCAAAATAAAAGCTCTGGTGAGATCTAAGGATCGGGATTCTCTGCCTTGGACTCAGGCTCAGTGCTCAGCAGGGTTTGAAGGGAGTGTGGCGGTGGGGATGGAGCAGCCTGTGTGGTTTTGAAAAAGAATCAGGAAAACCCAGCCTTTGAACACACCACACAGGCTCATCATCGGAGAACATGGTCCCCGGGCACTTGTGGCGAGTGTTGAGTTGTTAGCCCCACATCCTCGCCCAATTCTAAAAATGGATAATTAAATTCTGTTGCTCTAATGAAACTCCCCTTGCTATTCACACAGCAGAAGGTGTGCGTGGAGCCTTCCAGAGGCCTGGGGGGTGGGGGGATGTACAGGCCAAGCAAGAGAGCAATTACTGGGCACAGAACCAAAGAGAGATGAGTCAGCAACTGATGAGAGTGAGCCCTGAGGGTGACTTGGAGAGACACTCAGGACTGAAACGGGACATTGTTTAGTCACTAAGTTGTATCCAACTCTTTTGCAACCCCACGGACTACGATAGCCCACCAGGCTCCTCTGTCTATGAAATTAACCAGGCAAGAATACTGGAGTGGGCTGCCATGTCCTTCTTCCAGGCTGGACAAGACCAGAACAAAATATCCAGAACTGTCCCAACCAAGCAAAACCCAATATTTTCTTTGCCAAATTACCAAATGTATACTGAAGTTTAAGGTTATGAATATCTGGTCTTAGTTCACCATGGAGAATTACAGATAAATTGGTAGGCTAATAGCTATCTTGTCTACTCAGAAATCTTCCAGAAAAAGAGGATATGACTCTTACATATATAAAAGCATACATCGTTCTTATGCTCACTGCTACTATTATTGGATCCGTGACTGACAAGGAAGGAAGATGGCATTAAACTTATGCAAAATTTTAAGCATACATAGATTTATTAATATACATTTGTGGGCTCTCATTGTAAACCAAAAGCGTGGTATGCTGAAGATTCTTACAGGAAAAGGAAAAAAAGTATTAAGTCATATTCCCTCTCTGCATGTGAAGAAATCACTAAAGCCCTCAAATTGTCTGGTGCTCTTAGATCGGGGTCCCCAACCCCAGGATCAAATGCCTGATGATCTGAGGTGGAGCTGATGTAGTAATAATAGAAATAAGTGAAAGTGAAGTCGCTGAGTCATGCCCGACTCTTTGCGACCCCATGGACAGTAGCTTGCACCAAGCTCCTCCGTCCATGGGATTTTCAAGGCAAGAGTACTGGAGTGGGTTGCCATTTCCTTCTCCAGAGATGGAAATAAAGTGCACAATAAATGTAATGTGATTGAATCATCCCCATCACTCCGAAACCATCACCCTCACCCTGGTCCATGGAAAAATTGTCTTCCACGAAACCATTCGATGGCACCATAAAGCTTGGGGACCACCGTCTTAGATGATTCTGCTTGGCCTGTGGGACAGCACAGGCTCAGGCAGGTGTGGATTTATTATTTTTTTAATTTTTCTTTTATACTGGAGTACAGTTATTTACAGTGTTGTGTTAATTTCAGGTGTATAGCACAGGATTCAGTTATACATATACACACATCTATTCTTTTTCAAATTCATTTCCCATTTAGGTTATTATGGAATACTGGGTGGATCTGGTTTTACTCAGCTGTGTTATATCTTTATTCTCTTTCTAACAGTGGGAACTTGACACTGACCCTTGCTGGGAGGTTGTAAAAAGAAAACTTAGGGATCCAAAGAGAGACACAAAACTGTATGTTAATACGATGTCTTAAACCTAAGACAGGAGGGAGGAGCAGGTAGGGGAGGAATGAATTGGGGTAGGCACCCTATGACAGTGAAATGCATTATTCCCTAGTTATTCATGCACTCTTGGCTTTTCAGTTGATGAACTTTTCACACCAGAAGTGGGGAAATTAATCAACTTTTCTTCTCTTAGCACGTCTTCGCCTATCTCCTCTGCTGTCTCACCTAATTGTTTTGCACTCAATATGGACAAAGGCATTGTTCTCATTTCAACTTTCCCTACAAAGCTCAGGTGTCCTTATCTGACTCTGAAACTCATTCTCACCTCATCCAGCAAAACCTGCCTTTAGCTTTGCAGCAATGAATGGGGAAGATCCTCAGCTTCTCTCAGGATGTGAGTGCAATACTGGAGCCTCATCTCCCACTGGGTCACACCAGGAAACACTTCTCAGTTTCCCTTTCTGGACTCAACAGCCTCAACGACCTGAAAGAAAACCCAAGTGTCCAAAGTCATTGGTGACAGTGATGACCAGACCTTGTGACTGCTCTGAAAAAAATTTCTATCTATACCTGTGAAACAATAACCTTCCTATAAAAACCACTGCAGAGGTTTCCAATTCTGTCTACATGGTTAACAAAAAACAGAGAGGGGACACTTTCATATCCAGTTTATCTCATGATGAAACGGAGCAGGACCCTACGGTCCTTGACCACCCCCTCCACCACCAGCCCTGCCCAACACACACACACACACACACACACACACACACACACACACACACACACACACACACACATGTCCTCAGCCTGCCTTTTGTCCATGGAAAAATTTTGGCCAAAGAGTAAGTTTATTCAGAGAAATAAGAAAATGCAGAAACAAAGGAAACCAGTCAAAGGAGACAAAACAGTAATAATGTAGTCATTAAGCAAAGTCAAGGACCCTTAGTTCCTTCTCAAGGGCTCTAGAGAATATTCTGAGCCATATCCTGTGAGCTGTCTTCTTATAGATACTGAAACCCCTACCAGGTGGAGAAGTTAACTACATGATGACCGACCAGACTGCAGCCACAACATAAGCTCCACAATTTAGAGAACTGGCCTCAAGAACTGGAAACAAACTGACCCTAAACAACCAAGATGATGCTGGTCAGACCACGGATGACCAACTTCAAGATGACTGTCAGAGCTGACTGTGCGGTTTCTGCATGTAGCCCCCCTCCCGCCATCTATAAAATCTCTTGCCAACTGACTGTGAGATGGGGGAACTGGCCTTTGGACAGGCTTCCACCCTTCCCTCCCCCAGGGTTGCCAGCATCCAGAATAAAGCAAACTTCCCTTTCCACCAACCTGGCCTCTTGATTGGCTTTAGAGAGGCAAGAAGCGGGCCTGGGTTCAGTAGCAATGATAGATAGACTAAACTTCCGGAGAGCTATGTGAACTTTGTAATTATGACCCAGAGTTTTCTCATTTTCTTAAATCAGCCCTTCTCATCCATGAAACGATCCAGTTAGTTATATGCCTTCTGAATCATCCTGGAATTTAAGGCCTTTTGAATACTAAGCTAATGAAGGCCCTGGACATCAACTCTCAGGTTTAACAACCATTTACTGGCAGGCTGTGTTGACATCAACTCTTGTGTGACAAATTGACAAAGGAAGAGACAGAGCCTGGCACATGAAATATAAGATGATTCTGTGTCTTAAGTACTTAAAGCCTATTACCAAAATAGGTGTGCAATGTTGCTGTTATAAATATCATGCTTAACACCTTTTGATTCTTTTTACTCTGAAGTGTCCAACCTATTATGGAAGAAAGAAAGGCCGCCTTTTAAATCTCGCTCACTTCAGCTTCCTCAGAGATGGATGGGCCCCCTCCTTAGCTTCAGCCTCACATAAAAGCACGGCAGTGTGCTGCTGTAAATCTGTTTTACTTCGGCTTTTATGTGAGCCTGCAAGCCAGGCCTGGGCTGGGCTTCATTATCCTTTTTTTTTTTTTGGACTTAAAAAAAAAAGTAATCTCCAGCAGCCTCAGATGATTTGGTTTGTAAATAACACAGATGCACTTTCCTTTAGAGAAAATCTCCTGGGACTCCTGGGACCTGTGGTCTCTGCTCTGATTGATGGCACATGCCATCTGCTTAGAGGTGCCTTCCTGGACCATCCTCCAGGTGCTGTGCCTGCCCGACCACGGCCAGCATCTCTGGACCACTCAGCTTTGCTCTGCTGAGGCCACCTCCAGCCCTGACTATGCTGTAGGAGCAGGTCCCCAAAATGCCACATTGCAACCAGGGGAGAGAGTCATGTCTACTACATTTTGAATCTACTGTGAGGTCCATACAGAAACATACTAAAAAGTTTGAGAAAAAGTCGCTGTTGGAATTTGTGGTTCTCTGATATGATCTCATTTGTGCTTCTTGAGCTGGGCCTATTCAGAGATAACCTTTTAACCACTAGCTAAGTATGAATGCTCAGTCATGTCCAAACCTTTGCCACTGCATGGACCTAGCTGGCTCCTCTGTCCTTATGATTCTCTAGGCAAGAATACTGGAGCCATGTCCTTCTCCAGGGGATCTTCCCAACCCAGGGACTAAACTCACATCTCCCATGTGCCCTGCATTGGCAGGCAGATTCTTTACTAATGAGGCACCTGGGAAGCTTAACCAGGTAGAGCATCTGAATTATATTTTAATCAAAACCAATTTAGGGCTTCCTAACTGGCACAGTGGTAAAGAATCCACCTGCTAGTGCAGGACACATAATGAGACATGGGTTTGATCTCTGGGTTGGGAAGATCCCCTGATGGAGGGCATGGTAACCCACTCTAGTATTCTTGCCTGGAGAATCCCATGGACAGAGGAACCTGGAAGGCTATGGTCCATAGGGTCAGACGTGACTAAAGTGACGGAGCATGGTGCTTGCAACACCAGTTTAATTAAAATTAAGGGAGATATAGTGGAAAGGACAATGAAAGGAAAGTTAGAAGACTGAGGATCATTGGTGTGTGATTTGGGCAGTTCATTAATTTCTCTGATTCCTAACATGAGATGCTAGACTTCCCTGGTGGTCCAGCAATTAAGCCTCTGTGCTTCCAGTGCAGGGAGTGAGTGTTTGATCTCTGGTCAGGGAACTAAGATCCTGCATATTGCATGATGCCGCCAAAAACTAAAAACTAAAATGAGAAGCTCTCACCAGATAATCTGAGCAGTTCTGCCTGATTCCCTGGTTCTGGGGCTGCGGTTGTGTGATTGGTGAGTGCTAGCCCTTGACTGAGTTTTATCTTGACTGGGTCATGTCATTTGGATCCCTGACAAATGAGTCCAGAAATGTTTCTTTCTCAGAAAGCCATCTGATGCAGAAGAGAAACTCAGAAGACTGAACTATACGTTGGAATTGAAGACCTTTTATCCAGCAATAATTTAACATCTTTAGGAATTCGGCTAGGGTTAAAATGGTACACCAGGCCTTCAGTTCCCTCTAAGATGCAATTGAAATACAAGTACTGAAATGTCACAAGAAGTAACATCACATGGAAGAGCCGTGAGAAGGGGCGCTTGGGTATGAGAATGCCACTAACAGACACTTCAATGCATCTGCTTGAAGTTGGAGAACACGGCTCAGTAATGAAGAAAATACCAAAGCCACAGCCTACAAGGGACTTACAGTGAGATGCGGCCCTGCTGTCCTGCGGAGGCCAACGTGGTCCTGGGCAGGCAATGAGCAGGCACAACAGAGGGAGTGAAAGAAGAGTCAAACTGAAAACAAAGGAGAAAAAATGCTCAAGAAGTTGAAGACTGTAGAAAGTTAAAGCTTTTAGTTAACCGGGTTGGTACTCTGTGGTTCTGCCCCACATTGCCTAGAGACCGCAGTCAGAATCCCCAGTAATTCTCTTACTTATTAATAGATAAGCAACGATTGTTTAGAATATGTGAACCAGAGCAGCAAATGAGTAAGGCTTGGATAACCAAACAGAAAAATAAAAAAGAACCATGGAAGAAAAAAACGTGATTTTGAAAACAGAAAAGAACTTTCATCACCATCACAACCATCACTATCATCTTCTCAGAGAGAAGCAAGAAGATACTTTCTTCCTTATGAAAAAGAGTAATTGGAGCATAAGAACAAGCTCATAAATATTAAACATACAACTGACACATTTTAAGTGCTATAAATGGAAAACAAAATTAAGAAAATCTCCCAGATTTTCTTAAAGTTAAAGAAAAGAACTTATGAGGGAAAACTAAGAGTTGAAGAGTAACAATTTGAAAGTTTTAAAGTCCAAGGTGTCACTGGTGGTAAAGCATCCGCCTGCAATGCAGGAGACCTTGGTCCCATCCCTGGGTTAGGAAGATCCCCTAGAGAAGGCAATGACAACTCACTCCAGTATACTTGCCTGGAGAATTCCATGAGCAGAGGAACCTGGCTGGCTACAGTCTGTGGGGCTACAAATAGTCAGACACAACTGGGCAACTAAGCACAAAGTCCAACTAATATGAGCCCTAGACATTAAAAAATGGAATACATAGAAGGAAAGAATTATTGATGAAATAACAGATGAGAATTCCCAGAGATGAAGGACATGAGTTTTTCATATAAAAACAAAAAGATCTATATCTAGATATATCGGTGATAAACAGAAGATTTTTAAATCTTGTAAGTAACAAAAATATAGCCAAAATAGACTCCAGCTAGATTCTAGATCAGTTCAGTTCAGTTCAGTTGCTCAGTCGTGTCTGATTCTTTGCAACACCATGGACTGCAGCACACCAGCCTTCCCTGTCCGTCACCAACTCCTGGAGCTTGCTCAAAATCATGTCCATTGAGTTGGTGATGCCATCCAACCATCTCATCCTCTGACTTTCCCTTCTCCTTCCAGCTTCAATCTTTCCCAGCATCAGGGTCTTTTCCAATGAGTCCGTTCTTCATATCAGGTGGCCAAAGTATTGCAGTTTCAGCTTCAGCATCAGTCCTTCCAATGAATATTAAGGACTGATTTCCTTTAGGATGGACTGGTTGGCAATTTGATCTCTGGTTCCTCTGCCTTTTTTAAATCCAGCTTGAACATCTTAACTTTAAGATGGCATGAGATGAGTGCAATTGTGTGGTAGTTTGAGCATTCTTTGACATTGTCTTTTCTTTGGGATTGGAATGAAAATTGACCTTTTCCAGTCCTGTGGCCACTCTGAGTTTTGCAGACCAAAGGACTCTCAAGAGTCTTCTCCAACAGCACAGTTCAAAAGCATCAATTATTTGGCGCTCAGCTTTCTCTATAATCCAACCCTCACATCCATACATGACTACTGGAAAAACTATAGCTTTAACTACACAGACATTTGTCTGCAATGTCTCTGCCTTGTAGTATGCTGTCTAGGTTGGTCATAGCTTTTCCTCCAAGGAGCAAGCGTCTTTTAATTTCGTGGCTGCAGTCACCATCTGCAGTGATTCTAGAGCCCAAGAAATAAAGTCTGTCACTGTTTCCATTGTTTCCCCATCTATTTCCCATGAAGTGATGGGACCGGATTCCATGATCTTAGCTTTCTGAATGATGAGTTTTAAGCCAGCTTTTTCACTCTCCTCTTTCACTTTCATCAAGAGGCTTTTTAGTTCTTCTTCACTTTCTGCCATAAGGGTGGTGTCATCTGCTTATCTGAGGTTATTGATATTTCTCCTGGCAATCTTGATTCCAGCCTGTGCTTCATCCAGTCCAGAATTTCTCATGATGTACTCTGTATATAAGTAAAATAAGCAGGGGTGACAATATACAGCCTTGATGGACTCCTTTCTCAATTTGGAACCAATCTGTCGTTTCATGTCCAGTTCTAAGTGTTGCTTCTTGATCAGGTGGTCTGTTATTCAGATCTCTTTAAGAATTTTCCACAATTTGTTGTGGTCCATACAGTCAAAGGGTTTGGCATAGTCAACAAAGCAGAAATAGATGTTTTTCTGGTACTCTGTTGCTTTTTCGATGATCCAACGGATGTTGGCAATTTGATCTCTGGTTCCTCTGCCTTTTTTAAATCCAGCTTGAACATCTTAACTTTAAGATGGCATGAGATGAGTGTAATTGTGTGGTAGTTTGAGCATTCTTTGGCATTGTCTTTTGTTTGGGATTGGAATGAAAATTGACCTTTTCCAGCCCTGTGGCCACTCTGAGTTTTCCAAATTTGCTGGCATATTGAGTACAACACTTTAATAGCATCATCTTTTAGGATTTGGAATAACTCAACTGGAGTTCCATCACCTCACTAGCTTTGTTCATAGTGATGTTTCCTAAGGCTCACTTGACTTTGCATTCCAGGATGTCTGTCTCTAGGTGAGTGATCATGCCATCGTGGTTATCAGGGTCATGAAGATCTTTTTGTATAGTTCTTCTGTGTATTCTTGCCATCTCTCCTTAATATCTTCTGCTTCTGTTAGGTCCATATCATTTCTGTCCTTTATTGTGCCCATCTTTGCATGAAATGTTCCCTTGGTATCTCTGATTTTCTTGAAGAGATCTCTAGTCTTTCCCATTCTGTTGTTTTCCTCTATTTCTTTGCATTGGTCACTGAGGAATGATTTCTTATCTCTCCTTGCTATTCTTTGGAACTCTGCATTTAAATGGGTATATCTTTCCTATTCTCCTTTACCTTTCACTTCTCTTCTTTTCACAGCTATTTGTAAGGCCTCTTCAGACAACCATTTTGCCTTTTTGCATTTCTTTTTCTTGGGGATGGTCTTGATCACTGCCTCCTGTACAATGTCATGAACCTCCATCCATAGTTCTTCAGGCACTCTGTCTATCAAATCTAATCCCTTGAATCTGTTTGTCACATTCTAGGTAGAAGACTGTAAAAACTTCCAGAAAGTCAATGAAAAAGTACCCACCAAGCTATGAGAATCAGACATGGGAATCATCTGATTCCCAATTAGCTACATGGATGCAGGATACTAGTGTAGTGATGCTTTTAGCATTCAGAGGAAATATAATTTTAATCCAGAACTTAATGCTCACCTAGACAGTCAATCAACTCTTAGGGTCGAGTAAGATCATTTTCTAAATGTAAGGGCTAAAAAAGTTTACTTCTAAACTACCCTCTTGGAGAAAATTATTTTGGAATGTACTCCATAACTCCAGAAGAGACAAATGCATGATCCAAGACACAGAGAGTTTCATTTAAGAGAGAAACAAAGGATGCTTCATGACAGCTGCAGTGTGTGAAGCCAAAAGCATCGCCCACAGAGACTGGGGAGGAAGATGGAGGAGTACGTGGAGGTGAGTCGGGAAAATGGGGACCCAGGAGGCCAGGTGTCACTGAGAGTTTGAAAAATAATTGAAGGCATGACAAAGGTAATGGTCAAGAGAAGGTCATTCATTCCTCATGAGACAATATTGCATAAGACGTTCATGTTCTAAATAGGAAGCCGTGTCAAATGAGGCACGGGTTTCAGCAAATGATAGGGTCTGAGAAAAGAGAATCTATTCAACTTCTAATCTAGGAACAGTCTCCTAAGGGGCCTCCCAGAGAGAGAGAAATGCAGTCTCAGCCCCCTCCTTGGCCAGAGATTGAATCATAGTTTTCATGGTCACAATAATGTAAATGCTCTTGATTAGTTTTCAACCTTTAAAGAAAACCTGTGGACAAAAACCAGAAGAAGCCTTGTTTGTGTTGCAGATCTGAATGTAAATGATGTATCAGGCTTGTCAAAGATATATATACATTTATTTTATACTTTGGCACAGCAATTTTGCTTAGTCTTTTTTTAAAAATCAGGATATAGTTGCTTTATAATGTCGTGTTGGTTTCTGCTGGACAACACAGTGAATCAGCCATATGTGTACATATATCCCCTCCCTCTTGAGCTTCCCTCCCACCTACCCCCATCCCACCCCTCTAGGTCATCACGGAGCACTGAGGTGAGCTCCCTGTGCTCTATAGCAGGTCCCTATTAGCTATCTGTTTTACACATGGTCGTGTATATATGTCGGTCCTAATCTCTCAATTCATCCCATCCTCTCCCCATCCCTATGTCCAGATGCCCGTTCTCTCTGTCTGCATCTCTGTTCCTGCCCTGGACATTTCACACACTGAGAGGTATGTGTATGTGAGAGGGGAGCATTCATAATCGAAATTCTCACCATTCATACATGTTTTCCCATGTGGTGTTAGCAGTAAAGAACCCACCTGCCAATGCAGGCGATGTTACAGATGCGAATTCGATCCCTGGGTTGGGACGATCCCTTGGAGGAGGGCATGTATCTTACCTGGAGAATTCCGTGGACAGAGGAGCCTGGAGGGCTATAGCCCATAGGGTCACAAAGAGACGGATGCAACTGAGGCGACTTAGCATGCACGCATATAAGAAGTAAATGAATATTGACTAAAATCAATAAGTCAATAAATCAAGTTTTAGATGTATGTCCTAGTCACTGTTAAACTCTAGATTAGAACCTGTTCTCAATCTCGAAGCTACATGACAATCACTGGGGGTTGGGAGAGGGGGCTGGCTGCAAAGATCACTGATGTCTGGTCCAACTCTGCTATCATTCCCTGAGATTTTTTGCATCCGTCAGGTGATTGGAGGAGCTCGTCAAGGCTGACAGTCTCTGCCCTGAAAGGACATCAGTGGGATTGGGAATGGAGGGGAGGGGGCAGGGAGGACTTTTTTGCACCATCAGCCCTCTACACGGTTGGATTTATTACCATATGCATGTATCCTCTCAACAGAAACTGAGTTGACAGGGAAACACAGGGTCCAGGTGACGGGCAGGCTGTGGTCCAGGGCGTTGCAGTCTCCAGGGCCGTGGGGTTGAGGAGTCCTTAGCCGTCCCCTTGCCCTTCCTCCCCTGCTTTAGAGAAGAGGACACTGGGGTCCCTGGGGGACTAACTGACAGGTTATGAGACCAGCTGGTCACAGGGGTAGGGTGGGGGTGGCCAGTACACTTCTCTGGGCTGTGTCTCTCCCACTGCTGGGCTGCCTCCCTCTCTCGCTTGCATCCCTGCCCTGCCAGCCCACTCTGTGAGCTTTGCCTTTTTCTCTTCTTCCCCTTTCCCTGGCTCCCTTCACTCCCCTGCACTGTGAGGGAACACAGATGGCACATTCTAGGAAACAGGGCTCTGAGTCACTGAACTAGGGGGTGTTTTCTCCTGTTGAACTGCATCTGCTGCATCTGCTTTAGGCCACTTTCTCTTTCAAAGTCAACCAAATTATCTGGCGTCTTCCTTCTGCTTGGTCTTCGGTCCCCCTCTCTGTCCATCCTGGAGCCCTCATGGAGAAATGGTCCTTCAGCCTACTGCAGGTGAGAGACCTCTGCCTCCCAGAGGAGGAGAGGCAAATGGTGACCCGCCTGATGTCACAAGACGAGTAGCTGAGCTTACCTTCTTCCTGGCTGTTCCTGCTCTTCGTTTCTTCTTTGCTGCTTGTATCAACACGAAGGACACATATATCTTCATCGTTCCCCCATAGCCCTGGAGAAATATGACAGGGCCAAAAACAAAGGTAAGAGATTTATAGAGCCCACAAGATCCCAATTAATAGAAGCCACTGGGTGATACCCCGCTTCCACTTCCGAGGGCCCCAGACACGCAGCCGCGTCCTCCCATAAAGCAGAGTGTGTTGACATCAGAAATAAAACATCTGTACCGGCTCTCAGAAAATGCTTTATATGCATTCCTGAGCCATACTCTGTGTTTAAACTCCAGCTTTTTGGTATAATTTTAGCCTTAGAACTTAACACTTTTACTGCCTTTTCCTCCAAATAATCAATATTGATTTTACTGTATCTGTTATTATCCTGACATTAAGATTTATTTTCTTCCTTTGCTTTGCATGAGATTGTAGTTTATAGAGTGTGTGCTATTCGCCTTTCAGGAAAGCTCACGGGATAATTAACTTGTCCCACTGGCAGATCATTCAGCTTATACTGTATTGAAAAATAATCATTGGCTTTGCCCCCTCATCAGGTCGAACGGCTTTATTGTTATTATATTTGCTGGTGCAATGCGATAACATCTTTTCAGGCTTTGGAACTGTCAAGGACTCAGAAAGCTGAATCCATCTGAGGGAAGTTCCCACTCCTGGCTTTCCTGGAGCCTCGTCTGCTTTGAACAATACAAAGGGCACCAGTGCTCCGCTTTCCTGATCCACTTTCTCCCACTGTCTTTGGCTTGTGCTTTAATGGATGCAAGGAACATATGTTAGGCCAAATGCAAGACATCTTGTGGGGTGGTTTCATAAGAAGTGATCAAGGGAGTGACTGGAGGAGAAGATAGCGCCGAGAAAGCAAATCTTTTTTATTTTTTTAGCGGAGTATGACTAATTTACAATGTCGTATTAGTTTCTGCTGTACAACGAAGTTAATCAGCTATATGCAAATACCTATATCCCCTCCCTCTTGAGCCTCCCTCCCACCCCCATCCCACCCCTTAGGCCATCACAGGGCACTGAGCTGAGCTCCCTGTGCCGTGCAGCATCTTCCCACTAGCTCTCTATCTTACACATGGTGATGTATGCATGCCAGTGTGGCTCTCTCAGTTGGTCCCACCCTCTTCTTCCCCTGCTGTGTCCATTCCCTATGCCTGCCTCTCTCTTCTTGCCCTGCAGATAAGTTCATCTGTAGCATTCTTCTAGGTTCCATATATATGCATTAATACACGATATTTGTTTTTCTCTTTCTGACTTACTTCACTCTCTATGATAGACTCCAGGTCTATGCACATCACTACAAAACCAATCTTTATATATATATATATATATATATATATATATATATATTCACTATAGATTTTGCACTGGAATATTTCACAGATAGGCTAAACACAAGAATATACTTACTGTGTGGTTTTTATGCAATATATAATATTATGTATAGTGGTTTATATAATGTCAAAATGTAGGAGCTCATGCGAAATGTTCAGAGGGATCATAGCTGGGAGGTGTCCACCTAGTCATTCCCCTTCAACTGATGCACTCAACAAGTATGTGTTTTGCACCTACATCCTCAAGCAGGTGTCAGGTTCTGCAGTAGGTGCTAAAGTTCCAAGAGGAGGTAAAACAAGACGTTGGTGGAAACACAGATGTTGATGGGATAGTCCCACAACCACAAAATGACAGCTGTGATAAGGTCTATGAGCTCTGAAAGCCCATCACAGGGCTGTCACCCTAAGAGGCAGCACTTGAGCAGAAGACTGACCAAGGAGGAGAAGGAAGCTATCGGCTAAGATGCAGGGAAAAGCGTTCCAGCCAAGGAAACAGCCCCAGTGCAGGAAGGAGCTCAGAGAGCATGAGGAACTGAAGAAGGGTCAAGGACACTGCAGTGGGGAGAGGCCATGAGACAGAGGTCCGAACAGAGGGAGCCCACGGCAATATCAGCAACACCCATGGAGCCGGGTCACATGGCAAGGTTCGTTCTTGGTGAGGAGCTCATGGATTGTGTGAGTTTTCCTCTTCACAATTATTTTTGCATTAAAGAAGGAGGCAAACAACCAAGCAGAAGATGAAGATAGAAATAAGAGAAGATGTAGAAAAGAGAGTGGCCCGGGAAGCTGAGCACAGACACTGAGGGGCGGAGTGGGGGGGCATGCAGGCAGGGCTCATGTGTGGTCTTCAGGAGGGTCGAGGGTGTCATGTGGGCAGAGGCAGGATGTGCAGGGCTGGATTATGGATGGACATGTTACATCTACAAGAACAAGGCAAATCAAATGGAAGCAAAAACAAGGTTGTTCAGTACAGCAAAGTTCACACCAGGCTGGGCTCACAGCTTATCCACGTGGTCCCAGTATTTCCTAGCATTAGATAGCTCTTCAGTATTTCCTAGCATTAGATAGCTCTTCAAGGCTACTAATCTTATCTCCAAATGAATCATAAATGCTGCAGATAGAGTCCTCTGTCTCAGGGGACCCCTGGCTGCCACACTCCCACCTCGTTGATGCCGATGCGGCCACATTCGCTTCTGCTCCATCCTCCTGTCTGTGGCTGGTCAGGGAGCATCCCAGGAGCTGCTCTGTTTCAGGGCAATCTCTGTTCTGGTGGCGACTTCAGGGAAACCACCAGAGCACATGGACGTGCAGTTCCCACTGACCCACTGGGAGACGGAGCGTCTGACCCTGACACTCAATTAGCAGAACAGACGGCATATAACGTATGCTTGACACTGATATGATTTAACGTTAATAACTGGTTTTCAAATATTTATTACAATGGCTGTTTTAATAAATATTTCATGAACACTATTTTTTTTTCAAAAACCCTCTGTTGCTGGCTTTGCTGCCTTAATTTGCCTTAATGAGGATTTTTTTAAATGCAGTGATAAATTGCTTCCCTGACAGTGTACAGGAGGTGAAGAGGGCTCTTATGGAATATCCATCAACTGGGGCAGCAAACCCAGGAAAAGATGAAGAACCAGCATAAAAACACCCCTTAAGAAGGACAGACAGCTGCTCTAGGGCTCCTCATGGAAGACGACCAAACTCACACAGCAGCCCACGGAGGTGGGGAAGCCTGTCCCTGACACAGAAGGACGCACAGCCCTTGGACAGGCGATGAGGACGCTGGCACCTCCTGGAAGTCTGGGACAGCATCACCGCAGAAGGAGAAAGTGCCCAGGCTGCTCGGAGGAAGGAGAGCAGGGACATCCTGGAGCCTGACAGCTGGACCAAGCCAGGCTTCAGAAGTGAGCACAGCAGGATGGAGGGGTCCCCAGGGCAGGGGGCTCCCCATCTTCCTCACTCTCCCCCCTGACACCGAGGGGCCCCCAAGCCCTGGCTCAGAAAACTTCCGGGGGCTGCCTGCCTCTGCCTCCCCCCGTGGAGAAGCCCACTGGGGGACCATCTTGCCCCACTTCCTGAGGCACAAATCATACAGCTAATGAGAGCTGCCATGCTTCTCCACGGACGACTTTTGAATATTTCTGAAATCAGGACACCTCCCACAATCCATGTGCTCGTTCCGTGTGGAAGTGTATCTTATTTCCCTGGAAGCTACTTTCAAAATGAAGCTGCCAGCTTCCCTGGTGGCTCAGAGGTAAAGAATCCACCTGCCAATGCAGGGGACATGAATTCGATCCCTGGCCAGAGAAGATCCCACATTCCATGTAGCAACCAAGCCTGTGCCACCACTACCGAGCCTGAGCGCTAGAGCCAGTGCTGCTCAGCAAAGAGAAGCCACCGCGATGAGAAGCCCTCCAACTACAACTAGAGAACAGCAGCAAAGATCCAACACAGCCACAAATAAATAAATAAAATTAGTTTTAAAAAACCGTGAAGCTGCAACCTATCACCGAGACAACACTGCGTCTAAGAACCAGAAACCACGGCCATCAGCAGTGTACCCGAAACCCAGTGAAGTTGGGAATTAGCCGCCTTCGCCAACCCAGAACCCAGCGCCCACCCAGCTGCCTGATGACCACCCCATCGCTCCGGACGGCTTCCAGCTGCCACTCCCTGTGGGATATAGCGCCTTAGGACAGCCCAGGGCATACTCATCACATGACCCCGGTCTATCCCAACTGCTGTCCCTGCCATGCTGGGCTCAGATGCCAGAGAGCCTGCCTGGGTCACCTCTCCCTGATTCTGGCTGATTATCCCTCCTGCCAGGACTGATTGGCCTTCCACACCCCACCTAGCAGCCGAGTGGCATTGCCACCCTGCTCTGCTCACGTTCCTGTGCCTTCCTGGGCTGGGAGCCTGGTCTCATATGCCTGCCCAGGACAGAAGATGTCTTTGAGTGAGAGGCAAACTGATAAAACCCTCTATCTCCACCGTCTACTGCAGTTGGGGCCACACCAGGTGCTGTGCTGGCCCCTTTAGCTGCGCCCATATAACCACCCCCACAGCAATCTCGCCTTCCAGACCTCTGTCAGCCAAGGATGCCAGCCTTCTGCATTCCAGCAGCAGCCCCTGTGGCCTTAACTGACCTCCACGTTATGTGTTCACTGTGTCAGAGCACAGAGAGGGCAACAGCTTGTTCCAGGCCATCAGTCAGTTCAGTCAGCTCAGTAGCTCAGTCGTGTCCAACTCTTTGCGACCCCATGAATTGCAGCACGCCAGGCCTCCCTGTCCATCACCATCTCCCGGAGTTCACTCAGACTCACATCCATTGAGTCCGTGATGCCATCCAGCCATCTCATCCTCGGTCATCCCCTTCTCCTCCTGCCCCCAATCTCTCCCAGCATCAGAGTCTTTTCCAATGAGTCAACTCTTTGCATGAGGTGGCCAAAGTACTGGAGTTTCAGCTTTCGCATCATTCTTTCCAAAGAATACCCAGGGCTGTACATACAATCAAAACAAGCAGAGAAGAGGAGGAGGATTGAAGGAAGATTTAGAAGGCCATGTGTGCTCAGTTGCTCAGTCCTGACTCTTTGTGACCCTGTGGACTGTAGCCTGCCAGGCTCCTCTCTCCATGGGATTTTTAGAAGACCAGCTGAGACAAATTACTGTTAGATAGGCTAAGGAGTGGGTAGGAATCAAGAATGATTCCTGGGTAGTCCGCACAGTCATTAGGGGATAGGGTTACTAACAAATATGGTAATTAAATTAAGAAATAAGCTTAAAATATAGGAGGAGAAAGACAATAAATTAAGTTTGGAACCTTGAGCATGAGGTATAAGTGGGGACCCAGGCAGGCAGGGGAAAGACAAAGCTTAGAGAAGTGCCTCGGGGAGAAGAAAGGACTTGGGAGTCATCCCTACACAGCTGGTAGCTTGTCCTGATCAGAGAAGCCTGTTTCGATGCAGAAAATGCTTCCACCTAGCCTGTTACATATCACCGTACTCCCCAGGGTCCTGGGCCACCTCTCCAGCTGAGCTAGATAGCAGCTGACCCCCTTATTCGATGCCGCCGAAGTCCTCTTGCTGATCCTTTCTTGTTTGACAGCAGCTGGAGGAGCGGATGGGTCACATGGTCAGAGGAGCCAGTGGCCAGTGAGCTGGGCTCACGCCCCTGTGAGAGCATCCTGTTTTTCAGAGCAATTGAAAGAGCCTGAAACATCGATGGCATTACCTTGTGATTCCACTTGATTCCCACACAACCCCAGCTGCAGGGGAGCTATTTCTGGTCCCCCCCTCTGCCTGTGCCATCACAGCATAGGACAAAGAATGTTCGCAAAGCATGGATAGCTGACAACAGGACTCTGATTAAAGCTGTGTGTATGAATCCTGCTGTGTCAATGGTCTCTTGTGATCAACTGAATACACTTTAGTTTAGTGGCCATGCGTGATTGTTCCTTTTGATTTTAACAAACCGAGAGGCGCTAAAGTCTGCTTGGTTTCTGCAAGTTAGAAGCAGAAGGGGGAAAGTGACTGAGGTTTGGAACAGGACATGAGCAGAGCCCTCTCAAATGACCACCTGCCTTGTAGCTCAAACCTGGGGGGTCCCCAGGGGACTGATAGGAGAGGTGGGAATCCAGACCCAGGAACCGTGCTTCAAAGGCTGGTAGGAGAAGGGAAGCCAGGGGGAAGGAGCAGCCTCACGAGAAGGGAAGAGGGAGGCGGACATGACCAGAGAGGAAGAAGGCAGGAATGCAGGCTGGACCATGGAGAGGATGCTGGTCCCCTTGTCTGAGCGGGGAAGCCCCATGCAGGGCGGCGAGAAGCGCAGGAGGTGCAGAGGTGGAGGGGGCCACGAAGGGTTAAATATGAGTCCTGAAAGTGGGAAAGAGTGAGCAGCTTCTAGGAGAGGCAGCATTTAAGAAAGATGATTTTATACCAAGAGGGCAGCTTGAAGCAATTAACATGTATTCTTTCAGGTATCTGGAGGCCAGAATTCCAAAATCAAAGTGTTAGCAGGGCTCTTCTCCCTCCAGAGGTGCTGAGGGAAAGCCTGATCCTTGCCTCCTCCAGCCTCGGGGGTCAGTAGGCATCCTTGCCTCATGGCTGCGTAGCTTTCATATGTCATCATGGCTAATCTTATGTGTCACTTGGATTCCCTGGTGGTTCACTTGGTAAAGAATCCGCCTGCAGTGCAGGAGACCCGGATTCAATCCCTGGGTTGGAAAGATCCCCTGGAGAAGGGAATGGCTACCCACTCCTGTATTCGTGCCTGGAGAATCCCATGGACAGGGGGACCTTGTGGACTGCAGTCCATAGGATTGCAAAACGGCAGAGGCAACTGAGCAACTAACACTTTCACTTTCTCAGAAGTTAACTTGCTCCCCCAGCCTTTGGCCTACATTTGGTCAGTTCCTTCTCCTGATGCTCCCCACCTCTTAGAATTTCTCTCCGGTATTTTAGTCCTTTCCATTCCTGTAACTATTTCCTTTGAGTTCTTCTCCTCTGCCTGGAGGTACACTGCTCCCCATGTGGTGGGCTGAAAACATGGCATCCCAAAGATATATTCTCCTCCTAATCCCTGGAAGCTGGAAGTGTTACCTTAGATGGCAAAGAGAGGAAATATCACCTTATAGGGCAAAAGATGGAATTAAGTTAAATTTTTTGAAAGGAAGACTCCTCTGGATTATCCAGTTAGGCCCAAATCCAGTCATAAGTGACCTTGTGAGACAGATGCACAGAGGAAAAGGCAAAAATAGACATTTGCATCACTCAGGATTCTCCTGAGAAACTGAACTGATAGAAGATAGAGAGACAGATCATAGATAAAGGAAGTCAACCCTGAATATTCACTGGAAGAACTGACGCTGAAGCTGAAGCTCCAATACTTTGGCCACCTGATCCGAACATTCAACTCACTGGAAAAGACCCTAATGCTGGGAAAGATTGAGGGCAGGAGGAGAAGTGGGTGACAGAGGATGAGGTGGTTGAATGGCATCACCGACTCAATGGACATGAGTTTAAGCAAACTCTTGGAGATAGTGGACAGAGGAGCCTGGTATGCTGCAGTCCATGGGATCACAAAGAGTTGGACACGACTGAGGGACTGAACAGTAGCAACATGATTATGGAGGCTAAGAAGTCCCACACAGTCACTGGAGACCTGGGAACGTTGGTGGTTAGTTTCCATCTGAGTCTAAGACCTAAAAATCAGCAGAGTCTCAGGACAGGAGGAGTTTGATGTCTACTCAGGTAGTCAGGTAGAGAGGCAGACTCTGCCCCTCCTTTTGGCCTATTTAAGCTCTCAAAGGAGTGGAGGATGCCCTCCCATATCTGGGGATGGGGGCTGGTGGTGGTCTTCTTTACTCAGTCTATCGATTCAACACAGACACACCCAGTCATAATGTTTAGGCAAATATCTGAGCACAATGTGACCCATTCAGAAAAATGAAAGTGTTAGTCGCTCAGTCATGTCTAACTTTGTGATCCGATGGACCCCACCAGGCTCCTCTGTCCATGGAATTCTCCAGGCAAGCTAGCCATTCCCTTCTTCAGGGGATCTTCCTAACCCAGAGATCGAACCTGGGTCTCCTGCATTATAGACAGATCCTTACTGTCTGAGCCACCAGAGACGCCCTTATCATTGCTGCTACTGGGTTTTATGCCACAGCTCCACCTGCTGACCCAGGGTGAGAGTAACCCTGTGTATCCTTAACTCAGGACTGGAGTTTTCCTAGTTAGTGCACTGTCGGCAGGAGAAGGCAATGGCAACTCACTCCAGTACTCTTGCCTGGAAAATCCCACGGGCGGAGGAGCCCGGTAGGCTGCAGTCCATGGGGTCGCTAAGAGTCGGACACAACTGAGCGACTTGGCAGCAGCAGCAGCACTGTCAGCATCGTATTCTACAAGGGTCCCTTTGCAGGGGATGAGGATACAAGGTCAGGGTGCCTGAGCCAGCCCACTCCCAGCAGGGGCCCAGCAGGGACCAGCACCATCAGCCATGCTAGTGATCATTGTGCTCAGTTCAGAGGATGCAGCTAAGAGGCAAGGACAGCTGGATATGCAGGTTTCCAGGAGCTATGGCGAGGGGGTGGGTGGGATTGCGGAAGAAGGACCAAGGGCAGGATGCAGCCTTTGTGGACCTGGGATGACAGGGGTGAGCAAGGAGAAGACAAGTCCCTGCCGGAGAGCCCCAGTATGGAGGCAGGCATTGCCAGCTGGAGGACGTACCTCGAGGAAGACCCTGTCGGCAGCCCCTCCTCTGTCTCTCTGCCATCTGTTGTGCTCACAGGAGGCTATGATTTTCCTCAGCTCCACCCGCCAGGGGCATGTTCCTGGGTGACTCACTTCATGGCTCTAGGCCTCAGTTTTTTCATCAATAAAATGGGAATAATAAAGAAACTGCCTGTTTCAAAGAGCTGTCCTGAGGATTCACAGACTAGCACATACAGGACTAGGCCACAGCCCTGGAACATGGAGGGCCTTGGAAGATGTTGGCTTAGCCACTGTCATCTGTGCTGTCATTTATGTCTGGAGTGTGGGGCTCAGCATGGTCCGTGCACTCTAATCGGTAGTGATGAGAATCCATATTGTCCCACACTCTGCGCACCCCTCCCCCCTGGGTTGCCAGTGAACGGACTAGCTCCACCAAGAGTCGCTGCTCCCACCACTTACCACGCAGGTCAGGCCGCATCCCTGCGGGCAGCAGCTACGTCTCCTCTGCCTGCAATCAGGAGGCTCTCTCTTTGTCTGCCGGCAGCCTTTTCTCACCTGCTCTTCAGCAGCCCAGGTTACCCATACAGCAATTTGTTCCAGATGCTGGGCAATTCGCATAGTCCTGCTCAGCATGAAAATTATTTCCCAGGTGCTTATCAACCTCTGGAAAGGTTGGCGTTTTCAAGCCTGCCAGCCAGTCTCCAACAGTTAGCTGGAAACGTGTGGGCCTTTAATCATCGTTGTCCAAACTCAGGAAAAGCAACAGCCTGGAGACAGAATTCCTGCTGAGGGGGGCACCCTGGGGAGCTGTGGCATCTCTCACCCACCAAGCTCTGGACAGAAGCCCCCAGAGTTGGTATTTGTTTGTGTTTCTGAGAGAGGGGTCTTCAGGACCCTTGGGGAGGAGCTGAGGCAGAACATTGAAATTCTGTGCTGTTATTCAGAGTGTGGTCCATGGACCAGCAGTACAAGGTACCTTGAGCAAAGCACAGTCTCAGGCCCTACCCCAGAGCAACAGTTTCAGAATCTGCATTTTAATAAAATTCCATAGTGATCCCGATACAGTGCAATTTCAGAAGCACTGATACATGTGCGTATGTGTGTGTGAAAGTCACTCAGTTGTGTCCAACTCTTTGCGACCCCATGGACTATACAGTCCATGGAATTCTCCAGGCCAGAATACTGAAATGGGTAGCCGTTCCCTTCTCCAAGGGATCTTCCCAACCCAGGGACTGAACCCAGGTCTCCCACATGGCAGGCAGATTCTTTACCAGCTGAGCCACCAGGGAAGCCCAAGGATACTGGAGTGGGTGGCCTATCCCTTCTCCAGAGGATCTTTCCGACCCAGGAATCTAACCGAGATCTCCTGCATTGCAGGCGGATTCTTCACCACCTGAGCTATCAGGGAAGTGTGGGACCCGCATAAAGACCCTAACCCCTTTCCCACCGCAGAATATCTCCTTCCATTAAGTTATGCTAGTGATGTGCGCTCGATCAGTTCAGTTGTGTCTGACTCTTTGCGACCCCGTGGACTGTAGCCCACCAAGCTCCTCTGTCCATGGGATTCTCCAAGCAAGAATACTGGAGTGGGTTGCCATGCCTGCCTCCAGGGGATCTTCCCAATCCAGAGATCAAATCTTCGTCTCTTAGGTCTCCTGCATTGGCAGACATTTACCACTAGCACCACCTGCGATGCTTGCAATTTATACATGAATCACTTTTCAAACAAGACTGGAAATGTTGTTTGAAAAAGGTTGCAATATAGAGTCAATATTACATTAGTAATAGAGTACCACTTCTGCAGGCTTCAAATTTCTGCAGACCTTTCATGAATGATAGCATCAGGTTTGCCCATGGACCTTCTGTGTCACGCACAGGGCTTTCTGTATACTCCACAATAGCAGCCCTCACACAACACGCCTATTACAAACCCAGGGGTTTGCTTCCTGAATCACCAGCGATGTGAACTGGCTCAGAGGCACACAGAAGAAGCCCCATGGCGGGAGAATATCACTAACACGGCAAAGACTGCTGCCTGCTTCTCAGGCTGCACATCCCTCTCCAGGCCCAGCTGCCACCTTCCTGAAGACGTGCAGGCTATGGTTTCCATGTGCAAGAGACAGAGAAGAATCTGGGACTCCCGGCAATTCCCTATGGGATCACACTTCTCCTCCTATGACCTGAGTGCTAGGACGGGTGACCAGCAGGGAGCCGGCTCTCAGTGTCCGCAGAAAGCAATGCCTGCTGGATGCCAGACAGTGCATTAGGCACGATCACTCTCTCTCTCTCTCTCTATTTCTGGGTCAGTCTACTCTCTAGAAAGGTATGCACTGCAGTTAGCAGTCCCGCCTAATGGGTAGGAACTGTCTCGCTTTCCCAAGGTGGCACAGCTGGTGGGTAACAGAACAGGTCATTGGCTCTGAAGCACATGTTGCTCTCTCTGCCTCATGTCCCCTTCATGGACAGGGCCAAATGGGCAGGTGATGATGGCAAGAGGCCATCGAGGGCTCCTGAGCAAGGCTTGGTTCTGAAAGGACTTCTCCATACCCCTCTGGGAGTAAAGGCACATTTTTATGAGCCTAGAGAAAACCCTAAACCAGTCATGAAGGGGTCAGCAGGAAGGCCATGGCCAGGCCACCTGAGCCCAGCTCACAGGCAGGGGTTCCCATTCCAGGGTTATGCTTCCAGCCTTTTGACACCTCCTCCACTAGGCCTGGGAGGAGACAAGCTGACTGGGATTTGACACGGGTTTCTAAGTAAATGCCCACGTCCATCCAGGGAAATCAAGCTATGGAAAGCTATGAGCCAGGGTCAGTTTCAGTGAGCATCAACGTAAAAATCCAGGATTCATCCAGTTCTCCACCACCCACTCTGCTACCCGTGGTTTGGGAAGTCCAGAACGCCTCATGGTACATGATGAAAATTTCCTAATTGGGTACTTCCCCCTCTCTCCTCCAGCTTTTTTGTTTTGTTTTGTTTTTGGTCTGAGCCAAAATCAGAGACAATTAGGGACTGGATAATCCTTGCTGCTGGGCTGTGCTTCCACATACATCCTCCTTGGAAAGGGCTGATTATCATATGAAGCATCATTCAGCTTCCCTCCATTTCCCCCAGAACACTGAGGAGTGTCAGGCACAGAGGGAGAGGAGGGCAGCCACCAACGGGGTCTGAACCGTCATAAACAGCTCTTCATCTTTCATGGTATTTATTTCCTTTGAAGTTGAAATTTCCTCTCTCTACTTGTGTTTTATTTATTCATTTTTTGATTTCTCCTTCTTCTCTTTTCTTTTCTTTCTTTTTTTTTTTTTTTTTGGTCTTAACTGCCATTCAGAGTGCTGTCCTCTCCACAGAGGACCTGCCAAAGTCAGTGGGAAAGGTCGGTCTGGCTCTGGCAGTCTGGAGCATCCACACGTCACTGCCAGCCCGAGGCTGACCCATACGTTCACTCAAGGTTAGACAATCAGACCTCAGATCACTCTTGTGATTGGCAGCTGGCTGGAAGACATCAGATTTTATTCAGCATTTTCAATAAACAACTTGGGAAAGAGAAGTAAACCCCAGAAGCCAACTTTGCAATGAGCCCTGCAGAGCTTTCTGACTCGAGGGCAAGTGTACCAGAGACTCAAATCAATTATCTAAATAATTCAAGCCCCAAACACAGTTCCCCTGGAAACACTAGAATACTTGCAGCCGTGGGGGCTCTGGGGTGAACTATATCAGCGGCTTCTTCCATCTGTTTCATGACTTTGTCTACCTGACCCAGGAAGTGTCATACGGCCAGCGATGTGGATAACATGGGTGTAACTTATTAAGTATCTATTATGCTCCAGGCTGTGCTTGTGGGGCCTCTCATTCTTGTCATCTAAGGATATGTCCATTAAGGTCTGGGCTTTCAGGTGGTCCAGTCTTGGGAGAGTGATGTATTCAAAGGATCACAGTCCAAAAATTATAAATAAGTGTTTGAAAGAATTACAATTTCAACCCTCTTAAATAACATGAACAGAATTCAGTTCATACGACAGAGCATTATTTCCTAAAAACAAACAAATGAAATACCTTGCTTCTCAGCTCAAGCTCTCTCCTGCCCCACTGCTGTCCTGAGATTGGGGAGACTCTCTGATACCCCATGTTCGTCCCTGATGTCCGCACTCTGGCCTCAGGACTTGCCTGGTCCTTTGACCATTTCTTGTCACCTCCCAGGTCTCCAGTCACATCTCTATCCTTTCACTTGATTTGGCATCACACACAAAAAAAATGCAGAACTCACTGTCAGTGACTGAATTCTCATAAGGACAGAGGCGAGTCCTGCAGCTAAGGATAAAGACAACGGCTTCTTCCGTGGCCAGAGCTGGGGACACTCACACGCTGGTAAGTGAAACTTGTCCCCACCTCATGGGCCACGTGACAACCTTGAGAAGAAGAAAATATTCTGCTTACTGCGTGATGGGACATCCGAAGCCCAGGAGAGGAAGGACACGGACTTGATAAGTGATGACGTAAGAAGTGGGCGCATTTGGCAAAAAAGCCACCACTTTCCCACCAAACACCATGGGTCCGCTGGAAGAGATGAAATCCATCTGGGATGATAAGAACTATGAGTCCAGTGATGAACTGCTCACTGCCCCTTAGTGAAGCAGATGTAGACGTGGGAGAGAGAACCAAAGATGCTGCAGGGACCCTCCGTGGCATTGAGACCCACTGTCACTCATCAGCCCTCACAGAACACTAGCTCGGTGGGTTCCTCTTGTAATACATGGGTGTGGGTTGACTTTGCTTAACAATCAATACAGCTCATTTATTCTGCAAAAATTACTTAAATTCCTGCTATGTTAGCAACCATGTGGAGAGGTGGATAGGTAAGTAGAAATGCAACACGACCCTGCCCTCAGAGAGCTGAGTGGAGCTAGAGATGCAGCTGATCAGGACTGTACAAGGCTTCCCAGGTAGAGCTAGTGGTAAAGAACCCACCTGCCAATGCAGGAGACATAAGAGACACAAGGTCAATCCCTGGGTCCCTTGCAGGCAACCCACTCGAGTAGTCTTGCCTGGAAAATCTCTTGGACCGAGGAGCCTGGTGGGCTACAGTCCAAAGGGTCACAAAGAGTTGTACATGACTGAGCAACTAACACTGTCACTTTCACATAGTTGCTTTACAAAGCTCTATGCATTTCTACTGTACAAGGAAGTGAATCAGCCCGATGTTTACAAATATCCTCTCCCTATGACATTCTAACATGTATACTATCATGTGAATTGAATCGCCAGTCTATGTCTGACACAGGATGCAGCATGCTTGGGGCTGGTGCATGGGGATGACCCAGAAAGATGTTATGGGGAGGGAGGTGGGAGGGGGGTTCATGTTTGGGAATGCATGTAAGAATTAAAGATTTTAAAATTTAAAAATAAAAAAAAATTAAAAAAAAAAAAAAACAAATATCCTCTCCCTCTTGAGCCTCCCTCCCACCCCCATCCCACCCCTCTAGGTCATCACAAAGCACAGAGCATCACTGAGCTGAGCTCCCGGTGCTATACAGCAGCTGCCCACTAGCTATCTAATTTACACATCGTGGTGTATATATGTCAAAGCTCTTCTCCCAGTGTTATGCCCAGAGTGCGAGTCCCCAAAACAGAGAATAAGACGTCCACAGCAATGCAAAAGCATAAAGGGGGTTATTGCTAGCTCGAGTTAGGGCCCAGGCCTCATCCAGCACAGTGGAATCCGACAAGGGCCCCCGAGTTCTGAATCACATCTACTTTTATACAGACGGTTCTTTGTTTCTGTAACAGCATAGCTGATTGTTTAAACCATACGCGCGGGGCGTTTAAACCATACGCGCGCTCGGGACTTTTAAACCTCGCATCCCTATCCAGATTGGCTCGGATCTGGCGCGGGCTGGGGGCTACGGGGACTTTTCTGATTGGTCTAGCTACACTGCCTGCGGGAGTTTTCAGTGCCTCAGCTTTTCTAGAGACTAAACCTCAGGCCTAGCCTGCCCCTTAGAGCCTGTCCTGGCTCCAGTTTGGTCCTAACACCAGTGCATCTCACCCTCTCCTTGCCCCTCTGCGTCCACAAGTCTGTTGTTTGTGTCTCTTTTCCTGCCCTGCAAATAGGTACCATTTTTCTAGATTTCACACATATGTGTCAATATACGATATTTGTTTTCCTTTTTCTAACTTACTTCACTCTCTATGCTTCTGAAGATCAAATTCAATAATGAAAACAGAAGGCAAAATACACCCGAATAGGACCTTCATAGCAAAAGTACAGTTAAAAGATGCTATTAGTGGGCATCGCCTGCTCTAGGTATGAATATATCAGTGTGTGAGCCCACTCCAAAAAAACAAGCCTGAAGAAAATAATGTAAATTTTTAAATTAGCTTGTATTCTGGGAGGAATCTGAGAGGAAAACTGGGAGAGAATGTTGAACAGCAGAGAGAGAAAGAGAGGAAGGAAGATGAGGGGAAAGGGAAGGAGAAGAAAATGGGAAAGAGGAGGAGAGGGGAAGAGGCAGGATGCTGGAGCAGGTGTCATTCAGCTGTTCAGAGAACGGGAAAAAGAAACAGACTAATGTGTGAACATGGAGAAAACAGACGGAGGTACATTCCCATCCTCCAGATATGGGTTTTGCCTCCAGTCCCATCATCTCCTGGATCTATTTATGAAACAGAGGGACTCTGGTGAATAAGCTGTGGTGCTATTTATGTTCCCTTTTTAAAGAGCTATCTCCATTTTAAACATTTACCCCATGGGAAACCTCTGCATAATTACTCAATTGATAACATTCTCCCAACAGGAAAAGAAAAAAAAAAGCCAAGAAAAGAAAGCCTCATTCTGAATTTCCAGAATGCTGATTCCAGACAGAACAGAAGTGATTTCTTATTTGGCTCCCGTTACTGCAATTGTATAGCAAAACCCTGGCTTTTTAAATAAACGATGGATCAGTAATTGCTATTATTCATCTTAATAAAAATAATTCTACCAAAACCAACACATGGGGTGTCTTGAATTAACAAAGTACTTGGAATGTGGGGCAACGGGTTCCCACCAATTTCTACATGGTGTTCTGAGATCCCTGTGATTCTCCTGAATGTTAGCTTTGAAATCTGCTCACCAGCATCCCCCACTTTCTTCCCCCATCAGCCCCCTCCTATTGATGGCTTTGATCCTAGAACCTTCACTCCACGCAGAGTGTCAAATGCTTCTGAGAGTTTGGAGCGGTGCTCTGGGCTCCCAACGCCAAGCCCCGCCGTGCCAACCATACACAGATCCAGGGTGCCGGGGCCAACGCTACCTGCTTATTGGATCTCCTTCCCGCCCGCCCCACACGCTCCCTTTGCCCAGGCTGTGGCAACCTTCCTCCAACAGTGACCCAGTCACCTTGAAGCAGAAACCTATCAGAGTGTGAGCTGTGCAACAATGAGATGGAAATTTTCCTGCTAACCTGGCAGATAATTATCTTAATAAATTTCCTTTGAAAACACAGATTTCACAAACTACCTCTTGATCTCCAAACTTGAACCAAGCAAACAGCTCCATCTCCAAATATGATCTTAGAATGAAATTGATATTGATTACAAGGGATAAAAAGCGGTGCACGGAAGGTAGTAAAAATTATTTCAGATTCGAGGGCAGGGAAATAGGATGAGAATTAAAATGACGGATTAGCAAAGCACTGTAAAATGACAATAAAGTCCAGGGTGGCTAAATCACTAAGTTAATTAATAGAAGAGTCTACAGGAATATATGTTTACCACTGAGTTGTGTGATCTAGTTTCGAGAATATTCAACAGATTAAAAACTTAAGGAGACCTTTGGAGAGAGGGACCTGAGGGCAGGAGGCTGGATGTTTAAAAATAGGACAGAACTGCATTAAGTTGACGGGTTCACTCATTCATCCACTGGGTGCGTATTTTGTATGGACCACCTAGAAAAGCAAGAGGTGTAACAGAAGCAGACAGCAAATCACAGTCTTCAAGCTGCCTACAGAGTAGCCTAGAGGAGAATACAGCAGGCACCATCGCTGAATCAGGAGCAGCTATGGTCAAGGTGAAAGGGGCAGGGGGAGAGAGAGAGAAGTTCTACCTAGAGAGATCAGAACACTCCCAACAAGTCCACATAGCAACCTACACAATGGTGGAGAGCAAGTGGGAAGTCCCATCTGTACTTGGGTTTGCTCTGTGGATGGAATTGCAGGGCTGAGACAGAAGGTAGGTAGGGCCAACACAGAAAAGGGACATAATTGCAGTTGACAATCTCCCAGACAGAGCAGGTGCCTCAGGCTGAACTCCAGACTATAGAAAGCAGGCTGTGGGGAAGAAAGGGCTCCTTTATCTCCCTGACTGGTCTTCAGTCTCTAGGGCCTGGGCTTCTAGGAGTCGAGATCCAGGTATATATGCCTGGGCTGAAGGTTTCCCAGGTGGCTCAGTGGTAAAGAACCCATTCGCTAACATAGAAGATGTGGGTTCAATCCCTGGGTCAGAAAAATCCTCTGGAGAAGGAAATGGCAACCCACTCCAATATTCTTGCCTGGGAAATCTCATGGACAGAGGACCCTGGTGGTCTACAGTCCATGGCGTCACAAGAGTTGGATACAACTCAGCGACGAAACAACAACAATGGGCACTGACTGGGGTCTAGAACAAGGTATTAGTCTAGAGGCAAAGGGGGGAACTACTTCTTACCTGCCCTTGACTGTTTATGAAGAGGATTCTTTGAAGCCAGGAATCAAGGACAAGCCACTGATGGCAAGATTCTTGAGGTGTGTTATTTTCTGTTACTTCTTGGAGATAATGTATCAGAGTAGTTAAGAGCCAGAGCCTAGAGGCAAACTGCTCCCTTTCATATCCTGACTCCATCACTAATTAGCTGAGTCCTCCTGGAAATGTTATTTAGTCTCCCTCTGCCTCCTTTCATTTTCTTTAAAATGGGAATAAACACAGCATTTACCTCATGCGGTTGCATGGAAGATCAAATAAGTTATTACATGCAATTCACTCCAGATAACTCCTTGCATGGAGTAAACACCCCACAGTGATTTGCTATAAAAGATTTGTCATTTTAAAAAAATTCCTTAATTTTAGTAAATTTCATTGAGTGGTTATTTAACATTTTTTGAAACAATGAATGAGAGCCTTGGGCCTTGCTGCAGGGTTGTGTGGAAGGGATGTGAAAGGAAGGGTCTGAGAGTGAAAAGATCCCCATTATGCTGAACTGGCCGTGATGATGGACATCAGAAAGAAATTTGCAAGAAGAGTTTCCAGAAGAAAAATCAGAGCCCTGAGTTCCAGGAACCCTTCTTACCATGACCTTCTCCTTTAAGACAGTCTTCAAAGGTCTGGGTTTTACTTTCATTATATTATAGAATTTCATGCCAATCCTACAAAAGAAAATTGAAAACCATGTCATCCTCTTGCATAAAATCCAATATTGACTTCTGATTGGAATAAATTACATGCTCCTAGTAACTCCAGCTCTTTCCCAGTGAGTCCTGGGTGTATTAGCCAGAACCTCAGTCTTGAGGTCATTTCACTGACCCAAGTCCACTTACCCTAAGTCAGGTAAGGATATGAAAGTGAAAGTGAAAGTCACTCAGTCATGTCTGACTCTTTGTGACCCCATGGACTATACAGTCCATGGAATTCTCCAAGTCAGAATACTGGAGTGGATAGCCTTTCCCTTCTCCAGCGGATCTTCCTGACCCAGGGATTGAACCAGGGTCTCCCACGTTGCAGGTGAATTCTTTACCAGCAGAACCACCAGGGAAGCCCAAGAATACTGGAGTGGGTAGCCTATCCCTTCTCCAGTGGATCTTCCTGACCCAGGGATTGAGCCAGGGTCTCCCACATTGCAGGTGGATTCTTTACCAGCTGAGCCACCAGGGAAGCCCCCAGGTAAGGATAGACGACATGCAAAACAGGCACAGACGTATACACACAAGCACACAAACACTCAATACCGCCACCGCCACCACCACCAGTGTCCCATTTTGAAAACGTGAAAAAAAAAGTGATTGAGGAAAACCCTATAAGAAAGCAATGGCAGAGAACAGGAAGCCTTAACCTCCCTCACCCAGCAACATGCCACAACTAAGAACCAATACAGCCAAGTTAACAAATAATAAATATTAGAAAAGAAAACAACAATGAGGGAATGAGTCTTCAAAGCTGAGATCACCTGAGCACCACAGACCCAATGTATTCTGTCTCTACATGCTTGAGGCTTTCCCTAAGACAACACATCATCCCCTTTTATTATCTCAGTTACCACTCATAAACTAATGTCTCCTAAACCCAGATTTCCAGTCTGGACTTCTCCCCACAGCTACAGATGGATATTTTTTCTCGTTTGTCCCTCAAGACCTCATACTCAGCATATCTAAAGGTGGGCGACCCTCTTTCCCCAAAACTTTCTTCTCTGCCTAATTTTCTTATCCTCATTCATTGTTCCAGCATCTGCTTTGATGGGCCCACCATCCAAACCAGAAACCTGGCCACCATCTTTATCTGCCTGCAGTGCAGGAGACCTGAGTTCAATCCCTGGGTTGGGAAGATTCCCTGGAGGAGGGCATGGCAACCTACTCCAATATTCTTGCCTGGACAATCTCTATGGACAGAGGAGCCTGGCAGGCTACCATCCATGGGGTCACAAAGAGTTGGATGTGGCTGAGTAACTAACACTTTCACTTTTCTAACTAATTAATTGTGTTAATTCATTATAGTGATGGTTAATCTTATGTGTCTTGACTTAACATAATCTTATGTTAATCTTGACTGGAGTAAAAGATGCTAAGATAGCTGGCACACTTTGTTTCTAAGTGTGTCTGTGTGGACGGCTCTGGAAAAGATAAGCATTTGAGTTGTCGATTGAGTAAAGAAGACCACCCTCCCTCATGAAGGCACTATCTTCCTAGCCACTGATGGCCTGAGTAGAACATAAACTGCAGAGGAAGTTAATTCTCTTGAGCAGACACACCCAGCATCTTCTGCCCTCAGACACTGGATATCAGGGCTTTCAGACTCAGACCAGGGCTCACACCATGGACCTCAGATTCTCACACCTTCTGACTCAGGCTGAATTATCCCACAGGCTTTCCTGGAGCTCCTGCCTACAGATAGCAGATCATGGAACTTCTTGGTCTCTGTAATCATATGAGCCAATTTCCATAATAAATCTTCTCCTTATTAACTCCACATATATCATACTCACTCTGTTTCTCTGAAGAAGCCTGACTAATGCAACCACCAAGTCAGCCCAGTCATACTTTCAATTTTCTGGATCACTCTCATCTCCTCCATGACTGCAGCTGAGGCCTGAGCTCAGAGAGTCATCTTCTCTGAATGTGTAATTCCAGGGTCTCTTCAAGGTCTCGCTATCTCAAATCTTCCATCACCTTAGTTTCCAGAACTCCAAATCTGCAACTTTATTCTCCACTTTTAAAGTATATTAAAGATCTTCATTGCTTAAATTCTTTAAAATGACCTACAAGGATTTTCATGAACCTATTTCTCATGATTCTTTGACTATGACAGAACTTCGACATGCTGAAAGCAATACAGCATTTCTTCTCTTGGATTTTCGGACAGCAATTTCTTTGCAAGAATATCTGAGAATTAACTCATTACCACCCCCTACGCCTTGCCTCCTTAGCTCAAACTCATGCTTTGGATGTCAGCACCAGAAATCTAGTGACCATCCATCAAGAAGATGCCCAAGTACCCAAAATATCTCTGAAGGATCTGTTTGAGCCGAAAGAGGATTTAGGAATCTTTAAATCTCCTCTGTTCATTGCCAAACTCTACTTGACCCTGGCTGGTTTGTTTTATTACTGACACCACCTATAATAGAGGCAACAATATCAGTTTCATAGTCACTGGCACACTCGTGAGATGTCCCTCTTTATCCTTAGTAAGAAATTCTGCTTGTTTATCCAAGAAATACTCTCCCTCTGAAAGCTACCCCAGCCAATCACCTTGATCTAAGGGCCTCTGCTTGCTTTCCAGCTTTGACAGAAATGTGTCTCTATCTACACTTTGCAACTTTTATCACCCATCCTATCCTCCTCATCCTAGGCTGAAGACAGAAAGGACTAATGGCCTTGAATGGCTCTCCAAACCAAGCACCATGCTTATCTCTTGTAAGGTCATCTGGGCTTTCACACAACAAGAGAACAAGCTTTGCAGTCAAGTTACTTCCTCCATGGCTCCACCATGGGGCCAGCCACAGACAGACTCTTCCTAGAAATGTGAAGTTTCATAAGCTTCAGAAGTTCAAAGAACTGCACCGGGTTTAAATCGAAAACATCAGTTCCCAGGCAAATAGAGAACAATTTGCTTCTCTGTGTCATCTTTCCTTCTAATCCAACATTTCAAAGATAAAAGTAACTCCATTCCCATCACCAAGTACACTAGCATCCTCAAATCTTTTTCTCACTCATTTCTACTCTGAAGCTCCAAATTCAAGTGTTTGAAAACCTTTTCCTTATGTCCATGTGCTATGAAAGCAATTGGCATTTCACAACTAGCATCCTGCTCTGCTTGGGAGATGAGCTGCTTGTGGAAGGAAGATACATGAAATGAGTCCAGACTCAAGAGAAATCTAATAATGAATCCCCTAACTCATGGCTTCTCTGGTGGCTCAGCAGTAAAGAATCCTGCAACACAGAAGATATGGATTCATTTCCTGGGTCAGGAAGATCCCTGGGAGAAAGGAAACAGCAACCCATTCCAGTATTCTTGCCTGGGAAATCCCATGGACAGAGGAGCCTGGCGGGCTATAGTCCATGGGGTCACAAAGAGTCAGACATGACTTAGCAAGTAAACAACAAGTCCATAGGATTTCATTTCTGTACATCAACTCTCAGTGCTCGGCTTCCAGGTTCTTCTACTGCCCAGCTTAATAGCCTTCAGTGACTCCCAATGCCCATAATACAGCTCAAGGCTAGGTCTTCAACATGGGTCTGGCAGACCCTTTCTGGTCTGGCGCTTGTGTATCTACCCAGCCTCTTCCATCTCAGGTAGGGGTCCAAGGGTGTTCAGACTAGAGGACCTCAGAGACAGGACAGCACAAGCAGCTACTAAAGAGACATACTGGGAAAGTTTAGCTTTCCACAGAACTCAGCTAACAGTGACCCAAGCCTTAAACACTGTCCTTTGGAACAAGTGCATTGGCAAATAAACTCCTTTAATGAGGAATATTAACACGAGCATAAGTACGGTGAGTTAAGGTCAATAGGAGAAATACTCAAGAGGGATCCAGATCATAGCAAAACCAAAAGGGTTAAGCCACAGTAAGGGTTATCATCAATTCCTCAGTGAAACGAAGCTGCCACTGTTCTTCCCCAACTCTACGCTGCAGTGTAAGATGAACTGTAGGCAGTTCTCATTACATGTTGTGACTTCTGTCACACTTCAATCCTTTTGTCACTTCCACAAAGCCCCACGTTAAAGAATCTCTCTGGCTATTGTTACACTGAGCTGCCAGGTCCATGAGGTCAGATCCTTCCTGATGATTGGAGTCAAGATGGGGTCCCACAGTGGCAGCTCTTCACTGCCATTCAGAATGGTGTCTTAATGAGGTTGAGTTCCCTTCAGGTCAATGCCAGGTTGCGAGGGCATTTGGTTTCAAGGCTCTTTCAGGCAAACTCCTATCTCTGGGGTGAGTTGCATGACTGCCATGGACCCCAGGCTGGCTGATACCCCATCTCTTGCCTCCAACACTCCTTTCCTGACTTCAGACTACACCCCAGTCCCCTGTCCCTTTCTCTGTACCCACATAGACTCAACTGTGTCGGGGCCAGGAGCTCACTGTCAGGATGGGTCTTTCCCACGAGGCTTCTACCCCTGGTAACCTGGCCTGATGCTTTGGTTTTTTTTAAGTGCTTCTTATTGTTTTGTTTTTAGAATGCAATATGCCGGAACCAAAAAGGAAATTTTATTTATTTAATAACTGCAATATTTTCTTTCACTTAAATCAGAGATCAGCAAACAAGGGCCCTTGGGCTGAAGCCAGTGATTGCGTTTTTGCCAATAAGGTTTTACTGGAACATGGCCACGCCCACCTGCTTATATACTGTCTATAGCTTTGGTGCCATAATGGTTGGGTAACTGTGACAGACACAGTATAGATGCATTTTTAATCATCGACTTCAGCTCTGGCTATGGAAACAAATGCCACTTGGAATATACTGTATGACACATCTTATAAGCAGAATCTAAAATGAAATGATACAAATGAACTTATTTACAAAGCAGAAACAGACTCACAGACCTAGAGAAGGAGCTTATGGTTCCCATAGGGGAGGGGGAAAAAGGGAGGGATAGTTAGAGTTTGGGATGGACAGGTACACACTGCTATATTTTAAATGGATAACCAACAAGGACCTACTGTACAGCAACAGGGAATGCTTCTCAATGTTATGTGGCACCTTGGATGGGAGGGGAGTTTGGGGGAGAATGGACACATGTATATGCATGGCTGAGTCTCTCTGTCGTCCACCTGAAGCCATCACAACGCTGTTAATAGGCTATGTGCCTGTGTGTGCTCCATCGCTAAGGCATGTCTTACTCCTTATGACCCCATGAACTGTAGCCTGCCAGGATATACTCCAATACAAAATAAAAAGTTAAAAAAAAAAAAAAAAACCGCAGCCTGGCCTTCATTTCCCCTTTGTCCTACCTGTTCAGTCAAACCCACGTTCAAGAGATGGGGTGCTCCTTGCCCCTACCTGGTGGTTCCACTGGCTGAAACTCCACCACAGCCTTCCTGGGCAGATGGAGGAGGCTGTTTGGATGAAGCATGTGTTTCGTGGAGGACAGTCATGGGCAATGGGGCTATAAAAGCAGATTGGGGTCAGCCTGGGGAGGAGTCGGGAAGAGGGAGAAAGAAGCGACCTTCCTCAGCTTGCAGCCCTGCTCCTGGAAGCACACCTCGGCCACAGCGCACCTGCACAGTCCATCTACCGGAGAGGGAGCGACTCCATTAAACTTCAAAGCATCACTTGAGAGGATTATTTTCTAACCAAGGTGACTGGAGGTATTTCGGTTCTAAGACTTTATGATCACATTGTCTCAGAGGCAGCTTGACAACGTCTTATGTCTCTGACACTGGAGGGATTTATTCACTAGAAGCATGGCACTAAATCCTCAGCAGGCGTGTATGCAAAATCCAGCTTTATAAATACACACCACGTTACCCTCTGCTTCCCTTTCTTCTGAGCATCTGTAAGCCCCACCACCTCTTAATGAAATAAGCCTCCTGCACCGACCTTAATGGAAGGTAGACATTCTCCTCACTGAGTTTTGGAGGATTCCTCCTCTGTTGGACTGGAATGGTGACATCCAAGCCTCCTTCCCTTGGAGAAAGTTTTCTGTGAAGAAGTTTAAGTAGATAACAGGAGAATTCTTACACTTGGAGATCTTGTCCTAAACCCCACCATTTCACCCAAACCTCCTTTTACTCTAGAATTCAGCAGAAAAGCAGGTATCCAGTGAAGAACTCACTTGTTTTGCTCAGTCACTGAGTTGTGTTCAACTCTTTGAAATCCCATGGACTGCAGCATGCCAGCTCCTCTATTCTCCACTATATCCTGGTTTGCTCAAATTCATGTCTACTGAGTTGGAGATACTATCTATCTCCTTTTGCCCTCAATCTTCCCATTTCAGGGTCTTTTCTAATGAGTCACCTCTTAGCATCAAGTGGCCAAATTATTGGAGCTTCAGTTTCAGCATCAGTCCTTCCAGTGAATATTCAGGACTAATTTCCTTTAGGATGGACTGGTTTAATCTCCTTGCTGTCCAAGGGACTCTCAAGAGTCTTCTCTAGCACCACAATTTGAAAGCATCAATTCTTTGTCATTCAGCCTTCTTTGTGGTCCAACTCTCATATCCATACAGGACCACTGGAAAAACTCAACAGAGTAGAAGAAAGCGAGACTCCTTACTCCTCCAGACACAATCCTCTATCTCTGCTCAGATCTTCATGGTGATGGGGAAATCACTGCCCCTCAAGGCAGTCAGTTCCATGAGGCAACTCCCTTTTTCACAGGAAGCTAAAATCTCCCTTCTCCACCCGTTGCCTTGGGGGCCCAGCCATGACCCTCTGAAGTAGCTCTCAGCAAGTGTTATTCTTTCTCCTCCTGACAGGACCTCAAATATTTGAAGGCAGTTATCATCTCTACTTCTTATTATTTTTTTCTCCCACATGAGCTAAGGGCAGACCTCAGTGAGCAGGAAAAATGGTTCACAGTGGCTTGTAATATTTCCATTTCTTAAGGAAGAAATAAACATGGAGCAATTTGTCACCCACTTACTGTCCTATTTTTTCAGGTAGAATACATGCTATTTTCAGCACTGAAGTTACCAACATTAACTCTCTGTTCCCAGGAAGCCAGTGAATTTGGTCATGCTCTGAAGCTTCTGTCAACCTCACTCCTGGAAAATGTCACTTGCTCTCTCCTGTGTCCTCCTAAAATGTTCTTAACTATCACGTTTCTTTGTTTCGGTTCATTTATACCCAGGCCTGCCTTTCAAGACCTTAAAAGTCTCAAGCCTGGCCCATCAGAGTCAAGGGAGAGTCCACTATGCCTAGCAGTGTGCCTAGAACTTGGTAGCAACAAAATAAATGTTTGTTGCTGAATGAATGCTGTCGATACATCATAATAAAGAGGGTTGTCAAGATTTCTTCAATGCCTTAAACTATTGGGAATCTGTTACTCTACAAAGTTGGTTTATTATTTCTCCTGTCAGCTTCAGGTTCCAAAAATATGGTGCACGTGTACAAGTGTGGAAGCCACTTTGTATATATTTCCCCCATAAAGAAGATCTATGCCAGCTCTCTGCTGTATTTATCTGGCGACTAGCATCAGTGGTGACACATAAAACTATACAGTTAAAGGCATTAAAGTACAGCTTAGATGAAAACAGATGAAAAAGATAGAAACTGCTCAAAAGGCTGCTAAGAAGAAAAATATCTTTAGGCCCATTCTTTAAAGCATTTACATAAATAATCCTGACTAGACACACACTTGTTTTTTAAAAAAATTCTGGGGGGTGGGGGTGAGTGTATATGTGTGTGTGTGTGTGTGTGTGTGTGTGTGTGTGATGGGAGAGGAAGTGGTGATTTTAATTTAAGGCTAACATTAGCCATAGGATTGAAGAAGATGAGATGGTTAGATAGCACACTGACTCAATGGACATGAATCTGAGCAAACTCCGCGAGATAGTGGAGGAGAGAGGAGCCTGGTATGCTGCAGTCCGTGGGGTCACAAAGAGTCAGACATGTCTTAGCAACTGAACATTAAGAACGGTAGCCATAATACTTACTTTTATCCCTTGCTTTTTCAGTGTTTCAGGAGAAATATCCTTCATAGTACTCGTGAGGACATTGGCAAGAAGGAGATTGTTGATGACAAGGACAGCTAGGGGCCCCCTAGACAGCACATACATGTGAATAAACCTCACAGGGTCCTGGGGAAGGGCTGGTAACGTTTCATTGCTCTGCTCAGTTTCCTATGAACTTAGAGGGAAAAATAACAGCTTGTGCCAAGAAAACAATCAGTTAAGGCTTCCTGCTAACCAGACCAGTATGATGGAAGAAAACTGCTGTGTAAATGTGTTTCAAAAGTGTTCCCCTTTACTCAGATTCCATTTTAAATGTTCAGTAGATCTAATGTTTTACTGTTTCAGAGAGAAAGAGTGAGCCTAGCGCTAATCCTCTGATACAATCGCCAGTGTTCTTTCACTGAAGAATCTAAAGGATGATGCTAGTATCAGGTGCAAAAAAGTAATACTAATTTAATCTGTCTGCTGAGAGGAAGGACATGGTGGAGAGACTGGAAGACTGGTCCCTGCAGGATAATCTTACCTTGCTGGAAAGAGACAGTCAGGGCATGCCACATTGGAACCGTTTACCTCTCCTGTCATTTCAGACTGAAGGGAAGGCGTGGAACACAGACGTGAGCTGAAAACCAGCCGAGTGGCAGAGAGAAGGTGCATGGGCGAAGGTTGCTCTTTTTCAGCAAGAGGGGCACCTGGATGCCAGGGACAGGTAAGAGGTAAGAATTAGTTCTTCTCCGGGGGAGGTCACATCTCTCCTCTCCACCTCTGTCACGGCCATCTGTTTCTGCCTGTGTCTCAACTCCAGCCTTATGCCTCTGAGCATTTTTCCTTTGCTTACATCTGGCTTTTCCTCCTGATAACTTGGAGCACCATGTGGCTTTGGCTGTTGAGTCCAAATCTACACTACATCATCTCCCAACACAGTCTTTCAGCTTCTGTCACGATGCAAATCCCTTCGATCTTCACATTTACCAACTCCACACTTCCTAAAATATAATTTGCTGTTGTTCAGTTGCTCAGTCATGTCCGATTCTTTGTGACCTCATGGACTACAGCACTCCAGGCTTCCCTGTCCTTCACTCTCTTCCAGAGCTTGCTCAAACTCATGTCCACTGAGTCAATGATGCCATCCAACTATCTCAGCCTCTGTTATCCCCTTCTCATCTTGCTCTCAATCTTTCTCAGCATCAGGGTCTTTTCCAATGAGTCAGTTCTTCACATCAGGTGTCCAAAGTATTACAGTTTCAGCTTCAGCATCAGTCCTTCCAGTGAATATTCAGGACTGATTTCCTTTAGGATTGACTGGTTGGATCTCCTTGCAGTCCAAGGGAATCTCTCAAGAGTCTTCTCCAACACCACTGTTCAAAAGCATCAGTTCTTCAGCACTTGGCCTTCTTTATGGTCCAACTCTCACATTTATGCATGACTTCAGGAAAAACCGTAGCTTTGACTACCTGGACCTTTGTCAGCAAAGTAATGTCTCTTGTTTTTAATACACTGTCTAGGTTTGTCAGAGCTTTTCTTCCAAGGAGCAAGTATCTTTTAATTTCATGGCTGTAGTCATTGTCTACAGTGATTTTGGAGACCAAGAAAAGAAAGTCTGTCACTATTTCAATTTTTTCCCCATCTATTTGCCATGAAGTGATGGGACCAGATGCCATGATTTTAGTTTTTTGAATGTTGAGTTTTTTTTTTTTTAAATTAAACAAAACACTTTTATTTTTTTTTTTTTTAAATTTTAAAATCTTTAATTCTTACATGCATTCCCAAACTTGAACCCCCTCCCACCTCCCTCCCCATAACAACTTTCTGGGTCATCCCCATGCACCAGCCCCAAGCATGCTGCATCCTGCGTCAGACATAGACTGGCGATTCAATTCACATGATAGTATACATGTTAGAATGTCATTCTCCCAAATCATCCCACCTCTCCCTCTCCCTCTGAGTCCAAAAGTCCGTTATACACATCTGTGTCTCTTTCCCTGTCTTGCATACAGGGTCGTCATTGCCATCTTCCTAAATTCCATATATATGTGTTAGTATACTGTATTGGTGTTTTTCTTTCTGGCTTACTTCACTCTGTATAATCGGCTCCAGTTTCATCCATCTCATCAGGACTGATTCAAATGAATTCTTTTTAACGGCTGAGTAATACTCCATTGTGTATATGTACCACAGCTTTCTTATCCATTCATCTGCTGATGGACATCTAGGTTGTTTCCATGTCCTGGTTATTATAAACAGTGCTGCGATGAACATTGGGGTACATGTGTCTCTTTCAATTCTGGTTTCCTCGGTGTGTATGCCCAGAAGTGGGATTGCTGGGTCATAAGGTAGTTCTATTTGCAATTTTTAAGGAATCTCCACACTGTTCTCCATAGTGGCTGTACTAGTTTGCATTCCCACCAACAGTGTAGGAGGGTTCCCTTTTCTCCACACCCTCTCCAGCATTTATTGCTTGCAGATTTTTGGATCGCAGCCATTCTGACTGGTGTGAAGTGGTACCTCATTGTGGTTTTGATTTGCATTTCTCTAATAATGAGTGATGTTGAGCATCTTTTCATGTGTTTGTTAGCCATCCGTATGTCTTCTTTGGAGAAATGTCTATTTAGTTCTTTGGCCCATTTTTTGATTGGGTCGTTTATTTTTCTGGAATTGAGCTGCAGAAGTTGCTTGTATATTTTTGAGATTAGTTGTTTGTCAGTTGCTTCATTTGCTATTATTTTCTCCCATTCAGAAGGCTGTCTTTTCACCTTGCTTATAGTTTCCTTTGTTGTGCAGAAGCTTTTAATTTTAATTAGATCCCATTTGTTTATTTTTGCTTTTATTTCCAGAATTCTGGGAGGTGGATCATAGAGGATCCTGCTGTGATTTATGTCTGAGAGTGTTTTGCCTATGTTCTCCTCTAGGAGTTTTATAGTTTCTGATCTTACATTTAGATCTTTAATCCATTTTGAGTTTATTTTTGTGTGCGGTGTTAGAAAGTGATCTAGTTTCATTCTTTTACAAGTGGTTGACCAGTTTTCCCAGCACCACTTGTTAAAGAGATTGTCTTTACTCCATTGTATATTCTTGCCTCCTTTGTCAAAGATAAGGTGTCCATATGTGTGTGGATTTATCTCTGGGCTTTCTATTTTGTTCCATTGATCTATATGTCTGTCTTTGTGCCAGTACCATACTGTCTTGATGACTGTGGCTTTGTAGTAGAGCCTGAAGTCAGGCAAGTTGATTCCTCCAGTTCCATTCTTCTTTCTCAAGATTGCTTTGGCTATTCGAGGTTTTTTGTATTTCCATACAAATCTTGAAATAATTTGTTCTAGTTCTGTGAAAAATGTGGCTGGTAGCTTGATAGGGATTGCATTGAATTTGTAAATTGCTTTGGGTAGTATACTCATTTTCACTATATTGATTCTTCCAATCCATGAACATGGTATATTTCTCCATCTATTAGTGTCCTCTTTGATTTCTTTCATCAGTGTTTTATAGTTTTCTATATACAGGTCTTTAGTTTCTTTAGGTAGATATATTCCTAAGTATTTTATTCTTTTCGTTGCAATGGTGAATGGAATTGTTTCCTTAATTTCTTTTTCTACTTTCTCATTATTCGTGTATAGGAATGCAAGGGATTTCTGTGTGTTGATTTTATATCCTGCAACTTTACTATATTCATTGATGAGCTCTAGTAATTTTCTGGTGGAGTCTTTAGGGTTTTCCATGTAGAGGATCATGTCATCTGCAAACAGTGAGAGTTTTACTTCTTCTTTTCCAATTTGGATTCCTTTTATTTCTTTTTCTGCTCTGATTGCTGTGGCCAAAACTTCCAGAACTATGTTGAATAGTAGTGGTGAAAGTGGACACCCTTGTCTTGTTCCTGACTTTAGGGGAAATGCTTTCAATTTTTCACCATTGAGGATAATGTTTGCTGTGGGTTTGTCATAGATAGCTTTTATTATGTTGAGGTATGTTCCTTCTATTCCTGCTTTCTGGAGAGTTTTTATCATAAATGGATGTTGAATTTTGTCAAAGGCCTTCTCTGCATCTATTGAGATAATCATATGGTTTTTATTTTTCAATTTGTTAATGTGGTGAATTACATTGATTGATTTGCGGATATTGAAGAATCCTTGCATCCCTGGGATAAAGCCCACTTGGTCATGGTGTATGATCTTTTTAATGTGTTGTTGGATTCTGATTGCTAGAATTTTGTTGAGGATTTTTGCATCTATGTTCATCAGAGATATTGGCCTGTAGTTTTCTTTTTTGTGACATCTTTGTCAGGTTTTGGTATTAGGGTGATGGTGGCCTCATAGAATGAGTTTGGAAGTTTACCTTCCTCTGCAATTTCTGGAAGAGTTTGAGGAGGATAGGTGTTAGCTCTTCTCGAAATTTTTGGTAGAATTCAGCTGTGAAGCCATCTGGACCTGGGCTTTTGTTTGCTGGAAGATTTCTGATTACAGTATCAATTTCCGTGCTTGTGATGGGTCTGTTAAGATTTTCGATTTCTTCCTGGTTCAGTTTTGGAAAATTGTACTTTTCTAAGAATTTGTCCATTTCTTCCACGTTGTCCATTTTATTGGCATACAACTGCTGATAGTAGTCTCTTATGATCCTTTGTATTTCTGTGTTGTCTGTTGTGATCTCTCCATTTTCATTTCTAATTTTATTGATTTGATTTTTCTCTCTTTGCTTCTTGATGAGTCTGGCTAATGGTTTGTCAATTTTATTTATCCTTTCAAAGAACCAGCTTTTGGCTTTGTTGATTTTTGCTATGGTCTCTTTTGTTTCTTTTGCATTTATTTCTGCCCTAATTTTTAAGATTTCTTTCCTTCTACTGACTCTGGGGTTCTCCAACTCTTCCTTTTCTAGTTGCTTTAGTTGTAGAGTTAGGTTATTTATTTGACTTTTTTCTTGTTTCTTGAGGTATGCCTGTATTGCTATGAACTTTCCTCTTAGCACTGCTTTTATAGTGTCCCACAGGTTTTGGGTTGTTGTGTTTTCATTTTCATTAGTTTCTATGCATATTTTGATTTCTTTTTGATTTCTTCTGTGATTTGTTGGTTATTCAGAAGTGTGTTGTTCAACCTCCATATGTTGGAATTTTTAATAGTTTTTCTCCTGTAATTGAGATCTAATCTTAATGCATTATGGTCAGAAAAGATGCTTGGAATGATTTCGATTTTCTTGAATTTATCAAGTTTAGATTTATGGCCCAGGATGTGATCTATCCTGGAGAAGGTTCCATGAGCACTTGAAAAAAAGGTGAAATTCGTTGTTTTGGGGTGAAATGTCCTATAGATATCAATTAGGTCTAACTGATCTAATGTATCATTTAAAGTTTGCGTTTCTTTGTTAATTTTCTGTTTAGTTGATCTGTCCATAGGTGTGAGTGGGGTATTAAAGTCTCCCACTATTATTGTGTTATTGTTGATTTCCCCTTTCATACTTGTTAGCATTTGTCTTACATATTGTGGTGCTCCTATATTGGGTGCATATATATTTATAATTGTTATATCTTCTTCTTGGATTGTTCCTTTGATCATTATGTAGTGGCCTTCTTTGTCTCTTTTCACAGCCTTTGTTTTAAAGTCTATTTTATCGGATATGAGTATTGCCACTCCTGCTTTCTTTTGGTCTCTATTCGCGTGGTATATCTTTTCCAGCCCTTCACTTTCAGTCTGTATGTGTCCCTTGTTTTGAGGTGGGTCTCTTGTAAGCAGCATATAGAGGGGTCTTGTTTTTGTATCCATTCGGCCAGTCTTTGTCTTTTGGTTGGGGCGTTCAACCCATTTTACATTTAAGGTAATTATTGATAAGTATGATCCCGTTGCCATTTACTTTATTGTTTGGGGTTCGGGTTTATACACCCTTTCGTGTTTCCTGTCTAGAGGATATCCTTTAGAATTTGTTGGAGAGCTGGTTTGGTGGTGCTGAATTCTCTCAGCTTTTGCTTGTCTGTAAAGCTTTTGATTTCTCCTTCGTATTTGAATGAGATCCTTGCTGGGTACAGTAATCTGGGCTGTAGGTTATTGTCTTTCATCACTTTAAGTATGTCTTGCCATTCCCTCCTGGCCTGAAGAGTTTCTATTGACAGATCAGCTGTTATCCTTATGGGAATCCCCTTGTGTGTTATTTGTTGTTTTTCCCTTGCTGCTTTTAATATTTGTTCTTTGTATTTGATCTTTGTTAATTTGATTAATATGTGTCTTGGGGTGTTTCGCCTTGGGTTTATCCTTTTGGGACTCTCTGTGTTTCTTGGACTTGGGTGATTATTTCCTTCCCCATTTTAGGGAAGTTTTCAACTATTATCTCCTCAAGGATTTTCTCATGGTCTTTCTTTCTGTCTTCTTCTTCTGGGACTCCTATAATTCGAATGTTGGAGCGTTTCATATTGTCCTGGAGGTCTCTGAGATTGTCCTCGTTTCTTTTAATTCGTTTTTCTTGCTTCCTCTCTGATTCATTTATTTCTACCATTCTATCTTCTATTTCACTAATCCTATCTTCTGCCTCCGTTATTCTACTATTTGTTGCCTCCAGAGAGTTTCTGATCTCATTTATTGTGTTATTCATTATATTTTGACTCTTTTTATTTCTTCTAGGTCCTTGTTAAACCTTTCTTGCATCTTCTCAATCCTTGTCTCTAGGCTATTTATCTGTGTTTCCATTTTGATTTCAAGATTTTGGATCATTTTCACTATCAATATTCGGAATTCCTTCTCCGGTAGATTCCCTACTTCTTCCTCTTTTGTTTGGTTTGGTGGGCAACTTTCCTGTTCCTTTACCTGCTGAGTATTCCTCTGTCTCTTCATCTTGGTTATATTGCTGCGTTTGGGGTGGCCTTTTTATATTCTGATAATTTGTGGAGTTCTCTTTATTATGGAGCTTCCTCACTTTGGGTGGGGTTCTATCAGTGGCTTGTCAAGGTTTCCTGGTTAGGGAGGCTTGTGTTGGAGTTTTGGTGGGTGGAGCTGGGTTTCTTCTCTCTGGAGTGCAGTGGAGTGACCCGTAATGGGTTATGAGACATCAAAGGTTTTGGGATAATTTTGAGCTGCCTGTATATTGAGGCTCAGGGGAGTGTTCCTGTGTTGCTGGAGAATTTGGGTGGTATGTCTTGTTTTGGAACTTGTTGGCCCTTGGGTGGAGCTTGGTTTCAGTGTAGGTATGAAGGCATTTGATGAGCTCCTATTGCTTAATGTTCCCTGAATTCAAGAGTTCTCTAATGTTTTCAGGCTTTGGGTTTAAGCTTCCTGCTTCTGGTTTTCAGTTTTATTTTTACAGTAGCCTCTAGACTTCTCCATCTATACTGAATGTTGAGTTTTAAGCCAGCTTTTTCATACTTTCATCTTCATCAAAAGGCTCTTTAGTTTCTCTTCACTTTCTGCCATTAGGGTGGTATCATCTGCATGTCTGAGGTTATTGGTATTTCTCCCGGTAATCTTGATTCCAGCCTGTACTTCATCAGCCCGACATTTACATGCTTTTGAACTGTGGTGTTGGAGAAGACTCTCGAGAGTCCCTTGGACTGCAAGGAGGTCCAACCAGTCCATTCTGAAGGAGATGAGCCCTGGGATTTCTTTGGAAGGAATGATGCTAAAGGTGAAACTCCAGTACTTTGGCCACCTCATGTGAAGAGTTGATTCACTGGAAAAGACTCTGATGCTGGGAGGGATTGGTGGCAGGAGGAAAAGGGGACAACAGAGGATGAGATGGCTGGATGGCATCACTGACTCAATGGACGTGACTCTGAGTGAACTCTGGGAGTTGGTGATGGACAGGGAAGCCTGGTGTGCTGTGATTCATGGGGTCGCAAAGAGTCGGACACGACTGGGCAACTGAACTGAACTGAACTCTGCATATAAGTTAAATAAGCAGGTTGACAACATACAGCCTTGATGTACTCCTTTCCCAGTTTGGAACCAGTCCATTGTTCCATGTCCGGTTCTAACAGTTGCTTCTTGACCTGCGTACAGGTTTCTCAGGAGGCAGGTCAGGTGGTCTGGTATTTACTTTGGCCCCATGTTTCCTTTTGGGCTCTTGCATAACTTTCAGAGCATATAGATGGATTGCCCTCCAGCCAAGGGTCCAGCCATGTGGAAGCAAGCACGACTACATCCATCCCTCAGAGCAGTGATCATGGGTCAGTGTCACCCAGAAGGGGGCTTCAGCAGCTCTCTGTCCACTCAACAGGGCTCAGCCCTTCTTTGAGAACCATCTCCTTACTCCCCCAGGTCGTACAGGTCACGTGACCCACTGTGTTCTTACCTGACTCCACCTTCTGACCACAGTTGCTCTGCTCAGGATAAATACGTGTAACAGCTGGACCAAAAGGTCTCTGCTCCTCAGCTGCTCGGCTGAGTCTGTGAACCGGTGCGAGTCTGTTCACCAAAGCCACAAGTGTGTCAGTCTGCCCATAATGAAGGCTGAGAACGGAAGAACTGACGGGCTGAGGCTGAATGAGACTGAAAGTCTTGAGCGTCCAGTGGAGGGGAGGTGGCATGCGTGTGAGGGGCGGGCTGCGGACGGGGGAGGTACAGCCCCTCTGATGGACAGGAAGTCAGAGGACGTGCGTACAGACTCAGGGGTTGTGATGGAGCTCGGGCTTTGGGTTATTTCCGAGGGTCCCTCTGGGTAATAAAGTGTAGATACTATCTGAGAGTCGGAGAGCTTCAGAACTTTGAGGCCCGCGATGAGGATGTGAAGTGTTCCTATCCGTGGGGGACAGCGCACTGACGAGGGGCGTGCGGTAGGGCTGGCCAGCGGCGCTAAAGCCCCATTTGATGTTTTTGGTCTTCATTTAAAGGAAGCAGTCTGTGCAGCAGCCAGGGAGGTGTGTCACTCAGACTCCCTTTCAAGAGAAAACCTGTGGTCAGCTGGAGGAGGGCGGCTAGCTGACTGGCTCCCCAGTGCAGTGTTTTCAGGATTCGACAGAACATCTAAGCCAAAGTCATACTCTTCCGGGCAGTACCAAGCCAGTGGCTGAGTGGAGGGTGGCCCCTGGCAGGACCGCCCCAGGGCTCCTGACTGCTCCGGCCAAGCGTTTCTCGGCATAATCTCAGGCTGTCCTTACCCTGCCAGGGGTGGCAGGCCCCTCCCATTCTGCAAGTTTCCCTTGCTGACCCCTCCCTGCTGCATCCCGCAAAGAGATCAGCCCTGCCCCCACCCACCTTAAGCTCCAGTTTGGCAGCCGCCTCTCAGTGACTCCAGCTAACATGACACGGTGAGGGGTCTTCTCAAGACACCTGCCCTTGCTTCCATCACGGTCCACTCATGAACAAGCAGAGGGCAGATTCCTCCGGGTGAGCATAAAGGAAGGATGGCAGGGCCACAGAACGTCATTCCCTTCAGGTGCAGACTCATCACCAAACATGGAGTCACCCTGGTTAAGACCAGTGGTGAGGCGATGGTGCAGTGCTTAAGAATCCAGCTTGCAATGCAGCAGATGTAGGTTCAATCCCTAGTCATGGAACTAAGATCCCACATGCCGAGGGGCAACTAAGCTCACATGCTACAACCAGAGGGAAGCCTACACACCACAAGGAAGATCCTTCAAACCCTAAGAACTGTCACAGCCAAAAATATAAATAAATAAATGTTTAAAAAAGAAGATGAAGAAGAGCAGTGAGACCTGGGAAACATGATGCTCCCTAGACCCTGCAGAGTAGGCAGCGCCCAGTTCAGTTTGTTCTTATTTTCATCTCGTGATCACCCAGTGGCTCACCCTCCCCTTCTTTAGAGAAAACCGAAAGAGGCGCCTGCAAGACTGCTCTTCACCAGCTTCTCAGCTTGGGCCACGATCCTGAGCTGCCAAAAAACCAACTTACATCATGCATCCTCCCTATACTATCATTGCACTGGGGACTTTTTATCCATTATTCAACAGCTTGGGCCTTAAACAACAGGTAGTGAAGCAGATGTTATTTCCCCTTATGTTTATACACTTAGAAAAGTGAAAGTGAAAGTCACTCAGTCGTGTCTGACTCTTTGTAACCCCATGGACTGTAGCCCACCAGGCTCCTTTGTCCATGGGATTCTCCAGGCAAGAATACTGAATTGGGTAGCTATTCCCTTCTCCAGGGGATCCTCCCAACCCAGGGACCAAAACCAGGTCTCCCACATTGCAGGCAGATTCTTTACTGTCTGAGCCACCAGAAATCAAGCCTCAAAGAGAAACCACTGGGCCAATAGATAGTGCATGCAGGATCTGGGCCCAATTCTTCCTCAAAGGCTTCAAGAACCTTTCCACAAGATAGCATGGTCGGTGCTTTTAGATACAACTTGCATATCAGAGCTACTAATTAATTTAATCTTGTGTACACAGAGTTCTTACAGTATGCAAATGTGTATGTAAATGATTATTTTAATTCATACAAACAAAGATGCAAATGTACCCTTCAGTTTACAGAAAACCTCAGCTGACCCATCCCAAGGGCTCTAGCAAATCAGAATCATTCTAACACAAATAAAACCCCAATTCTCCATATGAGAGCTATTTCTTCAGAATTTAAATCATTGAGTCTCTGGCCCCCCATCAAGGATATTTTAGATTCCTCATAATGTTTTTCAGGGCTGAGATAAATGTGAAAAACAAAACTCTCTGGCATTTTCTCCCTCCAAAGAAGGAAGACAGAACCCATGCTTGAGTTCCACCCTTTGAGATTCAGGCCTGGCACAGCTCTGGCCTTTGACAATATGATTAAAGAAATCACACGTTTACCGGAATTCTGAGCACCCAGAAATCACTTTCTCATACTTCCCTCCCCTAAGCAGATGAGTTTGGGTTCCCAGGAGGTGCTAGTGGCAAGGAACCTGCATGCCAGTGCAGGAAACCTAAGAGATGTGGGTTCACTCCTCGGGTCAGGAAGATCCCTTGCAGGAGAGCATGGCTATCTACTCCAGTATTTTTGTGTGGAGAATTCCACAGACCATAGGGTCTCAAAGAATCGGACATAGCTGAAGCGACTTAGCACCCAGGCAGTATATTTTGAAAGATGCTGGGAAAACTGACTGCCTCCCCCTACTACATCCCACCCAGGCCTCAGGGGCCCAAAGGTTGAAGTTGTCCAATGTTTAGGGATCTCCGCTAAAATGCAAGTTCCCCTGGGCTCATTAGCTATGGTCATCTAATATCTAACTCTGATGAAAGTGCTGCTAGAGGAGAGGGGAGAAGGTAGAGTGAGGGAGACAGATAAGATGGAGAGAAGGGAGATGAGGTGGAGAAGATAGGGCAGAAATGGGAAAAGGAATTCTAAACAGGGGAACATGGACAGCTGGGAGGCAGATGCATCCTGGAGGAGAGACCTCCCCTGTCGGCACCTTTCAGGGTAGGGTTGATGGTTCCCCAACCAGCTCCCTGCACAGACCCTGATGCTCCAGCGTACCCAGAACTCACTGAGGTTGCTCAACTTGATGCTGTCTTCCTGGCTCTGAGCCCTTTCACATGTGGTCCCTCTCCAGGAACCATGGCTGCCCCACACCTGCCTGGCTCCTGGCTACCAGCTGCCCTGCCGCCACCCCATGCCTCTCCTCCCTGCTCAGATGGAATCTTCGCTAGACCCTCCTTGCTCTGGGCTCCCTGAACACTCTCTGTGATGTCCCAGACCACAATGATTCTGTTTTATTCATCTTCATATTTCCAGCATCTAGCTCAGTGTCTTATACAGCTTTAATAAATATTCGAGTGGCCTAATGAAACTCTATGACTGGGCTTAGCACATTGTCCAGTAGTTGTTAGGTTATCTGTCCCCAGCCCCCATGAGATTGCTATTTTCTGGAGATTTCTGTTTATCTCTTGGATTCCTAGAAGCTGAGTACAGTGCCTGGTCGCTAAGGGATGCTCAATAAACAGTTTCAGAGCTAATTAATTAACTTGGGCAAAATGCTGGATTAATGGTGGAAATGGTTTCTCCCTCTCTCTGCTTGCACAACTATTCCTGGATGATAGTGCAAAGCCACACACTGGCTGTCTGCACTGACACCCCCACGGAGAGCCCTCAGCTGCCCCCCTGGACCCATCAAGCTGCCCAGCCAAGCTCTACACTTCATCATCCAGAGGCAGGCTCACGTTCCCCCCAGCCCCTCTTCCCTTCTCTTCCCATTGCTTCTGGAATGAAGGTGCTGCTGGTCTGGCCTCACTCTGACACTCATTACTTTGGTATTGATGGCCTTCCACCTCCCTGTTATTCTGTGAAGATTAGAAAGCAGAGACCTTTCTTGGGCACGGGAATGGGTTTTGTCAGTATTCCGGGTGTAACAGCAGAAAGTATAATAAATCCTGGCAGTCAATCGAATATGACATGATAATGAATGTTAACATCATGTGGCCCTCTTTGCCAACAGAGGGGAAAGTCATGTTAGATTACAGCTAAACACAGGCGCCAGAGATTTCTATCGGCCTCCCTTTCTCTCTCCTCCCTCTACAGGGTTGACCTCCATGCCGTCCCCACCCTTCCATCCCAGCTTCACTGGCCCGAGATGCTCAGAAACATGGCTTCAATTCCCAGAGCTCTACACCCTGCCCAAGAGAAACCTGACCTCGGATGGAACTCTGCTCCTCTAAACTTAACAGAATCCTCTGCCTGGGAGGCCCCTGTAGTCCTAGGGCAGCCCCACCCCACCCCACCCAATCGGAGTCAGACCCAGTAGGATAACAAACCAGGAGGGCACTGCAAGGGGAATCCCAAGTTCAGAGCCAGCTTCATGCAAGTCGAGAGGTGAGATTCTGCTTCTCCCTGCACGAGACCAAAACCAGAGCCAACCACCGTTTCCTGCCTGAACTCTTTCCCACTCCAGACTACTTGGTTTCTGATGCTTTGCCTGCTATTTTGAATGTTTAAAAAGTTCAAATTCTCATAATATGATTTCCAGAATCAGCAATTGCTTCATTGCATTATTATGAATGAAGGTAATAATATCCATTTGTGCTTTTTGAAAAAGGAGCTTAGTATAAGGGTGTCTTAGAGAAACATCATTTAGCAGCCTTGGTCCCTTGACTTGCCAGTCTGAACCTGCTCTACTTGCTCAGCCAAAGCATGTGATAATCGGCCTCTTATCATGAAGCCAAGGATAACCTTCAACTGAGAGTAATTATTGACAAGCCACGATGATACAGCAAGCTGGTTATATGCTTTACCTGGCTCCGGAAGCTACAGGCACTTAACCCTAAGTGTCCCAGCCATGGAGTCATGAAGTGTCAGATGGGGAATCATTGTGTCCACCCTGTCCATTCATCTTCAGGACAAGGACTCACTCACTGTGACCAGCCTCCAGCTTTCTCTCTCCTGGGACATCTCCAATACCCCTCAGTAGAAATGGATTGAAGGCTTGCTTTAAAAGTCTCCAGATACTGGAAAGGTAGGAAGGATGACTAATTTAATAATAAATATTATTATTAATATCTTATTGGTACTTTACAATTTACAAAGCACTTTTTTCTATGTTATCTTATTCAATCCTCAAGGGAAAAAAAAAAGCACAAAGTGGGCACTATTCTTATATTCACTTTATGGATGAAAAAAAAAACAGATTAAACTAATCTATATTCACACATGCTTATTTAAATAAAGACTAAAAATCAGGTCCCCAAACAAAGAAATTCAATTTAATAACAATAAATCCTAGTGTTATCTGGATGTCTCTTTTTAGTTTCAAATTATTTTCACTTACATTTCATTTTAAAGTTAAATTGAACAAATATGCAGAAATGCTAAAATATGTATCTTTAACCCAGTCATCCCAGATCTTGAAACCTTTCGTAGGGAAATAAAACCAGTCAAGGCCTCTCTACCCAACATTCTGGATTTCATCACATTGTTTTCTTGAGGACAGTCAGGGAAACACATGTAGGGGGGACTAAGATTCTCGGGGCCTCCTCTGCAGGCTGCAACTCCACAGACTGTAACACACCAGGCTCCTCTGTCCATGGAATTCTCCAGGTAAGAATATTGGAGTGGGTAGCCATTCCCTTCTCCAGGGGATCTTCCCAACCCAGGGATCGAATCTGGGTGTTCTACACTGCAGGCAGATTCTTTACCATCTGAGCCACCTGGGAAGCCCTCTGCCATATCTATAAACAAGGATGTCATAGCCATCTGCAATCCCGCCTCAAAATGAGGCTTCTAAAGTTGCCTCAGTGATAAGTTGAGCAGATCAACATCCATCTGACCTTAAAAATCTGCCAGGAAAGCCGTTGTACAGGATACAACCATCCTCCAGAGAAGATAGCTCAGTGGACATAAAGCTACTAACAGTCTGCCTGGCACACAATAAGTCTTTAAATGGCAGAATTTATACACGAACACATGCTCCAGCATCGTTTGGGTATTTGCCGCAAGGTGCAGAAAGAAAGAACCCAGTTTCCAGAGTTCCTGCCAGGCCTTACCTGCTCTGCTGCCAGCACCATATCAGTCAGCCCAGAGGTCAACAAGCCTCAGACTGCTGGCTGGGCGTTATGCTGGGTGTATGCAAACTATATGGCTTTAATCTTCAATATACAAAACTTGTGGTTTGTACAGCGTCCTGTGATTTTAAAGAAGCCCTTACATCTTCTCCCCAGTGTGCTCGCTGCCCCCATTAGAATTCCTTTCTCCTTCAGCATCTGCCCCCCTGTTAGCAGGACCCCCTCCTCTGAGCCATTCCACTGAGAGCTGGAAGGATATTGGGGAGCACCGGGCTCAGCCCCTCACATTGGAACCAAGCAGGACCCTGTGGGGCACAAAAGCCTTTCTGTGTCCCCTATTGCTTGTTTACAGGAAATAGGCTTCATTCAGCTTCCTTGACCTTTCCTAAGTTCTAATGGGCAAGTTCAAACACTCACTAATTAGGGAAGGGAGGGGGATGCAGAGTTAAGGGAGAAGAAGTCAGGGAACAATAGAACAGCCTTGGCAGCCAAGATCTTGGTTCCCCCTCAAGGGATACACAAGAACAATGATCTTTAAGCTGTTTTGCAGATACAGAAACCCCCACCAGATGGGAGAGGTTAACTGAGTGCTGCCCACAAGCACAGAGACCCCAGACCAGTTGGAACCAGAAGGTTGATGATGCTAACTCCCACTTACCTCACCACCATACCATCAGAAGAACGTTCACGAGCTGATCACAGCCTCTTTGAACTATGACTATAAACTCCTCACTTCCCCCTCCAGGTTGGGATACACAACATTAGCCCACCGTAGCTCCCGTTGCCTGGCAAAGCAACAAAGCTATCCCTTTCTACTTTTCTATGCAAACTGTATTCAAGATTCAATCCGGGGTTTGGGTACGGAGGCAGAACTTGGGCTCAAGGTTCAGACAAGGAATTGGTGGCACAGGAAGTGAAGCAACTTGTCCAGTGCCAGCTAGGTCCTTAGTAGCAGGGCCCAGACAGGCACATAGACAGACACTGTGTTCCCTGCACCTGGCGACCCAGTCACCTACACTTCCTTGTAAAGATAAGGTGGATGTGAGTGAAGGTTCCATCAGTCACTGGTTCTGGATCTGATGTCCCTCTGGCCCTGCATTGGGCCAATAGTTCTGCAATCTAAGTGTAAGTGTCTGTTTCTAGAAAAACCACTCCTAAGGACTTTCGTGGGAGTGGATGGGATAAAACATGTGATAAAAAAGACACTTTGCAAACTGCTAAAAAGAAGTATATACATTAAAAGACTTGTCATATTCTGCTGCTAGCTCAACACCTTTCCAGATGTATTTGCATTTTAAAAGAAGGTTTACCCGGGTAAGAATTCTGGAGCTAAGGTCTTCTAACATTGATGGTGGGAATGTGAACGGCTACAGTGCCCAGGCAAGATCTATTAAAATTCCAAATATACACCTACTTTGCCCTCTAGATCACACTTACAGGCACCTAGCTCTAGAAATGAAAGTAGAGTGTCAAAGAGTATGCACAGGATGGTTACTATAGCAGAGTTGGTAGTGACTAAAAGCGGAAACACACTCTGTGCTGGAAATGGTTAAATACCCTGGAGAACTCACACCATAAACTATTCTTCAACTAATAAAAAGAATGTGGTCTTGTTCAATCTGTATCTATTGACCCAGAGGGATTTCTGTGATATATGGTTCAGAGAAAAACAAGTTACAGAAAAATGTATTTATTCGATTTCAGTTTTGTAAGACTAGGACTAAAATAATCCCCTACATTTGTGTTAAGAAAGAGCAAGGAAGAGAAGGAAGGAGTGAGGGACAAAGAGGAGGAAAGAAAATGAATACAGACTTGTCTGGTGGTCCAGTGGCTAAAACTGCACTCCCAATGCAGGGGGACTGAGTTCGATCCCTGGTCAGGGAACTAGATCCCACATGCCACAGTGAACATTGAAGATCCTGCTTGCTGCAGCTAAGATGTAGCATGAACAAATAAGTAGAAATGAATATTTTTAAGTGTTTTTTAAAAAAAAGAAAGTGAAAAAATAAGAGTGAGGTCCCATGAACCCATGGTTGTCCAGGGGTGGAATTTCAGGGTGTTTAACCAATGGGAAAATAAATTCAAAAGGAAGCTGGGGAAACAGCAATTATGTTGAACAACCAGAGTCTCCGCCTGGGCATGCGGATGCCTCTCTGGGCACCAACTTCTCTGTCTAGAAGTCCCGTTGTCTACAGTCCTTATTCTCCAGCCCCAGTGTCTGGACTGTAGCCCACCAGGTGCCTCTGTCCATGGGATTCTCCAGGCAAGAATACTGCAGTGGGTAGCCATTTCCTTCTCTGGGGCATATTCCCGACCCAGGGATCTAACCCGGGTCTCCTACATTGCCCATCTTAGGTGAGTCATCCCACTGCCCATCTATACAGGGAGCAGGAGTCTGTGGGGGGGAAAGCTCACTCAAGTTTTTTGAATTGCCCCAGTCTCATTCTTGGGTTCCCCAGTGATCTTTAGGATGGAGTCTAAGGTGCAGGCCAAGGCTGTAATAGCAGAGGCAAGCAGTTAAGAGTTCTTGACAATGATGTTGCCCCCTCCAGAGCACAGAGCTGATGACCCACAGCACATAATGACCAATATGGATTGTTGTCATGAGGCTTTGCATTTTGTAATCATAATAAAACACTCTTCCACAGGCAGAGAGCTTCTGTCACGCATGCCTGATTTCTTCACTATAGCCAACCATCCAGAATCGGGCTCAGAAAGAAACAGATAGAGAAGGGTTCAGCATGCAGTAGGATTGGGAAAATGCCCTGGAGAAGGGAATGGCAACCCACTACAGTATTCTTGCCTGGAGAATCCCATGGACAGAGGAGCCTGGCTGGCTACAGTCCATGGGGTCACAAAGAGTGGACACAACTAAGCAACTTTCACTTTCAGAAGGAGCAAATTTCAGTTTTCATCAGTAGGGAAGCCCACATAAGAGGGTGGGCCACTGGGTAACAAACAGGAGCAATGCTGAACTGCAGAATCTTAGGATTCCTTGTTACTTCAAGGCAGCAGCAAGCTGAGCTATGCGTGTGCCAGCAAAGGTAGCTCTGCTTAGCTTCTCAGGTGCCAACTTGTCTGGGAAGTCTTCTCCCCACCCACAAAGTGGATTGTTCTTCCTCTGTGCGTCCCTGGTACCCTGTTTTACTCCTTTTCAACTAAAAGTGTTAGTCACTCAGTCACGTCTGTGACCCCATGGACTGTAGCCCCCCCAGGCTCCTCTTTCCATGGAATTCTCCAGATAAGAATATTGGAGTGGGTTGCCATTCACTTCTCCAGGGGATCTTCTCAACCCAGGGATCGAACCCAGGTCTCCTGCATTGAAGACAGATTCTTTACCATCTGAGCCACCAGGCAAACTCCTTCTCAACTAAATGGCACTGCTATTAGCTATTTGTATGTCTCACTTTAAGATCATTTCCATCTTTATGTCAATCCATTTCTCACTATGGCTTAGCAGAGAGAAGATCGTGAGGAAGGTTAGTGTGTATTGAATGAGCCTGCTCCTTCCATATAAGGCTCTTCATAGGCAGAGCAAAGGTTAAAAGCCTGGGCTGAGGACTCCCCTGGCGGTCCAGTGATTAGGAATCTTCACTTCCAATGCAGGGTGCCCAGGTTCAATCCCTGATTGGAGAACTATGGGGCATGCTATGGGGCATGGCCAAAAAAATTTTAAGAAGCCTGAGCTGTGAATCAGGACAAGCAAATCCCAATTCTGGCTCTAACTCCAACCTCCCTCTGGTGTCAGATAATCACTTGGCTTCCCTTGGATTAATCTACCCACCTGTAAAATGAGCATGGCATGAAATATTGAGACTGGGGTTAAAAAAAGAACTTTGTGGGGAAATCGTGACCAAATAGCAGTAAGACACATACCCTCTCCCTCAGCACTGCCTCCCCTGACCTGTGCAACAGCAAACACCTGCCTCTCTGGTAAGAGTGGGCTTGGGCGTTGTCTCCTCCAAAAAGCCTTCCATGCCTACCCAAGGAGACTCGGTACTCACCGAACTGCTCTACGCCTATCTACTTGGAACTCTATTCTGCACCCTACTGCAAGTTCTTTGAGAAAGGGTAGAAAGAAAAAAGTGAATTTATATCCATTTATGGACCATATCCAACTATGGTCCACAGTTGGCACCCAATAAAAAAGAGAGGAACAGGTAAACAGACGGCTCAATGAGGGAGGCAGGGAAGGGAAGAGGGGAATCTTTGTGTCTTGGACTCTGGTTTGGTTCAAATGCCTCTGAGTTGATCTAATGATAGAACTGGTGTGAGTGCATACGGGTGCTCAGTTGTTTCAGTCATGTCTCTTTGCGATCCCGTGGACTGTAGCCCTCCAGGCTCCTCTGTCCATGGGTTTCTACAGGCAAGAATACTGGAGTGGCTTGCCGTGCCCTCCTCCAGGGGATCTTCCTGACCCAGGGATCAAACCCTCATCTCCTGCGTCTCCTGCATTGTAGGTGGATTCTTTACCGCTGAGCCGCCAGGGAAGCCCCTGATAGAACTGGTATCTCCAGTATATTTGCTGATGAAATAACCTGGACATTCTCTATGATTTGGGGAGTTGACATTTAAATATGCTTTCTCTCTTAATCTGTCCTTGTTTAAATTAAGCTCCCCACCAGCAATACCAGGATGAATCATACCGTCAGAATATTTTCCCAAATACGGGTGGAAAGAGAAAGGATTGCATTTAGGATGCCTTGTGTGTGATCTTCTGTTTAATCCGAACAGCAAGCATCTACAGTCAGTGTTATTAAGCACACTTTATGGATAAGAAAACTCAGATCCAAGAGGTGAGAAATTCATCTATGTTCACCCTGAAGGAAGTGGCAAGGCCAGGGTTCACCAGAAGCCAAAAGCAGTGGCCTACAAAATATCTATAAGGAAATTATTTCCTGTCCATCTCTACAGGGAATCGTGGAGATACAACGGTCACTGAAAAACGGATGGGAAGGGCAAGTGGTGACTGCTTCACCGTGAATCTGATCAGCCATCACTACTCCCTCACCATCCCACCTCTGGCCTACCCATATGCCTTGCTGGACTCTGCCCAACCCAGGTGAGTAGCAATGGCTATACACCCACCCAAGAGCCTGCCTGCCCACCTCCCCGTGGAAGCAGCTCTGTGGTGTGGAAACCCACCTGTGCTGGGCTGCTCAGGAGGCGTGAAGGAGCTGTGCTGCATAGAAATGGACTCTTTCACTTAGCAGGAGGCAGGTAATTTCTTTTGTCCCTGCTGATGCATTATTGATTGTGATGAATGTCAGATGGGAGCCCATTCCAGGAGCCATTAAACAATAATTTCATCTCCGGTGGGTAATTGATTGTCAGGGGCCTGGAGTGGCCGGTTGTGAAGTGGTGGTAACGTGAATGTTTTCATTTGGAGCTGGGTGTGAAGGGAAGATGGCATGATTTATTTATCAAATATCAAGCCCAGTTTGCAGGAACGGGAAGCTGAAATGGGAAGTTGACCTTCTCCAAGATTCAGGCCTCCTGTCTGCAGAGGTCAGACTCCTGCTGCTCAGAATCAGGGACATACCAGGGGCTCTACTGTTCCCATCTGCCACCCTCCCCACCCAAACAGAAAATCCAAGGCATCAGCTTTCAACACTCAACCTCCTCCTCACTGCTTCACAAGCCCTCCGAGCCTGTATACCCAGCATCAAAATCTACACGTGCATTCTCTCCACACAGGACAGTTCAGACTACTAGGCCCCCGAGTTCGCACCTTCCTTGGGAAGGCCGCCCCACCAGCTCAGTTCTTACCCATTTCCTGAGCCCCAGGTGACACCATCTGCTGAGGGAGCCCAGATCTACCTGCATCCCCAGACAAAGGTGTAAGCTGTCCCGCCTCCGAATCCTATGGCCATTCCCTCATGTCTCTACATAGACCTATGATACTGTTTTCTGAAAATCTGTTTAGATTTCTGTCTTGACTGACTGCTCAGTGATTCATATTCTTTGCTGGACTAATAAACAGGATGAAAACTATGAACTTTCTCCCTAGGGAAAAATGTAAGCATCTTAGCAGATAGACCAAATGTTGCACAGTTTTAGGATTTCTACAGATCCCCCAAAACCATTCATGGAACCCAGGTTAAGGATCTCTACCCTGAAGAAGCCAAGGCCAGTGTCTTATTCACCTTTGTGTCTCCAGGCACAGTGCAACATGTGGTGCATAGTAGGAGCTTGGCAAATGCTTGGTGAATAGGTGCAGAGTGTCTGCAAGGGGCTCACAAAGCTGGGTGTATACATTTCACTGGGAGCTGTAAGCCTCAAACACTACTGATCAAAGAGCTAGAAGGTGATATTTAGAACCCTGCAGGGGGAGTTGTGGCTGCTACCCTGAGCTGCGCCTGGGTCTATGTTTTAGTTTCGTAATCAAGAAGACAGGCTGAGGAAGGATGTGAGTGCTGCGCCAAGACCCAGAGCTCTGTAGAGCTGAAGAGAAACTGCAGGGAGCACTCCGCTGCAAGGACTGAGGCCAGGGAAGCCACGTTAAGTGTTTACTTGCTCAGTTGTGCTCCACTCTGGGCGATCCCATGGACTGTAACCCACCAGGCTTCTCTGTCCTTGGGATTATCCAGGCAAGAATACTGGAGTGGGTAGCCATTCCCTTCTCCAGGGGCTCTTCCTGACCAGAGGTTGAACCTGGGTCTCCTGCATTGCAGGCAGATTCTTTACTGTCTGAGCCACCAGGAAGGCTCCGAGGAAGCCAAAAACTTACCCAAATCTCTGGGTCTCACTCTTCTCACTTTTGTTCTTAGAATGAGAAGAGTTCTCATGTCTAAAAGGCCTGGACACAATAATCCTATCCATAATAAAACAACTCAAGAGAAAAATAACAGCTCCTCTGATCAGGGTCTCTGGATGTGGGCTTTGCTCCCAGCCTCATAAACGTGACCCTGTGTTCCCAGGAATGCCATCTCTTCCAGCAGGGACATTTCCCAATCTGCAGCTTTAAAGGTTTATGCTCCCAAAAACAGGGCTGCTGCAGGAAAGTCTGTATAACCTCGTGTGAAGAACGAAGATTCTGGAACATTAGCTTTCATTTGGGCAGGTTACTAAACCTCTCTGTCTTTCAGCTACTTGACTTCAAAATAAAAGCAACATAATTCCTGCTCCCAGAGACTGTGAGAAGAGCAAGCGAGTAACACTATAAGGGCTCAGAACACATAAGCCCTCAGTAAACACTGGCCATTACTATTACTGCAGGAGTGGGTATGCACCTGTATTGTTATTGCAGTAAAGAGTTTTTGGAAGATAGATGTATAGAAAGAACGATTTATTTTATTTTATTACTTTAGCTCAGTTATCATCTGGGCAGCAGGTCCTCTATCAGGACCATGCTGTCTTTCAAAGACAAGAAACCCACCTCTCCAACAAGTTCCCTACCAAAAAGCCCCCATCTCCTCCACAGATGAAGCAAGCTGGTCCTCAAAGTTGGCCTCCAACCTTCACTTAGTAACTATCCTTGGCTGTTCCAGCCCACGTGGAAACACTCCTTTCCTTTGATCTCTTGATGCAGTTACTGTGTATAAGTACATACTCGCTTGGTACACCCTGTTTAACATTTATTTCATACTTCATAGCTTCCCAGGTGACTCAGTGCTAAAAAAAAAAAAAAAAAAAAAAAAAGCCCACCTGCCAATGCAGGAGACACAGGAGACAAAAGTCTCCTGAGTCAGGAAGATCCCCAGGAGAAGGAAATGGCAACTCACTCGTATTCTTGCCTGGAGAATCCCACGCACAGAGGAGCCTGGTGGGCTACAGTCCATAGGGTTGAAAGAGTCAGACACAACTAGCAACTAAACAACAGCAGCATATGTTTCATTAGTTAGATGTCTCAAAGACTGGACAATCCTTCAGAACAGAACGTACAGCTCATCTTGTCCTCAGGGACCTGCCAGTGCCTGCTGTGTCCCCCCGGGCTACCCCCATGTACGGGAAAGACCACTGGACCTTAAGTCAGAGGCTGAGGCTTCAGTTCTTTCCTTTGGTGCTCTGGAATCCTGAGCAAGACACACATGTGTGAGAACTGTTACTTGCCACTCTAATATTTACTATATACCTCATCCCTAAATAATAACACATCTGCTTTTAGTTTACACACGGCCACTTGGAACAAAGACAATATTGTCCAGTCCCCCTTGAAGCTAGGTGTGACCAAATCATTCAGTTCCAGTTAATGAAATGAAAGGGGGCAGACATGTGGGATTTTTATCCTTTCCTGGCCTGTGTCTCCTTTCTGCTTCCTAGAATATTTACACAACAGCTGGTGCTGTTGCTAGCTAGCCATGGACCCATTTGGAAAAGGGCCACACCAAGGAACAGCAGAGCCAGGATCCCATCACTGGACTGTCTACTTCTAAACTCTATTTAAAGTGTTGGTTTTTTTGTTTTTTTGTTTTTTTTTTTGTATAACAGCTATTATTTGAGGTTTGGTATTGCTTACAGTCTGACTGTAATGCTCAGTAATTGCTCTGAAGGTTTCTCATCACTACAATGCAGATAAGAACTCATGTCCACATGACGCATAAAGGAAATATTAAAATTGCAAACCTTCTTACAGGAGAAGTTGAATTATCAGTACTTACAGAGAAAATGAAAAGAAGGAAAGTGTACAGGAGGGAACAAGGAAGAAAGACGAGTGATTTGTGGGGATGACACTTGGCGCTTAAGGGCTGAGTTGGACTCTGCGGAGACCACCCACCTTCAGCATCTTCAGATTCTAACCAGCAGAAGCTGTTCTTCACCATAAGTGCCCACATCCCTGAACACGGACATGACACGAGCTAGAGGAAGCCCCTGTAGGAAAGGCCAGGAAGTCCAGGGTCAAGGGAGCCAGGCAGGAAGAGAAGCACCAACTGGATGTCACCTTCAATAAACTTACAGAAAGTGAAGGCGAGAAAAGTGATCTCTGGCATGGAGGAAGAGCGTTATCTGTCTCCACCGCTGAGAAAGCAGATTGATGAGGGTTTCTACCCTCCTCTCTGTTCTTTGAGTCACCACTCCATTGCCTTGTCAGCCAGAACCACCAGCTCCCCCAGAACTCTCCACCACATCCCTCCTGCATCTCCAGAATCCCTGCGGGATCCTGCGGGACCCAGGGACTCTGCGGGACCTCAGCCCCTCACTCTCATATCCAACCATCCTCCTGCTGCTGTTGATGGGTGGACAGATGGTATCCGGAGAGGCCTGTCCCAGGCTCTGGACCCCAACTAACTCTGTCCTCTCCTTTCCGCCTCCAGACCTTGATCATCCAGAGACCTCCTCTGTGCGTCCAAGCAAGACCCCTTCCTCCACACCAGCTCTTCCAGATGTCTTCTGCCTGCCCTCCCCACATACCTCCAGCCCCTGTTCTGTGAGTCAGGTTTGCAGGTTCAGTCCTCCATTGTCCCCCAAGAGAGGTCAGCCCTGGAGGCAGGAACTTGTCTCTCCCTTGATGACTCCCTCGATGCTGTGTTGGTCTGTTGGACTTCAGAATGATTCCAACTAAAATGTGCTGACCTGTGATAGACACATTTACTGATCCTATCAGCTAATTCTCATATGGCCTTCCCAGTCTATAAACACCAAAGTTTAAAGATGCCCCCAACCTCAAGGCCATTAAGTAGTGTAACTAGGATTTGAAACCAGCTTCTCATCCTCAGAGCCTTGGGTTTCCAGCTCCTTTCTCTGTCTATTCAGAGGCTAAAGAAGCCAGCAGGTCCATGTCTATGAGCTCCCCCTGGTGTGGACAGGGCACCCCTACCCTCTTTGCTCCATGCACTGTCTACAAGGAAACCCCGATCATTCCCTCCCTAAGCCTGTGCCTCTGGGGCTTCTAGGTCTTTGCAGGGAGTCTGACGTCTCCCCTCCAGCTTGGACAGAGCCTGTTCTCTGCACATGGGCATAAAGGAGTGATCTGCTTTCAGAAATCAACACAGCAGCTGCTTTGTCGTGACAGCCTCCCTACACGAGGTAGGGTGGGGGTGAGGGCTTTTCCCCTACTTCATGGCTCCAGGAGGTGCTTGTGAGGCTCACACAGACAAGAGCCTCACAGAAACTTTTGAAGCCATTGGTATTTATCAATTCAAAGCAACAAGATCCTTTCTTGTTGAAGAGAAAACTGAGGAGCAGAGTTTACGGACATGTCCAAGGACTCACAGGTGATAAGCCACAGAGTGAGAAATGTAGGTCTCACCTGTAGTTCTGAATACACAGAACCAAGCAGCTATTCCAACCACAAAGCGCAGGGTACCCTGGCCCCTCGCTAAGCCTCACACCCCTCCCCTCTCCTGGGTTCCCTCAGCCCCATAGAACCCTGGGATTCCTTGAAAGTTGCCAAAAATCAGTACAGAAATCCAAAACTCTCTCACTTGATTCCAACAGCTAGTTCCCTCTGATACATACCTGAGGTGATTTTTCATCTCTCTGAGCAAAGCTCCTATGAAGAATTCTCATCTGTTGGAAGATCTTGAGGACCTAGGAGCCCCCCGCTGTTCATCACCTTCTAAGTTGAAGGCAGGAAAATCCTGGGTCCGCCCAGCCCTCATCCACCCCTGCACAAAGGCAGGGCAAGTTCCAGGCAGGGCAGCCCATCGCCTGCTGGCCACTCTCACCTCAGGACAGAACGGCACTGGGTGCATAGTGAGTGTTCCAGAAACTTTGATAAATGGTCCCTGTAAAATGCTGAATAAAAACCTTTCAGGGGACAGACCATTCGTAGGTTTCCCCAGCCTTTTTTTCTCTAGGTTTAAACAGAAAGACAGACTACATTTTCTTCCCAGCTCTTCAAATGTTTGGGTTTCCACTGCTACTGCTGCTGCTGCTAAGTCGCTTCAGTCGTGTCCGACTCTGTGCGACCCCAGAGACGGCAGCCCACCAGGCTCCCCCATCCCTGGGATTCTCCAGGCAAGAACACTGGAGTGGGTTGCCATTTCCTTCTCCGATGCATGAAAGTGAAAAGTGAAAGTGAAGTCGCTCAGTCATGTCCTACTCTTAGCGACCCCATGGACCGCAGCCTACCAGGCTGCTCCATCCATGGGATTTTCCAGGCAAGAGTACTACAGCGGGGTGCCATTGCCTTCTCCACTAACCATCTTTAAATTACCCAATGACCTATCCCTCAGACTTTTCAAATCTTTTGTAAAACATAGAGCCCAGTTTAATCATGTTTATTCTTTCAGCGAACAGTTAATACTGTGTACCAAATGCTGTGAAGTATTAGATGGCAGAAATGATGGTGACACAGTTTCTGCCTGCCAGGAGCCCAGGGACTGAACCCTGCAATCACAGAAGCTGGAAAAATAGCTGCAACAGGGCTCCCAGGCCTGAGGGTTGGACAGTCCTCTCCTGGTGGCTGGGTGTCCAGATTTCCTGTGACTGAAATGACCTGGCCCCACTGAGACAGCAGAACCCCATTGAGAGTATGAAGTCACAGCCTTGCTGCAGTCTGACTACATAGCTCACTGCCTGAGTGTGTTTAGACAAGTTCCTTTGGGACTTCCCTGATCATTTCGTTATGACTCTGCACTTCCACTACAGGGGCCATGGGTTCGATCCCTGATCAAGGAACTAAGATCCTACATGCCACAAAGTATAGCCAAAAACAGAAACAAAAAACACTTACACACAAATCCCTTAAATGCTCAGTTCCTCAGTTTTTTTTCCTCTGCAAAGTGTTGATAGTAAGAGATTTAAACAAAATAAGCTGATAAGGGGCCAAGAACAGTTTCTGGCATGGAGCCCGTATCCAGAATGGTAAGCCTGTGTTCCCTGCTGGTCTCAAGAGCCCCAGGACAGCTGCAGGGTCCTGGGGGAGCTGCTCACAGTCGCCTGTCTGGTCCCCCCAGCAGAGCATCCGATTGCTTTGTGCCCTCGGTCCACTGTCTCCTTGGTTCCATCCCTCTGTCATACCCAGTCCAGAGAGGGCACCACCGGCGACCCCAGCCTCTCTGGGTCTGGCCAAGGAAACTTGATTATTGGAGTCAGTGTTTGTTTTAAGCAAAGTGACTAGAAGCAGGGTACTCATCAGGACTCACTTTTGGGGGGTTCTGAGATCCATCATGGGATGAGGACTATAAACATCCCATGGCCCCTGCCGGTGAGGCTGTATGAGACACATCCTGACACTCTGCTTCTGAAGACCATCCCCCAGATGACCCCTGAGCACATTCTCTGTTGCATCGGAGACACGAAACACCTCTGAAAATTCAATATTAAGTAACAGCTTGTTAACACTGGAAAACCTTTGGCTGAACAATATTATATCTAATGACATTGTGGATTTAAAAACTTGGCTTCTTTGAAAGGAAACCCTCCTACACTGTTGGTAAAATGTAAATTGGTGTAGCTACTATGGAAAATAGTATGAAGTATCCTCACAAAACTAAAAATAGAGTTGCCATATGATCCAGCATTCCCACTCCTGGGCATATATCCAGACAAAACTGTAGTTTGGAAAGATACATGCACCCCAATGCTTACAGCTACAGTATTCACAATAGCCAAGACGTGGAAGCAAGCTAAATGTCCATTGAAGATGAATGGATGAAGATTATATACATATATATGTATATGAATATTTATTGTTTGTTGTTTAGTCGCTAAGTCCTATCCTACTCTTTGATCCCATGGACCATAGCCTGCCAGGCTCCTCTGTTCATGGGATTTCTCAGGCAAGTACACTAGAGTGGGTTGCCATTTCCTTCTCTAGGGGGTCTTCCCAGATCAGGGAATGAACGCCTGTCTTGGCAGGCAGATTCTATACCACTGAGCCACCAGGGAAGCCTATAGTGGAATATTCAGTTCAATTCAGTTCAGTTGCTCAGTCATGTCTGATTCTTTGTGACTCCATGAATTGCAGAACGCCAGGCCTCCCTGTCCATCACCAACTCCCGGAGTTCACTCAAACTCACGTCCATCAAGTCAGTGATGCCATCAAGCCATCTCATCCTCTGTCGTCCCCTTCTCCTCCTGCCCCCAATCCCTCCCAGCATCAGAGTCTTTTCCAATGAGTCAACTCTTCGCATGAGGTGGCCAAAGTACTGGAGTTTCAGCTTTAGCATCAGTCCTTCCAAAGAACACCCAGGAGTGATCTCCTTTAAAGTGGACTGGTTGGATCTCCTTGCAGTCCAAGTGACTCTCAAAAGTCTTCTCCAACACCACAGTTCAAAAGCATCAATTCTTCGGTGCTCAGCTTTCTTTATAGTCCAAATCTCACATCCATACATGACCACTGGAAAAACCATAGCCTTGACTAGACGGACCTTTATTGGCAAAGTAATGTCTCTGCTTTTGAATATGCTATCTAGGTTGGTCATAACTTTCCTTCTAAGGAGTAAGCGTCTTTTAATTTCATGACTGCAATCACCATCTGCAATGATTTTGGAGTCCCCCAAAATTAAGTCTAACACTGTTTCCACTCTTTCCCCATCTATTTGCCATGAAGTGATGGGACCAGATGCCATGATCTTAGTTTTCTGAATGTTGAGCTTTAAGCCAACTTTTCCACTCTCCTCATTCACTTTCATCAAGAGGCTTTTTAGTTCCTCTTCACTTTCTGCCATAAGGGTGGTGTCATCTGCATATCTGAGGTTATTGATGTTTCTCCCGGCAATCTTGATTCCAGCTTGTGCTTCTTCCAGCCCAGCATTTCTCATGATGTACTCTGCATATAAGTTGCAGTGGAATATTACTCAGCCATAAAAAAGAATGAAATAGTGCCATTTGCCACTGCATGGATGAACCTAGAGATTATGATACGAAGTAAGCCACAGAAATACAAATATCATATCATATTACTTAAATATGGAATATAAAATATGATACAAATGAACTTATTTACAAAACAGAAACACACTCACAGACATAGAAAACAAACTTATGGTTACCAAGGAGGGTGACGGAGGAAAGATGGATTAGGAGTTTGGGGTTACCAAATGCAAACTATAATATACAGGATGGATAAACAACAGGTTCTACTGTATTAGCACAGGGAATTATATTCAATACCCTGTGGCAAATCATAAAGGAAAAGAATATGAAAAGGACGTACCTACATGTATAACTGAATCACTTCACTGTATGGTAGAAATTCATACAACACTATAAATCAACTATGCATCAGTAAAATAAATTAAAAGTACAATAAAATAAAACAGTCCATCTCACAGAGGGACAGACTAGAAAGGTAGTTGCCTGGGGGTGGGGGGAGGGGAAAAAGGAACTGTTCAGCGGGTACAACATTTCAGTTGTGCAGGTAAGTTCTAGAGATCTGCCTATAGGTGATGTTGGGCCTGCAGGTGACAATACTGTATTGTTACACTAGCCCAGGACTGCTTTTTTTTTTCTAACATTAAAGCATTTACCAGTCAGAAAGCCCTTCTCTCCTCCCCAGCACTTGACCCCTTTAGACTAACAAATGAGCCCTGAATGAAGGGCAACAAAGCAGTCCAAAGCCTCCTCCCCCACCTTCCCCACACCTTGCCTACCTGGCGTCTGCCGAAACTAGCAATAGATGAAGCAATTGTATTTTAATACAGAAAATTGATTTACCTTTTCAGCATTTTAACAAATAGCAGTGCACACAGATCTCTAAAGATTTATGCCCACAATTTGCAAAATTATTTCTCTATCGATCAGCACGAGGTTTGTTTTTCATAGGTTCAGTCAATTAAGTAGTTACGTTCAGGTGGGTAATTGAGTCAAATCAGTGAAGTTCCCGGTGAAGGCAGATACCTCTGGATCCTGGGACTGGGGGCTGTCAGGTACATAGCAAGATGCCCGGGACCTAACAGAGCAGGAAAGAAGGCCCCAGGGAGTCTGGAAAAGGAGGTGACGCTCTGACTAAGAAGCGCCAGACTGCTTGACATTAGAATGCCACGCTGCTGGTGGCTCTGGCAGCTCGAGCCGGCAAGATCGATGGTCAGTCTGGGCCTTTCCATCTGACAAGGGAAAGAAATGCTGAGGGTGGGCTCGGAGCTGGGAGCGGGGGTCAGCAGCCTCTCTGACATCATCTCAGCACCTCAGCCCCTACCCGGCACAGGCCCCTTAATTCACCCCCCCTTACTCACCCCTTCCCTGGATTTTGCAGGTAACCCAGCAAGCGGGCCTCTTAAAGGCCTGCCTTTTAGTAAAAGAGTTCAGAAGAATCACCATTACAATATTAACAGGTATTTTCTAGGGGTGGTAGAATACAGCTGATTTTTATAGGTTAGAAAGTGAAAGTGTTAGTCGCTCAGTCATATCCAACTCTTTGCCACGCCATGGACTTGTAGCCCATCAGGCTCCTCTGCCCATGGAATTCTCCAGGGAAGAATACTGGAGTGGGTTGCCATGCCCTCCTCCAGGAGATCTTTCCAACCCAGGAGTCAAACCTTGGTCTCCCGTATTGCAGGCAGGTGCTTTAACATCTGAGCTACCCGGGAAGTCCCTTTATAGGTAAGAAGGCTTACCCATATTTTCTATGTTTTATAGTGGTCTCCTGCTGCTTTGATAATAGAAACAGAAGCTTTTTAAAAAAAAAATCTAGTGATCTGGGTGGCTCACAACTCACTAGAAATCTTATACAGATGATGTGCCCAAGGACTTGTCATCCTACATGTATGCTCTGCTAACGACTCACTCACCCTGCTTAATTACAAACAAAAGCAAGAAGACAAGGGGGAAAGAAGGGAGGGAAGATGAAAAGGAAAGAAGGAAAGCTGCCATGCACACCACATGCAGACCCCGTGCTGGGTGCAGAGAGTGGAGATGAAGGTCAAGGCCAAGGAAGCCAGACCTGAAAGGGAAGCAAATGCAGCCAGGCCCAGGGGTCTCAGCCAAGCCGTGAGAAGACGGAAGCTGCAGATCCTGCAAGAAAGGAGTCAGAGAGAGGAGTAAAAAAAATCTTCAAAAAGGTAACATGTGAACAGGAGATTTGGTCCAAAGAGAGGTGACAGTGTAAGGGGTTTACACCCGTCCTGTTGGAAGAGAGACTCTTAAAAACTGAAGTTGTTTTCAAAGCTGAAGAAAAGGAGGGACCTATGAGGTAGAATTCCAGGCCCTGAGACAGAAGGCCAATGGTAACTGGGCAGGGACCTTGCCTCCAACCAAGCCCCGTGAGAAGCACCTGTTCTGTGTCTCCAGTAGAACAGCCACATTCTGGGGGGCTGGCCTTGCCATTGCAGGAGAAGCCTCACTCCGTCCCACAAAGGTCATGGGTTGGCACAATTTCTATCATTTGCCCTGTATTCATTTCCTTTCTGCTCCTAGCACCAAGGAAAAGGCAAAGTAGCCTGACGGCTCATTGCTTTTTCAATGAGAAGACATCCTCTCTTATGAGCAAATATGGACACAGGGTGTTTTTCTAGGAACTCTTCATCTCTGTGTAGTTACTTGTGTGATTCAGTGATATTTGTTCTTTCAATCACCCAGCAAGTATTCCATGCATTCATTCAACAAATATTTACCTGCAGACATGTTTAATGAATGCTTAGGTGTGATGTGATCTTTACTGCTCAAACCCTGAGAATGCCTTCCCATGTCATGTGGAATGAAAGCCAAAGTCCACACCATGGTCCCTGAAGCCTCTGTGATCTGGGTTGTACACCCTCCCTGAAGGCCTCTCTGCTCTCCTTGCTCCTTCCTTCAGGCTACGTTGGCCACCATGCTATTCCTCTGTTCCTCAAGAACTCAAATATATTTCTGTTTTGCACTTGCTTACTTTTGTTTGCTGGCCCCAAGACTTCTTCCAACCCACAATATAGAAGGCCAAAGAGAGATATCTCCCACATATCTGCCTTTGGATGGTCTCCTCATACCTCTACAATGCCTTCAAGACTCTGAGATCTCACCTTGTCCAAGGGCCTTCCCTGACCACCTGGAAGCCAGAGGACCACTCCGCACCGCTGTGTGTCCTCTTCATCGTGCGGTGTTTTTTCCATAGTGCTTAAAACAGTAGTCATAACAATGGTCCATGTGCTTACTGGTTATTGCCTGGGTCCTCCCCTCCCAATGCAAGTCCATGAAGGCAGAGACTCTGTCCACCATGGTGTGCCCAGTGCCCAGCATGTCCTAGCAGAGAGTAGCTGTTCAACGAACATTTGTCTTAATTAATACAGGTATCAGGACAGGGACTGGGTGGGAGCTATAGTCAGACAGTGGGTTTCTGTGCCACCCACCATTTTCACCACCAGCTCCATTCCTTCATTTAAAGACGAGCAGCCCACTGCATCTGCAGACTGACAATGAGAAGCATCTGAGTGAGACTCTCGGGCCTGACTACTGTCAGAGACAAGACACAGAACTAAATGATCCATTGTTGGGTTCCGGTCTGGCAGTTCCCATCTAACCTGCAAGGGCCAGGTAATTGGATTGGTAATGGGATACGGAGACTTTCACCTTGAGGTCACTGCCTCACTTCCAGCCCAAGGGACGGCTGTAGCTGAAAGTCATCGTTCTTGGGGAGCAGTTCCTGGATCATCGCGAAACGTCGGAATCTGAGTTTCAATTGAAAACTGTGCTCAGTTTCAAGGAGAGAGCTTGCACACCTATCTTGCACCTGTGATCCCCTAAAAGTATATGAAGCCTTGAGTAAGCGCTATCCAGGGCCACAGAGGAATTCGGGAGTCCTGGCCAGGCCCAGGAACCCCAGCCCTTCCTGAGAGGTGCCCCGAATCACAGAGGTGTGGCCCAGTCAGCCAGCACTGAGGCTTCATCTTCACCTTCTTGGTTTGACTTTCCTCATTTAACAACCAGTGGGCAGAAACTCTGGTGTAATGGCCGGGTTTTCCCATCTGGTCATAAACAGCAGGGGAAAGACCCAGGACCTGAAGACTGAAAAATGCGGTTTTGCATCCAGAACTGTACTTCCTGGGGTTTCCCTAGTAGCTCAGATAGTAAAGAATCTACCTGTGATGTGGGGGACCCAGTTTCAACCCCTTGGTTGAGAAGATCCCCTGGAGAAGGAAATGGCAACCCACTCCAGGATTCTTGCCTGGGGAACCCCATGGACAGAGGAGCTTGATGGGCTATAGTCCACAGAGAGTCAGACACCACCAAGCGACTAACACACTGCACTTCCCGGTTGGGTCAAGCTGGACCCATTTGTTCACTTCTCTGCATTTCCCTTTTCTTATCCAGAAACTGGGATAAAAATACATGCCTTGCAGCACTATCATGAAGGTTAGAGTTGGTGCTTCTGATTTATTCAGCAGTGTGTCTCACACACAGTAGGTGCTCAAGAAATTGCAGCAACTTGCAGTAACTGATCTATAGGGACCCTCCTCCCAGGAAGAAGAGGAGAGGCATGTATTTATGGCCCCATCCCAGGGGTCCATTTATGTGTCATTTATCAACTCTTGATTGAGGACCCCGTAAGCAAAGGGGAGTGCCGGGTGCTAACTAAACAGCCGGTTCACAAGGGTAAATGTGGGTGCTCAGCACTAACAGGCTGCTGCCTCAGGACACTCTTACAGAAGTCAGGAAATACTCACATCCATAAAAACCACAGGCAAAGGGCCCTCTTTGTGGGAACAGAAGAGGCCCCTGAGGGCAGGGACTTCAGTCCAGTTCACTCATCTTGGCCCGACCCTCCCCTGGGCCTGTTAAAGGGCTCTGTGTGCAGACAGCACTCACCATAGATTTGACCAATTTAAAGAAGAGTGAAAGGGATGCAGGCAGAAGGAAGGTCTGCAGCCTTGCCAACTCCTTCTGTGCAACCAGAGCTGGTTCCCGGGAGCAGATCGCCCTGCCCTACCACTGCAGCCCGTCCCGAGGCACCCTCCAGCCAGGCTGCGCCCGAGTCCCGGGGCCGCGAGCTGACAGGGTGGCCTGGTCCCAGACACGTGACTGCACTGCGGGCTGCAAGAGAAGGAGGAAGGAGGGGCGAGGGAGGAGGCAGGTGACCGAGGAGGCTCCCAGGTATATGAGCTGGGCCACCTGGGGACACACTGGGGCCAGGAGAGGGCCGTGAACAACCCTGGGCACCCTGGCCTATCCTGCATGTCTGCACCTGGAGGCCATTGGCACTTCAGAGATCTGCCTCAAGTGACAGGATGTCCTGTCCAGAGAGACCTATAATAAACAAGCATAGAGAACTCTCAGTTGCCTGAACCAGAGGGGCGGCCAGCTCGGCACCTGAGCCTGAGGGTGCAGACAGGGAATCCAACTGGGCAGGACACTTGGCAGCGGAACAAGAGAGCTTCTCCCCCTACCAGCGAGACTCCAGTGGGGAAGAGCTGCCCCCCATCCTCTTCCCTCAGAAGAGATGATCCTGATGGGAAAACAGGGAGTATTTTCCCTGGCAATACAGTGGTTAAGGCTCTGTGCTTCCCACGCAGGGGGCATGGTTTCGATCCCTGGTCAGGGAACAAGATCCCACATGGCCAAAAAAAAATATGAGAGAGAGAAAGGGTGCTGGAAAACTCTGATCTGCAGAGGGGAGCCCGGTCTATAGGCCCCACCTTCTCTATCACGTGGAGCTAAGTCATTTCAGTCATGTCCAACTCTTTGTGGCCCCATGGACAGTAGCCCACCAGGCATCTCTGTCCATGGGATTCTCTAGGCAAGAATACTGGAGTGGGTTAACATTTCCTTCTCCAGGGAATCTTCCTGACCCAGAGATTGAGTCTTCACCATTAGTACCACCTCTATCACAGGAGAAGAGTAACCCTGGCCCTCCTCACCCCCCAGGGGAACTTTAGGAAGATAGAAAGAGGTGGCAGCTGTGAGAGCCCCCAGCTCCTCCACGGTCTATGGAGAAGGCCCTGCTCATGTCCAGATGATCAGAAGATGGACCAGCACTGATGGCAAGTCCTGGAGGCTTGAGTAGAGGGGCTCCACTAGACCCAGCATGAGCAGAGCTGCGATGTGGGCAAAAGGAGTGTTTGCCCCTCCTCTCCCAAGGCCAATGAACCCCTCCATCCAAGCCTCTAGGGCTTCTCCCAGTAACTGATGGGGCCCTCCCATCCAGGAGACACCTGCCTTTGGAAAAGCCACCCAGAGAGAACATGATACTTAGTCAACGCACATCTGCACCAGTGGAAGTTCAACCAAGGGACTCCTGGGAGCACAGATTCTTCCATTCGGCCTTGAACCGCCACGGTCTCTGGCGACGTCGCCAGGCTCCAAGTCGACACAGGTAACCGTACGCTCTCCCCATCGCTGCCTTCCTCCTACATCTGCAGTTTGCGTTTCCTTCCCACCGACCACAGATGTGATGTCGCCTCCAGGTGCATTCAAAGCAGAGCTTTCACAGAAGGCAAGAGGGAAGTCCATGAAGGAGAGCGAGGAGGGCGGGGGGAGGTGGGTGGGGAGGGCAGCTGCTCCTCAGCAATGCATTTTGGGGACAAGGACACACTTGAATGCTATTGGTTTTGTGCAAATTAAACCAACTAATCCACGTCCTGTGTTGGCCACACAGACTACCTCACATCTGTATGCTTTACCTACAATCTGTAAAGCTAATTTGTTAAACAGCTTTCTTCTCCCATGGGAAGGAGGTCATTGGTCACAGAAGATTGATTAAGCTCTTGGAGAATCAACATTAATGAAAATCAACACTGCCTAATGAGTGTTTTTATGGCAGCCTCATAAAAAGAATTTGGAAAGAAGAAACAAATAAACAAAACCAGTAAGAAAGGCCAGAAGCCTCCCCTCCTGATGTGTCTCAATCCTTGTAAACTCAGTAGAGTTCTAAACCAGCTAGAAAGCCCCTAGGCTATGCCAGCCTCTGCACCTCTCCACCCAACCCTGATTCACTGGCATCAGGCCTGAAAAGTTTACTTGTGTGCACACTTCAGTTTCAAAGACATGTCCCTCTGTTCAGGCCAGCTGCTGTGCAGAGACAAAGGGGCTTCTGGTAGGAGATGTGCGGTCTGAATGCCAGCAGCATTGACTGTGTGACCTTGGGCAGGGCATCTAACCTCTCCTACCCTGTTTGCACGTCTCTACATGGGATGATATTAGTTTCCCCTGTGCCTCCCCCAGGAAAGTTGTTGCAGTGAAAATCACATAAGTAGTGTGTATAGAAATGTTTTTAACCATCAAGGCCTAGGTAAATATGATTCTTGTTTTAAGGCACTGCTGGGTAGCAGGTAATAAGCCAAAGGAGGGACTTGCATACACCGGGTTTGAATCCAGACTCAGAGACTGGTTCACCAGCTGCATGACCACAAGCAAGCTACTTAACCTTCCTTAAGCCATGCTTTCTCCAGCCATGAAATGGAATCATCACAGCTTTGTACTTTCAGAGGTGGGGGAGGATCAAACAGAGTAATGAATGCAACATGCTTAGGAAAGAACTTGGAATGTGATGAACGGTTCGGAGACAAGAGTCGTTGTGATTCAGGGCTCTCATTCTCCCCACTTTATCAGCCAGTACCAGCCTACCCACGGACCAAATTGGAGGTGGGGGGGGGGCAGTGGCATCCATCAGGCTGCCATCAGGGATCCATGGATCCACATGGACACCACATGGAATCAGATAGCTGGGCAATACCAGCTCCCCTTGGGGCCCTGGGCTTGAGAGCAGGGAAAGGGTGGCAAGGGATTGATGAGGGTGGGAGGAGGGGGAAGAGGGGGAAAAAACAGGGCTGCTCAACTGTAAAGGGAAGACACCTGAGATGTCTCCAAGTAACTGTGACTTGGAGGATGGTTTAAGGGAGACGACAGGTAACCACTCTCCACTGCTGTAGCCAGAAAATGAGCTTAAACTGAAAAAGGAGTATTTTATATGAAGATGTGAAGACCTAAGAGGGGGGAAAAAGGAAGGAAGGAAGGAAGGGAGAGAGGGAGGGGGGAGGGAGGGAGGAAGAAAGTAAGAGAAGGAAAGATGTCAGAAGGAACTTCCCCCCCACCCAAGGATGCTTCTTGTTAAATAAATATATAAAGAAAATGAATCAGTAAAAAATCTGTTCTCTCCTATTTTTTTCCATTTTGTTTTTCCAGTTCTTCACATCTCTAATTTTACCTAAATGATAATTTTATGAGCAAATCAAGTTATACATAATACATTTTATGTTTCTTCTTAGCAAAATGATTTTAGATATGTAAATTGTACTACAGAAATAAATATTGCATGTTATTCTAATTTTTCACCAAATTTACATTCCCCCTCCCATCATATTCTCTAAACCTCTCTCTCTGATGGTTTGAACATTTCTAAGACCTTAACATTTATACATTTAGCCTGGGTCTAAGGATGAAATTATTTCACATGAGGTTAGGTGGTACAGTCTGCAACTATGCAAGTTCATAAACTCTCTTTGGCAAATATCATTATTTCATCTCTGGACCAGTGGTGGGTATAATTGCATGGAATCCAGCAGAATAGAGCCTGATGGGCCTTCTACACTTCTGTGACAAGATTTTCAAAACCTCTCCATTATACAGAACATCTTCTCCAGGCCCAAGCATATTTGAAATTCCTCTAAGACCCTGCCTCCCTCTCTGAGGAGTATATCCAGGAAAATAGATATATGAATTCTCCCCAGCCCTCAGGGCAGAGAGGCATGGCAGCTGTCTTGGCCGTATTTCTAGAACTCTTTGCTCATGACGGCATCAATTCCATGGAGAAATCTAGGGAGGCTGTACAGCCAAAAGCTTTGGCCTCTGATCCCCCAGACTGAATTCTAGTTCATCTTCTGAACATCCTGAGTATTAAACACTGCTAGTTAATTAATTTATAGAGAGCTGTGTCATTCAGCACAGTAGCTGCTAGCCTTCTGTGGCTATTTAAATTAATAAAACTAAATAAAGTTAAAATTTCAGTTCCTCAGTCACACTGGCAACATTTCAAGTGCTACCTGGCCACATGCAGCCCACAGCTTCCACGCCAGGCAGCACAGATAGAAAACATTTCCATCATCACAGAGAATTCTACTGGACAGCATTGACCTTGAAGAAAATTGTAAGTGAGGATGCTAGTCATTGTTAAGTGCCTGACATATACCAAGATCTCTTTCATGCAGTGGTTTATTAAATTATTTGATTATCAAGAGTAAACGGCATCATGCTCACTTTCCAGCTGAAGAATTAGAGGCTAACCTACCCAGAGTCCCCTTTGCTGTTCAGTCGCTTAGTCATATCTGACTCTTTTCAAACCCATGGACTGCAGCATGCCAGGCTTCCCTGTCCTTCACCATCTCCTGGAGTTTGTCAAACTCATGTCCATTGAGTTGGTGATGCCATCCAACTATCTCATCCTCTGTAGTCCCCTTCTCCTCCTGCCTTCAATTTTTCCCAGCATCAGGGTTTTTTCCAATGAGTTAGCAATTTGCATCCAGTGGCCAAAGTATTGGAGCTTCAACTTCAGCATCAGTCCTTCCAATGGATATTCAGGGTTGATTTCCTTTAGGATGGACTGCTTTGATCTCCTTGCAGTCCAAGGGACTCTCAGGAATCTTTTCCAGCACCTCAGTTTGAAGGCATCAATTCTTTGGGGCCTAGCCTTTTATATTGTTCAACTCTCACATCCATACATGACTATTGGAAAAACCATAGCTTTGACATAGAGACATTTGTAGGCAAAGCAATGTCTCTGCTTTTTAATACACTGTCTGGCTAACCCAACCAGATTCCCCTCAGTTCAGTTCAGTCACTCAGTCATGTCCAACTCTTTGCGACCCCATGAACCGCAGCATGCCAGGCCTCCCTGTCCATCACCAACTCCCGGAGTCTACCCAAACTCATGTCCATTGGGTCAATGATGCAATCCAACCATCTCATCCTCTGTTGTCCCCTTCTCCTCCTGCCTTCAATCTTTCCCAGCATCAAAGTCTTTTCAAATGAGTCAGTTCTGTGCATCAGGTGGCCAAAGTATTGGAGTTTCAGCTTCAACATCAGTCCTTCCAATGAACACCCAGGACTGATCTCCTTTAGGATGGACTGGTTGGATGTCCTTGTAGTCCAAAGGACTCTCAAGAGTCTTCTCCAATACCACAGTTCAAAAGCATCAATTCTTTGGTGCTCAGCTTTCTTTATAGTCCAATTCTCACATCCATACATGACTACTGGAAAAACCATAACCTTGACTAGACAGGCCTTTGTTGGCAAAGTAATGTCTCTGCTTTTTAATATGCTGTCTAGGTTGGTCATAACTTTCCTTTCAAGGAGCAAGTGTCTTTTAATTTCATGGCTGCAGTCACCATCTGCAGTGATTTTGGAGCCCAAAAAAGTAAAGTCTGTCACTGTTTCCACTGTTTCCCCATCTATTTCCCATGAAGTGATGGGACCAAATGCCATGATCTTAGTTTTCTGAATGCTGAGCTTTAAGCCAACTTTTTCAATCTCTTCTTTCACTTTCATCAAGAGGTTTTTAGTTCCTCTTCACTTTCTGCCATAAGGCTGATGTCATCTGCATATCTGAGATTATTGACATTTCTCCCAGCAGTCTTGATTCCAGCTTGTGTTTCATCCAGCCCAGTATTTCACATGATGTACTCTGCATAGTTAAATAAGCAGGGTGTCAAATAGAGTCCCTTAGTTGGCACCAAAACTGGTGAATCTAGGACTAACCTTGAGACTCTGCTATAGTCTTATGATGACACCAAAAGCATAAGATGGAAGCACAGAGCAGGTGTACATGGGCTCAAAGATGGGAGATGGTGAATGGTTGGGGCAGAAATGCAAGTAACTAACATTCACAGAACAAGCAGACCCCTCCCCTGACTATGCACCTCCAAGGAGAGAAGCAAGAGCTGCCATCTCCATGGGGGTCAGTCCTGCTTCACACCAGAGGAAGCAGTGAGCGGTCCCCAAGATCACATGGTCTAGGACCTGGGGGATAGAGGGGGGATATAGTGCAAGACAGTGATCAGATAACACCACAGGCTGAAAATTCATCATCACAGAGGTCCTCCAGGTGCTCTCTGGGCTCAGTCCTCTGTCACTGAGGCTGGAGATGAACTTTTTGACATTAGGACAATGAAAGCAGGTCCATTTAAGAGAAGTTCATTACCAGTCTCTTGCTGGTAGAGACTCAAGAGCATGGGTCTCATGCCCTGAGAAGTGTTGCTATGAAAGCAGCTGGACAACAGGGTCCATATGACCTGTTTACAGAGAGCTTCAGTAGCCCCGTGCATGCTTGGAAGAGTGAGCAATGCCTGGTACCACTCTTCTGAGCAGCTGTGGTGTTGGCCAATCAGAATAGCCCAGGATTAACTGCAGCAGTGTTCTGAGGCTCTGAGTGGCAACGACTTGTGGCCATTGATGGTCACTGCTGCACACATCACAGTGGCCATGGTCAGGGGTCCAAGATACTTGTGTTGAGGATGGAGATGATTATCCAGGTAAAGGATGCACAGTGGTTGGAACCCTAGGGAGTCAGGGATGGAGTGAGGAAATGCTGCTGGATGATGAAATTATAACCAAGGTGTGCTTTATAAAGAGCACAGCTAATGCTTCAGGTCAAAGAACTCTATGGACACAGGGTGTATAGCTGATGGTCTGTCTCCCCTACTACATCTCCTTAGAAGAAGGATCCCTGTGTAAGTTACCCTTTCCAGTCCCACCGCCATGCACAGAAAACAGAAGACTTGGTAAATGCCCTGTTTCTTAATGCTCCCCCAAACCAGAATTCCTCAGTGTTCACTTCACGGAAAACTAGTTCTGAAAGATGCTAATGCTAATGGGTGTTTTTTAAAAAAAGGGAAGGAAATAAAGAAAAAGAAAACCTTCCATGGTCAACTTAGTTTGGAAAGCATTGGATTAAACAAGGTTCAACAGGGCAATTTACTGTAGGATTTCTCTGAGCCTTTTAAATGATAATGAAGGGAATATAGAAAGCAGCACTTCCTATGCCTAATTGACCATGGAATCCTTTTTCCACAGAGCTTCTTTGGGGATATTGTTCTGTAGAAGCACCGATCAAGACCTCTAACTTCAGCTCACTATTGCAGGCTTTAGATAAAGCAAGTATGCCACTCTGTTACTGACTGGACAATCAATGGATTGCACTACCATATAAAAATCACTGGAAGCCCACCATCCCTGGGTTTATTTATCCATCTAGGCAACTAAAAGGTGCCTCACCTGTATTAATGTTAGTCCCAAGAATATAGATTTCTTCCTTCCGTTTCCATACCAATGATACAATGATTACTAGCCTAGTAACCAGCCAAATTCATCACCACTTTAACATTGAATTAATATGTCTACTACTATTTTAAGCATCTGCTATGTGCAAAGTATTGTGTTATACAACCTGGAGGGAAAAAGACAGATTTGTAAGAGATGAAAAGGTTCTCCCAGCTCTCCAAGAATCTAAAACCTAATTAGGGAAGTAAGAAAGGGACATCTTTGCCCCCGGGATGTCTGTGGCCCACTGCTTCTCACAACCCCACCTTCAGATGCCTTCTCTCTGGTCCCTTTATTCAAAGATATTTCTCCAAATCCCTTCATTTTCACAATCTCCACTGAAGCTAGCTCAGTGTTTTGGGGGCTGTGTACAGTATGTATTATTCATATGCTCACTTGTTTCTGAACAACTTATGAAAACCAACTAGAGATTAATTCATAAAAAATAGGCCTTTTTTCCTTTTCCCTCCACAGGACCTGATCTGTTTCTCTGCACAATTTTATTGTCTGATTGGGTTTCTGCTCTCCCCCTGCCTGAGCTCTGTAGAAAAATCATGCCTCTTTAGTATGGCTGCCACACATCTTTTCATGTGCCTGAAATATACACCATTGTGTTCCGACTTTTGTTTTGTGCAGAATCCCTTTCATGCTCTATCTTCCGCAAGGTCCCTCTGTCTTGGCAGCCAAAAACACTTGTGTTTGCAGCCAGGAGATTTCTATTGTACTTTGCACATCGCAAGTTTTTTGTTCAGCGAGGTGGCCTTTTGTAGTGGAGTTTGCTAATGTTTCCAACTGAAAACAGACACAGCTACACTTCATCAGCCTCATTCTTCTCAGAAACACGGCTGTCAGGTCCACTGAGGCAGCCAGGATGCTCCCTGCTCAAGAGGGAGAAGGTGGGCTCAAGTCAGCGGCAAAAGGAACCCGAGCGTCACTCACCCAAGGTGGAAGCTGCAGAGGCCTTTGACCACTGGGAATGCTAATCTTTTGAATGGCAGACGCTTCTATCTTTCTCCTACGTGGGCATATGTCCACTGCTCTTTCTCTGCAGCTTCTCTTCTCTCCTCCTGCTCTGGGGTGCCCACCATGATGTGGCTCCTCTGATTCCCAGCAGAGCTTGTGAATAGGGTTCAAAGACCACAAGGTCCCTTCCCTGCCCTACTCCCTAAACCTCACTTTCAGACCCAAACCAACTTCGACATCACTGTGGTCAAAAATCTTATGTGTCTCATGCCCCAGCACCTCACTCCCAACTGGTAGTTGGGATTTTGGACTCAAAAAGTGTCTACTGAATGAATAAGCCCATTAACCTCATGAGGGCTTCCCAGGTGGCACTAGTATAAAGAGCCCAGCTGCCAATGCAGGAGAGATAAGATCCGCAGGTTCAATCCCTGGATCAGGAAGATGCCCTGGAGGAGGGAATGGCAACCCACTCCAGTATTCCTGCCTGGAAAATTCCACGGACAGAGGAGCCTGGAAGGCTACAGTCTATAAGGTTGCAAAGAGTCAGACACGACTGAAGTGATTTAGCACAGCCTAATGAGACCTGGCATCCCAGGCTTTGAAGGAGATGACCAGGTATGCCTGTCACCTCCCATTCAAGTATCATTCCTGTCACTCCTCACTGGCACCATTCTGCAGGAAGCTGGGAGGGAGGGCAGTGGAAGTGATAGAGACTGTGGTCTGTGACATGGAGGGGCAGTCATGAAAAGGTACTGACTCATGGGGGCACATGCGATACACCTGTTCAGTTATGGAAAGGCACTCTTGGAAATCACGAAATGAGAATCACCTAAGTCAGTCTGGCCTTGCATGATGGTCCCAAACTGCTTCTCCCCTGGAAAATATGCATGTGTTTGTGTGTGTGTGCGTGTGTGTGTGTGTGTGTGTGTGTGTGAGAGAGAGAGAGAGAGAGAGAGAGATCCTTCTGATTTACTATCTCAAATCAACTCTCACTTTTAGAACTTTCTCTCCTTTTTCAAATTTTTTAAATACATACCCTTTTATACAAAAGACTGTAATTTTCTTCTGCTCCCCTTCCATGTTTTCATTCATTATCCTATGCTATTCTTCACTATGTTCTAAAACACTCTTTTATATCCACATCAACATGCACTGAAAACTTACTTTCCTTTCTTACATTCCTTCCTTCCTCCCTCCCTCTCTCTCTCTCTCCCCCATCCTTCCTTTCTCTCCCTCTCTTTCTTCTCTTCTTTTTTTCTTTCTGGTAACCTTGACTCTACCTGCTCCTTTGTCTAATTACAGTTTATTAGTTGTTATGGCAACTTCAGTTGTTCTCAGTACCTCTCTCGTGATGTGGCTGCAAATGAAGACACCAGCAAAATAAAGATGGATTTTGCTCTCCCCCATCTCTTCCCCACACACTTCCCCATCCTCATCATTAGCTCTACCTGATAGTTCCCAGCTGCCTCCTACACCCAGGCAACAAACAAGCCAAAAACCAGGTAAATAAAAGGCTCTGTCTCCTGTTTGTCCACAGTAGTACTTACCATTATAACATGTAACAGTGGAAGGTTGAGCCGGAGGAGCAACTCGTGATTTGTGGGACCTTGAAATACATGGGATCTTTAGAGGAGCTTCTCAGAGCTGGAGCAGCAATCACCCCAGCAGGACAGTTGTGATAGGGGAGACAGGTGGCACCTTCAGCTCTAATTCTTTCTGGCTTTACTTCCTGCCATTTAAGCCCCAAGACCCCCATGGGACTATACAGATCACTGCTCACTAGAACTACCTCATTCCCTTGGTGCTGGCTACACTCCAGACTGATCAGGACCAAACTGTCTACCTATCAAATTCATAAAAAGATCTCCAAATTTTTCACTGAATTACTCCAGACTCGTGCTCCACATCCCTCTAGGGGTGCATCCCATTTCTATGTCTTTCCAACAAGTTAGTTTGCTGTCACATTGTCCCCGACGCCTGTCACCTTGATATCTAAGCATTCTGGCAAATTCTTGAGGCTAAAAACAAACACTTGAGCAGGAAGGGGGAAGAAAGCTCTCATCTCCATAGGGACAGAGCCGCACAAAGAGGCTATGATTCTCCAAGGTCATTTCTGTGCAAAGACAGCAAAACAGCCAAGAAAAGACTATGAAATCCTACTTCCAGGCCCTGACCTCCGTAATTCAACACAACTCCATCTGAAATCAGTGTCTCTGTAGAAAGTACCAAAGGAGATTTTGTAGCTGCTGGCCATAGGCAGGAAGACATCTTCACAAAAATCAAGCATGCCTCCTTCTCTTCCAGGCTCTGGATTTGGCCTCTTTTTCACTGCTAGGTATTCAAGCCCTCTTTCAACCTGAATATTTAATGACATTAACTGAAATCTTCAGAGATTTTGTTCATTTATCAAATCATTAAATCATTATTAATTGTTCCATAAGCAAACAAATGTTGAAGATGGGTAAGGATTTGTAGTCTAGAAAGACAAGACGAAATATGCATGGGAAAAAAATGTTTACCAAGAACCTACTGTTTGCTATTTTAAACTCTGAAAAGAGAGCAATGGATAAAACCCACAAGTATTCTGTTCTAATGGACCTTTGATAATAATGTGGGAAACAGATGAAAAACAAACAGATAAGTAAGCTCTGTTACATTAAAACACAATACAAGATGAAATGTGATAAAACATGACAGGGAAACAGATGAAGTGCTTTCAGTATGTTTTTTCACATGAGGTTTATACAGCTGAACCAAAAGTACAATCTAGTTTCAGAATTTGGTCTATAACACCCCAGATTTCTGAACATAAACTTTTCTTCTCTAATAAGCAGACACTATTACAATTCTTCATTTGTCCATTGGTGACCTATGCAAAAAAAAAAGGGGGGGGCGGGGCGGGGGACTTAGCACCTATAATAGGTTAGACCAAAAACTTTAGAAGAACCTAGAGGCGGTTGAAATATAAATGGCCCAAATCTAGGTGCGAATGGGTAAACGTATATATAGAACCTGTGAGATCTATTGCATCCCACTGGCCACTTGATGGACTGCTATCTAAAGGAGAATGGAATTTTCTACCCTAATTATCCAGTCAGATTCCCTTGTAGTTGCTGAAAATCAAAGTAACAACCCTAACCTCACTGTCTTTAGAAGTGAGATTTTAAAGTTTTTTTAAATATTAAAATATTCAGGGACTCATTAGGGTGGTAATTTATCTTCCAACATTTATTGTTTCCTTAGTCCACCTTATCTGTCCCTGTGATTCAGTCAATGGACAAATAGAAACTTTAGCTCCTCAAACAAATGACTTCAGCGAAACTTACTACACAGCTCCATTGCATACTCTCTGCTGACCAAGAAGTTTCCACTGAAAACAGTCACCACCTCTCATGTGTAGAGAGATCCAGGAAAATAATGAATGTTATCAACATTCAGAGGATGTATTTGCTGAAAGCATTTCAAGCAAGGGAAAAGTAAGTAACTTCTGACAGTGGCTAATATTATCATCTTAATGGCAGAAGAAGGAAGGATGAAAAGAAAGAAAGGAAGGAGGGAGGGAGGAAGGAAGGCAGAGTGGAGAAAGAGAATGAGATGGAAAGAGAAAAAGACAGAAAAGCTATATGAATATCCACAAGAACTTGAACCAGTTTTGCTTTCAGTTTTAGCTTCCCATTGTGCACAACTATACAACTGAGTAAAATGTACAGGGAAACTCTTTATAGGCATTGGACAGCAGGAAGCACAGAACCATGATCCTAGAGGGAAGGAAGACATACGTGGTGAGCTTCTCATTTGCATATGCTCTCTGGTGAGGAATGCTTTTCAGACAACAGCACAAGGAAGTGGAGTTCAAGCAGAGCTCTCTGAAAACAGAGATCAGTGTTCAGGACAAGTGATGCACCTCAAATTTGCAGGGCAGGATAAAGGAGAGAAGGGAGATACACAGAAGGGTGACCTCAAAAGGGGTGCACATCCGCAAGACCTAGCAGAGAGTGGGTGCTCTGGCAGATGAAGGTGAGCGGAGATACAAGTGTCACACAATTCTAAGAGATAGTAAAGATACCCCACTGAGAAACTTAGGCGTTCCACTGAGACATCAGAAACATCATACCTTAAGAGTAAAAGCCATGCTCTAAAACAGGAGCCACACCCTAGAACTAAAGACAAAACTGAATTGGATCCACCTTAATAAAGAAAAGAAAAAATAATCTTAGCAGGACCAAAAGACTCACCGATAATTTAACTACTTTCTAGAATAAAATTCAACTTTGTTTTTAAAAGTTGAGCAAAATCCAGACTCCTTACAATGTGTCACCGATTAGGTCCAGCAAACAATAAGAAACTAGAATTGATGCTTTTGAGCTGTGGTGCTGGAGAAGACTCTTAAGTCTTTTGGACAGCAAGGAAATCAAACCAGTCAATCCTAAAGAAAATAAACCCTAAATATTCATTGGAAGGACTGATGCTGAAGCTGAAGCTCTAATAATTTGGCCACCTGATGTAAAGAGCCAACTTACTGGCAAAAATCCTGATGCTGGGAAAGATTGAGCACAGGAGAAGAAGTGGGCAACAGAGGATGAGATGGTTGAATGGCATCACCGACTCAGTGAACATGAGTTTGAGCAAACTCCAGCAGATAGTGAAGGACAGAGAAACCTGGAATGCTGCAGTCCATGGGGTTGCAAAGAGTGACACACGACTTAGCAACTGAACAACAACAACAAAATATGCAAGGAAAATGTAACCTATAAGCAAGGGAGAAAACAGTCAATAGAAACAGACCCTAAGATGACCCACATTGTAGACAGGGACTTTAAAATGGCTATTAATAAATATGTTCAAAGATAATATAAATATAACCAAAGTAAATATAGAAAAGTTTAAGAAGAGATTTAAAAGAACTAAATGGAAATTCTAACACTCAACTACAATATCTGAAGAGAAATATATTGAATGGACTTAAGAACAGATCTGAGATTTCAGAAGGAAGGGTCAGTGAGCTTTGACAGATTCATATTTATGACTCAAATAGTAGAGTCTGCCTGTGATGTGGGAGACCTGGGTTTAGTCCCTGGGTTGGGAAGATCCTCTGGAGAAGGGACTGACTACCCACTCCAGTATTCTTGCCCGGAGAATTCCATAGACAGAGGAGCCTGGCAGGCTTCAGTACACAAGGTCACAAAGTGTCAGACAAGACTGAGAGACTAACACACTGCACATCCAAACTGAAGACGACAGAGAAAAAGACTTTGCAAAAAATAATACGCAATCCATATTCTGTGAAACAATCACAAGTGTTGCAATATACACATAGTTTATTTCCAGAAGAAGAAAACCGTGGAGAATAAAAATATTAAAGAAATAATAACCAAAAACTTCCCAAATAAACCAAGAATTCTGTCCTTCAAACCCAAGGCCAGTGAACACATGTAAAATTTAAAAACAATAGCAAAAACATAAGTACATCATATTTAAATTGCTGAAGTTCAAATATAAGTAGAAAATGTTTTAAAAGCCAGCAAAAAATACATTATAGACAGAACAATGATGCAAACGACTAATTTCTCATCACAAACACTGAAAGCCAGACCACAAAAGAGCAAGTTCTATAAAGTACTTAATGAAAAAGAGAGCAAAACCAAACTCCAAAACTTGCCTAAAATTTTATATTTAGAAAAACAACCTTTAAAATAAAAATGAAAGAAACATATTTTTAGGTGAGTAGAAACTGAAAGAATTCATGTTCAGCAGACTTCACTACAAGATGCTATCAGAGATCTTCAGACTGAAGAATGGAACTTCTGATGTTCAAGAAGGAATGAAGAGCCTAGGAATAGATAAATATCCAGATCAATAGAAATAACATTATTTTTCCTTCTCTTAATGCGTTTATAAGTAGCCTTGACTTTTTAAAGATCTTTTTTAATTTGTTTTTTGGCTGTGCTGGGTCTTTGCTGCTGCGGGCAGAGTTTCTCTAGGTGCTGCAAGCGGGGGCCGCCCTTCCTGTGGTACTCAGCCCTCTCACTGCGGTGGCCTCTCTTATTGCCGAGCATGGGCTCCAGGGGTGTGGCCTTCGGTCGTTGCGGCACGTGGGCTCCACAGCTGCAGTTCCTGGGCTCCAGAGTCCAGGCTCGTAGCTGCGGCACAGAGGCTTGGCTGCTCCATGGCACGTGGGATCTTCCTGACCCAGGGATGGAACCTGCGTCTTCTGCACTGGCAGGCAGATTCTTTACCACTGAAGCCACAAGGGAAGCCCTGGCTTTGACTTTTTAAAGCGAAAATAAAACAATTGTTTTCTTGTTTTAATACATTTAAAAGTAAAATAAGTGAAAACAATAGCAGAAAAGATGAAGGTAAGCAGAACCCTCATAAGACATGTAATGAGTTGCGATATTAACTCTAAGCAGACTGAGAAGTTCATTCCTAGAACAACTCTGAAAATATACAAGGAGGCATGGCTAAAAAGCCAACAGAATAAAGGAAAGTGAATTCGAAAACATTGGACAAATTGAAAGAAGACAGGGAAGGAAACACTGAGAAACAAAATAGAAAGGTGAAATGTGGAAAATAAACAGCAAGATGGTAGATTAAGTCCAAAATCATCAATAATTGCACTAAAAGCAAGATGGTCACACACTCCAATTAAGGGAAGAGATTTTCAGGCTGGGTGAAAAAACAAGACTCAATAATATTTTGTCTATAAGAGATGCTACTTAAATATAAAGGTCCTGATACACTGAAAGAGTAAGAATGGTATAAGATAAATCATATAAGAAGTAAGCATAAGAGGCCTTGCATATTCTGATAACAGGGAAACAGATATTTTGACAAGGAATATCACCAGAGACAGAGAGAGAACCATCACAGCGATAAAAGAGATCAATTCTTGCAGAAGATAGAACAATTCTGTCAGTGCTTGTAACAATAGAGCGTCAAAATACACAAAGCAGGAAATGACAGAAATAAAGGGAGAAGAGGAAAAATACATAGAGGTTTTAAAACCTCTCAATCTGAAACTGTTAGAGAAACTAGGGAAAAAAATCAATAAGGAAGTACAGAGATTTGTACTACACTATAAACTGCCCTGATCTAATTAAGATTTTTAGAACAATACAACTCTAAAACTGTATAGTATATGTACATATATATGTCAATGAAGACTACATATTGGACCATAAGTTTCAATACATTTCAGAAGGTTGAAATCTCACACATAGGTTCTCTGGCAAAGAACTAAATAAGAAACTAATAAAAACAAAACATGTAGAAATCATCCAATATTTGGAAATGAAGCGACATGCTTCTAAATAATCCATAGATCAAAGTACAACTCATAAGAGAAGTTAGAAAATACTTCGAATTGAATGATAGTAAAAACACAACATATCAACATTTATGTGACACCTTTAAAATCGTGCCAGGAGTGAAACTGTTACTTCAAATGCTTATATCAAATGCAAAATAAATTTTAAAATAAGTGACCTAAGTTTCCATTATAAGAAGCTAGAGAAAAAGAGAATGTTAAACCCAAAATAAGTATTAACGGAAGAAACAGAACAAAAGATCACTAGAAAGATTGATAAAGTTGAGAAAACCTGAACAAGATTAATACAAAAAAATAGAGAATAGTTTAATTGTCACTATCAGAAATAGAAAGAGGATTACCACTACATTTGCACAGATCTATAAACAGAAAAGTAAGGAACACTGGAACAACTTTATGCCGATAAATTTAAAAACTTGGATGAACTGAACAGATTCCTTGAAAACACAATCTTGTAAAATTGACACAAAAGCATAGAAAATAAAAATAGCCCATAGCCAGCTTTTTTAATGTGAAATTCATGACCAAAACAAAAATTTACAGTCCAGATAGTTTACCAGTAATTTTATGACATACTTAAGAAATAACGAAATCATTCACAAACTCCCTCAGAAAATGAAAAAAAGAAGGACCATGTTATATTTGGTTCACAAAGCCAGCAAAATCCTAATTTCAAAACTGGCCAAAGACATTTCAAGTAAGGAAAAATTGTGGTCAAATAGCCCCCCTGAACATAGACACAAAAATCCATCCCAAAATATTAGCAAATCAAACCCATCAATACACAAGGATTTCAAATTAGGACCAAGTAGGAGAAGGCAATGGCACCCCAGTCCAGTACTCTTGCCTGGAAAATCCAATGGACGGAGGAGCCTGGTAGGCTGCAGTCCCTGGGGTCACTAGGAGTCGGACACAACTGAGCGACTTCACTTTCCATTTTCACTTTCATTCATTGGAGAAGGAAATGGCAACCCACTCTAGTATTCTTGCCTGGAGAATCCCAGGGACGGAGGAGCCTGGTAGGCTGCCATCTATGGGGTCACACAGACTGAAGCGACTTAGCAGCAGCAGCAGCAGGGTCATATATACCACTATACGAGGGAAACAAGTAGTTTAAACATTCAAAAACCAATCAATATATTTCATATTAATGAAGTAAAGGAGAAAATTATATATTATATCAATACATAGTCATTTAAATTTAAAAATCATTTGTCAAAACTCAAAACCCAACGCATATACACCCGTGCTGGATTCATGTCAATGTATGGCAAAACCTATACAGTATTGTAAAGTAAAATAAAGTAAAAATAAAAATAAAACTCAAAACCCAATCATGGTTTAAACTGAGCCAAGTAGGAACAGAAGGGAACTTCTTAATCTGATAAACACATCTACAAAAAATCCTATGATTAACAACACACTTAATGGTGAAATACTGAACTCTTTTCCCTTTATTTCAGGAAAAGAGTAAGAATGTTTCTTTCGACTTGCTATTCATTGTTGTACTAGAGGTTCTAGTTAGAAGACAAGAGAAATGAAAAGTAAACAAAAAGCAAAAATAAATGAAAGAAATTCGTGAGTATTATGAGAGTTTATGTCGAAAATCCTAAAGAAGACACCTAAAGAAAAAGCTTTTAAAATTTAGAAGTGAATAAAAGTCACAGGATACAAAATTCACAGTGTCAGTATACAGCATTTGGATAATGAATTTTAAAATATCATTTGCAAAAACATCACGAGATGTACAGCACTTAAGAATAAATTAGCAAAGGATGTGCTGAAGATCTACATTGAAAACTACAAAATATTGCTGAGAGATTAAAGAGATATAAATAAATGAAGAAATATACACTGTTTGTGTATTATACAAAGAGTCAACATTGTTAGTGCCAGTTCTCCCCAGAGTTTCGATAGAGCCAATGAAATCCCAATAAAAATTTCAGACAGACATTTTATAGACATTGACAAGTTGATTCGAAAATGTATATGAAGAAAAGAGGGACTAGAATAGCCTTTACAATGTTAAGTGAAAGTGTTAGCAGCTCAGTCGTGTCCAACTCTTTGCAATCCTGTGGACTGTAGCCTACTAGGTCACTCTGCCCATGGGATTCTCCCGGCAAGAATACTGAAATGGGCAGCCATTCCCTTCTCCAGGGGATTTTTCCAATCACAGGAAGATTCTTTACCATGCGAGCCACCAAGGAACCTGGTTTCCAAGCTTACAAGGTTTCACTGGGGTGATGATTACATAGGTGTATATGCATTTCAAAGCATGTTGAATCACTCATGAGAACTGGGCCTATTTTACCACAATAATAACAATAATAAGTAATTATTATTTATGCCAATTTCTTATTGGTAGACTCCATCACAAGAAGGGAAAGATGCGTGCCGGTTGGTGCAGGCGGCAGGAGGCAAGCATCACACAATGACTCTGATGGACATTGCTGTGTCAGCTAGCTTACACCGAAACACCCCAGAATCTCTTCTCTCTATATTTCCAAGTTGGAAATGGTCAAGAATTTTCCCAAAATCTGGAAGGCAGGTCATACCGTAGCTAACAGACTCTGAAGGTCGCCCTAATCAGATGTGGTGATGAGTCGCCCAACGGGTCTTGTAGCTCTCGTCCACTCCTCATCCAACCCTCCTTCTCCACTGCCGACCCTGCCCACCAGCCACAGACTCGAGCTCAGTACCAGGCCCTTGCTGAGGACCCAGAGGGGCAGCCTCGTAGAGCAAAGTGTCCCCCAGACCACCCTGTGTTCCCAGGCTTGACGTGTTCTCAGCTTGTCTGGTTGGTTGCCGGCTCATTTTCTCTTCCTCTAGTTTCCTTTCTGACCTTTTCTTTGCAAGTTCCTTTCCAATTGTGTAAGATCTGATGGCCAAAATAAATCTCTTGTTCCCTACACTTATAGTGACCCTGGCCCTTTGACTGTGATAGAGTCTCCATTTCACCCCTGAGGTCAGAGCAGATTCACTTAACGAGATGATGGGTGATGGGGGCTTCAGTGTACTACATGCAGGCGGGGGACAGGGCATAACCCTGCAGCAAACCACCTACTGCAGGGATACGAGTCATGCAGGAGATTAAACCTCAGCTGAGCTCTCACAGCCATCAGAGCACCTGAAAATCATAAGATGCAGCCGTGTATGAAAATAGGCTTCCCCATGAAGCCGCCTGATACAGATTCTGATTGCAAAAACCAAGGTCCCAGGACACCCTGTCTTGGATCTGTGAGGAGACCAGTCCACATAACTGAAAAGTCAGACAAGGTGTCGGGAGAGGGTAAGGTGCCTGTGCACAGAAGCAGATGCTTGTATTTCTTTAAAAAAAAAAAAGGAAAACCCATGCACATCTTTTTGGCCAGAAAAATAAAGACTCGTTTATCAGAAACAATTAACCTGGCCTTTGTATTCAGAAAATGATGGAATCTTAGAAAAAGCATCTTACATTCTCATATATATACAAATTTTATATATTGATAGATAAATGTATATGGCACCAACTTGTCTTTACATTCTCTAATGTACATATCAGAGAAGGCGATGGCACCCCACTTCAGTGCTCTTGCCTGGAAAATCCCATGGACAGAGAAGTCTGGTAGGCTGCAGTACATGGGGTCGCAAAGAGTCAGACACCACTGAGCGACTTCACTTTCACTTTTCACTTTCATGCATTGGAGAAGGAAATGGCAACCCACTCCAGCGTTCTTGCCTGGAGAATCCCAGGGACGGGGGAGCCTGGTGGGCTGCTGTCTATGGGATCGCACAAAGTCAGACACGACTGAAGCGACTTAGCAGCAGCAGCAGCAGCAGCAACATACATATATACTCAAGGTGACTTTTTTTGAAATACAATACTCTTTGCAGAATGTTCAAATACATATCAAGCATGTTGTAGATGAAACAGCTGCATTGGAAAGAGAGTTGAACAGTATGGCCTTTAATATCCTTTCCAACACTGAGATTCCCTGTAATATAATTTGTTACGTTTGTTTTTTAAAAAAACCACTCTATTACATTATGGTCACACCTCATAAAAGGCACTGTGCAAACGAAGGTGGATCTTTGTTATGAATAATAATGTTCTGATTGTCCTTTTCGTAGAAGCTGTAATTGCTGAATTAATTCCACTCTGGTGGGTGCTCCTACGACACCCATATCTTCTCTTTCACTTCGCAGAAATCATACTTGCTTGTCCAAACTCTCCTCAAAGTCTTAAGTTCCTTGATTGCTTAGGCATTCCCTGGTGGCTCAGACAGTAAAGAATCCACCTGCAATGCAAGAGATCCAAGTTCAATCCCTAGGTCAGGAAGCTCCCCTGGAGAAGGGATTGGCTACCCACTCCAGTATTCTTAACTGGAGAATCCCATGGACAAAGGGTTCTGGTGGGCTACAGTCCATGCGGTTGCACTGAGTCAGACACAACTGAGAGACTAATACTTTCAAAGACACCAAAGGAGAAATATGCAAATTTTTTAAACAGAGCTGGGCAGTCCAGCGGGCTGAGGTGTATGGTCCGTGGGGGGAGTGGTGGGAAATTCAATGGTGACACTGGTAAGGTGAAAAAAACCTTCACTGACAGGTGCAGTAGGCTGGGAGATGGTCCCAAAGACACGGAAACTCCCATCCCTGAACCCTGTTACTTTATTGGCAAATGTGACCTTGCAGGTGTGATAAGATTATTCTGGGTTAAGCAAGTGGACCCTAAATGCGTTCCCAAGTGTTCTTATAAGAGGAAGGCTGAGGGAGGTTTCAGTGTAGAAGAGAAAGAATGTGAAGATGGACCAGAGAGAGCGCCAGAGACACTCTGCTGCTGACCTTGAAGGCAGTGAAGAGGCCATGAGCCAAGGAACACAAGGAGCACAAGCCTTGAGAGTGGAGAAGGCAGACGACTGTCTCCTTTGGAGCGTAGGAGGGAGCACAGCCTGCCAGCACCTCAGTGTTGGCCCAATGAACTGCATTCCAGATTTCTGAATCCAGAATCTTAAGAGAACAAATGTGTATTATACACAATCACGTTTATGGTGATTTGTCTCAGACACCATAGGAAATGAACAGAACCAGATTAAGACATTAGATTGTTATGTGTTAGGCAGTGAAGGGTCATTAAAATTCAAGTAGAAATGGATGGAGAGAAGGCAAACATGAGGGGTGTGTGAGAGGAAAAAGTAAGAAACCACAGCTTGATTTCAGAAATAGGTAAAATCTCCCTGGGTATTTTGTTAGCAAAGCATTTTGGTATCTTCTGGGATGAAAGGTGCAGGAGAAAATGTAATATCACTAATAAATATTCTATGATTTTCCTGGAACATGTCCTCGGGTGAACTACAGGCAGCTCTAAATGTTAGGATAAGAGATGCGGGAGGTTCGGCAGTTTGGGGTCTCGAGGGTGCCATAGAAACCATGACTGTGTTTGTCTGGGTTCCCTGGGGACTCTCATCCTCACATGTCTTCCCCCTCAAATTGTAATTCATACAGGAGCTCAAGGGGAGGGGTGGGGTGGCAGCAAAGGGCAGAATCAAGAGCTGTTTGAGGCAACAATAGCAGGACCAGAGTGTCATGAATTATTGAACAATTAACCAAGGCAGCTTAAGACCCATTCCAAACACTGAGCAAGCAACCACTAGGTTAATCGGCATGGATTTGTCATGAGTGGGCAGCTAAACCCCTAAAGTATATGTTGGGGACACTTGTTCATATGGGGGCTCTAAGACCTGCTAATTCATCTCCCTCATATGTCGTAAAATGACAATTAAGGCTCCTACCTCCCAAAAGTTGATTTTTAAACCAGAGATTTGAGGTCCCAAGACTTCTGATTCTTCATCATCTTCTAAGGGGGCCTTAAGGATTCAACAGGTGGAATTAGTGGTAAAGAACACATGTGCCAATGCAGGAGATGTAAGAGACACAGGCTTGATCCCTGCATCAGAAAGATCCCCTGTAGCAAGCCATGGCAACCCACTCCAGTATTCTTGCCTGGAGAATCCCATGGATGGAGGAGCCTGGTGGGCTACAGTCCATGAGGATGCAAAGAGTCAGACATGACTGAAGTGACTTAGCATCCACGCAAAGACTCAACAGAGGCCTTGACCTTGGATATAAAAGAACTCCACATTCCAAAACAAGAATATTCATTTTCTATTCGAGCTGAGGGGAACCTTGGGGGTTGTGTCACACAAGCCTCTAATTCAACAACCGAGAAAGCGTACAGTCATGGAAGTCAAGCAACCTGGCACCAACACCCCTGATTTCCCAGCCAGGGATGTGGCTCCTGGACCCCAACCCAGAAGTTAATTTCTCCTTGGGAGCAGGAGATTCATGCATCACTGGGGCTAAAATCTGGGGGATGTATGGACCCAAATATCCCTGTCCTTTGGAGAATGAAGGCCTTGCTCCACAGAGTCCTGGCTTTTCCTTCTGTGTCAGGGTCCACTTTGGAGCTGAAATCACTTATAACCAGAATTAATGGAAAAGGAGCCATAAGCATGAAGTCAGACAGACCTGCATTTAAATTCCAGCCCCTTTGCTTACTTATGTGCTGTGTGATCACAGGCAACTCATGTGATCGCTCTGATCCCCGTTTCCTTGAGTGTAAGTATAGAATAATAATTCCTACCTCTGAGTTGCTGTGAAGATTCGATTGGGTGATACATGGAACGCAAAAGCACTTAATAGAACGCTTAGAATACTCCAATGTGGGATGAGCGCTTGCTGTGTCTGAGTTTGAACGAGTTTTCAGGAACACAAGGATGAACACAAAGGCTTCCAAAAATACCTTCACTGTTGTAAAGATCTTACATTCCGCCATTAGCAACATAGAGTCTAAAAGAACTGTCGGTCTCTGGGAATTCACATTAAAATAAAAATACCCCAGAAACTGAAATCGATTATTAACACTTCAGCAGGAATTAACTGCTCGGGGAAACAATGAAGGTACTGCAGAAATAAGAGAAAAGAGGTAAAAGCCAGGGGAACAGAGTGAGTTATGCTGAACAGAACCAAACTCTTGTCAAATCCTGTTTTCTTTGGACCAAAGGGATTTCTAAATTCTAAAACAATCTTAGAAGTAATGTTTTTTTTTTAATTTTCTTGTTTCCCTGTTTTGCAACAGCTAAGACTGTTGACAGGGAGGAAGGGCAAGGTCCAGATACCTCCCCTAGATCTGTCCACTGGTTCCAGCCTGGTGTTCTGGAAGCCAGGAGTCTGCCTCCGCCCATTTCCATTATTTCTTCATTGGTACATCTGGCCTTCTGTGACATAACACACACTCACCGAACTCTTCAGCAGAAACAGTGATAAAACAACATCCTTCACTTGAAGAGTTCACCTTTGAGCAGAAAATACAGATTTGAAGCAAGTCATTGGAATATGATGTAACCCCTGGTTTACAGAAGCAAGAACTCTAGATGGAAACAGGGAAGGAAAGACTTCTTTCTGGCCGGGGAAGGCCTGGAAGGTTGCAGAGAGAGGAAACATTTGAGTGTTGATGTAGACAAAACTGTGGGTGGGAAGAAAATCCCCTCAATGGGACAGGATAGCCTGAGCTAAATTAAATGGGATTTTAATTTTTTAATTTCTTTTAAAAAGAGAAAGAACCTATCTTATTGTATTACTTGGAAAAATATTTTATTCATTTATTTAGGTTTCACTAGGTCTTAGTTGGGGCATGCAGGATATAGTTCACTGACCAGGGATGGATCCCAGTCCCCCTGAATTGAAACCATGGAGTCTTGGCCGCTGGACCACCAGGGAAGTCCCCAAATGGGTTAAATGGCATTTTTCCCAAACTGACTGATCACTGGAATTATCTAGAGATCCTTTGGAAAATGTTCATTATCAGATCTTGCCCTAGACACACTGAATTAAAATCTCCCAATACGGGTCCTAGAAACTGATCATTTTCTCCAGTCTTCCAGCTGATTCTAGCAGGAATGTTTGGGAACAACTGACTTTGGATACAATACGTATAATGCAAGTGATTGTCTCTAGCTCACAGAGTGCTGTGGCCACCCCCCTGGCACTTACATGCTAGTCCACGCAGGTGGCCCCTTCATGCAGACCTGTGTCTCTGCCCCCGAGCTTCCCCTAGCTGCATGCTTGGCCCTCGGGGCTGACAAACCAGGGGCCTGCGCTACACTTTGGAACTGACTCCAAGCTGCTCACGGAGAAAACCTCTCACTACCACACGCCATGTAGGCTTCGGTCCCTCTCTGTCACTCACCCACCTGCACCCTCAGCTCACCTCCAGGCGTACTCACACTCAGATCCTTTCTGAAGTTCAACTTCTGGATGAGCCACACCTAACACACTCACACATGGCTACTGCCTGTCTCACCCTTGCACACCCTTCAGTTTTGGATTCCCAGAGAGGAAGAACCACCCATCTCACCCAGATCAGATGTCCTGGAGATGATATTCCTCTGTGGACAGTGTTTACTACCTGTGACTATGGGCATTATGAAGTACTAGGGTTCTGTTCCAAGAAGGCAATGGCATCCCACTCCAGTACTGTTGCCTGGAAAATCCCGTGGACGGAGGAGTCTGGTAGGCTGCGGTCCATGGGGCCGCAAAGAGTCGGACACAACTGAACGACTTCACTTTCACTTTTCACTTTCACGCATTGGAGAAGGAAATGGCAACCCACTCCAGTGTTCTTGCCTGGAGAATCCCAGGGACGGGGGAGCCCGTTGGGCTGCCGTCTATGGGGTCGCACAGAGTCAGACACGACTGAAGCAACTTAGCAGTAGCAGGGTTCTGTTTCCATGCGAGGAACCTGAGACCCCAGCTGGCAAATGAGTCACATGAGGCCTCACAGAAAGGAGTAACCCAGGCTTGAAACTCAGGTTTCTTGTTTGTAATGGTTCATAATGGTTCTTGTTCGTAATTGAACCTGATGAAATGTGTATGTCCTCTCCTTACTCCTTCCCAGGAAAACTGCAGACACACTGACCTTCTCATAGATGTCCATACATCTCAGGCTATTCATGGACTTCAGGTGTCTCCATGTATCCCTGTGGGAACAGAATGCAAAGATTCACAGAAGGCTAGTGCTTCTGTTCACCTTTCCCCCAAGAGCTCACTCAAGGCCACACAGTCTACCAGGGGCTTCTCTCTGTCATTTTGATTTAGAGCATCAGTGGACAGTGTGCTTATCAACATCTGGTCATTGGTGCAAATGCAGAGGAGGAGAGAGAATGGCTCTGCTACCTGGGAGCATCCATTCAGGGTCAGCATTGACAACCAACAATCAAACCATGAGAAATCAAGTAAACAACTAAATCTATGGTAGATTCATTTTCGGAACCCAGGCTGCAACCATCACAGACACCCAATAAACAGTGGCCTTTCAATGCAGAGAGTGTCAAAAGACTTTCCTTTCAGAAATACATAATATTCTTCTTCACTTATCGGGGAAGACTTTCTAAAGGGGCCAGTTCATGTGATATTTGAAACACGAACGTCTCAGCTGATGCTCTGACAGTGGCCATTCTTCAAGAGGCAAAAGCATAACCAGGAGCAGGAATGGCTGACCTAAATCTTGGTTCTTAGCTTGACTAGCATGGGGACCTTGGGCAAGTCACTTAAACCCTGGGTTGCACTTTCTCCAACTGCACAGTGGAGATGAAAACAGCACCCACTTTATCAGGCTCTCATGGAGGAGAAAGGAGTTGATGTGCACACAGCACTAAGAAGGGTATCTGACTCTCACCAAGAACTCAGTACATAGGAATGGTCTGTCCTGGTCTGGGTCCTCTGAGAAGCAGATCATGGGCCAAAGCTGATGTGATAACCCTCACAGGGGAGGGGACAGGAAAAATGCCAAGAAACAAGAATGAGGGGAGAGGGAAGAGAAACAGAGGAGGAGGAAAAGCAAACAGAAAGTCCAAGGTCACATGTTAACAAGATGACCACAGCTTCACGAGGAAACACTGCTGGGTCTTTATCCCAAAAGTCACCTCCAAAGAGGCCACCCAGAACCACCACCCAGAACCACCGCATTTAAGAATAAGCCACTGGGAAGAAAAAGACTGGACGCTTCATCTCCGGTCTCCTCATTGCCAGTCCTTTATTGGTCATAGTTCGCCTCACAGAGAATGACCTGTGTCCTGAGCTCAGGTCACTTCTGGAGAAGCCAGGGCCTCCATGCATCTGGTCAGTTCAGCCCTGCCCCCAGGAAAAGGCTTGGGGACTGGGCGCAGGAGTGTGGGGGTGGGGATAGTGGAGAGGACAGCAGAAGGGATCAAATTGTTCTAAGACCTCACAATAACTGGCTCTGCTACACTTATTACTGTTGTTCTCTCAAAACTGTTATTTTCAAGCATGTACCTTTACCCTTTCCTGACAAGGGGTTACTTTTTATCCACCTGGTCTTGAAGAGAAGTTTCTCTCCCATTTTCTGCTCCAGTACCAGAAAGACGAGATGAAAACTTCCTCCAGTGAATTGAATCACAATTCCATGAAAGGACCCCAGTGAATCTCAGAGAGGAAATGGATTTGTGGCCAACAATCAGATGTGTGCTTGAGATTACTGGGGGATTTTCGTTTTCCAGTTCAGGCTTTCTCCACACTGAGTTTCAGAACCGAGCGGGAGGCAGAGAAGAGTCTACCAGAAAAGGAAGAACCCAGGCCATGGAATCTCAGTGCTGAGAACAGAAGCGGGATGTGAGACCCCGGATCTTCCAAGCCAGAGGCAGAAAGGCTTGCACCAAAGGGCAGTGCCCCCTTGGGGTCTCTGGAGGCAGACTGTGAGGCTGAGCTGGGGTGCAAGATGCCCACTAGGGATCAGCCACAGAGGAAGAAAGAGGCAAAAGCAGGATGGGCAGAGGGAGAGGAGGGAACCTGAGGCAGGTGCTCTGGAGCAAAGGGTGCCTCTTAGGGTACCCCATGTGGGCCCCAACTGGCTCAGGCACCAGCATGTGCCGTCTCAGTGAGATGTGACCTCAGGTGAGGCCACGGCATCAGTCAAGGTCCACTCTGAGATGCTGAGGGTGGGATTGCCTGTCCCACTCCTGGGCAGCAAGCCTTCCCTGAAGGGTACCTGGATGATGCTACTCCATGTCACTCACAGGCTTCCCTTTGCCACGTGGATCTGTTTATCTAGGTATGTTCAGGGAGTGTCTCCTCCAGAACTCAGAGCGGGGCAGGGGCTGGGACGGGGGCAGAGTGGGGGGGGGGGGGGTGGCAGGTTACTGTGCTGGAGGAGACTCTGGAGAGTCCCTTGGATTACAAGGAGATCAAACCAGTCAGTCCTAAAGGAAATCAACCCTGAATATTCATTGGAAAGGCTGATGCTGAAGTTGAAGCTCCAATACTTTGGCCACCTGATGCAAAGGGCTGACTCATTGGAAAAGACCCCGATGCTGGGAAAGATTGAAGCAGAAGGAGAAGCGGACAACAGAGTATGAGATGGTTGGATGGCAACACCCATTCAATGTACATGAGTTTGAGCAAACACCGGGAGATAGTGAAGGACAGGGAAGCCTGGCATGCTGCAGTCCATGGGGTCGCAAAGAGCTGGACATGACTTAGTGACCAAACAACAAAAACTTCCTATGTAAATGAAACCCAGGCTCTTTCAGGATGGAAACTAGCTGCAATAGTTATTTAAATGTCCTCCCAATTGTTTTGTTGAAATCCTAACATCCAGTGTGATGTAATAGGAGGGGGCCCTTTGGGAAGTGCTTAGATCCTGGGACTGGAGCTGTCTGAATGGGATCAGTGCTCTTAGAAAAGAGAGCCCCAGAGAGTTCCTTGCCCCCTTCTGCCAAGTGAGGACCCAGGGAGAAGACGGCCATCTCTGAGCCAGGAAGTGGGTTCTCATCAAACCCCCAAATCTGCCTGTGCTTCTGTCTTGGACCTCCCACCTCCAGAACTGCAAGAAATAAACCCCTACTGCGTATAAGCCAGCCAGTCTGTCGTATTTTTCTTAGAGTAGCAGGGTCGACTACGACAGTAGCCAAGTTACCGTTAAGTGTCCAGCTGGTCTCCTTGAGGGATGGGGCCACTGTGGAATCTCAGCGTGAATCTCTGCGGCAGCAGGCTCAACAGTTGGCAATGGTGGAAATCAGCCTTGGGGAGTGGGTGTCCATGTTGAAGGGACCATGCATGCCCGCCTTCCTGGCCACCAAGCCTCATCACAGACATGCTCATGGCTAACGTCCACTCGCCCATTATTTTACCTTCAGGGTCGTTTAGCGCCTCTTCCCTGGGGGCGAATTCAACTGGTATTAACATGTGTACAAAGATCTTCACACACAGCACTCACTTCCATACGCCCATTCACCAGCCCCCGCCCTCCAATCTCCCCACCTTTGTCACTCCAGATCCCTGACCAGCCAGCCAGAATCCCAAACGTTACTAACTTGGGCTCTGCCCAAGGTATAAGAGACCTGTCTTTACCTAGTAATGGAAGCTCAATTTTTCTGCCCCAAAGCCCTGACCCCAGCCCTCAGCTTCCTCAGTCCATCTGCTTAACCTCCTTTGGTTCAGTTCAGTTCAGTCGCTCAGTCGTGTCCAACTCCCTGCGACCCCATGAATGGCAGCACGCCAGGCCTCCCTGTCCATCACCAACTCCTGGAATTCACTCAGACTCACGTCTATCGAGTCAGTGATGCCATCCAGCCATCTCATCCTCTGTTGTCCCCTTTTCCTCCTGCCACCAATCCCTCCCAGCATCAGAGTCTTTTCCAATGAGTCAACTCTTTGCATGAGGTGGCCAAAGTACTGGAGTTTCAGCTTTAGTATCATTCCTTCCAAAGAACACCCAGGGCTGATTTCCTTTAGAATGGACCAGTTGGATCTCCTTGCAGTCCAAGGGACTCTCAAGAGTCTTCTCCAACACCACAGCTCAAAAGCATCAATTCTTTGGCTCTCAGCTTTCTTCACAGTCCAACTCTCACATCCATACATGACCACTGGAAAAACCATAGCCTTGACTAGATGGACCTTTGTTGGCAAAGTAATGTCTCTGCTAACCTCCTTTAGATGCAACCAAAGATGCCCTCTGGCTTTCAGTCACCTGTTGCTCTCAGCTGTTTCTTTTCATTCTGAAGAGCATCAATAACCTCTAGCAATAGCCATCCAATCCTGTTATCCTGATGGCTAATGTTGTTTCCGTACCTTTCAAACACCTGATATATTTCACCCACTCGTCTGTTCCCCCCTGCCAGTGCCGCATCGGTCAGGTGTAAAAACTGGACCCCGACTTTGTGCCAGAGGCTCTCTTTAGTCCACCTGCCTGCAGTGAAGGGCTCTTCTGGCTGACCAGAGAGTGAGCAAGCCAGCTCCAGACCTCCCTGCAGACCAACTGCATCTTAGTACCATCCTGGGTTACCAGCATCCTAGGCTGGATTCTCTAAAACTGACGCTGAGATGGAATTCGCGGTACAGTCTATGAGTCAGGGCCGACATCTGTGGAAACAAAGAAGAAACAGGCTTGGGAAGAGGGAAGTCAGACTGTGATGCAGACCTGACTTAACCTCAACCACGGGCTCTCCTGGTGGCTCAGAGGTAAAGAATCTACCTGCCAATGCAGGGGACATGGGTTCAATCCCTGGTCCCAGAAGATCCCACATGCCTTGAGCAGCAACCCATATGACATAGCTACTGAAGCCTGGGCACCTTGAGCCCATGCTCTACAATGAGAGAAGCAACCACGAGGATAAGCCTGCCCACCATAGAGTGGGGAATACCCGCCACAACTAGCAAATGCCAACGTGCCACAATGAAGACCCACAGCAGCCAAAAATAAATAAACAAATCTTAAAAACAAAACAAAACACCTCAGCCACTCGGAGGGGGCTCTGCAGTGACAGCTGCCCATCGCTGTGTCCCTGGGCAGGCTGGGACTCAGGGCCTCTACTCCTGCACCTGGCACGGTCTCCAGGGAGCTGCTCTGGGAAGGGCATCACGTGAGAGACAGTGAGGAGACCCAGAAGGGGCTGGGGGTGGGTGGGTGGCTGCCGAGGGCCTCCTCAGGGCTAAGCAGCGAGCTCCAGGGACGCAGGCAGTGCTTCACAGTTTCCCGTGTCCCCCCAACTCAGGAAGCGCCACGTCCACCCCTGGGCTCCACTGGGACCATTTCAAGGCTAAATCAGGCCTGCAGCAGCACCGCTGTCTGCCCTCTGCCGCTCTCTGGGCCTGATTAGACCTCTCGATGAGGGGTCCGGTTATGGGCTGTCCAGAATCCAGGGCCCTTACTAACTGGCCCCTGATTCACAGCCCTTCACTCAGGCGGCCCTGAAAGGTTCATCAAAGGTTCTCTTCGCCTTCAGGGCACACGTTTGTTGAGAGGACCTCTGTGTACTCTGAGTATTTCACTGTGGAGGCAGCCTCCCCCAGGCTGCAAGCAAAATGCCATGTGCCCTGCGGGCCTTCATTTAGATAATAATTAACTAAAAGGGCTGTGAGCCCAGAACTCGGGTTCTCCCTCCATCCCTCCCTCCCTCTCTCCTTCTAGCTCTCCCCACCACACACACACACACACTCACACACCACGCTACAGTGCCTGTGAAAGTTGTGGCATCTGTCCATCCACTCAGCACTTGCAGGGTGACCCCTAGGTGTCGGTGCTGGGGAGACCGGTAGAGTCCCTGCCTCATGGAGCTCCTAGTCTCAGGTGAGACGGGCAGATAAGGTGAGGAAGGCTGCAGTTTCCTGTGATAAGGGCTCCAACAGACATGAGTAACACTACCCCTGCCGGGACAGGTGAGGCTAAGCCCAGGGATGAATGTGGGTGCCTCCAGGCCAAGACTGAGAGGGTGTCTCTGCAGTGTGGCCTGAAGGAGCTGTAAGCTGGGCGAGGCTGAAGCATTCAGTGTTGGAGGGCAGGGGTCCCAGGAGATGAGGGGGCAGAGTGATCTCAGGAAAGGCCTGAAGACATAAGGTGGGGTCCACAGGTCCTTCAGAACAAGCGAGGGGCTAAGGGGCATGTATGTAAGTAGATCAGCCTAGAGCCCTGCTGTGGATGGAGCGAGACGGGTGATGAGTCTCAGGCCCGGACACAAAGAGGTCAGCTGGGACAGTGGCAGAGCTCCAGGCCAGGATAGGAGGGTCAGGTTCCAACAGCAGCAGGGAGAACAGGAAGCTCCAGAAAGGTAGAGAGACAGGAGGAGGTAAGCCAATCAAACCTGAAGACAGAAACAAAGAATGGCAGAGGGTTTTTACATAAATCATAATTAGTAACACATACATGGGCTCAGTGTGGGCAAGCAATTAGACAGCTAATTACATGGAAGCTGTGTGTTCACAAAGCCAGAGAGTCTCACCCCAAAATGGGGAGCTTGGGGCTACAAAGAATCGCCTGGAGAGACTGAGGCTGCCAGTGGGGCGGGTCCAGGCCTCCGGGAAACAGCTAGTAAAGGTAATGAGTGGGAGTTTGGGTGTGTGCGTGCACACGAGCGCGTGTACGTAAGGATGCTACGCATGAATCCATATGCACAGAATTCCTGAGCACCTGCAAAAGCAGCTGGGCTTCTGGCCTAACTGGAAGAAGAGAAATAGATTCTCTTAACCAAGTACCACTCGAAAAATGCTGCCCTCCAGCTAAGTTATTCGCCGCTACCCCAGGGCCCAGAGGGCCTGGATTTGTGCATAGCAAGAGCTCCATCTAGTGATGGGCGTTGGAATCGTTCATGGTGCCTACTGCCCCGTGGATCTTGGGGGATCCGTGGAGCAGGGGGTGGTCCACACCCCAGAGTTCCCTGGTGATGAGGGATTGCGTGTCACTAGGGGACTGACTCCTGGCCAGCCATGTTCTGAGCCATGGCTAGAAGCAGACAGGATGTTCCTTCACAGGGGAACAGCAGAAACCGCCCAAGCGCAGAGAAAATTATGGGGCTTTTTTTCCCCTTTCTGTTTCACAATTTATTTCCAGAAGCCCTTTTTGTCTTCAACAGCCTCAGGCTCTATGTGGGGTCTGCAGCTCAATTGTGGTTCTCCCTCATTTTTCTGTTTCCTTTCCCTCACAAACATGAAGGAAAAAGGCTTCCTCAGAAACAAAGGGTTTTGGATTCTTTCCAGCTGAGTGCCAGGGGTAAGTGTCCACCTGGAAAATTCAGTGATGGAGAAACCCTTGAAGGGGAAAGGGGGAAGGGTGAGGGGGGGAGGTTCCCCCTGCCGCCTGTACCTCAGTTTCTCCCTTCGCCTCAGCCCTCTCCCCCTGTAACCATGCACAGACAGCTCCCAGCCAAGGTCACATTGAAGCAGAAGCCAGACAGAGGCCAGAAGGATGACCAGAGGACCAGTGCGGCCATTGCTTCAGTGGGGGAAGGAAATTGGCGGGGGGGCGGGGGGGGATGTGAAAAACAGAATTCAACTGAAGAGATTTTAAAGGTCTTATGTCTGGATTCGTGAATCGGGCAGCACCCCCATCCAGCATACAGGAAGGAGCTCCAAAGAGCTGCACAAAATGGAAGAGTTTTCCAGGCAGAAGGGAGCAGGATGAGGAAGTTTCCAGCAAAGAGTGGACTGTTTCAGGCAAGGTCACCTTCCTATGGGGGCGGCAGGGGTCTGTCAGGCAGATCGCCTCACCAGTGCCGACCAGGTCATGCCAGATGGTCTGGTTTAAGACTCCACTCCCAGGAGAGGTTGAAACTGCAATTAAGTGAGATTTGAAGTCGCGGTTTGGTGACTGAGCACAGGTGACTCCATCTGGGGCCTGTTATCTCTTTTTGACCAGGGGCAAACTTTTTTATTGTTTTTGTGGAGAAAGGAATGTGGGGCTGAGTGCTGCGGAGAGAGGCCACCTTAGAAAGTAGAGGGCAGAGGGCAATTCTGAGCAGAGAAACCAGCAATTATGGATGCTGCGGGGTCTCCAGGCCGAGGCTGCCGGCAGGTCTGGGGGATACAGCCATTCAGCACCGCCGCGAGGCGTGAAGAGATCTCACCTTGGGAGACGTGATAACAATTTCCAGTGTATTCTAGATCTAACACTGTAATACACAGAGCAGGCCGGCTGTCAACCCAGCTGAAGGTGATTCAAGGATAAAGAAGCAAACCCTCCCCTGTATGCACCACCCACTATTAAATCAGAGGTAAACACGTGAAAAGGAGGGGAGAGCTAGGATGAACCCCCTTCCCTGGCACGCACGGTACCTCCCCCGGCGTGTCTGCCGCTGACACAGACTGTATCCCTCAAGAACAGAACTATGTTCCGAATTCAAATGCACTATCTATTTTGCACGTAGACGCAGAAACAAGGCTGTTGCCAACACTCCTAATGGAAAAAAATGGCAGTCTGGATACAAAGGGAAAGCAGATCCTTTCACTCTATGAAATCGTCTCCACGAAATCAGAAATAAAACTGCAAGAGAAGCAAGAAAATCTTGAGCAGGAACTCTTCCCTGGGCATAAAAATGAGGTGAACTGAGCAAAATCAGAAATGCAAACCATCCCCATCACCTTTGCCACAGGGGACTATGCCCCAGAATAGAATGTAATGCCACATTAAATGTTCCATCCACCTCTTCCAGCAACAGAGCTGTAAAGGGGGAAAACAAATCAAGGTTGCTGCTGCTCTTGCTGAAGGGAATTGGCTGGTGGCACATAAATAAGCATATAGGAAGCAGCTAATCCGGGCGTGGGATGCTGGGGCCCAGAGGGGTTGGATAAGAGGGCAGTCATCACAGAGCCGTCAAGTTAATTCTCCTCAAACCCACTTTCCCTTTCTTTGGAGAGGTTTTAGAATCTCTCAGACTTCGCCTGATGCACTGGAAGAGTATTGATTACAATCAGAACACATGTGGAGGTTTTGGAGGGGCGGTAGGAGAGAGCTGGGCTGGGGTGTACGGGCATTTCCTTAACAAGGATTTGGCACCAGATACGGAGCGTGCCTCTTGCTGCCTTCAGCAACTGTGGCACCACCAGAGTAAGGAGACAGGTGAGTAGCACAGACCACCCTGGGCTTGGATTCCGATCCCTTTCGGTGCGGTGTGGCCTTGACCGGCTCTACAGCTCACGGCAAGGTCCTCTTGGGGGCCTTGAACCTCAGTGTTCTTTCTCTTCGTGCGGGGTGAGACTTGCACAAATCTAGAAAATTCCTTTCCGGTGTGTTATCTGATGTGGGACCCCTCGCAGAAGAGTAGAGGGTACATGTCTCTAAACTCCGTTCGACCGAAGCCCAGTGCTGACCGTGTCCACCAGGTGGGCAGGCATCACTTCTACTTCCTTCTCTGTCACTCTACTGGAAGACCTATCGCTTTTATCCTCAGAAAACAAATAAGCAAACACAGCCACTTGCCGCTAGTGAAAAGGCATACTGCTCCCCCACTTTGTAACTGCATTCCTAGAAATCTCAGACCAAAATGGGTTGCTATGAGCTGCGTACCATTCCCCTACAGGAAGACTGCTGTAATTGGGAATTGCGCTCCACATCAAGAATTTTGGCATCAAATAAATCATAGACATTGCTAGCAGTGTGATGTAAGGGGGGAACGATAACTATAAACTTGTATGATCATTTAAAATAGTAAAATTGTGCTCCAACTCACATAAAATGGGCATAAGTGTATTGTACATGTTGGTTATACAAGAGACCCCGAAGTGCTATAAAGTACGGATAGAATACATAAAACCCTCATGTTAGTGTACCATAAATTCAACCTGAAGCCAGCAGACCAGCTATAATAAATTTAATTAAACATTAAATGAACAATAATTTGGTTTTCTTTCTTAGAACCTGGAAGGGCTGATTTGGCAAACTTTAATCTCTTAAAAAGGACAACAAAAATTAGCTCAAGTCCCTGTGTTATTTTTCCTTTTGATGGTTTCCAGTAATAAGCAGAGGAATTTGGACAAAGTATGGATCCATCTCAAAGGAAGAGAGTAGATACCAGTACACATTTGGTTTTTGAAGGTAATGATGACGGCATTTTTTTTCCCAAAATAAACACCATTTAAGTGAAAGCTTATCTAACATATTTCCCCTTCACCCCTTCTTGCCTCCTCTCTTGTTCCAAAGTTGTTCTCTGTATTGGATCAAATAAAGGCCACCCAATAAGAGAAGAGGCTCTGCCACTTAAATCACTTCACGACATTTTGTTGACAGCTATTAGAGACCTTCACACCTTATCAGGAAAAGGAAAACAATTACAAGTCATTCAAATGGCCTTTAAAAAGAATGTTAAAACATTTCCCTCTCACATAAGACAGTTGTAGGAATGCACATTGATTGGCCACAGCTTTTGTGGAAAACAAAGTAAATCATCTCTTATATTTTCATATACTTTACGGTTTAATACTATCACATAGTTCGATTATCATAGCTATCTGGTCAGGAAACTGTCAGGCACCATGATTTCCTATTTTATGTCCCAAGACACCAAAGTTTAGATAGCTGAAAGGATTATTCGGGACTACAAAACAAGAAAAAGATCTGAAGAGCTAAGACATTATAAAAGTGTGCAGAGATGGTGTCCAGAAATATTCAATAAGCAAATATGAGTCCTCAAATCCTAAAAGAATAATAATTATAGGAGGTAACTTAGAGGTTTCACCCCATCCAAGAGTCCCCTTCGTAATACTCAGTTCATTTCAGATCATCCAGTGGTCCACAGTGGTCTGTTCTGTTCTTACTGGGACACCCTAGAAGGGTTAGTTATCCCACAAGGCAGAGCGCTCCATTTTCCTTTTTGGCTGTGCATATGGGATCTTAGTTCTCCAACCAAGGTTTGAACATGCGCCCCCTGCATAGGAAGCATGGAGTCTTAGCCGCAGGACCACCAAGGAAGTCTCTTTCTTATTAATGAAGATGGGATGAAAATGTTTGAAAATTACATTTCTGGAACAATAACAGAGAAACTTAGCTTCAGTAGAACATGACAATAGTTGGATATAGGTGTGCGCACGGCCCTCCAAAGTTGGCTCCTCAGTGAGCCTTAAGCCACCTGGTTCTATCAATCATCCAGTATCCTCTTCTTGGACATGGGCTAGCTCTGTGCATACCTGAATCACTACGTGCTGTGTAAGCAATGCTCCCAAGGTTAGACCAGAAATCCTAGAGTTCTACTGAAAGACTCTCTTTGGGAGCCCTTAACTCTCACACTGTAAGTCTCGCTACCTACAGCTGCTGTTCTGGTAAGGCTGAACACAGGTCCTCCCAGCTCAGCCCCATCCCTTTAGCCATGGATCACTGGAGCAAGCTTCTCTGGTAAATTAGACGGTAAAGAATCTGCCTGCAATGCAGAAGATGCAAGTTCTATCCCTGGGTCAGGAAGATCCCCTGGAGAAAGGAACGGCAACTGACTCCAGTATTCCTGCCTGGAGAATTCTATGGACAGAGGAGCCTGGTGGGCTATAGTCCATCTGATCTCAAAGAGTTGGACATGACTTAATGACTAACACTTAAACTAGAGTAAAGCCATCTTTAACTTTCCAGTCAAGCTTATACACAAGCTGTATACCACTGAGGTGACTTCATTCGATGCCACATGGGGCAGAAGAATTGCCAAGAGGAGACTTCCCATATTCCTGACCCACTAAACTGTGAGATGCAAGAAAATTTGATAGACGGGCATGTGTTCCTTTCTCCCTAAACTTCATATTCTGCCACAAACTCTGCATTCATCAGCTCACTCGTTCATCACACACATTTATGAAAACTCCTATTGTGTTCTAGCATTTTGAGTGACACTGGGAATAAAAAGGGTGATAAAAAAAAAATCCACCATCTCTGAGCTCGGGAACATCACAGCAGAATGTAGGGGAATTCATAAACGAATAATTAGAAGAAGACTTAAAGGGTTGAAGGTAGAGGTAAATGTGGAGGTGCTACGAAAGCAGAGAAAGACCTAGAGTTGGGGAAAAGATGCCTTGGAGGTTTTTGCCTCCATAGAATCATTGCTGTTGCTCTGTCGGTCAGTTGTGTCTGTTCTTTTTGTGACCCCATGGACTTCAGCCCGCCAAGCTCCTCTGTCCATGGGATTTCCCAGGCAAGAATACAGGAGTGGGTTGCCATTTCCTTCTTCAGGGGATCTTCCTGATCCAGGAATTAATCCGCGTCTCTTGAATTGGCAGGTGGATTCTAACCACTGAGCCACCAGGAAAGCCCCATGGAGTCATAGGGAGGAATAAAAGTCAAGACAGAATCACCCAGGCAAAATAAAGATGCTTCCATGGTGACTCAGCTGGTAAAGAATCCGCCTGCATCACGGGAGACCTGGGTTCCATCCCTGGGTTGGGAAGATCCCCTGGAGGAGGGAACAACAGCCACCTGCTCCAGTATTCTGGCCTGGAATTCCATGGACTGCACAGTCCATGGGGTTGCAAACAGTCAGACATGACTGAGCAACTTTCACTTTATTTCAAAAGGATTTTTCAAGGACAGGGAGCAGCACTTAATGGCAAACAGTTTTGAAAGACACATGCATTAGAAACTGAAGCCCAGAGTATGAGGAAGTGGTTAACGGTGACGAGGGAGATTGATAGAAAATGATAAGAAGCAGGAAAAGAAAGTACAAGCAAGATCTTGGAAAGCTGCTAAATGCCATATATGGTACTTAAGCCTCCAAATGGCCCCACCATGAACGGTTCACTCTAGCATCCAGACTTTCATGTGGCCCCTCCTGCATGGAGGTTGGTCTGTGCCAGAGCATAAAGCAATGTGATGGCATGTCACGCCTGAAATTAGGCTGTAGAAAGCTGAGGCTTCTATCGTGCATGCTCTTTCTCTCTCTCTCTCTCTCCCTCTCTGCCTCTCTTTTTGGGGAAACACTTCCCAATGGAGACTCATGAGGTAAAAAACTGAAAGTTCCTGGGACTTTCTGATGGTCCAGACACTAAGACTCCATGCTTCCAATGCAGAGGGCATGGGTTCAGTCCCTGATCAGGGAACTAGATGCCACATGCTGCAACCTAGAATTCATGTGTCCCAACTAAAGATCCTGCACGCTGCAAGTAAGACCCAGCACAGCCAAATAAATTAATTTGTTTTTAAAAGCAGAGACATTACTCTGCCAACAAAGGACCGTATAGTCAAGGCTATGGTCTTCCTTGTGGTCACGTACGGTTGTGACAGCTGGACCATAAAGAAGGTGAAGTGCAGAAGAGTTGATGCCTTCAAACTGTGGTGTTGGAGAAGATTCCTGAGAGTCCCTTAGACAGCAAGGAAATCAAACCAGTCAATCCTAAAGGAAATTAACCTTGAATATTCATTGGAAGGACTGATGCTGAAGCCGAAGCTCCAGTGTTTTGGTCATCTAATGTGAACAGCCGACTCCTTGGAAAAGTCCTGGGAAAGATTGAAGGCAGAAGGAGAAGAGGCGTTAGAGGATACAATGGCTGGATGGCATCACCAATGCAATGGACATGAACTTGGGCAAACTTCAGGAGATGGTGAGGGACATGGAGGCCAGGAGTGCCGCAGTTCAAGGGATCGCAGAGTCAGACACAGCCTGGCGACTAAACAACAGCAACAAAAAACCCGGAAGATTCCTGCCAGCAGTCATGTGGGTGAGTTTGGAGGAAGAAGCCCTCAGTCACAGTTAAGTCTTCAGAGACTGAGGCCCAAGCCAACAGCCTGACAACAACCTTATGGGAGACCCTTAGCCAGGACCCCAGGTAAGCCATGCTCAGGTTCCTATAGCTCAAAAGCTGTATGCCAAAGTATTTACTGTTTTAAGCCACTAAATTTGGGAGTTATTTGCTGTGCAGCAGTAATAACTAATATTCAACGCTGAGAGATTTAAACATTGTCCTGAACTTGATAGGAAGCCTTTATAGGATTTTAAAAGGCTAGACAACTCTTTGAACGTTGGAAAGGTCACCGGGTTAGCAGTGTGGAGGGTAAAGTGAAAGAAAAGGGGGATATATGAAAGAGACCACCATAAAATCCAGTTCTGAGCAGATAAAGAACCGTACCAAAATTATTGAAAAGGAAAGAAGAAAAGGATGAAGATTTAAGCTATATTACTCTTGATGAAGGTGAAAGAGGAGAGTGAAAAAGCTGGCTTGACACTCAACATTAAAAAAATCAAGATCATGGCATCTGGTCCCATCACTTTGTGTCAGATAGACGGAGGGAAGCTGAAGGCAGTGACAGATTCTATTTTCCTGGGCTCCAAAATCACTGCAATGGTGACTGCAGCCATGAAATTAAAAGACGCTTGCTCTTTGGAAGGAAGGGTATGACAGACCTAGACAGCGTATTAAAAAGCAGAGACATCATTTTTCTGACAAAGGTCTGTATAGTTACAGCTATGATTTTCACAGTAGTCATGCAGTCATGTACGAATGTGAGAGTTGGACCATAAGGAAGGCTGAGCACTGAAGAATTGATACTCTTGAATTGTGGCTCTGGAGAAGACTCTTGAGAGTCCCTTGGATGGCAAGGAGATCAACCAGTCAATCTTGAAGAAAATCAGTCCTGAATATTCATTGGAAGAACTGATACCAAAACTGGAGCTCCAGTACTTCAGCAACCTGATGCAAAGAGCTGACAAATTGGAAAAGACTGATGCTTGGAAAGATAGAAGGCAAAAGGAGAAGGGGGTGGCAGAGGATGAGATGATTAGATAGTATCATCAACTCAATGGACATGGAGTTGAGCAAGCGCTGGGAGACAGTGGAGGACAGACAAGCCTAGCTGCAGTCTGTGGGATCGCAAAGAATTGGACACGACTTAGCAACTGAATGACAACATTGTCAGGTGACAGAATCACTCAATCCCAAGAGCATGAGGAAGAAAGTATACATTTGAGTATCCTATAATAATTTTAATTTTTCTTTGCTTAAGCCAAAGATGATTTCTGCCAGTCTTGATGCTCCCTTAAGAAATCCAAGACTAAAGATATAGATTAATTCCTCTGCCAAGTCCCCAAGGAAGCAGACAGCAATGCCGCTATGGGAGAATTTGATCACAGACAACTTCCCCTGGGGAAAATTTCCCTTAAAAGTAGTCAATCGGATAAAAGAGGTGTGAAATATCTATATTAATTAGGGTTCTCCAGAGAAACAGTCAGTAGTGAGTGTGTGCACATTTGTGTGTGTGTGTGTGTGTGTGTGCGTGTGTTAGAAAAAGATTTTTGTTAAGGAACTGCCTCATGTGATGGTAGAAGTTGGCAAGTCCAACATCCACAGACTGGATTAGCAGGCTGGACACCCGGGAGAGATTCAGTGTTGCAGTTCCAGTCATCTGTTGGCAGGATTCCCTCTTGTTCTGGGGACCTCAGATCATGCCATTCAGGCCTTCAACTGATTAGACAAGGCCCACCCACTTTACAATGTGCAATCCGTTTTACTCAAAGTCCCCCAGTTTAAATGTTAATCTCATCCACAACACCTTCACAGGAACACCCAGAACATTGTTTGATCATGTGTCTGGCACCATGGCCTGGCCACATTGACACATAAAGTTAGCCATTCTGAAATGCATGCCAGGCCGGGGTGGGGAGATAAAACTGGTGTTTACCGTTGTTCATCATTTAACTCTTCTTTGCGGCCAACACAGCCCCCTGTCAAGTGCTATGTGCATAGTAGGACTGAGCTAAACAGTTCACGATGATATTCACAGTCCCTGACATGTCCACACAAAGTCAGTTTGACACTGACAACATTAAAGTCATAGAAGAGGCTTTGAGGCCCAGTGTTTGCTGGGGAGGTGAACAAAAAGCTCACACCAGTCAACATGTGCTCTTCTTTTCTTAACTGTGCTAGTTTCTGCTGTACAGCAAAGTGGATCAGCCGTAAGTATACAGTTTTCCCCCTGCCCCCCATCCCCTAGGCCATCACAGGGCACAGAGCTGAGCTCCCCGTACAGCAGCTCCCCATTAGCTCTCTATTTCACACATAGGAGTGTATGTATATCACTCCTACTCCCCCAGTTCGTCCCTCCCTCTCCTTCCTCCTGCTCTGTCCATGCATCCATTCTCTATGGCTGAGTCTCTGTTCCTTTCCGGCAGATAGGTTTATCAGCGCCGTTTCTCTGGATTCCACATACATGCGTTAATACGCGATATCTGTTTTCCACTTTCTGACTTACTTTACTCCACATGACGGATCCTGGGTTCATCCACATCTCTGCAAATCACCACGTGCTCCTCTGACTGTCCTCCTTTCCTTGTGGTCTCTGCAGCAGCAGGTGGAGAGTAAGGACAGTGACTGTTGCAGGTGCCCTTCCCCAGCCCTAATGAATCCTTGCAGGTGGCACACCAAGTCCAGCACTGCTGTCAAAAGTGAAAAGAGAATGTCCTGGAAAGAGATGATTTGTCTACACCTGGGAAGATAGCCGTCATTTTGTGTGAGTCTGTTTTGCTTTTCCTTCAGAAGAGAGTGAGGGGAAAGTAAATGAGCTTTTCTCACTTTGGAAGAATATGACATTCAGAATGCGGCTGGCTGTGGGCGGGTTGGTGCGGCGGGGGGGAGGTGGTGTTCAGGGCTCGGTGAGCTAGTGAAGAGTGAGCAAAGACTCAAGACTGGACACACACAGAGCACAGGGTAGGCAGACACCCCTGGGGCAGAAAGACCTACTCTTCCACCTTCACTGACTTTACTTCCCTATGGAGATGCGTCTGGTGGGGTGGTCAAGACACCCGTGTCTCCGTAGCCTGATTAATCCCTGAGAAAATGCTGGTTGATGGTTTTCTTGTTCATTAAGTTTCTTCCCAAGGAAAAGAACTTAATTTGGTCCACAGACCCCTCAGGAAGCCAGGGATAGAAATCAGCGGAGTCCGTGAACTTGGATGGAGATATATATATATATATATATATATATATATATATATATATATATATATATATCACTACTTTCTAGCTGAATTGAACACATCCCAGTAATCTGGATGTATTCAATGAGGCCCAGCAATAATCAGCAGCATCCGTTGCAGACATCTGAAAGTGTCTTTGAGTTCATCTCCTCTTCATCCTGCTTCAAGCTGGTGGTCCTTGTCCAGACCAGGATTCTGCAGGTCCCAAAATTTAAGGTAACTGAGTTTTCCTGTATACTCAGTTGCTAGTGAAAAAGCGAATGCTGCCTTTTGATGCCCATGTAGAACCTTGGATCCACTTTTAACTGCTTAGAAGCCAAAGAGCAGGAGGAATGAGTACATTCTCTCCTCAAAAAAACCTCCCAGGACAGGTGGGGCTTTTCATTTGGATACCAAATTATAGAACCAAATCACCGTGCTGAGTCCCAGTGTGAGTCACTGCAAGAAATCCAGTCCCTCCCAGGAGGAGTACTTGAACTTTGCACAAATCTATCTTCAAGCTGTTCATCAGCTTTCTCTCCAAGTCACTGCCTCAGGTTTTTGTCCCCTTTACCTCAGATTTCTCAAGGCTGTTTCTCTGTACTGCCCCAGCCCTCTATCGGCTCCATCCCCCTAAACTGTAGACCTAAATCCTTCCATTACAGCTCTAAGCACAGCTCACCCAGAACTGCAATAGTTTAAAAACAAGACCGAAGTTTAGGGGGAAATGGAGCTACAAGAATTAAAAGAGAAAATTAAAATTAAATGATGATGTATAACTCTGCCAAATCCACCAGCAAGTCCCTCCATAGGGGTTATGAATGGTCATATTTTTTTCTTAGCCTTTTGCCATGTGACTAGGGCCCACTGACCACCCAGGCCTGTAGTCCCTTCAATCTGTCCGCTTCCCCTCAAGGTCAGGTTGCCTTTCCCAACTCTCAGGCTCCAACTAGAGGAATCAAATCCTACAAACTTCTCTCAAACACTCGTATGAAAACAGCCTTATTTAATTATATTTGTAACATATTCATTTATTTGGCCACATCAGGTCGAAGTTGCAGCACATGGACTCGTTAGCTGTGGCATGTGGGATATAGTTCCCCGTCCAGGGATCGAACCCAGGCCCTCTGCATTGGGAGCGTGGAGTCTTAGCCTCTGGGCAGTCAGGGAAGTTTTATTTGATTATTAAGCAGAATATCTAGATCTGAAGGCTAGGAATTGAGGTCATTTCCCCCAGTTCCAGGCTTCCTAAGAATTCCAGGTGATACCACCCTCAAAGCTGCATGAATACGATGCTTGAAAAGGTGACCCCTTTAAGTAAAAGGAAAACCTGCAGGGCATACCCAAAATGAACCATCTGGGGAATCCTGTGCAGCTTCTCAGATAGCTGAGTAGGTAAGGTATTATCTGCCTACACTGCAGGAGACGCAGGAGACCTGTGTTCAATATCTGAGTCAGAAAGATCTCCTGGAGGAGGGCATGGCAACCTACTCCAGTATTCTTGCCTTGAGAATCCCATGGACAGAGGAGCCTGGCGTGCTACAGTCCATGGGGTTACAAAGAATTGGACACGACGGAGCATAGGGCACACATGAGCAGCTTCTACGTTGTTCTACGTTGTCCCAGGGTAGAAGCTACATGGAATCCCCCAAACGTTGTTTCAACAATCTTGAGATCTCTTTTGCACCTTGAGAATAGGAGTATCGGTAGCATTCACACAGCGTTCTGGGGGAGAGACAAGGAGGTGTCTCTTACAGAACAGGGAAGAAGGAATACCTAATTGATCCCAGTGCTCTTAGGAGAGACCGGAAAAGGCTCCCTCGAGGAGGTGTTCCTTGAGTTAAAATGAAGGATGAGTGTACATATCTGTGCCGATTGGCCAGCCAGGTCACTGTGTGGGTGATACAGAATGGTAAGGACAGGAGCCCAAGGGCTCTGCTGGCCACCTCACCTCCATGACTTTCACTGAACCTTGAAATGACTTTTGAAGTTAACAATCACCTCATATAATAGTAGACACTTAAAAACATGAAGATTTTGTTAAATCCCCAGTTAATCCAACAGCACATCTCAGTCATTGGTGGCCGTGTATTAACTCTAAGAAGTGTCCCTTAGATTTCCTAGCAATCACCCATAGCCAGACAAGCAGGTGACCCTTAATATAGATAAAGAGAGTTTAAGGAAAGCTATGAAATCACTTCTCAGGCAAGGTATGTTCATTTAAAGTATATACATTTTTGTAAAATCCTCTTGGTATTGAGAAGGAAAGTGTCAGAGGACAAGTTTGGAGTAGGGGATGGGGGTGGGATTCTGCCTCTGCCTGTGTGAGCAGAGGTCTGTGCAATTTGCATCTGAATTTATCTTTGCTCAAGATATCCAACTTATTGTCCCAAACTTCTGCTACCCAGCAAAGGAGCCTAGAAATAAACTGTGTGCTTTCAAAGCAACAATTAAAAAAAAAAAAAAGCTAAGGAGGCAACTATGTGACTAATTCCAACATAGCGTTCATGGTGTTGCTGCTGCTGCGTCGCTTCAGTCGTGTCCGACCCTGTGCGACCCCATAGACGGCAGCCCACCAGGCTCCCCTGTCTCTGGGATTCTCCAGGCAAGAACAATGGAGTGGGTTGCCACTGCCTTCTCTCGATTCATGGTGTTAGTAGATGCTAAAACACACACAGAAAAAGAAATGTGTTCTCTGGAAGAGGACAATGTCTGAGGCAGTCTGAGTACTTTTTTCTTAAATTAAATGATGCCTAATGAACTATTACAGCAGCCTCCCTGCTAATTAAAGGAATAAATTGAACTTTCTGAACCTTTCACTGCTTGGAAACCCCCTGTTTCTGGTGTTTTCTAGCTGGAAAGAAGGTTTCCATCCCCAAATGGGTCAACTAGTTAGACAAAAGAGGCATCAAGTGGTGGTCGAGGTGATCAGACTAAGCCTCCCAAAATAGCAGCCAGATGTATCTGCGGAAGTGGTCCAGGCGCGCTGCGGATGCCCGTGTCGCTACTGTATCCCTAACTATCCAGAACAGCTCTGGTACTCATCTCATCTCATCACACGGCTTAGCAGTTCAGTCACTTTAGTCACACCCAACTCTTTGCAACCCTATGGACTTCAGCCCTCCAGGCTCCTCTGTCCATGGGATTCTCCAGGCAAGAATATTGGAGTGGGTTGCCATATCCTTCTCCAAGGGATCTTCCCAACCCAGGAATCAAACCTGCGTCTCTGATGTCTTCCGTATTGGCAGGCAGTTTCTTTACCGCTAGCGCCACCTGGGAAGCCCAGCTCCGGGGTTAGTAGATGCTAAAACACATGCAGAAAAAGAAATGTGCGTGTGAATGAAAAAATGAATGACTGCTTACCTGGCAAAGAGCCCTGTGGCTTTCAGTCTACCTTGAGGGCCTGACTTTTCCTAAGCCAGAGTGTGAGTCAACCAGTCAACAGCAGGTGATACATAAACGGATCAATATTAACTTGGCCAAAGAGGTTAAGAGACTTGCCCAGTGTCACAAACTAACACGCAGGCCAGGTCGACCACCTCCCTTTCTGGAGATCCTATTGAGAAAATGTCTACAAACCGTGCCCTTGAATCTGCCCATTATCCACCAAGAGAAGGCACTTGGTGCAAATGCAGACCCTTTGCAAAAGGGCTCAGCAGCTCTGCTAGAAGACATCAACAAAGCTGTTCATTTCCTCCTGTAATTCTGGACTCAGTGCATTTGTCTCAGGCTCCTGGGGATCTGGGATGTCATGTTCCATGGTGTCGTCCAGGGCCAGGACTCTCAGCAAGTTTTGCTTTTGTCAACATTATGCACTGTACGCATTTTTTTTTTCCTTTTGCTGTGGGCAGCTGAAAGTAAGTGACACTAATTTCTATTCTGCAGTTATCCAAATATTGCACTCACGACGCAATCCATAAACATAATGACTGCTCATCAATAAAGCAGAGGAGTATCTGAGAAGCCGTCATTGTCACCCCCAAAAAAAAATTAAAAAAGAAAAAGAAACAACAAAAATGCTGCCAAATGGTAGGTCCCTTATCTTAATTACAGGCTGATTTGCATTTAAATGAAGGTTATTCTATAATTACCACTGGATGCTTTGTGTTGGGGTTGAAATACCACTCTGAGGGCTGTCTGCCCATTTCCTTTCCATTTCCCCCTGTCACCCTGCTCCTCTATAAAGTCTGATGCAGGCAGGCACAGAGAGGTGCTGGCTCTTAATCCCGTTTTCAAATGCATCACCACCTGAGGGCACCTTGTGGATTCTGGGGCAGTCTTTCTGTAGGATGACATAGACAGAATCTTCCTCCCCCACAATAAACAACCTCAAGATCTGCCAGCTTGAGAGCAGGATTAACTTGGCCTGACTCTGTGCTGGCTGTGGTGCTGAAAATCCCCACTCCTTCCTCGGTGCCCCCACTGCATCCCAAACGCATTGTACCATCCATTAACAAATGCAGTCCAGTCTTGTCATTTTTGAGAGTGATGTTCTATGACATCACCACAAACACTGAATTAGAGGAATTGGACCATCGATACTCGAGCAAGTGCAGGGTTAGGTTCCTATAAGCCTTTGGACACAGGTTCTTGTCAACCCAACAATACAAAACCTTGCTTTGTGTTTAGACACCTTATTTAATATACAGTAAGTCCCCTACATGGGGTTTCCCTGGTGGCTCAGAGGTAAAGAGTCTGCCTGCCATGCAGAAGACGCAGGAGTTGCAGTTCGATCCCTGGGTCGGGAAGATTTCTGGAGGAGGGCATGGCAACCCACTCCAGTATTCTTGCCTAGGAAATCTCATGGACAGAGAAGGCTGGCGGGCTACAGTCGAGAGAGTCAGATAGAGTCGGACACAGCTGAACAATGACAAAAAATCCACAGATAAGGAATTGGCATATAACGGGGATGGACTGTGCTCACCAAGCATCTCCTTTGTGAAACGCACACGAGATGCTCTGCAGGGTCTAAGTGAGTAAACCACAGAAGAACAGCGAGTCACCTCCCCTGAGTGCAGCTTAGTCTTCAGATGGTGGTGGGGGGTGGGGGGGGGGGGGCAGGGAGCAACACAAAGAGAAACTGATCCAAAATATATGAACAGAAAAATAATAAAATACTTTCAAATCATGATGATACTATGAATGAAACAAACCAAAAAAAAAAAAAAGAGAGAGAGAGAGGAAAAAAAACTATCAAGATTCAGAATAATAAAGGGAATAGGAAAGGGCTTGCTTGAGATCACAGGTAGCAGTGATGGGAAGCACTGAGAAGCCCCAAGGAGTTGGGAAGTGATGGAGAGGGAGGGGCATGAAGCAGGAAGAACAATAGGCATAAAGACCCCACCCCAGGAGAGGCGTGTCCCACAGGTCAGACCAGTGGGACTGGAGACTGGGACGGGGAAGCAGAAGAGAGAGTATAAAACAGGCTTAGAGATGGAGCCTGAGCTGGCCTGGAGGGCCTCCTAGACCCAAGGTGTACCGGTTTTCAGATCCGGCTTCCCTGGTGGCTCAGAGGTTAAAGCGTCTGCCTCCAATGTGGGAGACCTGGGTTTGATCCCTGGGTTGGGAAGATCCCCTGGAGAAGGAAATACGACCCACTCCAGTATTCTTACCTAGGGAATCCCATGGACAGAGGAGCCTGGTAGGCTACAGTCCACAGGGTCGCAAAGAGTCGGACACGACTGAGCGACTTCACTTTCACTTTCACTTAGAACAGATATCTCCTAAAGCCTGAGAAGGTGCCACATGAAGCAGGCATTCAGCGAACGCTGACTAACTCACTAGTGAGTGAGTCAGGGACCTGCAAAGCATGATGAGTGTGTCAGCTCAGGAATGAGTTTTACTGTATGTAACAGAAAAAACTCAAAATATGGTAACTCAAACAAGATCAAGATTTATTTTTCTCAAGGCGAACTCCAGATGTGGGCAGTTTTTGACATTGATTTAATGGCTTAATTACGTCAAAACTGAAGTCTCTGAAATTTGCTTGGTCTTTGCCACATGGTTGCAAGATTTCTACTCTAGCTCTAGCCATCACATCCTAGATCCAAAATGAGGGAAGTACCCAAAGTGTATGTGCCAACTGAGTCCAATCCCCTTACAGAGTTTTCCTGGAAGCCCCAGCCAATGACATTCGCTGATACCTCATGGGCCATAACTGTGTCCTGTGTCCATCTCTAGATACAAAGGAGGCTAAGAAATGGATTCTTTCTTGTTGGATCTATTACTACCCACAACACAGTCATGTTCATAAGGAAGAAGGGGAGAATGTCCAGAAACTGGTAGTCTGTGTTCCCCGAAGATGAGGGCACATGCTCCAGCCAATGCTTTGGAAGTGATGGAGCTATCAGAGGAAAAGAGGGCCTCTGGATAAGGAGGACTTATATAATGGATTTACATAGTAGATATGGGAGTTGAAAAAGGATGGGGAAGATCATCAAGTCAAAATAACTCTACTCTTTCTCCTTACAAAAGGTGACCCTTTCTGTTTCAGGATGACAGCCTCTCAAGGACCATAACAAATACCTAAAATTCAAAGAATTGGCCACTCTTAACTGGCAACCCAGTATTCTTGCCTGGAGAATCCCCAAAGACACTGGAGCCTGGAGTCGCAGAGTCGAACATGACTGAAGCGGCTTAGCAGCCACTCCCTTTAACCAAAGCAAAAAAGTAACACATGTATCCATGTTCAGCCCCTAACATTATTTTCCGATTTTGCTTACTGATGGCTTTAGCCAGTCATTTAACAAGTCTCCAGGCCTTGGGAGGATGCATCATAGGGCAAATAGATTTTTAAGTAGAAAGAAGGGGGAAAACATTCTAAGATCCCAAACAAGGCCATTGCTAAAGAGCTGGTCCTGGAGAGATGAGTGAAGCAAAGCCAGTCAGCAGAGTTGAGAAAGCTTCTTCCCAGGAGATGGCGCTGACACTGTGACCTACAAGATCAATGGGTGAGGAGCCGGTAAGGGGATTCCAGTCCCAACAGCCTTTGCAAATGTCAGCAAATGAAAATTAAATCAGGGCCAAAGCCATGGGTAAGTGATAAGGGAACCAAAGAGATCATCTTAGTTGTCTTTGCTCATTTATCAGAAACCCTGCCTACTGGAAAGCTTCTTCACTTCTTGGCCTCTTGTGGCAATTTCTGGGCAGATGCCATGCTACTGCTTCATTCTGGGCTGGTCTTAGCTCTCTTGTGCTCTGCACCCTGAGCTAGATATTCACCACTTGAACCTAAAGGGCAGGTAAGCAAGCAGCCTACTGCGTGACTTGGCTCAAACCTGATGGAGCAGGTGGCTCCCGCCCTGGGTGGGACAGAGAAGTCTGATACCCTTCCCTGGCCCCTGCCAACTTGCTCCTCCCACACTCCTACCTGCTGGGCCCTGTCCCTGTGTACAAGCAGGTAGGCACCTGGCACAGCAGATGTACCCAGCGACCACAGTACCAATGTCCCCAGGCATCTCCATGTATGAGCAACCCCTACCCAACTGCTGGGGGAAGCTTTCCAAATCCAGATCTCACCATGCCAATCCCCTACCCAGGACCCTCCCGTGGCTTCCGTAGAAGATAAAGTCCAACCTCTTTGGCGTGACTTAAAGACCCTCCTGCAAATCTGTCCTCTGCCCAACATTCCAGGTTCTCACACTCACCTCCTACTCTTAAGCCACGTTGGCTGCTTGCCACTTTCTAAACACATCATGCTATTTCCTCAACTTTGGGTCCTCTTCCCGGCAAGCTGCCCTCTCCCCACTCTCCTCGTCTGAACCTTTACAACCCCAATTGTACACTACCTCCTCTAAAAAGCTTCCCACCCTGCTTAGAGTTAGTTTTTCTTTTCTTTTTTGCAATTATTCCTGAAATTATTTGCACATCAGTCTCCCTGATATAGTATTTGCTGTTGTTCAGTCACTAAGTCATGTCTGACTCTTTGAGACCCCATGGACTGCAGCATGCCAGGCTTCCCTGTCCTTCACTATCTCCTGAAGTTTTCTCAAACTCATGTTCATTGAGTCAATGATGCCATCCAACCATCTCATCCTCTGTCGTCCCCTTCTCCTCCTGACATCAATCTTTCCCAGCATCAGGATCTTTTCCAATGAGTCAGCTCTTTGTATCAGATGGCCAAAGTATTGGCGTTTCAGCTTCACCATCAGTCCTCCAATGAATATTCAGAGTTGCTTTCCTTTAGGATTGACTGGTTTGACCTCCTTGCTGTCCAAGGGACTCTCAAGAGTCTTCTCCAGCACCACAGTTGAAAAATATCAATTCTTTAGCACCCAACCTTCTTTATGGTCCAACTTTCACATCCATACATGATTACTGGAAAAATCATAGCTTTGACTATACAGACCTTTGTCAGCAAAGTTATGCTATAGTGTAAGTTTCTTAAATGTAGGGGACAATTATAAGCATTTGTGTCCCCTTGAATACTGCCTGGCACATCAGGGATTCAAAATCACTGGCTTCGTGGTTAAGCAGGGTCCTCATTGGATAGATAAATGGCCATGGTTCTGCAGGACGCGGTAGCATCCACTCTCCTTCAGCAGCAGCTTCCCGTCTCCTTCTCCAAACTGGCAAAGATGCTGCCTCGCACGCCTCCTGGAACTGCTGGTCCCACTGCAGCAGCACCGCCCTGCCTCACCCCCTCCTTCCTCCTACAGCACTCCCAGAACCAGAGTTCACTGCCTTTTGTTCAAGTCCCCATGGAATGGAGCAGCAGCTGATGGGCTAGACCCACAGAGGTCTTTAGGAACCTGGCCTTCCCTGACCTCAGCCTCACTGGCTCCGTGACTTCCAGAGCTCAGGCCTTGGTGAGGGGAGCTGTGACCTGCTGCCAGGGATCACTGCCTCTCCTGCTCTCCCAGTCCCGCCGTCCCCCGGGCCACCGCATGCTCACCCACAGCAGAGCAGGAGGGCTGTTCCAGTGCTTGCTTCCTGGGAAGCCGGGCTTTGTGCCTCGGGCTCCGTGCCTCGGGCTCCCTCCTCTGCATGCACAGTCCCCTTAATTATGTCCTCCCTGCACAGAGCGCCTTCATCTCCTCCTCCTTTGAAAGGAGCCTGGGCAGGTCCTCCCCGCCTGCCGGGACAGGTGTGGGGATGACCCCAGCCCTCCGCCGGGGCTCTGGGCTTTGATGCTCCGGCTTTACTGTTGTCGTTTGTATTCCGTGCTTCCCGCGCCCGCTCCTCCTGCCCAGGGTGTTTTGATGAGCTTCCCTCTGCACTCATATTGTCTCAGTCGTTAACCACCCATTTGCAAGTCTGTAATTTACTTTTGATCATTCATTTTATGAGGCGCGCAGGGTAAAAAGCCGATGCTGTTCTTCCTTCGTTTCCCCTACTCCTCGGTCTAGACTGCAGCGCACGATGCTCTGCCAGCCCCGGACCCTGTTGCCATATCAGCTCATAAAGAGGCATGTGCAGTCCTGCCCTTCCTGGGAGAGATTTTCCTTTCTGTTTCTCCTTCTGATGTGCTTCTTTAGCTTCCTCCCTTCTCCCCTCAGGGATTAGCTTCTCTGGGAAATGGAGGAGTTGGGGGAGGCAATTATTTGCGGGTCTATTGATATGATAACCCCGATTGACAGCAGGGGGACTCGCTGGCAGAACGGATGGGATTGCACTAAACCTCGAGAGGAGGAGCTACAAAGGGAGACCCGGCAACAGTTCCCAAACTGACATTTCACAGCTCTTTTCTGTTGAGCAGGAAACAGCAGCAGCCCTGGGGGAGGAGGCAGCTGCCTGCCAAACTGGCGCTCTGAGTATCTGGCATTTCCCTCTGTCCTGCGGTCATCCGGATTCCCAGTGAATAAAACCTGCTGCCTCTCTCTTACCCAGGGGATAGAGCTGGTGGGTGGCAGGAGACGCCCAGGCTCACGGAGCACAGTGGGAGCTGAGCATCTCTGGTGTTGCCCCGGTTTTGTTTTCTTCCTTTTTCCTCTTCGGAATCAAACACTATTTCTGAAGCAGAAATCAGCCCTCGCAGTTCTGGCTGGCCTGGTCACAGGATATCTCTCCCTCCTCCTTCCCGTCCCCTTCCTCCCCAAGGGTCGTTCTTAGAGCCTCCGAAGGATGGTCACTGGATCTTCCATGGATGTCATGGTATTATGCAAACGGGGAGCTTCTGAAAATGAAACCAGTCACTAGCGGCAGGGGCACAAGGACAGAAGGTCTGAACCAGAACTGCCCCCTGGCTGTCCATCTGCCAAGTCCCACTCCCACCAGGGCTGAGCCTCAGTGGAAAAGAAAAGATGAAGATGCCCTCCTTCCCCAAAGTGCACTGGTGGAGGGTGTGGGGTGGGAAAGGGGGCTGGAGGTCTTGACTGGAAACTCAAAACAGGCTTTCACGTAAAAATAATGGCCTACATGGTGGTTAGACCGAATTGTCCATTATGAGCTATGAGATCACCTTTTCCCTTTAGAATGTGGTTTGATGTAAGAATTTTCAGCATGGTGCCACCCTCTGCTGTGAGTCAGCTGTTTTGTTGTCTGTTTTTAGATCCACAAATTTGTCCCAATGGTCTCACTGCAGACCACGCACATGGCGAGAGCCAGGAGTCAGTGAGCTGGACATAAAAGCCCTGGCCAAAAGCAAAATAATTTCAGGGAAAGGCTTTCTTGTATTTTAGGAAATGCTGGTACAGGGAGCTTCAGAGATGCAGTTCTGAGCTGCTGGAAACCTCAGGGTCCAAGTTCCGTCAAGAGGTATCTTTCTGTAGATGCTTTCTGACTTAAGAAGCCAGTACCCAGACCACTGTCCCAAGAGAAGGATACTAAAAACATGTCTTGAGGGCCCTGTACAGGGCTGGAACATGCCTCAGCAGGCAGCCTCAAAATTTTAAGCAGATCTTATTCTTGATCCCTCTTTATTATGAGGCCAGGCAATCTTTAAAGGAAATTAGTAAACCTAACTAATATATCTTGGCTGCTAATTAGCATAACTGGATCAAAAAAATCTTAAAAGGAGAGGGTGGGACAAATTGAGAGGGCAGTATTGAAGTATATACTTTATCATATGTAAAATGACCAGTGGGAATTTGCTGTATGACAGCAGGGAGGTCAGACTCGGTGCTCTGTGACAACCTAGAGGGATGGGATGGGGTGCGAGGTGGGAAGGAGGCTTAAGAGGGAGGGCACGTATGTGTATCTATGGCTGATTCATGTTGATGTAGGTAGAAACCAACACAATATTATAAAGCAATTACCCTCCAACTAAAAATAAATACGTTTAAAAGAAGAACATGTCAAACCTAGAACATTGTCAGTGTATTTGCCACAAAACAGCTGGGTGGGGTTACTGTTCTGTTAAAACCTCCACTAGCCACATCACGATGGCTTTCTCAGGTGTATTGTTACCTGCACTCTTCCTCCTAGCAGCCCTCCTTTCCCATGGGCTCAGCAAAGCTCCCCACGAGGCTCCTGCCAGCCTGCCCCAAACCTGGAGCTTACTTCTCTCTTTATTCGCTAAGTCATGTCTGACTTTTGCAACCCCATGGACTGTAGCCCACCAGGCTCCTCTGTCCATGGGATTCTCCAGGCAAGAATACTGGAGTGGGTTGCCGTTTCCTTCTCCAGGGGATCTTCCCGACCCAGGGGTCAAACCCAGGTCTCCTGCATTGCAGGCAGATTCTTTACTGACTGAGCTATGAGGGAAGCCCTCCAGCATCTGGATGTGTTGCCCACCCCAGAACACGACTCATCCACTTTCAGGACCCAAAAAGAGTTCCACTTCCTGGCCTCCCAACAACCCAACCGCAGGTTACCTCCCTTAGGAATCCTCGGGTGCTCCTTTCACTCTTCCCAGGTCTCTGCACATCCACTAAGCAGCCCCTACTACTACTACTACTAAGTCGCTTCAGTCGTGTCCGACTCTGTGCGACCCCAGAGACGGCAGCCCACCAGACTCCCCTGACCCTGGGATTCTCCAGGCAAGAACACTGGAGTGGGTTGCCATTTCCTTCCCCTATGCGGGAAAGTGAGACGCGAAAGTGAAGTTGCCCAGTCCTGTCCGACTCTTAGCCACCCCATGGACTGCAGCCTACCAGGCTCCTCCATCCATGGGATTTTCCAGGCAAGAGTACTGGAGTGGGGTGCCGTTGGCTTCTCCAGTAACATAAAAAACACTCCTTCTGTAGGGCCAAACATCGGCACTTCCATATAAACAAAGCTAATTTATGTCTTCGTCTTCTGCCCAGTCCCCCATAGCCCTAGCACTAAGCATGACATAGGGGCTCAACAGACACGAGTTAATAGGCTAATTGATTCATCACTTGAAAAACACCCTCCATCCACTGCACCCACATGCATAACTCCCTGCTTAGTATGGACAGAACACTGCCTTGTGAAAACTTATGCTAAATGACAATACCTGTGTATCCTAATTGGCAATGATTATTCAATAGCTGGGCCCTGGGTGAGACGCAGGCTCCCAGGACCCCTGATGAAAGGTTCCAGCTTTGAAGGCAAAGAAGAGTGGAAAAAAAGAAAGGAGAGGGAGTAGGTGGGGTGAACTGTGTCGAGAATGAAGATGTGGTCAGACAAGTGGCTCTGAGACACAGACCTGAGCCGCTGTCCTCGTTCCCTGGCTGAACACCGAGCATCCTTGGAACACGCAGCCCAGGCCACTTCTCTGTGTGCTGCACGCACGTTGAGGGATAAGGTGAAGCCTCAGGCCCAGAGAGCTCCCAGCATGTCTGGGAGACGTGAAAACAGCAAAGCCTGATCCTTGGTAAGACGGGCTGTAACACAGATGCAAACAGAATGCTATGCGAAAAGAAGGCTGTCCATCCTTCCTGGGGGAACCAAGGAGAATGTCACAGGACCTGAAACTCTGGAGCTGGGTCTTAGAGAGGAAAGCAGAGGAGAATATTTCAGGTTAAGAGACCGGTTTGGGGAACAGGGAGAGAGTAAGACGGAACCAGGAACAGGATGGGAATGCAGGCTTGCATAGCCAGGGCCAGGAAGCTGAAGAAAATTTGCTTAGTTCAGATCTGGGGGGCTCCGGGGGAACCAGAGAGAAACAAAATCTCAAGGAGTCAGGGGAAAATGGGCAGGAAGGAGGTCACAAGTGGCCCCAGAGTGGCAGCTTAGTATATCTAAAACCCAGGCCTTAGGTCTCCTCTGGAACTGAGTGCCGAGTTGACGTGACACGGCTTCCATGTGGAGGTTAGGACAGGTGAAACGAATGACAAAGATCCCGAGGCAACGATATCAGGAACCTCACAGGCCTGGTTTTAATGATCGTTTTGTTACTGTCAAGATTCACCGCTTAAGGCGGATCCTCTCCCTTCTTTTTTAAACAATTCATTAAGTAACTGCATTTTCGCTTGTCCTGGGTTTTTGTCACTGCCCGGGCTTTCTCTAGCTGCAGCGGTCCGGGGCTGCTCTACCTGTGGTACACCGGCTTCTCACTGCAGTGACTTCTCTTGTTGTGGACCATGGGCTCCAGGGTGCATGGGCCTCAGCACTTGTGGCTCACAGGCTCAATGGTCGTAGCTCGTGGGCCCTAGAGCATGCGCACAGTAGCTGTGATGCACGGTCTTAGCTGTTCATTGACATGTGGAATCTTCCCAGAGCCGGGACCAAACCCATGTCCCCTCCACTGGCAGGCAGATTCTTGTCCACTGTACCACCAGGACATTCCTGATCCTCTCCCTTTTGCTCCATGATAAGATCATGGTGGCCAAATCAGAAGATTCATGTCTTCTTTAAAAAATTCTAACAGTTTTATCCTTGACTTTATCCAGCTTAGTAAGATAGAACACCATTTAGTCTGATTTTCCCCCTTCCTCTTTTCAGCGTCCTCCAAAAGAAAAAAACGTAAAAACAAAAGATTAAAACCTATCACTTTTCTCAAAGGTTTTCCACGTACAGTAGTGTAGTTTGTGATTTGTGTGTTTCAGCTGAAAGTCACCTCTTTCAGTCCCACTGGAAAGTAGCTTTTCGATTAAAAGTATGTTTATCAAAATTTGTGTGTGTATATGTATGTGTACCCCTGAATCCCAGAAAAAAAAAATGGGAAATTATTCAATGTCAAAAGAAATTAGAGGGACTTCCCTGGCAGTCCAATGGTTAAGACTTTACATTCCAAGGCAGGGATGTGGGTTCAGTCTCTGGTGGGGGAATTAAGATCCCACATGCCTCAAAGGCCAAAGAAACACAGAACATAAAACAGAAGCAGTAAGGTAACAAATTCAGTAAAGACTTTAAAAAGAGTCCATATCAAAGAAATCCTAAAAAACATAAATAAATAAAAGAATTGAGAAAAAAGGCTATGTCCACCTGATACTATCACAACATTGTTAATGCAAAATGAAAGGTTTAAAAAAGAAAAAAAAAAGGCTAAAAATAGAGGCTGAAAGAAAAGGAAGTTTGCAATGAAATGATTGTGATGGTTTTCCAACTCTGTTTTTCTGCAGTTTGTAAGCTGTCTCCCACACTGATGCTTGTTCTCCTTGTCTAACACATTGAGTTTTTCTTTTCTAAAACAAGAGGGAGGAGGAGGAGTGGTCACCATCAATGGGCTGTGTCTCCCTCCCTGGGTATGGTCTCCTCTCTTTGAACAAGTAACTGAACTTCCTCTCTCTCTTCTTTGCAAGGAGCCCATGATAAATGCTGGGTGACTGCCCTGCCTCTCCTGCTATTCCTTTCTAACAAGATTCCTAACTGCTCCAGGTCTCTGTTGGCCACAAGCTTCCAGGAAGTCTGGGTCCATCCCAAGCCCAGAAATAAGTCCTGTGTCTTGAAACCAGCATTTTCCAAACTTTTTGGTCTAAGGATCCCTTTACATCTTCAGAATAATTGAGGACCTCAATGAGCTTTGTTGATGTAAATTGTATCTATGGGTATTTACCAGATTAGAATTTTGAGATAATTTTTAAATATTTGCATGTAAATTTTTCTAAAAGAATAATAAACCCAGTATACATTAATATAATTAGCATATTTTTAATGAAAAATAACTACATGCTCCAAAACAGTTTGCTGAGACAAGTGGCATTGGTTTACATTTTTGCAAATCTCTTTACTATATGACTTAATGGAAGACAGATGAATTTTCATCTTTGCCTCTACATTTGATCTGTTGTAATATTTGTTTTGGTTGAACTATATGAAGAAAACTGAGATTTAAATTTCCTAGGTATGTAATTTTAAAAAAAATAGAGGAATGTTAACTTTTCAAATTATTGTGGATATTTTTGATGTTCGAAAACTTGCAAGTAGTGGTATCTTTAAGCTTAGTTGCGACGTGGAATCTTAAACCAAGTGATTGACCTTTTCATGTTGTATTGCACCAAAATCCATTGGTTTATCTTGCTCTTCAAATGTACCGTTTACTCATGTATGTATGATTTTATAACATCATACCTTAGTCGTTTAGAAAATATCAGTTCACTAAATTATGCAGATCTTCCAAATGTTCAGTTATTTCACTTACAAAATATCAGAAAAGAACACATTTGTTAACATCACCACTAACTTCATCATAAAAGTATTTCAGGGTTGGAAAAGTGTCAAGCTGCCAGTAACAGATACAGGTTTTCCCAAAATTCTAATTGTCATTTGAAAACTCAAATTTTATCATTGGCAACAAATACAGTTGGCCTCCTGTATCTGTGGGTTCTATATCTGTGCATTCAACCAACAACAGATTGAAAATATTAAAAAAAAAAAAAATTTCCAGAAAGTTCCAAGAGTACAACTCAAATTCACCACGCTCCAACAACAATTTACATAGCATTTACATTGCTTTTACAACTATTTACATAGCATTTGTAGGGCTTCCCTGATAACTCAGTTGGTAAAGAATCCACCTGCAATGCAGGAGACCTGGGTTCGATCCCTGGATTGGGATGATCCCTTGGAGAAGGAAAAGGCTACCCACCCACTCCTGGAGAATTCTGGCCTGGAGAATTCCATTGACTGTATAGTCCATGGGGTTGCAAAGAGTCGGACACAACTGAGCAATTTTCACATAGCATCTACATTGTATTAGGTATTATGAGTAATCTAGAGATGATTTAGAGTGTATGGGAGGATGTGTGTAGGTTACATGCAAATATTATGCATTTTATACAAGAGACTTGAGCATTTGTGGATTTTGGAATCTGTAGGGGGCTGGAAGCAATTCCGCACAATACTAAAGGACAACATACCGTCAGCCGTTTTTCCTCAAGTGGCTCACTTCATTCATTTGGGGGAAATTTTCTTCCAAACACCTAAGTCTGAATAACCACAGTTTGTCTGTTATTCTCTCAAGTTAAAGTGGTGTTTCATGAAAAAAGTGGGTACTTCAGCCTACTACTCAAATAATCACCCAAGCATTTTTGCCTTAAGACAATCTTTATGTTTCAGAATAGCAACAAAAGTGCTTTATGTGTATTTTCCATTTTGTCACACAGAATATTAACAAATAAATATTTAATAAAATCAGAAAAGAAAGGTGAGAAATAACAACAGATACCATAGAAAGACAAAAGATTATAAAGAATACCATGACTATGTATACACCAACAAACTGGACAACCTAGAAGTCATGGACAAATTGAAAGACTCATATAGCCTTTTAAGACTGAATCAGGAAGAAACAGAAAGTAAGAACAGACCCATTACTAGTTCAGAGGTTGAAACCATAGTCAAAAAGCTACCCAAAGAAAAAACAAAAATTCAAGACCAGATGGTTTCACAGGTGAATTCTACCAAATAGACTAAGAAGATTTAATACCTATTTTTCTCAAACCCTACCAAAAATTAACAAGGAGGGAATGCTTTCTAATCCATTTTACAAAGCTAACATCATCCTGATACCAAATCACAGGCAAAGGCGACACACACAAAAAAGAAAATTACAGGCTAATTTATCTGATGAACATCGACACAAAAACCCTCAGCAAAATATCAGCAAACCCAATTCAATAATACATCAATAAGGTCACATACCATGATCAAGTAGGATTTGTTCTAGGAATGTAAGATGGTTCATCATCTATGAATTAATTAAACTGATATGCCACATTTTAAAAATGAAGAATAAAAATCAGGTGATCATCTCAATAGATGAAGAAAAAGTATTTGACAAGATTTAACACAAATTAATAATAAAAACTCAATAAACTGGATATAGAAGAGATACATCTCAACATAGTAAAAGCCATAGATGATAAAACCACAGCTAACATCATACACAATTGTAAGAAATTTGAAAGTTATACCTCTAAGATCAAGAAAAAGACAAGGATACTCACTCTTGTCACTCCTATTTAACATAATACTGAAAGTCCTAGCCTGAGAAATTAGGCAAGAAAAAAAAAAGCTGTTCAAATTGGAAAGGAAAAAATAAAATTGTCAATATTTGCAAATGGCATGCTTTTATATATAGAAAATACTAAAGACTTCTCCAAAAAAAAAAAAGAACTATTAGCTATAACAAATACAGGATAAAAAATCAATATACAAAAATCTGTTGCATTTTTATATACTAACAATGACCTATCAGACAGAAAAATTAAGAAAACAATTCCATTTAAAATTGCAGCAAAGAGAATAAAATACCTAGAAATAAATTTAATGAACAAAGTGAAAGTTCTGTATACTGAAAACTATAAGACACTGATGAAAAAAGCTGAAGAAGACACAAATAAATGGAAAGATATTCTGTGCTCATGGATTTGAAGAATTAACATTGTCAAAATGTTCTCATTACATAAAGCAATCTAGATTCAGTCTAATTCCTATCAAAATCGTAAAGATATTTTTTATAAAAATGAACAAAAAATTTTAAAATTCACACGGACCTACAGAAGACTCTGCATAATTAAAGCAATCCCGAGGATAAAAGAACAAAGCTAGAGGTATCATACTACAGAGCCGTAGTAGCCAAAACACGGTGGCATGGGCAGAAAGACAGATACATAGATCAAAGGAATGGAATCCCCAAGATAAACCCATGCATATATGAACACTGAATTTATGACAAAGCAGCAAAGAATATACAATGGAGAAAGGATAGTCTCTTCAGTAAAGGTGCTGGGAAAACTGGGCAACCGCATGAAACACAAATGAAACTGGACCACTATCTCACACAATACACAAAAGTTAACTCAAATTGGATTAAAGATATGAATGTAAGACATGAAATCTTAAAACTCCTAGAAGAAAACACATGCAGTGTACTCTCTGACACTGGTCTTAGCAATACCTTTCTAGAAAATGTCTCCTGCTTCCCTGATAGCAGTTGGTAAAGAATCTGCCTGCAATGTAGGAGACCCCAGTTCGATTGCTGGATCAGGAAGATCCCCTGGAGAAGGGAAAGGCTGCCTACTCCAGTATCCTGACCTGGAGAATTCCATGGACTATAGTCCATGGGGTAGAAAAGAGTCAGACAAGACTGAATGACTTTCACTTTAACACAAGGCAAGGGGAACAAAAGGAAACAAACAAAAAAGATTACACTGAACTAACAACAAAGGAACTCTTAAATGAAATGAAAGACAAGATACTGAGTGAGAGAAGATATTTGCAAATGATATGTCCAACAAGGGGTTACTATTCAAAACATATTTAAAAACTCAGGTAACTCAACAACAACAACAAATCAAACAACCCAATTAAAAGATGAGCAAAGACACTGAAAAGACATTTTTCCAAAGAAGACATACAGAGGGCCAGCAGGCACATGAAAAGACATCACTGATGAACAAAGAAATCCAAATAAAAGTCACAATGAAATATCACCTTACACCTGTCAGAATGCCATTACCAGCAAGACAAGAAATAACACATATTGATAAGGATATGGAGAAAACGGAACCCTTCCACGTTGTTGCTGAAATGTAAACCAGTGCAGCCACTACAAAAGGCAGTATAGAGATACCTCAAAAAATTGAAAACAGAACTATCATATGATCCAGCCGTTACACTCCTGGGTATTTATCCAAAAACATTTATCTGAAAAGCTACCTGCCCCCCTGTGTTCATTGAACAAATTGTTTATGACCCGCAAGATGTGGAACAACCTAAGTGCCCATAGACATACGAATGGATAAAGAAAAACATATATATACACATCACATATGAAACCTTGCCATTTGCAACAACATAGATGGATCTTGAGGGTATTATGCTAAGTGAAATAAGTCAGATAAATACTGTATGATTTCACTCATACATAGACTATTAAAAACTAATATAACAAATAAAAATAAAATAAATGAATACATGGAAACAAACACACAAATACAGAGAACAGAGTGGTGGTTACCAGAGAGGAAGGAGTTAGGGGACATCAAAATGGGGAAAGAGATCAACTATACACTGGAAAATACATTTTTAGAGGTGAGCATGTTGTAGGATGGAGAAGGCAATGGCGACCCACTCCAGCACTCTTGCCTGGAAAATCCCATGGGTGGAGGAGCCTGGTAGGCTGCAGTTCATGGGGTCGCTAAGAGTCGGACACGACTGAGCAACTTCACTTTCACTCTTCACTTTCATGCATTGGAGAAGGAAATGGCAACCCACTCCAGTGTTCTTGCCTGGAGAATCCCAGGGACGGAGGAGCCTGGTGGGCTGCCGTCTATGGGGTCGCACAGAGTCGGACACGACTGAAGCAACTTAGCAGCAGCAGCAGCAGCAGCATGTTGTAGGGAGGGGTCTTCCCACGTGGCTCAGTGGTAAAGAATCTGCCTGCCAAGACAGGAGACGCAAGAGAGGCAAGTTCAGTCCTTGGGTTGGGAAGCTCCTGTGGAGGAGGAAATGCAACCCACTCCAGTCCTTCTGCCTGGAAAGTCCCATGGACAGAGGAACCTGGTGGGCTACAGTCCATGGGGTCGCAAAGAGACAAGACAGAGCACACACACGTGTGGCCAGTGGTGGCATGTTGCAGGGGATGCAGAAGTGAAAATATAATGCTGTACATGTGAAACTTGTAAATAAGGTTTTAATTAACAATTAAAATAAAGTTAAAAATTGAAAAGTATTTCAGGGCCAAGATTTAATAGCATCAGTCATTTTCACTATTCCATAGAGGACATTTTAAAGTGATCTTGACTGTGGGCTTCTGGCAGTAGAAAACATAGTGCTGTTTGTACAGTTTGATACATTTGCCTTGATTCATGATAAGGTACCATCTGTTTTACCCACCACTGCTTTATACCAGATATCTGGTATAAAGACCAACTGAAAATAGTTTGGCTTTGCTGACCCCCTGAAAGGATCTTGTAGAGCCCCCACACACACATCCATGGTCCACAGTTTGAGACCCGCATGTCTAAGCCAGCAATCACAGTAACTTCATTCTGCCTTGCCAAGTTAGCAACATAGTCCCCAGTATATGAGGCAGCCTTGGCCTATGACTGATGAAGATAAGTACTTGGAAAGACTTCTTGGAAGGTCTTGCTTATTCCAAAAAAGGAAACAAAGATACAGATATTTCCTTTTCTGACTCTGGACATTGACATCATCTGTGGTTCCTGGAACTGCAGCAGCCATCTTGTGATCAAGAGGGAAAAGTCAAGAAAATCGGAGAAGTGGACGCTGGAGTTCCAGGTAACTCTGAAGCAGCACATTAATCACCGTGATCACGCAGTGCCTCTGGACTCTCTGTGAAATGATAGGTATCTTCCTGCTCAAGCCACTTTTAGTTGGATTTTCTTCTATTTGAGATAATACTGCCCTTGGCCTTGTACAGCCTGCAAACTACTTGGGTTGAATATTAGCATATACACTTTTATGAAGTTCATATTCCCAGCTAAATAATAAGCTTCTTGAAGGAAAAGTTACTTTAGAATTGCTTTACTACTGATAAACAAAGGCCACTGAAAATCAGGACAATATTCCTTCAAAGCATTTTCCTGTAATTTCACGCCCTGCTTTTTCTCTGTGGTCTTGCTGCCAGAGCTTGGATGAATTCCCTCCATTCTGTAAGACACATATTCTTCTCCTTATGAATCCCTGTCATTGCTGTCTTTCACAATTCTGCTCCAGATGTCAGTTTCATAAAATATTAGTCTGACTTATCCTCCACCTTTCCCACACCCATGCTAACATATCAGGCACGTGTTATAAAAAAGCACAACAAAAATATAACAAGCTCAGTCATGAAACACACATGTAATGAATATTAAGGGGATAGATTGAATTAATCACAAATATTTCTGTAATGACTTATACCTGGAAATCCATTCACCACTCACTAGGGTGGGCTTTTGGTTTTCTTTCCTAAAAACGTACATGGGATTGAGGTGTCTTTATTTTTATATTTAAGCTCTGGAAAGTTTCCACAGTGTTCCTCACTCCATGCACTGAATCTTGGATGTAACCAAGAACTTTTGTTCATCTCCATTCTGATTGTGTGAATTGCATTATTAACTTGACCTCTCTGTGCCTCAGTTCCCCCATTTGTACAGTAAGGATGATAATAGGATTTACTCCACAAACTAGTGTTAAGATTAAATGAATTAATAAACATCACACACTTCAGAAAATGCTTGGCACATCTTTTGTTGCCGTTCATTGTTCAGACACTAAGTCGTGTCCAAGTCTTTGCGACCCCATGAACTGCAGCATACCAGGTTTCCCCGTCCTTCACCATCTCTCAGAGTCTGCTCAGACTCATATTCGTTGAGTCAGTGATGCTATCCAACCATTTCGCCCTCTTTCACCCCCTTCTCCTCTTGCCTCAACCTGTCCCAGCATCATCTTTAGAGTCCAACAAAAATTAGCTATTATTACTATGTTTATATATCATCATTATGGTTCCTTTGCCCAAATGTGATGATTCTGCACACTTTTCTATAGGGCTCTAATCTTCCCATTTCCCACCCTCTGACAAGTATAATAAAGAGCTATTAGCAGTTACCTATTAATCTTTTTTTCCTTTGAGACATTAAAAAAAAGTTATTTCTCTGAGTATATAGGCAGAAGAGGAGTTTCAGGCAGAACAGGAGTTCCCTGGTGTTTTCTGGTCATTTCCATCATCCCTCTTTGTTTCTTTTTTTTTTTTTTTTTCCTTCACCACATCTTCCTGTTTTGGCTTCTCTCATTTCATCTCCATCCTGAGTCTTCAAAGTCTCCTCTATACAGCACTCCGTATTTGAGTTCCATTCCATTTGTGTTCAAAGAGCATTTAAGGGAAGAACAAATTTATTCTTGTCATTCTTATTGACTTTGCGGTCAGAGTTGGGATCTCGAGCAATTGATTTCTGTTTGTGTATAGTTTTGATGTACTGCAGCTAAGTAATTTTCCAGATGGACAAAGGGCCTATCACAGACGGTGGGTTTCCCCATCTGATCAATCGCCAGCTCAACTCTCTTGGTCAAAAAATTGATGATTCCCACAAAAGCACTTTGGAGAGCAAGAAGAATATGTCATCATCTCCTCTGACAAAGGGCCCAGTTGATCCTTCACCCAAATAGACCCTCAAGAGAACCAGGGACAAAGGTCTAAGAAGAAAGGTCAAAGGTTTCTGATTAATAAACACCTTAAGTTCCAAATCCCTAGAGCAAACAGTTACTCTCTTCCTTCCCAGGGTAAGTAATCATGAAAGGTCCCTTCCCTACTTACTGTTGCCTCTGAGAGTCTTTCCAAATGTTCTTTCCTGGTGCCTCCTAGTTTTTTGTCGTTTCTTCTCTATTGCCAGTATTTTGCTTGATTAAATATTCTTGTTGTTTACCTGTTCTCTTTCTAAACTCACTTTCCAGACCCTTCTTCATATGGACATCAAAATCATTTCTCGACACTTTTTGACTGTGATTCATCTGGGGCTTAGGACAATTAAAGACACCGAGGAACCTACAGGTAGGCTGATCATGTAATTTGTCCTCCAAATCAGAATACTTTCCAAGGTGAAAGGAGGCGCTGTTAGTAATTAACCCAGGACTGTGTATATAAATGGAGACTTATCTTGGGCAAACCAGACTAAAATCCTCTTACGTGGAGATGGATGCTACTACTTCTAGGGTATACTGATAGCAGCATGCAAGTTCTCTGAAACCGAGCTTTCTTAGTCTCACAGTGATTTGGGGCCAGTGTCTTTGGCAGTTCAGTAGAGTATGTATTCAAGCCATGGGTGGTGGTTTATGTCATTGTAATTAAATCTGCCCCCCTTGAAGTCCATTCATCTACAATAGACTCTCTACTGCCGTCCTGTTGTGTGTGGTAGTTTGAGTGCACCTGACCCCTTCCCTACCACCACCTTCCCCACACTCCCCATTCTAAAGGAGGATCTACAATGTAATTGCAGCCATGAAATTAAAAGACACTTACTCCTTGGAAGAAAAGTTATGACCAACCTAGATAGCATATTCAAAAGCAGAGACATTACTTTGCCAACTAAGGTCCATCTAGTCAAGGCTATGGTTTTTCCAGTGGTCATGTATGGACATGAAAGTTGAACTGTGAAGAAAGCTGAGCGCCAAAGAATTGATGCTTTTGAGCTGTGGTGTTGGAGAAGACTCTTGAGAGTCCCTTGGATTGCAAGGAGATCCAACCAGTCCATTCTGAAGGAGATCAGCCCTGGGATTTCTTTAAAGGGAATGATGCTAAAGCTGAAACTCCAGTACTTTGGCCACCTCATGCGAAGAGTTGACTCATTGGAAAAGACTCTGATGCTGGGAGGGACTGGGGGCAGGAGGAGAAGGGGACGACAGAGGATGAGATGGCTGGATGGCATCACTGACTCGATGGACGTGAGTCTGAATGAACTCCGGGAGTTGGCGATGGACAGGGAGGCCTGGCGTGCTGCGATTCATGGGGTCGCAAAGAGACAGACACGACTGAGTGACTGAACTGACTGACAATGCAAAGTTGATGACTTCTGTGGGCAAGAAGAATGGGAAGAGAGGGAGCCGACAGCAATGATTTTGAGATTCTGAGGTCATTCCCCTTTACTCACAGACCTCAGCAAATTCAACTCCTTTATCCCACCCCCTTTCTTCTCACAAGAGTCATTGCTGTCCTGTGGTTGGTTCCACCCCCAACATAGGGATGGGATTAGGGGCTGGAGGTCTGAGGCCTGCATGGAACCACAGTGGATGGGCCATGAGAGGTCAGCAAAGAGTTAACTTGGGGTCAGCTCTTTAGGGACACAGCATGGTGTGAGCTTCTCAGAGGAGTCCTGCAAGAGGACAGGTGGCCAGAACTGGGGAAGGAGGTGGGGTACAAACCTAGATCTGGACCTGGTCTAAGACTGGAGCTAGACAGAAGGAGCAGGAGAATGGTGAAGGAGGAACCGGACAGGGCCAGAGGCCAGGACGGACTATGACCCCAGGCAGCTAAGGGGGTCAGTCCCTGAGAGCGAGGAGGCAAGAAGCCTGGGCCAGGAGGGAGCAGTTAAATTGAGTCTGACTGAGGAGCAAGGTGAGTGACACCAGTTTCCAGCATCACAAAGGCCTCTCATAGAGGGCACCCTAGGTATTAAGGCAGTTGCTACAAGCTACCCTAAAAACACCTGATGAGAAAACATTATCAAAATCATAATCAGGTCTCCCAGCCTATCAAACTCTGGCCATTTAAAATGAAGGATTCCCTTTATCAAGCATAGTAGAAAAGCTTTTATGTGTGTATATATATATATATATAGCATGTATAATAGAGAAGGAAATGGCAACCCACTCCAGTGTTCTTGCCTGGAGAATCCCAGGGACGGGGGAGCCTGGTGGGCTGCCATCTATGGGGTCGCACAGAGTCGGACACGACTGAAGCGACTTAGCAGCAGCAGCAGCAGCAACAGCATGTACAATATACATATTTTAGAAAACTTACGAATTTTTGCCTAATTAAAAAATTTATGACATTTTGATTCTACTTGTTTGACAGTATGAATAGAATGCAAGCTTTCTAACTAAAAAAAAAAAAAGACATGCAGCAAACAAGAAAGGTTTACTGTATAGCACAGGGAACTACAGTCAATATCTTGTAATAACCTATAATGGAAAATAATCTGAAAAATGATATATGTGTATATGTATAACTGAATCACCTTGCTCTACACCTGAAATATTGTACGTGAACTATACTTCAACTTTATAGATAGTGAAAAAAGAGGAACAAAAATAAATAAAACAAAAATAAAATAAAATCAGGGCTTCAGGGACTCCCCTGGTGGTCCAGTGATTAAGAATCCACCTTGCAGTGCAGGGGACATAGGTTTGATCCCTGGTCAGGGAGTTAAGATCCCACAGGCCACAAGTAGAGCACTGGGGGCCTCAATGAAACATCTCGCGTGACACAGAGAAGATCCCGTGTGCTGCAATTAAGACCTGATGCAGCTAAATAAATGAATATGTTTTAAAATCTCATTTTAAAAAAATCAAGGCTTCAGTGTGCCTATACAATTCAAAATCTTCAGAAATCCAGGTGATCCTTCCTGCCTGTGTGTAGGTGCTTCATGCAGCCAGGGCTCAAAGAACGGAAGCAGGGAAAATCAATCAGTCCTATCCTGAACCCCCTCTCTCCTCCAGGAGTCTCCAGTTTCTCCTCCACTTGATTTGGCCACTCGAAGCGCTTGAACCCAGATGTCGATGGCTGCCCTCTGAATCCGGGGCAGAGGATTAGACCTCGTGGAAAATGACTTGCTTGTGAGTGGCTAATAGCACACCTGCCAAATGTCAAATATGGCCAATATCTTTCCGCTGGTTCCCCGCATCCAGAGCCTCCTTTTCCTTCAAGTGCTATCTGAGATGTCTCTGTAGATCCATGCTTATATGCTGCAAGGGCTGCCGTTACTTAATAATGTCAAGATCGCTGAGCCTCCCTAATGAGAGAGATGCACAACATCAACTGTCATTTTAAACAAACATGCAATCAGGAGAGCGGTGCTGGAAACACGATCTGTCTAATTTCATGGGGATGACGCAGGCACGAGGCTGCTTTCAAGTGTTTCCTCTGGCTCCATTGCACAGGATTTCAGTGGCGGGGGGACGATGGATTTTCACAAGAACCGCAAAATTGTCAGTTCTGTGAAAAAGAAATTGCTTTAGCAGCTGGAATCCAGGAGGACAAATAGGTGCACTGATTATATCTTCATTGTTCACCAGAGCTGCAGCACTCAGCAAGTTGTAATTATGCTGTGAAGAGCTCAGTTCTGCAGTCAAGTCTTTCCCCATGTGAATATAAACAGTATTATTCTGTTTGTTATCAAATACTTGCAGCCAGTCCTGCAACACACACACACACACATGCACACACATGCACACACGCACTCACCACACAGCATATGCAAACCCATGGGTCTGAGCTACAGCCCATTTTGTTCAGAGTGGAGCCATGGACACATTCTGTTCAACTGGGTTTCAGCATAGGGGTGACCAGCTGCACTACCCGGCACCTGGGCCTAGGTCATGCAGAAGGAATCAAAGAAATGAGGTAGAAAAGAAAACTAGAAATGAGTGAGTTAAAGACTTGGATTATGCAAAACAACAGGGAGAAAAAGACAACATGACAACCTCAGACACTGACTGTGGTGTGTGCATCTGAACAGCTCCTGACACACCGGCGCGGGGCTCACTCCTGCAGGTCTCATTTGTCACGGATGCACCGCCACATGCAAAACTCTGACAGTTACCAGCGTGTCTCAGTGGCCATCGACCCTTGATTTCAGCTTTCTCTCTCATTCTGAGAATTTTACCTTCCAGGAACCAGCCAGAAAGAAACTCTGGATATCTCTACCCCCTGCCCTCTCCCCATTTCCCAGGAAACAGGGCCTTTTCATGGGTAGACCCCACCTGCCTTGATTTAGGGAATCCATTAATATTTCAGGGTATCATCAGACCTTTGAGATGATAAAATGCGAAGATTCCCAGGAAGTGCCAGAGCCCAGCTAGGAGAGAGAGAGCAGTGACGGAAATGAATTTCTTTCCAAAGGACTTTCCCTCCATGTACAGGTTGTGGTGATTTGTGCACCAAATGCCAGCCAGTAAGTCAAATGTGGTTTGCTGATCTCATATTTCTTCATTCTTCTTAAAAACCTTGCTCCTATGTAAAGGAAGAAGGGAAAGCAAGATGGAGAAAGTTATAGTCTGGGCACTTGTAGGCTCAGTTGTAATTTCTATGAATAGATGTCTCTAACGCAAGGTGAATTGGAGCCTCATTGTTTTGAAATCCTACCATAAGGGAAGATGCCTTGAAGGTAAAGCATCAGGACAAGAACACAACTCTGTGATAAAAATCTTCATTGGTACTCAGTATCCAAGGGCAGAGTTTCTAGGGCATAAGCTCACTAGAAGAGGCTGGAGGGACTGAGAGGAGACAGGGGTCTTTTGTGTTCTTTTAAACATGGGTAGAGGCGGTGGTTTAGTCACTAAGTCATATCTGACTCTTTGTGACCCCATGGACTGCAGCCTGCCAGGCTCCTCTGTCCATGAGATTTCATGCTGGGTCTTAAATATTTAGAAAGTATTTAAGCGAGAATTTGTGTAATATTAATGGTTAAGCTAAGTCGCTTCAGTCGTGTCCGACTATGTGCAACTCCATAGACGGCAGCCCACCAGGCTCCTCTGTCCCTGGGATTCTCCAGGCAAGAATACTGGAGTGGGTTGCCATTTCCTTCTCCAATGCATGAAAGTGAAAAGTGAAAGTGAAGTCGCTCAGTCGTGCCCGACTCTTAGCGACACCATGGACTGCAGCCCACCAGGCTCCTCAGTCCATGGGATTTTCCAGGCAAGAGTACTGGAGTGGGGTGCCATTGCCTTCTCCGATATTAATGGTTAAGTATCAATAAAGATGAAATATTGATAAGGGTTATCCCGGTGGCTCAGCAGTAAAGAATCTACCTGCAATTCAGTATACTCAGGAGACTCAGGTTTGATTCCTGGGTCTGGAAGATCCCCTGGAGGAGGGCATGGTAACCAACTCCAGTATGCTTGCCTGAAAAATCCCATGGACCGAGGAGCCTAGAAGGCTACAGTCCATGGAGCTGCAAAGAGTCAGACATGACTGAGTGACTGAGCTCACACAAACAGACACTGAGAAGGAATAAATGAATTGGAACTGGTTTGCGTACATCATCACTACCACCAGTCACACCAGCAAAAAGAAAGGGAAAGAAAATGAACCCAAGACAAGCAATCTGGACACAGTCCTGGCATAGAGGGCATGAGCACAATTGGAGGAGGCATTTAATGTATCTGAGGATCAAGGGCAACCGTGGGCTTCCCTGGTGGCTCAGATGGTAAAGAATCTGCCTACAGTGAAGACCTGGGTTCAATCCCTGGATCAGGAAGATCCCCTGGAGAAAGGAATGGCTACAGACAAACGAGAAATGCTGGACTGGAAGAAACACAAGATGGAATCAAGATTGCCGGGAGAAATATTAATAACCTCAGATATGCAGATGACACCACCCTTATGGCAGAAAGTGAAGAGGAACTAAAAAGCCTCTTGATGAAAGTGAAAGTGGAGAGTGAAAAAGTTGGGTTAAAGCTCAACATTCAAAAAAAAGAAGATCATGGCATCCGGTCCCATCACTTCATGGGAAATAGATGGGGAAACAGTGGAAACAGTGTCAGACTTTATTTTTTTGGGCTCCAAAATCACTGCAGATGGTGACTGCAGCCGTGAAATTAAAAGACGCTTACTCCTTGGAAGAAAAGTTATGACCAACCTAGATAGCATATTCAAAAGCAGAGACATTACTTTGCCAACTAAGGTCCGTCTAGTCAAGGCTATGGTTTTTCCTGTGGTCATGTATGGATGTGAGAGTTGGACTGTGAAGAAGGCTGAGCGCCGAAGAATTGATGCTTTTGAACTGTTGTGTTGGAGAAGACTCTTGAAAGTCCCTTGAACTGCAAGGAGATCCAACCTGTCCATTCTGAAGGAGGTCAGCCCTGGGATTTCTTTGGAAGGAATGATGCTAAAGCTGAAACTCCAGTACTTTGGCCACCTCATGCGAAGAGTTGACTCATTGGAAAAGACTCTGATGCTGGGAGGGATTGGAGGCAGGAGGAGAAGGGGACAACAGAGGATGAGATGGCTGGATGGCATCACTGACTCGATGGACCTGAGTCTGAGTGAACTCCGGGAGTTGGTGATGGACAGGGAGGCCTAGCATGCTGCGATTCATGGGGTCGCAAACAGTAAGACACGACTGAGCGACTGAACTGAACTGAACTGAACCGACTCCAGTAATCTTGCCTGGAAAATCCCATGGACAGAGGAGCCTGGTGGGTTACAGTCCATGGGGTTGCATAGAGTCAGACACAACTTAGCGACTAACACACTTTCACAAGGGCAGCTGTGGAAGAAAAAAAGAAAATGCTGAGGTCATAGCTAGGAAGATAATAAATAACTCCACGGAGAAAGGAGTTGCTTGTTATGCAGGAAAGAGCAGTGGATGTGCAATTAGAAGCCATGACTCCGGGCTGTGGATTTGCTGGTGATGGTCATATTATCCTAAAAACTGCAATGCCTTGATTTTCATCTTGATGAAAGGAGGAGATTAGATTAAATTAGTCTCATGTCCATGCTCTAAGAGTTCATAAAAGGACTTTACCATACATAGGATGTCATCATACAATATAAGCAGAAATCAAATAGATTTTGCCCAAATAGTGTTGAAAATAGGAGGAAAGTCTTGGACCACAGACCGTGCTGACAGTGGACTGATGGCTAGAAAGATGGAAGAGAAAGGAAGGCAGCCTCTGCTTAAGGAAGATTTCTGCGCTCTCTCAAGGCTGAGCCCCCAGCTGTCTTGGTGGCTGGGTAAGCGAGCACACCTATGCTGTAGGTTATCTGATGGCCCAGCAAATTGTAAATGCAAGGGGTCGGCTGGAGAGTAAGTGGGCAGGTTAGACAGAGAAAGAAAAAATAAGTTATTTCATAGAAATACATGTCTTACAATCCACACCTGGGGTTCCAGACACCTCTGAATGTGTGGGAACCGTGCTCGGGGTTGGTCTCATACGAGCTCCTACAGCCCCACACAGCCCCATGTTCAGAAGGGCCCCACGCCTGGTTTCATGTTCTGCTGTCACTGCCTTGAAACTCTATTTTTGAACAAGAGGCCCTGCATTTCCTTTGACATTGGGTCCTGCAAATTATGTTACCGATTCTGACCAGACTCAAGGACACAAATCATAAAATCATTTTTAACAAGGCATCTGACATACTACCCCATGGCTAAAATAGCCCTTTGTCCTGGTCAGTTTTCTTTCCCGTTTGGTCTCTGTTTATTTTGCATCTCTAGCTAAGCTCTTCAAATGTCCTTCTTACATTCTACATCTCCTCACATCTACAGTCTTCATGACTTTCTTCACAGAGACGCAACCTTCCTACCTAGGATGTCATACGCAATGCAGGGGACAGTGTACAGACTTGTCAAAACCTGGAACCATTGTGAGGGCACTGGTGAATCTGGTGTGCCCAGCGGCTGTGACACACTCAATTGCCAGTGTTGCTAACAACCAAAAGAAAGCCAAAGGCAGGGGACATTGGCTTGCGGTCCAGTGGCCAACAATCCGCCTGCCAATGCAGAGGACACAGGTTTGATCCCTGGTCCAGGAAGTAAGATCCCACATGCTGAGCAGCACGTAAGCCCACGCACCCAACTACTGAGCCCACACGCTGCAACTACTAAAGGTCATGTGCCCTAGGGTCTGTGCTCCAGAGAAAGCGATGGCACCCCACTCCAGTACTCTTGCCTGGAGAATCCCATGGATGGAGGAGCCTGGTGGGCTGCTGTCCATGGGGTCACTAGGAGTCCGACACGACTGAGCGACTTCACTTTCACTTTTCACTTTCATGCATTGGAGAAGGAAATGGCAACCCACTCCAGGGTTCTTGCCTGGAGAATCCCAGGGACGGGGGAACCTGGTGGGCTGCCGTCTATGCGGTCGCACAGAGTCGGACACAACTGAAGCGACTTAGCAGCAGCAGCAGGGTCTGTGCTCTGCAATGAGAGAAGCCACCGCAATGAGAAGCCTGACACCTCAACTAGAGAGTAGCCCCCACTCACCACAACTAGAGAAAGCCTTGGTGCAGCAACAAAGACCCAGCACGGCCCAGAAAATAAATAAAAGGAAAAAAAACGAAGAAAGTCAAAGAGGGGGTGAGCTCTTTGAAAGGAATCTCAAAGACCCTTTCCAAGGTCTCTCCTGTTAAGAACATTACAGGAGGCTATGAGTTGCTAAAGCAGTGGCAAATTGAAGAAATAATTACAGTATGGAACAGAAAATCATCTATAAAAGTAATTTTGAAAGAGGTAGAATAGAGAAGCAGCTAAGAATGTGGCTCTTGTGTCAGATGATCAGGTCCAGAGGTGAACCAAGTTCACATCCCAGCTCTGTCATTTTACTAAGAGGATGTGACCTTGGGCAAATTCCTTAGCCCGGTGGATTAGTGTTCATTGCCGCCAAACAAACGACCACAAACCTAGCGGCTTAAACAGCAGCCATTTATCCTCGTATAGTCTCTGTGTGTTAGGAGTCCCAGCCTGGCTTACCTGGGCCCTGTGCTCAGACTCTCATGCGGCCACCAGCCAGGTGTGATCAGCCTGCATTCTCACCCAGAAGCTTGACTGGGGAAACGCCAGCCCCCATGGCTCATACTCTTGACAGAGTGCACTTCCTTGCAGACTGGAGGTCTCTGCTTCTCACTGGCTGTTGACTAAAGAACACCTTCAGGCCCAAAAGCCCACCAGCAGCCCCCTGCCATGTGGCCATCTCCATGGGTAGGTCATGGCTATTTGCTTCTTCAAAGCCAGCCACAGAATCTTTCTCACTCCAGTCTGCTGAGACAAATCTCAGATCAGGCAACAAGGTTCTAGAAGGGGCACCCATCAACTCTGCCCTATTCTACTGGAAGAAGCAAATCCCAGGCTTACCCCACCCCACACACACTGAAGGGGAAGAGACTCTGTAGGGTGCTTTTACTTACTTACTGTCTGTGGCTCAGACAGTGAAGAATCAACCTGCAATGCAAGAGACCTGGGTTCCATCCCTGGGCTGGGAAGATCCCCTGGAGGAGGGCATGGCAATCCACTCCAGTATTCCTGCCTGGAGAATCCCCATGGACAGAGGATCCTAGCGGACTACAGTCCATGGAGTCGCAAAGAGTCGGACCTGACTGAGTGACTAAGCACATCTTGGTTCTGCCTAACACAGCCCAGCCTCCCATTATGACGTGGGAACAGAGTAACACATCAAATCACCTCTGAAGGAGTATGGGAGAATATAGGCTTTTGAGTAAACATTCGGGGTTCAGACCCCAGCTCCTCAGTCCTGCCAAGCATGTGGCCTGGGACAGGTTTCCTTACCTCTCCATATTTATTTCATCTCCTACAAAATGAGAATTATAATAGTCATTGCCTCAGGTGCCGATGGAAGGATTAAGAGTGATAACGTTTATAAATCATTTAAGACCATGCCTAGCATTTAATAAATGCTCAATACATGTGAGAAATGGAATATTTTCTGCCACATCAGTAAACAAAGGATGGCATAGTCACCAGCGATTACAGCCACCAGCGAAGGTGAGCCTGAGGAAGCTCAGGAAGGAAATGAGTACCTGCCATCTAGCAACCATCAGACTGCAGCCACGCCTCACAGGGAGCCCAGAGGGACTCAGGGTGTGAAAACACAGGATACCAGCCGCAGATAGCTGAATGCATGTCAAAAGAATGATTTCAGTGAGCCCAGACTCTTGCATCTTCCCACACATAGAAAAGCACTAAATTCCTTAAAACTTGCCACATCTAATTTTCTTTAATTTAGAATAATCTTTTGATGTTCAGACTGTGCTGTGTTATACTTAATCACTCGGTTTTTGCCAAGAGAATGTCCTGGTCACAGCAAACACCCTCTTCCAACAACACAAGAGACGACTCTACACATGGACATCACCCGATGGTCAATACTGAAATCAGATTGATTATATTCTTTGCCACTAAAGATGGAGAAGCTCTATACAGTCAGCAAAAACAAGACCAGGATCTGACTGTGGCTTAGATCATGAACTCCTCATTGCAAAATTCAGACTTAAACTGAAAAAAGTAGGGAAAATTCAGGTATGACCTAAATCAAATCCTTTGCAATTATACAGTGGAAGTGACAAATAGATTCAAGGGATTAGATCTGATAGACAAAGTGCCTGAAGAACTATGGACGGAGGCAGTGATCAAATCCATACCCAAGAAAAAGAAATGCAAAAAATGCAAAAGTCTGAGGAAGCCTTACAAATAGCTGAGAAAAAAACAGAGAAGTAAAAGGCAAAGGAGAAAAAGAAAGATATATCCATCTGAATGCAGAGTTCCAAAGAATAGCAAGGAGAGATAAGAAAGCCTTCCTCAGTGATCAATGCAAAGAAATAGAGGAAAACAAAAGAATAGGAAAGATTAAAGATCTCTTCAAGAAAATTAGAGATACCAAGAGAATATTTCATGTAATGATGGGCACAATAGAGGGTAGAAAGGGTATGAGACAGACACAGTATGGACCTAACAGAAGCAGAAGATATTAAGAAGAGGTGGCACAAATACAGAGAAGAACCACACAAAAAAGATTTTAATGAAGCAGATAACCAAATGGTGTAATCACTCACCTAGAGCCAGATATCCTGGAATGCAAAGTCAAGCGGACCTTAGGAAGCATCACTACGAACAAAGCTAGCGGAGGTGTTGGATTTCCAGTTGAGCTATTCCAAATCCTAAAAGATGGTGCAGTGACAGTGCTGCACTCAATATGCCAGCAAATTTGGAAAACTCAGCAGTGGCCACAGGACTGGAAAAGGTCAGTTTTCCAAAGAAAGGCAATATCAAACAGTATTTGGTCAGTTCTCATTCCAATCCCAAAGAAAGGCAATACCAGAGAATGTTCAAACTACCGCACAATTGCACTCATCTCACACACTATCAAAGTAATACTCAAAATTCTCCAGGCTAGGCTTCAACAGTATGTGAACTGAGAACTTTCAGGTGCTCAAGATGGATTTAGAAAAGAAAAGGCAGGGGAACCAGAGATCAAATTGCCAACATCCATTGGATCATAGAAAAAGCAACAGATGTTGCAAACCTGCCCTTTGTTGCAAAACTTCTATGTATCCTGGCCCCTCCCACTGCTTTCTCACAGCAGTTTCTCAGAGCTCTTTGAAAAACTGTCTCCTGGTCTGCAGTCCTCTTTTTACCCCAAATAAAACTTTACTCGCATCTCAAGTTGTGCGTTTTATAAAAATCAGCACGTTAACCTATGAATGCATTCCTCTTGGCAGCAGACTTGGAACAGAATAGTCTAGTTCTAGACTGTTTAAACCAATGTTGGCCGATTGGAGATAGAGAGTTGTTACTGTTTAGTTGCCAAGTTGTGTCCTATTCTTTTGCGCACCTATGAGCTATAGCCCGCCAGGATCCTCTGTCCATGGGATTCTCCAGGCAAGAATACTGGAGTGGGTTGCCATTTCCTCCTCCAAGGGATCTTCCCAACCCAGGGACTGAACCTGCATCTCCTGCTTGGCAGGCAGATTCTTTACCACTGAGCCACCAGAAGTAGATCGAGCCACTGCTAAAACCCAGGGCAGAGTCAAAGCCGTGACCAGTATAAGCCTTGTTGTGCTTGCAGAGCCCAATTCTGCCTCTCCAGGCTGGACCATCCCCTCCTGATGGGTCCTTCCCAGTGTGTGGGGAAGGGAGCCACATTTCCAGCAGAGTTAGTGGGTGGGCGTGGCCCAGGTGAAAAAATGAGCAGGGGTGTGCAAGAAAAGCAGCTTTCCTCCAGGGATGAGTGGACAGACAGAGCTGGAGAGATGAGGTCCAGGGGCCAGGAGGCTCTGAGAGTGAGGCAAGAGCATGTGGGTGGAGCAGAAAGGTGGTTAGGGAGACCTGGGCAATAGAGGATGCGTTGTGCAGACATGACCTTGCAGCAAGCTCGCAGCACAGAGGAGATGATGACTTGCAGTTTTGCTGTTGGTGCAGCATGAGTCATTCGCCATATGGCTGGTCTTGTCCATCTCCATTTCTCCCATAATTTTAAATGAACATCATGCACATACAGGTATGCATCTGTTAGGTACTTGGACTGCTGCCAGGGTAATGAGTCAAGGCTTGCTTTGAGGACCTGAGACCCCCTTCCCAGGAATTAGGCATAAATTTGGACATCAATGTGATAACTCAGCATTTTGATAAAATACTTCTTGTCAGTTCAAGGATCTTAGGGAGTTTTAAGGAAATAACTTGAAAGATCACCTTCTTCGGAGTAGAAATTAATCTCTTAGATTGATGGAGACCATGGGGAAAAGTTGAAGGCAGGAGAAAATGGTTGCAGACAGGACTCAAGTGAGAAGTAAACAGAATTGGTTTTAGATTTGCAAAACAACTCACCAGGAACCACGACCCTGTTCCTTACAATAGCTCCTCAGGCCTCAACAAAACAAAGAAGGAAAACAAGAAGATATCACCTGTATTCTCAGGAGAAACAGAGTCTCCACGAGGTGAAACAAGTAGCAGAGAATTCCAGAAGGCAGGTCTTCAGACTTCTAATTCAGTATTCTTTCCTCTACAGAACCCAGAAATGGACCCCAGCATGGTCTTCTTAAGCACCCTGATGTCTACATAAAGGTTATTGTCTAAATATTCATTGAGTAAGCTCTGTGAAGTCACTGCCAAAAGAGAGATACATTACATAAAACGCTCAGAGCCTGTCTTCTTACGTGTAAAATAGGGATAATAATAATATGCACCTAATTGGTTTTTTGAGGATTAAATCAGTAAACAAGTATCAAATGTGTAGGAAAGAATCTACGTGAAGTGTTAAATGAAGTATTAGCCTATTGTTTAGGCCGCTTCTTCCTGCTTTCCATTTAAAATAAAAATACCCCTTCAGGGAGGAATTAACACTAACTTGCTGGATGAATTGATGGAATGACTGGGAGGGAATGGAGATGGGAGAGGACACAGAATTAAGTTAAAACTTCCTGGTGACTCAGTCAGTAAAGAATCTGCCTGAAATGCAGGAGGTGTGGGTTTGATTCCTGGGTTGGGAGGGTCCCCTGGAAAAGGAAATGGCAACCCACTCCAGTATTCTTTCTTGCCAGGAGGATCCCAAAGACAGAGGAGCCTGGCAGGCTACAATCCATGGGGTCACAGATTGGACACGACTGAGCAACTAAACCACCATCCAAGGAAGGGAACGACTCATTTGTGGTTTCCATGACAGATTTTCCCACCATCAACTAATTGATGGCTCAAACCTCAGATTTAACTGACATTTACCGTACAAACCCAAGTTTGCTAAACTCCCAGAGAATTTCTTTCTTGCTCATTTCACTGTCACCTTCTAATTTATGGCTATAACACTCTACTTTTCATGCAGGGTTAAAAAATAGATTTTTGTGAGTTCTTAGTTCCCAGGCCAGGGATTGAACCCAGGCCCTTGGCAGTCAGAGGACCACGAGGAAATTCCCACGAGTCTTAAAGGACTGTCCTGACACTCCAGAAACTCAGTTCCTGTGCACACTCTCACTGTTTTGAGGGTTAACTAATTTAGGGGGTGAGCGAACCCTAACCCTAGTGTTTGCTAGTATCTACGGCATGAAATACTCCCATTATGACTGATCTCCAGCTATGCCAGATTTAACAACCAGCTGGAAAATTCCTGAATCTGTAACAATTGCCCTTGCACACAGTGGGGCCACTCTCCTTCCCTCTTCATTTCCACAAGAGGACTTGGTCTCAACTGCAAGTTCCACTGAGCCCAGCTCTGCGACTCAACACGGCTATACTTCATCATCCCTGGGACCTTGCTGTACAGGGCAGAGAATGAGGACCCTGAGCATCCCAGGTAAAAGAAGGGTACAGAGGAAAACATTTCCCTTCTTCCCTTCAGGCGTCTTCGGCTGGCCTGGTAATTCAACTGACTAAAGACAGATTCACGGACCCAGAGGAAACCATAATTCAGAAAGACACAAGCACCCCAGTGTTCATTGCAGCACTATTTACAATAGCCAGGACATGGAAGCCACCTAGATGTCCATCAACAGAGGAGTGGATAAAGAAGCTATGGACGTATATACAATGGAATATTGCTCAGCCACCAAAAAGGTCAAAATTAGGCCATTTGTAGAGAAATAAATAGACCTAAAGACTGTCAGACAGAGTGAAGTAAATCAGAAAGAAAAAAACAAATATCGTATAATATCACTTATATGTGGAATCTAGAAAAGTGGTATAGATGAACTTAATTGCAAAGAGAAATAGAGACACAGATGTAGAGCCCAAACATACGGACGCCAAGGTGGGAAAGGGGGCGGTGGGGTGAACTGGGAGAACGGGATTGACATATACACATTATTGATACTATGCATAAAATAGATAACTAATGAGAACCTACTGCATCACTCAAGGGACCCTACTTAGTACTCTGTAGTGACCTAAATGGGAAGGAAATCCAAAAAAAGCGGGGGGATATATGTATACGTATAGCTGGCTTGACTCACTGGAAGAGACTCTGATGCTGGGAGGGATTGGGGGCAGGAGGAGAAGGGGATGACAGAGGATGAGATGGCTGGATGGCATCACTGACTCGATGGACGTGAGTCTGAGTGAACTCCGGGAGCTGGTGATGGACAGGGAAGCCTGGCGTGCTGCGATTCATGGGGTCGCGAAGAGTCGGACACGACTGAGCGACTGAACTGAACTGATAGCTGGCTTACTTTGCTGTAAGGCAGAAACTAACACAACATTATAAAGCAATTATACTCCAATAAAAATAATTTTAAAAAAGACTCATGGGAGACAAACAAACGTCATACACACGGCAATCCAGAAAAATGTGAGGCTCAAGGAAGTAACCTGTACCTTTTGGACAAATGATAAATTTGTGAAGGATTGAAAAGACACAGGGATTTGGGCTTGGGGCAGTAAATTCGTGGAGGAGTAACAAAGTCTGTCCCTACAGCCTTCTCAGCCTTGAATCCCCACCTGAGGTGATGAGGAAGTCTCTCCTCTCCTGGTCCAGGGAGGGGACCATTCCCAGGGGAGATTTATTCTGCTTTCTCAGGACAAAAGAGGATCAGATTGTCCTGGCCCTGGCTGTCTCTTAATCAACTTTAATTCAACATAAATAGAGGATTTTGGAGTGGCCTATTTTTTCCCTTCAGAAACAAGCAAGAGAACCCTAGAGCTGGAGTTTCTCAGTTTTATTCCACGGCATTAATATACCGTTTGAACTGAAGAAAAGCCAAGTTCACCTGGTCTTGGTGGCTTATTTTCTCCATTCATCAGCCGGCGTCAACAGCGACCCTAGTCACAGGGGAGGCAGGAAGCTTCATTAGCTCATGGTTTTTAAAGGCTCAAATACAAAGCCAGTGGAATAGGAGTGCAAAGCCTCATTATTAGGTAATAACTCTCATCGGGCTGATTCAAATTGCACATCTCTTCCTATCTAACCTTTTCCCAATTACGTTGCTCCATCTTTTTCTTCTGTATATTTTTTAAAGTCATTTTGATGTGTCATAATTACTATTTCAATAAAAACCTCACAGAGATGATGAGTTGAAACTAAATGAAGAAAGCAGGGAAAAACAGGCATCCCCACACCAAAAAAATTAAAATCTCATCGCCTGTTTTACAAGCAGTGAAATCAGTGCCTTATTTGGAGGGTGTTCATTCAAGGAGAGAATCTTTTATATGTGGAAATGATCATTGTACACTTGCCAGATAGTTAATTACATTAGGTTGTTCTGCCCACGATGGGAAATCAGCTTCATGCAGCAGGGGCTTGCGGTCAAGATAATAGGAAAAGATAATGCAGTGAAACAACTGTGAAAAGAAAATGGTGCAAAGCATAAATGTTGAAAATTGCTGTTTGTTTTTATATATATGTATTTTTAGGAGGGCGGCAACACGCTCTTTGCTGTTATCACAAGCATTAAAGTTTAATAGACCATCCGTGAGTTATTTACTGCTCAGAAACACCTGCTCAGTGAGATAAAGTAGCAGCTATCTTTCTAGTTTTAAAATTGACATTCAGCCAGTTATATTTCTGGTCTCTCTCATCACTTAGATGGTTGTTGACTTTTCTTAAATGTCAAAGGAGGTTTTCAACTTAATTTTATTCCTCGTGCTAGTTTCTTCCTTGGGCTTTCCAGAGGTCCTGCTCATCTGTGGCCTCCAAGTCGGTCCCCAGAAAGGGGTGCTGTAAGGAAATCTCTCTTTGAGAAAAGCAAGGGCATTTACAACCATCTTTTGCACACATTAGAAAGAAAAGGGAATTCGGCACATCTCATCCACACTTACTCCTGCTTTGTCTTTCCACTGTATCCGTGAGGACGCATGGCATGGTGGACAAGGACAGTATCTATACACGTGTAGAGAATTGCAGGCTATAGTGTCTATGTCCCGGGCGCGTTTCTCGGTCTATCTCAGGCCCTGCCTGGGTTCTCAGGACCTCTCTCTCCTTTGCTGTGTGTTTTCTCCATTCTCCATCAGCTGGCCCATGCTGTCCATACCCTGTACTCCAAATTCTGGGAGATAAGGTCTGATCAGTTGCAGTTCCAAGGCCAAGTTGTTGAGCTCAGATCACCTCAAAGAACGACCACCAAACTATAGCGAGATCTGTGGCAGGTAAGGTGTTTACGTCTAAGCAGTCAGTGGGCACGTCTGTGCATGGACCACCCATCATAACTGCCTTGGGCAGGGGACGTGGGGTGGCAGTGTTGGCCTGTAGGAGCTGTTGGGTGTTTCACAGAAGTGGACCAACAAGTTCTGTATAACATGCTAGGTGCTAAGGCAACAGGTATACCCAAAGTGAGGAGCTCCAGCAAGTGTCAAGGTTCAAGCAGGAACTGAGCCAAGAGTTTTGAACAACAGAGCTAGGGCTTAGCTGCTAGACTTAGTTCAAATGCTGGTTCTACCATGTGACCTCCACATGACCTTAGGGAAGTGATTTAACCTCTCTGAGTTTAATACCCTGGTACATAAAATGAAGTTTATAACACACCTATGTCATAAAGTGGTTGTAAGGAGTCGATGAGAAGACACACAAAATGCGAAGCCAGCGTCTGCCCAGGGCATGTGTTCAGTATCTGCTGTGTTGCGTTCAGCTGTTTGTTTGACATTTGTCTCTGAATCTGTGTTTGTGTCCACTGTAGGTACACACACTTGGAATTCACTGTGTCCTTGGTCCGTGACAGACATCCGTCATTCATCTATGCAGCTCTCTATTTTATATGCTTGTTTACAATATAATGACGGGCTTCCCCGGTGGTTCAGATGGTAAAGAATCATTTGAGTTGTTTCTGTTGTCATGTAGATGTTATTCCTTCATCTTCATTTCCGTATAGTATTCTGTTGTGAGAAATTATTTAAGGGCTCAATAAATGCTAGGTATTAATTCAGCTTTTTTTTTTTTTTTTTTGGTCTTTTCATACTGTCAATGGGATTCTCCAGGCAACAATACTGGAGCGGGTTGCCATTTCCTTTGCCAATGGATCACTTTTTGTCAGAATTCTTCCCTATGACCCATCCATCATGGGCGGCCCTGCTCTGCATAGCTCATAGCTTCACTGAGTTGAATAAGCCCCTTTGCCAGAAGGCTGTGATACACGAAGACTCTTAAGAGTCCCTTGGACTGCAAGAAGATCAAACCAGTTAATCCTAAAGGAAATCAACCCTGAATATTCATTGGAAGGATTGTTGCTGAAGCGGAAGCTCCAATACTTCGGCCACCTGATGCGAAGAGCCTATTCATTGGGAAAGACCCTGATGATGGGAAAGATTGATGGCAGGAGGAGAAGGGGGTGACAGAGGATGAGATGGTTGGTTGACATCATCAACACAATGGACATGAATTTGAGCAAACTCCAAGAGGCAGAGGAGGACAGAGGAGCCTGGTGTGCTGCAGTTCAAGGGGTTGCAAAGAGTCAGACACGACTTATCGACTAAACAACAAATTAATCCAGCTATTAATCAGTACCAGTCACCTCTCCTTGTTCTTCCCCGAGATCATCCTCTGCTAACTGCTATTAATAATTTCACCCTTGTATTCCGTGGACACCACCCTCAGCCTAGAACTGCCCTTCTGGCCAGCTGTGGACCAACGTGGACACAGACACCAGTTTTCTCCCTCCCTTTTTCAGGATTCTGCATCCCTAACCAACACCCCTGCTATCTGGTCCGCTATGGTGAGAAGAGACCCAGAGTGTAACTAGGAGGAAGAGGGAATTGATTGCTGCCTTTTAATTTCTTGAGTGAGAATGGGAAGGGCTTTTATTGACAAGACTGTTATGCAAATGTGAATCTATCACCTCCATTATTGGCGTCCTTATTATCCAGCTCTACTGAGATCCTGCCTGGCTCAGCTCCCTCCAGGCACCCACCTTCTTTCATCCTTTCCCCGATGGCTTCAGTAGAAAGTCTGCAGACTCTGATACCACGTGGAGCCACAGACGGGGAAGAAACAGCTGAACACGCTTCCCCTGTGCTGTCTGAATACAGAAACGGTAAATAAAGCAGGAGCTCTGGGGCCTGGCCGACTTTCCTTCTAGTGACTGCTGCGGAAAACTCATGAACTGACCCTTATTAGTTTGGCCAAGCTCCCTCCCCAGCAATTACTGTAGCAAAACTCAGACACTGAATTCTGATTGATTCTGGAAGATTAAGCAAGAAAACGAAGGCATGCTGATACTGTAGCCAGAAAAGTAACCTGGCTTGAAATTCATGCACTAATTCAAAAGAAAAAGGCAAGCTGCCAATAATTCACGCCGCATTTATCTAAGTTACATTATGTGTTTAATGCTTATTTTGACCATTTTCTCCATCCTCAGAAACAGATATCCATGCTCCTGATATTAAAGACTAGTTGCAGGGACTTCCTTGGTGGTTCAATGCCTAGGACTCCACGCTTCCACTGCAAGGGGCATGGGTTCAATCCCTTGTCAGGGATCTAAGATTCTACATGCCTCAGTCAAAAAAAATAAAAATCGACACACAAGAAATAAATAAGTAAAGACTAGAGACAGGAGATTTAGCTTCACATTTCCTCCTCTCTCCAAACTGATCATATTTTCCTCCCATGTTCTTGGTGTCCGAGGCAGAGCAGGAGCAAGGAAGACCAGGGAGCTGTATACCTGGACACAGATTGAAGAATTGCTCTATCAGCTGTAATACAACCCGTTGCTGGTGCAGGGACCGTGTTTCAAAGTGTTCTTTCATTAATTCCACAAGCACTTTCAATGTTTGTGTGTCTGATGGTTTGTAAGCTCTGGCCTCAAGAGGCTCCCACGTGGGGACAGGTTGGCATCTCCAGTGATAAGCACTGTGATGGGATGTGAACAGGTGTCTATGTTCACCATGGCCGAAGTTGTCTTCTCTGGATGGTGAGAATCAGAGCCATCCACACCTACACAACTCATGTCACATAATGGGGCTATTTCCTGCCATTTCCCCAACATGACTTTACTCTTCCAGGAAGAACTTTTATAAACAGCTGAACATCCTCCATTTAAAATTGATCAACTTTCCAAAAAAATAACATCAAATTGATTGTCTATGATTCAAGTCACTTCCATTCCTATCCTCAAAACCCTTCCCTTCCTGGGTCCACCAAGCATAGACTCACATCTTGAGCGTTGGCCAATCCTAAGCAAAGTTCTGCATTTAAAGACGCACCTTAAACAAGACTTCAAAACCTCATGTGTGTCCTGGCTTTGCCCTACCCTGCCAAGACCCTCTGAGAATTCTGTCAACACTGGGTTCCTTCTCATCACAGAAAGCAACAAACTCAGCTCTGAATTATCAACAGGCTATTTGATGGCACATTTGACAATGAGGAGGAAGAATGAAAAGAGAAATGACAAGTAGGTCTTAAAAATGACGGGGCTGAACCTGAAGCTGCAGAAGACAGAGTGTTCAGCTGAGCAAAGAAATACAGTGATGCCATTCCAGGCCTCCTGGGGCTTATATTGCATTGTATCTGGGGGACATTTTCACCTTCTTCCTGTACGGGATAGCGTCTCTGTAAGCACCTCCTTCCATGACTGTTGGGATGCAAAGTATCAGGTCCCATTCCGAAATAATGAGTGACTCCCCATCCCCCAGAGCAAAGTGCTTCACTCTTCATGTGGTCCTCCTGCCTCCCTGGCTCTGTCTCTACCATGTTACTATCCAGGGTTCCCCACTTCCCACTTCCCTCCTGTCCCGGAGGTCCCGCCAATTCCTCGTGGACCAAATCCAAGGCCACTGCTTGGGGACCTCATCTAGCCAGGTATCCTGTCTCCAGGATAGACATCAAGTCCGCAGAATCTGTGCAGACAACATATGATCAGTTCAGTCATTCAGTCGTGTCCGACTCTTTGTAACCCCATGGACTGCGGCACGCCAGGCCTCCTATCCATCACCAACTCCCAGGGCTTGCTCAAACTCGTGTCCATCGAGCCAGTGATGCCATCCAAGCATCTTGTCCTCTGTCATCCCTTTCTCCTACCCCCAGTCTTTCCCAGGATCTCCTAGAACCAATGATTTCTTCTCTTCCCCAGGATCCATTCCTTCCTGCTGCTGCTGCTACGTTGCTTCAGTCGTGTCCGACTCTGTGCGACCCCAGACAGCAGCCCACCAGGCTCCTCCGTCCCTGGGATTCTCCAGGCAAGAGGCTTTAATAAAGCCACAGCCTCTTCCAGGGAATATTTTCTTTCCAGAAGCCTCTGAGACCCCTGCATGGAACACATAGACTTTATGGATTGGGCCCAGGAGCCTGACAGCATGTGTTCTCAGACCGTATTGGCCTGAGCTGTACCTTCCCAAGAAGAAAGCAGTTGGGGGCTGGTCCAGCCTAAACCCTTGATACCTAGAGAGAAGCTGTGATGTGGATGCACCTACTTCATGGTCAGCTTTCCCTGTAACAAATTCTGCACGTTCCCTGGAAAGGCAACTGAGCTACACACGTGGACGCATTCGATCTCCTTAAGTCCAGAGGAGTTCAGTACTGGGGCCAGGCAGGGAGGAGAGCCAGGAAGTTGTAGGCAGAAGACCTGGGTCCAATTCTGGCTCTAACTCTGCGAGCTCAGATGGGTTCCCTCATTCTCTTAAGTTGACTACATGGTAAAAGAGAAGAAAGAGCCCCAAAGCCCCAAGGCTGTAAGGCTGCTAACAGAGGGAAAGTGTGGGCATGACACAGGCGTCCAGTAAATATTCATTCTCCCTGCTTGACCACTCTCCCACAGCTGTTAGCCATAAGATCTGATTCCTGTTCACCCCACTATTAATAGGAGCCTTAACCTTTTAAAAGCAAAAATCCATGAATTAATACCTATAGCAGCTGTCTGCCATAGGAGACCACAGAATTCTTTCCATGACCTCCTCTTTTGCACTGACATGGGAAACCAAATGCTTCCAAGGTGGCACCAGTGGGAAAAAAATCTGCTAGCCAACGTGGGAGACACAGAAGACAGGGGTTTGATCCCTGGGCCAGGAAGATCCCCAGAAGGAGGAAATGGCAACCCACTCCAGTATTCCTGCCTGGGAAATCCCATGGACAGTGGAGCCTAGCGGGCTATAGTCCACGGGGTAGCAAAGAGTCAGAAGACACGACTGAGCAGCTGAGCCTGCATGCACACACACAGGTAACTAAATATCCTCACTGAGAGGGGAAAGTTGTCCTCTAATCTCTCTGGAGGTACAGACGGCTGCAAAAGCGGGAAGTGGTGGCTAAGTGGCGCCTTCAAGCTTACACAGTGTAAAACCTCTGGCATAAGCCAACCTGTCACTCTCCGTACTGTCTATGAAGTTGTCATGGCCTGGAGCGTGTAAGCCGTGTCCCCTTGGCAGGAATCCCAAAGGCTTTAGCATTCATGACTGCCCGGCGTTTCCCAGGCTTATTGCGTGAGCTACAAAGACATCCCTTAGCTTGCTGTCGGATGAAAAATGTATTACTTCCCCTGTCTTTCTGAGCTGTCATCAGCTCACATGCTCAGCTAATTTAGCCCAGGAAGCACACTTCTCCAGGACAAGTGGTACTTAAATGGGGCTTGCCTGCTCCCACATTTCTTTGCAGAAAATCGGTCTGGTTTCAAAGCCAAGTGTTCAAAGATGAGAAGAAGCTGAGCCTGCGAGAAGAGATGGAGCTGTTTGCCTTGAAAGCTTTCTTGTTAATTTTAGTTTCAGCCACTGTCCCCAGATCTTTGGTGCCAACTAGAGAGAGCTCTTTCCATCCTGAGAAAGTGAACACGGTATTTCCGAATAAACCTTGAACCATTGCCCAAACCTCAGATTTCAAGGCTTTCTTAAGGCTGTGGCCACCAAAGCTAAAAAGAGTAATGGAAAGAACAGAAAACTGCAATGATCAAAGGGCGCAGGCAAGTGGGGGGTGCTGGGGTACCCAGAAGCCTTCACACAGTCCAACATCGCCCTCTGCTGGGGACAGTCCTGTCATAGCACCAATCCGCTTGCCCGCCGCATTCTGCATTCACACAACTAATACCCTCACTTCTCAAGCCTTCATCCTCTCCCTTCCTGGGACCCAAACAGAATTCTTGTGCTTTTCAGCTGTTTTCCTTTGATATGCCCTCAAATTCCAAAACAACAAAATGTTTTACAAACTATGCATTTGAAAATGTTCGTGTATTTTTCTGTATTGAGCTGACCTTGTTTCTAAAAACAGTGTGCCTTGGAAATTCTTTGGATTGATGGTAGGTACGAGCAGTAAGAGGAATCTTTCCAACAAAAACATAATGGGTGATTAGGAGTGTTGCCCCAGAACTGTTGGTTCCATTTTTGCCTGGGGAAATTCCACCTTGAATTTCCAGAAGTAATATTACAGGTGATGATGTAATATTATCTGAAATTTATCTGAAAGGTGATGTCAGATAAATAAGGAAAAATACCTTCAAAGGTTAGAGTGGAATTCACAATTAAAAACCTAAAGCAGCGTGCTCATTGCAAAAGCTCTTTCAGGGAAAGATAAAACTACCATCCATACCCATACAGAGTTTGGCTTAAATGCTAAGAGTACTTGGAAGTAGAGAAATTATTAGAAAATATGGAGTTGTCCCAATAAAAAAGGACTCGATTTAAGGTCAGGAGACTTGAGATTTCTAGCTACCATTTAACATATCTGTGAGACTGGTTACTGCCGTCAAGAAATATTTGAACACCTATTCTTTGCCAGACATCATAATGGATCTTAGATCACAACAGTGAATAAGAAAAAGACAAGCTGCCCTCTCCAAACTTGCTGAGGGTAACAATTTAACAAATATTGTAGCTCTATGGGATCAGTGGCATGAAAGGATGAGAGCAGGATGATCTGGAAGAGCACATAGCAAGGCAGGATAACTTAGAGGGTCAAAGAAAATGAGTGTGGGACTTCCCTGGTGGTCCAGTGGCTAAGAACCCACTCCCATGGTGCAGAGCATGGGTTCGATCCCTTGTCAGGGAACTAGATTCTGCATGCCGCAACTAAGACCCGGTGCAGCCAAATAAGTGAATAACTTTTGAAAACATAATAAAGAAAATGGGTGCAAAAACATTTAAAGAACTATACCAATTGTTTTCCCCCATTTCTTGCTTTTTATTGAGGAAAACATACACAAAATTTACCATTTTGACCATTTTTAAGTTTGCGATTCAGTGATATTAGGTACATTCACGATGCTGAAACAGCATCACCACCATCTGTTTCTAGCAAGTTTCCATCACCCCTAACAGAAGCTCTATATCCGTTAAAAATCACTTCCATTCTCTCCCCCTAGCCTCTGGTAACGACTATTCTATTTTCTATCTCTGAATTTGACTATTATATATACCTCATATAAATGGAATCATACAATATTTGTCCTCTTATGTCTGGTTTATTTCACATAGCATACGGTTTCCAAGATTCTTCCATGCTATAGCATCTGTTCTTTTTTACAGTTGAGTAATATTCCACTGGGGCTTCCCAGGTGCCTCAGTGGTAAAGGATATGCCTGCCAATGCAGGAGATGCAGGTTTGATCCCTGACTTGGGAAGATCCCCTGAAGGAGAACATGGCAACCCACTCCAGTATTCTTGCCTTGCCAGGAAAATCCCATGGACAGAAGAACCTGGAGGGCTATAGTCCAGGGGTCACAAAGAATCAGACACGTCTGAGCACTCCACACCATTCAATATTCCATTATATAAATATATGCATTGTATGCTATATCACATTTTGTTTATCCAGTTATGTATCAGTGAGCATTGGGACTGTTTCTACCTTTTGACTACTGTCAGTAATGCTGTGAACAAGTATCTGAGTTCTTGCTTTGAATGTTTTTGGGTATATATACCTGAAGAGGAATTGCAGGATCATATGTTAGTTCTGCGTTTAAATTCTCAAAGAGCTGCCACACTCTTTCTCACAGTGGCTGCACCATTTTACATCCCACAATAATGCACAAGAGTTCTAATTTCTCCACATTTTCACTAACACCTAATATTTCACTTTGTTGTTTTCTTTCTTTTGTTACACTAGAGTTACCCACTTACTCAGGAGTCCTACATTGCTACAAGTCATGAGAAGCGACCAGGAGTGGAGAAGGCACTCACAGAAGTCCTGCTGTCTCTTTACCACCCCAACTCACCAGCTGACACTTCTTTCCGCGGAAAAGAGCAGTCTCTCCTTTCTCGTTGCCTGCTGAATGGGCAAGTCATGTACGGTGATAGAATAATGCAGGAAAAGAGAGCTGCTTCCACCGACATCACATCCCTGGGTACCAACCTTCCTCACTGTCTTCTTTGGAGGTGTTGTGCTTGGAGAATGAGGTGGGGGGTAATTACAATACTGTGGTGGTTTTCACCGCACATCAACACGAATCGGCCAAGCGTGTACACGTATTCCCCCATCTCGAAGCCCCCTCCCACCTCCCTCCGCATCCCATCCCTCTGGGTTGTCCCAGTGTACTGGCTTGGAGTGTCCTGCTTCATGCATCAAACTTGGACTGGTGATCTATCTCACATATGGTAATATACATGCCTCAGTGCTATTCTCAAAGGTGAGGATGGGATGATTTGAGAGAATTGAGTTCTTATGCAGGAAATAGGAATCTAGAAACTGAGTTAAGAAGGAATCCAGAAGAATATAGTCAGGCCAACTGGGGTGGAAGTCAAAACAAAAATCAGTGACTCAGTAGATACAACGAGCCTACACAGCACCAAGTGTTACCCCTATTCTCACCTAGGATAGTAGCATGAGGTTTCTCTTCACAAATAACTCCAGCTGCTTATTGTCACTCAGCAGTAGTTGAACAAGCTTGAAATGATGAACACAGGGAGAACGATGTTACGTCCTTTCCTGAGTGTGGGGGACAGTATTGCACTGGGGTGACGCTTTTCTCCAGCCCTGGCACCCTCTTCTTGAAGGGATTAATATGACTCTTCAGTGTAGACAGGAAATCTGCCCTGCAGATGCTAAACGCTGCCTTGTCTCTTTCTCCTAGAGCCGAGCTTCCAACGGGGACCACACACTGCATTTTGCTGCTCCAGGACGTCATTTGACCATAAAAGCCACCACCAATTATCCAAGAGGGTCACCTGAGCCCAGCACTCCCTGTGACCAGACAGAAAATGTTGACGGAATCTGAGGTTTGCCATGAGCATAAGCCATATTCACTAACATCAGCTTTGCTCAGTAATAAAAGCAATTAGTTTGGACTCCATCCATCAACTTTTGTTTAATTTTGTGATTGTTATCAGAACTCTTACAGAGAATTTAGGTATGCATCACTGGCTGCCCTCTAAAATCCAACAGCAACTTGAAAAGGTACGTTTTATTCAAATTGGAGTGGGACACATGAAAATGTATAGCATATAGGCACTAAAGCAAGTCTCAAACAAATTTCCAGGAACTGGTAACATACAAAATGTATTCCTCCTTGACTAAAAAGTCACTTAAGAGAAATCAGTAACTATAAGAAAACAAGTTTAAAACTCATTCTTGAAATTACAAAATAAAGAGTTTATAAATAATTGTAAAGTCAGAGGATATTTATAAGAAATAAGAAAATGCTTAAGGTGGAAGGATTTTTTAAAAAACTACATATCAAAACTTGTGGGATATAGCTAAAGTACTTAGAATAAATTTCTGTTCTTATATTTTATATTAGAAAAGAACAAAGGTTAAAAAAATGAAATAAGCATTAATAAGTTTTAAAAAGAACATCAGAATAAATATGGAGCAGGTTGAAGTAAGGGCATAATAATTTAAAAGCAGCCATTAATGAAATAAGAAGCAAAAGATAATAAAGAATTATGACAGCCATTATGAAAAAGAGTATGACTTTCCTGAGAAATTAAAAACTGAACTCTCATATGATCCAACAATCCAACTTCTGGGCATATATCTGAAAGAATTGAAATCATTATCTCAAAGGCATATCTACACACACAGTTTCACTGCAGTATTAATCACAATAGCCAAGATAGCTATGTAAACAACTTAAGTGTTTGTCAATGAATGAATGGATAAAAAAGATGTGATATATATATATGAATGCCACTTAGCCTTGAGAAAGAAGTAAATCCTGCCATTTTGTGATAACATGGATGGACGTGAAGACACTGTGCTAAGTGAGATGTCAGCACGACAAACGCTATATGAAAGCATTTAATGTGTAATCTTAAAAAAAAGAACTCTGAACTTGTGACACAGGGTAGAACAGTGGTTACCACTGGCTAAGAGGTGGAGGAGTTGGGAGAACGCTGTTTAAGAGTAGTTGTGGTTGTTTAGTAACTAAGTTGTGTCTGACTCTTTTGTGAGCCCCATGGACTGTAGCCCACCGGGGTCTTCTGTCCGTGGGATTTTCCAAGCAAGAATACTAGAGTGGCCTGCCATTTCCTTCTCCAGGGGATCTTCCCAACCCAGGGATCAAACCCAAGTCTCCCGCACTGCAGGCAGATTCTTTACCTCTGAACCACCAAGGAAGCCCTGTTGAAGAGTAAAACTTTACAATTAGTAGATAAATATGTTCTGAAGAGCTTATACACAACACAGAGATTATAGTCAACCGCATTATATTCTAAACTTCAAAGTTGCTAAAGAGACTAAATCTTAACTGTTCTCAACACATAAATGAAGTGATACATATGTGACATGATAAAGGTACCAGCCAACACTCCTGTAGTAACTATATTGCAGTATATAAATGTGTTAAAGCCACACATTGTATACCTCAAACTCAATAGTGTTATGCATCAATTATATCTCAATTAAAAATAATAATAATATAATGAAGATCAGCAAAGTCAAAAGATATCTCAGAAAAGAAAAATCCAATTCACAAATTTATAACAAGACAGAAAGGGAATAGTACAACCACCACTACCACCACCAATAACAAAATTAAATGTATAAAATACCAAGTATCTCTAGCCAGATATAACTAGAGATATGACAGATATTAAAATAATTATAGGTGAGTATTATATTAAAAAAAACTTCATGCTACTAAGCCAAAAAGCATAAAGGAAAGACACCAATTCTAAGAAAAACATATTTAGATTATATTACTGTCATTTATTGAAGTATCATTGGTGACCTTAAGAAGATCAGCTTTAGAGGAGTGATAAGGTCAGCTGCCTTGGCTTAAAATGGAATTAAGAGAGGCTTGCAGGAGAGAAAAATGAGGAAAATAAAGATACCTCTCAAAACACTTGTCTGTAAAGGACAAAAATGTTTGAAGTAAAGGAGGTTGAAAACTGAGTCTAGGACAGTGGTTCTCAATGGAGAGCAATTTTGCCCCCCAACCAGGGGACATTTGACAATATCTAGAAACATATTATGTGGTTCCAACTGAAGCTGCGAATGGTAAGAGGCAAGTATATATAGGAATTTTGCGCCCTCTCCCCACCCTCCTGCCAATGGAGGAGGCATGGAGGCTATGAGAGGGGCATTATTATTGCAGGAGCACAGCACGTCCTCTTAATTTGTTCGGAGAACAAAACTAGAAACTGTTTGTGAGTTTACGAGAGGCAGATTTTAGAACTGGTCAAGGAAGAATGTGTAATCAACTAATGATTTTCGAAAAGAGAATAGCCTGGTTTCGGTTGTGAGGTTCCCATCAACAGAAGCATTCAAACAAAAGTGGGTGACATATTTTTAAAAATATATTTGCCCCCAATACGATCTGGGCTAGATGCGAACCCAGAATTACTTCTCAAATTTAGGACCCTGATTTGTTCAGACCTGAGACAGACACCATCTAGACTATGGTTCCCATAACATTTCATCATAAAACCTGCTGGCTATCATCTCCCCTGGCTCCTCACCGCCAAGCTGCTAGTCCCTTACTGCATTATTAAAGTCCCAAACATTGCCACATTTCCTTAGAAGAGCTCCACTATTGCCTTTGAGCATGTTTTCATTTCCAAGGCAATTCACAGAGATAGCTGCCGGGGGCCAGCGTGAGGAATTCCGCCCATGGCAAAGGTCATGAGGAAGGAGGCTTGGCATACGCAAAGGCGTGATCAAGCCTCAGGAAACCCCCCTGTTCCCGAGCATCTAACCCCAAAACCAGAGTCTGTTTTATGCTCTCACCTACACCTCTGACTTTACGGGGGCTCTCCCCCATAACCGTTTCTCTCGGAGAAGGAGTAAACGTGCAGCTCCAAGGCAATAAAAATTCTTGGGCGTGACAAGAGTGTTTCAGCTTACGGACTCCTCTGAAGGTTATCTAGCCCACCTGTATAGGTTTGTCCAGCCACATGTGATTGCTTGCAGCCTCCCAACCTGAGAGGCACAAGATGTTTTAGACTTACTAAAGGCAAATTATTTTGGGGAGTTAAAATTATTAGTAATAGTTGGTTAGGAATTATTTGGTGAAGGGTTCTTCATTTGTTGTGTCAACAATTGTTGCTAATTCCCTGCGCTGGGTGGGACAAGGATGTCTCAGGTCAAACCTCTCTGCTGACAGACTAGCTTGTGTGACAGGATTATCCTTACTGCCGCCACTAGGCACATGACTGTTTACTACCTCTCAACCATAAACAGCACAGAGAGTTTTGGAGTATTTTGAGAGTCTTAATTAGCATAGGACTTTCTCTTCTTGTTGAGTCAATGATTGCCGCCAGGCCTCCATATCCTTAGGCACCTGGGAATATATTAATCAATGTATTTGGAATATAGCAAAGGAAATATGGTAGTTTTTGATGTTAGCAATACTAGACTTTTTGAGTTAATGGATTTTCTCTTTTGTAATAGATCACTGTACTTTGTTATATATCACTGTGTCCTTGCTGTGTAAGAATGTAACTTTATCATATCTTAAGACTAAATAGATCTTAAGGGGAGCATTGGTGAAAGGATTTTCATTTGTTGGGTTGATGTTTGCTGCTAAATCTCCATGTTCCCTACCCTTATAATGAATATAACTAGCATATAGGAAGAAATAAGTATTAACCTTTAAGCATATAGGAGAAATAAGTATTAACCTTTAAGACTAATCATGTTAACCTTGGGTTGAATAAATTCCTTTCTTGATTGTAACTCACTACACCCTCACCCTATAGGAATGTAACTTTATTTGGAGGGTGGTGCCTGGTTTAAGAAAAAACACCCTTGGAAGAAATAAGTTTTTTTTGGTTATCAGAAAGAAAGGATCATAAAATGTAAGCAGGTCTCACTCATGGCTAAAAGATGATGTAATATCCCTAAGACCTTTTTTTTTATACATTTATGTGAAGCACCTGATTTTGACAAAGGTCAGGACTGCTGACCCCCACGTGACTCTGTATTCATCCCTATGTGTAACAAAAGGTATATAAGCAAACCCAAAAATAAAGAAATCGGATCAGTTTCCGGAAAGACTGATTCCCCCATGTCGCTTCTTTCTTGCTCCCGTTTTTCTGGCTGAATTCCCATCTGGAGCATGGATGCTATTCCACGTAATCCAAGTTATTCAGCCTCTTTTTCTCCACTAATCTTCCTACTGCACTATCCATTTACAATCTCTCTATATCTGTGATTAAATATGTATTTTTCCAAAGACGCCGACTCCGTCCCCACCTTCGAATCACCCTGGATCCACCGGGGCTGGACCCCGGCAGATAGCTATTATATTTTTAATATACCTAGTATCTCACATTTACTTCTAAACAAATATGCTTTCTTCAAATTAAATATCAACCCTTGATGGTATAAGAAATTGTTTAAATAGCCAGCTTCTAAGTAATTTAAAATCATAGCAGAAACTTCATTTCCTTAGCCATGGGGTATGCGCTACTAAAGGCACAGATATATTGAATGTCCTAATCAACTCAAAGTGGACTCTGCATCCTTATATGCCAGAAGTATTTATTATGAGCATCTCAGCCTCATCTCTTTATTCTCTACATCAGCTCAGAGATCACACCAAAAGAGATGGATATATCTCAACACTCTCCTTATCCCAATCACCAGTAAGAAGATTGACTAAGTAATCAAAAACATCCCAACAAAGAAAAGTCCAGAACTTAATGGCTTCACTGGTTAATTTTATTAAACATTCAAAGAAGAACTAGTACCAATTATCCCCAAACTCCTCCAAAAATATAGAGGAGGAGGAAACACTTCTAAATTCATTTAATGAAGCAAGTTTTACTCTGATATCAAAGCCAAACAAAGACACTATAATAAAAGAGAATTATAGGCTAGCATCCCTAATGAACACTTACATAAAAATTTTCAACAAAATATTAGTAAATTGAATTCAGTGATATGTTAAAAGGATCATACGCTATGACCATGTGGGGTTTATTCCTGGGATACAAGGATAGTTCAACATATACAAATTAATAAATGTAACACATTACATTAATAGAATAAAAGACAAAATCATAAACATTGCAATAGATGCAGAAAAAATATTTGAAAAACTTCAATATCCTCTTATGAGAAAATCTTACATTTGGTAGAGAAGGAATACATCTCAACACAATAAAGGCCATATACAACAAGCCCACAGCTGACATCATACTCAACCGTGAAAAGCTGAGTGTCTTTAACATACAATAAAAGTATTTCCACTAAGATCAGGGAAGACATAAACATGTCCACTTTTTCCACTTTTATTCAGCATAATACTAGAAGTCTTAACAAGAGCAATTAGGCAAGAAAAGAAATAAAAGTCATTCAAATCAGAAAGGAAGAAGGAAAATTATTTTGGTTTGATAACAGACTATTACACCTACAAAAGCCTAAAGACCACACCAAAAAAAAATCCCTGTTAGAACTAATAAACAAATTCAGTAAAACTGCAGGGCACAAAATCAATGCACAAAAATCAGTTGCTTTTCCATACACTAACCAGTCCATTCTAAAGGAGATCAGCTCTGGATGTTCTTTGGAAGGAATGATGCTAAAGCTGAAATTCCAGTACTTTGGCCACCTCATGCAAAGAGTTGACTCATTGGAAAGGACTCTGATGCTGGGAGGGATTGGGGGCAGGAGGAGAAGGGAACAACAGAGGATGAGATGGCTGGATGGAATCACGGACTCGATGGACGTGAGTCTGAGTGAACTCCGGGAGATGGTGATGGACAGGGAGGCCTGGCGTGCTATGATTCATGGGGTCGCAAAGAGTTGGACATGACTGAGCGACTGAACTGAACTAAACTGAACAACTAACCAGCAGAAAGAGAAATTAAGAAAACAATCCCATGGATGTTAGCATTAAAAATAGTAAAGTACTTAGGAATAAATTTAACCAAGGATGTGAAAGATCTATACAATGAAACCTGTAAGGCACTGATGAAAAAATTAACAAAGGGACAAATAAACAGAAAGCCAGCCTGTGCTCATGGCTTAGAAGAATTAACATTGTTAAAATGTCCGTACTACCCAGAGCTATGTACAAATTCAACAGAATCCCTCTCAAAATTCCAAGTGTTTTTCACAACATAGAAAAAAAAAATCTTAAGATTTGTATGGAACCGTAAGACCCTGATGCTGGGAAAGATTGAGGGCAGAAGAAGGGGGCAACAGAGGATGAGATGGTTGGATGGCATTACTGACTCAATGGACATGAGTTTGAGCAAGATATAGGACAGGGAAGCCTGACACACTGCAGTCCATGGGATCGCAAAGAGTTGGGCACAACTGAGCTACTGAACAACAGCAGCACCAATAAAAGACCTCAAACAGCCAAAGAAATCTTGAGAAGGAGGAACAAAGTTGCAGGCATTACACTTTTTTATTTTAAGCTATATTGCAAATCTTTGCTAAACGAAATAGTATGCTCTTGGCATTGAGAAATATAGATCAACAAGACAGAATAGAGAGCCCAGAAATAAACTCATGAATATATAGTCAAATAATATTTAACAAAGAAACCAACAATATACAATGGGGGAAAAAATAGTCTCTTTAATAAATAATGTTGAGAAAACCAGATATCCATATGCAAAAGAATGAAATTGGATCCCTATCTTCACCATTCACAAAAATAATTCAAAATGAATTAAAGACTTGAATGTAAGACCTGAAACTGTAAAATTCCTAGAAGAAAACATGGGGGGGAGGGAGAATCTCCTTGATATTGATCTTGGAAATTATTTTTTATATTTAACACCAAAAGCAAGAACAAACAAGTGGGACTGCATAAAATTTAAAAGATTCTCCACAGCAAAGGAAACCACTGACAAAATGAAAAAGCAACCTATGAAATTGGAGAAAACATTCACAAACCACATATTTAATAGGGGGTTAATATCAAGATATACAGGAAGTCATACAAGTAAATACCAGAAACTAACAAACAGAAAATCCAATTAAAAATGAAAAATCACCTGAATAGACATTTTTTCCAAGGAAGACATGCCTGAAAATGTTCTCATCACTAATTAGGAAAGTACAAAAAAATGAAATCTCACCTCACATCTATTAGGATGTCTATTATCAAAAAGAAGAGATTGCAAATACTAGCAGAGGTGTGGAGAATAGTGAACCCTTGTATACTACTGGTAGGCACGTAAATTGGTGCAGTCACTATGGAAAGTAGTATGGAGGTTCCACAAGACATTAAAAAGAGAACTACAACATGACCCAGCGACCCCACTTTCAAATATATATCTAAAAGAAGCAAAATCATTATCTTGAAGACATATCTGTATTCCCGTGTTCATTATAGCATTATGCACAACAGCCAAGGTAAGGAAGCAACCTAAGTGTTCATCAGAGGAGAAATGGACAAAGAAAATGGGATAATATTCACTCATGTACATATGCTCACACACGCGCACGCACACACAGACCCTGGAATATTATTGAGCTTCTAAAAAGAAGAAAATCCTGCCAGTTGTGAAACATGGAAAAACCTGGAGGGCATTATGCTGAATAAAATAAGGCGGACAGAGAAAAGCAAACACTTCATAGCATCACTTATATATGGAAAAAAAATTTGAGCTAATAGAAACAGAGAGTAGAGTGGTGGTGGTCAGGGGCTGGGGAGGTGGAGGAAATAGGGAAAGGCTGGTAAAAGGGCACAAACTTCTATTTCTAAGGCAAATAAATTGTGAGGATCTCATGTATAACATGGTTATTACAGTAGATAATACTGTACTGTATAATTGAAATTTGCTAAGAGGATAGAACTTGTATTCTAACCCTTCCAAAAGACATAAATATGTGAAGTGTTAATTAACTGATAGCGAAAATCCTTTCACAATGTATGTGCGTATCAATCACATTGTACACTTTAAATAAATAATAATTTTGTGTCAAAATTATTATTTTACATAAAAAAAAACTAGAAAAAAGTAATGATTGTGCATTATAAGATTTAGAAATAGAGGTAAATATGTGACAAAAAAACATACAAATGACTGAGTGAAAAGTAAAAGTATTTAGAAATCTTAATCTATTGATATAAAGTATCATTATTTTAAGGGACACCGTGGAAAGGTGAAAACGTATACTGTGTGTGTGTTAGTCGCTCAGTCGTGTCTGACTTTTTGTGACTGCTGGACTGTAGCCCCCCAGGCTCCTCTGTCCATGGGATTCTCCAGGCAAGAATACTGGAGTGGGTTGCCGTTACCTTCTCCAAGGGATATTTCCAACCCACGGATCGAACCTAGGTCTCCTGCACTGCAAGCGGATGCTTTACCATCCGAGCCACTAGGGATGTCTGATGTATATATAAGATATATATTATAAATCATAAAACAATCACTAATAAAAACATAAAGAGTTTTTTTTTTACCTAAGTAGTAAAAAAATGGAGGTAACATAGAATCTTAAAAAGATTTTAATTTCATGTTATAACAGCAGAAATGAGCACATTCAATAGAGACTATATGATCCAAAAGCTTAAAATATTTACCGTCTGGTCCTTTACAGAAATAATGTATTGTCCCTTGGTCTATATACTCCAATTTACTCTCAAATTGGTCTTCAGAAAAATAGCTAAATGTGATATCCAAGAAAAACACCTCAAATCTAAAGACATGGATAAATTAAAAGTGGAAGACAGAAACAGCTGTATCATATACACATGAATTGCAAGCAAGCTGGAATGGCTAAGATAATATCAGATGGAGCAGACTTCATAACAAGTATTACAGCCAGAGATAAAAAGAAAAGATAAAGTGGTTAATTCATTTTAAAAAATAGCAATTTCAAATGTATTTGCATTAATAACAGATTCAAAATGTATGAAGCAAAAACAACTGAAATGAGAAACAGACAAATCCGCAATTATGGTAAGAGGTTTCCACACTCTTCAGTCAGTAATGGATAGACAAGATAGACAGAAAATTAGTGAGTATAAAGAGGACTTGAACAGCACTATCAACAAACTTGACATAATTGATATTAATGAATATTTCATCCCCAAACAGCAGAACACACATTCAAGTTGGCAGAACACGCACCAATATTAGTTCCAGTCAGCACATTATCAACAGCAGATACTTGTAGTTCCAAAGGGTCCTAGGGGTTTACAGACCCCAAGACTGTGGTTTCCTTTTCACTTCCTGGAATTCTGTATCATTTCTCTTGTATCAGTACAACACTGGACAACTGGAAGCCTCATTGGTGGTCTGCTGTGTCAACAATCATTTCTCTAAAAGTGAGCCTTTCCTTTGGGACGACTCCCCCTTGAATTTCATGACAGTTCATGGCACAAGCATGCAAACCATCAGTACTGATTATACATTTACCAGTAGGAGCAATAAAAATGATGCATTACAGTGGTCCAAACAGCCCCACCCAAGTGGTTATGGCACCTTCTGTCACAATGGAAACAAGACAGCCTCTCTCTCTCTTCCCCATCTCCCGCACTGGAGAGTGTGGAGCAGCATGCTACGGGCAGGTACCTCCTTGGGTGCCCCCTTGGTTGCCCATGTGACCAGCTATAGAGAGTGCTCAGTTTGGGAATTAATAAGCCACACAGGCTGACACAGGGCTTCCCAGCTGCTGCGAGTGGCAAAGAATCCACCTGCCAATGCAGCAGACACGAGACACGGCTTGATGACTTGGTCGGGAAGAGCCCCTGGAGGAGGACATGGCCACCCACTCCAGTATTCTTGCCTGGAGAATCCCCTGGGCAAAGGAGCCTGGCGGACTACAGTCCATAGGGTCGCAAAGAGTCGGACACGACAGACGTGACTTAGCTTGCCAAACATGCAGAGTTTGGCACACTCGTGAGTAGTGCTCAGGGCTGCTCACTGACCATGGTCGACTGCCCGTCCTAACATATACTAATACAGTAAGCAGGTATTGATATAACGACAGATGGGCAAATAGGCCAATGGAACCAAAGAGTGAACTCAGAGAAGACCATGTATGGATGGAGAATTTAATATACGATAAATATAGAAATGGGCTTCTCCGGTGGCTCAGTCAGTAAAGAATCTGCTTGCAATGCAGGAGACCTGGGTCCCATCTCTCTAGCAGGAAGATTCCCCTGGAGGAGGGCATGGCAACCCACTCCCGTATTCTTGCCTGGAGAAGCCCCATGGACAGAGGAGCCTGGCAGGCTACAGCCCATGGGGTCACAAAGAGTCAATCATGACTGGGCCACTAAGCACACAAATATAGAAATCCAGCAGCACAAATCAAATCTGGTACATAATGTTAGGGAGAAAAGAAAATTGTATCCCTTAATAACATCACACATAAAAATAGAATCCAGATAGATTAATGAAAGATAAAATCAACAGAAGAAAGTGTCAGAATATATATTTGTGAAGAGAGGTGGGGAAGAATTCTTTTTCACATACTTTAAAAGCAGAAATCCTCAGTCATAAATGTGTTTTAAGTATAAATACACCAAACGAACTGCTTTTGTTTAATGGAGAAGAGCATGGATAGAATTAACAAAGAAATGACAGATTGTAAGAAAACATTTGCAATATCTAAAGCTGACAATAACTCAGTATACAAGAAATTCCTTTAAGTCCACAAGATACAGATAGCCCAAGGGAAAAAATAGGCAAAAATATGAATAGGCAATTAAAATAGAACAGATCACAGGAAGGAGACATTCACATTCTGTGCTCATCACAGACTCAAAGGTAAGCAATCATGAAATATCATCATATCCCTGGTTAAAATGTAAAACTGGGAAATCCTAACTACTTCTAGAATGGAGGGACATAGGAACCCACTCCTTTGGGAAAAAGAATTGTTGAAGCTTCTTGAGAGCTATCTGTGGGCATTCAGGAATATCAAGTTGGCACACACTTTATGACCCAGCCATTATGCTCCCAGGAATGTAGCCTAACGAATTCTCACATAAACCCATAAGCAACATATATACACATGCCCGCTCTAACCTTCTTACTGTGACAGAGATTCAGAGCAATCTGAGTGTCCATCACTGACTGGGAGAGTGGATAGATCAGGTCTAGTGAATACACAGAGTTTTATGAAACTTTAGAAAGAATGGACAGGATGTTCACAGAGCCCTATGTTAGCATTTCACTGTTAAGTTAAAGAAGTAAAATGAGATCTATAATTTACAATGATTTACATAAATTTTAAAAAGCAGGCACACAAGACAAAACCTAATTTGTAGGACTACATATAATCAAATGATACTAATACGTAGGAAATAAATGCCTATGTTTGCCAATGGTGAATGAAAAAAATGAAAGTTGATAATGGGGACAAATAAGGAAAGTAAAGGAAAGAAGGAAGGTGGGAGGGGGTGGAAGGGAACAAGGGAGTGAGGAAGAAAGAAAATGAAAGAAAGGTAAGGAGAAAGGAAGAAAAGTCAAAGAAATAAAATTGTTTTTTCTTTTGAAATAGTTTGAGAGCAATGGACTCAAGTAGAGGTAACCACTTAAGGAAAAGCACACAGCCAGGGAAGCATAAGTCTGTAGAAACAAAGGCAAATGACCCAGTTTGGATGGAACATCAGAGCGTTTCAAGAGGAACAGGAGATAAGCCTGAAAGGGTAAGTTGGTAGGCTGAGGTTGGTCTGTTTTTATCTGTCTTTAAAAAATAAGATATACACTTTACTAATATATAATATTATACATGGATTGACCCTGGAACTCAGGCTCACCATTGAAGACATTTGGGATCCACATGACAGCAAATTTTTAAAAAGAGCCGAATTCTGTCCTTTCTCCTAAAATCGATCCTCGTTCTCCTCTGCCTCAGTGCAGCTCACTTCCACAGCACTTCCTGGGGTTCTGTGATGTCATTTCCTCTTGTAGCTATTAGTTCCCTGCCACGTTTGTGGTTCACTCAACCCAGGCCTGTCTGGTAACAGATGTGATTTCCAGCTGTGTCTATGTACCAACCACAGTGGGTTCATTAATAACAATTATTAAGCACTTTATGATATAAATTGAGTCTGTAGCAATGAAGAAAACATCCAGCCACTTGTTTTATGGCCTCTAGACAGAGCAAACTATAAATTCCCATTATCTCAACATTATCAGCACCGGCAAATGGATCTAAGCATGAGCCATAAATAAAACTACCAAACAGCTCAATCATTCTGAAAAGAACAGAGCATAAATTAACACTTGACGACATAATGTTATATACGAACTTAAAGCGTAGCTCAAGCCTTCCTGTCGGCTAATTATGCAAATTATTATTTTTAAGACTTATATTGGTAGTCGCATGACTGGCTCACAATTAGAGTTCAATAAATATGCAGCCTGTACACTGCCCTCCCTTGACCTAAGAGCTTCCACTAATTATATATGAAGAACAGCAAAAATGAAGAGAGAAAAATTTCAACTGAGAGATTGTCTCTTAGGACTACAGGGAGTAGAAAAAAAATCACATTTTCTCCAAATACTACTTTGCTTAGGAAAAATCATTTAATTGGGACAGATTGATGGAAGAGGAGCCACAGAGACTGTATGCCGTATTGGTTCCTGGGTGGTAGCCCATATGGATTTTCAGTCAATTATAAAAATATTTATTAAGTTGTCGCTCTGTGTTGGGTTATGGCTCAGTTATCCAAGCGGTCTTAAATGATGAAGAGGGAACGGAAAGATAAACACACGAAGGTGATTTTTGAAAGAAAGGTAGCCAGTAAACTTGGTAGGAACCAGAGACATGCAAATGAAAACACAAGATGGTATTTTTCATATTTTAAGTTAATTCTCCATACTGGGGAGGAAGCAGTGAAAGAGGAAATCTAATCATTGGCTAAAAGGCATCTAAAGGGATCAAACCTGGCAGGTCACTTGGTAATATCTACCAAGAGCCCTAAAAATGTCCATTACTTTTTTTACATGAAGGGATAACTGACATACAACTTTACATTATTTTCAGGTACATGACACGGTGATTTGATGTTTGCATAAACTGGGAAACGATGACCATCTAGTTAACATAGAAAAATATGGAACATTTCACAAATGTACATGTTATCTTGCACAAGGGCCAGGTTGATCTCTGTATTGTTTCAATGCGAGATGTGTTGCCAAAGTGGACTTTAGTGTCCGTAACTTCTGACCACTACATCTTCTAGTTCTGGAAAATTTATCATGTACCAATTTCATGCTATTTATAAAAGAAAAAAATAGTAAATAAAAAGATTCATTAAGGGAACGGGAGAATAGCTAAAATAAAGTCTGCAAGGAAATGGTTAAATAACTTATGGTCCACCCATAGGATGAACTACTCTTGTGCCTTCAAAAATTATTTTGTGAAGATTGTTTAATATGAAAGTGTTCACGGAGCACTTTTAATAGGATGTAAAATGGTGTGTATATTATAATTTCAAGTATTAATCATATTAGGAAGTTTTTACACACAATTATTCATGCACCCACACACAAGGCTAGAAGAAACACTCTAAAGTATAAAAAGGTTTTCCGCATGATGGTATTATGAATATTTTTATCACCTTAATAATTTTCTGTGTTTCTAAAAGAAAAAAGTTCAGCAGGAGAGAGGAATTCACATTTTTTCCCAGGCCTTCTATAACCTGTATTCAATGGACCCGTCCAACCTTGTCTTTCACAAAACTTAACATAAAACTGGTCAAACTCACTTTCTCACTGTCCCCAAATGATGCTCTGCTTTCCAAATTAGCCTTCGTTCAAGTTCCATTTCACATGTGTTCTCAAGACAACAAAATTAGCTAGCGTTAAAACTTGAACCTTAATGAACAAAGTCTCTACTTGGAATCACATAGAAGCAGGAATACCTCCGCCGTCAAAAGTCATTCAGTTCAGTTCAGTCGCTCAGTCATGTCCGACTCTTTGCAACCCCATGAATTGCAGCACACCAGGCCTCCCTGTCCATCACCAACTCCCAGAGTTCACTCAGACTCACGTCCATCGAGTCAGTGATGCCATCCAGCCATCTCATCCTCGGTCGTCCCCTTCTTCTCCTGCCCCCAATCCCTCCCAGCATCAGAGTCTTTTCCAATGAGTCAGCTCTTCGCATGAGGTGGCCAAAGTACTGGAGTTTCAGCTTTAGCATCATTCCTTCCAAAGAAATCCCAGGGCTGATCTCCTTCAGAATGGACTGGTTGGATCTCCTTCCAGTCCAAGGGACTCTCAAGAGCCTTCTCCAACATTACAATTGAAAAGCATCAATTCTTCAGCGCTCAGCCTTCTTCACAGTCCAACTCTCACATCCATACATGACCACAGGAAAAAACAGAGCCTTGACTAGACGGACCTTAGTCGGCACAGTAATGTCTCTGCTTTTGAATATGCTATCTAGGTTGGTCATAACTTTTCTTCCAAGGAGTAAGCATCTTTTAATTTCATGTCTGCAATCACCATCTGCAGTGATTTTGGAGCCCCCCAAAATAAAGTCTGACACTGTTTCTACTATTCTCCCCTCTATTTCCCTAGAAGCGATGGGACCAGATGCCATGATCTTCGTTTTCTGAATGTTGAGCTTTAAGCCAACTTTTTCGCTCTCCTCTTTCACTTTCATCAAGAGGCTCTTTAGTTCCTCTTCACTTTCTGCCATAAGGGTGGTGTCATCTGCATATCTGAGGTTATTGATATTTCTCCCAGCAATCTTGATTCCAGCTTGTGCTTCTTCCAGTCCAACGTTTCTCATGATGTACTCTGCATATAAGTTAAATAAGCAGGGTAACAATATACAGCCTTGACATACTCCTTTTCCTATCTGGGACCAGTCTGTTGTTCCATGTCCAGTTCTAACTGTTGCTTCTTGACCTGCATACAGATTTCTCAAGAGGCAGGTTAGGTGGTCTGGTATTCCCGTCTCTTTCAGAATTTTCCACAGTTTCTTGTGATTCACACAGTCAAAGGCTTTGGCATAGTCAATAAAGCAGAAATAGATGGTTTTCTGGAACTCTCTTGCTTTTTCCATGATCCAGCGGATGTTGGCAATTTGATCTCTGCTTCCTCTGCCTTTTCTAAAACCAGCTTCACCATCTGGAAGTTCATGGTTCACATACTGCTGAAGCCTGGCTTGGAGAATTTTGAGCATTACTTTACTAGCGTGTGAGATGAGTGCAACTGTGTGGTAGTTTGAGCATTCTTTGGCATTGCCTTTCTTTGAAATTGGAATGAAAACTGACCTTTTCCAGTCCTGTGGCCACTGCTGAGTTTTCCAAATTTGCTGGCATATTGAGTGCAGCACTTTCACAGCATCATCTTTCAGGATTTGAAACAGCTCAACTGGAATTCATCACCTCCACTAGCTTTGTTCATCATGATGCTTTCTAAGGCCCACTTGACTTCACATTCCAGGATGTCTGGCTCTAGATTAGTTATCACAACATCATGATTATCAAAAGTCATTACCACCCCCCAAAACAAAACACATCTTTTTCTTGCTTCTCTTAAATAAAGCATTTCAAAAGGAGATCCAATCCACAGCCCCACCATTCAGAGCGCATGTACCTCCCACAAAGCACGTACAGGTCCCGGCAATGCCAGGTCCCCTCCTCACGCCCACAGACCTTTTCTCGCCTCCCTCTAATGTCCTCTTCCCAAGATTCATGTGACCTCTTCATCTATGTCCTCTCTCTTCTCAACATCACACCTTGTCTCTGACCAGTCTCCAGGATGACTAAGGCAGAACTAGGAGGGGGTGAGCCTCCATTCCCACATCTGCAAAGAAGGTAAAATAATAAACCCTGTCCCACAACATTTTAAGATACAGGTTCAAATATTTCAAAACTGTAAAACATTGTACATGTCGTGACTATCGTCCCGCCTTTTTTTCTCATTCATATAGTAAGCATTACTGTTATGCAAACAGTACTCTGCCAGCACTCTGGAAGTCAGACAGAATTATTTCCTCTTTATGCCTGCCTGAACTGAATCCATCATTAATTCAATTTTTACCTCCAAAATGTATCTCAAGTGACCCATGCACAGTTCTTTGTGTCCATAGCACCAATCTAACCCAAACATCGAACTGATCCCTGACTTACCTTCCCATCCACTCTTTCCCTCTCTACCCTATTACCCATACTGGAGCTAACCTTCTCTTAATCAGAAGTAATCAGCTCCAAGAGTCAGAATGTCCAGTGAGTTCTTTAACAAACACGATCTGTCCAGTTATTTGGGCAGCACACACATCATGAAGCTCATACATAATGTCATAAGAGTACAGATGAGGAACTAGAACCCATGAAAGGAAGACTTACTTGCCAGAGAACTCTGCAGCTCTGTGCAGTGGGAAGACAGACATCTACAGAGAACTCCTCTGACACGCACATGTACGCTTCCTCCTTCAATGTGTGATATACAGGAGATGCCTATCAAAACGATTCATTGAATACATTGAAACTGACCGATTGCTTATTCAACTTAACAAAAGATATCTGGACACATTTAAATTGTTTTCCCCATGGATGACTGCACTAGTGAAGTTCATAAACCAAGCAGGCACTCTGAACTAAGAACCTCAATGACTTCTTACTGCATTCTGATAAAATCTTACCATTGACCTCCAAGCCAGCACATGACATGGTCCCTTTCTTTTGCTCCAGTCAATCTCTCCTTGACTTACTGTGTTTTGTCCGTCGTGTCTGACTCTTTTGCCATCCCCTTGAGTACAGTCTGCCAGTCTCCTCTGTCCATGGGAATTTCCAGGCAAGGATACTGGAGTGGGTTGCCACTTCCTTCTCTGACTTATTATGTTTGCCAACTTGTTATTTCTTTACCGTTTCAGCTCTTTCCCGTGTTTGTGTGGTCCTGTCCCCCCTGCCCTATTCCCCACCTGAATAATTCCCACAAGGGTTCAACCCTGTTGAAGCACATATGTCAGACTGATGCTAGGACGTGGCAAGAATGTACCTGCATACAGAGCCAAGGAGGCTCCTGAGACAACACTCCTCTAAGGGCAGGAAGCATCCAGCTACTAAAAGGAGCTCAACAGTCAGCACTATTCATTGAAATAAAAAAGGGATTCTAGACTGGCATGGGCCTATCGCTATTATTTGTTTCATTACAATCTCACTGACTGAGAGATCAGTGATTTACAGATTGTTGTGCAAACTCAGTAATAGCTTTTTTCTCTTCTGAGAAATTGGTTCACTACATAAGGAAAAATGAGTTGAATCCCTACTCATTTAATTGTTTGCTTGTTCAATGCTCACTTCCTTCTCCTTCTTTGATGATTGAACTGTGATTTTATTTGGGGTGTTGCTGCATGAAGCTAAATCCTTGCTTCTGCATCCTCCCTGAAAGCTCATAGTGTCTGAGTGGCTGATGACATATGCGCAGGAGGTCCTTGTGGAAAAATGTTTTCTTGGGGAAAGGAATGAATATACCTGACAAAGTCTTTCCCCCTTTCCCATACTTTCCTCCCTTAAATGCAGACATGATGTCTGGATCTCCAGCAGCCACCTGCTCACCATGAAATGGCAAACATAAAGCAACAGTCAAGGGATTCACAGAGATGCTGACGTCACCCAGCTTCTGAACAACTCATGTATTTTCCATGACCCTCCCCCATGTATTGAGAGAATCAAACATGTTCATAGAGTCGAAATAGCTGCTGTGTTTTTGTCTTCAGGAACAACTGCTGTGCTGTGACCCCATGCTCCAGTAAAGCTAGAAAGCCCTCGAAGTTCTGAATCCTCATGGTGGTTTGTGGGGAAACAAAGGGGACTATCTTTTTTCTTACTTGTCTCAAATTCAGTGTAAAATGACAATTGAGACAGTTTCCTGAAACTTTCATTTCCAAATTGGCAACAATTAGAATTGGCAGTGTTCAACTAAGACCAAGTTGCTGAATTCTGGAAGTGGAGACATGGACAGAGCCCATAAGAGAAAGAAGTCTTAGTCCACGCCCATCACTCCATGATGCTTCAAGGGACTGCCTGTAACCAGCAGTGATGTCAGTGTTCCAAATAACACAAACAACGGAATATCCACAACTGATACTTATTAAACTCTTTATTCTGAAAGGAGAGCACATGTTTTATTTTTCAAGCATCCATGAAACTGTCATATGGATTGGTTTCTGAGTCCTGGTTAGCAAGAGGGCTTTGAATAAATGTTGTTCTCCAATTTTACTGAAACTCTAGAGATGCTCTGTCCAACGTGGTAGCCACTAGACACTGGCAGCTATTTAAATTTAAGTGAGTGAAAATTCCATAAAACTTTAATTAGAGTTCTTCAGACTTGCTTGCCACCTGTGGCTACAGATATAGAACATTTCCATCATTGCAGAAAGTTCCACTGAACAGCGGTGCTCTAGAAACTGAGACACAGGCTGTATGGCTTGGATGTTCTTCAGCATACACAACTGGTTTGATTACCACCAGAATGTAAGCTCTGCAGGGGAAGATATTTTTGTCAGAATTATGCACTGCTCTATCTCTAATGCCTAGATGATCATCTTCACACATCTGGTGGTCAATAAATAATTGGTTCTCAATTCACGTAGGAATAGCACGAAGTATGTCTTATTCTCAAAATTGCTTGCACTTTCCTCGGCCTTGAACACTCAGTCTGGCTAGAATACTCATCTCATTTTCTTTCCAATATACTTCTATTTAAATTTTAGTCCAGTCTAATTATTTCCATAATCTGGTTAAAATGGAAAGACTCACTCTTTCCCTCCTGTTGTAGGGAAAACCCCAGTTCTTCCCCACTGTGTTTCTCTCCTGTGTGTCTCCTTGGCTGTGCACACAGAACCCTTCACTCCGGATACTTCTGGTCAGAGGATGGGTAGAGGCTTATCCCCACCACAAGCAATTCTCTGTGACACCAGCTGGTTGTCCCACGGTTTAACTCAGTTTTGACACTGTTTACCTGGAGGCCGCATTGGGTCCCACAAATTAAGGGCTCAATCAACAAGACCACCCCCCTATACACACACACACACACACACACACACACACACACACACACACACACACACACACACTTTCTCTCTTTTCAGATGCCAGTCACAAGCCCAGGTTGTCACCTATGCTTCTGATCAGCCTGCTACAGACCAGAGGTCCCAAAGACCCCTCCTTGGGTGTGACTAGTTTGCTAGAGTGGCTCACAGAACTCGGGGAAACACATTTACCAGTTCATTAGGGATATGGTACAGGATCCAGATAAGCAACTAGATGAAGAGATGCGTAGGGTGAGGTCTGGGAGAGTCCCGACACAGGAAGTGTGTCCCTTTGGGGTTGGGGTGTGTCACTGTCCCACTGTGGATGAGTTGACCCCCTGGGAAGCCCCTCAACCCCACACTTTGGAAATTTCATGGAGGCTTCATTGCTCCACTTCCAGCCCCTCTCCCCTCTGGAGGACAAGGGTTTGGGCTGAACATTTTAGGCTTCTAATGATGGTTTGATCTACCTGATGACCAACCACCCTCCAGGAACCCACCTCAGTTCAGTCTCTCAGTAGTGTCCAACTCTTTGCAGCCCCATGAATCGCAGCACGCCAGGCCTCCCTGTCCATCACCAACTCCCGGAGTTCACTCAAACTCATGTCCATCGCATCAGTGATGCCATCCAACCATCTCATCCTCTGTCGTCCCCTTCTCCTCCTGCCCCCAATCCCTCCTAGCATCAGGGTTTTTCCAATGAGTCAACTCTTCGCGTGAGGTGACCAAAGTATTGGAGTTTCAGCTTTAGCATCAGTCCTTCCACTGAACACCCAGGACTGATCTCCTTTAAGATGGACTAGTTGGACCTCCTTGCAGTCCAAGGGACTCTCAAGAGACTTCTCCAACACCACAGTTCAAAAGCATCAATTCTTCAGGGCTCAGCTTTCTTCACTGTCCAACTCTCACATTCATACATGACCACTGGAAAAACCATAGCCTGACTACACGGACCTTTGTTGTAAGGAGATACCCCTCGTCCAAGGTAAGGAGTAGCAGCTGCGCTTTGCTGGAACAGCCGTGAAGAGATACCCCACGTCCAAGGTAAGAAAAACCCGAGTAAGATGGTAGGTGCTGCGAGAGGGCATCAGAGGGCAGACACACTGAAACCAATAATCACAAAAAACTAGCCAATCTGATCACATGGACCATAGCCCGTCTGATTCAATGAAACTAAGCCATGCTGTGTGGGGCCACCCAAGACAGACAGGTCATGGTGGAGAGGTCTGACAGAATGTGGTCCACTGGAGAAGGGAATGGCAAACTACTTCAGTATTCTTGCCTTGAGAACCCCATGAACAGTATGAAAAGGCAAAATGATAGGATCCTGAAAGAGGAACTCCCCAAGTCAGTAGGTACCCAATATGCTACTGGAGATCAGTGGAGAAATAACTCCAAAAAGAATGAAGGGATGGAGCCAAAGCAAAAACAATACCCAGTTGTGGATGTGACTGGTGACGGAAGCAAGGTCCAATGCTGTAAAGAGCAATAGTGCAGGAACCCACCTAGAGTCACCTCATTAGAACAAAAGATGCTTCCCATACTTTCATTGCTTAAGAAATTACAAGGTTTTTCGGGAGTTCTATGCTGGGAACCAGGGGCAGAGTCCAATAGAGGTATTTTCTGTTATGTCACCTACATCCGTTTATTAAAGTCTCCGTCTCATTCAGGAAAATATTCTGTCCAATTCAAATGCTACTTTTAGCGTGCCATGCATCTTTTCTCTCCAGTGTTAAGGTGGGACATTCGCTCTAGCCTCCTCTCTCTCTTTCCTTCTTCCTTCTTCTATTGCTGGTTCTCCTGTCCTCATCTGCCCCCTGGAGTGCAAACTTCAGGAAGCCCTTCTCTCACCTGTCTTGTTCAGGTGAGGAGGCAGAAGCGGGGGAAGAGAGAAGAGATTCTGACTTACAGTGGGCAGAGGCGTCTCCAATTGTGGTCTTAGCTGTCAAGGAGATCTTATTGTATGAGGTACCATTCTTGTGGGGCCTCACTGAGGCCCCCTTCATCTTGGAAGAGGTTCTTTAGCCTCTGCCAGAAAAACAACCACTAAAGCCAGGGGGGCTTCCCTGGTGGTGCAGATGATAAAGAATCTGCTGGCAATGCAAGAGACCTGGGCTCAGTCTCTAGGTTAGGAAGATCCCCTGGAGAAGGGAAGGGCAACCCACTCCAGTACTCTTGCCTGGAGAATTCCATGGACAGAGGAGCCTAGGGGGCTACAGTCCACCGGGTTGTAAAGAGTTGGCCACGACTGGGCGACTAACACTTTCACGTCAATGCCACTCTGACTTTTCTTTCTCTTTTTTTGGCCACACCACTCACCACACAGGATCTCAGTTTCCCATGAGTTTTCCAGGGATCAAACTCATGCCCTCTGCATTAGGAGCATGGAGTCTTAAGCACTGGACTGCCAGGGAAGTCCCACTCTGGCTTTTCTTAACAGCTGCTTATTTATGCTTCCTAGTTTCAACATTGTTATTTCTTTCAAAATACTTCTTATACTTATTTTAAATTGTTTGTTCCACTCCACTGATTATCCTTCTAGAATAAGCACCATATTGTGCATCTTCCTTTTTAATCCTTAAGTAACTGAAATAGTTGCTTGTTCTTATGAGACCATATCCATTTGACAGCGTCAGTTTCTTTGGATGCTCAGAACAAGATAGTGAGCTTGGATATATAATTTGGCATTGTTGACATATATGTGATTTTTAAAACTGTGGAAATGGATGAGATCACCCAGGGAGAAAGCATGGAGAGTGAGCCAAGAGGATTATGATAGCGCTGAAAGGAATTCTAATATTGAACGGTTAGGGAAAAGAAGAATAATCAGCAAAAAATCCTGAGAACCTGGGGTAAAAGGGACACAGGCAGGCCGTGGTGTCAAGAAGTCAGGAGTGTTTCAGAAAGGCGGGCGTGGGCTTTGGTGTCAAATTCTTGTCAGATCTGTTTTAAGTGAAGTGAGAAGTGAAAAGCCTGCCTTTGCAAACAAAAAGCAACAATTTCACTCAACACTTTGGGCTTCATGAAGTCTACGGAGATTTTCTTGTTACTGTTTTTCTGTATCACAAGCACAAAAACGGACGTGAACTAGCAAAAATCTCTGCTTTCCACCGCAGAGTAAATTCACACCCACAGCCACCTCAATCGCCACCTACCTCAGGAGGGACTACCAGGCAATGCATGGAAGAAGCTGACATCTGCTGTGGGCCTCTACACACAAAAGAGAATAAGAGCTTTGGCCCAGAGGTTAGTCAAGATATGGGTGCCTCTTGACATGCAACCCTCAGAAGCAGGGAGATTACCTACTCCCCAGAGATGAGTTAGATCCTCAGTTACCATCTTACAAGCAGTCAGACAGAAAGTGAGAACTGGATGAAACAGTCCCAAGGTTTCCAGACTGTGTCTGCCAGGTTTGGGCGGGGGGGGGGGGGGGGGGGTAACTCGACATCTTGATCCAAATGATAGATAGAAAGATAGATTAGATGGATAGATGACAGATAGGGAGATGGGAAAATATATAGATAGGTCACATAGAGAAAGAAAAAGATTAGATAGAAAGATAGATAGATAAAGAGATGCATATATTTAACAAAATAGTGTGTACATGCAAATATATTTTATGTCAGTTTTTAATGCACTGGAGACAAACAGTTGCATTAACTTGTGGGATGACAGTAGGTGAATTTTGTACAGACCTCTGTTGAAAGCATAGTCACCATCTTGAAACTGTAAGATAAGCTGCTTAAAAACATGCAGATCATTTGAACTACCTATCTGTGTTTCAGAGACTTGTTGATAGAGAATAGATCAATGGGACAGAAATGCAAATATCATGCATAAATGCCAATTTCTAGTAATTAAATTAGCCTGACTGTTCTAATTGAACTTTGTATGTGTTGTTTAACATAGAAAATGATATCTACTAACAAAATACCACTTTTGTTTTCTTTCCTTTTCCTCTGGGGTCCTTTCCTTAGTTTCCTCTTTTTTTCTTTTACGTTTTTTACTGAAATGTAACTGACACACAGAAAAGACCATGAATCTTAAGCTTCATGAAAGATCATAAAGAAAACACATTTATGTAATATTAGCAGTGGCCCCCCACCAGACGCCCTCTCATGCCTGCTCTTCATCGCTCTCTTTCTCCTCCCTAAAGATAAGTTCTACTCTGACACCATAAATTCATATTGCCTATTTTTAAATTTATATAAATGAAATAACACAAAATGGGCCCTTTCAGGACTAGATTCTTTTGATAACATTGTCCTTATAAGAATTACATATTTTACTATGTACAACAGTAATTCATTCTCATAGACATTTAGAATTTTGTTATCCGAATGTACCAAATTTATCTGTTTTACTTTCAATGGACACTGAAAGTTTTGTCTGTTTTTTAATTATTACAAGGACAATTATGATTATTCATTCCACATATTTTGTTATGAAAGAACTTGGTGGTTATAGGATGTAGATACTTAACATGAGTGGACTCTGTGGACTGTGTTAGTCGCTCAGTCGTGTCCGACTCTTTGCGACCCCATGGACTGTAGCCCACCAGGCTTCCCTGTCCATGGAATTCTCCAGGCAAGAATACTGGAGTGGATTTCCATTCCCTTCTCCAGAGGAACTTCCCAACCCAGGGATCAAACCCTGGTCTCCTGCCTCACAGGCAGATTCTTTACCATTTGAGCTACAGGGAAGACTACTTAACATGAGTAGATAATGACAAATCATTTTTCAAAGTGGTTATATGACTATCCAAAGCCATCTATAGATTTAATGCAATCCTTACCCGAATCACAAAGACATTTTTCACAGAAATAAAAGAAACAACCCTGAAATTCATATGGAACCACAAAAGACTCTGACTAGACAAAGTAACATTAAAAAAAAAAAAAAAGAACAAAGCTAGAGGCTTTATACTTCTTTATTTCAGAATTTATTATAAAGTTACAATAATAAATAAAAACATGTTATTGTCATAAAAACAGACATAGTAACCAATGAAACAGACTTAAAGCCCAGAAATAAACACATACATATACAATCAATTAACCAAAAAGTCAAGAATATTCAATGGAGAAAGGACAGTCTCTTCAGTGAATGGTGCTAGAAAAAACTGGATATTCATAGGCAAAAGAATGAAATTGGACTTCTCTCTTACAACCACCATAAAAATTAACCCGAAAAGGATTCAAGACTAAATGCAAGACCTGAAATCATAAAACTCTTAAAAGAAAACAGCAGCCTTTGACACTGTTCTTCACAAAAATGTTTTGGGCTGTGATGCCACAACCACAAACAGCAAAAGCAAAAATAAACAAGTGGGACTACAACGAACTAAAAGACTTCTGCGGAGCAGAAGAAGCAACCAACAAAGTTAATAGGCAACCTACTGGATGAGAGAATATATTAGCAAGCCATATCTCTGATAAAGGGTTAATAACCAAAATATATAAAGAATTCATGTAATTCACTAATAATAATAATAATGATTTTTTTAAATGGGCAGAAAACCTCAAATAAGACATAAAAGGTACCTGAAAAGATGCTTAACATCACTAAACATCAGGGAAATGCAAATCAAAATCACAATAAGGTATCATCTCGCATCTGCCATTACAGCTATTATCAGAAAATGAGAGATAATAAATGTTCCTGAGGATCTAGAGAAATGAGAACCCTTGAGCACTGTTGGTGGGAAAGTAAACTGGTGCGGAGTTGAGTTCAGTCACCAAGTCGTGTCCGACTCTTTGCAACCCCATGGACTGCAGCACACCAGGCCTCCCTGTCACTCACCATCTCCCAGAACTTGCCCAAGTTCACGTCTAATGCATCGGTACAGCCATTATGGAAAATTGGTGCAGCCACTATGGCAAACAGTAGGGAGGTTCCTCAAAAAATTAAAATATGATGTTTTTACTATATAATATTGAAGAGCTATCTGCACCCCCTCCATGTTAAATACAGCATTATTCACAATAGCCAGATTATGGGAACAACCTAAGTTGTTCTATGGGTATCTATATTTCAAACGATCATTAAGAAAATTATACCATTCTAAGGCAGAATTTCCAGAGCTGCCGTTACATGCGGGAGAATTAGGGACCTGTGACAAGATGTTAAAAAGGTCTTTCCTTATGGCTAAAGGCTCAAAGCCTAGGGTAAAAGTAATAGAGGCCCATACATTCTGAAGAGGTGCTATACACCTATAGCACAAATTACTAAAAAGTGGCCAAACTGGCCTCATGACCATCACTTTCAAAAGCCTATATAGCATAAAGCTAGAGATTCATTGAAGGAAAAATTCTTTGAAGGAAACTCACAGGAGTAGAGAAATTAACCTCATTTCCCTTTTCTCCCTATAACTAAAAATTATTGATCCAGCAATTAATGAGTACTCACCATGTATTAAAACTGCACTAAGTTCCATAAAAGATTTATCTCATTTAATTATCACAGTATTACTAGGAGGTGAACACTTGTACCTGCCTGGCCCTGAAAGTGAGCACCTCTGTAAATTTCATGCCCTGGGTGCCTTTCCGCTTCACCCTGGTCCTGCCCTCACTAAAGGGAAATAAATATCAAAATAAAAACAAAATCCCACACTCCCCAATCTCTCAGACTGCGTCCAACTTGGGTTTTAACCATTGGATCCACTTGAGTAGCCCGAAAAGGCGGGAGTGAACAGAGGCTCCTTTCCTTTGCTGTTCATGCCAGCAGGTAACATCCTGAACATCCGAGAATCAAGATGTAGTAGAGACAGCCCGGCTTGGCATCCCAGTGCCCAGGCCCCAGCTCCACGGGTGTCAGGAGACATTCATGACAAAGACAGAGGTTTTCTGATCCCTGGATTGAAGCTCTTGTGATGTGCTCTTGAGCACAACGATTTCAACCCTTGACTCCATTTTGCAGCAATTCCAATTATTCTGAAGCACCTAATTTTGCATATTAAGTCCCTTTCTGCTTAAGTGATCCAGAGTGGTTTGTGCTTCATGCACTGAACCCTGATAGCAACAATGGATACAGAATAACACTGGTATTTGATTTCTTTTTTTTTTTTTTTGCTTTGCCTTAATAGACACATCAAATGCATTACCTAGATAGAGTCAAGCTTTTCCCATCCGGAACTCACTCTGTTATCATGAGCCAAAATAGCCATGGAGAGCAAGGTCAGCTGGTACTCCCATCCAGGCAGCAAGAGCTGGAATGTTCTTAGCTCTGCATTAAAGGCACCTCTGGGGAAAGACACCATTCTATTGAGCTAAGTCCAATCACCCTGAAAACTATTCACTCTGCCCTCGTGACCAGTGCCACACACACTTTCCCAGATTACTGATCTTCAGGTTTCCTTTGTTAAAAAAAAAAAAGAAAGAAAGAAAGAAAAGAAAATCAATAAACAGAAGCCTCAATTAAATAGAGCTGGAAGATCAGAACGAGGCGCTCTCGTGCCCTTTGAGAATAGCAGAGCCCAAGAGGAAGAAGCAAGACTCATTTCCTGGAAAGGGCTCCGTGGCCAGTGAAAAGCCGTGGACTCCTGGTTCACTCCAACCTTCCCAGCTTCCTTGTCCCCTCTATAAAAGAGTTCTCCTTCTTGGCCACGTGGGGATACGCACACGGCTCACCATGGCTGCAGACCCAGAATTGCTATCCTCCACCAATCTTGAATAAACCTACCTTTGCTGAAAAACATACCTGGCAGTCGATCTGCTTCAGGCCAACACCTTCTTGGCCGTATCTCTAGCCCTTCCAGGGTCACCTCTCAAGTCTCCCTACTGAGCACCTTACCCTGAAGTTGACCTTGGTTGTCCCCTTGAAATCTGCCTCTGGGCACACATAAATCTTTGTTCAGTCTCTGCTTCCATCACAGCCACCCTGTGCATCCCAGTCTTTATCCTGTCAACCTGCATATTGGGGCACTAATATTCCCATTCCTATTTTTGATTCAGGAAGGAAAATCACCAGAAATCTGCAGTAAATAACAAAGCAGTGATGTTTTTGGCAGGACTCTAGCCTTCTCTCAGCGGGATATTATTTTGCCTGCAAGGCAGCTTAATCATAACTTTAATGATGTCTCCCCACTGCTTAATATGGTGCCGCCCTTGTCTCTAGAGCCAGGCATAGTGTGGACACAGGGCACCTGGGGCTTCTGCATGTTTGAGTTGTCAGACTCCGTTCTTGGAAAGCTGTTAATTTCCTCTGAGGTAATTTGACTGTGATTAAGTTAAGCTGCCACCAGGTGGACATTGGAGCCTTCGTTAAGCCGTTTTAATCTCAGTAGCCAGACTCCCTATAGGCATAATAAAATGAAGAGAAAATGTAGTTTGATTTCCACTTAATTGAGTTTTAAAAAAATAAACAAAAAAAAATAGCAGTTTAGCATACTACTTAGACAGAATTAAAATGGAGTAGTATAAAATATATCTCACTCATGTGTTAAACCAATATTTATTGAGGACCTGCAATGTGAAAAAGATGGCTTTAGAATCAGGGATGGGGCAGAGAACAATAAACTAAGCACCTGACTTCACAGAGCTTATGTCATGGGGAAAAAACACAGCAAACAAATAAAAATACATATTTCCCTTATATAACATTATAAATTATGATCTATGATAGCATAGTATATATATAATGATATGATAGAATGATATAATACACGCCCCCATGCATACTAGCTTATAAAGACAGATAAAATCACAATAGTGATTTTACTAACTCTCATGCCCCACCAATCTGTCCACAAAAGACCTTATCACACTGTTGAATTTCTCTTGTACCCAACGCTGCAGTATTTCTGGAATTTTTTAGTACATATGTCAACTATACTGATGCATAGTCTGGGAAGTAATTTCAGTCAGCTACCATGAGGTTCACACCAGCCACAGTGAATGTTTGTGCCGAGGACTCATCACCCACCAGGAGCCATTGCCCCTGCCTTCATCTTCTCCTACTTACTGGTCAAGTAGACATTTATTAAATATCCACTTTGATCCAGCAGGAAATAAGACAGCTATGCCTCTGTCCTCAGAGAGCTTATAAACTTGCGGTGAAGAAAGACAAGGAAAATAAATAGAACTAGAAGTACAGAATACCATGAGTTCTTCTAAAAGGGGCAGGTGTGAAGGGACAGATGCTCAGAGAACTGGCTTCTGAACACAGTCACTTGTGGACTGAGAGGTAGAAGAAAAGCAGGAGGTGACTCGGGGAACAGAGTGTGGGAGGATGCTCTCCGTAGAGGGAGTAGCACACCCAGCAATTCTGGGATGTGACTCAGTTCAGGCCGAGCGTCTCCTGCCCAGCACATCTCTCCATGTCCCAGGACACCAACAACGAGCTGAGAAGAAATAACAGCAACTGGATACAACCTCCCACTTAAAACAACTAAAAATCAAGACAGATAATAATATAATGATCCTGAATACATTAGACATTAGGCATCAAGGGACAGTGCTGAGTGATTAGAAATAAACAGACTTAACCCTATCATTTCCCACTCTACCTCCTGGAGAGAGTTCAGCAGAAAGAACCCAGCAGAGCCCAGCACCTCAACAAGTTAAGGAAATAGTTAGATAAGAGACAGGACGAACAGGAAAAAATGGAAGAAATAAGGACTGTGCATTATCCAAACTGCAATCCCACTGCTCTAAGAATCTCGGCAAATCTTAAGCTCAAGAAACGTGAGGAAAACTACACCATAAAGAATTTCTTAAAACCAATGATAAATAGAAAACCCAGAAGTTACATACAAAAGAACATATGTCAGAAGGATGACAGCAGATTATTCATTAAAACAGTACAAGCCAGAACTACTTTAAAGTACTGAAAGGAAAAAGACTTTGATACTACTTTTTTTTTTTTAACCCAGTGGAAATATCTTTCAAAAATGAGTGTGAAATAAAAACTATTTCAGACATTAAAAGTCTGAAAGAATTAATTACCAGAAGACCTGCTCTACAAAAAAAGTTAAAGAAACTATTTCAGGTTAAAAAATAAATAAATAAAACAGATAATAGTCCCAGTCTACACAGAAAGCACCAGAAATGGAAACTATATAGGCTTGTGTGAAGATAATTTTCCTATTATCTAAATACCTTTAAGAAATATTATACAGTTAATGCAAAAATAACTATATTATGGGTTTTATTAATATAGTATACATAGAATAAAAATATGTTAAAAATAACACAAAGGGAAAGAAAAAAAAATGAAATATACTGTTGTAAAATTCTTGTAATGCATATAATATGCTATCACTGAAAAGTGGATTGTGACAAGTTAAAGCTTCATAGTATAATACAATTGAACACAACAAAGATATATAGCTAATAAGTTACAGAAGTATGAAATGAAATTATAATAAATAGGCAATTTAAAGGAATGCAGAAAAATATGAAAAGAGAAAATAAATAACTGATAGGACAAATAGAAAACAAATAGTAAGAAAGTAGATTTAAATCCAGCCATATCAATAATTAAATTAAATGTAAGTGGTCTAAACACATGAATTAAAAGACAGGGATCTCAGATTGAATAAAAATAAATAAAATAAGAAATAACATATTATTCAGTCTCCAAAATCTCTCTTAAGTATGAGACAAAAGCAGATGAAAATTAAAAGGGCAGGAAAAGATAGAACACTAATCAAAACAAAGTTGGAATGACAATGTTAACAAAAGACAAAGTAGATTTCAGAGGAAACAGTATTTTCAGAAATAAAGAGCTCATTCATAAAGTTAAGTGGATTAATTTATTGAGAGGATACAAAAATACTAATAATTTGTGCACCTAAAATTTTTCCAAAAAATATTTAGGAAAAAACAGAGAGAACAGAAGGATGTATAGACAAATTCACAATAGGAGGCATCAATGCTGCTCTTTCAAAAACTGATAGAAAGACTAGACCAAAAAGAAGTAAGGGTATATTAAGGATATATCAACCAATTTGATCTAATTGACATTTACAGAACACTCCACCTAACAATAGCAGAATACAGATTCTTTCCAAATGTGTACAGAACACAAACCAAGGCATATCATACTCTGGACCAATATATAAAAAATTTTTAAGTATTCACATCAAACAAAGCAGGTTTTCTGACCACAGTGAAAGTAAATTAGAAATGAACTGCAGAAAAATATGTGGAAAAATCTCCAAATATTTGGAAACTGGTGACACACTGCTAAGTAGTATGTTAAACAGGGCAAGAATCAACAGCAAAACCAGAAAGCATTTTGAACTAAAAGTATTATATATAGCATATTATTTCGATAATATATAACACACAAACATACATCATAATATGTCAAAATTTGTGAGATACAGTGAGTACAATAGTAGGAGGGAAATCTATAGCACTAAATATCCATCTCAAAAACAATCTCAAATCAACGACTTCAGCTTCCACCTTAAGAAAATGAAAAACAAATAACCCCCAAGTAAACAGAAGAAAGGAAATGATAAAGATCAGAATGAAATCAGTGAAATAGAAAATAGAAAAGCAATATAGAAAATCTGTGACAACAAAAGTTTATTCATGGAAAAGATCAGTGAGATTCCATGCATATTAAAGTGATTATAGGGCAAAACTATGAACAACTTTATGTAAATAAATTCAACAATCTACATGAAATGGAATAATTCCTTTAAAGACACAAGCCATCAGACTTCACCCAAGAAAAAAAAAATAGATGACCAGAATAGCCCTAAATCTATTAAGAGATTGAATGTATAGCTATAAACCTTTCTATAAATCTTCCTACTAAATACTCAGACAACTTCACTGAAATGTTTGAATTCTATCAAACATTTAAGGAATAAATAAAGATTAACTTTGACACTCTATCCCTAGTTATATATCCAAAAGATATAAAAGCATGTGTCCATGCCAAGATTTGCATGTGAATCTTTATACCAACTTTTCAATAGTCAAAATCAACACACAACCCACACAGAGATAAACAGGTAAGTGGGTTAACAAATTGTAGTATATTCATACAATGGAATATTACTCAGCAGTAAAAAGGAAAGTGCTTTTGATATTTTGATACATGAAACAACATGAATGAGTCTCAGAATAATTATGCTAAATACAAAAGACCAGGAAAAATGTATTGCTCTATTTCTAGAAATATCTAGAAAATGCAAACTCATCTGTAATTACAGAAAGCAGATTAGTGGTTGCCTGAGGATATGGAAGTCTACAAGATTCTTAAGGGAAAGATTAAAATGGGACATAAGGAAAGTTTTGAAGTGATGGATATGTTCATTATCTTCATAACTGTGATAACTTCACCTTTGCTCAGTCATGTCTGACTCTTTATGACCCTTTGGACTGTAGCCTGCCAGGATCCTCTGTCCATGGGACTTCCCAGACAAGAATACTACAGTGGGTTGCCATTTCCTCCTTCAGGGGATCTTCCCGACCCAGGGATCAAACCTGTGTCTCTTACATGTTTATATATAAAATTGGACACAACTGAGCATTATATATAATATATAAAATATTTTCAAATTGAAATGTATAGCTTACTATATATGAATTTTATCTCAATAAGTCTGTTTTTTAAAAAATCAGCGTTGCAAAACTGTTTTTGTCTGTGAGGTAAGAGAGCCCCAATGCCAGCCTTGAGTAGACTTGGCCGGAGTGACACCAAGGCCATGCCCTGGAGCTTCAAAGTCGTGAGAAACTACCAATGAGGGAGTCTTTCTCCAATTTTACTTCTGTACACTCACTTCCCTTCATAGGACACAGAGCAGGAACCCGGGGCATTTAGGGGCGGGGTGCTACCTGCTCTGTGCTCCTACACGTCCATGCAGCAGACCCTGCGCTGTGCTCAGAATCACTCCCCTTTAAGACCCTGAGACTCTCTGTTGAATACAGTTCAAGACTGTAGGCCAGGTTCCTCTGCCCTAGGGATGAGCACCCTCCTGGGAATCCCAATCATTTCACATTCCAAGTCACATTTCATAGACTCTTTACTAGGTTGCCAAACCTTTTTTCTTTTTTTTTTCTGGCCATGCTCCACAGAACATGGGATCTTAGTTATCTGACCAGGGATCAAGCCTGTGCCCCCTGCATTGGCAGGGTAGAGTCTTAACCACTGGACTGGCAAGGAAATCTCAGGTTGCCAAACACTGAAGGACTTGTCTGAACTCTGCCTATGACTTCTCTCTTCCTCCTTTGAAGGGAAAGGCAATTAAAGCAACACTTCTAAAAAATAGAAATAATTACCCACTTAATTTATCAATCATTGCTTAATCTATGCTTGGTTTTCCCTGCAGGCTTGAGTTGAATAATTTCTTCACTTCAGCTAAATCTGTAGACCTCAGTTAAAAGCCCCTCTGTGCAGAGATGCACAGTTCTGAGCTTTCAGCATTTTCATCGGTTTTCTCTCTGCAGTCCTTCTTCTTTAGAGACTCTAATTCTCCTGAAAAGGGTACATAATTTTAAAAGGCTTTTGTTCCAGATCCTTTCCTAAGCACTCTGGGACCCAATTTGTGGAAGGCTGGGATGGAATCCTGGTAAACAATGAGGGCGCCCCTTTGGGTGTGAAGGGGAGACAGCAGCAGGACAGGCCACATTCACTCCCATAGGAAATCTCATCTCGCCTCAAGAATTCCAAGATACACTTAGCAAGCAGACAACAGGGGTCCGTTGTTCTAGTCAACCACTTGCTAAGTCTCCATTTTCAGCTAAGCAGGGAAGACAACACAAATTCTTAACCATATGCTGCAATCCTTCCTTATAACTACTAAGCCTACCATGAGTCTGTTTATTACAAAATTCTGATTACATTCAGATACCAAAAGCATCCATCACATGCCAACAAATAACCTTAACCTCAGAGACAATTGAATGTGCTTCTCATTACAGAAAACATCTCGGATCAGCTGAAAAATTCTGTTTTAATCTGTCTTCATCTTTCACTCTTTTTCATATTTTTTTCACCCAGAGATCTCTCGGGCTTTCATCTCTAATATAAATTTTCTGTGCCTTGCAATAGTCTGAAGAAACCATCTGCAAAATACATTTCAGTGAATCCTGTCATCCCCAGCCATCTGATTTTTCTGCTTTCCCTGGGTGTTTTCATCTTCCCTGGGCAAACACACAGACTCACAGTCCTACACTAATTCATCTTTTCTTCTCCCCTTCACTTTCACACTTCCAGAAGCCAGACCAGTCCTGCGGCAGAGAATCACCTAAGTTCACATCACAACCAAAACTTCAAATGGGTAAAAGACAAACATAACATGATATAATACCAGCACAAGCCCTTCTTATGTGTGTTTCTTTGGAGAGAGAGAAAGCCAGTCCCTTGTTCTGCCCAATAGTCCACCCCACCATGCTCCTCAGTTCCTATCAGATAAGGGACATCTCAGTATATTGACTAAGCTTACCTTTTAAACAAAAGTGTGTCTCCTTGCCAGTGTTTATGACTCAGCTTTCTTTTGAAAAGTTATCTCCCTGTTCTAAATTCAAGCTTTTATGAATTTTAAAACATATTTAAGCTGAACATGAACATATTCTGAAACAAACACAGCCTAAGAGAAAACCTCAGAATCTTTATATATGAAATCTCAAAATTAACCCAGTGGTAATGGTTTATCGAAATATGAAACTGCAAGCTGACCATGCCTCAGCCTCCTGCACCGTGGACTGATACTGTAAAGACTTTCTCTAGTACTGTAAGGATTCTGGTCCCAAGATGCTGCCCTTAGAATCTTAGCATTCAAGAAAATTCCTTGACAATATGAATATTGAAAGTTTAATAGAATTTTCCTATCAGAACCTATCACATGTCTATACACTAATAATGAACTAAGAGAAAGAAATTAAGGAAACAAACCCATTTACAGTGGCATCAGAAAGAATAGAATACTTAGGAATAAACCTAATTAAGGAGATAAAAGATCAATACTCAAAAAAAGTTTAATAATACAAACAAGAACCAAAAACAAAGGAAGGAAGGAAAGAAAAGTTAGAGTTAAAAAAGAAGTCTAAGTAGGAAGTGAAAGACTTCCAGATTAGGAGTAATTTGTAAGACAAGGAGTAGAAATCAGAAATCGAATACAAAGCCAGAGGAAAACATGATCGGAAAGGACACATGCATCCCGACATCTAATGAAGCACTGTTTGCAATAGCCAAGACAAGGAAGCAGCCTCAATGTCCATCAGCAGAGGAGAGAATAAAGAAGATGTGGTACATTTATACAAAGGAATATTACTCAGCCATCAAAAAGAATGAAATAGCGCCATTTGCAGCAACATGGGTGGTCATACTAGAGACTGTCATACTGAGTGAAGCAAGTCACACAGAGAAGGAGAGATATTGTATGACATCCCTTATAGGTGGAATCTAAAAAGACATAATACAAATGAACTTACAAAACAGAGACTCACAGACATAGAGAGTGAATTTAGGGTCGTCAGGGCAAGGGCCAGTTAGGGAGTTAGGGATGGAAAGGTGCACACTGTTATATGTAAAATAGATAACCAACAAGGACCTCTTGTATCGCACAGGGATCTCTGCTCAAGGTCATGTGGCAGCCTGGATGGGAGGAAGTTTAAGGGAGAACGGATACATGTACATGTGTGGCTGAGTCCCTGTGCTGTCCACCTGAAACTGTCACAACACTGCTCATCAGCTTTATCCCAATACAAAATAAAAATTTAAAGAAAGATATCAGATATGAGGGAACAAGATCACCCAGGAATAAAAAACCATAGAGACACAGAGACAAGAATAGACAGGCACATCCCACAGACAGAAAAGAACCACCACAGTAGTGACTTGGGATGAATTTTGACCTTGTGGATCAAGCTGAAGAATTCACACTTCATCTTACTTTGTCCTCTCTAATCCCTCCACCATGCCCCAGAAACATACACAGCTAATTTCCCATAAAAGCTATTCAACCATGTTCACAGTTCATTGGAAATTAGAAGAATGCAAATTATCCATAAACACTGCCCTGTACATCAAAGGCAGCAGATTCCAACAGAGAACAGATACTAACTCACAACTCTCTCCTTTTACTTTAGCAAAAAAGCTGGATTATGTCTCCCATTTATTGGCAAACTGATACAGCTTAAACCTCTCTTCTCTCTTCTGAACATGTTGGAGCCCATGTCTTTATTGACATTTACCCTGGAAATGACAGCCAACAGCCCTGACTGTCACGTCATCACTGGGCCTAGAGTAAGTATAGCCAAAGTTATAAGAGAGTGATCTGATTCATTCATTGAATACAAGAGTATAGAAAACTTAAACCATGTGAAAATTGAAAAAAATGAAATATTAAAGTGCTTGGTATGACTGTGTGTATGTGTTAAAATGCTTCACTCATGTCCGACTCCTTGCAGCCCCACGGACTATAGCCCGCCAGACTCCTTTGTCCATGGGATCCTCCAGTCAAGAATACTGGAGTGGGCAACCATGCCCTTCTCCAGGGGATCTTCCTGACCCAGGGATCGAACCCACAGCTCTCACGTCTCCTGCAGGGGCAGATGCGTTCTTTACCACTAGCACCACCTGGGAAGCCATGATGACTGGCCCATAGTAAGAGCTTTAAAGTGATAACTGCTATCATTAGCCACAGCAGCTGGAGAACTTGGAAATTCCAACTCATGAAATCATCACCACCCTATCAACATTTTGTTATCTAGCCCACAGAACACTGAAGTTCTAGTAGAAAATACATAACACACTCCTCTGATATGGTTCTTTTTGAATCCCTAAGACTGCAGAAGACTTCTCTCAAGCTCCATGAAGAGGGGACCCCAGAAGTCCTGAGCTAGGATATTCTTGAACAGTCAAGGCCAAATTCCAGTTGCAGCAACAGATTTTGGCTCTCAGGGCCTAGCCCTACCCCCCAGCTGTCACAGCTCAAACAAAAGCAGCAAGAAGTACCCATAAGGTTCCCCATAGGCTACATTGATGAACATACTCTGCACTGGGATTTCTGCCTGGAAGCAGGAGGATGATGGGCACTGGATACCCAAGAGGCAAAAAGAAGAAATCTGTGCTTTCCATATGGGTGAGCCCTTTTATCAGGGCTTTTATCAACCAACAATCAGCATTAAGTCAACAGAGTGAGTGAGGTGGCTGTTCTTCAGCCTGGAACTGGGTAAGTTGTAATTCATGAAGTCTTCAGATGTGCAGGCCTTTGATGAGTTGGGGGGAAAAGATGAGGAGATGGGATGATCAAGGACTTCAAGATGGGAAAGGATGGTGCAGAGAGGGTGAGCGGCTGTGTTCCATTTCCTCCGATGACACATCAGGAGGATGGACTGAGCTGCAGCAGGAACATTAGGGTGAGTATCCCAGCACCCCAGCAAGCCTGCAGCCCCACTGCCCTGCAGCCCTGCAGCCCTGCCGTGTTCACCTCCAAGTCTCCAGCCTGGATGGTTTCTCTTTAGAGGTGCCCAGTACCAGGTGGGAAGGTTCCAGCTGGCAGGTGGTCCAGCTCAGCCCATCTGGATGCTGAGTTCTCATGCTGCCTCCACTACCCACCAGTTCTGTTCCACCTGAGAACTCCATGCTCAGACAGTAATAACCAGCTGCCAGATTGGGTTTTATACTGGATATAAATTAATGTTTTAATTGGTTTTATTTCCAGTCGAATATGGAGTATGGGACAAGAGAAGGATACAGACAGGATTTCAGAAAAGCATTTGACTTCACTCTATCACAGCATCCTAGAAGAGATACACTAAAAATGCGGAAGCCCCCTTTCCCTAGAACCCGCCTGCATCTCCAAGTAATAAACTTTCCATTTCGGTGGAGGAATGAAGCTATTTGTCAGTTTCAATGTCAAGAATGAATGCAATTCAAATTCTCCAGCCATTTAGTTCAACAATTCTCTACTCTGCAGCTGCAATAACTTAACATAAGAAATAGCTGTTCACTCGATGTAAAACTTGCAAACCTGGTTCCACAAGGCATATTTCTAAAAAAAATAATGAATCTGGAAGGCCTGCTGGGTAAGATGCTCCATCCATCTTGGTGCAGTGATAACACCCAAGACCACAGGAGCACTTTCCTCCTCCGTCCTAGGTGCTGGAGAAACACCCCAGGGGGCCAATCTTCACTTCCCTCTTCATTACCATCGTGATAATTGCTGCCGTTTTCTCATAAACATTCACGATTCATCATCCTTCCTCCTTAAACTTGATGTGTTGATGACACCCAAGTGGCCCTAAATGTGAAACCTTCAGTGACTGAGACATCGAGAAAAATTAGAGATAATGATAAAATTTTTCATTTCACCCCTGGCAAGTCCCTATTGCAGGTGGCTACGGAAGACAGACCTGAGTGGCAGCGGGAGAATGGCTCAGTGTGACTGGCGGGACGTGTTGCTAGAAAGTACAAGGCATCCATGTTCAGAGTCTGGCCTGGGGCTGAGCACCACACCTTGATGTTGGGAAGGATCTTCGAATTTTAGTCAGCATTACAAAGAATCAAGCTGTCAATCCATGAAGAGCCGTAGAAAAAACTGAACTGTATATTAGCAAGTGAAAGAAGACAGTCTGAAAAGTCTGCATACTGCGTGATTCCAAACCCTGTGACACTCTGGCAAAAGCAAAACTATGAAGACAATAAAAAGATCAGTGGTTGCCAGTGGGGATGAATGGATGCAACACAAAGGATTTGGGGGGCAATGAAACTATTCTAGACAACACTATAATTATGGATACTTGTCGCACATTTGTCAAAACTCATAGAAAGTACAACACGAAGAGTGAACTCCAATGGAAACACGGCCTTTGGGTGATAACAATGTCAGTGGAGGCTCACCGATGATGACAAATGCACCTCTAAGGTGCGGGAAGTCGGGAGGTCGACAATGCAGACGGCTTTGCACTTGCAGGGGCAGAAGGCTGTTGGGAACACTCAGTAGTTTCTGCTCAGTTTTTCTAACCTCAAACTGCTCTGAAATATTAAGTCAATTTTCTGCAGAGTGAATAGCGAGACCCTCTCTCCTGACAGATGCTTCTGAAGTCCTCATTCCTGGATGATTGAATTATGACTGACTGAAGCAGCAAAGGGTCATAGCACATTGTAGAGAATCTTTCAAAAATCATTTATCCACTACTTCACCAACCAGTTACTGAGGCATTGGAGAAAGCTCTGAGGGTCTAAAAATAATGCAACCCTGAGCCTGGCCTTGAGGAGCTCATGGTAAAATGGAAGAGACAGACCTGCCGACGACTGTACTGAGAAGCAGTACTGCCTTAATGCAGTAAATGCAAGTGGTTGTGGGAGCCCAGAGGAGAGAGAAAAAGTGGCCTGGAGGAAACTTCTGGTTAATACTCAGTGAGATATCACGGGTCCCTTCCTAGGTGCATTTGGTGACAACTGTGCTGGGCATTGCAGAGGGGACATTAGTGGGCCAGAGGACACAGCCTCCTGTGGGTCAGGGAGATCACAGTTTAAAAGCCTCTATTTTAATTACTGAAGAACAGATATTTAAGCTGAACCGGGTTAATAAAAAAATTTTGTGTGTTGAAATCACAGATGATTAAGAGGGACATTAGATGTGGTCTGTTACAGTGGTTCACAGACCTAGTCACAACCTTTAGTTAACGTCATAGGCACGTTTCAACACAAATTTAATCAGAATGTCTGGCAGCTGAGAGTAGGTATCGTGTTTCTTAAATCTCCCTGATTCTGGTACATAGTGAGGATTGAAAATGCATACTGACCTAGCCCTGCCTTTTTTCTGATTATGAATCCAAGTCCAAAGGTTGAGGTCAAGATGACAGAGCTAGTCAATACAGCAAATCCATAATACAGCTTCAGAACAATAACATTACCAATTCCGTTGCTGTTGTTTAGTCACTAAGTCATGTCCGACTCTTTACAGCCCCATGGACTTTAGCCCGCCAGCCTCCTCTGATCATGGGATTCTCCAGGCAAGAATACAGGAGCGGGTTGCCATTTCCTTCTCCAGGGGATCCTCCCAAGCCAGGGGTCACACTCACGTCTCCTGCATCTCCTGTGCTGGCAAGTGGGTTCTTTAACAATACTTTGCATCTACATAATTCAATCCCCCTGGTCCTGGTCCCCCAAATAGTAACCACTAGGCTGAATTTTATAATTGCCTTTTTTGTTACGTTACCCCATATATATGCTCAATTTACCTAAATAACATTGCTCGGTATAGCTTGGTTTTGTGCTCCATGATGAAGCTATTTGCCACATGTAGTCGTAGGACCTTGTTTTGGACCAGCAGAAATTACATGACTCAGAAACTTGTTAGAAATGCAGAATCTAGGGCATTCGCCCAGATCCACTCAATGAGAATCCTTGTTTTAACACTATGCCTGCATTACACATTTGGAAAAGCACTGTTGTTTTGTCACTGAGATTTATCCAAGCTGTTACATGTAGGTGTAGTACTGGGAATGAGTAATTAGGGTGTTTCCTTTTTTTTTTTGTATTATGAAAACTACTGCTATGAACAATTTTTCTGTCTCCTAGTGTATATATGAAGAGTTTTTACCGGATATACACCCCGGAGGGGGACTGATGGGAAATAAACTACATAAATGTTTCATTTCACTGAGCCAAACTGTTTTCCAAAGTTCTTTAAAAATCACGTACTTACCAGAGTGTGTAAGAGCTCCTATTAATTTACATTTATTCTAATATTTAATGTTGTTAGATCTTTGATTTTTGCCTACCTGATGGATGTACTTATAATCTTGATTTATATTTTTCTGATTTACTAATGAGTTTTTAAATAATTTTAAATGTTTTCTCATCATTCGTATTTTCTCTTCTATGGAATGGCTGTGCATTGACTTTGCCACTTTGTTCGCTGGGTTATTCGGGTATCTTTCTTGGTGATTTGTAGTGTCTTTTTATATTTATAGATACCAATGCATTTTCAAACACGTGTTACAAATAACTTCGCTAATACATGGCTAGTCTTTCCACTTTCTTTATCATGACTTTGATGAACAGAAATTCTAAGTTCTATTGTAATAAAATTCATCAGTCCTTCTATCTTAGTGATTTCTGTCTTTTTAAAAGATATTTCTTTACCCTGAGATTTTAAACATATTTTCCCACACTTTCTTCAAACAGTTTTAAAGTTTTGCTTCTATATTAAGTCCTCAATCCATCTGGAATTGATTTTTGTGCTCTTTTCACAGTCAAGATTTTATGTCATTTTTTTGGTGTGGAAAAAATCAATTGTCCCAGAACCGTTATTGAACACTCCCTTCTTTCTGCTTTCCTCCAGTTAATCTAGAAGCTTCTTGGGTTATGTGTATTCCTCAGTCTGTTTCAGGACTCCTTCTTGTTTCATTGGACAATGTGCCAGTCCTCACACCAATGGCGCAGTCTTAACTACCATAATTTCATAAGAAATTTGATCCCTGGTGGGGCAAGTTCTCCTGCCTATTCTTCTCCTTTAGTATCTGAGTATTTTTGACCCTTTTAATTTCCATATATATTATAAAATCAATCTGTCATGTTTCACTCAAAACAATATTGGTATTTTCATTGAGATTTCAGTATAAATCATTTTGAGGAGAATTAATTTCTTTATAGTATTGAGAATTTCTTCCCCATGGGCACTGGTCATTAATGTCTTTCAATCAAATCTTATAATCTTCTCCACACAATTTTTACACATGTTTGGTTAGATTTATACTTAATTATCCCTTTTAAATTTTTATCATAAATTTTATTTTTTAATATTCTTTTCTAATGTTGTATTGATAATATGTAGAAAAGTAAGTAATTTCTTAACACTGTTCCTTAGAAGTCACTTAGATAAACCCTCTCATTACTTTCAATAATTGTTAATAAATTATTTGAGGTCTGTATGTTGATAAGTCACTGCCACTGAAAAGACAATAGTTATGTTTCTTATTTCCAACTGACATGTGAGGCAGAGACTGTTAAATATACGTAGTTATATTTATCATAGTACAGTTATATATGTGGGCTTTTCTGGTGGTTCTGTGGTAAAGAATTTGCCTGCCAATGCAGGAGACCCAGGTTCGATCCCTGGGTTGGAAAGATCTCCTGGAGAAGGAAATGGCAACCCACTCCAGTATTCTTGCCTGGGACATCCCATAGACAGAGGAGCCTGGAGGGTTACAGTCCATGGGGTCACATAGAGCTGGACACAATCGAGCCACTGAGCACACACGCACAACACACAATTGTGTTGTGTGACCAAATACCTAGGTGTGACCAAATTGTCGAGTTCAGGGCAATAGGTCACGCGCAGAGATATTATGTGAAGCTTCCATGCCATAACCTTAAAGACAGGCTGCAATCCAATTGACTGAAACTAAGGTTTGGGGTCTGGCTGTCTTAGAAAAGTCAACTGACCTTATATCCCCAACAACAGGCAAAGAGCTTGCTACCCAGAACCTTTCTCAAGATCCCCCAGTAAATGTTCCACTAACTGGAAAATGGGAGATAATCCAGTGGCGCAGCTCAGATTAAGGATGACGCTTTCACACACCAGACTCTCTTTGCAAATGGCCCTAACACAGCTACCGTTCAATAAAGAAGGCTGAGCACCAAAGAACTGATGCTTTCCAACTGTGGTGCTGGAGAAGGCTCTTGAGAGTCCCTTGGACATCAAGGAGATAAACCCAATCAACCCTAAAGGAAATCAACCCTGAGTATTCATTGGAAGTACTGATGCTGAAGCTGAAGCTCCAATAATTTGGCCACCTGATCTGACTCACTGGAAAAGACCCTGATGCTGGGAAAGATTGACGGCAGGAAGAGAAGGAGGCAACAGAGAATGAGATGGTTGGATGGCATCACTGACTCAATGGACATTCATTTGAGCAAACTCCAGGAGATAGGGAAGGACAGGGAAGCCTGGCGTGCTGCAGTCCATGGGGTAACAAAGAGTCGGACATGACTGAGCGACTGAACAGCAATCACTCAATTGACTGTGGGAGCTATGAGCTCAGCACAAAAGCTAGTAAGTAAAACAGATTTCAAAGATGTAAAAACTACAATCTGAAGTGATCATCAGATGTGTTTACTTTTACATGGAACTCATTAGAAACTCAAAGATTGGAAGCTGTTTAGTTTGTGAGGCATCATATTAATAAAAAATCCAAACCCCTTGCCTTTGGAAGCTTAAGACTGTTTAGCTCTTAAAGCCACACTCAGGCCTCAAAACTGGACTAGATACATCTGTACAGAACAGTGGGAAAGGAAGAAACAAAAGCAAAAATAGGAACAGGATGAAGACAAGGAACTGACACTGGAACCTCCAGAGAGCAAGAGCAGTCAGCTGGCCTAGGCAAGTCCAGCCCTACTGCCAAGGTGGGCGCTGCCACAACTCACATCCAGCAAGATCCGATGACCTTTGGTGCGTCTCACTCTTTGGTTTCCAAGTAGGACTTCCATTCCAATTATCTTTCCTGATTTCCTTGTTTGTGCGAGTAAAGATAAAGGCTAGGTTGTTACAGAAAACAGACGCAAGAATAGAAGTTTATTTTGTCCTGAGCTAATATTCCAAAGGAAATGGACTCTAAGAGGGAATCCAAGATCTTAGGCTGGCAGGGCAGAGCTGTCATCCTTAACAAAAGGTTGTAGCCTCTTTTTCTGAGTTTACAAGGAATTTGTCAATTTCTTGCTGGCTAGAAGTCCACAGTGAGTATCTAGTCATTAAGGAGGTAACATAAAAGGAACTCACGTCACTTTTACATGTATTGCACTGACCCCATGTTTGTTATATGTCCAGCCCCCACTGCAGGGGCTTCCCTGGTAGGTAGTCCAGCTGGTAAAGAATCCACCTGCCACGCAGGAGACCCCAGTTCAATTCCTGGGTTGGGAAGATCTGCTGGAGAAGGGATAGGCTACCCACTTCAGTATTCTTGGGTTTCCCTGGTGGTTCAGCTGGTAAAGAATCCCCCTGCAATGTGGGAGGCCAGGGTTTGATCCCTGGGTTGGGAAGATCCCCTGGAGAAGAGAATGGCACCCAATTCAGTATTCTGGCCTGGAGAATTCCATGGACTGTATAGTCCATGGGGTCACAAAGAGTCAGACATGACTGAGCCACTTTCACTTTTTCACTGCAGGGGAGTTTACAAAATTTGGTCAGCAGCAGAGCAGCCATGTGTCGGTCTAAAATGCTACTATATATATATTTTTTAACTTTAAACTTTTTATTTTGCATTGGGGTATAGCCAATTAACAATGTTGTGGGAGTTTCAGGTGAACCTCGAAGGGACTCAGCCATACATACACATGTATCCATCCATTCTCCCCTAGAACCCCCTCTTATCCAGGCTGGCACATAACACTGAGCAGAGTTCCATGTGCTACACAATAGGTCTTTTTGTTGATCACCCATTTTAAATATAGCAGTGTGTACATGACCTTCCCAATAAAACTCTACTATTAAAAGGAGGAAACGGAGAAGAAATTCCTGGAGACAATTAGCAAGCCCATTGACCCATTATTTCACATTGAGTGTGAAGCTGGGATGAAGGCAGTCTGCCTCTTAATTTCTTGTCAGTAAACCACAAGAAGGTAGAAGAAGAGCTGAAAGAAAAGCACCCATACAGCTAGATTTTGAGCCAGGCGCATGAGCTGAAGGGGACCTTGGGTTACTAGAGAAGAGTTTTGCTCTACGTATGGGGAAAAGAGTTCCCATAAAGGGAACAGTGGCAGTTTTCTCAGTTAAACCTAGGAGAGAAGATGTACAAGGGTATCCATCATGCCACTATTTGTTGACAGGATGTGGAAGGAAAGCTAACCATTTGTCTCTGGGAGAGTAAATACATAAATGTGTTAGATGCATACAATGGTTTCCTATATAACAGAGAGCAGTAGTAGATTAGATGTATGCGTGGTTACAGAAATGAAACTTAAGGACACAGTGCTAAGTTTCAAAAATGATTTATGCCTTAAAGCCATTTGTATAAATGTAAAATACACAAAAATCCGGCATGCGGATTTGTATGAACTCCAGCAAAAATAATACAAATTAACTTCTTATAGTAGCGACTCATGGTAGGGGAAATAATGAGAAGTCAAAAGGAAAAGATGGAAAATGAAAAGAGAAGATCCCTTCAACATGTACACACTGCTATATTTAAAATGGATAACCAACAAGGTTCCACTGCAGAGCACATGGTCTGCTCAGTGTTACGTGGTAGCCCGGATGGGAGGGGGTCCTGGGGGAGAGTGGATACATGTACATGTATGGCTGAGTCCCTTTGCCGTCCACCTGAAACTATCACAGCATTCTTAATTGGCTATACTCCAATGTCAAATAAAAAGTTAAATATAAATTAATTTTTAAAAAGAAAGACAAGCTTAACTTCTTTAGGAAATAAAATATCTTCTGCCCAAAACAAGAAAAAAGTTACCTATATAGACCAACCTTACCTGCCATGATTTGCAAAGGACCATGAATCACCCTCTGCATCTAAGATCTGAAAAGAAAAAAGAAAAAAGAGTGACTTAGGAATGACTGTGAAGGTAAAGAGTCTGCCTGTGATGCGGGAGACCTGGGTTCAATCCCTAGCTTGGGAAGATCTCCTGAGGGAGGAAATGGCTGCCCACTCCAGCATTCTCGCCTGGAGAATCCCATGGACACAGGAGCCTGGTGGGCTACAGTCTAAGGGGTCGTGAACAGTTAGACACAACTGAATGACTAACTGTGATGAAAGAGCAGTGAGACTTTCACATTGAAAAAGAGGGAGTAAGAGGGGGCATATCTCCCCTCCCTCCTGAAATAATTATGAAATCAGAAAAAAACATATGAAACGACGCCTCTAAGACACTGGACATGAGACAACTCACAATGTGATCCCCGAGAAACAAGGAAAAATGAGGTGACGTCTCTAAGCACTTTGCTAGTGAATGGCCTAAAGAGGGTTTCCGGATCACACTGTAGGCAAGGACTCATGGTCTGATTTGAGAGGCTGTAATTGGACATCTTAACGTCAAGATGGCTACAGCTTGCAGGGCAGCTTACTGGAGAGAAGAAATCTGAACAAAGAGAGAGCAAGAATATCTGCAGAGAATACCTCCAAAATCTTCCACTGAGTACTGATCAGCACATGCAAGGGAGGAGACTGCCCAAAACCAGCGGAGCAGACACTCTCGAACAGATCAGAGGAGATGGCATCCAACAATGACACGGGGTGATAACAGTACAGTTTGCTGGTAAGCCGCACCAGAAAGCCTAGTAACTCAAAAAGCATCAGGTATGGTACCCAGGTGGCTCAGTGGTAAAGAACCGGCCTGCCAATGCAGGAGACCTGGGTTTGATCCCTGGATTGGGAAGATCCCCTGGAGAAGGAAATGCAACCCACTCCTGTATTCTTGCCTGGAGAATCCCATGGTCAGAGAAGGCTGGCAGGGTACAGTCCATGGGGTCGCAAAAGAGTCAGACACAACTTAGTAACTAAACAACAAATGGTCCCCAGAAGTATTTAGCTTAAGTAGTTGGGCAAAATTAGCCCCAACCCAAACATTGCTCTGGTCCTACCTAACAATGCTGAAACATTAAGACCTAAAATTATCAATTGATTCCAAGTAGCTTAACCATGGAACAACAGACTGGTTCCAAATAGGAAAAGGAGTACGTCAAGGCTGTATATTGTCATCCTGCTTATTTAACTTATATGCATAGTACATCATGAGAAACGCTGGGCTGGAAGAAACACAAGATGGAATCAAGATTGCTGGGAGAAATATCAATAACCTCAGATATGCAGATGACACCACCCTTATGGCAGAAAGTGAAGAGGAACTAAAAAACCTCTTGATGAAGGTGAGAGGGGAGAGTGAAAAAGTTGGCTTAAATCTCAATATTCAGAAAACGAAGATCATGGCATCCAGTCCCATCACTTTATGGGAAATAGATGGGAAACAGTGGAAACAATGTCAGACTTTATTTTGGAGGGTTCCAAAATCACTGCAGATAGTGATTTCAGCCATGAAATTAAAAGACACTTACTCCTTGGAAGGAAAGTTATGACCAACCTAGATAGTATATTCAAAAGCAGAGACATAACTTTGACAACAAAGGTCTGTCTAGTCAAGGCTGTGGTTTTTCCAGTAGTCATATGTGGATGTGAGAGTTGGACTGTGAAGAAAGCTGAGTGCTGAAGAATTGATGCTTTTAAACTGTGGTGTTGGAGGAGACTCTTGAGAGTCCCTTGGACTGCAAGGACATCCAACCAGTCCATCCTAAAGGAGTCCTGGGTGTTCATTGGAAGGACTGATGCTGAAGCTGAAACTCCAATACTTTGGCCACCTCATGCGAAGAGTTGACTCATTGGAAAAGACCCTGATGCTGGGAAGGATTGGGGGCAAGAGGAGAAGGGGACGACAGAGGATGAGATGGCTGGATGGCATCACTGACTCAATGGACATGAGTTTGGGTAGGCTCTGGGAGTTGGTGTTGGACAGGGAGGCCTGGCGTACTGCGGTTCATGGGGTCGCAAAGAGTCAGACACGACTGAGTGACTGAACTGAACTGAACTTAACCATGTCTTAAAACAAAGCTCAAGAATATTTATAGAGGGAATTTATGTATGTATACTTATGACTGATTCACATTGTCATACAGAAGAAACCAATACAACATTGTAAAGCAATTATCCTCCAGTTAAAAATAAATTTTTTAGAAAGAATATTTGTAGGAATAGAAAATATCTAGCATATAGCAAGGTAAAACCTACAACGTATGACAGCCAATAAACAGTTACCAGGTGTGCAAAGAAGCAGGGGAATATGCTAAGTGTAATTTTAAAAATGAATCTCAATAAAAGCCATCTAGAAATGACACAGATCATAGGGTCAGTAGACAAGGACATAATGATACCCCACGTGTTCCAGAATCTAGAGGAAATAGTTAACGTGTCAGAGATGGGGAACATCTTTTTCAGTTCCCAAACTGGACTCCAAGAGATGATAACTACAATTTCTGAGACAGAAAATACAGTACGTGTATTAATAGTATATTAGATATTGCAAAAGAAAGTGTTAGTGAATTTGAAGACATAGCAATGGAAACTAACCACCACAAAACGTGGAGAAGAAAAAGACAAAAAATAAAAATAAAAACCAAACAGAGCCTCAGTGAGCTGTTTGGCAGTTTCAAGAGACCTAATATATGTATTTTTGGAGTCTGAAAAAAAGAGGATATATTGCAGAAATACAAGTGAAAAATAGTAACCAAAATTTTCCCACAACTGATAAAAACTATACTTCCACAGATCCAAAAGCCTCAAGCACAAGAAACATGAAAAATACAAGAAGGAGCACCATAATCAAATCAGTAAAAAAAAAAAAAAAAACAGAGTTTAAGAGAAAAGTTCAAAGCAGTCAGAGATAAAAGTTGTGTTTTATATAGAGGAACAAAGGTAAAAATGAAAGTAGATTTCTCATCAGAAGTTATGGAATCCAGAAGAAATATCCTTAAAGAACGGAGGGGAAAAACGTAGCTGTCAACAACTTTGAAATCCGTTTCCAGAGAATACACCTTTCAAAGGTGAAATAAAGACATTTTCAGGCATAAAAAATTGTGGACATTTTTATCACCAGCAGAATTACACCACAAAGAACGTTAAGGAATCTTTCAGGCAGAAAGAAAATGATTCCTAAAGGAAATATGTCTCTGCCAGAGAAATGGCCCCAGAGATGGTAGCTACATCTGTAAATATTAAAAAATGTTTTCATTACTTAAGTCTCTTTAAAACGCAGTCCACGCGTTAAAGCAAAAATAACAAAATATATTTACAAAGTGTGCTGAAGTTAAATGCATGACAGTGCTATCACCAGGGTCAGGAAGAGAAAAATGGAAGTAGATTGTTGCAATGTCCTTAAGTCACATGTAAAGTGGTATAATATTACCTGAAAATAGACTGCCTTACATTAACTATGTATCTTATAAGCCTTAAATGAAACGCTTAAAAAATTATAGCAAATGAAGTAATAAAGAAGAAAGTAGAGTATCATTAAAATATTCATTTAATCCAAAAGAGGGAAGACAAACAGAAAAAAAAAAAAAAAGAATAGATGGGACCAATGAAAAATGAATAGCAAGATGGTAGACTGAAACTCAAATATAAATTGGCATATTAAATACAGAATGTCTGAACATCCACATAGATTTTTAAAAAGCAAGAAATAACTACATGCCTTCAAGAAACCCACTTTAAACAAAACACAAATGTGTTAGAAATAAATGCACAAAAACTACATAATCATTTTAGCACTAATCAAAAGAACACTAGATGACAGCTTGAAAGATCTTGTTAGCTAAATTTGTAGCAGAGCATAAAAAAAGAATAACGGCAGAAAAATGGAAAATGAGGGACTTCTTCCCAATTCATTCTTTAAGATCACCATTCCCCTATAGCCAAACCTAAGAGATTTTAAGAAAAGAGAAGTACAGCTATACACATCCCTCAAAAATAAAGTTGCAAAAATTCTTCACAAAATTTTAACCAATCTAATCTAATAATGTTTTCAAACGGGCTTCCCTCATAGCTCAGATCATAAAGAATCCACCTGAAATGCAGGCGACCCCAGTTTGATTCCTTGATTGGGAAGATCGCCTGGAGAAGGGATAGGCTACCCACTCCAGCGTTTTTAAAAGAATAATATATTATGACCAAAAGGGGCTTATCCCAGGAATCTAAGGTTGGATTAGCATTAGAACATTAGTCAAAGAAACTTATCGTATTAACAGACCATATGTTTATCTCAATAGATACAGAAAAATTATTAGACGATGTGAATGTTAGTTTTAATGCATTGACTTGGTTAGGCATGGTATCCAGTTATTTAATCAATACCAATCTAGGTGTAGCTGTGAAAGTATTTTGTAGGTGTGGTCAACATCTACAATCAACTGACTTTAAGTAAAGGAGCTTGCCCTTGATAATGTGGGTGAGCTTCATCCCAACAGTTGAAAGGTCTTCAGACCAAACACTGAGATTTTTCAGATGAGAACTTCTATCTCAATACTGCAGCATAAGTTTCTGCCTGTGATTTGCCCAATAGATTATGGATATGCCAGCTGTTACAGCTGCAGGTGGCAATTCCTTGAAATAAATCTATAGATAGATCATTTATACATTAAAATATACATTTATTATTTAGATAATATATTCAAGTGAAAGTGAAAGCGGCAGTCATTCAGTCCTGTCCAACTCTTTGCGACCCCATGGACTACAGCCCACCAGGCTCCTCTGTCCATGGAATTTTCCAGGCAGGAATACTGGAGTGGGTAGCCATTCCTTTCTCCAGGGGATCTTCCCTACCCAGGAAATGAACCCGGGTCTCCTGCATTGCAGGCAGATTCTTTACCATCTGAGTCACCAGGAAAGCCCAACATATTCATAATATATATTATCTATAATAATAAATACGTACTTGTCATTTAAATTCTCTATATATGTAGGATGTATATATATATATATATATATATATATATATATATGTATATATATAAAGAGAGAAACAGAATCTTAAGTATAAGTTTTATGAATTGGTTCAGAACCTCTGGAATTGCTTCTGTAACCAGACTATATTTAAAGGCATTCATAACTCTATTTCCAGCAGTAAAGAAGCACTGATATGATGCAGGTGTGATGTGGCAAGAGATACACAATTATCTTCTTTGGATACTCTAATCAAATACTTATGAAAGAAAAGTTTCTGGGTGACCGTGTATCTGATATCTAGTTTAGTTAAAAGAGGGGCTTCCCCAGTGGCTCAGTGGTAAAGAATCCACCTGCAGAGCAGGAGACGCAGGAGACCCGGGTTCGATCCCTGGGTCAGGAAGATGCCCTGGAGAAGGAAATGGCAACCCACTCCAGTATTCTTGCCTGGAGAATTCCATGGAGGGAGGAGCCTGGCCAGCTACAGTTCACAGGGTCGCAAAGAGTCGCACACGACTGAACATGCATTCATTAGTTAAAAGAACAAGGATAATGAGATTGACGAGCTGCTCCTCAGTGCACTGGAGAAAGCAGAAAATTAAAAATAAGAGTTCAGGGCCTCGAGTTCCCAGATCAAACTCAGCATCAATTATCTCAAAGTGTCTGTCATCCCTGAAAGGAAACTGCATCTCCTAGAGCTGCAGATCTGAGATTTCCAAAGACCTAACCCAGAGCCTCATCCTACAAGCAGCTGACTTACAAAGCAAACTGAATTCTCCACGTCACAGCCTATGTTCTGTTAAACCTAGAGCACTGTCTGGGAAGGAAGGGGGATCCTGAACACTGGAAAGGAGACTGATGAAGCTGGCAGGTACTGAACCTTTAAATGCCCATCTTCTCTGCCAGGGGAAGCGGCCCTCCTCCCCTGTCTGAAGAGGGTGGCCCAGTTTTGCCCGAGGAAGCTGTAATGACCCGCCCTGAGTAAATGCCCTGCACGATGTTGCTGGTTCCCCTTGGCTGCATGCCCCCCACCCCAGGATGACTTATTTTTGCTCCTAGATCTATATGTGGGCATGCTAAGCTACTTCAATCATGTCCAACTCTTTGCGACCCCGTGGACTGCAGCATGCCAGGCTTCCCTGTCCACCATCTCCTGGAGTTTGCTCAAACTCATGTCCATTGAGTCAGTGATGCCATCCAATCATCTCATCTTCTGTTGCCCTCTTCTCCTCCTGTCCTCAATCTTTCCCAGCCTCAGAATCTTTTCCCATTACTGATGCTAATAATTAATTACAATTCATGTTCACTCCTAGGGTTAAGAGGAAAGGGCACCTCTGGTTCTTCACCTGCTCTTGAAATTCAAATCATACATTCATAAACTCTCCACGAACAGTAGAGGTTTTTCCAGTTAAGAAAATATACATCAGGGTCTTTTCCAACGAGTCGGTTCTTCAGATCAGGTGGCGTGCACAGTCCACGGAGTCGCAAAGAGTCGGACACAGCTTAGCGACTAAACAGCAACAACAGGGAGATAAGCTGAGCCTGCCCACCTGTGAAGGACTGTAACGAAGTGATACTAAGGCATCCCTCTGCCTCCGCCTGCCATTCTAGGAGATATTTGCAAGAATTAAATGGTCTTTTTACTTTGTTTCCTCACTTCCCCCATCTCTGATCCATAAAAGAACATGTCATCCAGGCTCCAGCAAGATGGCTATTTGGAGACACTGGTCTGCTATCTTCTCGGTCAGCTGGCTTTCTGAATAAAGCCATATTCCTTGCCCCAACACCTCATCCCTCGGATTTATTGGCCTGTCTTGCAGCAAGCAAAGCGAACTTGGACTCAGTAACAGTATCAGTTTTCCATTCCACCTATAACTGTATCCATAGTATTTGTCTTTCTCTTCCGACTTACTTCACTTACTATCAGCTCAGTTCAGTCCAGTCGCTGAGTCGTGTCCGACTCCTTGCAACCCCATGAATCGCAGCCTATGCAGAGTCCATCATGAGAAACGCTGGACTGGAAGAAACACAAGCTGGAATCAAGATTGCCGGGAGAAATATCAATAACCTCAGCTATGCAGATGACACCACCCTTATGGCAGAAAGTGAAAAAGAACTAAAAAGCCTCTTGATGAAAGTAAAAGAGGAGAGTGAAAAAGTTGGCTTAAAGCTCACTTACTGTAGTTACCTGTAATTTTATCTGTGTTCCTGAAATTCACATTATTTGATTCATTTCAAGCCTGAGTCATCTTCAGCTGTGTCCATGTTGCAGTTTTCCTTTATCCATTCAGCTGACCCTGGATGGTGAGCATCTTGTAAGACGCTTTATGGCCACGTGTATGCCTTCTTTGGAGAACTGTCCATTAGATCTTTGGCCCACTGTCTTTATTGCATTATTTGTTTTTTTGATATTGAGCTTCAGGAACTGCTTTCATGTTTTGGAGATGAATTCCTTGTAGGTATTTTCATTTGCAAATATTTTTTTTCCATTTGGCGCATAGTCTTTTTTGGTCATTCATGGTTTCCTTGGCTGTGCCACTGCTTTTAATGTTAATTAGGTACCAATTGAGCTATGAGGGAAACCATTAATTAGGTTACATTTGGTTACTTTTGTATTATTTTTCATTCTTGTAAGAGATGGGTCCAAAAAGAGCTTGCTGTGATTTATGTCAAAGCGTGTGCTTGTTATATTTTCAAGAGTTTCATACTGCCCTAACTTCCGTTCGGATGTTTAAAATCTTTGGGATTATTTTTCTGTATGGTGTTAGGGAGCATCCTCATTTTATTCTCCTTTTCATTGTTTCAGGAAGCTGCACGCTGTCCTCCACAGTGGCTCGTCCCAATTTCCATTGCCAGCGTCACTGGAGGAGGGTTCCCTTTTCTCCATCCCCTCTCCAGCGTTGACTCTTTGTAGAGATTTTGACAGTGGGCATTCTAGCACCTCACACGATACCTCATGGTAGTTCTGATTTGCATTTCTGCAGTATTTTGCAATGGCAGCCCACTCCAGTACTCTTGCCTGGAAAATCCCATGGACGGAGGAGCCTGGAAGGCTGCAGTCCATGGGGTTGCGACTGAGCGACTTCACTTTCACTTTTCACTTTCTTGCATTGGAGAAGGAAATGGCAACCCACTCCAGTGTTCTTGCCGGGAGAATCCCAGGGACGGGGGAGCCTGGTGGGCTGCTGTCTATGGGGTCGCACAGAGTCAAACACGACTGCAGCGACTCAGCAGCAGCAGCAGCAGTATTTAGCAATGTTAACATCAGTATACGGGATATATTTTTCAAACGGTGTGAGTTAAATTTGCCTCTTGAAATTGGCTTCTTGAACGTCTGCTCTGTTTTGAATTCTATTTCCATGAGCCGCCCCCTACCCCAGGACATTTCTTCAGAGCAGGTGTTTTTTAGTGACAGCCCTCCAGGCCTTCTGTGTTCATCAGCACAGTTGTCAAGTTGTTGTTACAGAAAATAGCCACAAGGCGGCAGCATTTCTTTACTCCACACATTTTTTGGTGTAATTTCATTTTTAAATTATATTGGGGTCGGAGGAGCCTGGTAGGCTGCAGTCCATGGGGTCGCTAAGAGTCGGACACGACTGAGCGACTTTCACTTTTCACTTTCATGCATTGGAGAAGGAAATGGCAACCCACTTCAGTGTTATTGCTTGAGAATCCCAGGGACGGGGGAGCCTGGTGGGCTGCCGTCTATGGAATCGCACAGAGTCGGACACGACTGAAGCAACTTAGCAGCAGCAGCAGCAGAGTTGATTTCCGATGTTGTGTTTAAGTGTCCAAGAACCCCATTCAGTTATACAAGGACATAAATCTATTCTTGTCCTGGGTTCTTTTTGGTCATATAGGTTATTGCAATTTCTTTCAGTAGAGTTCTGTGTACAACTCAGTAGGACAGTTTTAACCATCTATTTGATGTATTTTAGTGACAGACGCTAAATCCAAAAAGTTTATCCCTCTTCTTAATTTTTTTATTATCATTATTTGATCTTCAAAGTTTGTGAGTCTGTTTCTCTTTTGTATATTAGTTCATTTTTAAGAATTTATCGATTCCACCTGTATCTTATGATTTTTGTCTTTTTCTCAGTGATTTACTTCATGTGATAATAATAATTTTCTCAGGATCTGAGCTGGGAGTGGAATCGCCAGAATATAGGGTCTGTTTAGTTTCTTAAGGAAGCTCCACGCTGGTTCCCATCAAGGCTGCATGCATTTACGCATTTACATTTCCACCCAGAGTGCAGGAGGAGTCACATTTTCCCTATGCCCTCCACAGCATCTGTTCTTTGTAGATCTGTTGATGACCATTTTCACCGGTGTGAGGTATTTCATCAATGGGGTTTTGATTTGCATTAGTTTAATCATTCGTGAGGTGGAGTGTCTTTTAGATCTTGTGAGTACAATTTACCTCTTGAAATTGGCTTCTTGAACATTGGCCCTGATTTGAATTCTTTTTTGATTTACCCCAGGAAGTTACTTGAGGGCAGGTGTCATTTAAAGCCCTCAGGGCCTTGAGTATTAAGAGCCCATTCAGTTCCGTTCAGTCGCTCAGTCGTGTCCGACTCTCTGTGACCCCATGAACCAGAACACGCCAGGCCTCCCTGTCCATCACCGACTCCCAGAGCCCACTAGCACTGGTTTTAAACTTGTTATGCAAAGGGCAATAAGGCAGCAGCATTTCTTCCTGCCCAACTCTGGTTCCTTAGGCAGCAACCACAACCTGAGGGAGTCTTGTTCCTGGATTGTCAACTCCAGAGGAATGTGGCAGAAGAGACAGCCAAGGCTTGGTCTCCTGACTTCTTCCCTGTTCCCCAGCACCCCCGGACACATCCCAGTTCCCACAGCGCCTGTGGGAGGGTGCTGTCATCTGCAGGTGGGGTGACCCTAAGGAAGGAGGTTGGAGCTGGGAACCCCACCCCCAGGAAAGATGGAGCCCAGGGGCCCGTTCAGAGCTCTTCCACCCGGAGGCTTGATCGTCCTTTGCCTGCTGGAGGCTTGCTTTCCGTGCTGGAGGGCCGGGGCGGGGTTCAGCAGGCACTCCAGGCCCACGGGGCGCTTCGTGGCTGGCAAATATTCTCCAGCTCCCTTAGCCCCAGACACTCCAGCCCTGGGACTGCAGCCTACTCAGGCTCCAGGGATCTGACATCAGCAGAGGTCATCAAGGCCTGAGGGACATAGAGTCAGCATTTCTTTTTTCTTTTTCTTTTTTAATTTTAACATCAATTAATTATATCAGTTCAGTTCAGTCACTCAGTCATGTCCAACTCTTTGCGACCCCATGGACTGCAGCACACCAGACTTCCCTGTCCATCATCAATTCAGCTTGCTCAAACTCATGCCCATTGAGTCGGTGATGCCATCTAACCATCTCATCCTCTGTCATCCCCTTCTCCTCCCACCTTCAATCTTTCCCAGCATCAGGGTCTTTTCCAACAAGTCTGTTCTTCACATCAGATGGCCAAAGTATTGGAGCTTCAGCATCAGTCCTTCCAATGACTATTCAGGATTGATTTCCTTTAGGATTGACTGGTTGGATCTCCGTGCTGCCCAAAGGACTCTCAAGAGTCTTCTGCAACACCGCAGTTCAAAAGCATCAATTCTTCTGTGCTCAGCTTTCTTTATGGTCCAACTCTCACATCCATACATGACTACTGGAAAAACCATAGCTTTGACTAGATGGACCTTTGTCAGCAAATGAGCATATAGGCAAATTAGAATATTGTGGGGGGTTGGGGTGGGTTTCTGTTAGATGAACAGCAATTTGATTCACACATACATAAATGTATATATGTTCTTTCTTGGCGTCTTTTCCTCTAGAAATCATTACAGAATGTTGAGTAGGGTTCTTTGTGCTATCTAGAGGTCCCTGTGGGTTACTATATAAATAGTAGGGGCTGTATGTTCATCTAAATTGTTGCTGGCCAAAATCTTGGACTTCTCTGCCCACTGAAGCTGAATAAAATATACGGAGTGAGAGTTTGGAAGAAACGGAAAGGTGGCTTTTATTCTCAGCCAGCAGAGAGGGGAATACCGTAGGCTCTTGCCTCAAGAACTGTGCCCCTCGCTCCATGAGGAGTCCAGAGACTTGTATATGGCATGGGCTCCTAGTCAGGAGTCAGTGATGAGGAACAAAGGTGATAAGATATTGATTTTTTCCTCTCAGATTGTTTCAAAGACAATCGCAGGCTGGTGTCAGTAGCCCAGTGATTGAGTCTGACAGTTCGGTGGCTCTGCAGCCTTCTTTCTGATATGTAACTGCAAGAGGAAGGGTGTTGTACGGGTAAACACTAGTTAGGGGGTGTATTTAGCATAGAATCAAAGGAAAATAAATTTGAAGTGTAGCTCCTGCAGAGTTGGGGGGCAGAAAAACAAACTTAGTTACAGGCATGCAAAGTTAAGAGCAGTTACAGTAAAACTAGGAATTTTTTAAACAAAACTGTTCGCTGTTCTCTTTATCCCCTTTGTTCTCAGAAAAGGGAAAGAAAAAAATCCTCATTCCTCTTTTTCCCTTTTCACTGCAACAAATTCCCCCCTGTTAGGGTACTCCTTCCATATCAATGGAGGAAGGGAGTTAGGTATCTTTCTTGTCTGGCTGAGGACAAAACCTCAGGTTTTCTCTGACAATCACCAGCTGTTCAGCCCAGGGGCCCATCTATCTCCTACTTTAAATTTTCCTTGAGAGATGTGAACCCCAAGAAATCTTTATTGGGGTGATGAGGGACAGATGATCAGTCTTCTGTAACTTCTTCAGTGCTGACACAGGACTCATAGACCCGACCTAGCTGGGGTCATGGAGCTCTTGTCCTGTTTTATTAAGGGGACCCAGGGTTATTTTTGTGGTGTTCCCACGGGATCTGTTCAGAGGAGTAGCTGTGGTCTCTTTGGGGGCGTGAGTTTTCTTTCCACATCATCATTATCCTGATGTAAATCTGTTGTCACCTGGAGGAGACAAAACTTAACAGATATTGAAAAAAAAAGGAGGCCATAGATCAGTAAAAGAGTTACTGGTGGCTCAGATGATAAAGAATGAGCCCGCAACATGGGAGACCTGGGTTCAATCCCTGGGTTGGGAAGGTCCCCTGGAGAAGGAAATGGCTACCCACTTCAGTGTTCCTGCCTAGAAAATCCCATGGACAGAGGAGCCTGTCAGGAGCTCTGTCAGGAGCCTGCCAACCCTTTGTCCGTGGGGTTGCAAAGACTCAGACATAACTGACAGACTTTCATTTTCAGGGGTCAAAGAAGGAGTAAGAACCAAGTTATGTTTCAAGACAATTGTGATTGTGTTCCAAGCAGGGTCAATGCTTGGGTCTTCCTGTCCAAAGTAATGGAGTCATTTAGACTCAGAAGTAATTGAAGGAATGACAATCTGAACATTAATAGACAAAATAGAAAAAGCTAAGGCTGAGATTAAGTCTGAATCCTAATTTAGATTTAACACTTCAAGGAGACTTGTAGTCAGGTAGCCAGTTGTCCAGGTTTATCTAAGTAGATCTTAACCTTTAATATGCTTATTGGTCATTACACATGTGGGGTTTTTTCCAACATATGATCCAGAGCAATTTCATTGTCTAAACATATAAGTTATGAGAAGAGATCTTCTAAAAAAATATGGTTGCAGTCATCTGCTGCTGGCAGATTTTGTTTTTAGAATGGCTGATGGCATCCTAAGTCTGACGAGCCTCAGACTTAACAATGCCAAGACCTGTCTGAAATCATACCATAGTGTCACCTAGTTATTTCCATAGCTACTCTATTTTGACTTTAATTGCAATTTGTCTTTATAGCCAAGCAACTGTCACTATCAATTATGTTAGTGTTTCTCTAGGTATGAGAAGATAGATGTGAGAATCAGGGGCCATAAAAATAAACAAATGGGACCTAATTAAACTTAAAAGCTTTTGCACAACAAAGGAAACTATAAGCAAGGTGAAAAGACAGCCTTCAGAATGGGAGAAAATAATAGCAAATGAAGCAAATGACAAAGAATTAATCTCAAAAATATACAAGCAGCTCCTGCAGCTCAATTCCAGGAAAATAAACAACCTAATTTTTAAAATGGGCCAAAGAAGCTTTTAATTTTAATTAGATCCCATTTGTTTATTTTTGCTTTTATTTCCAGAATTCTGGGAGGTGGATCATAGAGGATCCTGCTGTGATTTATGTCTGAGAGTGTTTTGCCTATGTTCTCCTCTAGGAGTTTTATAGTTTCTGATCTTACATTTAGATCTTTAATCCATTTTGAGTTTATTTTTGTGTGCGGTGTTAGAAAGTGATCTAGTTTCATTCTTTTACAAGTGGTTGACCAGTTTTCCCAGCACCACTTGTTAAAGAGATTGTCTTTACTCCATTGTATATTCTTGCCTCCTTTGTCAAAGATAAGGTGTCCATATGTGTGTGGATTTATCTCTGGGCTTTCTATTTTGTTCCATTGATCTATATGTCTGTCTTTGTGCCAGTACCATACTGTCTTGATGACTGTGGCTTTGTAGTAGAGCCTGAAGTCAGGTAAGTTGATTCCTCCAGTTCCATTCTTCTTTCTCAAGATTGCTTTTGGCTATTCGAGGTTTTTTGTATTTCCATACAAATCTTGAAATATTTGTTCTAGTTCTGTGAAAAATGTGGCTGGTAGCTTGATAGGGATTGCATTGAATTTGTAAATTGCTTTGGGTAGTATACTCAGTGTGGAGATTCCTTAAAAAATTGCAAATAGAACTACCTTATGACCCAGCAATCCCTCTGCTGGGCATACACACCGAGGAAACCAGAATTGAAAGAGACACATGTACCCCAATGTTCATCGCAGCACTGTTTATAATAGCCAGGACATGGAAACAACCTAGATGTCCATCAGCAGATGAATGGATAAGAAAGCTGTGGTACATATACACAATGGAGTATTACTCAGCCGTAAAAAAGAATTCATTTGAATCAGTTCTGATGAGATGGATGAAACTGGAGCCGATTATACAGAGTGAAGTAAGCCAGAAAGAAAAACACCAATACAGTATACTAACACATATATATGGAATTTAGGAAGATGGCAATGACGACCCTGTATGCAAGACAGGGAAAGAGACACAGATGTGTATAATGGACCTTTGGACTCAGAGGGAGAGGGAGAGGGTGGGATGATTTGGGAGAATGACATTCTAACATGTATACTATCATGTAAGAATTGAATCGCCAGTCTATGTCTGATGCAGGTTGCAGCATGCTTGGGGCTGGTGCATGGGGATGACCCAGAGAGATGTTATGGGGAGGGGAGGTGGGAGGGGGGTTCATGTTTGGGAACGCATGTAAGAATTAAAGATATTAAAATTTAAAAATAAATAAATAAATAAATAAATAATAAAATAAAAATGGGCCAAAGAACTAAACAGACATTTCTCCAAAGAAGACATAGGCTAACAAACACATGAAAAGATGCTCAACATCATTCATTATCAGAGAAATGCAAATCAAAAACCACAATGAGGTACCATCTCACGCCAGTCAGAATGGCTGTGATCCAAAAGTCTACAATAAATGCTGGAGAGGGTGTGGAGAAAAAGAACCCCTCTTACAGTGTTGGTGCGAATGCAAACTAGTACAGCCACTATGGAGAACAGTGTGGAGATTCCTTAAAAAACTGGAAATAGAACTGCCTTATGACCCAGCAATCCCACTTCTGGGCATACACACCGAGGAAACCAGAATTGAAAGAGACACATGTACCCCAGTGTTCATCACAGCACTGTTTACAATATCCAGAACATGGAAGCAACCTAGATGTCCATCAGCGGATGAATGGATAAGAAAGCTGTGGTACAGATACACAATGGAGTATTACTCAGCCATTAAAAAAAATACATTTGAATCAGTTCTAATGAGGTGGATGAAACTGGAGCTGATTATACAGAGTGAAGTAAGTCAGAAAGAAAAACACCAATACAGTATACTAACACATATATATGGAATTTAGAAAGATGGTAATGATGACCCTGTATGCGAGACAGCAAAAGAGACACAGATGTAAAGAACAGTCTTTTGGACTCTGTGGGAGAATGCGAGGGTGGGATGATTTGAGAGGGTAGTGTTGAAACGTGTATATTACCATATGTGATGCAGATCACCAGTCCAGGTTTGATGCATGAGACAGGGTGCTCAGGGCTGGTGCACTGGGATGACCCTGGGGGATGGGATGAGGAGGGAGGTGGGAGGAGGGTTCTGGATGGGGAACACATGTGCACCCATGTCTGATTCATGCTGATATTTGGCAAAAACCACTACAATATTGTAAACTAATTAGCTTTCAATTAAAATTAATAAATTAATTTTTAATAATAAAAAGAAACAAATATCATATCTTAATGCATATTTATGGAATCTAGAGAGATTGCAATGATAAAGCTATTTGCAGGGCAGCAATAGAGATGCAAACATAGAGAACAGACTTGTGGGCAAGGCAGGGGAAGGAGAGGGCGGGGCAAATGGAGAGAGCAGCGAGGAAACACACGCACCGTCATGTGTGACATAGACCGCCAGCGGGGATTTGCTGTATGAGCCAGGGAGCTCAGGCCATTGCTCTGCGGCCACCTAGAGGGCTGGGGTGGGGTGGAGGTGGGAGGGAGGTTCCAGAGGGAGGGGGCATCCGTTCACATATGTGCACCTAGGGCTGATCCATGTTGACGTATGGCAGAAAGCAACACGATGTTGTTAAGTAATTATCCTTCAATAGAAATTAAATTTTGAAAATGTGTTCATAACCCAAGAGTTGAGAGTTATGCTTTATTCAGCAGGAACTTTTTGGACTTAAGCAGGGAGACAGCATCTCAAGTAACCCTGAAAGAAATGGTTTGAGGAGGCTGGGGGAGGAGCTGGGTTATATAGAAGTTTCACTGCAAAAAGGCAGGTAGTCTGAATGTTGAAAATATTTTTGTGAATTAAAGGAAACCAGATATTAAAAAAGAAAAAGAATTAGGGGTCATAAAAATCTTTTTCTTAAAGTGTCTAACTATCTGAAGTCCTCTTCTGCCAGTTTTTCCAGAGCACAGACTACCTCATTCCTGATTTCAGGGGGTGTTGAAGTTCAGCGGCTTCAGTGGCCATGATTTAATCTTTATGGAGATAGATGGCAAGTGCCAATTTCTAGCTGGCAGAGCCCCTTCAGGGTCATGAATCTGACCATGGTTTGGGGACATTATAGGACTGTCTTGTCCCACAGTGCTAGGAATGCTCATTCCCAGGTCTGGTGAAGTTTTCACTGACAGGCCACTCAACGTGCTGTTACTAGACTAGGCCATAAAACAAAATGGCATTCAAAATTCTCTAGATTACTTGTACTTCCTAATCTCTCGTGGCCCAGAAAAATATTCCATTGATTGACAAGGTGAGGGGATCTTATCATATCAGTAGTGGCCTGAAATTTCTTCTTTTAAGATAAGTTTCCTAAGAGTCAACCAAACAGAGCCATAGAGTGGAGAAACCCACCACAGTGACTCAGAAGTGCCAGACACAGGGAACTGGCACAAACCCAACAGCTGGACTGATTTTTAAAACCAGCATAGGATCAAGTCTATGAGAGAAAAACATTTGATTCATATGCAAAGGTCCAAGAAGTCAAGAAAACATTAAAAAGGATCATACGAACCAGGTCAAGGATCTTGGGCAAGTTGTCTACTACTGATGTCATTTTTTTATTCTCATGTGAACATAGGTTTTCCTCTGAGCATTGTTGGAAGGTGATTTTGAGATCAGCAGTCCTCTCTGTAGGCCAGTCCAGTGCAGGGAAACTTTGTGAGTGGAAATTAATCCAAGAGTTAATTCTTTTCAGTTCTACTGTGCATGAGCTATGTTAAGAGTGCCTGATAAGGGTCCTTCTGTCCAGGTTAGTGATAGTCCTTTGAATTATGTCTTTTCCAGAATATGTAATCCTCCGATTGCAGGTCACGAGGCACCTGATCTTTATCCAAAGATAGATTAGCGAAATAAACTTTAGGAACAAACTTAGTGTCCCTTAACAGTTCAATTAAGCTTTTTAGCAATATAACACAACAGCAAGGAACTAATTGGGAAGTGAGCCTTGGCAAACACAGATCCTAACTAACAAAACTAGAATTTAATATTTAGTGAAACAAACAAACAAAAAAATTGTGTGTCTGTGAGACCATTAACCTCACAGCCAGGGAATACTTTATCCCATCTAATAAAATGAGGTGTATCGGGAGACAGGGAAAAGCCAAGCACTCATCTTGGGTTTCCCATAACCCTGACTGTTTGATTTAAACAATGGTTATTCATTTAGCCAAGGGAACAGTGAAAGATTTCAGACGCAGCTCAAAATCTTAAGAAAACTTGTACCATGGACAAAATTCTTTATTTGGGTTCCACTTTCCACAAGACTTCTTTTTACTTTCTGTGTCTTTTTCCATTCAGAAACAGTCACCTGTAAGCCAGACGTACTTCCTTTTTTTTCTTTTTTTACTAAAAATCAGGCAAGATGGGCTGTGTATCTCAAGGACATGATAAGAGTTAATTTCAGGTTTTTTTCTAGGCATGATTTTAACAAGCTAGCAATTCTTAATTGCATATGCAAAAATAACTGGTCTTTTAATTTTAAAAGAAATTTTGTCTTAGCCAATTTTCTCTGGAGTCTAAAGGATATTGTGGCCACACTGTTTTTTCTCTTTCCATGGTCTTAATCTTTGCTATTTTTTAGAATTAGAAATATCTCATATATAATGTGTTCAGTTCAGTTCAGTTCAGTCGCTCAGTTGTGTCCAACTCTTTGCAACCCCATGAACTGCAGCACTCCTGGCCTCCCTGTCCATCACCAACTCCCAGAGCCTACCAACACTCATGCCCATTGAGTCAGTGACACCATCCAACCATCTCATCCTCTATCGTCCCCTTCTCCTGCCCTCAATCTTTCCCAGTATCAATTCTTCAGTGCTCAGCTTTCTTCACAGTCCAACTCTCACATCCATACATGACCATTGGAAAAACCGTAGCCTTGACTAGACAGACCTTTGTTAGCAAAGTAATGTCTCTGCTTTTGAATATGCTATCTAGGTTGGTCATAACTTTTCTTCCAAGGAGTAACCATCTTTTAATTTCATGGCTGCAGTCACCATCTGCAGTGATTTTGGAGCCCAAAACACACAAAGTCTGACACTGTTTCCCCATCTATTTGCCATGAAGTGATGGGACCAGATGCCATGATCTTTGTTTTCTGAATGTTGAGCTTTAAACCAACTTTTTCACTCTCCTCTTTCACTTTCATCAAGAGGCTTTTTAGTTCCTCTTCACCTCCTGCCATAATGGTGGTGTCATCTGCATTTCTGAGGTGACTGATATTTCTCCCTGCAATCTTGATTCCATCTTGTGCTTCTTCCAGCCCAGCGTTTCTCATGATGTACTCTGCATAGAAGTTAAATAACCAGGGTGACAATATACAGCCTTGACATACTCCTTTTCCTATTTGGAACAAGTCTGTTGTTCCATATCCAGTTCTCACTGTTGCTTCCTGACCTGCATACAGATTTCTCAAGAGGCAGGTCAGGCGGTCTGTATTCCCATCTCTTTCAGAATTTTCCACAGTTTCTTGTGCTCCACACAGTCAAAGGCTTTGGCATAGTCAATAAAGCAGAAATAGATGTTTTCCTGGAACTCTCTTGCTTTTTCCATGATCCAGCGGATGTTGGCAATTTGATCTCTGCTTCCTCTGCCTTTTCTAAAACCAGCTTGAACATCTGGAAGTTCACGGTTCACATATTGCTGAAGCCTGGCTTGGAGAATTTTGAGCATTACTTTACTAGCGTGTGAGATGAGTGCAACTGTGTGGTAGTTTGAACATTATTCTTTGGCATTGCCTTTCTTTGGGATTGGAAGGAAAACTGACCTTTTCCAGTCCTGTGGCCACTGCTGAGTTTTCCAAATTTGCTGGCATATTGAGTGCAGCACTTTCACAGCATCATCTTTCAGGATTTGAAACAGCTCAACTGGAATTCCATCACCTCCACTAGCTTTGTTTGTAGTGATGCTTTCTAAGGCCCATTTGACTTCACATTCCAGGATGTCTGGCTCTAGGTGAGTGATCACACCATCGTGACTATCTTGGTCATGAAGCTCTTTTTTGTACAGTTCTGCATATTCTTGCCACCTTCTCTTAATATCTTCTGCTTCTGTTAGGTCCATACCATTTCTGTCCTTTATCGAGCCCATCTTTGCATGAAATATTCCCTTGATATCTCTGATTTTCTTGAAGAGATCTCTAGTCTTTCCCATTCTGTTGTTTTCCTCTATTTCTTTGCACTGATTGCTAAGGAAGGTTTTCTTATCTCTCCTTGCTATTCTTTGGAACTCTGCATTCAGAGGCTTATATCTTTCTGTTTCTCCTTTGCTTTTCACTTCTCTTCTTTCCACAGCTATTTGTAAGGCCTCCCCAGAGAGCCATTTTGCTTTTTGCATTTCTTTTCCATGAGGATGGCCTTGATCCCTGTCTCCTATACAATGTCACGAACCTCCGTCCATAGTTCATCAGGCACTCTATCAGATCTAGTCCCTTAAATCTATTTCTCACTTCCACTGTATAATCATAAGGCATTTGATTTAGGTCATACCTGAATGGTCTAGTGGTTTTCCCTACTTTCTTCAATTTAAGTCTGAATTTGGCAATAAGGAGCTCATGATCTGAGCCACGAGTGCTGGTAATCCTACAGAATCTGAAAAAGTTATTAACAATTGACCTAGACCTACAGAAAGAGGTCAAGCTATATCACCAGGCAAACTGTTCCACCTCAGATGGAATGGTCAAACTGAGGCCTGAGATGTGGGAAGTGTCAGGTGACATGGTGGTCTTACCATGTGCCCCCTAGGCAGTGACTGAATTTGCTCAAGGAACAGCTTTCATTGGGAGGTGGACCTTGGTCCCAACACAAGCCTTCCCTTTGAAGGGAGCAATGCATGTCTTTAAAACTGCTCAAAGACGCATAACAAGCTCATCACCTTGAATCACATGATAATGTATGTCCCTACAGTTAACTAGGAAGAAAGGAAATAACTAAATATTTTATAAATCCTTATCTGTGAAAAAATTGTCAAGTTAGCATGTTAAACTTAGTTTACACATCTGAAATTTAAAGGATCATCCTATAATGCTCCTCATTGTTAACTATCAGAGAAATGCAAATCAAATCTACAATGAGGTACCACCTCACACTGGTCAGAATGGCCATCATTAAAAAATCTCTGAAATAACAAGTATTGGAGAGGGTGTGGAGAAAAGGGAACCCTCGGACATTGTTAGTAGGAATGTAAATTGAGAACACAGAACAGCATGGTGGTTCCTCAAAAAACTAAAATAGAGTTACCATCTGATCCAGCAATCCCACGCCTAGCCATGCATTAAGACAAAGCTGTAATTCAAAAAGATACATGCAGTATTTTTAAAAATGAAACAAAACTGTATATACCAGCTGCAGATCTGACAAGAAAGCTTTACTCTCCCATGCGAGATATCAAATTTGCCTTCACACGTTGCCTGCTATATGTAGACCCTTGGTTCATACTCCATGTAACCACACACTGTCATAATTAAATCCAATTTGAATTTTAGCCTTAATTTGAGGATGTAGTTTCCCTCCAGCCACACAGGATCATTCCCTTTTCTCCAGGCCTTGTTTCCTTGGTATGACATTTCAAACCTCAAAAACTGTTACTTGTTGATATGAATATCAATTTCACTTTAGCTCAGTGTGAAGGAAGCAAAAATCAAGGGAGGGGCCTATTTTTTCTGTTTTCTTCATGGAGAAAAATGAAACTGTCAGAAGAAAAAGTACTTGCGGCTCATGCGCTCTTTGAGTCACTCACTGTTTGCAGGAATTTGCTTTTATTATTTTTTCAAGTGTGAGCTTTGATTCACATAATAACAAATAACAGAATTAAAAGAAATTAGTTTGAAATGATGGCTTGTTTCTGGCTAGAAATTCTGAACCAACAGAAACCACAAAGATCAGGGTGCCAAGCTTTTAAGAATATTTTAGGTTGCAAATAATTACTAGCATGGTTGAAATTTCAGCAATACATCTTAATTCTGATAAAAATATCCTTTTCCAAAAGGTTTGCAGTGTGGCCGCCTCCTGCTGGAAGCCTGGGATGCTGGAATCATGCCACATCCTGTGTGTCTTTACAGGACACTGGGCTGCACTATAAAAAATTCCTGCCTCTCGCATGGATCCTGAATGTAGGGAAAAAACAAATTAGCCAGGATGGCGATGCCAGGCTCTCTCACCCCACAGCCTCTCGCTCTGGCCCCATGTTTTGTAAATACATGGTTACGTATCAGCTGAGCGCACTTACAGTACAGCGCATGCGCTTCACGAGGTATGGGCTTGGCCGGAGACCACTTTTGCTCTGTAAACATCAGTAAGATCCACCAGAAGAACCCTTGCGGCTGTGTTATGGCTGCGTCCGCTGGATCACCCCGAGACCAGAGAATTCAGTGAGTCTGCTGTCACAGCCACTGCGCCCGTCAGGAGAGACTGCAGTTCCTACGGCTCCCCAAGTTTGCTTCCAGCTTGCTCGCGCCTTGCCTACCTTGGGTTCAACCAACAGTGAGATACTGTGAGACATTGACCATCACGTGGCCAAAGCAATTGGTAACACTTTGTTTTGCCTGTCGGAATGATAAATGAGGCAGATTCTTTCAGTTTCACCCTGCCCTGATGTGGGTGAAGGGTGAGCTCGCTGATTATTTCCTCTTCAAGAAATGTACCTAGTTCCTACCCAAGGGGGAGCTCCCTGTCCAAATATGAGAGAAGCTGCATGTGTGTGACCTGTGCTTCCTGGCAGAGAAGCTTTAAGCTAGTTTAAACCTGACCAAGGTCTGTGAAAAAGTTGGCTTAAACTCAACATTCAGAAAACTAAGATCATGGCATCTGGTCCCATCTCTTCGTGGCAAATAGATGGGGAAACAGTGGCTGGATTTTTTTTTTGCGGGGGCGGGGGGGGGGGGGGTGTCCAAAATCACTGCAGATGGTGATTGCAGCCATGAAATTAAAAGATGCTTACTCCTTGTAAGGAGTTATGACCAACCTAGACAGCATATTAAAAAGCAGAGACATTACTTTGTCAACAAAGATCCATTTAGTCAAGGCGATGATTTTCCAATAGTCATGTGTGGATGTGAGAATTGGAGTATAAAGAAAGCTGAACACAGAAGAATTGATGCTTTTGAACTGTGGTGCTGGAGAAGACTCTTGAGCGTCCCTTGGACTGCAAGGAGATCCAGCCAGTCCATCTTAAAGGGATCAGTCCTGGGTGTTCATTGGAAGGACTGATGTTGAAGCTGAAACTCCAATGCTTTGGCCACCTGATGTGACGAGCTGACTCATGTGAAAAGACCCTGATGGCGGGAAAGATTGAGGGCAGGAGGAAAAGGGGACAGCAGAGGATGAGATGGCTGGATGGCATCACTGACTCGATGGACATGAGTTTGAGTGAACTCCAGGAGTTGGTGATAGACAGGGAGGCCTGGTGTGCTGCGATTCATGGGGTCGCAGAGTCGGACACAACTGAACCGAACTGAACTGAAGGTCAGTCTACATGGTAGATTTAGACGACTCCAAGTCCTGTCTACACTGATGATGTTTACACGTGACTGTGTACTTTCTACAGTGAGAACATTTACACCTGACCCTGTTTGTGCGCTAGGACTGGAGACCTGGGTAGGACCTGGCCTGCCTCTGTCCTGGAAAACTCCGCGCCTGCGTCTGAATGTCAGCGCTGAGATGTCTGGGGTCTGGAGCAGAGGTGGCTGCTCTGGGCAGCGTGCTTTTCTCTGAGGGGGCTCCGTGGTCCTCCCGGGGTCGGGGCTGTGGTGGGCTCTGAGTGTCTCCCCCTGCCAGGTTTCCCCTCCCTGGCGCATGGAGGCTCCTCAGGTGGCTACCTGGCAATCATTCCAATTTACCAGCATATTTGGGTTGAGCAGGGAGGCAGGTTCACCCTGTGGATTGACTGCAGGGCACATGGATCAGGCAAAAAGCCAATGGGCAGCAGGTGAGGTTGCTGCCGTGACCTCCTTCAGGTCGACCGTCCTACTCAGCAGAGACCAGACCTGCCCCTCGTCTTCCAGCCCTGCATCTGGTGTGTTTTCTCAGCTCCTCAGCGGGACAAGAAAGGACCAAACCTGCCAGAACCAAGGTGGTGCACGCAACATTATCATGACAGCCGTAGAAACAGTTACTATCACAGAACCAAAGGGAAAGGGGAGGACTTCTCTGGGACAATGTGGGCAGAGGAGACCCCCTCGTTTCTGCCTTAGGGGTCCAACCAGCAGAGACCTGGTGTTCTAACCAAGGGTCGTGGGGCCCCAGGTGCAGGGACTGGGGAGGAGGTGTCATCTTGGAGACTGAGGACCTGTGTCCCTGGTTCAGTCCTGGGGATTGTGTGAGCTCACCCCACCCACATGGGTCAGGATCCTGTGCCTGGGGACCCCCTGGCTGTTCTTTACCTGCAGTGTGAATTGTCCCCTCTGAGATTCCCATCCTCTGAACTGAGGGTGTTGCCCTGATGAACCTGTGGTCCCTTTTCTTGTCTTCATCTTGTCGCATTCACCCACTTCCAGTGGGTTCCTGCTCTGTGTTCTGCTGAGTGAGGGCATCTTGGGGTGTCATTTACGATCATAACGCATCACACATCTAAACACTGGGGCCACCCCTGTCTGGCTTCCCCTACACCAAGCTAAGGTAATTTAATTTTTATTTTTTATTGGAACAGAGTTAATTTCCATTGTTTTGTTAGTTTCAGGTATACAGGAACTTGATTAGATTTTACCTGCGGGTGTATCTATTCTTCTCTGATTTTCCCCTCATATAGGTTATTACAGCTTGTTCAGGAGAGTTCCCTGTTCTATTCTGTAGGTCCTAGTTGATTATCAATTTGATACTAGTGGGTACATTTTAATTCAAAACTCTTAACTTATCTCTCCCTTTTAACTTTTCTTTTGATAACCATAATTTGGTTTTCTCAGTGTGAGAGTCTTTTTCTGGTTTGTAAATTAGTTCATTGGTATGAACTGATGATTCCACTTGTGTGTGATATCTTATGATATTTACCATTTACTTTTTTTTTTCTTTTTTTTTTTTAATTTTAAAATCTTTAATTCTTACATGCGTTCCCAAACATGAACCCCCCTCCCACCTCCCTCCCCACAACATCTCTCTGGGTCATCCCCATGCACCAGCCCCAAGCATGCTGCACCCTACGTCAGACATGGACTGGCGATTCAATTCTTACATGATAGTATACATGTTAGAATTCCCATTCTCCCAAATCATCCCACCCTCTCCCTCTCCCTCTGAGTCCAAAAGTCCGTTATACACATCTGTGTCTTTTTTCCTGTCTTGCATACAGGGTCGTCATTGCCATCTTCCTAAATTCCATATATATGTGTTAGTATACTGTATTGGTGTTTTTCTTTCTGGCTTACTTCACTCTGTATAATTGGCTCCAGTTTCATCCATCTCATCAGAACTGATTCAAATGAGTTCTTTTTAGCGGCTGAGTAATACTCCATTGTGTATATGTACCACAGCTTTCTTATCCATTCATCTGCTGATGGACATCTAGGTTGTTTCCATGTCCTGGCTATTATAAACAGTGCTGCGATGAACATTGGGTACATGTGTCTCTTTCAATTCTGGTTTCCTCTTACCATTTACTTTCCCACCAAGCTTGTGCGAGGATTCCCTTTCCTGTATGTCCTCTGCAGTGTTTATTTTCTGTAGGTCTTTTTCCTTGATGATGGCCATTGTGACTAGTGTGAGGTGATACCTCATTGTCGTTGGATTGGCACTGATTTGGTCATTATCGATGTGGAGTGTCTTTCCATGTGCTTTTATTATTTTACAGCTTTTGAACCTTCTAATTTACCTCTTGAATCTGACTTCTCGGAACTTGGCCCTTTCTGGAATTTGGAATTCTTTTCTGATGGTTTGCCCCAGGACATTTCTGGAGGGCAGGTGTCATTTACAGCCCTGTTGGACTTGTTACTATTAGAAGCCCTTCGGCACCTGTTTTGAGACATGTATATACATGTGACACTGCTAATTGCCCCCTGGCCCCTCTCAACTTTCTTTTTTGGTAACCATGAGATTCTTTTCCAAGTCTGTGAGACTGTTTCTCTTTTGTAATGACTTTCTTTGTATCCGTTTTTAGATTCCACCAGAAATGATATCCTATGGTGCTTTCCCTTTCTCATTTACTTCACACAGTGTGATCACCTCTAGTTTCTTCCCGGGAACTGGATACGGCATTATTTCATCCTTGTTTATTTTTGAGTAATATTGTTTTCTGTATAACCCCATCTTTGTATCCATTCATCTGTCCTTGTACCCTTAATTTGCTTCCCTGTCTTGGCTATCGTACCTAGTGCTGGCATAATTGTTGGGGTGACGATAGCTTTTAAATTTGGGGTTTTTTTTCTGAATCTATGCCTAGGTAAACTATGTTAATGCCTATGAAATTGAAAGATGCCTGCTCCTTGGAAAAAAAGTTATGACCAACCTAGACAGCATATTAAAAAGCAGAGACACTACTTTGCCAACAAAGGTCCATCTAGTCAAGGCTATGGTTTTTCCATTGGTCATGTATGGATGTGAGAGTTGAACTATAAAGAAAGCTGAGCACTGAAGAATTGATGCTTTTGAACGGTGGTGTTGGAGAAGACTTCTGAGAGTCCCTTGGACTGCAGGGAGAGCCAACAAGTTCATCCTGAAGGAGATCAGTCCTGAATATTCATTGGAAGGACTGATGCTGAAGCTGAAACTCCAATACTTTGGCCACCTGATACAAAGAATTGATGCATTTGAAAAGACCCTGATGCTGGGAAAGATTGAAGGCGGGAGGAGAAGGGGACGACAGAGAATGAGATGGTTGGATGGCATCACTGACTCAATGGACACGAGTCTGAGTAAACTCCAGGAGTTGGTGATGGACAGGGAGGCCTGGCATGCTGCAGTCTATGGGGCTGCAAAGAGTCAGACACAACTGAGCGACTAAACTGAACTGATGCCTAGGTATAGGATTGCTGGGTCACTTGGTACTTCAATGCTTAGGTTTTTAAAGAACCGCCATAATGTTCTCCCTAGGGGATGAATCTATTTACATTCCCACCTACAGTGGGAGGGATTTCTTCTCTCCACACCTTCTGCAGAGTTTATTGCTGTGGATTTTTTGAGACAGTCATTCTGACTGATGTGAGGTGATACCTCATTGGACTATAGATTTATCTTTCTCTAAGAATTAGTGATTCTAAGCACCTTTTTGTGTGTTTTATGGCCATCTCTGCCTTCTTTGGAGAGATATGCGTATAGATCTTTGATTTTTTACTGGATTGTTTGTTTTTTTGTATTGCTCTGTAGGAGTTGTTTGTATGTATTGGAGACAAATTCCCCTTGGTATCTTCATTTGCAAGAATTTTTTCCATTCTGAGGATTGTCTTTTGTTCTCACTGCAAGTGTCCTTTGTTGTGCAAATGCTTTAAATGTTTATTAGATTCCATTTGTTTATTCTGTTTTATTTATCCTGATTCTAAGAGGTGGATCAAAAAAGAACTTGCTGCATTTATGTCAATGTGTGTTCTGCTTTTTTCCTTAAGAGTTTCGTTGTATCTGTGCATTTCTTTGGGCCCTTAATCTGTTTGCAGTTTATTTTTGTGCGTGGCATCAGGAGTATTCTAATTTTATTCTCATTTTCTTCTGCCCAGTGTCCTCCACAGTGGCTGCTCCCATTTTTCATTCCCAGCATCAGTGCAGGAGGACTCTCTCCTCTTTAATGCCTTTTCCAATAGGCATGAAGCCATGATTTGATCCACAGATTTCTGAACACTGACACCCTCTGCAGCATTTATTGTTTGTAGAGTATCTGCCTGGGGCCATTCTGGCCAGTGTGAGGTGATAACGCGTTGAAGTTTTGATTTGCATTTCTCTCATATTTAGCAATGTTGACATCTTTTCATGTGGTTTTTTGAAACTGTGTGAGTTAAACTTACTTATTGAAAACGGCTTCTTGAAATCCTGCCCTGTTTTGAATATCTTTCCAATGACCTCCCCTAAGACATTTCTTGAGGGCAGATCTTTTTTACTTACAGCCCTGCAGGCCCTGTAAGTGCCCATCAGCAATGGCTTCAGAGTTGCTGCCATGGGAAATGGGCACAGGGCAGTGCGTCTTTGTGCCCGACTTTGGTTACTGGGGGCACCAGAGCCTCAGGGAAAGGCCCTTTCCTGGATTGTCGGAGGGGAAAGTGCCAGCAGAAACACCCAAGGGCTGTGTCCCGTTCCTTCTTCCTTCCCCATCCCCTGGACAAATCCCAGTTCCTGCAACCCCACTCTGTGGAGGGTGCTTTCATCCATAGGTGGGGCGACCCCAAGGAAGGGGCTGGAGGTGGGAACCCCACCACCAGGAGACATGGAGCCCTTGGGGCTTTTCAAAGCTCTTCCAGCCCAGAGGCCCCACATCCTTTGGGTGCAGTAGGCGTAGTTCCACTGCAGGAGGACCCCCTGGATCTGGAGGTCGTGGGCCCCTGCAGAGGGGAGCAGGCACGCCAGGTCCATGGGGCAGGGCTCATTGCCTGGCACATCCTCCCCAGCTCCGTCAGCCCCATGACAGTCCATCCCTGGGAACGGAGCCTGCCCAGGCTTCAGGGATGCAGCAGCAGCCCAGGGCACCAAGGCCCAAGGGGAATAGAGTCGGCATTCTCTTCCTGTGATTTGTATTTCATATTGGTGTATAGGTGACTTACAGTGTTGTAGGATGTGGCTTTTTTTATTCTTTGTTTTAGGTGTACAGCAACATGATTCCCTTTGCATAGATGTGGACACGTCCTTTTCTGGGTTTCCTTCCCATATAGATTATTATGCAGTGTTGATTAAGGGTCCTCACTGACTATTTTATAAAGAGTAGTGTGTGTGTGTTCATTTGAAAGTGAAAGTCGCTCAGTCGTGTCTGACTCTTTGCGACCCCATGAACTATACAGTCTGTGGAATTCTCCAGGCCCAAATACTAGAGTGGGTAGCCTTTCCCTTTCCCAGGGGATCTTCCCGACCCAGGAATTGAACCGGTGTCTCCTGCACTGCAGGTGGATTCTTTACCAACTGAGCTATGAGGGAAACCCATTTACACCTGCTCATTTCTCACCCCACCACCTTTCCTTAACCATAAGGTGCTTGGCTATGTCCCGAGGCCCTTTCTGTTTGGTAAAGTTCACCTGTATCTGTTTTTAGACGCCGCCTCTAAGTGATACCATAGGATAGTTGCCCTGCTTCCTCTGACTGCGCTTTTTATGATCCTCTCTACTTCCTTGTTGCTGGACATGGCGTGATGTCATCCTGTTTATGGCTGAGGGATATTGCCTTGTGTGTGCACCCGATCTTCCGTATCCACTCATCTGTCCTTCTCTGATTAGCCTGCTTTCTTGTCTTGGCTAGTGGGACTGAGATCGACGGTTACCCGTGCTTTTAAATTTTAGTTGTCTCTGGATTTATTTCCAGGTATTGGATTGCTGGGTCCTAAGCAGACTGGTTCCAAATAGGAAAAGGGGTGCATCAAGGCTGTATATTGTCACCCTGCTTATTTAACTTATATGCGGAGTACATCATGAGAAACGCTGGACTGGAAGAAACACAAGCTGGAATCAAGATTGCCGGGAGACATTTCAATAACCTCAGATATGCAGATGACACCACGCTTATGGCAGAAAGTGAAGAGGAACTAAAAAGCCTCTTGATGAAAGTGAAAGTGAAGAGTGAAAAAGTTGGCTTAAAGCTCAACATTTAGAAAACGAAGATCATGGCATCCGGTCCCATCACTTCATGGGAAATAGATGGGGAAACAGTGGAAACAGTGTCAGACTTTATTTTTTTGGGCTCCAAAATCACTGCAGATGGTGACTGCAGCCATGAAATTAAAAGACGCTTACTCCTTGGAAGAAAAGTTATGACCAACCTAGATAGCATATTCAAAAGCAGAGACATTACCTTGCCAACAAAGGTCCATCTAGTCAAGGCTATGGTTTTTCCACTGGTCATGTATGGATGTGAGAGTTGGACTGTGAAGAAGGCTGAGCACCGAAGAATTGATGCTTTTGAACTGTGGTGTTGGAGAAGACTCTTGAGAGTCCCTTGGACTGCAAGGACATCCAACCAGTCCATTCTGAAGGAGATCAGCCCTGGGATTTCTTTGGAAGGAATGATGCTAAAGCTGAAACTCCAGTACTTTGGCCACCTCATGCGAAGAGTTGACTCATTGGAAAAGACTCTGATGCTGGGAGGGATTGAGGGCAGGAGGAGAAGGGGAGGACAGAGGATGAGATGGCTGGATGGCATCACGGACTCGATGGACATGAGTTTGAGTGAACTCCGGGAGTTGGTGATGGACAGGGAGGCCTGGCGTGCTGTGATTCATGGGGTCGCAAAGGGTCAGACATGACTGAGCGACTGAACTGAACTGAAAGTACTCCTGTGTTATTTTTCAAGTGAACATCCATACTATTCTTCCTGCTGGACGTACTATGTGATTGTGAAGGACGCTGCAGGAGGGTCCCCTTCTCTCCACACCCTCTCTGGCAGTGTTTGTTTAGAGTGTTTGGCCACGGCCATTCTGACCAGTGCGATGTGATATTTTGCTGTAGCTTGGATTTGCATTTCTCTAATGTTTAGTGATGTTGACATTTTTTTCATATGATTTTTTAAAAGACTGAATTAAACTTACATCTTGAAATTGGCTTAACGCCTGCCATCCTTTGGATTCTTTTTCGATGACAACCCCTAGGACATATTTTGAGGGCAGCTGTGTTTTACTTACAGTCCCTATATCCTTGTGAGTGTTAAACACCCAACGGCTCGGCTCTTCATGGTGTTATTAGAGAAAATGGCCACAAGGCGGCAGCACTTGTTCCTGCCGGATGCTTTTTCTTTCTTTCTTTTTTTCCCCTGTAAATTCTTTGTTATTTTCTGTTGGAATGGAGTGGATTTCTGATGTTGTTTGTTTCAGGTGTACAGGAACTTGGTTCAGTTATTCATAGAAGTTTATTCTCTTTGGGGTTCTTTTTTGCGTATCGGCGATTATAGTATGTTCAGTAAACTTCCCTCTGCAGTTCAGTAGGTACTTTTAATCCTCTATTTGATATATATGCATAAATGTGTATATGTTACTTCCAATCTCTTAGTTTATTCTGCTGTATCTGGAGGTGGGGTCTCTCCAGAGGGAAACAGGAACTCCAGGTTCATTTTGGGGACGCACCCCCTGCTACATGCTCCCAGCTCGCTCTGCCCCAGGACCCTCCAGCCTTGGCACCCAAACCAGTCTCGGGCCCCAGGGGTGTGACACCGCAAGTCACTGTGCCTGAGGGGAATAGAGTCGGAATATCCTTTCTGTTTTATCTATTTTCACCCATCATTTGAACTGGAGCATACAGGTGAATTTCAATCTCATGAGGGTTTTGATTTTTCCTTTTCCTTCTACCACAAACTGTTTCACTTCTACATGGTTGTACGTATGATTTGTTGGGGTTTTTTCTTTATAGGTTAATACAGAGTGTGGAGGATGTTTCCTTCTGTTACATGGTGGGTCCTGGTCCCTTGTTTTATCAATAGTAGTCTGCATATATTAGTCTGAAGCAGCTCTTTTCTCCCTGTCTCACATCTTTATATTTTGATAACCAGAAGTTTATTTTCTAAGCCGGTGAGCCCGTGTCTCCAGGCAGTAAGTTCACTTGCATCCATCCTTAGATTACACCTAGAAGTGATATAGTGTGGTATTGGTCTCTCCCTGTCTCTCTTACTTCACGTGGAATGATCATCTCTGCCTTCTTTCCTGGCGCTGGACTTGGCACTTTTTCCTACTTCTTTATGCTTGAGAAATATCCCGTTGTGTACATGTTCCCTGCCCCACTGTGCATCCCTTCACCTGTGCGTCTGTAGTTAACTGGCTTTTCTGTCTTGGCTGATGTACATAGTGGAGCCAAAATTGCAGGCATGTCCATCTCTATTAAACTTTTGGTGTCTCAATCCGTCTGCCTCGAACCCAGATGAGTCCGGACATGAGACCCAAGCCTGCTCAGGCTCCCGGAATGGGAGAGCAGCCCAAGTCTGGGAGGCTGTGGGGAATAAGCTAGGCACTGCTCTTCTATTTATTTTCTCTAGTCTCATGCCTGTGCTGTGTTGGAGTATAGTCAATTTGCAGTTTTGTGCTTGTCTTCAGGGTACAGCCACGTGATTAACTAATGACATATACATACAGCTTATCTGTTCTTTTTCGGATTCTTTTCCCACAGAGGTTATTGCAGAAGGTTGAGCAAAGTACCCTGTGTTGAACATCAGGTTCTTCCTGAGAACCTATTAGAGATACAGATTTCTGTGTATATGTGGTGGGAAGGAAGGAAATAATGATTTTGCATTACCCATTACAGATAGAGATTTCTCTGTATTGTTAGAGGTACAAATTTCTGTCTATTTGGAAGAAAGAAAGGACAGAGATTTGTTGTTACAGGTACAGATTACTGGGTATATGTTAGCCCTGACCTACTAATTCAGCCTTGTTTGTTCACGTTTTCTTGGAACATTCTGTTTGTTTTTGAATTCTCAGAGTCGCTTTTGTGGTGTAAATTTGTTCCTTTGTATCTCTTTTTTTATTTTGCCTAGAAGGGACATCATATGTTTTTTTCTTTCTCTGTCTGGCCAAGTTCGCCTAGACTATATTCCTCCAAGGTCCATCCTTGTGATTATCACTGGGATAATTTCATAATTTCAGTGGCCGTTTTTCATGGCTGATACTCCATTGTATATATGCACCACTTCTTCTTTAACTTTTAATCTGTTCAGAGATATCTTGCAGGTTCTATGTCTTGGCTATAATGAGTAGTGCTGCTGTGAATGTGGGGTGCACGTGTCTTTTTGAATGATGGTTTTCTCGGGATATAGGTCCAGGTGTGGGTATGTCAGATCACGGGCTGCCCTCTCTTGAAATCTTATTTTCTGGCATGCGGACAAACAAACTTTCTAGCAGCTGTTGCTAATGTCCATTCCAACGACCGTGTTAGGGGGGTTCACTCTTCTAGCTGTTGCCCGCATTTACTGTTTGTAGAATTGTGAGTTGGCCATTCTGACAAGTGAGATTTGATCTCTTGTCACTTTGATTGGCATTTACCCTGTCATATTAGAAGGCAATGGCAACCCACTCCAGTACTCTTGCCTGGAAAATCCCATGGATGAAGGAGCCCGGTGGGCTGCAGTCCATGGAGTCGCTAAGAGTCGAACACGACTGAGCGACTTCCCTTTCACTGTTCACTTTCATGCATTGGAGAAGGAAATGGCAACCCACTCCAGTGTTCTTGCCTGGAGAATCCCAGGGATGGGGGAGTCTGGTGGGCTTCGGTCTGTGGGGTCGCACAGAGTCAGACACGACTGAAGTGACTTTGCAGCATTTAGGGATATAGAGCATCTTGTTCTCTGGCCATTTGGGATTTTTATCCTTTTTTCTTTACCTTGAAGGGTTTATGGAGAATTTACCTTGCAATTGGCCTCTTCAAAGCCGGTTGTGTTTGCAACTGATTTCTGCAATAATCGCCCCAGGTCGCTTTCTGAGGGCAGCTGTCATTAACAGCCCACACAGGCCTTTTGACTTGGGAGGTTCCAGTAAGTGTGGGCGCTAACGTTGTAGTTACAGGAAATGTCCACAAGGAGGCAGCACTTCTTCAAGCCCATCTCTGCTTCCACCTGTAACCAGAGCCTTAGGGAAAGTCAGCTTCCTGGGATACGAATGAGTGTGGAACGTGCCTGAACCGACACCCAAGGGCTTGTCTCACTGTTTCTTCCCTCTGCAGCTTCACCTCTCCCCTCCAGAATCATGCGTACCTGGGACACCCCTCCCTGCTGAGGTGCCTAGGAGGCTGCACTCTTAGGAAGGAAGCTTCAGCTGGGGACCCCGGCCCCAAGGATCTGGGTACTTGGTGACATTGCCCAGGTCCTCTTGGCCAGACGGTCGTGTAACCGTCATTAGGGTGCACAGGGCAAACCAGAAGGTCAGGTGTGAGAGGGTCTCAGTGCAGGGCAGAGTGTCGGCCTGGCCGACACTGCGAGTCCAGCCTTGGGACTCGGATCTACTCTGGTTCCAGGGATTGGAGAGCATCTCAAGTCAGGGAGGCTGGAGGGAGTACACTGGGCATTACTTCCTTTTAGTTTCCTTTAATGTCATGCCGATGCTATGCTAACGCATAGACCAGTGTGTTTTGTGCTTGTCCTCAGTGTACAACGGACTGAGGCAGTTATGAAATATACATCCACAAACTTGTATTTTTTTATTCTTTTGCCATAGAGGTTATGGAACAAGGTGGAGTAAGTTCTCTGTGGTGAACATCAAGTCCCTGGGAAGTAACAGTTAGAGAAGCAAATCTTTTGTACAGGTGCAAGGAAAGAAGGAGATAGTCCTTGTGGATTATCTGTAACAACGATGGATTGCCTTGTACAAGTTAGAGATAAATAATCCTGTGTAAATGTGCATGAAAGAAAGGAAGGAAGGAGAAAACCCTTGTGGAGGATCTAATAGAGATACAGACTTCAGTGCATCTGTAGAGGAAGGAAGGAAATAGCCGCTGTGGTTCCTCTTGTTACTCATACAGATTTCTGTGCACAGATTCGTTCTGACTTAAATTCATACCTGGTTGTTCCTTTTTTTCTTAAGTTTGATCTGTGTTTGAACATAAAGTCTCTAGAGATTCCCAGGTGGCTCAGTGGTAACGGTTCCGCCTACCAGTGCAGGAGACATGGGTTTGATCCCTGGGTCAGGACAATCCTCTGGAGGAGGAAATGGCAACCCACTCCAGTATCCGTGCCTGGAGAACCCATAGACAGAGGAGCCTGGCAGGCTGTGTAGTCCATGAGGTAACAAAGAGTTGGACACAACTGAGCATGCATGCAGTTAAAAAACAACACCTCAGTGTCTTTGTGTTTTAACTTACTGCCCCTCTATCTCTTTGTTTCTTAATATTGCCTGAAAGGGACATCGATGAAGGGAAGGTTTCAGTGAAGGGCACCTTGCCAGGCTGTGTCGAGCCCATCCCTGTCCACCCCTGGGAATCAGGCCTACTCCAGTTCCAGTGATCAGGTGGCATCGCAAGTCAGGGAGGGTGGAGAGAATACACAGGCATTACTTTTCTTCCCGCTCTGTTCTTTTATCTCACGCTGATGCCACACTGAAGGATAGTAAATTTGCAAATTTTGCATGCCCTCAGAGTACAACAGACGGATTCAGTTATTATATATAAATAAAACATATTTGTACCTTTGATTCTTTTGCCATAGAAGTGATTGAACAAAGTGGAGTAAAGTTCTCTGTGCTGAACATCAGGTTCCTGTGGAGAAACTGTTAGAGGTACAGCTTTTTTGAATCGTGGAAGGAACAAAGGCTGGTCTTTGTGGATTACGGATTCCAGAAACAGAGTTCTATGTGTTTGTTAGTGATAAATATTTCTGTGTCTATTTGCATGGAAGGAGGAAGGAAGGAAGGAGGTAATCCTTATGGATTCAGTTCAGTCGCTCAGTCATGTCCAACTCTGTGACCCCATGGACTGCAGCATGCCAGGCTTCCCGTCCTTCACCAACTGCTGGAGCTCGCTCAAACTCATGTCCATCGAGTTGGACATGGATACAGAGTTCTGTGTATACATTGGGACCAACTTCTAAACCATTTGTGGCCGTTCCTCTGCCATCTTTTTTTAAATTCTTGATTTGTGTTTTAATGTAAGAGCCTCATTGTGTGTTTTTAATTACCTCCCATGCATCTCTTTTTAAAATAATGCCTGGAAGAGACATCATATGCTTTTCCTTCCTCTGCTGCTGAGTTCACTTTTGTATAATCCTCCAGGGTTCATTCTTGTGGGGAGAAGTATCATAATTTCATAATTTCAGTGGCCATTTTTCATGTCTGAGTAATAGCCTATTGTGTATAAGTACATTTATTGGCCATTTACTCTCTTGATGAACCTTCTCCTGGGTCTGTGTTCCGGTTTCGGTTTTTGGAAGTAGCAGTGCAGTGAGCGTTGGGGTGTATGTGTCATTTTGAATGATGGTTTTTCATCACATCGGCCCAGGAGTGAGTATTAAAATCCTAGGCTTTGCTCTCTTGAATTTTTTGCTCTGGCCAGTAGAGGCTGTTCTTTCACGGGTTGTTGCCAATTTCCATTCCCATGGAACTTGCAGGAAGCTTGAATCATCTCCTGGCGCTCTCCACAATTTAGGGTTTGCAGAAGTCAGGATGGCCATTCTGTCAGATGGAATGTGGTTTCTTGTTGTCAATTTGATTAGTATTCCTCCTATAATAATTAGCAATACTGAACATCTTGTCCTGAGACTGCTTAGGGTTTTTCTTCCTGAAAGGTTGTAGGGAAATTTTATGCTTGCAATTGACTTCTTGGAAGTTGGTTGTGTTTGGAACTGACTTCTGCAGTACTCACCCCAGGTCCTCTCCTGAAGGCAGCTGTCATTAACAGCTCTGCAGGCCTTGGGACTTGGAGGTGTCAGTAAGCACAGGTGCTCAACTTGTAGTTATACGAAATGTCCACAAGGTGGCAGCACGTCTTCATGCTCATCTCTGCTTCCACCTATAACCAGTTCAGTTCAGTTCAGTAGCTCAGTCCTGTCCAACTCTTTTTGTGACCCCATGGACTGCAGCACGCCAGGCTTCCCTGTCCATCACCAACTCCCGGAGTTTACTCAAATTCATGTCCATCGAGTCGGTGATGCCATCCAACCACCTCATCCTGTCATCCCCTTCTCCCGCCTTCAGTCTTTCCTAGCATCAAGGTCTTTTCCAATGAGTCACTTCTTCGCATCAGGTGGCCAAAGTATTGGAGCTTCAGCTTCAGCATCAGTCCTTCCAATGAATATTCAAGACTGATTTCCTTTAGGATGGAGTGGTTGGATCTCCTTGCAGTCCAAGGGACTCTCAGGAGTCTTCTCCAGCACCACAGTTCAAAAGCATCAGTTCTTCAGCACTCAGCTTTCTTTATGATCCAACTCTCAAATCCATACATGACTACTGGAAACACAGCTTATTTAACTTATATTCAGAGTACATCATGCAAAATGCCAAGCTGGATGAAGCACAAGCTGGAGTCAAGACTGCCGGGAGAAATATCAATAACCTCAGATATGCAGATGACACCACCATTATAGCAGAAAGTGCAGAGGAACTGAAGAGCCTCTTGATGAAAGTGAAAGAGGAGAGTGGAAAAGTTGGCTTAAAGCTCAAAATTCAGAAAACTAAGATCATGGCACAGGGTCCCATCACTTCATGGGAAATAGATGGGGAAACAGTGGAAACAATGAGAGACTTTATTTTGGGGGCTCCAAAATCACTGCAGATGGTGACTGAAGCCATGAAATTAAAAGATGCCTGCTCCTTGGAAGAAAAGCTATGACCAACCGAGACAGCATATTAAAAAGCAGAGACATTACTTTGCCAACAAAGGTCCAGCTAGTCAAGGCTATGGTTTTTCCAGTAGTCACCTATAACCGCAGCCTCAGGGAAAGGCAGGTTCCTGGGATATGAATGAGTGTGGAATGTGCTGAGCAAACACCCAAGGGCTTGTGTCTCACTCTTTCTTCCCCCAAGCTTCACCTCTCCCCTCCAGAATCATGCATAGCTGGGACACCCCTCCCTGCTGAGGTGCCTAGGAGGCTGCACTCTCAGGAAGGAGGCTTCAGCTGGGGACCCCGGCCCTGCGGATCTGGATATTTGGTGAATTGACCCTAGTCCTTGAGACCAGACGGTCGTGTCACCATCAGAGTGCACAGGGCAAATGAGACAGTTCAGGTTTAAGAGGGGTCTCAGAGCAGGGCACCCTACTAGGTGTGCCAACCCCAACCTAGTCCAGCCTTGGGACCGAAACCTACTCTGGTTCCAGGGATCAGCTAGCATCCAGGGACATCTGAGGGGATAAACTAGGCAATACTTTCCTTCCTTTTGTTTTTCTTTAATCTCATGCTGGGCCACACACCTGGGTCTTAATCACCTGGGTCACACAGCCTGTGGCATAAGCCCTCTTGGAGGAGGTCGCCATTGATCCGATAAAGCCAATGAGCAGATGACCCGAAAATCACAGAACAATTATACCAAAGAAATTCCTGCACTGTTAAAAATGTTCTAGGACCCACAACAGATTTCCCAACCTGGGGATCTGGCAAAGGGACTGAGAACCCCCAGGGAATTTGATTTTGGAGGCCAGTGGGATTTGATTACAGAACTTACACAGGCCTGGGGAAACAGGCTCTTGGAGGGAACAAACAAAACCTTGGAGGACCCAGGAGAAAGGGGCAGGGACCCCACAGACACTGACCCAGACTTGCCCGTGAGTGTCCAGGAGTCTCCGGCGGAGGCGTGGGTCAGCGGTGGCCTGCTGCGGGATTGGGGGCACTGAGCACAGCAGTGCTTGCATGGGACCTTCTGAAGGAGGTCGCCATTATCTTCATTACCTCCACCATAGTTTGTCTCAGGCCAAACAACAGGAAGGGAACACAGCCCCGCCCATCAACAGAAAATTGGATTAAAGATTTGCTGAGCATGGCCCCACCCATCAGAACAAGACCCAGTCAGTCTCTCCCATCATGAAGCTTCCTTAAGGCTCTTATCCTTATCCATCAGAGAACAGACAGAGTGAAAACCACAATCAAAGAAAATCAACTAATCAAATTGATCACTGGGACCACAGCCTTGTCTAACTCAAAGAAACTATGAGCCGTGCCATGTAGGGCCACCCAAGACAGATGGGTCATGGTGGAGAGGTCTGACAAAACATGATCCACTGGAGAAGGGAATGGCAAACCACTTCAGTATTCGTGTCTTGAGAACTCAGTGAGTAGTATGAAAAGGCAAAAAGATATGACACTGAAAGATGAACTCCCCAGGTCAGTAGGTGCCCAATAATCTACTGGAGAAGAATGGAGAGACTGACCCAAAGTGAAATGATGCCCAGTTGTTAACGTGAATCATGATGAAAGTAAAGTCCGATGCTGTAAAGAACAATACTGCATAGAAACCTGGAATGTTAGGCCCATGAAACAAGGTAAATTAGTGGTCAAACAGGAGATAGCAAGAGTGAACATTGACATTTTAGGAATCAGTGAACTAAAATGGACTGGAATGGGCAAATTTAATTCAGATGACCATTATATGTACTACTATGGGCAAGAATTCCTTAGAAGAAATGGAGTAGCCCTCATAGTCAACAAAAGAGTCTGAAATGGAATACTTGGGTGCAATCTCAAAACGACAGAATGATCTCTGTTCATTTCCAAGGCAAACCACTCAATATCACAGTAATCCAAGTCTATGCCCCCACCAGTAATACTGAAGAAGCTGAAGTTGAATGGTTCTGTGAAGATGTGCAAGACCTTCTAGAACTAACACCAAAAAAAGATGTCCTTTTCAACACAGGGGACTGGGATGCAAAAGTAGGAAGTCAAGAGATACCTGGAGTAACAGGCAAAATTGGCCTTGGAGTACAAAATGAAGGAGGGCAAATGTTAAAAGAGTTTTGCAAGAGAATGCACTGGTCATCGCAAATACCCTTTTCCAACAACACAAGAGAAGACTACACACAGATATCACCAGATGGTCAACACCAAAATCAGATTGATTATATTCTTTGCAGGCAAAGATGAAGAAGCACTATCAGTTCAGTTCAGTCGCTCAGTCATGTCTGACTCTTTGTGACCCCATGAGCTGCAGCACACCAGGCCTCCCTGTCCAACACCAACTCCCAGAGCCCACCCAAACTCATGTCCATTGAGTCAATGATGCCATCCAACCATCTCAACCTCTGTCGTCCCCTTCTCCTCCCGCCCCCAATCCCTCCCAGCATCAGGGTCTTTTCCAGTGAGTCAACTCTTCGCATGAGGTGGCCAAAGTATTGGAGTTTCAGCTTCAAATCAGACCTTCCACTGAACACCCAGGACTGATATCCTTTAGGATGGACTGGCTGTATCTCCTTGCAGTCAAGGAGATTGACTGCAACGGACTCTCAAAAGTCTTCTCCAACACCACAGTTCAAAAGCATCAATTCTTCGGTGCTCAGCTTTCTTTATAGTCCAACTCTCACGTCCATACATGACCACTGGAAAAACCATAGGCTTGACTAGACAGACCTTTGTTGACAAAGTAATGTCTCTGCTTTTTAATATGCTGTCTTGGTTGGTCATAACTTTCCTTCCAAGGAGCAAGCATCTTTTAATTTCATGGCTGCAAACACCATCTGCAGTGATGTTGGAGCCCAAAAAAATAAAGTCTGACACTGTTTCCACTGTTTCCCCATCTATTTCCCATGAAGTGATGGGACCAGATGCCATGATCTTTGTTTTCTGAACGTTGAGCTTTAAGCCAACTGTTTCACTCTTCTCTTTCACTTTCATCAAGAGGCTTCTTAGTTCCTCTTCACTTTCTGCCATAAGGATGATGTCATCTGCATATTTCTTCCGGCAGTCTTGATTCCAGCTTGTGCTTCCTCCAGCCCAGTATTTCTCATGATGTACTGTGCATATAAGTTAAATAAGCAGGGTGACAATATTCAGCCTTGACGTACTTCTTTTCCTGTTTGGAACCAGTCTGTTGTTCCATGTCCAGTTCTCACTGTTGTTTCCTGACCTGCATACAGATTTCTCAAGAGGTAGGTTAGGTGGTCTGGTATTCCCATCTCTTTCAGAATTTTCCACAGTTTCTTGTGATCCACACAGTCAAAGGCTTTGGCATAGTCAATAAAGCAGAAATAGATGGTTTTCTGGAACTCTTGCTTTTCCATGATCCAGCGGATGTTGGCAATTTGATCTCTGCTTCCTCTGCCTATTCTAAAACCAGCTTGAACATCAGAAAGTTCACGGTTCATGTATTGCTGAAGCCTGGCTTAGAGAATTTTGAGCATCACTTTACTAGTGTGTGAGATGAGTGCAATTATGTGGTTGTTTGAGCATTCTTTGGCATTGCCTTTCTTTGGGATTGGAATGAAAACTGACCTTTTCCAGTCCTGTGGCCACTGCTGAGTTTTCCAAATTTGCTGGCATATTGAGTGCAGCACTTTCACAGCAGCATCTTTCAGGATTTGAAATAGCTCCACTGGAATTCCATCACCTCCACTAGCTTTGTTCGTAGTGATGCTTTCTAAGGCCCACTTGACTTCACATTCCATGATGTCTGGCTCTAGGTGAGTGATCACACCATCGTGATTATCTTTGTCATGAAGATCTTTTTTGTACAGTTCTTCTGTGTATTCTTGCCACCTCTTCTTAATATCTTCTGCTTCTGTTAGGTCCATACCTTTCTGTCCTTTATTGAGCCCATCTTTGCATGAAATGTTCCCTTGGTATCTCTGATTTTCTTGAAGAGATCTCTAGTCTTTCTCATTCTGTTGTTTTTGTCTATTTCTTTGCATTGATCAGTGAGGAAGGCTTTCTTCTCTCTCCTTGCTATTCTTTGGAAATCTGCATTCAAATGGGTATATCTTTCCGTTTCTCCTTTGCTTTTCACTTCTCTTCTTTCCACAGCTATTTGTAAGGCCTCCTCAGACAGCCATTTTGCTTTTTTGCATTTCTTTTTCTTGGGGATGGTCTTGATCCCTGTCTCCTGTACAATGTCACGAACTCCGTCCATAGTTTATCAGGCACTCTATCTATCAGATCTAGTCCCTTAAATCTATTTCTCACTTTCACTGTATAATCATAAGGCATTTGATTAGGTCATACCTGAATGGTCTAGTGGTTTTCCCTACTTTCTTCAATTTAAGTCTGAATTTGGCAATAAGGAGTTCATGATCTGAGCCACAGTCAGCTCCTGGTCTTGTTTTTGCTGACTGTATAGGCAGGTTTTTTACTATGTTTGATTAGTTTCCCATTAAAATTTTTTCAGTGTAGGTATTATTTAGAGGCCAGCAGTCCTTGTGAATATGAAGTGTCCATGACCAATTGTTTTAAGATTGCTGTTTCAAAAAGAGCCACAGGGAGGCACAACTTCTTCATGTCTTACTGTTGTTAATGGGGTAATCAGAGTTTGGGGTTAGTCCTGGTTTCTGGTTGTAGATGAGAGTGGAGTATGATAGTAAAGCCACCTGAAGCTTGTGTCTCATTACTACTTCTTTTTTTTTTAATTTGTAGATTTCATTGGAGTAAATTTGACTTAAAACATTGTTTCCTCTAGGGGTACAGAGCCTTGCTCAATTATATCCACACATGTATCTATCTAGGTTTTATTTCTACTCCCTCACCCCGAGGGTTATAACAGTGTTTAGTACACAACCTTTGGTAATATAAATCCATGTTCTTTATGTATTTTTTATGTATGGCAGATATAAGTTAATCCCAATTTCCTAATATCACCCTTCCACCCACCATTATGTTTTGGTAATTATAAGTTTATTTCCTAAGATCTTGAGTTATTTCAAATGTAAATGAGCTCATCTGGAATAATTTCCGATTCCCACTTACAAGAGATGTTTTATATTTCTCTTTCTTGTTCTGAATCCCTTCACTTACTATGATTCAGTTCAGTTAAGTTCAGTCTCTCAGTCATGGCTGACTCTTTGCGACCCCATGAATCGCAGCACACCAGGCCTCCCTGTCCATTACCAACTCCCGGAGTTCACTCAGACTCACGTCCATCGAGTCAGTGATGCCATCCAGCCATCTCATCCTCGGTCGTCCCCTTCTCCTCCTGCCCCCAATCCCTCCCAGCATCAGAGTCTTTTCCAATGAGTCAACTTTTCGCATGAGGTGGCCAGAGTACTGGAGTTTCAGCTTTAGCATCATTCCTTCCAAAGAAATCCCAGGGCTGATCTCCTTCAGAATGGACTGGTTGGATGTCCTTGCAGTCCAAGGGACTCTCAAGAGTCTTCTCCAACACCACAGTTCAAAAGCATCAATTCTTCGGTGCTCAGCTTTCTTCACAGTCCAACTCTCACATCCATACATGACCACAGGAGAAACCATAGCCTTGACTAGACGGACCTTAGTCGGCAACGTAATGTCTCTGCTTTTGAATATGCTATCTAGGTTGGTCATAACTTTTCTTCCAAGGAGTAAGCGTCTTTTAATTTCATGGCTGCAGTCACCATCTGCAGTGATTTTGGAGCCCCAAAAATAAAGTCTGTCACTGTTTCCATTGTTTCCCCATCTATTTCCCATGAAGTGATGGGACTGGATGCCATGATCTTCGTTTTCTGAATGTTGAACTTTAAGCCAACTTTTTCACTCTCCTCTTTTGCTTTCATCAAGAGGCTTTTTAGTTCCTCTTCACTTTCTGGCATAAGGGTGGTGTCATCTGCATATCTGAGGTTATTGATATTTCTCCCAGCAATCTTGATTCCAGCTTGTGCTTCTTCCAGCCCAGTGTTTCTCATGATGTCCTCTGCATATAAGCTAAATAAGCAGGGTGACATTACTATGATTAGCTCTCAATTGCTCTTTGTTGCTGCAAATGGCATTATTTCATTTTTATCATGGCAGAGTCACCTTCCATTGTGTAGATATGTGACTTGTTCTTCATTCATCTGTGCATGTATTATAAATGCTCCAGGAAACAAACTCACTCAGAAGGACAGCGTGGATCGTGGAGTGCAATTTATTACACTGGCGGGTCCGAGGCAGTTTCCTTTCTAGCCAGGGACCTCAACCGGCTTTTGTGAAAACTTTATATACCTTAAGTGTACTTCTCAAGCCCACATCCCCACATTCCTTAAACCTAGCCTGGAAAGTGTTAAAGGGAGATACAGCCGGGTTACAGCCATGATTCATAACCAGAAGGGCCAGCTGGTTATACACTGTTGCCTACACCAGTGGCTGCCATAAAGATTACAACGGTGATTGACTTCATAAAGGATTATTACATTCCTTTTGGCGACAGGAAATCTTGGTATGGAGTCTGGTGTTTACCAGTCCAGGAGGCCAGTTTGGCCGAATGTATGTTATCCCCATGGCTACCAGGCACATGGTCCAAAGTTCACTGAAAGAGCAAGATGGAGTCAGCTCGGCCTGTTCCTTTCCTCCTTTGAACACGTACATTTGGTTTCCTCCCAAGTCTTGCCTAGACTACATTCTGTTGAAGTGCATGTGTTTTTCAAATTCAAGTTTTCTCTCTCTCTTCACAGGAGTGGGATTACTGGATCTTATGACAGTTCCATTTTTCCCTTTAAAAGGCACTTGCCTATTGCTTTTTTAAATGGCTGTTACCAATTACATCCCACCAACATCAAAATAGGATCCTCTTCTTTTAAGCTGACTCCAGTGTTTCTTGAATGCAGATTTTTTTTTGAACGTAGATTTTTTGATAGTGGTCGCTTGACTCCTCTGAGATGGAGTATCTGACGATACCTTATTATCATCTTGATCGCCATGATCTCTATTGATCTGCCTCATTGAGTACCTTTTCAGATACTCTTTTTAAAAACACTGTAAACTTATTGACTTTTTCATATTTTGTTCTGAGAGTTTGCCCTATTAATATTTTTTATTATGTATTCCTGTTTTTGCTGAAGGCAGTTATCATTTAAAGCCCAGCAAATTTTGTGTCTTAAGTGCCCTTAAGGAAGAATGTTGAGGTTGCTATTGCACAGAATGGCCAGAAGGCAGCAGAGGTTCCTCGTGCCCAAGTGTGTTTACTGGGGCAGTGAGAGCCACAGAAAGTACTGGTTTGGGGTTGTATATTAGAGTGCAGTCTGTCAGAACAATCAATCAAAGTTGTGTGTTTTTTCATTTTTTAAATAAATATACTTAAATCCTCATTGTAATTTGCATTAAATATACTTTAACGTCTCATTCTACAATGCAAGGTGCTGTGAGTCAGTTCAGTCACTCAGTTGTGTCTGACTCTTTGTGACCCCATGGGCTGCAGCACGCCAGGCCTCTCTGTCCATTACCAACTCCCACAGCTTGCTCAAACTCATGTCCATTGAGTCGGTGATGCCATCCAGTCATCTCATCCTCTGTCATCCCCTTCTTCTCCTGCCTTCAATCTTTCCCAGCATCAGGGTCTTCTCCAAGGAGTCAGTTCTTTGCACCAGGTGGCCAAAGTATTGGAGTTTCAGCCTCAGTATCAAGAGTCTTCTCCAACACCACAGTTCAAAAGCATCAATTCTTCAGGGCTCAGCTTTGTTTATAGTCCAACTCTCACATCCATATATGACTACTGGAAAAATCATAGTTTTAACTATACAGACCTTTGTTGGAAACGTGATATTTCTGCTTTTTAATACACTGTCTAGGTTTGTCATAGCTTTTCTTCCAACGAGCAAGCATCTTTTAATTTCATGGTTGCAGTCACCACCTGCAGTGATTTTAGAGCCCAAAAATATAAACTATGACACTGGTTCCATTTTTTCCCCATCTATTTGCCATGAAGTGATAAGACCGGATCCCATGATCTTAGTTTTTTGAATGTTGAGTTTAAAACCAGCTTTTTCACTCTCCTCTTTCACTTTCATCAAGAGGCTCTTCAGTTCCTCTTCACTTTCTGCCATAAGGGTGGTGTTATCTGCATATCTGAGGTTACTGATATTTCTCCCAGTAATCTTGATTCCAGCTTGTGCTTCATCCAGCCCGTACCCTGCATATAAGTTAAATAAGCCTTGACAATATACAGTCTTGATGTATTGCTCTCCCAGTTTGGAACCAGTCTGTTGTTCCATGTCCAGTTCTAACTGTTGCTTCTTGAGCTGCATACAGGTTTCTCAGGAGGCAGGTCAGGTGGTCTGGTATTCCCATCTCTTGAAGAATTTTCCACAGTTTGTTGTGATCCCACGGTCAAAGGCTGTGTAGTTCTAAGTGTCCAAAATGTGCTCTTCAGTTTTAAAGACACATATATGTATTCACCTTTGGACTTTCCCCATATTATCTGCGATATTGTCAGTAGAAATCTTTTGGTATACCTAGGTCCTTATTGATTTTCCTCTTTATATGGAATGAATATATTTGTTGCATCTAAGGCTCTGAATTTATTCTTGCACCACTCTATCTCCTTTACTAAGAGGAGGTTTGCTTTTTAAGTCTCTGAGTCGATTCTCTGTTAGTTTGTTGGTGTGTATATTTAGATTCTAACGTAAGTGATATGAGGTTTTTCTTTCGGTGGCTGACTTCTTCACTAGTTACCCCTAGTCCTTTTGTCTGTGTCTTCAGGTCTCACTGTTTCCTTCTTTCCTGGCTGAGCGCATTGCACTGTGTACTGGAGTCACATACTCATTGTCTAGTCACTTCTCCCAAAATACTGTGTTTGCCTCCATTTGTTGGATATTATAAATCTAGTCCCATGCAACTTAGTGGCATGAATTTTTTTTTAAATTTTGCTTTCTCCTCAAGCACTCTCTGTTGTGGTTCTGCGGGATTTTCTGGTGGACCTGTTTTATCTCCTGCAGGCAGGTCTATGCTTCTCTCTATAGTGACCTTTACCATTTACATGCGACGAGGACCTTTGTGTTAATTGCTCTGTTGTGTCTGACTCTTTGCAACTCCATGGGTGGTAGCCTGCCAGGTTCCTCTGTCCGTGGTATCCTCCAGGCAAGAACACTGGAGTGGGTAGCTATTACCAATCCAGGGATCGAGCCCTGGGTCTCCTGCATTGCTTTCAGTTCAGTTCAGTTGCTTAGTCGTGTCCGACTCTTTGTGACCCCATGAATCGCAGCATGCCAGACCTCCCTGTCCATCACCAACTCCCAGAGTTTACCCAAACTCATGTCCATCGAGTCAGTGATGCCATCCAGCCATCTCATCCTCTGTTGTCCCCTTCTCCTCCTGCCCCCAATCCTTCCTAGCATCAGGGTCTTTTCCAATGAGTCAACTCTTCGCATGAGGTGGCCAAAGTATTGGAGTTTCAGCCTCAGCATTAGTCCTTTCAATGAACACCCAGGACTGATATCCTTTAGAATGGACTGGTTGGATCTCCTTGCAGTCCAAGGGACTCTCAAGAGTCCTTTCCAACACCACAGTTCAAAAGCATCAATTCTTTGGTGCTCAGCTTTCTTCACAGTCCAACTCTCACATCCATACATGACCACTGGAAAAACCATAGCCTTGACTAGACGGACCTTTGTTGGCAAAGTAATGTCTCTGCTTTTGAATATGCTATCTAGGTTGGTCATAACTTTCCTTCCAACGAGTAAGCATCTTTTAATTTCATGGCTGCAATCATCATCTGCAGTGATTTTGGAGCCCCCAAAAATAAAGTCTGATACTGTTCCCATTGTTTTCCCATCTATTTCCCATGAAGTGATGGGACCGGATGCCATGATCTTCGTTTTCTGAATGTTGAGCTTTAAGCCAACTTTTTCACTCTCCTCTTTTACTTTCTTCAAGAAGCTTTTTAGTTCCTCTTCACTTTCTGCCATAAGGGTGGTATCATCTGCATATCTGAGGTTATTGATATTTCTCCCAGCAATCTTGATTCCAGCTTGTGCTTCTTCCAGCCCAGCATTTCTCATGATGTACTCTGCATATAAGTTAAATTAGCAGGGTGACAATGTACAGCCTTGACGTAACCAGTCTGTTGTTTCATGTCCAGTTTTAACTGTTGCTTCCCGACCTGCATACAGGTCTGCATTGCTTTACAGGATACCATTTTCTCCATGCCTTTTCCACCATTGATTCTTTGTGGATTTTTCACAAAGGCCTTTCAGGTTGACGGGGAGAGATCCCTCCTTGTAGTTAGGATTTGCATGTCTGTCCTAAGTCACCAGGTTCAGCAGCTTTTCATGGATTATTTTTTTAAACAGCCTATGAATTGAAGTTACTTTAGAAATTTTCTTCTTGATTGCTTACCCAGTTTTTATTATTTTCAGTTGGTTTCCCTTAAAAATGTTTCAAGTGCAAGTATCAGTTAATGCCCAGCAGTCCTTGTGAATATGAAGTAACCAGGAACAACAGTTAGAATGTTGATTTTGCGGAAAGGACCACTCGTGGCAGAATTTCTTCTTGCCCTACACGTGTTACTATGGTAACTGGAGACTTAAGTTTAGTCCTGGTTCCTGGTTGAAAATCAGTTTGGAATGTGACAGCTTGTGTGTCATTACTTCACCTTTTTTTTTAGTAGAGATAATGTGTATTTTTATTAAATTCGACTTACATTGTTGTTTTTTCTCTAGAGGTTGGAAACTTTGTTCTTTTATACTGGTGCATGTATCTATCCATGTTTATTTTCTTTTTTTCCCACATATAAGTTATTTCAAAGTAATTAATACACTGCTCTTGGTAATGTAGGTCCATGTGGGTTATATATTTATATATATTTATATATTTTACATGCTTCTTTGGTATAAGTTGATTCCAACCTCCTAATTTAACCCTTCTACCACCAATTTTTTTTTTTCTGGTGGATAATTATGATTTCCTAAGATGTGTGGTTATTTGGAATATAAATGAGCTTATTGGGAACAATTTCCCAATCCTACCTGCGAGTGACATTATATATTTCTATTTTCCTAGTGAATGACTTCTCTTACTAAGATTATCTCTCTGCAAATGACATATGTCTGCAAACGACATTATTTCCGTTTTTTCATGCTGAGTCACACTCCACTGTGGAGATGCCTGCTTCTCCTGTATCCATCCGTCTGTGCCTGTGCAGTTTCTCTCATTCCCGGTCTTTCTGATCGTGTGTCCTATTGGTGCCCAGGTTTTTCAGATCAGGCTTTCTCGGTGTATGTTCATAGGAGTGGGACTATGGCGTCTTAATGCCCTTTCATTTTTACCTTAAAAGTGCACTTCCATGTTGGTTTTTCTAAGGCTGTTACCAATGACATCCCAGAAGCATGAGAAAGGGGCCCCTCTTTTCTTAAGCCCACTGCAGCATTTCGCTAATGTAGACGTTTTGATAGTGGCCTTTTTGCCTTCAATAAGGCGGCACGTTATTGTCATTCAGATTTTCAGTGTCTCATGATTTGCCTTATTGTGTAACTTTTCATGTGCTCTATTTTAAACAAAACAAACCAGTTTAGCAACTGAACAGCAAAGCAGTTATTTATAGGTTGCTCTGTGGGGGCAAGATTCCCTCATGTCCAACTGACGTTACTCATGATATGAGAACCTAAGTGAAATTTCTGCTTTGGGATTGTAAATTAGAATGGAGTGTGCCAGAACAGACACCCAAAGGCTTGTGTCTCCTTCCTATTTTTTTCATTAAATACAATTTTATTTCTTGTTGTAAGTAAGTAAGTGTTAGCCGTTCAGTCATGTCAGACCCTTTGCGACCCCATGGAATGTAGCCTGCCAGGCTCCTCTGTCCACAGAATATTCCAAGCAAGAATACTGGACTGGGTTGTCATTTCCTTCTCCAGGGATCTTCCCAACTCAGGGATTGAACCCGGGTTTCCTGCATTGCACGCAGATTCTTTACCATCTGAGCCACCACATATATATATGTGTGTGTGTTGATATAGGTTGCAGGTGTGCAAAATCTGCTTTTAAATTTTAAATATATATATATATAATCACATTGGATTTCTTTCCTATCGAATTTATTACCAAATGTTGATAAAACTCCCTTGGTATACCTAGGTCCTTGTGTATTATCTATTTCATAAGGAATGGTTATATTAGTTATGTCTAACCTTTTAAATATATATATCTTGCCCCTTCATTTTCCTTCACTAAGCCTAAGTTTGGTTTTTAAACCTCTGAGTCTTTTACTCAGTTAATTCATTGGTATATCATTTTACATTCCACCTATAAGTGAGATCATTTATCCTGTGATAACTGTGTTTTTCTCCTTCTGATCGCTACATAGTTTGATTCTCCCAAGTTTGTATGTAGCCCTGAAAATTGCATCGTCTCCTTTTCTTTTCCTGGCTGAATCACATCGCACTGTGCCCATGTGCCATTTCTTCTTTACAGGTTCATCGCTCCATAAATGTTTGAAATGCTTCCATTTGTTACACACTGCAAGTTGTAGGCCAGGGCACACTGGCCGCATGAACCTTTTCCAAATCTTGATTTTCCTTAAAATACTCTATGACAGGGTTCTGCAGGATCTGTTTTCTTCTCATAAAGCAGTTCCATACCCCTCTCTATAGTGACTCTTAACATTCACATGCCACTAGGCCATAACAGGGTTCCCTTTTCTCCGTGTCTTTTCTACCGTTACCTTTTTTGAATTTCTCTGATGCCTCTTCACACAGGTCCAGAGAGACCTCCTTTTGTTGTTTTGATTTTATGTCTGTTATAATTCAGCAGGTTTACCTAAGCTCTTTATTAAATACTGTGTGTATAATTTGCTGAAGAAATTTTTTTCATAACAGTCTGTCTTTTTTTTGTCTTTTTTTTTTTTTTTGCTATTTTTGATTTGTTTCCCATGAACATGTTTTAAGTGCAGGTATCTTTTAGAGCCCAGCTATTCCTGGGCTCTATACGTATATGAAGTGCCCATGAACAACAGTTTTTTGGTTTTTGTTTAGGAAATGGCACAGGGCACCGAAATTACTTCATGACGTTGTGTGGGTACTACGGTAATCGGAGTTTTAGGGGTAGTCCTGCTTCCTGATCATAAATTAGAGTGGAATGTGAGATTATTAGCCACCAAAGCTCGGGTCTGTCTGATTATTTCTTCTTTGTTTTCTTAAATAATGTGTTTTTTTGTTGGAATAAAGTTGACTTACAATGTTGTGTTTGCTCTAGTGGTACAGAATCTTGTTTACTTATAGCGAGGTGTGTATCTTTCCATGTTTGTTTGCTTTCTTTTTCACAACTAGGTACAGAGTGTTCAGTACAACAGTCAGCACTGTCAGACTATGTTGATAATATATTTTACATTAGTATTTGGTATAATTTTATCACAATCTCTCAATTTAGCCCTTCAACCTACCATTTCCTTTTGGCAATTATAACTTTCTTTACTCAGACAATATGGTCATTTCATATGTAAATGAGTTCGTTGAGAACAATTGCTCCTTTCCGCCCATAATAGACATCGTAGGATATTACTTTTCTTGCTCTGATTTACTGAGCTGCTGTGATTATGTCTAGACTGCTCTGTCTTACTGCAAATGGCACTGGTTCATTTCTGTCATGGCAGAGTCGTATTCTGTGGTGTACATTATGACTCGTTTATCCGTTCATGTGTCCGCGTACATCCGGTTTCCTTCCTTCTCTTGGCTAATAGACATCCTGCTCCAGTGTACTTTTGGGTGCTTCAGTTATGTGAATTCTGGTGTCTCTGCATTTATTCTCAGGAATGGACTGCCAGATCATGTGGCAGCTCTGTTTTTGACTTTAAAAGCCACTTCCCTAGTAGTTTGTGTGATGACAGTGACCAGTTACCTCCCACCAGTGGAAAAAAAAGAAAAGTCCCCTTTTTAAACCTGACGCCAGCATTTCTTGAGCGTAGATTTCTTGATAGGGGTCTTTTTGACTTCTCTGAGGTGATACTTTGTTGTCATTTTAATCTTCATCCTCTCTGATTTGCCGCATTGCGTAATTTTAATGTACTCTTTCTTTAAGCATTGGTCAATTTATTTACTTTTTGATATTTTGTTCTGATAATTTGCCTTGTTTTACATTTTTTATTAGTTTCCCTTGATTTTTTTTTTTTTTGATGGTAGTTAACATTTAGAGTCCATCAAATTTTGCGAATCTTAACTGCCTATAGGGAAGAGTTTTTAGGTGGCTGTTGCAGAGCATGGCCAAAAGGCAACAGAGGTCCCTCTTGTCCAAGTGTGGTTACTGAGGCAATGAGAGCCTTATCTAAGTACTGAATTGAAGTTTTACATTAGAGGGGAGTCAATCATAACAAACACACAAAGTTGTGTGTTTCTTTCAGCTTTTTAATAAATATACTTTAAGTCCTTATTGTAATTATCATTGCTGCTGCTACTGCTGCTAAGTAACTTCAGTCGTGTCCGACTCTGTGCGACCCCACAGATGGCAGCCCACCAGGCTTCCCCGTCCCTGGGATTCTCCAGGCAAGAACCCTGGAGTGGGTTGCCATTTCCTTCTCCAATGCATGAAAGTGAAAAGTGAAAGTGAAGTCGCTCAGTCGTGTCCAACTCTTAGCGACCCCATGGACTGCAGCCTACCAAGCTCCTCCGTCCGTTGGTATTTTCTAGGCAAGAGTACTGGATTGGGATGCCATTGCCTTCTCTGTAATTATCATTAAATATACTTTAATTTCTCATTCTCCAATGCAAGTTTCTTTGAATTATAGTTGTTCAAAATATGGTCTTTAATTTTAAATATACTCATATCTATTCACATTCACACTTTTCTCCATATTGGTTATTAGAGATTGTTGATAGAATTCCCTTGGTATACCTAGGTCCTTGTTAATTATTTCATATGGAATGATTATTACTACATCTAAAGTTTTAAATGTATTCCTGGCTCCATTCCTCACCCCTTTAGTAAGCATGAGTTTGTTTTTCTTAAGTCTTTGAGTCTGCTTGTGTTTTCTCAATTAATTCACTGGAATGTATTTTTAGAGTCTAACTGTAAGTAACCTGTTTGTCTTTGTCTGATTCTGACTTCGTCACTTAGCTTGATTGTCCCTAGTTTTGTCTGTGTTACTGAAAATTTCATTATTTCTTTTTCCTACTGAGTCATATTGCATTGTGTACATGTGTTCCATCTTCTTTATCCATTCACCTTTCCAAAAAAATTTTTTTTTGCCTTCATTCATCGTCGGTTGTAAATTTAGGCCAGTGTACACTTGGGTGCTCTTTTCAAAAGTGTACACAGTGTACACGTCTCCAAATCTTATTTTCTCCTCAAGCACTCTTGGGTGTATTTCTGCAGGATTTTATAGTAGGTCTATTTTTATCTCTTGAAGGCCGTTCCATGCTTCTCTCTGTAGTGATCTTTACCATTTATGTGCTACTTATTCTTTGCAGATTTCTCGTGATGGCCTTTCACAGTGGCACTGAGTGGTGCCTCACTGGAGTTATGATTTGCATGTCTGTCATAATTCGTGGCGCTCAACAGCTTTTCATGAAACAGTGTGAGTTGATGTACTTCATGTATTTTCTTCTTGAGTGTCGTGCATGCTTAGTGCTCAGGCCTGTCCTACTCTTTGTGACCCTGTGGACTGTAGCCTGCCAGGCTCCCCTGTGCAAGGGATTTTTCAGGCAAGAATACTGAAGTGGGTTGCCATTTCATCTTCCAGGGGATCTTCCTGACTCAGGGATCAAATCTGCGTCTCCTGTGTCTCCTGCGTTGCAGGAGGATTCTTTACCCACTGAGCCATCAAGGAAGCCCTTGGTTGTCCTTTTTTATTACTTTCCATTTGTTTCCTTTACTTTTTTTCAAGTGCAAGCATCATTAAGAGCCCAGCAGTTTTTGTGAATATGAGCTGACCATGAGCGGTAGATTAAATGGCGCTTTTAGGGGAATGTCCACAAGGTGGCAGAATTTCTTCCTGCCCTACTCGGTACTGTGTTAATGGGAGTCTTAGACTTAGTACTGGCTCCTGCTGCAGATGAGTTTGGAATGTGAGAATGGAAGCCACCAAAAGCGTGTGTCCCCTCTCCTCCTGCCTTCAGTCTTTCCCAGCATTCAGGGTCTTTTCCAATGAGTCAGTTCTTCACACCAGGTGGCCAAAATATCGGAGTTTCAGCTTCAGCATCAGTCCTTCCAATGAATATTCAAGACTGATCTCGTTTAGGATGGACTGGTTGGATCTCCTTGCAGTCCAAGAGACTCTCAAGAGTCTTCTCCAATACCACAGTTCAAAAGCATCGATTCTTTGGTGCTCAGCTTTCTTTATGGTCTAACTCTCACATCCATACATGACTACTGGAAAAACCATAGATTTGACCAGACGGACCTCTGTCGGCAAAGTAATGTATGTGCTTTTTAATATGCATTGTTTTAATGAGCAATGTAGAAAAACACATTTGTCCTTTGCTTCTCCTTGAGAGCCCCAGACCCCTTTCTCCTTCTCAAGGGCCCTGGACTCCTTATCAACCTTTTAATCTCCATCTTTTTATTAGAGTAGATTTGATTACAATGTTGTTTTTTCCTCTAAAGTTCCCAAACTTTGTTCACATCTTACCACACGAGTATGTATTCATTGTTGATATTTTTTCACATATAGATTATTTCAGAGTGTTTAATATTCCTCCCTTGGTAATGAAGGTCCATGTTATATATTTTATATCCTTCGTTGTATACCTTAATCCCAATCTCCTAATATAAATTTAAACCCACCATTTCTTTTTGTAATTACCAATTCATTTCCTATGATGTATGGTTATCTCAAAAGTAAATACGCTTCTTGGGAACAATTTCTCAGTCCCACCTGCGAGTGATAGAATATGACATTTCTATTTTCTCTCTGACTGACTTCTTTTACTATGTTATCTCTGGATCTGTGTTCCTCATTTTTCACAGCAGAGTCATATTCCATCGTGCAGATGTCTGCCTTGCTCCTCATCTCTGCACGTGTATTTCCTTTCATGTCTGATGTAAGTGTGCACCCTGTGGCAGTGCACTCTTGGGTGCATTTATTTATCAATCTGTTTTCCTCTGCACCTATCTGTATGGGTCAGACTGTCAGATCATAGTGCCCTGTGTTTTTATAGTTACTACACACTTCCACATTGGTCTTTATAATGGATTTGCCAGTTATATCCCACAAGCATCCTAAAGGGACCACTTTAACTATCCCCACTGTATCATTTCCTTGGTGTAGATTTATAGATACTGGCATTCTGATTTCTCTGTCTCGATCTTGTTGTTTTTGATTTTACTGTCCCTAATGAGTTGCATGGCATCTGGTCCCATCACTTCATGGGAAATAGATGGGGAAACCATGTCAAACTTTATTTTTTTGGACTCCAAAATCACTGCAGATGGTGATTGCAGCCATGAAATTAAAAGACGCTTACTCCTTGGAAGGAAAGTTATGACCAACCTAGATAGCATATTCAAAAGCAGAGACATTACTTTGCCAACAAATGTCCATCTAGTCAAGGCTATGGTTTTTCCAGTGGTCATGTATGGATGTGAGAGTTGGACTGTGAAGAAAGCTGAGCACCGAAGAACTGATGCTTTTGAACTGTGGTATTAGAGAAGACTCTTGAGAGTCCCTTGGACTGCAAGGAGATCCAACCAGTCCATTCTAAAGGAGACCAGTCCTGGGTGTTCATTGGAAGGACTGATGCTAAAGCTGAAACTCCAATACTTTGGCCATCTCATGCAAATAGCTGACTCATTCGAAAAGACCCTGATGCTGAGAGGGATTGGGGGAAGGAGGAGAAGGGGACGACAGAGGATGAGATGGCTGGATGGCATCACTGACTCGATGGACGTGAGTTTGGATGAACTCCGGGAGTTGGTGATGGACAGGGAGGCCTGGTGTGCTGTGATTCATGGGTTGCAAAGAGTCGGACACGACTGAGCGACTGAACTGAACTGAATGAGTTGTGTTATGGTGAACTTTATATGCTTACCTGGTGGCTCAGAGGGTAAAGCATCTGCCTCCAATGCAGGAAACTTTTATACGTGTTATTTTTTTAAACATTGCAGTTGTATTTACTTTTTGATATTTTCTCTGATAGATTCCTTATTTTACTTTTTTAATTCATTATCCCTTATATAATTTTTTAAGGGTGGGGTCATTAGGGCATGAAAAATCTTGTGAATATTAATTGCTCATTACCCATAATTGTCAGGTTGCAACAGCGGGAAGTGCCACAAGATGGCAGAAGTTCCTCGTGTTAACTGTGGCCACACAGGCTCTGAGAGCCTAAGGGAAGGTCCTGATTTGGGGTTATAATTCAGAGTGGAGCATACCAGAGCAATTGCTGAAAGCTTGTGTCTCACCTTTTATTATTAACTATGCCTTTAGCTATAATTGAAGTAACACTGACAGACAAGTTGATATGGGTTATAGTGTATAACTGGTTATTTAATTTTAAATATACACATACAGATTCACAATCAGGTATTTTGAGTAATTTATTACTACAGAATATAGATAGACCATACATAGTATACCTAGGTGTTAACTGATAATCAATTTAATAGGACACTGGACATAAAGGAGCTGAGCAGCTATGAGAGGCTTCATAACATACACAATTGGAGAGTCACCAAGAGGCTCACAGACCACAGGAGCTGAGTGTCTGCACAGGGCCTCACAGCTATACACAAGGTGAGCGTCTGCCTAGGGCTTCCTTGGAACACCAGTGAGTGAAAGCCTAGAGGCCCCATAGGCACACACAAGAGTCTTACTAGAAGCCATATAGCTATAAACAAGCTCAGCTTCTGCCTAAAGCCCTCCTAGTAAGACAGAGCTGAGCTTCTGCCTAGAGCCCTCATGGTTCCACAGGAGCTGAGGGTCTGCCTGGAGGCCTTACAGGACAACAGGAGCTGGGCGTCTGCCTTGAGGTCTCTAGACAGGCACAAGCTGAGCATCTGGCTAGAGGCCTCGTAGGCCCACAGGAGCTGAGCGTCAGCCTAGAGTCTTCACAGGGAACAGGAGCTGAGAGTCCCTCTAGAGGCCTCTGAGGCTCCCAGGATCTGAGCATCTGCCAAGAGGACTCATATTATACACAAGCTGAGTATCTGCCTGAAGTCTCTAGACAGACGCAAACTGAACGTCTCTCTAGAGGCCTCAGAGTTATACACAAGCTGAGCGTCTGCCTAGAGGCCTCACAGGAAAACAGGAGCTGAGTGTCAGTTTAGAGGCCTCATATTATACTCAAGCTGTGTGTCTGCCTTGAAGTCTCTAGACAGACACAAGCTGAGGGTCTGCCTAGAGGCCTCAGAGTTATACACAAGCTGAGCGTCTGCCTTGAGGTCTTTAGACAGACTAAAGCTGAGATCTGCCTACAGGCTGCAGAGGACCACAGGAGCAAAGTGTCTGCCTAGAGGCCTCAGAGGCCCACAGGATCTGACCATCAGCCTAAAGGGCTCATATTATACACAAGCTGAGCATCTGCCTGAGGTCTCTAGACAGACACAAGCTGAACCTCTGTCTAGAGGTCTCATAGGAAAACAGGAGTTGAGTATCTGCCTAGATGCCTCTAGGCCGACAGGAGCTGAGTGTCTTCCTAGAGGACTCACAGCCCCACAGGAGCTGAGCAGCTGTCTAGAGACCTCATAGTTATCCACAAGCTGAGTGAGCGTCTGCCTAGAGGTCTTTTGGCCTACAAGAGCTAAGCACCTGGCTAGAGGCCTCATAGGAACACAGGAGCTGAGAATCTGTCTAGCGGCCTCACAGGAAAGAGGAGCTGAGATCTGCCTAGAGGCCTCATAAGCCCACAGGAGTTGAGCGTCTGCGTGAGTCCTCATAAGCCCACAGAAGTTGAGCATCTGCCTGAGTCCTCATAAGCACTATTGTGTGGAGATCTGCCTTGAGGCCTCTAGACAGACACAAGCTGGGAGTCTGCCTTGAGGCCTCCTGACAGTCAAGAGGTGCACACCAGTCTAGAGGCCTCATAGGAACACAGATGAGCGTCTCCCTAGAGGCCTCAAAGTTACACACCAGCTGAGAGTCTGCCCTCAGGCCTCCTAGTGATACGGGAGCTGAACATTTTGCTTGAAGCTCCAGACAGGCACATGAGAGCTTCTGGAGGCCTCATAAGCCCACAAGAGATGAACGTCTGCCTAGACACCTCATTTTATTCACAAGTGAGAGTCTGTCTGAGGCTTCTAGACAGACATGAGCTGAGCATGTGCCTCACAAAAACACAGGAGCTAAGTGTCTGACCCAAGTCCTCATATACACGAGCTGAGCAGACAGACACACATGAACTGAGCATCTGCCTAAAGGCCTCATAGGACCCCAGGATCTGAGCACCTGTCTAGAGGCCTCACAGTTATACACAAGCTGAGCGCCTACTAGAGGCCTGATGGTTACACACATGCTGAACATCTGCCTAGAAGCCTCATTGGCCCACAGGATCTGAGAGTCTGCGTAGAGGCCTCACAGGAGCTGAGCTTCTGCCTAGAGAACTCATAGTTATACTCAAGCTGAGCACCTGTTTGAGGCCTCTGAGTTATACACCGGCTGTCTCCCCAGAGGCCTCATAGTTATACAGGAGCTGAGCATCTTCATAGAGCCCTCATAGTTACACAGGATCTGAGCACCAGCCTGAGTCCTCATAGTTGTATACATGCTGCACATCTGCCTAGAGGCCTCCTAGTTATACACCATCTTAGCATCTTCTTTGTGGCCTCATATTTATACACGAGCTGAAGAAAGCTGAGCACCGAAGAACTGATGCTTTTGAACTGTGGTGTTGGAGAAGACTCTTGAGAGTCCCTTGGACTGCAAAGAGATCCAACCAGTCCATTCTAAAGGAGAATGTGTGTTCTTTGGAAGGACTGATGCTAAAGCTGAAACGCCAATGCTTTGGCCACCTCATGCAAAGAGTTGACTCATTGGAAAAGACTCTGATGTTGGGAGGGATTGGGGGCAGGAGGAGAAGGGGACGACCGAGGATGCGATGGCTAGATGGCATCACTGACTCGATAGACGTGAGTTTGAGTGAACTCCGGGAGTTGGTAATGGACAAGGAGGCCTGGTGTGCTGAAATTCATGGGGTCGCAAAGAGTCGGACACGACTGAGCGACTGAACTGAACTGAACTGAGGATATGCTTAGTGGCCTCATAGTAATACCCGAGCTGAAATTCTGCCTAGGAGCCTCATTGGACAGATGATCTGAGGGTGTGCCTAGAGGCCTCAAACTCATACATGAGCTGACAGTCTGAATAAAGCATCATTGTTATCCACGAGCTGGGAGTCTACCTGTAGGCCTCGTAGCTATAGAGCTGAACCTCTAACTAGAGGCCTCCTATTTGTACACGAAGTGAGCATATGCCTGGAAGCTTCAAGGTGCAACATGAGCAGTTCTAAACCCCAAGAAAACCACCATTCATAGAGAGACATGCACCCCACTGTTCACTGTAGCACAGCTTCCAATAAGCAAGGCAGGAACCACAAAATTTCCGCCCACAGCTAAAGCTTAAACAAGATGTGGTACATATACACAGTGGACTAGTACTCAGCCATAGAAAGCGTTACTGAAAGTATGGTACTTTCCACTCTTCTCTAAAAGGTTGGACCTTGAAGGATCACGTGCCAAGTGAAATCCGCTAGACAGAGAAAGAAACTAGCAGATAACATTCCAGGCGAAATTAAAATGAGATAAAAAAGGAACTAATTTACAACACAAAAGGAGCCTTTGAAAAATCAAACACAAAGAATTATTTTTTTTAAAAAGACCAGTATGATATGCAGGAGATTGGGATTAACATACACAAAGAAATCCATTACTCCAACATATACACCAAAATCTGTATATGTATAGATAATCCACAAGAATTCATTCCTCCTGCCTTTGACATTCACATAAAATCAGTATCTCTGACAGATCCTGCACAAGGATCTGATGATCAGCCCAGGGAATTCTTCTCTACCTTCTGCAATCACCTCTATGGAAAAAGAACTCAGAGAAGATGAATCAAGCATCTGTACACTCAAGACAAGCTCAAAACCACAAATCAGCTCTATTCAAATGTAGCACTGGCATGAGACTAAAGAAAGCAGAAATAACAGCAATATCTGTTTCGTCCCTTCCAGCCCCCCTGACGGGCTGCTACCCCTTCCCTGGAACCTGAGAGGCTTGGTTCCCGTGACTGGGGTGGGGGCGTGGCACAGGAGAGGGGCCCTTAATTTAGAGACCGAGTTCACCTGCACAGTCTGGTTTGCTTGTTCTGGGGCCACACTCCCTCGTGCACCCGAAGGATGGGGGCACACCCTCTGCCTTCGAGGACCTTGGAAAGCACACCTAGTCGCCAGGGGTCCTGGTGATGGGGTCCCCAATTCAAGTCTCCATCCTGAGAGTGCAGCCTCCCAGGCACCTCGGCAGGGGTTGTGGCCCAGGCTGGGATGAGTCTGGAGGGGCGGGGAGGGGAGTAGCTTTAGGGAGAAGGAGTAGTGAGATAAAACCCCTTGAATGTTTGCTCAGGCCCATTCCACTTGAATTGCCAGCCCAGGAAGCTGACGCTCCTTAAGGCTCTCGTTTGCAGGAAGCCCAGAGTTGAGAATAAAGAAGTGCTGCCGCCTAATGGACATTTCCTGTAACTACAACTTGATCACCTGGGTTGACTGACACCTTTCAATTCACAAGGCTTGTGGGCCTGTTTATGACAGCTGCCCTCAGGAAATGTCCAGGGGCTGGTATTGTGGAGATCTATTCCAAACACAACCAAGTGTACACAAGCCAACTGCAACAGGTATATTCCTCAAACCCCTAATGGAAAAAAAAATAAGAGGAAAACAAAAACAAACGGCCACAGGAAAGATGTTCAGCATCTCTAATTATGAAATGAGGACTGTCAAAACAACACCAAGACATCAAATCCCACCATGGAGAATGGACATCCTCACAGGTCTACAAACGGTAAATGCAGGAGAGAGGCAGAAGATGATGGAACCCCACACAGGGTGGTTGGAAACGGACAAAACCAAAAACCCCCTAGAAAACATAGCCTCTGCATACCAGGGGAAAAAAACCCCTTTCAAGAGACCTAAGCCTAGGATCTGGCATACCCGCACCTGGGCTCATATCCCGAGAAAGCCATCATTCAAAAAGACATGTGACCCCCACATTCACAACAGCACCACCTTCAGTACCAGAGCCAGAGTCCCAAGAACATTGTAACTGACCAATTTAAGCTTTAGGAAAATATGGTACGATATACAATGGCGATTACTCAGCCAGGACAAGCCACCACTGAGGTAATGCAGTCGTGCCATTGGTCGACACAAAGGTGGTCCTTGGAGGATCACCCACTAAGTGATGACAAGCCAGACGGAGGAAGACAAAAGGAAGTGATGTCCCTTATAGGAAAACTTTAAGACTTTACAGGGGAAGTAATTTAAATACAAACTAAACCCATTAGAATTCAAACGCAACCAAGCATTTCTTTAAAAACAAACACAAAAGGGTCAGGGATAAATTTTGCGTATCAGAACTACAGTAAGGTTTCACCTTACATTGGTACCCATCGCCGTCATCGAAGAGATCTACAGAGAATAAATACTTCAGAGCATGTACAGAAAATGGAATCCTCCTACATTCTGGAGGGAATATAAATGATGAAGCCACGATGTAGACAGCATGGAGATCCCTTGAAATGCTAAACATAGCAGCGACATATGATCCTATGATCCTATTCCTGGGCTCAGATCCAGAGAAGATAATGATATGTGCACCTCGATGTTCACCGCAGCACTATTACCATAGCCAAGACATAGAATCCACCAAAACAACCATTGACAGAGAAACGAAGACTACATTGCCTCCATTTTTTCCCAGGAATACTATTCAGCCTTAGAACAAAATAATTAGACTGGCAGCAGCATGGATGAACTGATCAGTTTCATCTAAGTGATGTAAATCAGAAAAAGACAAATATCCTAAGATATCACATACAGATGGGATCTATAAAACCATACCAATGAGCTCATGTACAAAAGAGAAATAGATTCACAGCCTGAGAAAACCAAATTATGTTTACTAAAAGAGAGGTAAAAGAGAAGGATAAATTAAGAGTTTGAGATGAAAATATATACACTAATATATATTAATTTGATAATGAAAAAGGAGCAACTGAATAGAACCGGGAACTTTACTGAATAAACTGTAATAACCTATATGAGAAAAAAACAGAAAAGGAATAGATAGGTGTCTATGTATAACTGAGGGCGTCCCTTGTGGCTCAGCTGGTAAAGAATCTGCCTGCAATGCGGGAGACCTGTGTTCGATCCCTGGATTGGGAAGATCCCTTGGAGAAGGGAAAGGCTATCCACTCCAATATTCTGGCCTGGAGAATTCCATGCACTGTATAGTCCATGGGGTCACAAAGAGTTGGACACGACTGAGTGATGTTCACACATGTCTAACTGAATCAATTTTATGTACACCTAAAACAAAACATTGAAAATCAATTCTACTACAATACAAAATAAAAATTAAATTACATGAGGTCACCCTATGAATTAGATATATGATATGTCATGATATGAATAAGACACCAGCAAAGGTTTTAACTCAGGAGAACACAGAGCAGCAACTCACTCAAAGGTCCTGACCTCAAATGAAAGTGACAAGAAGAGAGAAGAAAAAGGACCATGCGTTAACCAGGGCAACAGCCTCAGTTCAGAGGTTGGGAATCTCAGAGGAGACAAGACACGCTGCAAGTAAAATGCAGATGTGGGGTCTCCAGGTACAGGTTCCTGACCCATGCAGATGGGGTGAGGCCCACACCGTCCCCAGACCCGGCACCTGGGGTCACATGACCCTTACTTGGGACACCAGGTCTCCGCTGGTTGGACCCGTAAGGTTATATTCCTGTAACCCCCTGGGACAGTAGAAAGAAGTGCAGGGTCGGTCTCCTCTCCCCACACTTGTCCCGGAGAAGTCCTCTTTTCTCTGGTTCTGTGTGATATTAACGGTTTCTACAGCTGGCATGATCACGTTGAACACACTACCTTGGTTCTGGCAGGCTCTGCCTTTCCTGTCCTGCTGAGGTGATGAGAAAACAGGAGAGCTGGGCTGAAGGCTGGGGGGCAGCCCTGTTCTCTTCTGAGGAGAGTCGACCGGAAGGAGATCACAGCGGCAGCCTCCCCTGCTGCCCGCTGACTTCTTGCCCGATCCCTGGAATCAGTTCAGCAGGTGAACCTGCCTCCCTACTCAACCTGCATGCACTGGAAAATTGGAATGATTGCCAGGTAGCCACCTGAGGCGCCTCCATGCCCCAGGGAGGGGGAACCTGGCAGGGGGAGACACTCAGAGCCCACCACAGCCCCGACCCCGGGAGGACCACGGAGCCCCCTCAGAGAAGAGCACGCTGCCCAGAGCAGCCACCTCAGCTCCAGACCCCAGGCATCTGAGCGCTGACATTCAGACGCAGGCGCGGAGTTTTCCAGGACAGAGGCAGGCCAGGTCCCACCCAGGTCTCCAGTCCTGGTGTAGACAGAGGGTCAGGTCAGGTCTAAATGTTCTCATTGTAGAAGCACACGGTCATGTCCACACGTCATCAGGTAGACAGGACTTTGTTCACACACTCTACATTCCTATCTAAATAAAGGAAATTCTGCCACTTTCATATATGAAATATGCACCTCTCCTTTCGAACAGAACATATAGAGAAAGTTACCACTTTTCACATATGAAATATGCATCTCTATTGTCATATATGAAATAGAGAAAATATTAAAACAATGTCATTTTCAGCAACATGAACCTAGAGATTATCCTACCAAGTGAAGTAAGTCAGGAAGACAATGAAAAATGCCATGATATCATTTTGTGTGGTATTTAATATATGAATGAATTCACATGAAATGAATTTATCTCTGAAGCAGACCCACTGAGATACAGTACTAATGGTTACCAGTGGTGAGAGGGGGCAAGGTGAGCAAGGCACGCATTTACCACTATGCGTAAATGCAAAACTAGGAAGTCAAGAGACACCTGGAGTAATGGACAAGTTTGGCCTTGGAGAACAAAATGAAGCAGGGCAAAGATTAAATAAGAATTTTGCCAAGAGAATGCATTGGTCATAGCAAACACCCTCTTCCAACAACACAAGAGAAGACTCTACACATGGACATCAACAGATGGTCAATATCAAAATCAGACTGATTATATTATTTGCAGCCAAAGATGGAGAAGTTCTATACAGTCAGCAAAAACAAGACCTGGAGCTGACTGTAACTCAGATTATGAACTCCTTATTGCAAAATTCAGACTTGAATTGAAAACAGAAGGGAAAACCACTAGGCCATTCAGGTATGACCTAAATCAAATCCCTTACAATTATACAGTGGAAGCGAGAAATAGATTCAAGGGATTAGATCTGATAGAATGCCTGAAGAACTATGGACAGAGGTTCATAACATTGTATAAGAGGCAGTGATCAAAACCATTCCTAAGAAAAAGAAATGCAAAAAGGCAAAATGATTATCTGAGGAGCCCTTACAAATAGCTGAGAAAAGAAGAGAAGTGAAAGGCAAAGGAGAAAAGAAAAGCTATATCCATCTGAATGCAGAGTTCCAAAGAATAGCAAGGAGAGATAAGAAAGCCTTCCTCAGTGATCAATGCAAAGAAATAGAGGGAAACAATAGAATGGGAAAGACTAGTGATCTCTTCAAGAAAATAAGATACCAAGGAAACATTTCATGCAAAGATGGGCACAATAAAGGACAGAAAGGACCTAACAAAAGCATAAGATATTAAGAACAGGTGGCAGGAATACATGGAAAACCGTACAAAAAAGATCTTAATAACCCACATAATCATGATGGTGTGATCACTCACCTAGAGACAGACATCCTGGAATGTAAAGTCAAGTGGGGCTCAGGAAGTATCACTGCGAACAAAGCTAGTGAAGGCGATGGAATTCCAGTTGAGCTATTTCAAATCCACCAAAAGATGATGCTGTGAAAGTGCTGCATTCAATATGCCAGCAAATTTGGAAAACTCAGCAGTGACCACAGGACTGGAAAATGACTGTTTTCAGTTCAATCCCAAAGAAGGTCAATGCCAAAGAAGGTTCAAACTACCACAGAATTGCACTCATTTCACAAGATAGCAAGGTAATGCTCAAACTTCTTCAAGCCAGGCATCAATAGTACGTGAATGAAGAACTTACAGATGTACAAGCTGGATTAGAAAAGGCAAAGGAATTGCCAACATCCTTGTTGAATCATAGAAAAAGCAAGATAACTCCAGAAAAACATCTACTTCTGCTTCATGGACTATGTTAAAGACTTTGACTGTGTGGACCACAACAAACACCAGAAAATTCTGGAGATAGGAATACCAGACCACCTTACCTGCCTCCTGAGAAATCTGTATGCAGGTCAAGAAGCAACAGTTAGAACCAGACATGGAAACTGGGACTGGCTGCAAATTGGGAAAGGAGTATTTCAGGGCTTATATTATCACCCTGCTTATTTAACTTACATGCAGAGTACATCATGTGAAATGCTGGGCTGGATGAAGGACAAGCTGAATTCAAGATTCCTAGGAGAAATATCAATAAACTTAGATATGCAGATGATACCACCCCAATGGCAGAAAATGAAGAGGAACTAAAGAGCCTGTTAATGAAAGTGAAAGAGGAGAGTGAAAAAGCTGGTTTAAAACTCAACATTCAAAAGACTAAGATCATGGCACCCAGTCTCATTACTTCATGGCAAATAGATGGGGAAACAATGGAAACAATGACAGACTTTATTTTCTGGGGTTCCAAAATCACTGAGGACAGTGACTGCAGCCATGAAATTAAAAGATGCTTACCCTTTGGAACAAAAGCTATGACAAACCTAGAGAGCATATTAAAAAGCAGAGACATTAATTTGGCAACAGAAGTCTGTATAGTCAAAATCGTTTTCCAGTAGTCATGTACAGATGTGAGAGTTGGATGATAAAGAAGGCTGAGTGATGAAGAATCGATGCTTTTAAACTGTGGTGCTGGAGAAGACTGTTGAGAGTCCCTTGGACAGCAAGGAGATCAAACCAGTGAATCCTAAAGGAAATCAACCCTGAATTTTCATTGGAAGGACTGATGCTGAAGCTCCAATACTTTGGCCACCTGATTTGAAGAGAAGGACAGAGAAGCAAGGTATGATGCAGTCCATGGGGTCACAAAGAGTTAGACACAGCTGAGTGAACAACAATAATTTCCTCATCCAGTTCACAACCGCCATTGTCCAATTGTGAACAAACATAGATGCTGGAAAAAGTGAAAAAAAGAGAACACTCCTACACTGTCAGTGAAAAGGTAAATTAATAACAGCCACTATGGAGAGCAATGTACAGGTTTTTTAAGAAATGATAATGAAATGCAATTAGAATACTCCCTAACAGCATATACAAAAATAAACTCCAAATAGATTAAAGATCTAAATAAAAGGATATATATATATAACGAAACTCTTGAAGGAAACAGCAGAACACTCTGTGACATAAAATGAAGCAAGTTCTTTTTTTGACCCACCTCTTAGAATCGTGAAAAATAAAACAAAAATAAATAAATGGGACCTAATTCCCCTTAAAAGCCCTGGCACAGCAGAGGAAACCGTAAACATAACAAGTGACAACCCTCCAAATGGAACTATATTTGCAAACAAAAACACCCATGAGGAATTTCTCTCTAAAACATACAAACAGCTTGTGCACCTTGATATCAAAGAAACAACCCAGTCAAATAGGGGCACAAGATTTAAATGGACCTTTCTCCACAGAAGACAGAGAGATGGGCTTGAAGCACATGAAAAGATGCTCAGGATCTATAACGATTAGAGAACTGCCAATCAGAAGTACAGTATGGCATCACCTCACACACGTCAGAAAGGTCTGCATAGAAAATCTACAACAGCAAGTGCTGGAGAGGGAATGGAGGAAAAGAACCCTCCTCCCTGTTGGTGGGAATGAAAGTCAGGAAATCCACAAAGGAGAGCAGGACGAAGTTTCATCAAAAACTAAACTGAGAAGTACCACAGGACCTAGCAATCCCATTCCTGGGCACAGATCCAGAGAAAACCGTAATTTTAAAAGACAGGTGCACCTCAACTTTCATGGCAGCCCTATTTACAAGAGCCAAGACATGGATGAAGCCTAAGTGGATAAGGACAGATGACTGGGTAAACCAGATGGGGTACACGCAGAGCAATATCACTCAGCCATAAAGGGTGACATCATGCCATGCCCAGCAACAAGGAAGGACGTAGAGACGATCATACTAAGTGAGACAAAGAAAGACAAGGATCATACGATAACACTTAGTGGTGGAGTCTAAAAATGGATACACGTGAATTTCTTTACCAAAGAGAAATGGCCTCAGAGGGAAAGGAGATGGGTGGTGAGAAATGAGCAGGCAGAGATGAACATACACACACTTTTTAAAAAATAATCAACAAGGACCCTTAATCAACACTGCATAATAAACTATATGGGAAGGAAACCCAAAAAAAGGACATGTCCACATCTATGCAAAGGGAATCATGTTTGGTGTACACCTAAAACAAACACACCCTACTGCATCGTAAGGCACCTCTACACGAATACAAAATACAAATTATAAAAAGAGAATGCTGACTCTATTCCCCTCAGGCCTTGGTGCCCTGGGCTGCTGGTACATCCCTGAAGCCTGGGCAAGCTTGGTTCCCAAGGATGGACTATCATGGGGCTGACAGACCTGGGGAGGATATACCAGCCAATGAGCCCTGCCCCCATGGACCTGGCATGCCTGCTCCCCTCTGCATGGGCCCACAACCTCCAGATCCAGGGGGTCCTCCTGCAATGAAACTACGCCTACTGCACCCAAAGGATGTGGAGCCTCTGGGCTAGAAGAGCTTTGAAAAGCCTCGTGGGCTCCATGTCTCCTGGTGTTGGGGTTCCCACCTCCAGGCTCCTTCTTTACGGTCACCCCATCTATGGATGAAAGCATCCTCCACAGAGTGGGATCGCCGGAATTAGGATTTGTCCAGGGGTGGGGGTAAGGAAAGAAGAAGGAATGGGACACAAGCCTTGGGTGTTTCTTCTGGCACATTCCACTCTAATTGACAATCCAGGAACAGGCCTTTCCCTAAGGCTCTGGTTCCGCCAATAGCCAGAGTTGGGCATAAAGGCATGCTGCCACCTTGTGGTCATTTCTCACAACAAACCTCTGAAACCAATGCTGATGGGCACTTACTTGATATTCACAAGGCCTGTGGGGCTGTAAGTAAAAAACACCTGCCCTCAAGAAATGTCCTAGGGAAGGTCATCAAAAAAATATTCAAAACAGGACAGGTGTTCAAAAAGCCAGTTTGAATAAGTAAGTTAACTCACATTGTTTAAAAAAAAATGACATGAAATGACATTAATATCACTAAAGATGGGAGAAATGCAAATCAAAACTTCAAATACCTCACACGAGGTCAGAAAGGCCACAGACAGAAACTCTATAAACAGTAAATGCTGGAAAGGGTATGGAGAAAAGGGAACTCTCCTCCACCAGATGCTGGAAATGGAAATAGAAAACAGCCACAGTGGAGGACACCAGGCAGGTTTCTTAGCAATGAAAATGAAAATGGAATTAGAATACTCCCTAACACCATACATAAAAAGAAACTCCAGACAAAGATCTAAATAAAAGGAGAGATACTATGAAACTCTTGAGGAAAAAAGCAGAACACACTTTGACATAAAATTCAGCATTTGTGATCATGAAAAATAAACAAATGGGACCTAATAAACATTAAAAGCATTTGCACAGCAAAGGAAACCATCAGTTAAAGAAAAAGACAACCCTCAGAATGGAAATAATTCTTGCAGCCGAAAATACCCACAGGAAATTTATCTCCAACACATACAAGCAACTCGTACAGGTCAACAACAACAACAACTCTCCTAACAAAAAATCGTCCAAAGATCTAAATGCACATTTCCCCAAAGAAGTCAGAGATGGCCATAAAGCACATGAAAAGATGCTCAGCATCACTAGTTCTTAGAGAAAGGCAAATCAAATATACTATAAGGTATCACATCACATTGATCGATCAGAATGACCATCTCAAAAAATCTACAAGAATAAATTCTAAAGAGGGTGTGGAGAGAAGGGAGCCCTCCTACACTGTTGGTAGGAATGTTAATTAGTTTATCCACTAGGGAGAACATTGTGGAGGTTCTTAAAAAAACTCAAGTGATGCAGCAATTTCATACCAAGGCATAGATCCAGAGAAAACCAAAATTTATAAACACCTGCACCCAAACATCCTGGTGCCACTGGGTATAATAGCCAAGGTGCAGAAGCAACTGAAGTGTTCATGAATGGATGAATGGATACAGAGGATGGGGTGCATTACTCAGACATAGAGAAGGATGAAATAATGCCACATCCAGTCATAGGGAAGAAACTATAGGCGATCGTACTAAGTGAAGTGAGATGGGCAAAGATGAGTATCATATAATACCACTTCTGGCGGAATCTAAAAATGGATGTGAAGGAACTTCATTAGAAAGAGAAACAGATCCACAGACTTAGAAAAGAAAATTATGGTTACCCAAATAAGAAAAGGGCAAGGAGTAACTAGCTCTGTTCCAGTCAAAATATACACCTTAAAACAAGTGCTGTTGTTGTCCAGTTGCTCAGTCATGTCTGACTCTCTGCCACCCCGTGGATTGTAGCCCACCAGGCTCCTCTGTCCGTGGGACTTCCCAGGCAAGAGTACTGGAGTGGGTTGCCAAGCCCTCCTCAAGGAGATCTTCCCAACTCAGGGATCAAACCCACTGCACTGCAGGGGGATTCTTCACCACTAACCTACCAGGAAAGCCCCACACCAGAACATTACTCAGCCATAAAACGAAACAAAACAATCATACTGGCAGCGCCATTGGTGGACTTTCATACTAAGTGAGGTAAGTCAGAGAGCAAAAGACAAATACCCTAAGATATCACATACAGGTGGAATCTATAAATTCATGCCAATGAACTAATGTACAAAACAAAACCAGACTCACAGCCTGAGAAAACCAAATTATGACTGTCAAAAGAAAGTTACAAGAGAGGAATAAGCATTTGGGGTAAAAATATACGCACTAATATATATCAAGTTGATAATGAAAAAGGACCTACTGAATAAAATAGGGAACTCTACTGAAAAAAAATAATCTGTAATATCCTATACGAGGAAAAAAATAGCAGAAGGGTAGACATCCATGTATAACTGAGTCAAGTTCATGTACATCAAAAACAAACACAATGTTGGAAATCAATGCTATTCCAATATAAAATAACAATAAATTACATATTAAATAACACGAACTCATTCTAGAAGAAACCAGACCACGGTGACCCTATGAATTAGATGAGCTATGTTATGACATTAATATGACACCACCAAAGGTTTTCACCCAGCAGAACACACAGCAGCAACCCACTCAAAGGTGCCAGGCCTTATATGAATGCAACTAGATGAACAGAGGGAAAAGGACCCACGGGTTAATAAGGGCAACACCCTCAATTCAGAGATGGGAATCTCAGAGGGGACAAGACATGTAGCAGGTAAAGAGCAGACATAGGGTCTCCAGGTACAGGTTCCTGACTCATGCGGATGGGATGAAACCCACACAATCCCCAGACCCAGCACATTTCCACAATCTCCAAGGTGATTCCACCTCCCAGACACTGCATTCGGGGTCACACAACCCTTGCTTAGGAAACCAGTTTCTGCTGGTTGGACCCCTAAGGTGGAAATGAAGGGGTTCCTGTAACCTCCTGGGACAGTAGAAAGAAGGGTACGGTCAGTCTCCTCTCCCCACGTTGCCCCAGAGAAGTCCTCCCCTTTCCCTTTGGTTCTGTGATAGTAACTGTTTCTACGGCTGTCATGATAATGTGTGCACCACCTTGGTTCTGGCAGGCTCGGTCCTTTCTCGTCCTGCTGAGGAGCTGAGAAAACACACCAGACGCAGGCCTAGAAGATGAGGGGCAGGTCTGGTCTCTGCTGAGTAGGACGGTCGACCTGAAGGAGGTCACGGCAGCAACCTCACCTGCTGCCCATTGGCTTTTTGCCTGATCCATGTGCCCTGCAGTCAATCCACCAGGTGCCTGCCTCCCTTCTCGCCATGTTCATTCTGGTGAATTGGAATAATTACCGGGTAGCCCACCTGAGGTCCCTCCATGCCCCAGGGAGGGGGAACTTGGCAGGGGGAGAGACTCAGAGCCCACCACAGCCCCGACCCCGGGAGGACCACGGAGCCCCCTCAGAGAAGAGCACGCTGCTCAGAGCAGCCACCTCAGCTCCAGACCCCAGACATCTCAGCGCTGACATTCAGACACAGGCGCGGAGTTTTCCAGGACAGAGGCAGGCCAGGTCCTACCCAGGTCTCCAGTCCTAGCGCACAAACAGGGGCAGGTCCAAATGTTCTCATTGTAGAAAGTACACAGTCATGTCTAAACATCATCAGTGTAGAGAAGTCTAAATCTACCACATAAATGGTAGATTTAATTTAAACTTGGTCAGGTTTGAATTAGCTTAAAGCTGCTCTCCTAGGAGGCACAGGTCACACACATGCAGAATCTCTCTGTTGGAGGAGGCTCACCCTCGTTTCGACTAGGATGTACATTTCTTGAAGAAGAAATCATCACTGGGTTCCACACTTTACCCACACCAGGAAACAGAATCTGTGTCATTTCAACAAGCAAAAGAAAAATGTCACCAATTTCTCTGCTCACATGATGGTCAGGATCCAGGGGACAGCCAGGAATTTCTTAGAGTACAGCCCAGTGTCCTGTAAAGACAGACAGAAAGTGGCCTGATTCCAGCATCACAGGCTTCCAGCAGGAGGTGACCACACTGCAAACCTTCTGGAAAAGGATATTCTTTATCAGAGAAAAATGTATTGTTGAGATTACAAGCATACTAGCTATTATTTCCAAACCTAAAATATTCTTAAAACCTTGGCACCCTGATCTTTGTGGTTCCCATTGGTTCCTTTGTATTCAATTTTCTAGGTAGAAGCGAGCCATCATTTCAAACTAGTTTCTTCTAATTTTGTATTTCTTAGCATATCAATGAAAGGTCACACTTGAAAAAATATATATAAGAAAATTCCAGCAAACAGTTAGTGACTCAGCCCATAAACTGCATGTATTTCATCTTCTAACAGTTTCATTTTTCTCCCTGAAGAAACCTGAAAAAATAGGCTCCCTGATTTTTCTGCTTCTCTAATCTCTGTTCATTTCCAAGGCAAACAATTCAATAACACAGTAATCCAAGTCTATGCCCCAACCACTAATGCCGAAGACACTGAAGTTGAACGGTTCTACGAAGACCTTCAAGACCTTCTAGTCAGTTCAGTCAGTTCAGTTGTTCAGTTGCTCAGTCATATCCGACTCTTTGCCACCCCATGAACTGCAGCACGGCAGGCTCCCCTGTCCATCACCGACTCCTGGAGCTTGCTCAAACTCATGTCCATTGAGTCAGTGATACCATCCAATTATCTCATCCTCTGTCCCCTTCTCCTCCTGCTTTCAATCTTGTGCAGCATCAGGGTCTTTTCCAGTGAGTCAGTTCTTCGCATCAGGCGGCCAGAGTATTGGAGTTTCAGGGTCAGCATCAGTCCCTCCAATGAATATTCAGGACTGATTTCCTTTAGGATTGACTGGTTTGATCATTCTAGAAATAAAGACCTTCTAGAAATAACACCAAAGAAAGATGCTTTTTTTGCCCCGACCAGTAATGCTGAAGCTGAAGTTGAATGGTTCTATGAAGACCTACAAGATCTTCTAGAACTAACACTCTAAAAAGATGTCCTTTTCATCACTGGGGCCTGGAATGCAAGAGTAGAAAGTCAAGAGATACCTGGAATAACAAGCAAGTTTGGCCTTGGAATACAAAATGAAGCAGGGCAAAGACTAAAAGACTTTTGCCAAGAGAAAGCACAGGTCATAGCAAACACCCACTTCCAACAACACAAGAGAAGACTCCTACACATGGACATCACCAGACAGTCAATACCGAAATCAGACTGATTATATTCTTTGAGCCAAAGATTGAGAAGTTCTCTACAGTGAGCAAAAGCAAGACCAGGAGCTAACTGTTCCTCAGGTCATGAACTCCTTATTGGCAAATTCAGACTTAAATTGAAGAAAGTAGGGAAAACCACTAGACCATTCAGGTATGACCTAAATCAAATCCCTTACAATTATACAGTGGAGGTGGCAAATAAATTCAAGGGATTAGATCTGATAGACAGAGTACCTGAAGAACTATGGACAGAGGTTCATAACACTGTACAGGAGGCAGTGATCAAAACCATCCCCAAGAAAAAAAAGTGCAAAAAGACAAAATGGTTGAGGAGGCCCTACAAATAGTTGAGAAGAGAAGTGAAAGGCAAAGGAGAAAAGGAAAGATATATCCATCTGAATGCAGAGTTCCAAAGAATAGCAAGGAGAGAAAGCCTTCCTCAGTGATCAGTGCAAAGAAATAAAGGAAAACAATAGAATGGGAAAGACTAGTGATCTCGTCAAGAAAATTAGAGATACCAAGGGAACATTTCATGCAAATATGGGCACGATAAAGGACAGAAATAGTATGGACCTAACAGAAGCATAAGATATTAAGAAGAGGTGGCAAGAATACACAGAAAACTATACAAAAAAGGTCTTAATGACCTGGAACCACAATGGTGTGATCATTCACCTAGAGCCAGACATTCTGGAGTGTGAAGTCACTGCAAACAAAGTTATGGAGGTGATGGAATTTCACCTGAGCTATTTCAAATCCTAAAGGATGACGCTGTTAAAGTGCTACAATCAATATGCCAGCAAAACTGGAAAACTTAGCAGTAGCCATAGAACTGGAAAAGGTCAGTTTTCATTCTGATCCCAAAGAAGGGTAATGCCAAAAAAGAAGGGCAATGCCAAAGAATGTTCAAGCTACCACACAATTGCACTCATTTCACATGCTAGCAAAGTAATGCTCAAAATTCTTCAAGCTAGTCAGCAACAGTACATGAACAGAAAACTTCTTCAAGCTTGATTTAGAAAAGGCAGAGGAACCAGAGATCAAATTACCAACATCCACTGGCCCATAGAAAAAACAGGATAATTCCAGAAAAATATCTACTTCTGCTTCATTAATTACACTAAAGCCTTTGACTGTGTGGATCACAACAAACTGTGGAAAATCCTTCAAGAGATGGGAATACCAGACCACCTGACCTGCCTCCAGAGAAACCTGTATGCAGGTCAAGAAGTAACAGTTAGAATCAGACATGGAACAACAGACTTGTTCAAAATTGGGAAAGGAGGACATCAAGGCTGTATATTGTTACCCTGCTTTTTTAACTTATATGCAGAGTACATAATGCAAAATGCCAGGCTGGATGATGCACAAGCTGGAATCAAGACTGGAGAAATATCAATAACCTCAGATATGCAGATGATACCACCCCAACTGCCAAAAGTGAAGAAGAACTAAAGACCCTCATGATGAAGGTGAAAAAGATGGCTTAAAACTCAACATTCAGAAAACTAAGATCATGGAATCAGGTCCTATCACTCCATAGCAAATGGGAAATAGTGATAGACTTTATTTTCTTGCACTCCAAAACCACTGCGAATAGTGACTGTAGCCATGAAGTTAAAAGACGCTTGCTCCTAGGGAAAAAAGCTATAACGAATCTAGACAGCGTATTAAAAAGCAGAGACATTACTTTACTGACAAAGGTCCATGTAGTCAAAGCTACTGGTTTTTCCGGTAGTCATGTACAGAAACAGATGTGAGAGTTGGACCATAAACAACACTGAGTGCCGAAAAATTGATGCTTTCAAACTGTGGTCCTGGAGAAGATTCTTAACAGTCCCTTGGACTGCAAGGAGATCAAACCAGTCAATCCTAAAGAAAATCACTCCTGAATATTCATTGGAGGGACATATGTTGAAGCTGAAGCTCCAATACTTTGGCCACCTGATTCGAAGAGCCAATTCATTGGAAAAGACTCCAATAGTGGGAAAGATGGAAGGCAGAAGAGAAAGGAAGACAGAGGACAAGACTGTTGGATGGTATCACCGACTCAATGCACATGAGTTTGAGCAAACTCTGGGAAATGGTGGACAGGGAAGCCTGGCGTGCTGCAGTCCATGGGGTCACACAGAGTTTGACATGCCTGAGCGACTTAACAACAACAATATATCATAGAAAGGGCATGTTACACCATATTTAACTACTCCCATATTTAGAAACATTTGCTATAATAAATAATTCTGCAGTCAGAATCTTTAAGGTGGTTTTTTTTTTAATGCTATACACGTGTGTGTGTGTGTGTGTGTGTGTGTGTGTGTGTGTGTGTGTGCTGTCAGTCACTCAATCATGTCTGACTTTGTGACCACATGGACTGTAGCCCACCAGGCTTCCCTGTCCTTGGAATTTTCCAGGCAAGAATACTGGAGTAGGTTGCCATTTCCTAGTCCAGGGGATCCTCCCAACCCAAGGACTGAACCTGTGTTTCTTGTATCTCCTGCATTGACAGGTAGATTCTTTGCCACTGTGCCACCTGGGAGCCATTAAGGTTCTTATGATGTATTAATTCTATGCAGAGTCTCCAAACTGTGATTATTGGTAAATGGTATATTTAGATCTTTATTTAATTCATTTAAAAAATGTTTATTTTAGGCTGTGTGTTGTCTTAGTTGCAATGTAGAGGATCTTTTGTTGTGGCACTCAGGCTTAGTTGCCCCATGGCATGTGGAATCTTAGTTCCCCAACCAGAGATGGAACCCAAGTCCCCAGCATTGGAAGGCAGATTCTCAACCACTGGACCACCAGGAAAGTCCCTATTTAATACATTTAAATTTTTTGCTTGTTCAGGGTATCAAGCAAGAAAGAATGTGTTCTACATTAATTAGGTTATAGATTTGGCTGCAGGTAACAAAAACTTCCAAAAGCTATTACTTATATAACAGTCAATTATGTCTGCAATATTTATAAAATAAACCATTTCCCACTGAATTAAAATGCCCTCCTTATGTTTATTTAGGCAAACCTACAACTGATCTGTTTCTAAATGCTAATTTGCTCCATTTTTGATGTAGACCATTTTTAAAGTCTTTATTGAATTGATGAAATATTGCTTGTTTTCTATATTGCTGTTAGGTTTTTTTTCCTTTTCTTAAATTTTATTTTTAATTGGAGGATAATTACAATATGGTAATGGTCTGCCATACGTCAACATAAATCAGCCATAGGCATACATATGTCTCCAACCTCTTAAACCTCCTTCCCACTTCCATCCCCCTCCCACCTCTCTAGATTACTACAGAGCTATTGCTTCTGTTTTCTGTTTTGGTTTTTTTACCTCAAGGCATATGAGGTTTTAACTCCCTGATCAGGGGTTGAACCCTCACCTACTATGTTGAAGGTAAAGTCTTAACCACTGGACTGCCAGGGAAGTCCCTAAACCGTTCCTTTTTTTTTTTTTTTTTCTTACTTTATAATACTGTATTGGTTTTGCCATACATCAACATTAATCCACCTCGGGTGTACATAAGTTCCCACTCCTGAACACTCCTCCCACCTCCCTCCCCATACCATCCCTCTGGGTTATCCCAGTGCACCAGCCCCAAGCATCCTGTATCCTGCATCAAACCTAAACTGGCGATTAGTTTCTTATATGATATTATACATGTTTCAATGCCATTCTCCCAAATCATCCCGCCCTCTCCCTCTCCCTCTCCCACAGAGTCCAAAAGACTGTTCTGTACATCTGCGTCTCTTTTGCTGTCTCACATACAGGGTTATCATTGCCATTTTTCTAAATTCCATATATATGTGTTAGTATACTGTATTGGTGTTTTTCTTTCTGGCTTACTTCACTCTGTAAATCGGCTCCAGTTTCATCCACCTCATTAGAACTGATTCAAATGTATTGTTTTTGATGACTGAGTAATACTCCATTGTGTATATGTACCACAGCTTTCTTATCCATTCATCTGCTGATGGACATCTAGGTTGCTTCCCTGTCCTGGCTATTATAAACAGTGCTGTGATGAACATTGGGGTACACGTGTCTCTTTCAATTCTGGTTTCCTCGGTGTGTATGCCCAGCAGTGGAATTGCTGGGTCTTAAGGCAGTTCTATTTCCAGTTTTTAAGGAATCTCCACACTGTTCTCCATAGTGGCTGTACTAGTTTGCATTCCCACCAACAGTGTAGGAGGGTTCCCTTTTCTCCACACCCTCTCCAGCATTTATTGCTTGTAGACTTTTGGATTGCAGCCATTCTGACTGGTGTGAAATGGTACCTCATTGTTGTTTTGATTTGCATTTCTCTGATAATGAGTGATGTTGAGCATCTTTTCGTGTGTTTGTTAGCCATCTGTATGTCTTCTTTGGAGAAATGTCTATTTAGTTCTTTGGCCCATTTTTTGATTGGGTCGTTTATTTTTCTGGAATTGAGCTGCATGAGTTGTTTGTATATTTTTGAGATTAGTTTTTTGTCAGTTGCTTCATTTGCTGTTATTTTATCCCATTCCAAAGGCTGTCTTTTCACCTTGCTTATAGTTTCCTTTGTTAAACTATAGAAGAAGTTAACTTTGTTAACTTGAGAAGAAGCTTTTAAGTTTAATTAGGTCTCATTTTTTTATTTTTGCTTTTATTTCCAGTATTCTGGGAGGTGGGTCATAGAGGATCCTGCTGTGATTTATGTTGGAGAGTGTTTTGCCTATGTTCTCCTCTAGGAGTTTTATAGTTTCTGGTCTTATGTTTAGATCTTTAATCCATTTTGAGCTTATTTTTGTGTATGGTGTTAGAAAGTGATCTAGTTTCATTCTTTTACAAGTGGTTGACCAGCTTTCCCAGCACCACTTGTTAAAGAGATTGTCTTTTTTTCATTGCATATTCTTGCTTCCTTTGTCAAAGATAAGGTGTCCATAGGTGTGTGGATTTATCTCTGGGCTTTCTATTTTGTTCCATTGATCTATATTTCTGTCTTTGTGCCAGTACCATACTGTCTTGAAGACTGTGGCTTTGTAGTAGAGCTTGAAGTCAGGCAGGTTGATTCCTCCAGTTCCATTCTTCTTTCTCAAGATTGCTTTGGCTATTTGAGGTTTTGTTGTGTTTCCAAACAAATTGTGAAATTATTTGTTCTAGCTCTGTGAAAAATACCGCTGGTGGCTTGATAGGGATTGCATTGAATCTGTAGATTGCTTTGGGTAGAATACTCATTTTCACTATATTGATTCTTCCGATCCATGAACATGGTATATTTCTCCATCTATAAGTGTCCTCTTTAATTTCTTTCACCAGTGTTTTATAGTTTTCTATATATACGTCTTTAGTTTCTTTAGGTAGATATATTCCTAAGTATTTTATTCTCTTCGTTGCAATAGTGAATGGAATTGTTTCCTTAATTTCTTTTTCTACTTTCTCATTTTTAGTGTATAGGAATGCAAGGGATCTCTGTGTGTTGATTTTATATCCTGAAACTTTACTATATTCATTGATTAGCTCTAGCAACTTTCTGGTGGAGTCTTTAGGGTTTTCTATGTAGAGGATCATGTCATTTGCAAACAGTGAGAGTTTTACTTCTTCTTTTCCAATTTGGATTCCTTTTATTTCTTTTTCTGCTCTGATTGCTGTGGCCAAGACTTCCAGAACTATGTTGAATAGTAGCGGTGAAAGTGGGCACCCTTGTCTTGTTCCTGACTTTAGGGGAAATGCTTTCAATTTTTCACCATTGAGGATAATGTTTGCTATGGGTTTGTCATATATAGCTTTTATTATGTTGAGGTATGTTCCTTCTATTCCTGCTTTCTGGAGAGTTTTTATCATAAATGGATGCTGAACTTTGTCAAAGGCCTTCTCTGCATCTATTGAGATAATCATATGGCTTTTATTTTTCAATTTGTTAATGTGGTGAATTACATTGATTGATTTGTGGATATTGAAGAATCCTTGCATCCCTGGGATAAAGCGCACTTGGTCATGGTGTATGATCTTTTTAATGTGTTGTTGGATTCTGATTGCTAGAATTTTGTTGAGGATTTTTGCATCTATGTTCATCAGTGATATTGGCCTGTTATTTTCTTTTTTTGTGGCGTCTTTGTCAGGGTTTGGTATTAGGGCGATGGTGGCCTCATAGAATGAGTTTGGAAGTTTACCTTCCTCTTCAATTTTCTGGAAGAGTTTGAGTAGGATCAGTGTTGTGCTTCTCTAAATTTTTGGTAGAATTCAGCTGTGAAGCTGTCTGGACCTGGGCTTTTGTTTGCTGGAAGATTTCTGATTACAGTTTCAATTTCCATGCTTGTGATGGGTCTGTTAAGATTTTCTATTTCTTCCTGGTTCAGTTTTGGAAAGTTGTACTTTTCTAAGAATCTGTCCATTTCTTCCATGTTGTCCATTTTATTGGCATATAAGTGCTGATAGTAGTCTTTTATCCTTTGTATTTCTGTGTTGTCTGTTGTGATCTCTCCATTTTCATTTCTAATTTTATTGATTTGATTTTTCTCTCTTTGTTTCTTGATGAGTCTGGCTAATGGTTTGTCAATTTTATTTATCCTTTCAAAGAACCAGCTTTTGACTTTGTTGATTTTTGCTATGGTCTCTTTTGTTTCTTTTGCATTTATTTCTCCCCTAATTTTTAAGATTTCTTTCCTTCTACTAACCCTGGTGTTCTCCATTTCTTCCTTTTCTAGTTGGTTTAGGTGTAGAGATAGGTTATTTATTTGACTTATGGATAGATCAACTAAACAAAATTAACAAAGAAACACAAACTTTAAATGATACAATAGACCAGTTAGACCTAATTGATATCTACAGGATATTTCACCCCAAAACAATGAATTTCACCTTTTCTCAAGTGCTCACAGAACCTTCTCCAGGATAGATCACATCCTGGGCCATAAATCTAGCCTTGATAAATTCAAAAAATTGAAATCATTCCAACCATCTTTTCTGACCATAATGCAGTAAGATTAGATCTCAATTACAGGAGAAAAACTATTAAAAATTCCAACATATGGAGGCTGAACAACACGCTCTGAATAACCAACAAATCACAGAAGAAATCAAAAAAGAAATCAAATTATGGATAGAAAAGAATGAAAATGAAAACACAACAACCCAAAACCTGTGGGACACTATAAAAGCAGTGCTAAGGGGAACGTTCCATTTTTATATTAAAAGAGTTTTATAAAAATTGTTAGCTGCTCTTATTATATTAATTTATAGTTGTTGATATATTAGTAATTTATCTTCTGTTAACTGTTTAAGCTATTTGATTTATACTAGTTCCACAGATCAAGTTAAAATCAGTCAAACTTGTTTTGTAAAAACTAGTTTGTCCTGGCACCTAGATATTATCATATGAGGCAGAGGTCATTTTCTTAGTTCCAGGTTTTCAATGTTAAGAAGCATCTCTACCCCCACTGGGACTACAGCTAAGACTTTAAATATTTGTTTTATCAACATAGCCTTAGAGGAAAAGAAACCATTATTGAACTAAAAGCCTGATCACAGAAGAGATCTAGAAAGAGGGACCACGTTTCCCAGGGTAACTGGACTCCACCTTACCACTCATTTCAGAAACAATGGGTGTGAGCAAGCGTCAGGATGAGCTCTAATGGTAAATCAATTCCCACGCTGATGGGAAATTGAAGAGGTGCTCTCCAGCCTCTGGCTCTGGCACACTCTTCAGCTGCATTAGCCTCTTAACTGACAGCACTGCCTCTGGCATCATCTGTTTATAGAGGAAAATTTTGGTCAGGTCCTTCCTTTGACTTCAGAGAAAAACTATGTGATCAAAAGAAGCTGCACTTGGGATCCTGTCCCCTTTCCACCGTGCTAGAGTATGCCCTTTTAGTCGTTCAGTTGTGTCCAACTCTTTGTGACCCCATGGACTGTAGCCCACCAGGATCCTCTGTCCATGGGATTTCCCAGGCAAGAATCCTGGAGTGTGTTGCCATTTCCTTCTCCAGGGGGTCTTCCTAACCCCTGGATTGAAGCCACTTCTCTTACATTGTCAGGCAGGTTCTTTACCACTGAGCCACCTGGCAAGCCCAGAGTATACCCTTTGTCTCACTCCAGAACCTAAATACAGTATTTCTTCTGTGAACCCTTCCTGGTTTCCAGCACGTGCAACAATGAAGTGAGCTGGAAGGCATGTGGAGTTTTGGGTCTCAGCCCCGACTTCCTGCGGCCCCTGAGAAGCTTTTACCAGGAGCATCTGTCCACACTCCTCTCCCAGGTTCTGATCAGTGGGTCTGAAATATAGCTATGGCTCTTGCATTATTTTAATTTCCACAGGGGATGGACAACAGATGGGGTGGGAATAAATGCAATAGGCCAACCCTTTAACTTAGAGATGAGGGCATAGAGACCAAAAGACACTACACAGACAGACATGTGTTCCCTCCTGGAAGCAGCTCCTTCAAAGCCTAGGACTTGAGCTCCTCTGCAGCAGCATCTCCAGAACCTAGAACTGCGTCTACCTAGAAGGCAGATTATACTGTTCATGGGGTTCTCAAGGCAAGAATACTGAAGTGGTTTGCCATTCCCTTCTCCAGTGGACCACATTCTGTCAGACCTCTCCACCACGACCTGCTCGTCCTGGGTGGCCCCATGGGCATGGCTTAGTTTCATTGAGTTAGACAAGGCTGTGGTCCTAGTGTGATTAGATTGACTAGTTTTCTGTGATTATGGTTTCAGTGTGTCTGCCCTCTGATGCCCTCTTGCAACACCTACTGTCTTATATGGGTTTCTCTTACCTTGGACGGGGGGTATCTCTTCACGGCTGCTCCAGCAAGGCGCAGCCGTTGCTGCTTACCTTAGACAGGGGTATCTCCTCACCACTGCCCTTCCTGACCTTGAACATGGGATAGCTCCTCTAGGCCCTCCTGCGCCTGTGCAGCCACTGCTGCTTGGATGTGGGGTTGCTCCTCCCAGCCACCGCCCCTGGCCTTGGACATGGGGTAGCTCCTCTTGGCTGCTGCTGCACTGTCGCAGCCTGGCACTCTCGGCTGCCACCCCTGACCTCGGATGTGGGGTAGCTCCTCCTGGCCACCGCCATCTTCATGACCAAGATAATCACGATGGTGTGATCACTCACCTAGAGCCAGACATCCTGGAATGTGAAGTCAAGTGGGCCTTAGAAAGCATCACTGCGAACAAAACTAGTGGAGGTGATGGAATTCCAGTTGAGCTATTTCAAATCCTGAAAGATGATGCTGTGAAAGTGCTGCACTCAATATGCCAGCAAATTTGGAAAAGTCAGCAGTGGCCACAGGACTGGAAAACGTCAGTTTTCATTCCAATCCCAAAGAGAGGCAATGCCAAAAAATGCTCAAACTACCACACAATTGCATTCATCTCACACGCTAGTAAAGTAATGCTCAAAATTCTCCAAGCCAGGCTTCAGCAATACGTGAACTGTGAACTTCCAGATGTTCAAGCTGGTTTTAGAAAAGGCAGAGAAAGCAGAGATCAAATTGCCAGCATCTGCTGGATCATGGAAAAAGCAAGAGAGTTCCAGAAATACATCTATTTCTGCTGTATTGACTATGCCAAATTCTTTGACTGTGTGGATCACAATAAACTGTGGAAAATTCTGAAAGAGATAGGAATACCAGACCACCTGACCTGCCTCTTGAGAAACCTGTATGCAGGTCAGGAAGCAACAGTTAGAACTGGACATGGAACAACAGACTGGTTCCAGATAGGAAAAGGAGTACGTCAAGGCTGTATATTGTCACCCTGATTATTTAACTTATATGCAGAGTACATCATGAGAAATGCTTGGCTGGAAGAAGCACAAGCTGGAATCAAGATTGCTGGGAGAAATATCAATAACCTCAGATATGCAGATGAAAAAACACCACCCTTATGGCAGAAAGTGAAGAGGAACTAAAAAGCCTCTTGATGAAAGTGAAAGAGGAGAGTGAAAAAGTTGGCTTAAAGCTCAACATTCAGAAAATGAAGATCATGGCATCCGGTCCCATCACTTCATGGGAAATAGATGGGAAACAGTGGAAACAGTGTCAGACTTTATTTTGGGGGCTCCAAAATCACTGCAGATGGTGACTGCAGCCATGAAATTAAAAGATGCTTACTCCTTGGAAGGAAAGTTATGACCAACCTAGATAGCATGTTGAAAAGCAGAGACATTACTTTGCCAACAAAGGTCCATCTAGTCAGTTCAGTTCAGTTCAGTCACTCAGTCGTGTCCAACTCTTTGCGACCCTGTGAATCACAGCACGCCACAGTTCAAAAGCATCAATTCTTCGGCGCTCAGCTTTCTTCACAGTCCAACTCTCACACCATACATGACCACTGGAAAAACCATAGCCTTGACTAGAACTGTGGTGTTGGAAGAGATTCTTGAGAGTCCCTTGAACTGCAAGGAGATCCAACCAGTCCCTTCTGAAGGAGATCAACCCTGGGATTTCTTTTGGAAGGAATGATGCTAAAGCTGAACCTCCAGTACTTTGGACACCTCATGCGAAGAGTTGACTCACTGGAAAAGACCCTGATGCTGGGAGGGATTGAGGGCAGGAGGAGAAGGGGACGACAGAGGATGAGATGGCTGGATGGCATCAGTGACTCGATGGACGTGAGTTTGAGTGAACTCCAGGAGTTGGTGATGGACAGAGAGGCCTGACGTGCTGCGGTTCGTGGGGTCACGAAGAGTCGGACACAACCGAGTGACTGAACTGAACTGAGTAAGCAGATTTGTTGGCAGAATGGTGGAGTGAATGAATGAATATAACACCAAGCTTCAGCCAGAAAATTGGTCCAGGGCAGCACACTGGAGCCTATGGAGCATGCTCCCTCAGCAGTTAGCTGGCTTGTTCACCCTGTTTGCTTGACTTGGTAAACAGTCTTCCTTGCACCAGCCTGGGCTGTCTCCTCACAGGCTCTCTAATTGCTTTGCATCATAGGAGGTCAAGGTTAGTCACAGCCAGCCATAGGTGACCAGGGCCGGCCCCTGGGGCGGCACACGCCTTAGGGAGTGTCTGGAGTCTGGGGAAAACCGGGCGGGGAGATCAGGGGCGTGGAGACCAGCACGGGCTTTGAGACGGGAGGCCCAGCACCCAGGCAGGTGCGGGAGGTGGAGCGGGGACGGGGAGGGCCGGTTGGTGGCGGCCTGGCTGAGAGGGAGGGCCCTTCAAACCTGCTGGGTGGCGGCTGCACTCTGCACGCAACAAGGCATCGGACCCGACGGCCCGGAGGCGCTTGGCACAGGTGAGACGCAGGCTGCGGGCGAAGGGCTCGGAGCGCGGGCAAGGAAAGGGGCTCGGTCAGGGGAGTCGGGGCGACTCGAGAGGACAGGGAGGCGCTAGAGGGCCAGGGATGGAAAGCTGACCCGGGGCCCCCTCGTGGCTGGCCGATGGCGCACCTGGAAGCTCCCACCTCGCCCCGAATCTATGTCCGATCGAGGGCTGCCCTGGGATGAATATTGCTGCGTCTTCAGCCTGGCGGGGCGACCGTATCGCCCGGGGAGACGAGCTTCCAAGTGTGAAGCCCCAGACTCCGTTCCGCCCCAGGATCGGAAACTCCGGCAGGGACGGCTGCCGTCCCGCCTGGAGACCCGAGCTGTATTGCGTCTGGAGCTCATGGCGCAACCACCGCGACCCTCACTGGGGAGTGCCACCCCCACGGGGGCGCCGACCACATCCTCCCTTAGGCCAGGAACCCTGGAGGTTAACAGCAAGAGGCGATTGACAGATACTGTCCCCAGAGCCATTATTTAGCTTCGACGAAGAGGCTAGTGGGCCAAGAGATGTGAGGGGCAGAGTGTGAAGGTTAGCGGTGCTTGGAGAAGTTTTAGTTGTTCCTGTCTGGATCCAGAGGGAGAGTCCCTGGAGACAGGAGCTAACCCTAGACGTGAGAAGGGTTTGTATTGCAGCAACGGGGAAACCAGTCACTTTCTGAAAGAAATCATTTTAAAATTTTAGCCTGGCGCCTGTCTAAAAGTAGCAGAAATGACCCCTTCCTTCACGTTCTCTTCCACCACGGCCCTCTTCGACTGCTGTTTTTCCCGCATCCCTGACCCTTGGCACAGTCACCCCACCCATGGCTCTGCTTGGCTCATAAAGTGACAAATGGATTTTACCTGTATTTTTACATTCACTTTAATAGGTGATATAGCTTATGGTTAAAGGCAATGTGTGCTGTTTTTAACCCGATGTGCAGCACATTCAATACAATCTGGGGTTTGCTCCACGTTGAACACCACTGGGGAGAAAAATACTAGACTGTGAGCTATGGGGCCGACACCTGCTCTTCATGACTGAGAACTTGTCTGCTTGATATGATGTAGTTACCCTCTGTTCCAAAGTCTCTGGGAAAGATGTGGGATTAATATGAGGGCTCTGTTGAATATGGCCCCTTAATTTTACAGGGGGACGGCACCTGACAAAGGCTGAGGAAAAAAGGTGTGGTTTCTGGTTATGCATTATCTGTTCTGGTACTACAGGAGGCAAGCATTCGATTTTCTTTTCAAAGACCTTGGATTTCCTCTCACTTCTTCCACGCACAGTGGAAACAGAATCACCCTGACTTGCTTATCTCGCACTCTGAAATTTTCCTTACATTCTATGGGTTCCTCCCTGCCCCTACTGGGGGATGTTGGTTATGATGGGCTAGGTGAAGTTACTGAATTTCACCAGTAACTTTTACTTAAAGTATACCGCCAATATATCCTTGGTAATGTGTCTTCCCTAAACTTAGCACAGGGTATTTCAAAACTGTTGGGATTTGGCCAGGGCTGAGGGAAAAGGGGGATAAAAAGAAAGAAAAACTTCCGCTTTCTTATCTCACCACCAGCTTCAAGGTAACGTTGGCTGCCATGCTCAATTGGTCAAAGTACAGATGTTACCTATGTAGGTTGTTATCAAAAGATGATCTCTTTCCCTCAAATGCATCTGCTCATTGAAAATGGATAAAGGCAATTTTCATGTACATAGAGCCACTCCCATAGCCAAAGTTCCTGTTATTGCAAAGCTGTTTATGATTGTAAGAGAACAGACTGCTGTGTCGTCAGCTAATGGCAACATCTGTAGACAAATCTCCAGTCTACACTTGTTTCTATAGACAGGTTTTACAGCAATATCTAGATTATTCACAATACTATACAATAGTGAATATGGACAATTATTAGCCAAAGATAAGTGATGTAACTCCCACCTTTTGTTTGAACCCAGCTTCCCTTTTAACCAGCCAGCCTTCTCCCCTGGGGTTAGAAACATAGATGATTTCAATTTTAGCCGTGTTTATTTCCCTTGTCTGTTCGCCTACATAAACATAAATGGGTTTCAAGGTACACGACAGAAAGAAGAAGGACACTCGAAAGATCTATCCACCTTGTGTGAAGAATTAAACGGCAAACATCAAAGCACGCTCATGTATTCCCCTGGCAGGATTTAGATGTCTAAGCCATTATCCATATCTTCCTGGTATCCAATCATAATGGGGTTTTGCAGAGTACTGGGCGCTTTCCTTAATAAGCAGCATTGTGAGGTCAGAGTGTTGTTGTTGCTGTATAGTCACTAAGTTGTGTCCAGCTCTTTTGTGACTCTATGGACTGTAGCCCACCAGGCTCCTCTGTCCATGGGATTTCCCAGGCGAGAATACCGGATTAGGTTGCCATTTCCTTTCCAGGGGATATTCCCCATCCAGGGATTGAACCCACATTTCCTCCATTGGCAGGCGGGTTCTTTACTGCTGAGTCACCAGGGAGGTCAGAGTTACAGCCCTATTTCATAAATGAGGAAACTGAGATGTAAAGACAGTTTCTGTCCCAGGCCTATATGGCAAAGCCAGATCTCAAGCCAGAAATCCCTCTATGACACCACAACTCCTTGTCATGTGTTCTTTGTCACTTAATTTGTTTAATTTATATTAGGGGAGTGGTTCGTGTTTTGTTTAATATATTCTGACTTGAGCTCTTAGAGTCTATAGAAACACTCTTTTGGATACATTTCATAGCCATCTTTGTTCAATGTGATCACAAAATATTTTAGGGCTGAGGATAGCCTTTAAGATTATTAAGACCAGTCTTCTTGTTTTCAAAGAAGAAAAGTAGATTCAGGGAAAATTAACCTAACACCCCATGAAGCTTCCCCAAATGTACTTTGCTAATGAGTTACAGAGAAAACCTAGGTCTCCCAGTGTCCAGACAGTTGCTATTTCTGACATGTGGGCTCCTGAAGATTTCCTACCTACATAAATTGAGTGGTTTATTTCCATTGACTCTGTTGCTTTAGGGTCTGTGACAGCAAACCATAGCCCCTCTGAATCCTGGACTCAGATACCTGTAGATTCTTCTACTTTAACTGTATTCCACACTACATGAGGGAAAGAATCTTGCTTATCAGTCCTATTGTGTTATTCCTATCACACTGCCGAAAGCCCTCAAAAAAAAAAAGTGTTCAATATACAGTATATCAAACACACTTTTGAATAAGTATGAAATGTCATGAGGACTTTGTGTAGCTACAAGTCACAGAAGACTCTGCTATGGGGGGCTCAGTAAGTAAGGAGTTTGTTCTCAGCACCAGATGTCTGGAGGTACAAAGTCCAGAGCTAGAGTCGGCTCATTCCACTCTTATCATGCTTTCATCCTCACTTGAGGACAGGCAGCTCTTCCGTACTTAACAGAAAGAAGGGCAGAAGGCGTGTACCGCTTGAGTCTGTCCCCTTTTTATAATATAATAAGCCTCCTGTATATGAACCTTCAGTCTGAAGATGTGAACATGAATTCTATCACCATCAGGTGTGAGGGAAACTGCAGCCTGCCCTCCGTCCTGTTGCTGACAATCCTTCAGCTCAACCATCTCCCCCTCCTCTCCTTCCTCCAGCCAGTAACTCTTCTTGCCTGTTCACGCAATACCAGCCCCTGTGTGCCTGCTGTTGCACTGTACTACTGTACATTTCAAGGTACTGTTCAGTTCCGTTCAGTCACTCAGTCATGTCTGACTCTCTGTGACTCCATGGACTGCAGCATGCCAGGCTTCCCTGTCCATCACCAGCTCCTGGAGCTCATACCAACTCTCGGAGCAGTACCCACTACAAGGTACTGTACTATAGGATTAAAAATATTTTCATTATTTTTGTGTATTTTTTTATACATTATTTGTGTGAAAAGTATCATAAACCTATTACAGTACAGTACTATACAGCCAATTGTACTGGGTACCTAGGCTAACTTTGTTGGATTTACAAAAAAACTGGACTTACAAACACACTCTCAGGGCTTCCCTGGTGATCCAGTGGTTAAGAATCTGCCTGGCAAGATACCAGTTCGATGCCTGATAAGGCAAGATCCCACAAGCCATGGAGCAACGAAGCCCGTGAGCCACAACTCTAGAGCATTTGAGCCATGCTCCACAACAAGAAGTCTGCACACCCCAACTAGAGTGTAGCCCCTGCTTGCCACAACTAGAGAAAAGCCTGAACGCAGCACTGAAGACCCAACGCAGCCAAAAATAAAAAGACAAAACAGACTCAGATATATATATATATATGTTCATATATAGGGAACTTACTGTAACATTAAGATCTTCCCAGGAAGCTCCACCCAGTAGACCCCTTACATCTCACTGCTATACAAATTACGCCACACAACCACCCCAAACTGTAAGGAGCCTGAGAAAATCTAGTGCTTTAGCTGGATGTGTTGCCAATAGAGCAAAATAAGGATCTGTGACTAAGGAAGAAAAGATATCTGGTAAAGCAAATAGCAGCGTCTGCCACAGTCTGTTGTATGGGTCACTGACTCTGTTTTCTACATCTGCTGTTGTTTTTCATTTTATTTACTTTTTATTGTTTGGTTAACTAAAAAGCAATAAATAAGACAGTGGATCTAGGGAACTTTTTGAAATTGCAGGTTCCAAGTCTGACCCTGAGAAACGCTGATTATCTAGGTCTGGGATGGGTCTCTGAATCTGAACTATAAATGGCACTGCAGGTAATTTGAATGCAGGTGGTCACAGGACTACAACTTGAAAAACACTGAATCTAGAGGAGTTTGGTAAAGGCTGCTTCATTTTATTCCAACAGCTTTTTGTCTCACTCTTCTTGAGGCTGTCACTTTTTTTTTTAATTCCCCATTTTGGTCAAAACAAATAAAATAGAAAAAATAGGAAAATTAGAATTCAGATCAAGAGATCCAACATCTAAGTGATTAATATAAGTTTCAGAAAAATAATAGGAATTATATAACAGAAGAAAACCACCCACAACTGAAAAGTATGATTTTTAGATTGAAAAGATTTTTAAAGTACTGAGAACAATGACCAAAGCAAACAAAAAAAGCCCAACATCAACTTACAACACCCTGAAATATCAGAGCATGAGGATAAATAAAGAGAAGGCCCTACAAACTTATAGTTTTAAAGAATTTGCCTGCTAATGCAGGAGGCACAAGAGATGTGGATTAATCCTTCGGTCAGGAAGATTCCCTGGAGAGGGAAGTGGCAACCCACTCCAATATTCTTGCCTGGAAAATTCCATGGACAGAGGAGTGTGGTGGGCTACAGTCCATGGGGTCGCAGAGTTGGATATGAGCATGCACACACATACACAAAAATCTGTTAAGTTCTACAAGTTTTTTATGGAGTCAGTACTAAGCCGCCTCTCCTGAAGCAACCACCTTCAATGCTTTTTGCTATGTTTTTCTTATATTTACTATCATATTCCCAAATAACATGCAAATATTGGCTCTTTTTTTCATCCACCATTCTAGATAATATCTGCTGACGTTATACCCTGAAGGATGAGGGGTTTTTTTATTTTTTAATTGGAGGATAATTGCTTTACAGAATTTTGTTGTTTTCTGTCAAACCTCAACATGAATCAGTCATAGGCAGGATGAGGTTTTAGCTCTCTTAAACCCTCATAATTCTATCTCACATTTGCTTCCCTTTCTTGCATGGTCTCTATATAGTTATATTCTAATATTTTCTGATATAGTAATATTTAGGGTTTACATTTTTATGCCTGTGTAAATATTCACAACTCAGACATGTGATAAACCAAGATTTTTTACACCTCCTTTTTTGTATACGTTTTTCTCTGCCCGTCAGAGTTAGTCATTGCTGCATCTTCTTCAAACGCTTAGGTTTTGAATAAGCATTACTATTAAGCTCACCAAAAAGTTCATGTGTGTTTTTCTGTAACATGGAAAAAACTGAGTGAACTTTTTGATCAACCTGGTACTTCTAGCCTAACCTTTGACAAGGTGGTAAAATCTCAGTAGAGTTAATCAACATCAAGTAAGTAGCCAGTTTGATTTTTTTTTTCCTTGGAAACATCTCTGACTCAGCCAGCCCCGACTCCTTCTCTGAGCTCTTTCTTATCCTGGGAGCTCCTGGTTGGCCCTCCTTCCTAAGTTTCCTCCGGGTTCACCAGCTTACCTTGGAGGTCTGTGATCGCCAATGACGGTGACATCTTTCACAGCTGACATGGCAGGAAACATTCCCTCAGTGTTAACAGAATGAGAACAGGTTTATCCGGAGTTGGCTGAACTCAAGTTTGAGGGAAGCTAAGTGTTTTCAAAACCTGTCTATGGGAAATGGGAGGAAGAGCTTGCCAGAGCAAGAAGGACCACTAGTGAAGCTGGAGGCTGGGCAGCCATCTTGTTCACTGAGGACGTGCTGGACAACTTCACTGAAAGTGAAGGGAAATATGTTAAACTTTTCTTCCCCTGTTGCTTGAAAAATAACCCATCTTTCAAGTCCAGATATCCCCCTTTTACTCTAAGTATGTTGAAGTGGCAACTGGAAACTGGCCCTCTATTGATGACATCCATAAGCTTCATCTTCCTTCACCATGACTTAACCTGCTCAAATTCTGTTAACGTAAGTTCTTTGTGCCCAAAGCACTGTGAGGCCAAACAAAATGAAATGTCAGAGTTTGGAGCAGAGAAAGGTTTATTGCTAGGCCACGTAAGGAGATGAGGTGGCTCAAGTCCTAAAAAGCCCGAAGTCCCCAAACAGTTTCAACAAAGCATCTTTAAGGGGCAGGTTGGGCGTGTGGGGGTGGGGGTGTGAGATGCAGGGTAAAGGTGTACAATTCTCTGACTGGCTGATGGTGAGGCAATAGGGTGATGTCACAGGAGTTAACCTTATCAGTCCTTAGGCTCCAGGAGGTCTTGGTCATCAAGTAGTTAACATCATCCACTTGCTGGAGAAGGGGAGATTTGTACATCTGCGAAACGACTCAGGAAATGTGCATCAAATACTGTTATCTGGGTACTTCAGTTCAGGCTCTCAGTCGTGTCCGACTCTTTGTGACCCCATGGACTGCAGCACACCAGGCTTCCCTGTCCATCACCAAGTCTCAGAGCTTGCTCAACTCATGTCCCATTGAGTTGGTGATGCCATCCAACCATCTCATCATCTGTCATCCCCTTCTCCTCCTGCCTTCAATCTTTCCCAGCATCAGGGTCTTTTCCAATGAGTCTGTTCGCATCTGACAGCCAAAATATTTCAGCTTCAGCTTCAGCATCAGTCCTTTCAGTGCATTCATAAAGGAGCTAAAGCAGAGGATATGGGGAAAGGTCCCATAGGGTCCTCAGTTACAGTTCCTTTTCATTTTTTGCTTCACAAATTGATTTTATTTTATTTTATTTTTTTAATTTTTTAGTTTTTTATTTTTTAAATTTTACAATCTTTAATTCTTACATGCGTTCCCAAACATGAACCCCCTCCCACCTCCCTCCCCATAACATCTCTCTGGGTCATCCCCATGCACCAGCCCCAAGCATGCTGCATCCTGCGTCATAGACTGGCGATTCAATTCTTACATGATAGTATACATGTTAGAATGTCATTCTCCCAAATTGTCCCACCCTCTCCCTCTCCCTCTGAGTCCAAAAGTCCGTTATACACATCTGTGTCTCTTTCCCTGTCTTGCATACAGGGTCGTCATTGCCATCTTCCTAAATTCCATATATATGTGTTAGTATACTATATTGGTGTTTTTCTTTCTGGCTTACTTCACTCTGTATAATCGGCTCCAGTTTCATCCATCTCATCAGAACTGATTCAAATGAATTCTTTTTAACGGCTGAGTAATACTCCATTGTGTATATGTACCACAGCTTTCTTATCCATTCATCTGCTGATGGACATCTAGGTTGTTTCCATGTCCTGGCTATAATAAACAGTGCTGCGATGAACATTGGGGTACATGTGTCTCTTTCAATTCTGGTTTCCTCGGTGTGCATGCCCAGCAGTGGGATTGCTGGGTCATAAGGTAGTTCTATTTGCAATTTTTTAAGGAATCGCCACACCGTTCTCCATAGTGGCTGTACTAGTTTGCATTCCCACCAACAGTGTAGGAGGGTTCCCTTTTCTCCACAGCCTCTCCAGCATTTATTGCTTGCAGATTTTTGGATCACAGCCATTCTGACTGGTGGGAAGTGGTACCTCATTGTGGTTTTGATTTGCATTTCTCTAATAATGAGTGATGTTGAGCATCTTTTCATGTGTTTGTTAGCCATCCGTATGTCTTCTTTGGAGAACTGTCTATTTAGTTCTTTGGCCCATTTTTTGATTGGGTCGTTTATTTTTCTGGAATTGAGCTGCAGAAGTTGCTTGTATATTTTTGAGATTAGTTGTTTGTCAGTTGCTTCATTTGCTATTATTTTCTCCCATTCCGAAGGCTGTCTTTTCACCTTGCTTATATTTTCCTTTGTTGTGCAGAAGCTTTTAATTTTAATTAGATCCCATTTGTTTATTTTTGCTTTTATTTCCAGGATTCTGGGAGGTGGATCATAGAGGATCCTGCTTTGATTTATGTCTGAGAGTGTTTTGCCTATGTTCTCCTCTAGGAGTTTTATAGTTTCCGATCTTACATTTAGATCTTTAATCCATTTTGAGTTTATTTTTGTGTGCGGTGTTAGAAAGTGATCTAGTTTCATTCTTTTACAAGTGGTTGACCAGTTTTCCCAGCACCACTTGTTAAAGAGATTGTCTTTACTCCATTGTATATTCTTGCCTCCTTTGTCAAAGATAAGGTGTCCATATGTGTGTGGATTTATCTCTGGGCTTTCTATTTTGTTCCATTGATCTATGTGTCTGTCTTTGTGCCAGTACCATACTGTCTTGATGACTGTGGCTTTGTAGTAGAGCCTGAAGTCAGGCAAGTTGATTCCTCCAGTTCGATTCTTCTTTCTCAAGATTGCTTTGGCTATTCGAGGTTTTTTGTATTTCCATACAAATCTTGAAATTATTTGTTCTAGTTCTGTGAAAAATGTGGCTGGTAGCTTGATAGGGATTGCATTGAATTTGTAAATTGCTTTGGGTAGTATACTCATTTTCACTATATTGATTCTTCCAATCCATGAACATGGTATATTTCTCCATCTATTAGTGTCCTCTTTGATTTCTTTCATCAGTGTTTTATAGTTTTCTATATAGAGGTCTTTAGTTTCTTTAGGTAGATATATTCCTAAGTATTTTATTCTTTTCGTTGCAATGGTGAATGGAATTGTTTCCTTCATTTCTTTTTCTACTTTCTCATTATTCGTGTATAGGAATGCAAGGGATCTCTGTGTGTTGATTTTATATCCTGCAACTTTACTATATTCATTGATGAGCTCTAGTAATTTTCTGGTGGAGTCTTTAGGGTTTTCCATGTAGAGGATCATGTCATCTGCAAACAGTGAGAGTTTTACTTCTTCTTTTCCAATTTGGATTCCTTTTATTTCTTTTTCTGCTCTGATTGCTGTGGCCAAAACTTCCAGAACTATGTTGAATAGTAGCGGTGAAAGTGGACACCCTTGTCTTGTTCCTGACTTTAGGGGAAATGCTTTCAATTTTTCACCATTGAGGATAATGTTTGCTGTGGGTTTGTCATAGATAGCTTTTATTATGTTGAGGTATGTTCCTTCTATTCCTGCTTTCTGGAGAGTTTTTATCATAAATGGATGTTGAATTTTGTCAAAGGCCTTCTCTGCATCTATTGAGATAATCATATGGTTTTTATTTTTCAATTTGTTAATGTGGTGAATTACATTGATTGATTTGCGGATACTAAAGAATCCTTGCATCCCTGGGATAAAGCCCACTTGGTCATGGTGTATGATCTTTTTAATGTGTTGTTGGATTCTGATTGCTAGAATTTTGTTGAGGATTTTTGCATCTATGTTCATCAGTGATATTGGCCTGTAGTTTTCTTTTTTGTGTGTGCACAAATCGATTTTAGAGCTAGGAAGGGCCATGGAAATTACCTCTTCCAAACTATACCCATTTAACTGTTGGGAAAAAACACACACACACACACACACACACACACACAATGTGAGAGTTTCAAGTTAAGTTTTATTTGGGACAAAATGAGGACCGCAGGCTGAGAGACAGCATTTCAGATGGCTCTGAGAAACTGCCAGGGAGGAACTGGGATATATAGAATTTTTGCATCTAACAACAGGTAGTTTCCTCTGTGCTCAGGGAATATCTCCTGGAGAAGGAAATGGCAACCCACTTTACTAATCTTGCCTGGAGAATTCCATGGACAGAGGAACCTGGTGGGCTACAGTCCATGGAGTTACAAAAAGTCAGACATGACTGAATGACTAAGAATTTCACTTTTTCTTTCCACCCTGTTGGAGAGGGAATTGTTCTTGGACTGTTCCTCAGCTGGAACTGGTCCATTTGTTTTGTAGGGTAAGGTTTATTTGAGTTGGGAGCCAATTCATTGGAACCTGTTCTTTGGGGAACTAGTTCTTGTTGGGATAGGTGGCCTAGTTGGAATTTTTTCATTTGTTTTTCAGGGTAAATTTATCTACCTGAGGTGGAAATTGGTTCATCTGTGCATCAGTACGGGACTTTGTGTTATTTGTGTAAGAATTTGCCTACATCTTTTGTGTTTTGGTGCTATCAAACTTATAAAAATGGGAAATATTTCATCTATCCTGAAGCAAAACTCTTTGGGGCATATATTAGATACATTAAGATCAGAAGAGCAATGGCCCCTGAATGGCTCACAATCATACAGTCTCACAGTTAGAAGCATTTTGCAAAAGAGAGAAACACTGATAACGAACCAAGGGGCTCCCTCGGTCATGATGCATCCAATTCTGTTGACTTAAAAAACAGTCATAACCTGAAAGTTGAGAGGTACGTTTTATTCAGTGGGAATTTTTAGGACTTCAAGCCTGGGAAACAGCATCCAAGTGACCCTCAAGAGAACTGCTCCAAGGAGTGAGTGAAGAAGCCAGGTTAAATAGAAGCTTGCAACAAAAGGGAGGTAGTCTGAACATCAAAAGTATTCTGTGAATTAAAGAAAACCAGATAGCCCAAGTTAAGGAATTTAGTGCTTTTCTATGTATGGGAAGATATAAGAGTCTGGGCTCACTGAAATTATTCCTTTCATATTCATCTCAGCTAGCTGGGGCCAGTGTCCTGTGTTTTTACACCTGAGTTCCTCCATGCTCACCGTAGGGAGTGGCTGCAGCTGATGGTTATGAGATCCCACAGGTATTCTCCTCCTTCCTGAATGCCCTGAGGGCTCAGAAGCTTATACTGGAGAGCCAGATTCACTGATGATTGTGAAATTCTTGTTTACTACATGGCAGGAAGTATTCCATTTCTCAATTCTGATTTCCCCTACAGGAGCCCCAGGTAATTTGACAATGGAGAGCTTCAGCTCCAGCTTGGGGAGCTCTGCCTGTGAAGGAAAACTCCCTTTACAAGGCATTTTGGACAAAGGCCACAGGTCTAATGGGACTGGGAAGTCACATTAGTGTGGCTTTCTGGCTGGCTATGTTTTGGTTTATTCTGGTTATTCTGGCAACATGCAGACATCTAGTACTAACTGCTGGAGCTTCTTTTAAGGTGCTCCACCCCACCCCACCCTCACCCACCCCTGCTTCTCATTTCTTTCTCCTCAAACCCTCTGCAAACAGGCAAGTGGCTATGGAAGCAATTGAGGAACTCTGAGCCAGGCTTACTCTCTGGTATGTTCTGAAGGTCCCACAGCCCACTGTGCCCCGGGAGCTACCACCCAGTTGAGTGAGGACTCTCCTCTCCTCTTTCTCCTTTAAGCTGAGCAACAGGACAATTAAAACTGTGTGGGCATGGGTCAGGCCTTAAAAGGCATTAGGGCATCTGCTACTTGAAAGCTCTCATGACAGGATAAGGGGGGTCACAGAACAGACCAGGCTACTGGCAGGGTGTCTTCCCCCACAGCAAGATTTCCATGTGCCATCTGGCAGATACCGGTTCAAGTAAAACACTGAGCCCAACCCCCTAGCCACCACTTTCCTGGCAGAACCATAAGGCAGGCTATTCAGCCTGTCTTTCCTCTTACCTTCACCTCTTTACCCTTTGGTGTTAAACAAAGGGGAAACCTAGTCATCCTAGGAGAAACCTGCCTACATCTTTGAGCTATAAATGTCCCATTTGGTCTTCTCAGGAAGCCTCCTCTCTGTTGTCTTTTAAAATGCCAGTTTTAGAGAGGGTAAAGTAATTTAGAAGTTGGCTTGTAATTAGAAAGGTAATTAGAAATCCTAAATTCTCTTCCTGCAAAAATTCAGCTGACTAACCAGATGAGCTTGACTTGTTCCATGTGGCAGTAACCCCATTTTAGTACAACCTTTTTTGTAAACCAATCGGTTTTACATTGCTGTACCTGACTCAGGGCTGAAATCTTGAAATAAGAAGTGAGGCCTCTCTATTTGTGTGTTTGTATGTGGTGATGGAAGTTTATTGAAAAGCTAGGTCACTCCCAAGTAAAATAAGTAAGATACTGAAACATTACTGAACACAGGCTTCCTTTTACAGAAACTAAAGATATTTTTGACTATTAATGAATGTTTGGTGCCATCTTGAAATGTTCTCTAAGAAAGCAAATACTTTTAGAAATTATCACTGGTATTTATGCTCACCAATCTACAGAATGCTAATATAAAGGTCAGCCAGCTCATGTTTGCTGAAGGAAAGTAGGATGTGTGTTTTCAGTAAAGAAGGCATGTAGAATGGAATTGCATTTTATTAAGTAAAAAGGAAGTAAGTCTGACTTAGAGGTGACTCAGTTCAGTTCAGTTCAGTCGCTCAGTCGTGTCCAACTCTTTGCAACCCCGTGAATTGCAGTACACCGGGCCTCCCTGTCCATCACCAACTCCCCGAGTTCACTCAGACTCACGTCCATCGAGTCCGTGATGCCATCCAGCCATCTCATCCTCTGTCATCCCCTTCTCCTCCTGCCCCCAATCCCTCCCAGCATCAGAGTCTTTTCCAATGAGTCAACTCTTCGCATGAGGTAGCCAAAGTACTGGAGTTTCAGCTTTAGCATCATTCCTTCCAAAGAAATCCCAGGGCTGATCTTCTTCAGAATGGACTGGTTGGATGTCCTTGCAGTCCAAGGGACTCTCAAGAGTCTTCTCCAACACCACAGTTCAAAAGCATCAATTCTTCAGTGCTCAGCCTTCTTCACAGTCCAACTCTCACATCCATACATAACTACTGGAAAAACCATAGCCTTGACTAGACGGACCTTAGTCAGCAAAGTAATGTCTCTGCTTTTCAACATGCTATCTAGGTTGGCCATAACTTTTCTTCCAAGGAGTAAGTGTCTTTTAATTTCATGGCTGCAGTCACCATCTGCAGTGATTTTGGAGCCCAAAAAAATAAAGTCTGACACTGTTTCCACTATTTCCCATCTATTTCCCATGAAGTGATGGGACCGGATGCCATGATCTTCATTTTCTGAATGTTGAGCTTTAAGCCAGCTTTTTCACTCTTGTCTTTCACTTTCATTAAGAGGCTTTTTAGTTCCTCTTCACTTTCTGCCATAAGGGTGGTGTCATCTGCATATCTCAGGTGATTGATATTTCTCCAAGCAATCTTGATAGAGGTGACTAAGTTACTTCTAATGATGACCAAAACAAGTGATGGCTACAGAAAGGTTTGTGGAAAGTGACACTGAGGAAAGAATCCTGCTTATGGTACAAGTTTTCTGATGATGCTGAACTACATTTGTAACAAATTTTAAGTTCTTTACATGATTTGCTCTGTATTTGCCTTCAAACTCTTTGTTACTTTGGCTAAGTAAATCACTATTGTTTCACAATGACCTTTGACCCATTGTGTTTTAAATTTTTTAGTTTCTTTTGACAAAACTTCCCCAGTCAAGTTATAATAAAGTTCTTTTGACCTCTAGCTAACTTTAGGATGCTTCAAAGAGCCCCTGAAACACCCCAAAGGGAGATATTAAACTAACTGGGTTCACTTATATATTAAATTACATGGGAAGTATTGTCAAATGAGTAATACATCTTCTTAGGTTATATAGTGTGGTAAATGGTACAGGGATTCTACATACTATGTGGAATTCTGATATGTCCTGGTAATATACTATCAATCATAATTCTAGTTATCTGAAAGTTGCATGTCACAACAGTAACTGGGTTGCTTTGCCAACTGCACTGTCATCAGGCTTAAACATGAGTTCTTAAGTCTTTTGTTATTATAGACAGTTATGGTTTCGCTGTGATGCCTTTGCAAAAACTTTTGCATAAATACAAGTTTCTGACTTTCTGACCATAGTGCTGAACTGAGTGAGAAATTGAAGAATTCTAATGGGAAACCTGATGGCTTCATAAAGCTGTTAACCAAAAGGATTAGTTACCTAGGATAGGACTGAGTGAACTGGTAAATACTGTCATAATTTTTGTGGTTTCCATCTAAAAATTACTGGTTGAAATCTATATTTTCCAGGTGTAAGACAAACCTTCTCCTTAAACTAATTATGACTTACAGTAACTTGGTAAATTTTACCTTTTGTGAGCAGAACTGAAACATTTACCTTTTTTCCCCCCTAACTGGTTGATCCTGCCAGTAACATATGCTTGTCTCAAAGATTCAGCCATGCGAAAGTATGTGTGGCCAGTACAATGAAACTGCAGACAGCTCATTAGATCAATTACGGTTTCTTTGGCTGCTCAACTATTGCGACTGGATTACGACTGGTTATGCTGATCACTGTCTGAATTTGTTCTTTGCTGTGCACCGTGTCTCCCTATGCACTATGCCATTGTCAGTGTTATCAGCTGCATTACTTACATCCTGTCTAACGTGTAAGACTGTTGTTTCTGACAGTAATCAAAGTGTAATCAGCTCTCCAACAAAACGCCTATGGCTAAACATCTTGAGAAAATAGATCATTTTTATAACATAAAATAACTGTAATAGTGTGATTCTAGGTATGGGAAGAAGCAGCAAGGGAAAATGTCTTCTGGATTATAATTAGAATCCAGAGAATCTTTAATTATTGATGGGGCCTGGTCCAAAATTTAGCAATGGGCATATCAAGAATTTTTGCTTGAACTGGGATGAGTCTTCCAGCACCATGGGATAAAAGTTGATCATGAAATGTCTCCCAAATATTGGTCAAATTCCTAACCAAGAGGGGAAGACCTGAGAAGTGCAATCAGCAGTTTCAGCCCTCCAAGATGGGCCAGCAAGCCCCGAGGAGGCAGAATACCTGCCATCTGGCGATCATTAGACTGAGGCTACTCCCTATGGTGAACCCTGAGGAATACAGGACCACAGGCCCCAGATGGCTGACACACTATCAAGCAAACGATTTTAATGAGCCCTGACTCTTGCATCTTCCCACACCTAGAAAAGCACAATTCTTTAACTTAAAATGCTGCCTCCTGGGTTTGAAGTTCAATATTTCCAAGTCTATAGGAATAAAGTAGGGACTTTCAAAGGGAACAAAGGAAGACAAGTCTCAACATTTGGGACACTGGCACTGGTGGTGGACACTCTGAAAAAGATCCATCCGACATAGCAATTAGAAGAGTCATTGCCCCCTTTCCCAAAAGACTTTGGAATGAACTTGGACAGTGGGAAATTGTTTCAGGGAAAAATCAATTCCAACTCCAGGTTGGAACTGTTTATTTGACCCACTTTTCATTGCTTTTGTTATCATAGTCATGCATAGTGGCCTGCCTCAGAGAATCCTGCCCCTCTGCCTGTTAAAGGTGACTTTGTTCAGGACTCTGTCCACCATAGATGGCAGAAAGGGAGAAATTATCACATTCTCTGCCTTAGTCTTACCATTTAGGAGGGATTTGCAAGATTAATGGTCTTTTTACTTTGTTTCCTCACCTCCCCCCATCTCTGATCTATAAAAGAGCCTAGCATCCAAACCCGGATAAGATGGTTATTTTGAGACAATAGTCTGCATCTTCTCAGTCTCCTGGCTCTCCAAATAAAGTCATAGTCCTTGCCTCAACACCTTGTCTCCAATTCATTGGCCTGTTATGTAGTGAGCAGAGCAAGCTTGGACTCGGTAGCAGCAGGAAATATTCCATTTCTTATCAAACAAAGAAATTCTGATCCTGAGAGCTTATGTATCTTACTCAAGATCGTGGAGTAAGTTCACAGCAAAATTTGGACCCAAGTCTTCTGACTCAGAGGCTAAAGTTCTTTATTAGAGCTTCAGAAATAGTGGGACTTAGCCCAGGTTTGATTAAGACAAGATCCCAGTACCACCTGATTTTCACGACAGTTTGAAGAGACAATCAAGAAACGTCCAGCTCCAATGCCAGCCCTTCTGTGGAGGCTTCTCAAACTCTCTGTTGAGAGTTACTCTATGTCCCCAAGCAATCACTGTCAGTATACCTCATGACGTTCAACTTTTCACAAGTATCTAGTTCCCTGCTAGATTATAGACCCCTTGCTAGTAGGGATCTTTTCTTATGCACCAAGTCTTGTATTTCATAGGTGCATGTCAAGGAGGAAAAAAAGGAGGAATGAGATCATCTTTAGTTGCGGAATCAGATGGAGCTGGGAGGTAACTGAGCTCATTTTGTTGTTGTTTTTAGCTGTACTGGTTCTTCATTGTGGCAAATGGGCTTCTCTAGTTATGGCACTTGGGCTCCAGAGCATGCAGGCTCAGCAGTTGAGGCTCACAGGCTTAGTTGTTCATGCATGTAGGATCTTAGTTCCCTTACCAGGGATAGAACCCACGTCCCCTGCACTGGAAGGCAGATTCTTAACCACCAGACAACCAGGGAAGGCCCTAACTGAGCTCTTGTTCGTGGTAATTTTGTTCCATATCATAATGAATTCATGCCAGAACAAGGTTCAGACTCATTCTGGTCTTACTCCTTTTGACCATGCTGTTCTAAGAACCCATCTCACAGAGAAAATAACAAAGGTATAGTAACTGTCAAATTCTGAAGACAAGTGATGGACTTCAGAGGTGCTTGAGGTCTCTTAGGCTAGCACAGAGTAGGGATACACCTTGCCTGAAGTTCAGGACTAAGCCACAGTCCCATTAGCCTGTTGGAACTTTCACCACCACACCCTGTGATTCTTCTGCATTCTATTACTTAAGAAGCTCACAGGAGTGGTTAAACAGGGAGCGGTGTGAGCAAAGTGACAGAAAACTCAGTCAGGCACTGTTGGTTCTATTCCAAAGTAAACGCAGACCAGAAATCATGAGTGTTTCTCCAGGAAGGACAGATACAGAAAGTATAAAAACCATGCTCTGCGGTAAAAGAATACGTTATATTCTTCCCATAGCCTATTCCCAACTGACCAAACACATCCCCTGTTCCCATTAAAAAAAAAAAAAAACCCACCCAACCACTGCCATCTCCAAGGTGACACGAAGGTTCACAGTGACTTCCCCACCTCTGGCTCAGCCACTCAAAGCAAAGGACAGTAGCCTTGGTTCTAAGAGAGAGGACTAGGTTTCTCCCTCATTGAACGTGGGAATGGGAATTAGAGGACCATGGAAGAGACAAAAGTGACACTTATTACACACTTGTTCTAGTTAGCTCCTAGACATTTTTGGATCATCCTCACAAGATCCCTGTGAGGTAGATGTTAAGGTCCCTTTTTAGAAGGAGGCGTACTGAGATTCAGTTGAGTTTAGGGGACTCAGCCAAGGTCTTTGACTTTTGAGTAGACTGTTTTTTTCCATTGCCAATAGAGACAATTTCAAGACTTAATGCATCGCCCCCACCCCCGCCCCCATGGAAGAGAATAACATCTGGTCTTTTTGGTAAACACAGTAGTGATGGTAGGGCACAGAGGGCGTGCTGGGCAACATCACTCAGCCACAGGGATGCCTGGTTGCAACCGCCTCTCAGCCTTTGTATCCACACTACATGCAATACTTGTTTTTCAAGTAAGCTTCAGTGATACTTCCCTCTGTAACCTTCCTCCTCTTTCCCTCAGGCTGGAGTCCTCCCTTTATTGTCAAAACACTGCGCACTGTATTAAATAGTGAATATATGTGTCACAGTAACGAAATTACCCTTCTTCAGCAGTTTGACGTTACTGTAGGCAAAGCCCTCTCCTGAAGATTGATGAAATCCATTTTCAAGAATAAAGAGGAGACAGGGCACCAAGACAATTCAATGGGGGAAAGAAGAATCTTTTCAACAAATAGCAGGGATAACTAGGTATGCAAAATAATAAAGCAGCCATACCACGTGCCCAGGGGACAGCCAGAAATACTTAATGAACAGCATGATATACCCTCAAATTATCTTCCATTTTCTTTTCCCTGTTCCTGCAACCACATACCTGTACACGTGTATACAAATACCTGGGATGTTCACTGCTACATAAAATAAGATCGTATTATAAGTGGTCTTTTCCATCTTTCGTGTCTCCGCCAACAGAACCTCATGGAAAGCCTTACAGAAGAACAGGCGTAACACTAATTCATTCTTGACAGTGGTCACATAACATTCCATAGTGAAGACTATTCCATGGTGAAGCAGAGGTCCAGGCTGTAACAGCTGGTAGTCTATGCATCTATATACTGTCATCACAAATTTGAGGAAATTAGCTTTAATGCTCCCCTTGCTGTGGATGCCAAGTCCTTGATTCTGCTAATTTTGAGAAAGAAAATGAAATTCATTTTTTCTGTTTCTTTTTCTGATCCTCTCACTCACGTCCATACACCCTTTTCCTTCACAATTCCTACTTTCACCATCTACAATAGAGGGAAAGATTGGATTTGTTTTAAAAGGCACTGCATTAATGACAGGCAAATGGCGCTATCCCTGGCTTCTCCTTTCCTCTGCACCACTGCCCCACCTCTTAGGACTCTCCTTTCCTTGCTCCCAACTCTTCCCCACTCTCACCTCCTTTTCTTCTTTTGACAACTTCTACCTGTCAATTACCTTCAATGAAAAAGAAAGAATACAGATTGGGGGAGATGGTTAAAAACTAGGAGTATAAGGAAAGACATGAAATTCCTTTTCCAGTGATCTCCGCATGAAAAGTAGTTAGCTTGATTTCCAGCTTTAATTCAAAGCTACTATCCTTCAAAACATTTAACCCTCCCTTCATACTCCCATTTTATCTCGTGTGATATCAAAAGAGAATAAACATATTAAAAGCAAGGGAATTAGTGGGAAGAAAGTGAAAGTTGCTCAGTCATGTCCACCTTTTTGCCACCCCAAGGACTATAGAGTCCATGGAATTCTCCAGGCCAGAATACTGGAGTGGGTAGCCTTTCCCTCCTCCAGGGGACCTTCCCAACCCAGGGATCGAACCCAGGTCTCCTGCATTACAGACAGATTCTTTACCAACTGAGCTATCAGGGAAACCCATCTTTATGGAACCACTTTCTAATGTTTTCTTATCTGTAGCCTTTCCTTAGACTGAAGTCTTTTACAGGATTCTGTGTATTCAAGGACCCTCACCCCTTAAGTGTTTACCATTTAATGTTTCAGAATTTTTTTTAAAGCTGGACTTTTCAAGGACTTAGTCTATCTGAATAGTATTGTACAAATTATTAGAAGTCTACATTTTTACTGTTCTGTTTGAAATTACTTCATTTCCTCTTTTTCAAGATTGGACCCATCTTCTCTCTCTAGACAATCTATAACGTAGCTAACCTAATAACCTATTGGGCTTCCCAGGTGGATCAGAGGTAAAGAATCTGCCTGCAAAACCAATACAGTATGTTAAAGTAAAATAAAGTTTAAAAAAAAAAAAAAAGAATCTGCCTGCCAATCCAGGACACGTGTTCAATCCCAGGCTGGGAAATGCCCTGGAAAAGGAAATGGCAACCCACTCCAGTAGTCCTGCCTGGGAAATCAAACGGACAGAGGAGCCTTGGTAGGCTGTAGTCCATGTAGTTGCAAAAAGAGTTGGATGTGACTGGACAACTAAACAACCACCTATTAATTTGTGTTCTTTAAACTTTTTTATATTGGAGCACGTGATTGTTTCAGGTATACAGCAAAGTGATTCGCTTCTGTATACACAAGTCCTATTCTTTTTCAAATTCTTTTCCCATTTAGGTTGTTACATAATATTGAGCAGAGGTCCCTATGCTATATACAGTGGGTCTTTGTTGGCAATGACTTACTGATTTGTTAATGAAATTTCCCCTGCTCCTCTCCCCTGTCAAGTCAGGATACTTGGCCTTCCACGAAGTACACAGTAAGTTAAAACTGGTTTCTCCAGACAAGGTGCAGGTCCTAGGATCCATGGGTGTGAATTTTTAAACAGGTAGACGGGAAGGGTGAGGCTGGACAAACTGGATGGGCACCACTCAAGCAGACAAGAACTGTCCCCATTTAGGGTTCCGCTTTTCAGAAAAATGGGGAAGGGCAAGGAGGATTTGCAAAGGTGGCTTTCTGCACCCTGATTAGGAAAGCAAAGGAGTGTCACAGGCTTGATCTGGAGAGGGACAGGGTTAAACATTACATGAAAATGGAAATTTTGAAAAATGTTTTCCAGTAGAGGATTAATAAAGAATGAGAAGGGGGCCTTCCAGTTGTGGCATAGATAGGCAATTCCTCTCTGCAGCCCCTGCCCCCCTCCCACTCCACAATAAGCATACCACTAGACAAAGTTACCAAAACCACCTATTTCAAGGAACTGGAAATTGGCCAAGGTAGACAATAAATGGTAAAGCTGTGGTGACTGTTAAGGTACTTGTTAAATAAGGTCCTGGAATGTCGCATGGTGAGCCCCAGTTTGACAAACGCCTACAACAGAACTGAAATAGAAAAACTGGTCACCCACAGGACCTGAAAGAGCACATTGCGGGGGGGGGGGGGGCAGGCTGTGGGCAGAGGGGCAGGACTGTGACACACGCCCTTACTAGGGTCCGCAGATGGACTGCTTCAGATGAGTACGCTTTGCAGGCTTCTCATCCGAGGGGTACACTGTGGGGAAGGCCCTGGGACGTCAGATTGTTTATCACTGTGACTCAGCAGCTGTTTCAAGAGTGTGCTCACAAGAGGTTAGTGTCAGTTCAAAGCCCCTGCAGGCCACCTGCCACACAAAAGGTGCCGAGGCAGTGATGTTATGGAAGAGCTCAGCTAGACTCTCAACAGCAGCATTTATTAAGAAATGATTTAGACCTTCAGGTAAGAATGGTGGGAGACCGCAGCCTTTTGGCTACACCCTAATGGGGTCCCCTTCACTCAGTCCACGTGACTTAACTAAGAATTTTTTTTTAATGTGGACCATTTTTTTTAAGCTTTTATTGAATTTGTTACAATACTGTTTCTGTTTTACTTTTTTTGCCACATAGCATATGGGATCCTAGTGCTCTGACCAGGGATCAAACTCCAAGCAAAATATTAACCACTGGTTTGCAAAGGAAGTCCCCCTCAGTCCACGACTTTTAAATAAGGTGGTGCTGGCCATGAAAACAAGTCACTCGGCTGCCTGGACAGACACAGCTCCTGATGGTGATGGGGGCAGGCTAAGAAATGTTTGGCTTCACGGGCTAAACATGGGAATGAATGCTGGGCAGTGAGCAGGGGAAATAAACGCACAGCTTTGCTAGCCTGCGGTCACAGTCCCAGCTGGGTGAGCAGCAGGCCAACCAGGAATTTAACAGGGAAAACCCTAGAAATGAGTTACAGAACAGTTGCGATAAAGCTCTCTGCCTATCTCTGGCTGAATGACAGGCTTTGTCATTCTACCAGATTTGAATGACCTTATACTTAGAGTGGCACATAAAAATCCTTCATTTTTCAAAATAGGTGAAAAAACAGTATTTTCAACAGAATGTCTTTACAGTGAGATTTATTATCAATTAACATTCTTACCGTGTCTCTTGCACATTCTTCAGTGGTCTTTTCCTTACTAACGTGTAACAGCTCCGTAGCGGAATATCCATATCACAGCTCCTGCAGACGTCTTCCTGAACAGTTTGCCTTCTCATTGTTTTATATGTAAGATGCTTATGCAGGTGACTTTCTCTTTTTGAAGTCCCTCTTTTACCCTTATGTTTAGGAAGGCTTTTCTATTCTAAGATCAGGAAGTATTTACCCATCCTCTGTTCCCTCCCTTCTATTTAAAAAAAGAAAAAAAAAATTAGCTGCCTCAGATCTTAATTGCAGCACTGATTTTCTAGATGTGGCATGCAAACTCTTAGTTGCACCATGTGGGATCTAGTTCCCTGACCAGGGATGGTACCTGAGCCCTTGCATTGGGAGCTTGGCGTCTTTGCCACTGGACCACGAGCGAAGTCCCCCCACCCTTTTATTTTACCCGTGCTTTTAAAGCCTTGGACTTCCCTGGTGACTCAGATGGTAAATAATTTGCCTGCATTACTGGAGACCCAGGTTTGACCCCGGGTTTGGGAAGATCCCCTGGAGAAGGGAACAGCTACCCACTCCAGTATTTTTGCCTGGGAAATCCCACAGACAGAGGAGCCTGGTGGTCTGTAGTCCATGGGATCACAAAGAGTCAGACGTGACTGGGCAACCAAGTTTCACTTAAAAAAAAAAAAAAGCCTCAGAGCAAGTGTATTCTCCTGGGCTTGTTAACTCACTGAACAGATAAGACTTTAGTGACATAACACAGGTTTGTTCTATGAGGAGGGGCTCTTTCTTAATACAGCTTACAACTCGGAAGCCTCAGTCATGGATCATGTTTCCTACAGAAACAACCATTTATGTCTTCATTCAGCCACCTAACAGCTGTTGCCTTACTGTTTAGGTATCCTGGGACTTGATGGCGAACTTCAAGGGCCATGCGCTCCCCGGGAGCTTCTTCTTGATAGTTGGACTGTGGTGGTCAGTGAAACACCCACTGAAGTACTTTTATCAAAAGGAGAAGAGCAGCCAACTGATCCATCACTACCAGCGTCTCGAGATCATTGAAGCTGCAATCAGAACTTTATTTTCAGTCATCGGTAAGGTTGGGGGTCATCTGACTCAGGGAATTCTCATCAAACCCAGGACACATAAGCCATCTCATGGCCCCTGTGAAACAAGTGTCTCCACCGGTAGGGGTAACGGAGAATTTTTAGTTGGGTGCTAAATATCCTACCACAGCATCCACTGTGCATCAGGCTTCGGTAGGCTGACGCCTGATAGCACCTTTGCTGTTGGTTGTTTAGTAGCTACGTTGTGTCTGACTCTTTTGCGACCCCGTGGACTGTAGCTGTGTGGCTGCATTCCTATTGCTCTTTGTCCCTCTAAGGAACAACAGAGGCATGTGTCTGCAGATTCCTTGGCAAATACCTTTCACGGAAACAGCGGCATCCGAGGCAGCGACATGGGTCCACAGGGCCTTGGCCACCCCCACCTGTCCCTGGGGGTCACTCGGCCGTCTGTTGGTCCTGGAGCGGCTATCCCCTCCCTGACCTCCATTCTCGTTTCCCTGCAGGGATCCTGGCAGAGCAGTTTGTTCCTGACGGGCCCCACCTCCACCTGTACCACGAGGACCACTGGGTAAAACTCATGAACTGGCAGCACAGCACCATGTACCTGTTCTTTGCAGTCTCGGGCGTCGTGGACATGCTGACCTACCTTATCAGTCACGTCCCCCTGGGGCTGGACAGACTGGTTATGGCTCTGGCCGCCTTCAATGAAGGTAACAAAGTGGTATGGATGGAGATTTAGAGGAACTGGAGCACAAAAGATCAGAAATATTGCGAACTTAGTTACCTTCCCCAGAAAATCCCACTCTCTGAACTTGAAAACCCTACACAGGACCTGATCCTGTGCCCTGGATGGTGCAAATGAGAGACCCATAAAGCAGTCCAGGAAAGTATGGGATTTTTAGCCGAAGTCAGGTGGTGTCAGTGGTAAAGAATCCGCTGGCTAATGCAGGAGATGCAAGGGACACAGGTTCAATCCCTGGGTCAGGAAGATCCCCTGGAGAAGGGAATGGCAACCCACTCCAGTATTCTTGCCTGGAGAGTCCCATGGACGGAGGAGCCTGGCAGGCTACAGTCCATGGGGTTGCAGAGTTGGACAGGACTGAAGCAACTTAGCACACTGGGCATGGGCTCCTTCTGCCTGGCCGTGCGGCTCCTCCACACACCATCAGGCAAGGGGGTAACCCTCTGGTTAGGGGAGAAGGGCTCTGCATCTCACCCTGATGCAGCGCAGTCACTGTCTGGCTCCGTCAGAAGGCCCACCAGCAGCCAAGACACAGTTCCTAGTGTAACTCATGTTAACTGGGAAAGTGCAAGCGTGTCGTGATCCAACCCCATCATCTGCTTCTGTACTGCAGGAAGAACTGAATAAAGGCTGAAGGAGGGTAAAACTGGATTTCAGGTATACACACACGACTTGTCACACATCAGCGACACCTCACCGTCCTGTGATGTACCCTACCATCTCGGTGAAGAGATGTTAAGATTCATCCTGTGCTGCTTACACACTTACACACACACACACCCTGCATCAGAGTTGCCCCCGAGCGTTGTGTGAACTGGCTTCCTGAGTGCTGGAAGATCCAGCTTTCACGCAGACATTTCCCAATGAGGCTGAGGTCAGGAGGGGCTGCTCGGGCCTGACGGTCTCTGCTCCACGCAGGCTTCCTCTTCTATTACCACGTGCACAACCGGCCGCCGCTGGACCAGCACATCCACTCCCTGCTGCTGTACGCTGTATTCGGAGGCGCCCTCAGCCTCTCCGTGGAAGTAGTCCTTCGGGACAACATCGTGCTGGAACTCTTCCGCACCAGCCTCCTCCTCCTGCAGGCCACCTGGTTCTGGCAGGTAAACCCATGCCCCTCACTTGGCGCGGGCCAGGATGAAGCAAGTGTGCTGAGCAGGCCAGGAGAGGCAGCACTGACGCACCACGCAAAGGGGCTCAGGGCCCGCTTCTCTGCCCACCCATGACCTGTGACACCTTAGCCGTCCACGTCCTGCTGATGCATAAACAAGTGAGAGGCTGAGGCTGTCCCTGACCGACCTTCCCAGCAGAGCTACTAATACTGTTATCAGACTCTTGCTAAACTGCTCATCTGCAACGTGGGCCCTGAAACCTTAAGCAAGGCCGCACTGCACCCAGAGCTGAGAGCAATTCCCTGTACAGAGGCCACTCAACACAAGCAGAGGGGTGGGGTGTGAGCTGTCTGGGTAACTGCAAACACTCTGACGGGCTCGGGGGCTTCATAGGCCCAACTAACAGCAAGGCTGGCTCCCCTGTTTTAATCCACCAGATTGGGTTCGTGCTGTTCCCGCCTTTTGGAGGCCCTGAATGGGACCAGAACAGCCACGACAACATCATGTTCGTCACCATGTGCTTCTCCTGGCACTTCCTGGCCGCGCTCTGCATCGTGGCCGCCAGCTACTCACTGGTTTACTGGTAGGTCCAAGAGGAGGTGACTCTTGTCAAGTGTGTCCTCCTAACCAACCCTGTCCTGGAAATGTATCACCCCACACTGTTCTAACCTCCAGAGACCACCTCTCCTAACTGAGCAGTGCAAACACCCACCACTTGATGAGGGCCAGGCATACACCTACTTCTGGGCAAGGTACTCTGTGCCTGCACACGAGGGTGATGAAATCTGAGAAGACACAGGACCTGTCTGGTCACAGAGATCCAACAGACCCAGGTTTTGAAGGCAGTTCTGGTGGGTTTTAGGCCAGAGGTCTGACAGGAGCAGCTCTGCATCAGGACTCTGTGCTGGTTCACTCGGAGCCCATCACCTAAGCGCTGGGTACAGGCACACGTGACCCTCAGGTGAGACGCCACAGCAGCAGGCGTTCACTACGGCACTGGTCTCCAGGCCGTGAGAGCAGCTCCGAGTGCCAGGCACTGCCTGTGCCCCGGCACTCTGGTTACACTTAGTGTATAAATCACCTCACTTCACGGCCCCCCTGTGAAGGATGCACGTGATGTTTGTAGCTGGGGAAACCAAGGCTTCGCAAGAGTGGGTAACTGGGTCAAGGTCACCCCAGGAGGAAATGGCAGAGCCCAAGTCTAACCACCATGCACCTGGTCCTACTAGTTCTGTGTCGTCAGAGATGCCTCGTTCTCTCCTGGTTCCTGACTTCCCTACCCAATGCAGAGATGCTTCACCCAGAGAGTTCCACACACATTAAACAGCAGGCAAGCAGGCCGTGGTTCCTTTTAGTTCTACTGCCCAGTCTGTGAAATGATAAACTGGGGGTGAGGGGAGACCTAGGTCCAGTCTCAGTTGCAACACTAACCTGTAAGTACTACTGATCCTGAGGCCCTTCATCTACCAGAGTCCTGTCTAAGCGGTCAGAAAGGTAGTATCTGAAAGAGACAGAATGCTCTGAGAGCCGGTGAATGCCTCTGCACCCCTGGGTGAGGGAGTTAGGCAACTTGGGGGCTCACCCATCTGCCCTTGCTGTCCCCGTTACAGCTTCTTGACGCGGGTGAAGAGGCCGGAAGACAGAGAAGTCATTGGGATTCAGAAGCTGAGGTCGGATCACACATACCGGAAGGCCCTCCTGAGTGGCTCAGATGAGGAGTAGGGGCAGCTCCCGGTCAGCAGCGGAGGGTGGCGTGTCCTGAAGGTGCTCGGCCAGCGATCAGCGGGCCAGCTCCCTGCCTCCACCGCCGCCCTCACTGTGATCTGCTCCTAGGGTCCCACCATCTCGCTTAACCAACTAAGGTCCGTGTGGGTGTGCTATTCTGTCGAGAAAAATGATGTCAACCTTTATGTGCATCTCAGAATAAGGAGAAATCAGACTGAAAGTTTCAGAACAGGAAGTGACCTCCTGGATGAATTCAAGATACAAATCCAGAAGAATTTACTGTTTTGATAATTTAGCCCCATTTCTCTCAAATGCGGCAGGCACTTTCCTATCAGAAATCAAGTCAATGACAGAACCTTTAGAGAGATAACTCTAATTTTTTTAAGTAAAATAATCCACAAGCTTTGGTATTTTAAGTATTACTTGTTAAGCATTTCCTAACTAATCCTAATACTCCAGAGGACTGCAATACCACTCACTGTTGATAAACAACGAGTTTGGGCCAAAGTGACTTTGTGTTTAACCAGGAAGCCAGTCTGGTCCAGCTTAAGGCTGAACTCAGATGTTCTTACTCCTCAGAAGTACCTAATGACAGGGTGCTGAGAGAGCTTCATAATGAGGCAGAGAGAAATGTCAGGTCAAGGGAGGCTTTGAATTTAAATATAGCTGAAAGCAAAGGATAAGAACCCTCCAAATCCTGCAAAGAATGTGAATCTTAAATAAGTAACAAACCCTAGATACGCAAATCTTAGTTCTGGATCTTTTTTTTTTAAACTTCCTTCAACAAAAATTTATTAAAGATTTACTTTGCAACAGCACAGCAATGGTTGCTAAGGATTATAAAATATGTGTCCAGCATGGAATTCAGCCTAAAGGGAGCGCTATAAGCAGTTCCATGCAGGGTGACTGGTGTCTCCAGGACATGAAGGAGGGAAGAAGGCGGCAGGATAGGGATGCCCTGTAGAAAAGCACATCCCAGGCAGTGAGAATCCAGGTATGAACTCTTGAGCAAAGAAAACATGGAGTTAATCAGGCTCTGTAAGAGTGGGTTAGGACAGATGTGAAAGGCCGTGTGGACTCACAGTGCCACTCATTCGTACAGGATTTCCCAGACCTTGAAATGCACTCAATCTCGTGAGATTCTCACAACTGCCTGCACTGCAAGAACATGGGGCCCTAAACTGAACAGGAGTAGCCTAAGGCCACAAGGTCACTAAGTCCCTAAGCCAGTCCTCAGCAAGACTGAGGCCAGCTCCTCTGTCCTGCACTCTCCACTACTGCACACCCACCCAGCAGAGGTCATCCGTGTGAAGCCAGATGCTCTGTGGAAGAAATGCTATACTTATGTGACAGGCAACCAACCTCCCCGGGTGAGCCAGCAGCTCAGGGCTGAAGTCACACCTCAGGGATTAACAACGAGCTACCTGGAGATACTGACAGAATTCTGAGAAAAGAACCCGCGGGTCCCCTCTCAGGATTCACTTTGCTCTGCGTGCTAAGTACGGACCCAAACATTCACTGGGCAAGTCCTGAATGAAGCAAGTTCTTTACCAGTATTTAATGTAAAACATGTTCTTTCCTCAGGGACTGGAGGTGAGAAGAAACCTAGTCCCAGTCTTCCTTTCACCAGGAGGGGACAAAACACTTTAGGGGACTGCAGCATCTTCTCCAAAGTGAGGGATTGAGGTGTTGAGGGTCAGATGCAAATGTTAAAACTTGTTTTGACGCCTCCTGCACAGCACAGGTTGAGACACCTTCACGGAGGTGTGTGTGATGAAGTACAAACCCATCATGATGCCCTGTACCAAATCTAGTCTCAGATACGTGGTCTGCATACTTATGCCAGGCTCTGAACCAAATTCTTCTGGATTTGTTGCCCCCAAACCCCCATGATAGTTCCCACGTCTCTGAAAGACCCCTGAGGTCTGCCCGGAAGCAGCCACAGCTGGTGCCTGTGCTGGCAGTGTCACTGGAGCAGCCTGCGGGGAGGAGAGGCTGCCACCCTGGGGACCCACAGACAGGCTGGGCAGGCAGCACCAGGTCACACATCACCAGGGCTCTGAAAAAAACCTGTCTGCTAGGATGTAATGTCTGGGCACCAGGGAGACAGTCAGAGTCAGGCGACTTCAGCAAATAAAGCGGGGTTGAGGGTTAAGGCTGGACACATCATTAAATCATTTGTTAAGTAAATTCAGAAGAGGTTTGTTTTAACCAGCAGTAAATACCAGAGCCAGGATTCCTCAAATTACTGCCTCTTTCTCACCCGGAAACCAGGACCCGGGGTTTCCACGTGCAATGTGCTGCAGGGAGTGACACCATGTGGACGTGCCCTCCTCCACTCAGCTCAAAGGCTGTTTTCCCTCCCTGCAGGCTCCACCTCTCCCCATCACCAACCTCCTCTCTGCGCCAGCCCTCAACCACCCGTCAAGAGCTCCATCCTGCCCCACCCCTTCACCTCTGCAATCTGGCCCCTAGGTTCAGCCCTCCCGGCTTGGGGTGGCCACCAGGTCTCATCAGGACACGTCACTTCCCCACAGGAAGGCAGCAAAGAGAGCGCTTGACCTACAACCAGAAGACTGCACTAATATCTTGGTTCTTTCTAACCTCAACTCAAGACGCAGATCCTCTCAGTTAAAAGAGGATGACCGTGCCTATTTCACAGATCTGCTTTAGGAATCAAACGTCTGTGTGTCCAGTGAACTGCTCTAACTTTCTCTGCACCACTGCAGCTTGCCTGATACTCAATTTCCACCCAGCAACCCCTCCCAAAGATGCCATTCCACTTCTCTGCCCTCCAACTCCACTTCCTTACCCTGACCCCATCAAAGAGTGTCACTGAACTTTCATGGGTGAGGGAAACATTCTTAATAACCCGGATACTTTCCTGAGAGACAGGAAAGCCCCATGACTGCAGAAAAGCTTTACCACCCAACGCCCACTCCAGTATGAAAGAGGCACATATTGTTGACAACCAATGCTTTTAATTACATTTTAAAACCACATTCTGAGCTCTGCCTATAGCTCAGTGGAGACTGAGAACCGTGAATAGCCAGGAGCTAATGACAATAAACCCAGACCCATCTCCTCTGCAGCTGGTGCTGCCTCGTGGCCACATACTCCCCAGGCCCACCACATTCTGGTGCAGAAGCAGCAAGGTTCTACTCAACGGGTCAGGTAGGAAATTTTTTGGACTTGAGGCTGTGCAGTCTCTGTGACAACTACCGAGTTCTGCCTTCTAACTGGAAGCAGCCACAGACCATACCTAAGTGAATGGATGTGGGCTATGTTCCAGTACAACATTTTACAAAACCGGGTAGCCAACCCAAGGAACAAGGTTTGCTGACTCTTGCTCTGGAGCAAAGCAAAACGTATCCTCTCTGAACCACAATAAAGCTTGTGCTGCGAAAGCAGTTATGTGTCCTAGCCTCTGCCTGCTCTGTCCACTGGCTCTGGACGTACATGTAGACAGGCTTGACAAGCAGGACAGAGTCAGCGAGTGAAGGGCGGACCGCAGGCAAGATCCTGACTGCCCATCTTTAGGCAGAGCTGCCACACTAATTCCACTTCTGGGACCCCATGCCTCACTGCCCACGTTTCTCCCCCAGCTCATGGCCACTCTGTCAGCATGCAGCTATCAAGTCAGCCAACAACTTACTAGCAATCTTGCTGTTCTTTCACTCTGGTCAAAAAATTAAGTAAATCTGCCTGCAATGCAGGAGACCTGGGTTCAATCCCTGGGTCAGGAAGATCCCCTGGAGAAGGAAACGGCAACCCACTCCAGTATTCTTGCCTAGAGAATTCCATGGACAGAGGAGCCTGGGCTTGCTGCAGTCCACAGGACTACAAAGAGCCAGACACTACTGAAGCAACTTAATATGCATTTTTGGGGGGTGGGGGCGTGTCTAAGCCCAGGTTTCCACTTGATAGAGGTATACAACAGGTTTTTTCAAAAAATGTTACATAAAAATATCTGGACACAGAACGACAACCCAGACCACCAATCACAGACAAGGCCAGGGTAAACACAACCCCTGCACAGAACGAGTCTCACTCACCATCCACATACCCGTGACATTAGCCCGTCCCCAGTGTCTCCTCTCGGGAGAGCTGGGCTCGTGTGACCACGGTGAGTTCACACACCCCCACCAGAAACACTTCTCCCGGACCAGACAGGACAGAACTCAGGGGCCCAGGACACCTGGCACAGCCCACTCCCCGCGGAGCGCAGCTGGCATCCCACTGCTGGCCTTCCTCAGACACCCACCCAGCCTGGTGGAGCGGGGCGAGGCAGCCACCGTGCTCCTGCCCTCCCAGCCTGAAGGCCAACTGGCGTGGCGTCCAGCCGCCGAATGTCTTCCTCCCTGAGAATCACTGCTGCTCGGGTGCCTGCTTAGGAGACGGGGCCGTGGTCACGACGACAGTGGAGACGGCCTTAGAGGAACCGGAGGCTGTTCCCTGCTGGAGGTGGGATGCGGGGACTGTCTGGATGCGCACCTGTGCACAGAGAGAGAGGCTGGTGGGCAGATGGCCAGTGGCCCGCAGTGAGGATGAGCGCATGGGGAAGGGAGTAGCCCGAGCCCTGCGTGGGCACTGGGCCTCACCTGTGTGGCCTGCCCCTGCTGCTGGAGCTGCTGCAGCTGCTGGGCCGTGAGGAAGCTGACTGGCTTGTTGCCAGCGATGAGCTTCGCGCCCGCCGGCATGGTGGTGAGGATGATGTTGCGGCCCAGCCCCCCGAGGCTGTGGGGGAGAGGCGTGAGGCCAGGCCCGGGCCAGGGGACCCCAGCACTGGACTGACAGGACAACCAGCCAGAGATCCCACCCCTTCTTACAGCTGCCACACTCCCATACCAGACAAAGGCCCCTGGTGCTCTGGATGAAAAGGCTCTGTGTCTACCTGGTGACCGGCCGGGGTCAGGATGGGCGTCAGGAGGTGTGCGCTCCCAGCAAGAGACCCGGCCCCAGGGCAGCTGCCCAGACACCCAGACTCCTGTCTTCACCTTCACTCTCGTCAAGTCAGAGCCACAAAGCCCTGGCCCCAGGGAGGCCCTCGCCCTCTGCGCCATCACACCCCAGGGCTTGACTTCGAGGGGAGGCTTCCCTAACAGCACGCCGGTCACCGCCCACTCTACCCAGTGCCTCCTGTCGGCCCCTTGCTCTGTTCCCAGAGCATGCACTACCACCCCATAGACGAGGTTAGTTCACTGTTCCTACAGCATGAGCCTGTTGGTAGCACTGACCTCACTTTATCCCCAGCGCCTGAAACAACTTGAGGTGCATGAGACACTGTCAAGCACAATGAAGGAGCCCAGGAAACCAGCCGCCTTCCACATACCCTCGTGTCCAGGAGCCCCCAGCACTTACTTGGCCCCCAGGTTGCCTTTGATGATGGGGGCTGTGACCACACTCTTGCCCTTCATGGGCTGGCTGATGACAGACAGTGGAACTGTGATCCGGGTAGGCAGCTTACCCTACAGAGAAAAAGAATCAGGTTTATGGAAAGGAGGAGGCAAGGACCACCACGCAGCGTCACCCAGGGGCTGCAGGAGCCGAGGGGCCCTCTGCAGGGCCCAGTGATCCTATAGCTGGGGTCCAGGTGAGGGCTCGTGTGTTTTACCAAGGGGTTATCTGTCTGTAAGCCTCCTCCTTCCTGCCGAATCAGAGCAGCTGAGTGCACCTGCCGGCATCAGGATAAAACGCGCACCCAAGCCACAGGGGAAAGGGTGTGTTCCCTTCAGGGCAGCAGAGGCTGGGCTCCCAGAGGGGAGGCTCTCACTCCGCACCCTGACACTTGGCACATGGCAGCCAGGCGGAAGACCCGAGCTGGGACAGAGGCAATCAGGAGTTACCACGGTTAGGTGCAGGACAGGGGAGCACACAGCAGGGCCCATTCCTGGGTGCTGTTCCTCCCGGAGATGAGGAAGCAGAGCTGGGGACACTAATACTAAACTCACCCAAGAGAGAAGTGCACCCCACAGTTAAATGTGGGGGAGGAGCGCAAAGGGAGCTGGAGATGCCTGGCGTGTCTGGGACTTAAGGATGGTCAGGGCAGGTCACTACGGCCACCAGTTTTTAGGTTGCCTGGTTTTAACCTTTGGTTGATAAAACTTATACATGGTAAAATCTTGTGTAAATCTGACTTGAAAAATATAACTCGAGAGGAGTAATTGACAAGATGCAAAGAAAAGGAATCAATCTTTCCTACAGGTAAGCTGGTTCTACAACAACCAGGCACTGAGGAGGAAACCTGTCCCCCGGGCCGGACACCGACCTCCAAATGACTCAACTGTAGCCCCTTAGAAAGCACTTAACGGTGCCAGTAGGCCAGAGGACGCAGCCAGGTAGTGCCCTCAGGGAACTGACTGAGGGCTGCAGGGCTGTGCCAAGAAGCCCGGGGCTGGGGAGACTTCAGAGCAGCACTCACCGACCGAGCATCCCTCTGTGAGCGAGGCAACCAGCTGCCTAGGCACCACCCCTCAACCTGCCTGCCCCACCCGGAGCTCTCCGCTTAGTCACCCCGACTGATGGCCACAAGCTGGATGCCGCGGGACACACCTGTGTCAGGACTCAAGAGAAAAGTGGATCAAGTGAGCGCCACTTCCTCATTGCCTTAATTCTCTGATGTGAGAACCTCAACAAGCATCTCCTTTAAAGCCACACTGCACTTTAGGGTTGGTTGCCTGGCTTTACTACCGTGTTGGTCCTCCTCTCCCCATCACTCTGGATTTTATCCTAATTGATGAGGTTTTTCTATGCGGCTTACTTAGAGAAGTCAGACTGTGTTCTCTACTGTCCAGATGCAGCCACCATACAGAACACTGCCCCCTACCTACAGGCCGAAGAATAAACACCTGCTCCCCAAAACACACCTGTTGATACAGGAACCTGGTTTACGATAAGGTCAACGATGCTAGAATAATGTGAAAAATGTAAGATGAGCTTTATCACACGTGACATTCACAGAAATACATTTCAAGTGGATTTATCCATTATACTTTTTTTAAACTCTAAAAATATTTTATGAAAACGAGAGCCAACATCTTCATAACCCTGGACTAAGGCATGAGACGTGAAACCTAGGAACCAGAAAATGCTGATGATCTAATCAGATAAAATGCCTTCAGAGCAAAAAGGCTTCACGTGCAAGGTTAAAAAATGACAGACTGAAAGAAAATATTTTCTACACATATAAGAACTATTATGTGGAAAATATAAAGGTTGGTACAAGCTCACACAACATGAAAATACCAGAAAAACACCCCAGAAAAACAATGGCAAATGTCCCATTCACCCCTGGAGAGCCCTCACCAACCTCCCCCAACAAAGGGATGCCCACGCCACCAAAGACCAGGAAAAGAGAAACAGAACCCCAGTAAGATGGAGACGTAAAGATTTACAGAACAGGCTCCCAAGTGCTGGTTAAGGGGTAAGGGAAACAGAAGGCTGGCTGATGGAGCGTAAGCTGGTGTGGTCTTTCGCCTAACACAGCGGGAGTGTCAGAACATTTGATGCACACCTCCCCGACCCACTCCAGAAACACTGCCCCGTGTTCACACAACAAACAGGCCCCGTAGCGCCGGGTGTTAACAAAGGACAGTGATCTCACTGAAAGGGCACAGTCTCTGCATAGAATCTGGAACAACCCCCAAGACATACTTTTAAATGAACAAAGCAAATCACACAACAGTATATAGACTGAGGTTTCTCACAGGGATCTTAAAATTTCGTACATATGTATGGAAATGCTCAGAAAAAGGACTTGGAGGATAAATGGCAAAACACCACTAGTGATGAGCCTCATGAAAGGGGAACCGGAGAGCGGGAAGAGAAAGCTCGTATTTACTCCACGCACCTCTGCGCGGCTCTACTGTCATGAGAACTACTGCCTGTGCCACACTTTCGTAACGTGTTTCCGAACTAAACAAGCAAGAGTCATATGGTGAATACGCCTGTCCGGGTCAAAAGAGGAGCTAGACTGGGCTTCTAGTCTACACCCCTCAAGTTACTCACGGCCTGGGACGTGGAGACAACCGCGGTGCTGACTGGGACCTGCCGCACGGCGGGGGCTCCGGTCCCGATGCTGATGGGGGCACTGGCCGCCCCAGAAGCCACAGCCACGGTCTTGGACACGGCAGCGTTCACACTGGGCATGGACACGGCCGACGTATGAACAGTTCCGGACCCACCGGCCACTGAGGGCCCTTGCTTGGTGTGAGCTGCAACCGTGATGGTCTGGCCTGCTTTGGGGGGCATCACCCCCAGGCCCTGCACAATGCGAATGGTGGCAGCTGGTTTTGCTTCTGATGAGGCCACTGTGTTTTTCCCCTTCTGGTCGGCCACGCTCACGCCGAGCGCTGGCATCAAACGAAAAGCTGAACTCGAGGCTTCCGCTGGCTTGAGATCAGGAGTCACTTTGACTACAGTGGTCCCTGCTGGAGTGGACGACGGGGCAGTGGCCACACCGGCCTTGGCAGGGCTGTCAGTGGAATGAACGGGGTTGGATGTGACGTGGAGGGTTGCCGAGATGCCTTTGCCCGTGGCACCGGCGCCCGTCCCAAAGAGGTCCTGGGTCAGTTTGACCGTGGTGACCTGAGACTTGGCCAGCGTGGCCATCATGTCTGGGGTGATGCGCAGCACCGTCTGGCCCTTGGCGTCCGTGGTGATGGAGGAGGGCGGCAGACGCAGCACGTCCTTGCCCTGGATCCGGAAGTTGGTGGCTGTGAGGGGCACGCTGCTGCCTGTCTGGGGCTTCACGCCAAGCTGCCCAGTGATCGCCACCTGCAGGGGAAGAAGAGCACTGACACAGGTCTTCTCCAGGCTCAAAGGGTTTCAGGGGAAAGCTGGGGAACCTCCAGAACAAGAGACATGTGTTTCACGAGCTTTCCTAACTTTTTACTTTGAAAAACGGAGGACGATCACCAAAGTAGAGAACAGCCTAACAAAGTCACGTACCACCAGCTTCAGAAGTCACCACATGGCCAGGGGTATCTATTTTTCCCCACTCTTCAGGGGCCCGGGTGGAGGGAGGGGGGAGTCGGAATATTTTAAAGTAAACCAATAAATACCATTTTGCTTATCAACACACTCGTCCCTGGGTATCCAAGGCTGCTCCAGCCCGTCACATAAAATAGCCCAGGACCAAATTTAAAAGTAACTATCTATTCTTACCTAATAACTACCCAGTAAATATTATAAGACATGCTCACATTTCTCCTACTGTCTCAAAAACACCTAATTATGGCTGAGCCAACCTCCACTTTGAGGCAGCACCAGGCTCGGTGCTAAAGGGCGTAAGCCCTGGGACCAGACTTCCTGGGTTTTCACAACGCCTACTTACCTACGGCCAACATCCACATGCAACAGGTGCGACCCTCCTAGCCAAGCAACTGTGTCTAGTGAGCCACCGCCCACCTCTGCTGGACCACTGAGTGTCACAGTGCCGCCCCCACCCTAAAGTGTGCCCACCCCTGCCTCGCTCCACATCCCCCTGCAGCCTCAGGTCTCCGCCCTCAGCAAAAGCAAGGCTATCTATCACTGTCTCCCCTACCTTGCCTCACATTCTATCATAAACCTGTTCCCCAAAATCCATGACCCAGTGTGCCGGTCAAGCTCACTCACTACCCCTGTCCACTGAGTGCTCACTTCTCAGGCCTCATTTCACACCCTACACATGCCTAATGCTGGAGCTACATGGCTGCTACCCCCTCCCACGTGCCTTCCCTGCTTCTGCTCCTGGCTCCCAGTATCCACAGTGCGCAAGCAGGGGTTTCTTTTTAATTTATATATCTTTAATTGAAAGATAACTGCTTTATACTATTATGCTGGTTTGTAGCAAATACCAACATGAATCAGCCACAGTTACCTATGTTCTCCTCCACCTAAACACCCTTCCCAGCTCCCTCCCCAAGCAGGAATCTCTTTAAGCGTAAACTAGGTCAAGTCATCCCAGCCCACAGTCTTTCCAGGGTTCCCGTCACACCTAAATTAAAGGCAAAGTCTGACCTGACTTAACTGCTGGCAACCTCGCCTTCTAACACCTTCACACGCGCTCAGGAGCTTCCAGCTGCTTTCCTGTTGTTCCCTACACACTCCTGATGGAGGCCTCGTCACATGCCATTCCCACACCTGGGAGGCTGGGCCCAGACAAGCACAGCACGGCGTGCTCTCCAGCTTGGCTTACCTTGCTCATGAGTCCCCTCCCCAGACAGGCCTTCTCTCATCAGCCACCACCTCTGCCTATCACCCTTGACCACCCCCCCTGCTCCCGCTGACCGACTGTGACGGCCTTATGGCACCCGACCCAGAAGTACGTGCCTGTCCCCCAGCGTTGTGACATGTGACACTACAAGTCTGTGTGATTCACCCCTTGACCCCACACCCTGCACAGTGCCCGGCACACAGGAGGCACTCAAGAAACCTTCATTTGATGAAGAAATAACTTTGCGTCATCATTAGTGGTTCTGTTTCTTCACAGTAAAATAGGAATAATCCAAGTGGCTGCCCCGCAGTGTCATGAGAACGACAGTACTCAGCATCTACAGCACATTCAGCAGCGCCCAGGCCCTGCTCTCAGCAGCTGGTGCGACTGTGCCCAACCAGTCCCTGCAGCTCAACGGTTATCTTCACATACACACCACCATGAAAGCTCAGACATGTCCCATTTCTACAAGTAAAAAGGGAAATGCCAATAACGCCTGTCCAGCTATTCTACAGGGTTTTCAGTTCAGTTCAGTCGCTCAGTCATGTCCGACCTTTGCGACCCCACGAATTGCAGCATGCCAGGCCTCCCTGTCCATCACCAACTCCCGGAGTTCACTCAAACTCATGTCCATTGAGTCGGTGATGCCATCCAGCCATCTCATCCTCTGTCGTCCCCTTCTCCTCCTGCCCTCAATCCCTCCCAGCATCAGAGTCTTTTCCAATGAGTCAACTCATTACATGAGATGGCCAAAGTATTGGAGTTTCAGCTTTAGCATCAGTCCTTCCAAAGAACACCCAGGACCGATCTCCTTTAGAATGGACTGGATGGATCTCCTTGGAGTCCAAGGGACTCTCAAGAGTCTTCTCCAACACCACAGTTAAAAAGCATCAATTTTTCGGCGCTCAGCCCTCTTCACAGTCCAGCTCTCACATCCATACATGACTACTGGAAAAACCATAGCCTTGACTAGATAGACCTTTGTTGGCAAAGTAATGTCTCTGCTTTTGAATATGCTATCTAGGTGGGTCACAACCTGCCTTCCAAGGAGTAAGCGTCTTTTAATTTCATGGCTGCAATCACCATCTGCCGTGATTTTGGAGCCCCAAAAAATAAAGTCTGACACTGTTTCCACTGTTTCCCCATCTATTTCCCATGAAGTAATGGGACCAGATGCCATGATCTTTGTTTTCTGAATGTTGAGCTTTAAGCCAACTGTTTCACTCTCCTCTTTCACTTTCATCAAGAGGCTTCTTAGTTCCTCTTCACTTTCTGCCATAAGGGTGGTGTCATCTGCCTATCTGAGGTGATTGGTATTTCTCCCAGCAATCTTGATTCCAGCTTGTGCTTCTTCCAGCCCAGCGTTTCTCATGATGTACTCTGTATATAAGTTAAATAAGCAGGGTGACAATATACAGCCTTGACGTACTTCTTTTCCTATTTGGAACCAGTCTGTTGTTCCATGCCCAGTTCTAACTGTAGCTTCCTGACCTGCATACAGGTTTCTCAAGAGGCAGGTCAGGTGGTCCGGTATTCCCATCTCTTGAAGAATTTTCCACAGTTTATTGTGATCCACACAAAGGCTTTGGCATAGTCAATAGAGCAGAAATAGATGTTTTTCTGGAACTCTCTTGCTTTTTGCATGATCCAGCAGATGCTGGCAATTTGATCTCTGGTTCCTCTGCCTTTTCTAAAACCAGCCTGGACATCAGGGAGTTCACAGTTCACGTATTGCTGAAGCCTGACTTGGAGAATTTTGAGCATTACTTTACTAGTGTGTGAGATGAGTGTAATTGTGCAGTAGTTTGAGCATTCTTTGGCATTGCCTTTCTTTGGGATTGGAATGAAAACTGCCCTTTTGCAGTCCTGTGGCCACTGCTGAGTTTTCCAAATTGCTGGCATATTGAATGCAGCACTTTCACAGCATCATCTTTCAGGATTTGAAATCGCTCAACTGAAATTCCATCATCCCCACTAGCTCTGTTCGTAGTGATGCTTTCTAAGGCCCATTTGACTTCACATTCCAGGATGTCTGGCTCTAGGTGAGTGATCACACCATCGTGATTATTTGGGTCGTGAAGATCTTTTTTGTACAGATACTCTGTGTGTTCCTGCCACCTCTTCTTAATATCTTCTGCTTCTGTTCGGTCCACACCATTTCTGTCCTTCATTGAGCTCATCTTTGCATGAAATATTCTCTTAGTATCTCTAATTTTCTTGAAGAGATCTCGTCTTTCCCATTCTATTGTTTTCCTTATTTCTTTGCATTGATCGCTAAGGAACGCTTTCTTATCTCTCCTTGCTATTCTTTGGAACTCCTCATTCCGATGCTTATATCTTTCCTTTTCTCCTTTAATTTTCGCTTCTCTTCTTTTCACAGTAAGGCCTCCCCAGACAGCTATTCTGCTTTTTTGCATTTCTTTTCCATGGGGATGGTCTTGATCCCTGCCTCCTGTACAATGTCAAGAACTTCCGTCCATAGTTCATCAGGCACTCTATCTATTTACAGGGTTTTAGGTTTAAGCAAATCCGTGAAAAGTTGACTCCAAATCCAAAGACTCAGCTACTAAATTCTGAATTACATGGAAAGAAACAAAAAACCCCTTTCCAGCATCTCCCAAGCTTGCACTGCCCTTACTAGAAACTCACACTTGAATAGAAATGAACTCAGAATCAGAGGTCACAACCACTAAGGTCTCCCTCTGATTCCGGGCAAAGGACTCAGACCCGCGCCGACAGCCTTCATGTACCTGCTTGATAATGTTCTGTCCCGCGACGTTCTGAAGAACAGCCGCTGTGGGGGTGCTGGGAGTGGAGCCCCCAGGAGAGCTGGTGGCGGGCTTGCTCGTGGGGTTGCCCGCCGCAGGGAGACTTGTCACCGTGAGCCCCGCCGACCCGGGTCCTGGCCGCTGCACAGTGGCCGTCGCTGTCTGCGCTTTGACCGGAACGGCGGCCATGACTGTCTAGTTCCGGGCAGGGGGCCGAGAGTTTAATTAGACAGGAAGCCGCAGACCGGCACCCAGAAAGGCCTCCAGCTGTCACCACCCTCTAAGCTCACAGTACCGAGCGCTCACTACCCCCTGAAAAGGACAGTGTGGAGCTCTGACATGCTGGTAAAGCAGCTGAACTTTCAGAAACACTTTCCTATCTAACATCTCACTTTAACCATGCAAGGAGAGGGAAAACACCATACCCCTTTACAGCACAGGGGCCCGAGGCAGGAGACCCTCGTCTACAGCCCCACGGTCAGTGGCCTAGAGAAGATCAGAGTCACGATAGAAGAGCCTGACACCAGCACTCACAGGCCTCACTCACATCCCACCTCCATCCACCAGGGTCCTGATGTCACAGCCTGGGGTACATCACTAAACTTCCCATAGTTCTGACTCCTGACGTGCAAACACAACTCCTAACTCAGTCACTGGGCCCTGAGCATTAACTGAGCTGTTGTGATAAATGCCAGCAGCAGCAGCAGTGACCCAGGTCCTGGGTCCCGACCCGGACTGCCCGCCAGGTTCATGAGCCCACGTGAGCAGCCCGTCCCTCTTACCTGTGGCCCGCCTTTGGCCTGCGCACCAGTGGCTGGCATGCGGATCTGCGTTCCTGTTGGCATCGGTGGAAGTGCCGGGGCCGGCCCTGCTGGCTGTGTCACGGCGGGAAGGCTGGGCGGGGCCACCACCCGCACCTGGGGGAGCCCAGCCGAGCCCGAGTGGCTCACAACACGGGCAGCAGCCTGAGAACTCGGCGGGGTCTGGCTGGATGCTGGGGACAGCATGGTTCCCAGCTGCGGCATGGTTGGTGAGGATACGAGAAGAACCCTGCGAGGAGCACCCGGGGAAAGAAGACGCCAACTCAGGACAGCACGCGAAAGGAGCCTGGAGGGAGAAGGCCCGACAGGACGCGGGATGCTCACCCTGACGCAGACTTGGCCGGTTCCGAGACTGTCGCGGGGCCACTCTTGTTCACTGGCGGCAGTGGCGGCGGGGAGATCGGCGTGGCAGGCAGAGCAGGCGTGGTGGGCGTCACGGGCGTGACCGGGGTGGGGGGCATGCTGGAGTCGCTGAGGCTCAGCTGGCTCTGCTCAGACGGGCCGCCGCTCAGGACCTTCACCGGACCCTCCTTGCTGCTGGCCTTCTGCACGCGCAGGGGAGGGAACGCACACGGCGTGAGCCAGGCGGCAGGGATGGCTCAGCCCCTCTGCTGCCATCCCACGAGGTCACTCACCACCTTGGACGGGGGCTTAGGCTTCTGTTGGAGGGCTTTTCTGGCTTTGGCCGCAGCTGCTTGGGCTTGGTGGATCCGCTCTGTGGGCAAGAGTGGGCAGCTGAGCTCAGGAAGGAGGGTGGTTTCGCTGAGAGCCAGGGCTCTGTCCCCCTGCACAGTGGCGTCCTGAGCGGATGCCAAGGAGCAGGGTGGGGCCGGGACAGAGCGTCAGGGCGCCCTGGGCTAGCGGGGCACACACCAAACTCCTCCTCGCTGCGGTCCCGATGCAAGTAGATCCACAGCTTACGCCCGATGTCATACTTCACGCACGGGTCCTTCTCATAATGCAGCCGGTCCAGGGCGCCGCTCACCACCGTGTTCACCTGGCACCCGGGACAAGGGGAGGAAAACCACTGGCTCAGATGCCAGAGGAAACCCAGGGGTGCAGGGCACGGCCCCCACACAGAGCCTACTCCCACTGGCTCACCTGTCACTCCGCAAAACAAGAAACTATGAGACCTCGGGGATGGAGTTGCCCTGAAGATGGTGAGTTGAGGACCCTCAGCAGACGGTGAAGGAAAGCCTTGCCGTCAGTAAGGTCACAGGGCAGCTCTGCTCACCCTTCCCAGACAGACTCCTTTCTTTTGGGTTTTTTTTTTTGGCCTTACCGCTAGGCTTGTGGGATCTTAGTTTCCCAACCAGAGACTGAACCCAGGCTCTTGGCCCTGAAAGCTCAGAATCCTAACCACTGGACCGCCAGGAAATTCCTCATCAGTTTTATTAAATTTGTTATTCCAGTCTGTATTCCCTCATGTGGGCTTCCCAGGTGATTCCAGTGGTAAAGAACCTACCTGCCAATGCAGGAGACATAAGACAGGTTCAGGTTCAAACCCTGAGTTGGGAAGATCCCCTGGAGGAGGGCATGGCAACCCACTCCAGTATTCTGGCCTGGAGAATCCCCATGGACAGAGGAGCCTGGCAGGGTATAGTCCATGGGGTCGCAAAGAGTCAGACACGACTGAAGTGTCTTAACACACACATTCTGTATTCCCTTGTAAGCAACCTTAAACCCCTCAACAAAACACGAGCAGCCCTTCCCCTCACACCTGCGTGCTGGTGACATCGGGCGCCAGGAACTGGGAGTCCTTGAGCAGCTCACAGATCTCCGCCCGCGTGCCCTCCCCATTGGGCAGTCGTGCTGCCGCGTCACGAACTAACACCAGAAACAGCAAAGTGCACAGGTTAGCAGGGTTCCTAGGGGAGCCGCCCCTCAGCTGCTGACCCAGCAGCGGGGGCACACGGCCCTCTGGGGGTGGCTTCCTCCACACCCCTCACACTTTCAGCCCCGGCCAAAGGCCCTCAACTTGAGAGTTCAAGGGGTCCAGGAGATAATTACAACTTAAACTGAAACAGCATTTCCTTCCACTGTGAGCCAAGGCTAGCACAATCTTTGCTGACATATGTTGCCAACCACATGCTGGCAGTGCTGTGATGTTTTAACAGAAATCAGATGATTTCTTACCACAGCACAGCTGCTGAGACAACTCAAAGTATCATTTCTACTCTTCACTATGTGGGAATCAGAGGAGTCACAACACCTGTGGCAACGTCACGCCATTTATCATAATAAAGACCCATTTCTGCACCATAAACCTGCTTGAATATTTTTGCAATATGACTGGTTTCTTTCATAACTATGTATTTTATTTTAGGCATTTAAAAACCTAATTCTGAGAAAGGGGTCCAGTGGTTACCAGACTGCCAACAATCCATGGAACAAAAAAAGTGAAAAATCTCACCTTTAAAAGAATCCCTGTCTGGAGGAAACAAATTCTGGCACCTAAGCTAACTGAACAATTCCTAAAGGAACGTAAACTTGAGCACACAATCCAGAAAGACAAGGATTCCCTGAGACTCTCTGGGCAGGAGCCCGCCCTCCGGGTCCCCACTGCAAGCTTCCTGGAGCTCCACTGACCCTCCCGCCTTTGCTGGGAGTGGGGGGCGGGAGTGGCGCACCCAGGGACAGGATGGTGACGTAGGCGGGCCGGTCAGAGCGCAGCAGGGAGTGCTCCCGCGCCTTGTTGAGCGAGGTCTCCTTGTCGAACACACCCTTCACAGGCCCCACCACGGACTCGAAGCCGTGCAGGCGGAAGGTGAAGGCCCTGTGGGGCTGGCTGTACCGGTGGCGCTCCTGCGGAGAGAAGGGCCAAAGCGCCTGAGTCGGCCAAAGGGCTCTCTCCAGCCGCCCCAAGCAGTGAGGGGTCAGCCTGCAGAGACTGGAGCAAGGAGGAATCAGGCTATTCCACTAGGACCACCGCGCCGACCACAGTGGGGAAAGGACGACCCCCAAAGGCCAGTCGCTAGCAAAGGCATCAGGAAGTCAATCTGTTTTGTTATCTCCAAAAAAAAACCCATCAAAAGGTTTCCCATTCCCTTCCTCACACCATCTCTGCTCCGGAAAAGCAATCCCAAAGAACAGTGAGGTTAAGAGTGTGACCTGCTTCCAAGAATTTTGGGCTCAAAGCATCTCTCCACCTGGTCTCACAGACATAAGAGATTTACACTGGGTTCGTTTTTCCTCACCTGCTCCTGAAAAACTCGCTTCTCCTCCCCCGTGCTGGGCCGCACCACGTAGTCAGTCCTTCTGGAACACAAAGACCTATGGGTCCATTGCCCTCCACCAGTGCCCAGAACCACCAGGCCCATCACCCCTTCTCCAACGTCCAGAACCACCAGGGTCCACTGCCCTTTTTCCAGTGTCTAGAACCACAAGGGTCCATTGCCCCTTCTTCAGTGCCCAGAACCACCAGGCCCACTGCCCCTATTCCAGTGTCCAGAACCACCAGGGTCCATCACCCGAACCACTGTCCAGAACCACCAGTGTTCATCGCCCCTGCTCCAGCACCCAGAACCACCAGGGTGCATCACCCCTTCTCCAGCACCCAGAACCACAGGGTCCATTGCCCCTTCTCCAGCGTACAGAACCACCAGGGTCCATCGCCCCTTCTCCAGCACCCAGAACCACCAGGGTGCATCACCCCTTCTCCAGCACCCAGAACCACCAGGGTCCATCACCCCTTCTTCAGCACCCAGAACCACCAGTGTGCATCATCCTTTCTCCAGCACCCAAAACCACCAGCGTCCATTGCCCCTTCTCCAGCATACAGAATCACCAGCATCCATCGCCCCTTCTCCAGCACCCAGAACCACCAGCATCCATCGCCCCTTCTCCCCCGTCGAGAACCACCAGGCCCAGCGCCCTTTTTCCAGTGTCCAGAACCACCAGGGTCCATCGCCCCTTCTCCAGCACCCAGAACCACCAGAGTCCATCGCCCCTTCTCCAGCACCCAGAACCACCAGGGTCCATCGCCTCTTCTCCAGCACCCAGAACCACCAGGTCCATCACTCCTTCTCCAGCACCCAGAACCACCAGGGTCCATCACCCCATCTTCAGCACCCAGAACCACCAGCGTCCATCGCCCCTTTTCCAGTACCGCAGAACTACCAGGTCTATCACCCCTTCTCCAGCGTACAGAACTACTGGGTCCATCACCCCTTCTCCAGCACCCAGAACCACCATTCTCCAAGGGAACTGAAGGGAGACTGGGGAAAAGCACACATCTACAGGTGGATCCTGCCACTCAGACTCCTGGGGCGACACTCCTACTCTGGGAGCGTGCTGTCCCCCAAGGAGGCTGAGGCAGGCAAGCACCCATGGACCCCATCTCTCTCAAGCTCTCTGGCTCTAATGTACAAGGACGTGTCAGCACCACCAGGGCGGGACTGAGACAAGGGTTTCCTGGGGCACCACCCTCAGTCAGGGTACTGCTATACTCACACCCGAGGAACAGGCGTTGTGGCATCTGAGCTGTCCTCAGTTTCTTGCTGGAGAAAGGAAAACAGTGACAGGTCAATGGACTCCAGAATTCTGTTTAACTCAAGAGTTCTGGAAGCCCAAGACAAGAGAGCTGGTGGTTCTCAACAACATACCGTACAGAAGGTTCTCACAGCATACCTTACAGAAGGCCTGGTCTTTGGTTTCCAGCCACAGCTGGAAGAGTGCAGCTAATTCCTTTTCATTATCTTGGGACTGGCCTATTAGAACAAAAAGGCAAAAATAACAACAGTGTGCTCTAAAGGCACAAGGTAAGGACCCCATTTCCTCCTCCTCGCTGTACCTATGCCCAAGGAAGAACCTGTCAGGACTGTGGCAACGGTCCTGTGTACAGAACAGCCCTCAGGCCTGGACTTCCACACGCAGGATGAAACTGGACTGCTGTCTGACAACACTCACAGGAAGTTAACTTGAAACTGACTTGAAGGGATTAAAAACCTGACAGGATTAACTTCAAGTGTCTGATGGACAATCCCCACAAGCTGTCTAGCCAGCACCTCAACTCCTCCTGATCTTGGTGGCCTCCCTCTACCCCAGCCAATCACTCCCACAATCACAACTAGATCTTGTCATTCTCCAAAACAGGAATCTTCAAGATGCCTAATCCAGTTTCTCAACCCTGGTAATGTGGGATTACCTGGATTACCTGGAAACTTTTGAAAATGCTGAGGCTCAGGCTCCCCAAAACCAACTAATCAGAACAGGTGTGGGGAAGGCCCAGGTATCAGAATTTTTTTAAAGTTTTCCAGGACATTCCTGGCAGGCCAGTGCTTAAGACTCCGTGATTCCAATGCATGAGGTGCTGGTCTGAACCCCGGTCAGGGAATGAAGATCCCATATGCTATGCAACACGGCCAACAAAAATTTTTTTTAAAATAAATAACGGCAACAACCAAAAACACTTGGAAAGCACGGTCCAGATCCACTGCCTCCCTAACTGGAGGGGAGCTGCAGGACAGGGCCCTGCCAGCCAGGACGCGCAGCTCTCCACGGTGCACGCAGAGGCCAGCTTTGCGGCTGTCTGCCTACGTCATGTCTCTGGCTGCCCTGCACAGGGAAGGGCTGAGCAGCTGCAGCGGAAGCATCTGACCCACAAGCCCAAGACACTTACTCCCTGGTTGGGTCAGGCCTGCCGCCCCCAGCCCCACGCAACACTTACTCCCTGGTTGGGTCAGGCCTGCCGCCCCCAGCCCCACGCCAGGTGGACCCATGGCCTCAGCGCACCTCTGGCCACAGCCTGCATCACTTTTACAAGAGCATCACCATTTCTTCCATGTCCACAGACCCCCGTCTTGACGTTCCTGAGCTGCAGGAACCATGGAGGCTAATGAACACTCCCCATCTCCTGACTGAGACCTCATGGCTTCCTCCCAACTCTGTGGTCATTGCCTCCAGTTTCCCCTCTGCCTCTCCCACCTTGGAGTCTCTCAAGGTTTCATCCCAGGCCCTCTGGCCTCCTCACTGGGCCCATGCCTCTGGCTTCTCTTACTGCACACATGCCCACAGCTCTCCACCCTGACTCTCTGGTCTGGACTCTAAACCCACCATCCACTCAACACCTCAAAGGAAGCTCAAGCTGCAGCGTGTCCATAACCACACGCATGCTCCTTACCCTTACCAAGCCTGACATCCTCCCCAGTTGCCCATGGCGGACCCTATTCACCAGTTACAAGTCCAGCACCAGTGACACTTGACACCCTCTTCCGTCACTCACCACACAGTCCATAACCACCTCTCTAGCTTTTACCTAAAACTCTCAAGTGCGTCCATTCTCCCCACCCTAGTCCAGATTATCATTCTCTCTTTGCAGGCTGGTGTGTTCCTGAAAGGAAGCTTCCCCACCCCACTCCCTCCATGGGAGCCTCCCCGTCCCACTGCTGGGCTGGTCCCTAGCCATCGTGAAGAACTCTGCTCAAATGACCTTCCCCAAGACAGCTGTCTGCATGCACACCACACCAATGCCTCATTACAAATATCCACCCCTACCAGCACTTTCCCTCACAGAATGTGCACGTTTGCTATTTGAGTACTTGTTCCCCAAACAAGTCTTAAGCTCCACAAGAGGGGAACACACTGATTACATCACAAACCATTATACCCTCAACGCCTACCACTGCCTGACACCTAGAAAGTGAATCACTGTTGTAAGAAGGAATGAACCTACTGCTTCACAACCTTCTCTCCATGTTTCTCTTCACAGACCACTAGACAGAGTGGAGAGAGGTTTGAGTATTTCCACAGGAAATCAACATGAATCTTCCTCTCATCACCAAGTTATTTCAAGTACATGTTACTACAACTTATACAGTAAGTGAGACTTTACAAATTTATAACAAAGGAAGTCTTTCCTGTAGAAACAGCTTACTTGGGGCTGCCTGACACATTATCCTCAACAACAAAGCCCATTTTAGGAAAGAAAAACAATCATATTACTGTAAGTTACACTAAGGGCACAGATATGAATGATACAAACACAGGTGCTAATGTAAGACCCCTCCCCCCACCCGCCCAGATTTCGATTCAGCAGCCCCGGGGTGCACCGGGACAGAGGGCAATTTCAGCTTAGCCAAAACCCAATGGGGTTCATGAACTTAGACCATAAGAGTTCCTAAGGGCCTGCAAGGATCCTCTTACTGAGTAAAACAAGGCCTAACACGGCCCTTCTCAACATTCTCGTGGCCTGCGCTACCCGGAAGGCACCAGAAACTTAGGAGAGAAAACGAGAGAAAGAGCACCTCTGTGACAGGTCAGTGGCATGCAGTACTCACCAAGCAGTTTCCACTGCTGGGTTTTCTCCTTGAATTCAACAAATGGAGAGAAGCTGGACGGCATAGCTGCAAGAAATGGATGCCCATAAGCAAGCCACACCAGCCAGAGAGTGCTGAACCCAGAACCACTGACTCCCCTGGGCTGGGAGCTCACTTCTGTATGTCAACAGCATATCAGGGCAGCACAGCCCATTGCCGCATGGCGCCAGGCAGTCATGATGGATGTAAGCAGTGAGACTGCATTCTAATAGAATCGGACAAAGGCGGGGGTGGGTGGGAGGGAGGAAGATACTGACCCTATGGAAAAAAGCACCTTACCACGGCTTTCTCCAGCAAGATACTGCAGGGCTGGTAATACCAATTCTGCCCAGTTGGGGGCCGCAGAGAACCAGCTATTGAGGGAGCTGGCTGGAGAGGACTGCCAGTCTAAAACCCGCTCTTCTAGCTGAGGGAGAAAGTAAAGGCAGGACCTGGTTAGATTTCCATTCTGTTTCAACACACCGGCAATTCTATGATTGTGCCGCAACGAGCCGGCGGGGTCTGTCCCGTGAGCCCAATTCACAAAGCAAATTGGCTGCAGATCTCTGGGGAGAGCCCAGAGTTCTCAAGCCACAGTCTGCTGAAGATTTCTACCACCTGAAACCGCAGCACCCTTGGCTTTTCCTAAACTCTTACCAAAGGAAGACTAGCCTGTCCCTCCAGCAGCAGGATCTCCAGCAGAAGAGAGAAGAAGCTGGAAGATATTTCATTGATTCCAAGGCAAGGCTTGAGGTCTTCAAGAGGCCTAGTAAGGGAAGAAAAAGATAAGGACCATCAAAAAAAAACACAAAAAACCCACAATTCTGAGTTGCTGTAGGCCCTCCAAGCCTCTTAGCAGTCACAGAACAGTTCAGTGAAGGACCACACCATGCACTTTCCCCAGGACCCTGGGACTCAGGGTTCAGAGGAGGCACCAGCACAGGGGTGGCCCTGAGCCATGAACCCCTCTGTTCACTTACTCTTCCTTGATGGCAGGTATGGCCAGTGGGGATGGAGCCTGCGAGAGGGGTGGGAGCCCTTCAGGACCGCTCAGGGGTTCAGCCAGGTCCTCTACCTCTGATTTGATCAATTTTATTTTCTTCTTCCTCCTTTCCTCTTTTTCTTTAACCTTTTTTTTAAGGACAGCCAAGTCATATAGGGCTGGGGGGAAAAAATAACATAAGTCATAAAACTGCAACTTCTACATCAGGAAATGAGGGAGCTTATTTGCTTATTATTTACCCAAGGCCCACTAGCAAATCAAAGAAAAGCCTCAGTAATAAGACACAGTTTTGTTTTTAAAACCAAACTCAATGAGTGCTTTAAAAAGCCAATGATCTGCTGATCTGATTTAATAACCATTCTCCACCTACAAACCCATAAGAGGCGATAATGAAACAAAGATTATCAGCAAGGAAGAAGCTGTGGCTACACTTCCTTTTGCGCTATGCAGAGGCCTGTGTAAGAAGACACCAGTCGGACGACGCCCACCTCTGCAGGAAGTTCTTACCTGCTAGCGAGCCCTTTCTGCCGGCGTTCACTCGAGTCATGATGTCACTCAGAGTCAAGTCCCCCGTCAACAGGTCCGGATGATCCTAGACACGATATTCAGAGATGCGTTATCAAGGCCCCAGAGAGGAGCTACACACTGCTGGTGATTTTGCCCGTGTACCTAACAGACACAATTAGATGGCAGGTGTGCTTGAAGAAACTGTGTTGAGTTTAAAAAGCACACAGAGAAAAACTACTGCTCTAACAGGGCAGAGAAGGACCTTTCATGCGTGGCGTTTACAGTTCATGAAGCTCTTGTGCATTCTTTACGTGTTCTTCCAATAGTATTCTTAAGTGGTGCTATGTTTTACAAGGACTGACAGTGTGGCTCAGAGGAATGAAGGGATTCAGCCACCACCACTGTGAGTGGAAGACAGAAGCAGAACCTGGATTTAGCTCCCATGGAGACTCTGCCCATCTCACCGCTCCGCCTTAGAAGGACTGCCTTTCCTTCCTCCACTACACTTTCTGGCTTGGCGTTACCGTGATCTGGTGGAGTGGAGGAACAGAAACACAAAATGTGGGAGGAGCTGAGGCTCTCCTGCTTGCTAGCCATCAGGCAGAAGACAAGCTCCCTGGCCTCTCTGAGACCTGCTAACTGGACATAATGATTCACGCAGCAGTACTGTCCTAAAGACTAGATGAGACATCACGGTGAGCGTGTCTTATGAAGTCAAAGTGTCTGTCTTCTCCTCACATCTCCTCCATGCTGCTCCTGCCCTCCAACAAGAACAAGGAAAGGGGACTGAGGACGTAGTGACTCCCTGTATGGTCAGGACACCTGCTCGGAGATAAGACTGACAACCTGCCCACTACCCCCTCCAATCTTACTGGTTGGTATTTCCGCTTCTCGTGGTGCTTCTTTAACATTATCTTCAGGTCACTGTCCCCCAGCTCTATTTTATCTGAGAGAAAAGGAATTGAACCACATGGATAGTCCTTATTTCCACAGGGCTCAGACTCACATTTTCCTGGCCACTTCAGTATTCAAAAGTAAGACATCTCTGGGTTTCCCTTCTGACTCGTGTGCTACACGCACCACAGTTTTAAGACATGAACAGTCACTGACTCAGCTCTGCAGCTCTTCTGTAACCTGGTCAGTAACGATAATCTCCGTACCCAGCTGCTCCTGAATTTCTTCACAGTCTCCTTTAATTCCTATCCAATTAAGAATATTCTCTAATTCCACGGACATGCCAAGAAACTGCTATGCCTGTGGTTACCTCTCTTGTTCCATTAATAAACTGTCCCTTAGTATTGTTATTTTAAGATTCTGCTTTCTTTAGGCCAAAATGCCAGCTGATCAACTCCTAAGGGAAATTTTCAAAGTAAAGGAAGGAATGCTAGCTGGCCTATTTGTAAAAACAGTGGAGCCAAACAAAAACCTCTCCAAACCTCCTAGGTCTAAGGAACACTGCTCTTCTCCTGGCAGGAAGAAGCCAGTGCTGCTCCCCCCACCACAGCCCCCCTCAACACCCCTCCACGCCCTGGCACCAGACCAGAGCTCACCTGCGGTTTTCATGTCCGTGGTGGAGAGTGTGGGCACCACCCTCAGGGGCACAGCAGGGCTTGGGGAGCGTGCTGGGGAGCTTGGGAGCCACGAGCTGAGATCTTCAAAAGAAAAGTTTCCTTGTAAATCCAACATGATCTTGGACCCCAGCAGGGGAGACTGGCCAAGTGGTTGTTTGGGTTCAAGATGGCTAAGCCAACAATCGGGAAGCCAGATTCTAGCACTCCCTCCGGACCCCTCCCAGTCAGACTGTAGCTCTGAGGTCATGTAAGCAGCTTGTCCAGGAGGAGAGACATCCACAGTGGCGGGTCACTGTGGAGGCCAGGTCACTACACCCCTCCTGGGGGGAAGCAGTCCTCTCGAGCAGCCGGCAGAACTAGAGACCCTGCGGTAGGCCCGCGGGCACGCGAGCGCCAAGAGCGCAGTGGTCTGCAGTCACAGCCACCCAGCGGGAGAACTCACGGGCCAAGAACCAGGGGCTCCAAGCTCCACCACCGGCCCAGACGGACCACAGGGCACAGGCATGGCTTCCTCATCGCGGGGCTGGGGGAACAGTGCCCACCAGCTCCAGGTGGATGAGCAGCAGTGGTGGAAACGGACGCCAGTCCCGGGGGCCCGAGGACACTCACCCTCCTCATCGGAGGACAGCGCCGTGTCCCCACACTCCTCCTTCACCTCCCGCAGGACCTTCAGGTAGCGCTGCTGGGTGCGCCACTCCCGCTCCTCAGGTGCACGCGACGGCCAGGGCCGCTTCTGCCGCGACGGGAAGGCGGGGCCACTCCGCCGAGCCATCTCCAGCAGGTCCTGCAGAGAGGACAGACGGGACAGGGTCCTGGAAGCTTACCCTGGCCGGTCCCCCAAGTCCACACTTCCTTCTCTTCTTCAACGAGCTCAGTTCCCGCCCTCCGATCACAAAGATGCTTGTGGATGAATACGTTCAAATAAAAGGGACTTGTACTGATTACAGTGTAAAATCCCAAATCGGAGAGCTACTCAACCGAGAATGAGTAATATACTTATACCTAAGTATTGCCACACCGAAACTTACAGGTCCTCTGAGGGCACGACTACCTAACCCTGAGGCCTCTCGCGGCTGGTCCAGACCTGGGGCCACTAAACCTGGCTCCCCTCAGGCAGCCAGACGTGAAACTGAGGACAACCTGGTTCTCTTGCACGACCCACCATGGAACTGAAAGCCACCTCTCTGGGTAAATAAAGAAGCTACGACATTTCATCGATTCTAAGACGTATCCCTTTTTTCCTCTGTCCTAACGTCTCTGAAATTAGGACACGTCTCAAAATGCACCTTAAAAAGGAAGGGTGCCCTTGGCCACGTTGGGGGTAGATGAGCAGTTTCCTTCCTTGCAGTCTTTCCTTGCTGCCCCATCTGCCCCTTCAGGTCACCAGGTGCGTGTCCGTGCCACTCCCGGGAGAGGGATTACTTACGCTGCGTGACGCCAGGATCTGCTTCAGCAGCCGGTGGAAGTACTGCTGCTGGGAGCTGAGGTAGCGCTTGTACTGCGACCGGAAGCACAGCTGCCGGTACTTGACCACCTCGGGGTTGAAGTGTCCGTCTGCAGGAACAGGCACATCCACGTCAGCCACCATCCACGTGGAGAGGGGACAGCTCTGCACTGACCAGGGGACGGTGTTGGGGAGCCTGCGGACGGGGGTTGGGGGAGGCAGGCGGTGGGGAGACACAGGAAGCACACACGCCGTGACTCAACACCCTGAGGCTGTGCAGGAAGCAGCCTGGAACAACCGTCAAGAGCGAGAAGAGTCGCCCTAAAGGCGGCGACATAAAATGAGGCCTGATTAGAGCAACCGTGGGAAACGTCAACTAATGAACGTGGGTCAGTTTCATGGGTGTGCATTGTATATATTGTTTCTCAACTCGTCTTATGTTTAAAAAATTTCAAGATTGGGATTGACATATAAATACTACTATGTGTTAGAACTGGACATGGAACAACACACTGGTTCCAAATAGGAAAAGGAGTGCGTCAAGGCTGTATATTGTCACCCTGCTTATTTAACTTATATGCAGAGTACATCATGAGAAACGCTGGACTGGAAGAAACACAAGTTGGAATCAAGATTGCCAGGAGAAATATCAATAACCTCAGATATGCAGATGACACCACCCTTATGGCAGAAAGTGAAGAGGAACTAAAAAGCCTCTTGATGAAAGTGAAAGAGGAGAGTGAAAAAGTTGGCTTAAAGCTCAACGTTCAGAAAACGAAGATCATGGCATCCGGTCCCATCACTTCATAGGAAACAGATGGGGAAACAGTAGAAACAGTGTCAGACTATTTTTGGGGGGCTCCAAAATCACTGCAGATGGTGACTGCAGCCATGAAATTAAAAGACACTTACTCCTTGGAAGAAAAGTTATGACCAACCTAGCTAGTATATTCAAAAGCAGAGACATTACTTTGCCGACTAAGGTCCATTTAGTCAAGGCTATGGTTTTCCAGTAGTCATGTATGGATGTGAGAGTTGGACTGTGAAGAAGGCTGAGCACCGAAGAATTGATGCTTTTGAACTGTGATGTTGGAGAAGACTCTTGAGAGTCCCTTGGACTGCAAGGAGATCCAACCAGTCTATTCTGAAGATCAGCCCTGGGATTTCTTTTGGAGGGAATGATGCTAAAGCTGAAACTCCAGTACTTTGGCCACCTCATGCGAGGAGTTGACTCATTGGAAAAGACTTTGATGCTGGGAGGGATTGGGGGTAGGAGGAGAAGGGGACGACAGAGGATGAGATGGCTGGATGGCATCACTGACTCGACGGACGTGAGTCTAAGTGAACTCCAGGAGTTGGTGATGGACAGGGAGGCCTGGCATGCTGCGATTCATGGGATCGAAAGAGTCAGACACAACTGAGCGACTGAATGGAACTGAACGTGTAAGATAGATAATGAGAACCTTCTGTGTAGTTTGGGGAACTCTACGGATTTGAAGCCGGAGAATAACACAACCAAGAGCAAAAGAGAAAAACGGTCACCACTGCAGCGGTCCAGGTGAGGGCCGACAGTGGCCTGGTCCCACCTCATCTCCCCACACCCAGGGCAGAGCTGAGGCCCTAGGAGGCCTATAGACCCTGCTGTGTGGGCCCCATGCCTGGAGGCCTCTTCTTCCACCAGCCTCCCTTCTGCTCCCTCCACCCTGGCCCCACTGGCCTCCACGCTATTTCCCAAGCACACCGTACTTTACCGAGGCCTTTCTCCTTAGTGCCGGGGTCCAGCCCCGGTGGATCCAGGGAATTCGAAGGGTGGACGGCGTCGGCGTGGAAAAACTTGTTTATTTATTAAAGTAAGATTAGATTAAGAAATTATAGTGTAGTAAGAAGATTAAGTGGAAGAAGAGGGCTGAATAGCTTGGTTTACGCGGAAGGCCAATAAAATTCCAGGCAAGGAATTTGCACCATCTACGTTGGGCCACCGGCGCCCGCTTGAATATCTAAGGGTGCCTCGCCTTAAGCTCCCTTTCTCGCGGATCTTAACAGCCGGGGCAAGTAAGTAGACCTGGTGAGCCTCCGCGCTCCAGGTGGAAATTCAACCCGAAATTAAAGTAAAGAGCAGAGAGAGGGAAAGAGAGAGAGGAGAAGAAAGAAAGAGAGACACGGGGGGAGCCAGAGTGCCAAGAAACCAGGCCGGGAGACTAGTTAGAGAAGCTGGTCCAAGAAGCTGGCCCCGGGCCCCCGGTCCCTGGCCCCGGGAAGCTGGCCCCTGGAGCTGGCCCCATCCTTTATTGTTCAGAAGGCCTTTTATACTTTTGATAAAACACAGAGATCAATGGGTAACACAAGATTATGTAGCGTTCGCAGCTCAGGTTCTTTCTATACATCATTTGGTATACAAAAGGTCTCAGGTGATTTACATTATCTTCTGGCCAAGAGGCTTGTTAACACTTTTGGCTCTCTTCCTTAATGAATGTTAATCTTGTTTCCCCTGAAGTGTTTTTCTTTAATCTACATCTCCTTAAAGCATTAGCATTAAAGTTACATCTCTATAGAACAAAGGTGCAGTGGGACACAACAAAGAGGGTACTTAACTCAAAGATCTAATGTTGCTAACACAAGGTCTACTACTTGTTATTTTAACTATATCTACAACTAAAGGATGTGAAAATTTGGCAGCAAATATTGATTCAACAAATGAAACCTTTAATCAGTCCTATTCTAAAGATTTTGACTCCTCGGAAGCTCCTACATTCCTAGGATGTTTTAAGCTTCCTGTGCCTCCTGCAGTCAGGAGGCCTCAAACAATCACACGCGCAGCTGTACGAGTCCTGCAGGCAGGCTAGAAAGCCATCAGAGGGTTTTTTGGATTGAGACACTCTTTCAAATGCAGAAGACTAAAGCCCTGAATTGACTTTTTCCAGAAAATGTCAGAAGAGTGGAAAAGCAGAGCACAAAAGCCGGCAGATTTTTGTTGGGGTACATGCTTAGGAATTTCCAGAGGGATCCCTGAAGTCTGAGCACGCCTTGCGTATGTCAGCTTCCTTCCTCATGACCTTGTCACGGGCGGGATTCCTCACACTGGCTCCCAGCACCTTAGAGTGCCCTCCACCCACCCACAATGTTTCCTGTTAAGACCCAAGGTCTTCACAGCTTGCTCCTCAGATCTTCATGCAGCCTCTATTCAAACGCACCTCATCAGAGAAGCCCTACCGAGCTACCACCCAAGATAGCTCCTCCGTGTCACTCCCAGGCCCACTACCCTTAGTCTCTGCAGTGCCTAACACCAAGACACATTTGCTCATCTGGCATCTTGTTTTCCCCCATTAGAATTAAGAGCATGATTACACCTCCAGAACCCTGAGGAAAGCTGTCTGTCAGCTGATCAGTTAAGTAGTGGTTAAGTGAGCGGCAGTAGAGCCTTGAGATGTATTTCAAGGGACAAAGACTAGACTTGCTGACAGCCTGGATGCTGGGGCAGGAAGAGGAGCGCGGTACCCAGATCCCTTGCCACGGGCGACTGGTGCCATCACGGGAGCTGCAGTGAGAGAAGTCTGTTTCGGAATATTAGACTTGAGCAGGGTGCCACAATGTGAACTTAAGGAGCCAGATGCAACAGCTGATCTCAGAAAGCGAAAACACGGCATCACAACGTCTGTTTTTCTTCGAACCGCCTTTAATGACATTCCGATGTAATCAACAGCAGCAAACACTCAGAACAGCACCTGACACGTAACTGTCTCATATAGGGGCCGTGAATGTATTAACTCACCCCATCTTCACAACCCCCCTTCCCTGCATAAAAAAGATACCACTACATTCTCACATTACAGAAGAGCCTGAGGCGTGGAGAAATTATATAACTTGCCCAAGGTCACACAGCTAAAAGGGGAAACTGAGTCTGAAAACAGGCCATCCAGCTCCAGAGCTCAAGCTCTCAGCCACCACACTGTAATGCTGTCTGGTGTAGAGAAACAGGGAATTTGACTTTTAAGAAAAGAGGCAAGAGTTTAATGCGAATGATGCTGACATACAGGAACTGGACGAAAACTCTGCTTCTTGACCTCTGTGCTTCTCTGATGTGACCTTCCTTCAGTCTTCCCCCACTTTTGATAACCACAACCGACAAACGCTCTATTAAAACAGAATTCTGAGCACATCACACTAAAGAAAGCACACTAAAATCAACTGTTTTTAGTATTGTTAATGTGGTCACTGAAATTTTTTTACCTGAACATGCGGCTCATGTAGTGTTTCTATCGACCGCGCTGAACCACAGAACAGCAGAAGAGGCAACTACAGCCTTGGGTGAGGTTGCTAAGAGGGCAAAAGAGCCTGGCAGGTGGTGGATTTTATTTGAAGTGAAGGCAATTGGCAAATATTCTGAAAACTGAAACTCTGGGATGCTCACGCTGGTGGCTGTGTGGAGATGGTGTCTGAAGTAGCTCCAATAAGAGGTCCCAGAGAAGAGCTAGTAGATGGGAGCAGGCAAGTAAGGAGGGAGAGTGGGCCTAATAGCAGGAGCAGAGGCAGGAACAGTGAGTCAATGAGGACTCGGCAGAGAGGGGCATGCTGGCAGGGTGTGCAAGGCCCAGGAGGAAGTCGGGAACTGGAGGGCCCCAAGTGCAAAGTGGGGAGGTGCAAGTCTCACTTCAGACATCAGACATTATGGTCAAGACATCAGACATTACGGACGGGTTAAGAAGAGAACTGAAAATCACCTGCTGGTCTGCAAATTGCATTTTCACTGAAAAGAAATATGGACCAGAGGGAAAAATGAGCACTGGAACAAGTGGCAAAACAGGAATGTGAGCCACACAGTACCGTAACAATGTTAAATTTCACCCTGACATTCGGAATTTAAATTCAATACAGTGTTTTATATATTTCTGAACTTGATCATTTCTGTTACCTAAGAGAATGTTGGAGAAGGAAATGGCAACCCACTCCAGTACTCTTGCCTGGAGAATCCCATGGACGGAGGAGCCTGGTAGGCTACAGTCCATGGGGTGGCAAAGAATCGGACACGACTGAGCGACTTCACGCACTCACTCAAGAGAATGTTCCTGCTTTTCGGAGATGAATGCTGAAAAATTAAGAGTTTTCAAGTGGTTCAGGGAAACTAAAAATAGTGGTAATAAGCACAATAAGGACAAGAAAATAAATGGGGCAAAATGTTAATAGTTGGTGAACCCGGTGAGGAGTACGTGGGTGTCAATTTCAGATTCTTGTCACTTTTCTGTAGATTTGAAGTTTAAAATTTAGAAAGGTGCTGACAGGTGCAGGGGACAGCCCCCCAAGGACTACAAGCTATGACGTCTTTCCAGAAGTTTGGAGAAAAGGGAAAATGACAGATGATGATGAAGGGGACAGATGGTTACGGACTTTTTCAGTGTGAGATCCCTGATCCCATCTACAGACTGAAAAAGAACAAGTACAGCAAATACACACGGTGGAACAACTGCCAAGAAATGAGGTCCCGGAGGAAGCAAAACACGACAAGAGCAAGAGTGGGGGTCAGCCCTAAACAAAGAAAGGTCCTTCCTCTGAGACAAGTAGGTGAGGGGGCAGCGACCACAGTGAGCTGGAGTGTGGCTACAGGTGGGAAGCTGAGTCCCTGACACATGAGGCTTTCCTCGGAAACAGAAGACCAGGGAGCCTGACAAGCACCTGGGCTTAAGAAAAAAAAAGGATTCTATTTAAAACATTACCAGGAAAACGAAACCAAAGGTAAGAGAACTGGCAGCAATGCCAACTCGGTCAAGACACATGACCACAACAACCGTGGTGGCGCAGCCATCCTCACCAACACTGGAGCTGAAGCACGATGCAGGACAGTGAGCATCACAGAACTCCCACCTTGGCGTTCCTTGTCTGCATGCTCACCAGAACCATCACTCTGATTTGGAAGCAAGCGTGCCAACGTCACAGACAGTCCCTGACATGGCCTCAACCACCAACCAGGCCTACCAGCCTAACTCCCACCTGAGACCCTGGCTTCAGCCACATAAACCCTGGCCAACCAGAGGGGGAAAGCCTCCTTAATAACCCACCAAAGAAGGGAACACTCATTTAAACCCCTAAGATAATGAGGTATGATATGATAAGCTTTTTCTCTCCAATATTTCTGTAGCTGTCAAACTATCCAGTTTAGCAGAACTCAAGAGGTGGTGTTTTTCACGGGCTCCTGCCAAAGCAAAGTCACCCCAGAAAGCAGGAAGGGGAGAAGCACCTTCTGTTCCTCTCCATGGGACAAGGAGCAAAGCAAATGGGGACTTCAGAGTAACCCCAAACCCATTCTGGAATCCCCAGTGTAATTATGGATTCAGGAAAGGATTGGTGGGTGCTAAAACCACTGGGGAAAACAAAGGCTTTTTGAAAATAAGATTATCACATGGTCCCTAAATACGACCCTATGGATTGCATATTAATTACAGGGGGAAAAAGGTGCACTTACAGTCAGTAGGCCTGGCAGACACCACAGAACCAAGTGATCAGAAGCAAGACTGACATCACATGCCCCCTGTGGGGGTGGGGTGGGGGGATGAAATTTCCCATTTCCTTTCTTGGCAAAATGTTTAACCCAAATTTATATCCTGAGGAAGCAACATGGTAACTCCCCAGAAAGCAAGACATTTTACAATTCAAGTGTCCTGGGCTTGCCGCAAATGTATTTTGAAAGACAAGGGAAAAAAGGTCCTAGATTCAGGGAGCTGAGAGACAGGAAATCCACACACAGCACACACAAACCATGAGCACAACCTGGATTTAAAAGTTGACCATAAAGGACGCTGAACCACTGGGAAAATCTGAACAAGGGCTACTATGCTATTCCTGTTCACTGTGAAGTTTCTTGGGTGTGGTATTAACACTGCGACTACGTGGAAGGATGTCTTTGCTAAGAGATACACTATATGCTGAAGTGCCTGGTGGGAAAGTGTTAACTTTTCTGCAGAAAAAAAGTGTGTGGGCATCACACACACATACACATGTGTGATAAACCAAACAGTAAACTGTTTTTAGTGAGTTCTGAAGACTAGTCATAAAGGGTGTCCTCAAGATGCTAATAATGTTTTGCTTCTTAATCTCAGTGGTGGCTACACAGCTGGGTTCATATAACAAATCAATGAGCAACACCTATGATTTATGCTTCCTATTAAGTGAAAATTTTGTATTAAAAAAAAGAACAGCCTAGGCAGCAAAGTGCTTCCAGAAACCACTTGATTGAGTGGACAGTGTCTGCACATAAAAGCACAGTAACGCGAAAGGAGTACACACAGGACAGGGCGTGCTCCCACCCCCATGCCTCTAAAGACAAGACTGGGGCTACACACCTCGGAAAAGCTTTTGGGCGATGTGCAGAGGGTTCCCAAAGCGGAAGTTCTCCCCACTGAACAGGGCGAGGATGAGCTGATTCTGCTGCTCCATGCTGTCTTCAGGAAAGAGGGGCAGAAACTGCTGGAGATGGTCACGCTGCGAGTCGCTCAGCACTTCCTGCCACGTTGAGAGGCTGACTACATCAAAGAAGATCTCGGGCTAGGAGAATCAGGAAAAGCAGGAGGAAAGCAAACGAGAAAAAAAGTTTTTAAGTTTTCTGCACGTAAGTGGTAAAATATACATAACATGAAATTTATCATTCTGTCCATCTTAGGGTGTATGGTTCAGTGGCGTTAAGTACATTTACGATGTTGTGCAACCATCAACACCATCCAAGTTTTTACGTTTTTTAAACAAACTAAAATTCCACTGATCTTTATTCAATTCTGAAATCTTGAGAGATTTGTCAGGAATGCCCTGGCAGGCTAGTGGTTAAGACTTCGTGCTTTCACTGCTGGGGCCCGGGTTCAACCCCTGGTTGGGAAACTAATATACCAAAAGCCGCACAGGACAGCGAAAACAAAACAAAGCAAAACTTGAGAGATCAGTAAAGATTACATATAAACCACAATCTTATACCCAGCAGTAAATAATAATCCTCAGGAAAATGAGCTCAGCAGAGAGAATCTCATTTAGAAACCACTTCTGACAACAGGGGATAGGATGGTGAACATCTCAGTTCAGCTCAAGATGAGGGGCAGAAAAAGCCCAAGTGGGAGGCGAGAACTCGAAGAGCTGAGGGCATCTGCTGAGAACCCAAAGCAGCAGAACCAGGTCTGTTCTCCACTCACCAGTTATGTACAGGACACATCCTAAGTGCTGTGTGCTAAGATGGACAAGTGCATATACCGCCTGGTGGGAGAACAATTAAACAAGCTATTGCAATGGAGTGGAAGTTTACCCGTGAGTACACGGGAGAAGCACACCTCCCAGACTTACAGTCTCGGAGAACACCTTTCATACAAAGTGACATCTAAGACGGCAAGGGATAAGAGGAAAATGTGCTGAGACAGAAGGGTTAAAAACCCAGAGTAATAAAAGATTACTACAAAACAAAAGACAGCAGCGACCTTTAGGGGCAATAGAGAGGGAGAAGAGGAGAGTTAGCATTCAAGTGGGGGTTCCACAGGTGTTTTATTACTGCTTAAACTCCATATATATGTGTGTGTGTATATGTGTGTGCGCTTTATATATTCTTATGTGAGACACCTTTCACTTTTTAATTAAAAAAAAAAAAGTTCAGAGGACTTTCCCGGCGGTCCATCAGCTAAGACTCCGCTCTGCCCTAAATAAGACCCGGTTCAACCAAGTAAATAAATAAACAAACAGAAGTCCAGGCAACATCCAGAAGCGCAAGAATAAAGATGGCAAGGGAAGCAGCAGACAGTAAGACAGGAGCGAGGGACCTAGGAACACGGTGAGTACTTGTCACTTTATCCTAAACGACAAGGATGGACAATAGGGAGACACTGAAGGGTATAAGCAGGAGAAAACCGAGAAATCAACCACCTGCAGGCGTCTCAGCAGGCAGGCAGCACGGCACCTCCGGCTCCCTAAGACCTCCCCACACAAACCTACTTCTGCACACCACGTTACTAGTGGCATCTCAGCGTCTGGCATAGAGCAGGTACTTAGGTAAAACGAGTGCTTGCTGGCTGCCTGAACAACATACAGAGGTTTACTTGAAAGAGCATCTACAGAAAACATGGATGGGAAAGACATATACCAAGTTCAGTAGCTGTTACTTTGGGAAAGGAGGCAATACAGGCAAAATGGTGGCTTTAATTTTATCTACAGTTTTTAACATATGATGAGAGAAAAACCTGAACCAAATATGACTAAATGAAAGTATCTCCCCAAACTGAATGCATGGATGTTGACCATATGATACTCTATACCTGTCTATATATTTGAACTTTGGCAAAATAAACAAATAAACATGTTTCAGTGTACCTAGTGCCTTGCACATAATAAGCACTAAATAAATGGTAGCCAATGATGATTGCACAGCTCAACTGTGAGAAGTGGTCAAAAGCACACTATTAATACTATCTCAAGAAACTATCTATTAATTGACTAGAAAGCTGGTTACCTTATGGACAGATAATGCACGCATTCTGTATCGTGATTCACAACTTGGGTAAACATCTAATATAAAAGATACACATAATTCTGTCCTTAAATATAAAACTTCTTGGGACTGCTCTGGTGGTCCAGCGGATAATAAGACTCTGCTTCCACTGCCAGTGGTGCAGGTTCAATTCCTGCTTGGGGAACTCAAGACTCCGCAGGCTGAGCGGCCAAATAATTAAAAAAAAAAAAACCTAGCGAACTGTTGAAAATTGTCTTGACAGAAACTCCAGTACTTTGGCCACCTCATGCGAAGAGTTGACTCATTGCTGGGAGGGACTGGGGGCAGGAGGAGAAGGGGACGACAGAGGATGAGATGGCTGGATGGCATCACTGACTCGATGGACGTGAGTCTGAGTGAACTCCCGGAGTTGGTGATGGACAGGGAGGCCTGGCGTGCTGCGATTCATGGGGTCGCAGAGAGTCGGACATGACTGAGTGACTGAACTGAACTGAAAATATGGCTTATGCCATATTATCAAGTGAATACGTTATTAAACATGTAGAATGCAGCTTATACTTTCTTCCTTAATCAGAATATTAAACCGATTTACACTTAAAACATCGCTCTGGTTGCAATGTAGAAAATCAGAAAGAAGGGAGCACAAAATCCTGAAAACTTGCACAGTGTAGAAAAGACTGCAGAGAAGAACTCAGAAGGAAACAACGGTGTGGATATCACTACTCACGTCCTCCAGAAGGTCCTCAGGCAGACTAACCCTGGTGCCCCCCAGGAGGCAGTCCTCCATGATCCGCGAGCCTTGGCCATCCCCACACGGGCCCAGTTCCAAGGGATCTGTCAGCATGTGGTCCAAGGAATCCATTCTTTACGTTCCACAGGTTAAGCTAGACAAATCCGTGCAGTCAGACCATGAGACACAAAGGCAGAAATCCCAGGGATCTGTTGACACAAATATTCCTTCACAAAACATCCAACCCAGAAAATAGTCAATCTCTAATTTCTTCTTTTACTTTATCCTTAAACCCTTTTTACCTTATCCTTAAACCCTAACCTCTGCTAAACAGCTCTTCTCCCTCCCTCTCACCACATCCTCATCAGAGTTTCACATCTTATCCAGTAGGTCTCCCCCAATACTCAGAACAGTTCTGCAGCAACTCCCCAGTCAACAGAATTTCTTACACCTTCATTTTACACACAAGCAAAATGAGACTTACAGATTAACCGGTAACTAGACCGAGTCCACCATTTAGACTTCCCTGAGAGACTAACACTTTCACTACTTTGGGGGCCTCCTTGGTGGCTCAGATGGTAAAGAATTTGCCTGCAATGCAAGATCGACCTAGGTTTTGATACTCAGGTCAGGAAGATCCCCTGGAAAAGAGAATGGCTACCTACTCCAGTCTCTTGCTTAGAGAATTCCATGGACGGAAGAGCCTGGTGGGTTACAGTACACAGGGTCACAAAGAGTCAGACATGACTTAGCGACCAACACCTGAAATCTCTTACACTAATATAGCTTACTTAATATTGTTTTTTAAGCAACTGTTTGTTGTTCCTTCACAAAAGAATTGACTGAAAATCCAGAGACTAGTGAAGTTCAGAAAGTAACACTAAGTTACTTAATGAGGGCCTATTAAGTGCCAGGCCTTTCATGTACCTGATTTAATTCTTATAAGTGTGCAAGATAGGGTTATTACATCTGCACTACAGATACTAAAACTGAGGATCAGAATAGATAAGCAACTTGCCCAGTCCCAGAGACAGGACTGAAATTCAGGTGCGCATGACTGCAAATCTATGTTCTTAACACTAAAAGACAGTGGCCAACGCACTTCAGTTGGTCCAGCTGATATGTATAACCATGTAAATATAATGCTATTTTTCTCCTTCCTGCAATAAGTGAACACTGTTGGCTACCTTTAGAAACATACATACGAAAATTTTTCCAGAGAGCATCTCATAAGGCTGATGGCTGGAATTAGGTGCAAAGCAGAGGCCATAGTTATTAACCACTGGTCCAAGAGGAGGCTGAACTCAGCCACTCTACAAACATTTGCTAAATCCCTTCTCCAACTCTGATTCCTACCAAATGGAAAGGAATAAGAACAGATTTAATAAACACCAAACTCCTAGTCTCATCTCAGCGACTCTGAGCACATCTTACCTAACCAGCTATCAATTTCCTTACCTAAGATGAAGAGGAGCAGGACCTGGTCCTCTGGTCCTCTCTACAGTTATTTCCAATCCTGGAAGCCTGCAGTGAATCATTTCCAGATGGATGCATTTATATAACTTAATGCAGTCATGTAATGACTTCTCATTCTGAAAAACTCTCAAAGGATAAAGAGCAGGCCTGGAATATTACTGTTAAAACAAGCACCTTTCCGCTAATCATTTCAAGTAATCTGGAAGAGATGTCAGATCTACATAATGATACAGTGGAAAGACTCTTGTTCAAAGCAGCTGCGTGGTCCCCAAGGTACTATGTCCTATCATCCTTCAGTACACGATGAAGGACGGCATCTTGAACACTTCTGATGCCTAAACTACTGACACCGGTGAGAAAGCACATGGCATTTGCCTTTAACAAAACTTCAGAAACAAAACAAAACAAAAAGTAGATGCAACCTGATGCTCAGAATAAAGCCCTCTTACCAGAACTGGCACCGAAGAGGGTAAAAGCTGCAGAGTTTTACCTGACTCTTAGGAGAACAACCTGTTTCTCAAACTGCTCACCAGTTTCTTCAATTACACTGAACGGATCGCTAAATGTAATCTATCCGAGTGGCAACCTTTGCCCTGCAACTCTTCTTTAGAGAATCTCAAAACACAATAAAGCAGGCAGCTGCCAAAGGGTCGGGACCCCGGAAGCCAAGGGTTTTTAGGGTTTTTAACTCTTGCGGCGTCCTGCACTGCTTGACCAACCAGGAAGGCCTTTCTCTCCAAGGCCCTTCCTCGGCACCTGGGAGAACATTCCTTCCCGGCCCCTCCCCAACACAGAAGTTAAACCCCAGGCTCTGGCCGCGGCAGCCGCCCGCTTCAAACTGCAAACCCCTCCAGAGCCCCCAAGCCCGGGTCCCGCGCCACCTCCGCGCCCACGGCCCCTCCCCCACACCGCGCTAACCCTAACCCCCACCCACCCAGGCCGCCCGGCTCCCACCGCGCCCGCTCCCCTGCCTCGAGCCCAAGGGAGCAGCGACCCTCGGAAACTCGACCGCTTGTTTCCTCCCCTTCTCCCCACACGACCACTTTAACGCTTTCGCCACGCCGGCCCTCCCTCACCTGCGCCGCGGGAGCCGGTCTCGTAACCCGCCGCACCTCTCAGCCCGCGGGCTCCCGGACCGGACGCGCTCGCTCCCGCAAGGCGTCTCGGTGCGCGCACGCTCCGGGGTCGGGCGGCGGAAGGGGCGGGTCTGCGCGGGGCGGGGCCTGGAAGTGCCGGGGGCGTGGCGTTCAGGGCGGGGCCGGAGGTGCCGGGGCGGGGCTCGCAAGGCAAACCGCCTGTAGAGCCGAGAGCCCTCAGGGCTGGACTTTAGAGGGCTGCTGTCTGGCTCGTTGATCGCACTAGGCTTACAAGTGTCCGGAGGGCGAACCGGGTGTGGCCAGTCTTTACCTGGCGCGAGCAGAAGCTCCGGAGCACGAGTGAGGGAATGCAGTTTAATTAGCTAACGTTTGCAGAGCGCAATATCCTGCTCCTGGCACCTGAGCACTTTCCATCCAAGAATCTTTGTACCAGCCACGTGGTGCGCTGTTAGCTCCTATTTTGTGATTTCTCAAGTTTCATCGAGGAGAATGCTGATCAGAGCCTGTGCCGCTCCAACTAACCCCGGCGTGGCCCCAATTCTCTCTCCCATCCCTGGATCCTCGACGTCCGGAAGGAAAGTACACACACATTTAAAATACATTTTAAATCAAACTGGATAGCCTTCTCTCTATTACTATACTTTCTCTCAACTATTCTCGATAGTTAAGAACCTAGGCCCCTTTCTTCTAACTCACTAGGTTTTATTTTGAACGGCTTCGAACTTTTTACTACACAGCTACTTCCAATCAGTTGTTCAGGGACCATCCTCTGTTATCTGCATAGAAATATGTCAGACAAGCTGGCAGGCCAAACTAGTGTTCCTCCCTGCTTGGAAAATACTGGTTTCCAAACAAAGCCAATCTCTGTTCCCTTGTTGACTGCACACCTGCCTCTTCAGTTTAGTTCAGTTCAGTCGCTCAGTCGTGACCAACTCTTTGCAACCCCATGAATCGCAGCACACCAGGCCTCCCTGTCCATCACCAACTCCCCGAGTTCACTCAGACTCACGTCCATCGAGTCAGTGATGCCATCCAGCCATCTCATCCTCTGCCGTCCCCTTCTCCTCCTGCCCCCAATCCCTCCTAGCATCAGAGTCTTTTCCAATGAGTCAACTCTTTGCATGAGGTGGCCAAGTACTGGAGTTTCAGCTTCAGCATCATTCCCTCCAAAGAAATCCCAGGGCTGATCTCCTTCAGAATGGACTAGTTGGATCTCCTTACAGTCCAAGGGACTCTCAAGAGTCTTCTCCAACACCACAGTTCAAAAGCATCAATTCTTCGGTGCTCAGCCTTGTTCACAGTCCAACTCTCACATCCATACATGACCACAGGAAAAACCATAGCCTTGACGAGCCGGACCTTAGTCGGCAAAGTAATGTCTCTGCTTTACAACATGCTATCTAGGTTGGTCATAACTTTTCTTCCAAGGAGTAAGCATCTTTTAATTTCATGGCTGCAGTCACCATCTGCAGTGATTTTGAGCCCCCAAAATAAAGTCTGACACTGTTTCCACTGTCTCCCCATCTATTTCCCATGAAGTGATGGGACCAGATGCCATGATCTTCGTTTTCTGAATGTTGAGCTTTAAGCCAACTTTTTCACTCTCCTCTTTCACTTTCATCAAGAGGCTCTTTAGTTCCTCTTCACTTTCTGCCATAAGGGTGGTGTCATCTGCATATCTAAGATTATTGATATTTCTCCAAGCAATCTTGATTCCAGCTTGTGTTTCTTCCAGCCCAGCGTTTCTCATGATGTACTCTGCCCCTTAGATTGTTGGGAGGGGTCTGGAACTACACACCACCAAGTAAAAGGGCAGGGGAACAACGTTCCATATTGTCATCCATAAATTCCCAGACCTGTGTCTCTGACCACACCAGAGTAAACTAAAGAGTCAAAACAATGTAAGTTGTACTATTAAAAAAAAAAAAAAAGTAACTATCAGAAGCTGTTGTATTTTGTACACATACAAACAAGAAGGATGTTTATTAAAAAAAATATTTATTAATTTTTACACCTGCTGAGTAGCACAAGACTATTAACACTATAACTCACTGAATGTACATAAATGTTCACATTTAAATAACAGGGTAGGGTCAACATTTCCAACCTGTGGGTCAGCTTCAGCATCTCATGAAGTGCTTTTTAGCCCTACATGTCTTAAGAGTTTTTTGAAAGGATAATTCCAAATCAGAAAACAATTCAAGAAGACCAAAACAATAGATTTTTCCAGAATAACAGAAAGTTTACATGATGAAATATCTGTTTATGTGGGCACAAACCAAACAGTAAAAATGTAAAATCTGTATGTAACCTACTCCAAAATTTCCACACTGCACTGAAGTCTACAGTGCCAGAGTGTCCTAGGAGAGAGCACAGTATAAACAGTGGCAACAAAATTTTTTTTTCAAATTGAGTCTTACATGGCTTACCATCTGCCATCTCTTCAAATCCAAGTCCTTTTCAAAATCCATTACCTTAAAATAAATGTGAATACCTGATCTTAAAGCAAAGTTGTTTGGCTCAACTGCCACACCTGCATCTCTGGTTGATAATATACAAATTATCAATAGTTCTAGAGTCCTTACTTTCTCCACATAAGGACAAAAAAAAAAAAAGAGGAAAAGAACTTCGATGGGAAAGAAACAGAAGTCCTTCCACAATATTTTTTCTCTTCTGTGTATTTTAAAACTTGAAATAGCTGGCATAAAATGAACATTCCATTCAATGATCGTTTTCCACCTTAGTCAATAAGTTATTCCTGAGGGGAGGGAGGTACATTGCTGGTTCAAATAAAAAAGGAACCCAACAGGGCCAAAAAACTAAACTGGACCTTTGGGAAAGCCTGATACTCTTTTCCTCGCAAATCTTTTGAGGCTGGACACTAGGGCATCTGTAATCATCACAGTGGAGGACTGTGGGGCTCAGGATCTCTACATTGTGACACATAGTCTGTATTTCCTGTTGAAAACATCAGCATTACCTCTTTGTTACCAAAGAAACAGAGTCCATTTTCATTTTCCACACGACTACCTAAGAACTCTCAGGTTCTCTTAGTGCCTAAATTTTCAGGGCTAACTACATGAATGAGGTCTCAGTAATAAAGTGCAAAATCTACATATTAGTAAAGTTACTTCAATAGAATTGTTTACTTTTCAGAAAGGTATCTTTACCATAAAGAAGCTACTATACTTCTTAATTTGTAGAGCCAGTTTTTACCCAGAAATGTAAATAAAATAAATTAGTTAACTTCATTTGAAACTAAAGGTCAGTCTTCCTGTTCTGGAATGATAAATTCTACCATTTCCATAATTATTCCAAAAATGTATGTCACAAAAAGTTGTTAAAATACATACTGGTTTCTGCAATGTTTTCTGTGCACAACCGGAATGTACAGTAAAAAGAAGGGAAATACCTTCCCCCACTGAATTCATAGCTACTAAGACTCCCAAACAGGAACAATGATAAGAAAAACTATCACTGAGGCAGAATTTTCTCCCTCTCCCAACTAACAATGTAATATGAAGACTGGGTTTCTTCTAGATCCCTTATAATTGCCCTAACAGAGATTATAAATGGTCCCACCTTTAAAAATTTTTCCCGAAGGTGTGAAGTTAGTTATCTTACCAAAAGGCCCAGATGAACTGCAATATATTTAAAGTGTTAGGAAATAAGGAGGACCACCTTTCCATCCAACCTGAAAGAATGTTCATTTTAAGACAGTATTGGAAGGACTAAAATACACTGCACGCTGTGAGGGAGGGTTGCAGGTACGCCTGGGAAGAGCAAGGGCTCGCCTGTTTATCAATGAGTGGTAAACGGATCCTGAAAGGCAGGATGAGGTCTCAGTGCTTCTCACTCTCTGTATAGTTGCTTTAGCCATTTTCCTTGATTCTGTCATCTCCAGTATCTCCTTCATACAAGTTCAACCAGAGAATGGGAGGCCAAGCTTTAAGGTGGGAGTTTAAATTCTGCTGACATCAAGCAACCTTTCCTTGTACAGGGAGTCCACAGTTGCGGAGTAATAAAGTAAGATCTGTCAGAACACGAGGTTCTGACCTAATCTGCTAAGGACCAGGGTCTGTGCAAAGCACTACCAAGAGCCCAAAAGCGCTTTTCCCCAAAATGGCAAGTTTTTAAAAAATCAGTAGTAAGAAAAATTTAGATGACAGTTTTTCCTTCAGACAATCATAAGGTTTCATCATTGTAATTTTCATATTCAGTGGGCTCCCTTTGTTAAATTACTGAAAATGCAAACTCACAAGAGGAAGCAGTTCTGACCTAATATGCGCCTACAAAATGCCCCTTTGCCTTTGGTGCTGTGGCTTGGGATTAAGCAGCCCAGTGGCCGTGGACTTGGCACATCCTTTCTCCACCTTTGGTACAATACAATACATCACTTAATATTTCCACAAAGGAAAAGTAAGGCTTATCCATGTGTTAAAAAACCAGTTCAAGAGCAAGGCAAAGTTTTTCCATCTTGAAATCTGAATGACCTCCATCCTATGGCGGGAACTCCTAGGGTTTGAAGAGTCCACTTGGTAAAGATGACCTTGATAAAATAAGCCCTGGTGAGGATCAAAACTGTGATTTCCAAACTCTTGAGTGAATGATAAATCTTAAAAAGGAGTTGTAAGTGCCAGAAGCTTCCAGACTTATGAATAAGAAAAGACATGATGTGACTGCTTGATTCTGGCTTGAGGGTAGGAGTTAGGGTTTAGTGATGTGCACTTCGCTGTCCCCATTCCCGTTGGTGGTGGTTGTGATGATGTACTGGGTGGGCTGTTGGCTGGTGGTCTGAGGGTCCAAGTCACTGTGTGCAGCTGGCTGGACCTGGACTCCTCCAGAGAGAGCAGACGCTTGCTTTTCCTCCAATTCTGATTGACTTTCTGATAACACATAATGACCCTAGAGCAGGAAGAAAAGGATCTTTAGAAATCTGAGACCAGATGTCGGAGTGAGAGCCATGGTGGGGGGCGGAAGAGAGAAGAAATATGCAAAGAAATGTTATAAGGGGAACCCAAATAGGCATCTATGGGGGGAGATGGTTTACCTAAATCCTTTCGGGGGATGATTCAGCCACAAAAGTAGACTACAAAGATGACTTAAAGGAGGACCTTAGTTGTCCTACCAAATGAGAGTGAGAAACATCAGGTACAGAAATTTGCACCATGATGGTAACCTACCTGGCAAAGGAAATGTGCTATATATTGTCCCTAAGAACTTAGAAATTCACAAAATAAGGTGACCGTATCAATTAATGTCTAAAGGTGAATACAAAATGGATCAAAGAAGAGATAGTTAAATTATCCTTAAAGAGGCAGAATGACCCCCACCCCACGTCAAGATCAATGGTTCCCAGAGTTCAGAATTTGAAAGGCCCAGCAAAATTAAAGTAAGAATAAATGTTCCCAAATTTTATTTGCCAAGTGAAATCATTTTTTAAATGCTGCTGTCAAATGAGAGACATTTTACAGCAGAACAGGAAGCACACAGTCTTAGAAAAAAGTCCTTTGCACTGAATAAATTTGACTTTATGAAGACATACACTGTCTTAATTTTTCCTCATTTTTCCCTCTGATGATGAAAAACATCTCCATGTCAGCTACCTTAACATTTTTAAAGAAAACATGTGTCTGTCAGAAGGAAGATCGGTCAACTATATAGACTGAAAGAGAAAAAAGGCACAGAGGAAAACTGATAGCAGCCTTTCCAAGGACTGTCCGGAGAGAAAGCCACAGCCAAATATGAATTAGATTTATCTGGAACATATGTTCTGAGTCCATGCTCATCAAAGCAACTCTCTGATCAGCATTTAGTTTCCTGAACGGGTCTTTCTCTAGCTGGAGGGGGCTGGTTCTCAACGAAGGGTCCATGGACACCTAAGTGGTTCATAGGTGGGCTGTAGATAATCTGTGACCAAAACTGTACATTAAACTTGTTTGTGTGTATACTGTTGTTGTTGTTGTTGTTTAGTCGCTCAGTCGTGTCTGACTCTTTTGCGACCCCATGGACTGTAGCCCACCAGGCTCCTCTGTCCATGGGATTTCCCAGGCAAGGATACTGGAGTGTGTTGCCATTTCCTTCTCCAAGGGATCTTCCTGACCCAGGGATTGAACTCGAGTCTTCTGCACTGGCAGGTGGATTCTTTACCACTGAGCCACCAGGGAAGCCCCATGTATACTGTGGCAGGCCCTAAAAAGCGTCAGTAAGTCCTTGTGGGACTCACAAAAATTTCACTCATCATGCCAAGGAGACCATTCCATTTTACATTAGTTACTGTTTCCATGATAAAAGTGTTACTCCAGAGTTATACAACTCTCCTCAGTCTAGTTAATATGAATTCGTATGCTGAGAAATGGGTGAGCTCTTGGTGTGATTTGGGAAAAAAAAAAAAAAAAAAAGCCAGGTTTCTGAGGCCACTAAACTACCCTGTTACACACTGAGGCCTCTTGGGCAGTAATCAGTCTTCCCCTGGGCACATCTCAATATCCCAGGCTAGTTAAGAATATCTTTCTTAATTTAAATTTACACACTCTGTCTTCCAGAGGCAGGCCAGAAGAACCCAGTGAGGATAAAAACAAAGGTAGCAGGTGCAATACAACAAAATAATTTATGGCAGGGAATTCCCTGGCAGTCCAGCCAGTAGGACTCTGTTCTCATAACAGAGGATATGGATTCCTGGTCAGGGAAGAATTTCATAACACATTCATTATATTATTATCTCCCTACTTGAGGATCAACAATCATGAAGACTCATATACTTTCTAAGAAACACATGAAAAGATGATCATTTATCTACATATATCTATATGTATGGGCTTCCCTAGTGGCTCAGTGGTAAAAGAATCTGCCTGCCAATGAAGGAGATGCAGGTTCCATCCCTGGATCAGGAGGATCCCCTGGAGAAGGAAATGGCAACCACTCCAGTATGCTTGCCTGGAGAATCCCATGGACAGAGGAGCCAAGCAGGCTACAATCCACGGGGTCACAAAAGAGTCACACATGACTTAGTGACTAAACAACAACACAAGAAATACATATATGGATCCAGAAGGTTCACTGTAGTTATTAATTGAATAGATCTTTCTCGAGTATTTGCTATAGCCCAGCCTCCTGTGCAAGACATTAAGGATAATAGACCCAGCTTTTGAGGAATTCATTGCCTACTAGGAAAAGATGGTGAACCAATAATTAAAATAAGCTGTGCTATAATACAGTACCACAGATATTATGGGAAAACAGAAGACATACTTCTAACTCAGATAGGAAGAGTCTGGAAGAAGAGTTTGGGAGGAGGGCGGGGGTAGTGCAGCATGGGAAACAGAAAAACCCTCCAAGCAGCACAGCTTACCGGAGTGACCGCCTTCACTTGGCCAGTGGTGACCGGAGTTGCCACACCACTGTCTGTAATCACAAACTGACCTGGGGGAAGTGTCATCATTTGAATCTCTGATGCTGAAAAACAGGAAAGAACCACAGTTCGGTGGTCTCAGATTTCAATACAAATGGTAAAAACAAATATCTCACCGGTGACCACTTTCCCTCCTGAGTCATTTTCCACGGGTTTGCTTGCTCCCAGTCTTATGTTGATGTGATTAGATAATACAAGGAGACAATCCATTATTTTGAAAACCGGTAAATTAAGGAGATGAGCCAAGTATCTAAAGCATCTATCCTGCCGTTTCTGTGCAAATTATACCTCACAATAACCTGACAGTTAATATAAAATTGTTTTCATTATGGAAGTTTCCTAGCAGTAAGTGTATAAAGGATGATAGAATCAATGGACTTCCCTAGTGGTCCAGTGGGTAAGATTCTGCTCTTCCAATTCAGGGGGCCCGGGTTCAATCCCTGGTCAGGGAACAAGGTCCCATGTGACGCAATTAAAAGATCCCGTGTGCTCCAGCTAAGACCTGACGCAGCCAAGTACAAAAATGTTTATTTAAAAAGAAGAAGAGTGAGATAACATCAGAACAGCACATCTCTGCAGTGCCTAATGAAATGGCGGGGTAAAGGAAACAGACAAGTGTCACGTGCCTCCTGATGGAGGTATATATCAACAGCTATGGCGTGTTTGGGGGGAAAAAAAAACAGAACCTGATGTGATCAAGCCTCTAGATATAACTGCCCATCTATAGGAAATAAAAGAGACAGAGGGAAGCATCTTAAATACAGGGATGTCAACAGCAAAATCCAGAAGGGAACACAGGTGACCCGTGACCCAGTTTCAACATGTTAACTGCAACTTAGGAGAAAGAAAAAGAACACATATACTAAATGAAACTGAACAGACATGATCAATGGCAATGTATGGCCCTTATTTGGAACCCAATTTGAAAAACCAACTGTTAAAACACTCATGAGACAGTCACAGAAATATGAACCCCAGATATTTGACAGTATTAAGCAATTAATGTAATTTATTTTTAGGCGTGATAATGACACTGGAGTTGTGTTTTTTTGTTTTCACTGCCTTGATTTTAGAGATAGATGATGACATTTATGGATGAAATGATACGGGTGATATTATATAGTTGGAGGACTGGGAGAGAATGGCAGTGGGTACATATCAAACAAGAATGCCCATGAGCTGGTAAGTGCTGAAGCTAGATAACTGGTACAGGGGAGTTCATTACTGTTCTGTGTGTGTGTGTGTGTGTGTGTGTGTGTGTTTCTGTGTTTATATATATGGTTTTGGGGGGTTTTCCCCCCTCATTGCGCACCTTGTGTGATCTTAGTTCCTCAACCAGGGATCGAGCCCACACCCTTCACAGTGAAAGCGCCAAGTCCAAACCACTGGACTGCCAGGGAATTTCCTATTTTTGTATATTTTAAACTTTTTTTTTTTCCAAATAAGAAATTTCAGATCTTTTCACCAGGCTAGAATGCTAGTTCTTACTATGACTACCATGACTGTCGACATCATTCCACATTCTTCTCACCGGAATGAAACTGAGTGTAAATGTCAGTCTATTTACCAGGATTACTGGGATTCATCATGAGGAGGAGTCCTTCCCTGACACACACTAGGACAGATTGTAAAGATAACTAGACAGTAGCATTTGAGCCTGTCTCCACACTAAATCTACGTAACACAGCCTAAGATCAATCACAGCAAGACGGACCCCAAAACAAAGTCAGTAGTATGACAGAGACCAACACAGCCCCTGCTCTCCTAGCTCCTGCTATGGAGCTCTTGACTGTTACTATTCCTGTTCCTTCCATTCCTCAGTGGTAACGGCCTCATGCTTTTCAGCTGACACCCAAAGCTCTGTCCCCACCAAGATTTCTACTTGTTCTGACCTTTGGCAGCCAGTCCAACTGCTTCTGGTAACACTAACCTCAGGGTTTTGAAATCAGCTACTCATATATCTGTCTCCACCTGATGCGAAGAGCCGACTCACTGGAAAAGACCCTGATGCTGGGAAAGATTGAGGGTAGGAAGAGAAGGGGACGACAGAGGATGAGATGGTTGAATGGCATCACCGACTCAATGGACATGAGTTTGAGCAAATTCCGGGAGTTGGTGATGGACAGGGAGGCCTGATATGCTGCAGTCCATGGGGTTGCAAAGAGTCGGACACGACTGAGTGACTGAATAACAATGACATAGCAGTGGGAGAAGGCGATGGCACCCCACTCCAGTACTCTTGTCTGGAGAATCCCATGGACTGAGGAGCCTGGTGGGCTGCAGTCCATGGGGTCGCAAAGAGTCAGATGCTACTGAGCAACTTCCCTTTCACTTTTCACTTTCATGCGCTGGAGAAGGAAATGGCAACCCACTCCAGTGTTCTTGCCTGGGGAATCCCAGGGACGGAGGAGCCTGGTGGGCTGCCGTCTATGGGGTTGCACAGAGTCAGACATGACTGAAGTGACTTAGCAGTAGCAGCAACAGTTTCTTTGAGCCCAAGACTATCTGGTGAGGAGGAGCAGCACAGTGTGCTGGTTTAGAGTGTAAACTTGCACCCAAGCTGCCTGGGTTCTAGTCCTCTGTTTACTAGCTGTGTTCCTTGGATGAGTTACTCTGTGTCCAAACTGCCTTATCTATAAGGTATCCAAAACTGATACCTTATCTAGGAGGCTGCTGTGGATATTAGATGTGATATAGATTCAGTTTAGAATCCTTCCTGGCATACAGTAAGAGCTTAATGAAACTTGGTTAGCATGATTATTGTGTGGTATTACTTTGAAAGTCAGTATTCATCTTCTGTACATACAGAGCCTCGCACAATGATTGATATATACACCTTCAATAAACATGGCTAGAAGAGATGAATCACGACCTCAAATCCTAAATGCAGCTACTGTACTACTTAAAACCTGCCTACACTTGCTGCAGCAATATTCCTGACTTCTCAGAAAAATGTCATTTTGGGGTGGCCCTGACATCAGACGCTGCCTGAATTGTGAAACTCATCGAAGTACAAGCTCCACAGAGTGTAGAAAATGGCTAATGAACCTTTAATCCAGAAAATCGATGATAAAGCCGATGAAATTCCACCCTGTAGCTGCAGGTTCCCCACCTGCACCCTGGAGCCCCAGCCTTACTTACAGTAGCCACGGAAGGAATTCCAGGTGTTGGGGAGGTACGTGTGCTGGACCGTGGAGCCCTGGGGAGGCTGCTGGAGGGCCTGGCCCTGTGAGGAGCTACCTGCGACGTGCGAGGGGCTGAGCCCCTGCTGAGACTGCTGTGGGGAGGGACTCAGCGGCTGCCCAGCCACCTGGAGAGAAAGACAGTGGGATGCGTGAACTGTCAACTCATTGCTGAAGAAAATAAATCATGCTCATGGGAATTGTAACACTGAATGCAGAACTGTTAAAATAGTAAATTTTATTCTTGACTGCACCATATTGCATGCGGAATCTTAGTTCCCTGACCTGGGATTGAACTCATGCCTCCTGCAGTGGAAGCGTGGAGTCTTAACCACTTGACCGCCAGGGAAGTCCCTAAAATTAGACCTATTTTAAATAAGAACAGAATTAATGAAAAGCAATCATAACTATGAAATCCTAATTACCTTCCAAAGGATGATTATCTACAAGGGCATCCAAAGACTTAATTGTTAGAAAAGTAGATGAATGGAAGTATAATTATCTTCAATGCATAGGTTTTAAAAAAAAAAACCTAAGAAGCTCAATGACTTTCCTGTGTCACAAAGCTAACCTGGAACACAAACTGAAGTTGATCCCAGAAGTTGGAATCTCCACTTCCGTGCACTAGATACCCCCCAGTTAGTGGAGATAAACACAGGGACCCATTCTGTCTACAGGATAAACCCCCCACCCCCCACTACCACTGTCTGCCAGTCAAGCCGTCTACACTTCAGTTCCAAACCACCCTCCTGGCCTTGTTTCCAAGCACGATTTCCTGTCACTAAGACACCACATCACAATTTATAGGCACACCACAATTTCTCACGTCTGTGTCTGTCTCACTCATTCCCTCCGTATCTTTCTCACAATGAGAGCATATTCAGATCACACAACCTCCCCCAGTTACCATATCAAAATCATACCCTCCTCCAAGACCTAACCACTTCTACATGATTTTCCTTGATGCCCTGCCAAGTACCAACTTCCCCTCCACTGAGTTCCCCTAACCTAATGTCATCAGACGTGGGCAAGAGGCACCCTGTAGGGATGCTGGCTGGCCCTTCTCACGTGAGGCCTCCTGGACCTTGGAAATGGCCCTGTACCCGCTTCCGGGACCCACACATGTCTCTCCTCTGAGCATGGCCTCCCGTAGGGATCCTATCTCCCACACAGGGCTCCTCTAACTGTATTCAGGCACCTGAGACCAATGGGATGGCCTGGATTGCCAACTGCAGGGGTGTGGATGGAGCTGAGACACGTGGGCTGAGGTGTCCACACAGTAGAGGCCCCCTGAGTGCAAGAAGGAGCTTGGGTGAGGAGAAGGGGGCAGCAGGCAGCCTCTGCTTCCCACAGGAAGATAGAACAGTCGCCTCATCCCGACAAGGGACTCTGAGGAGCCTGTCCTGGCCCTCCAGCCTCTGGTTCCTTTGAGAAACGCAGAAGCGTGATGTTAGTGCACCTGAGAAACTCATGGCCCCTTGTGGCAAGAGGCTGCCTGTCTTGGGCTGGGACAAGTCACCAGATACCTTACACTAAAAGGAGGGGAGGGGCAATCAGACAGCAAGCAGCAGAGGCCCCCTCCCCCCAGAAAATAGGAGGGCAGAGAAAGTGCATGTTTATCCTCCAGATCTCCATAGCAGTTGGAGCCAGGAAAAGTGGGATACAAAAGAGGAAGCAGTTGGAGACCATAAAAAAGGGCTTCCCTGGTAGCTCAGTGGTAAAGAATGTACCTGCCAAGGCAGGAGACATGGGTTTGACCCCTGGGCTGGGTAGATCCCCTGGAGGAGGGCATGTCAACCCACTACTGGAGAATCCCATGGACCGAGGAGCCTGATGGGCTACCGTCCATGGGGTTGCAAAGAGTCAGACACGACTTAGCAACTAAATGACAACAACAGCAATCCTTTTCCCTACTTCCTCCCGCCTCTAACCTGGCCACTGCCAGTGTCAGCCATGCGTTTGGCAGAAAAACATTTAATTTGTTTTTTTTTTTTTTAATTTCATCTTTACTGTTTTCCAGTGCACACTATTTTAGTATAACAGCTAATTTTGCACAAGTCTGTAAATATTATCCCACTGCATTGTGGATACATTTAATTTTTAATTAGCACTATCCGCCTTATTTAATATCCATGGTTACTTTGTGTATATTTTCCAATGTGACCATTATGAAAGTACCTCTGTCAGGCAGGAAGATAGAACATATTTATTCAACGGCTGGTGGGTTTGAGTGAAAGCTTTAGCCGCTCAGGGCGGTGACAGGCAGCCTTCCTGTGTGCTCCTGTCCTGGCCCCTGTGCCTGTCAGGAGAGAGTGTATGCGCATCCTTTATGTCAGGTACCTTCCCTTCGTGCCTGTTTGCTTGTGCACGTCTGTTATATCCCTACCAGACTCTAAGCTCCTTGAGGGCAAGATCTAGAAAAGTTTCCTGCAAAGAGTAAGAATTTAATAAATATTTTGCAAGCGAATGTAGCTCTGCTTTTGGAGAAGGAAATGGCAACCCACTCCAGTGTTCTGCTTTCTCAACGAAGGTCTCTATCACACAAACACAGTAATGTCACTGCTCCAGAATTATAGAAACGACCCCTCTTTTGCCAGCCATCATCCAGCCACTGAGGACAGGAGGTCTCAAGGAGATCAGAGGTCAGGCTCCATCCAGACAGGGGAGGCTGAGCACTCAATGGTGTGTCCCTAATGCAGGCATGCTCAGTCACTCAGGGGATCCTGCCAACCCAGGAATGGAACCTGGATCTCCTGCACTGGCAAGCGGATTCTTTACCAATGAGCCACTGGAGGCAAAGATGACTCTTTAAAGGCCCCCCAAATAAAGATATCACTCCCATAGTCGAGGAGACTAGGTCTGAGATAATGTCTCTCCGCTCTTAGTACATCTCCAGAGTCCCTGAGCCCATGTTATCCTGGGACTAGTCCCTGGAGCAGGGGCCAGCGTACCTGGGATGTGGACATAGCAGGGGCAGGGGGCTCGGTGACCTGGATGTGCTGCACCTGGATGGCGTGCTGTGTGTAGGTCTGAGGGTCGTGGAGCTGGGCGACATCCACCGTGGACTGCTGGGACTGGTGTGGGGAAGTGGCCTGTGGGAGGAGAAACCCAGACCTGTGCTGAGTACAGTTCAGAGAAAGCCTTCCAGAGAGAAAGTGCAGCTGAAATCCTGTCCCCCGGAAGAGATGGGACTTCAGAGCCAGAGCTCAGTCCCAAGAGCTCACACTAAAGCCAAGCTGGCAAACTTCAGAGGTAAAGACAGCCTTAGAAGTCATGTTTGCTAGCCTAGATATCCATCAGCAGACAGACGGATACAGAAGTTGTGGTACATGTGCACAATGGAAAACTACTCAGCTATGAAAAGGTACACTTTTGAGTCAGTTCTAATGAGGTAGGTGAAACTGGAGTCTGTTATATAGAGTGAAGCAAGTCACAAAGAGAAACACCAATACAGTATATTAAGACATATATACGGAATTTAGAAAGATGCGAATAACGATCCTATATGCAAGGCAGTAAAACAGACACAGATGTAAAGAACAGACTTTTGGACTATGTGGGAGAAGGTCAGGGTGGGGTGATTTGAGAGAATAGAATTGAACCATGTATATTACCGTATGTAAAGTAGATGACCAGTGCAAGTTCGATGTTGCGTGAAGGAGGGCTCTCAAAGCTGGGGCTCTGGGAGCACCCAGAGGGATGGGGTGGGGAGAGAGGCAGGAGGGGAGTTCAGGATGGGGAGACACGTGCACATCCATAGCTGATTCGTGTCAATGTGTGGCAAAAAACACCACAATATTGTAGAGTAACTATATCCCGATTAAAATAAATTAATTTTAAAATGATGCTTACCAACCATGAAACAGTAATGTGATTTAATACTGGAAGGGAAATGAGGGAATATAGCTGAATGAGAAGCTATGAGAATCAAAAATTCTTTCCCCTTAAATTTCAGTTAAATGTAATGGCCTACCCTTTATCAGCTAAAAGAGATCAAAGTAGAGAAGTTGCTTTTGGCTTGTCACTCTTGATCACTAGAACAGTGGTTCCTAACCTTATTTGTAGCACAGACATCTGTGAACATGTGGCCAAAGTAGAGACACGTTTTCCAAAATAATGTACATATGTATCACAATTTACAGACAACTTCAGATATTCAAAGATTCTTCCAAAACCTAAAATTAATAACACTGCTATATATTTTTAAAAAAAAAACCCTCCTATAAAAAAAGAACAGTCAATGACAACTTCCAATTTCCTGCTTTCATACTAGTTTTAAATCTTCAGAGTCCAGTTTATTTCAAAGCAAAATGTTTGTTCATGTGTGCCTTGAGTACAATTTCTCAGCATAATTAAATGAAACAATAGTTTGGGGAAGATTTTTTCCTTTTAGCTCCTGAATCAGTAAGAATGAGCTACTAATTACCTTGCAGAAGGAACAATTATACCTTACTACTAATAAGGTACTGATACTCAAAATTCACAATTATTTCTTATAAGCTCCCACTGACAGACATCATTCAATGCTCAGGTAGGGGCTGATCAAACAGGCTCCTCAACAAGTAGTCAACCTGGATGCCCAAGGTAAGGGTTCAGAAGAGGCTCACGCTGTCCTGCAGTAGGGCAGGATAATGGTACACACTGTAGCTAGTGTGCTAGCTAGTTGCACATTTTCACTAGTGTCTAGAGAAAATCTCTAGACACTATTGACAGAAATCCCTTACACCACTGAGTCTAGAGCCATCAACAACAGGGGTTGTACAGATGCCTTTGACTCCAAGCTGACAGGCACAGTGATGTAGGGCCCAGCTCCAGCTCTGAGCATAGGGTGCTTTAGGGGACCCCCACTGCTCTACTGACTGACGGCAATAGGTATTCATGCAGGTGAAGAGAAAGAAGCGCAGGACAGTACCGGAGCCACCTGCACCACTTGAAGCTGTATGTGCTGAGGCTGCTGCAGGCCGGACGTAGACTGTGACACAGGAATGTACTGGATTCTCTGGTAGTCCCCTTGTGGTGTTCGGTAGTCCGTCGTTAAGGTCTGGGACAGCTCTGTCATTGCCTGGGTTAGCAGGTCTGTCGTCTAGAAAAATGACGAGAAGCACATTGCTGATAACACTGCTGGGTGTAGCTATTTCAGTGCTCTGAAATCCTACAAAATTTGGTTTGTCTTGGGATTTCCCTGGTCCAGCGTTAAGACTCTGGGTTCCCCATGCAGGGGGCATGGGGTCAATCCCTGGTTGGAGAGCTAAGATTCCACATATCACACAGCTCAACCAAAAAAAAAAAATTTTTCTTCAGTTTGTCTTACTGGTGGATCAGGGGACTACAGATAAGTCCTAAGCACGGATAGAAAAAAATTCCAAATTTAAGAAGATGTTGGGGGACTTCCTTGGTGGTCAGGTGGCTAGGGCTCAGAACTCCCAATGCAGGGGGCCTAGGTTTGATCCCTGGTCAGGGAACAACAGATTCCTCATGCTGCACCTAAGAGTCTACATGTTGCAGCTAAAAGATCCTGTGTGTGTTTGGCAGAAACCAACACAACGTAAAGCAATTATCCTTCAATTACAAATAAATAAATTTAGAAAAAGATCCTGTGTGGCACAACTAGGATCTGGTGTAGTCAAATAGATAAATAAATATAAAAAAAAGAAGAAGGTGCTGGAAGATGACCTCTCTATCTCGGTCTATCTGTGTCGGGCAGGGGAGTTACCCCAGAGGTTCTGAGAGTCAGGATGAACAGGCAGCGTTGAGGATTTCCTGCTGTTCCTTTCAGCTTTGGGAAGCACCGACTGGGAGACCCAAGCATAAACATCGTGCCTCGCATAGGACACTGAAGGGTGATGGGCTACATCTCCAGCCAATTAAATGCCAAGAGTCACGAGGCCTCGGCACTGGAGCTGTGACAGGCAGGAAGAATAGGAGAGGTATTTTCCGCTCACACTTACCACCACAGTCTCTCCAGTGGCACTGTCAGTGGTTAGGACAGCTGGCGTTGCACTGATCACAGCTGTGGTCAGAGGTGTGTGTATGGTGTTGGGGAGCTGGGCGTATTCTGGGTGCTTCTTTCGAATGTGTTGTACCATCTTGGTCTGAAAAATGGCAAAAACCAAGAATAATTACTAGAATTGGTTATTTTCAAGCTTTCCCAAATGCAAAGTCTCCAGTGGTTCCTAAAGACTTTCATGTTATGCTTTTTCTTTAAAAAAAAAAAGTCAGAGCAACACTGCCTCGATCTGCCTTTCCTGAAGTGGGACAATGGCATGTATGAAAGGGAAAAAAGAGGTGTGTGACTCCCCCCACCTCCTCCCCCAGCGCCCCACCCCCACCATGCTATCAGGTAAGGTTAGGATACCTCACAGCATGACCTCATCCCACCCATACTTGCAGGAATCGGTGATAAGCCCGCAAGCAAAAGTGACTCGCTTTTCAGGAACCATCATTTACGTTCTTATATAGTGCTGCTGCAAGCCTGAGCTCGTAACCTACGAGCACATAATATTCAAATCCAAGACCCTCCTCAGACCAAGGGAAAAAGAAACCATTTGAGTGCTTGGGCTCTCAGATGGTGCTAATTCTGGAGACAGTCCTTCCATATTCTCTTCCCGTTCTGTACTGTGGTCCCTGATCACAGAAAACAGCTCCTCTAGCCCTCATCACAGCTCCCAGATGAGAAGCTGTCTTAAGTCATGTTTCCCTAAGGCGGGACCTTGGTTCCCGGGCACTCCGAGCCTGCCACGTACCTTGCTGCTATACTGCTTGGAGCAGTGAGGGCAGCAGACGGGCGGAGTGGCTATGGTGCCTGTGAGCTGGGTGTGGGTGCTGAGCATAGGGTCTGGCTCTCCGGGGCCCGCGGGGCGAAGTTTCCGAATGCTTGGTGGAAGCTCGGCCCCAGGATGGTTCTTCAGAATATGGGCTTTTCGCTTGCTGGCACTTTTGTAAACCTGAAAATTCAAAAGTTTTGCCGTGAAAGCAGTATACAGTCCTGCTGTCTTGCTTAAAGTAAACTAACAATTTCACTGCAAGGAAATGAGAAAGAGCATTCATATAGCCCAAAATAAAATATATTAACAGACATATTGAAGGATAATGAGGATATAACATACATTAGAATAACATAAGAACATAATATGGGGCTTCCGAGGTGGCTCAGGAGTAAAAGAATCCACCTGTCAATGCAGGAGACGTGGGATCGATCCCTGGGTCAGGAAGATCCCCTGGAGGAAGAAATGGCAACCCACTCCAGTATTCTTGCCTGGAGAATCCCATGGACAGAGGAGCCGGGTGGGCTACAGTCCACGGGGTTGTAAAGAGTTGGACATGACTGAGCAACTGAGCACAGCACGCAGGGCAAGAACATAATAGATATGTGAGGCATCTTCCTTGAAGTTATGCATCTAAGATAGAAATAGTAAAAATACCTATACCTTTATCTGAAGTTTAAGAGGTGGCTATCAGAATGGGAAAGACTAGAGATCTCTTCAAGAAAATCAGAGATACCAAGGGAACATTTCATGCAAAGACGGGCTCGATAAAGGACAGAAATGGTATGGACCTAACAGAAGCAGAAGATATTAAGAAGAGGTGGCAAGAATACACGGAAGAACTATACAAAAAGATCTTCATGACCTGGATAATCACGATGGTGTGATCACTCACCTAGAGCCAGACATACTGGAATGTGAAGTCAAGTGGGCCTTAGAAAGCATCACTACGAACGAAGCTAGCGGAGGTGATGGAATTCCAGTGGAGCTATTTCAAATCCTGAAAGATGATGCTGTGAAAGTGCTGCACTCAATATGCCAGCAAATTTGGAAAACTCAGCAGTGGCCACAGGACTGCAAAAGGTCAGTTTTCATTCTAATCCCAGAGAAAGGCAATGCCAAAGAATGCTCAAACTACCACACAACTGCACTCATCTCACACGCTAGTAAAGTAATGCTCAAAATTCTCCAAGCCAGGCTTCAACAATACGTGAACCATGAACTTCCTGATGTTCAAGCTGGTTTTAGAAAAGGCAGAGGAACCAGAGATCAAATTGCCAACATCCGCTGGATCATGGAAAAAAGCAAGAGAGTTCCAAAAAAACATCTATTTCTGCTTCATTGTCTATGCCAAAGCCTTTGACTGTGTGGATCACAATAAACTGTGGAAAATTCTGAGAGAGATGGGAATATCAGACCACCTGACCTGCCTCTTGAGAAATCTGTAAGCAGGTCAGGAAGCAACAGTTAGAACTGGACCTGGAACAACAGACTGGTTCCAAATAGGAAAAGGAGTGCATCAGGGCTGTATATTGTCACCCTGCTTATTTAACTTCTATGCAGAGTACATCATGAGAAAGGCTGGACTGGAAGAAACACAAGCTGGAATCAAGATTGCCGGGAGAAATATCAATAACCTCAGATATGCAGATGACACCACTCTTACGGCAGAAAGTGAAGAAGAACTAAAGAGCCTCTTGATGAAAGTGAAAGAGGAGAGTGAAAAAGTTGGTTTAAAGCTCAACATTCAGAAAACAAAGATCATGGCATCTGGTCCCATCACTTCATAGGAAATAGATGGGGAAACAGTGGAAACAGTGTCAGACTTTATTTTGGGGGGCTCCAAAATCACTGCAGATGGTGACTGCAGCCATGAAATTAAAAGATGCTTACTCCTTGGAAGAAAAGTTATGGCCAACCTAGATAGCATATTCAAAAGCAGAGACATTACTTTGCCAATAAAGGTCCGTCTAGTCAAGGCTATGGTTTTTCCACTGGTCATGTATGGATGTGAGAGTTGGACTGTGAAGAAGGCTGAGCACTGAAGAATTGATGCTTTTGAACTGTGGTGTTGGAGAAGACTCTTGAGAGTCCCTTGGACTGCAAGGAGATCCAACCAGTCCATTCTGAAGGAGATCAGCCCTGGGATTTCTTTGGAAGGAATGATGCTAAAGCTGAAACTCCAGTACTTTGGCCAACTCATGCAAAGAGTTGACTCATTGGAAAAGACTCTGATGCTGGGAGGGATTGGGGGCAGCAGGAGAAGGGGACGACAGAGGATGAGATGGCTGGATGGCAATACTGACTCGATGGACGTGAGTCTGAGTGAACTCCGGGAGTTGGTGATGGACAGGGAGGCCTGGTGTGCTGCGATTCATGGGGTCGCAAACAGTCGGACAGGACTGAGCGACTGAACTGAACGGAACTGATATAGTCATAGAAAGAACTGCTTCTAAGGCCAGTTCACCCTTTCGACTTTCTGAGAAAGCTCTCATGTGATGTATGTAGTTGACTCATACGCCAAAGAATCTTCCAAAACAGCAAGTCTAGTAGCAATTAGAACCCACAGTGGTGAATCTGTGCTTTAAAAATGTTTCTTGCTTTTAAGTTGACACTACTTATATATAGCTTACACCTTATACAGCTGATATTGGATAAGGGAACAATGCTACAATGAAACAATAAATGGATATTCTATTCCTGTCTTCTTCCTAACTACTAAAAATCAAGAATGTACGAGTACAAGTAGAGTATTACACCACAAAACTTCTTCCCATCCTACTCAATCTTCTAGAAACCCAAAATCTACTGTAGGATGATAAGCACTCTCATTTTAGAGCTTATGAATTTAAAACCAATTCATAAACCAAGCTCTTGGCAATAAGTCTCTTCTTCTATAGCAATAATAATAATAATCATCACAGAAAGAAGAAGAAACAAAAAAAACAAAGTCAACTAATTTTTAAGAAAAAAATTTTGGCTTAAAATGAGGGTGCACTTCTAGTCCTTTCCTGTCTAAATGGAAAACTGTTGAGACAGAGAACCATCTGTTAAGAGAAACTGTGAGATCCTAGTGTGTATTTATGTGCGTGTGTCCTCAGTCGTTCAGTTGTGTCCAATTCTGTGCGACCCCATAAACTGTAGCCCTCCAGGCGCCTCTGTCCACGGGATTCTCCTGGCAAGAATACTGGAGTGGCTTGCCATTTCCTTCTCCAGGAATCTTCCCAGTCCAGGGATCGAACCCATGATCGATGGCAGGCGGACTCTCCTGTTGAGCCATGTGGGAAGCCCAGTATGAATTTATACACGCAGACAAGCCAGCCCTGAGAGGAGCTCCCACAAAGGTCCGTCCTCCTGTGGAGGTTGCCTTTTACCTTATCACAATACTGACAGAAGTAATCACGGTTGGGCTTTATGATGGGCAGAGTTAACTCTGGCACCTCTTCTATCTTCATGTCTGGGTGCCTCTTTGATAAGTGATTTACCTAAAAGGAAAAAAAGCAAATGAGAAAAAGAGATCCTATTACAAGCACTGAACAAACACCTCTGATATCGACTGCTGGAAGTTCAAGTTCTCTGAAGCAATGTCCCAAAACGTAAGGCATTCGGCCGGAACCAGCATGGCCCAGTCCCTCTGAGACCAAAGCATTAACAGGAGTTGACAGTAATTCAGCAAATTACTGAAGGTGAATTGGGTTGCTGGGGATTCCATTAACAGCCTTTGACTAAAAGAAAAGGAAAATTACACTAGCAGGAATTTCTTTAGTGAATTCTACTGACGGAAGCCTGTCTCTCATTACTTAGGGCCCTAACCTTACTGAGGATGTTGAATAGAATGCAAACGAAGGTTCTGCATTATAAGTAATGGTCTCTGAAAGAGAAATATCAGAAATATCATATGATATCTCTCATATGTAGAATCTATAAAGAAATGATTCAAATGAACTTATTTACAAAACAGAAACAGACTCACTGACTTAGAGAATGAATTTACAGTTGCCAGAGGGGAAGATTGGGGGGAAGGGGTAGTCAGAGAGTTTGGGATGGACGTGTACACAGCACTATATTTAAAATGGGTCACCAACAAGGACCTGTTGCAGAGCACAGGGAACTCAGCTCAAGGTTACGTGGCAGCCTACATGGGAGGGGAGTTTGGGGGAGAATGGATCAATGTATATGTATATAGCTGAATCCCTGTGCTCTCCACCTGAAACTATCACAACATTGTTAATCAACCATACCCAAACATAAACTTGAAAAGTTAAGAAAAATTAAATAACGGTCTCTGACTTTACTGGCAGGTCCTGGCAGAAATACAAGTTGCAAAAACTGTCATCAGGGCAAAATGAATTGAGAACCAGCTCTCGTGGTGTCTCTGCTAAGCTGGTCCCCATGCCCTGCCTAGATGGAAAGTCCTGTCTACTGTTGTGTCATATCTGGGACAATCAGAGTGGGCGGCTGGGGGAGAGGACCCCACCAGAGAGGCCAGTTTAGGAACACAGAAGAGAACAGGGAGGGGGCGAGGACCCCACCAGGAAGGCTGGTTCAGGAACACAGAAGAGAAGAGGGAAAGAAAACACACATCAAAGACCCAGCATGGCAAAGCAAAGCAAAACTAGCAAGGAAAAGTGATCACAAAGACCTCTCCCAAGAAACACCAGCAACGAACCATGGCAAAGGGGGGCAAGGGAGCCTGGGAAGGAGAGGAGCCCCATGCTGGGAACCGTTTGTCTCCCCATCATGCCCAGCCAGTGAGGAAACCTGGGGACAGGTTGAGCACAGAACCCTGTTTGGGTGTGGGGCAGTGGACACTGACCAGCATGCCCCGCCTCCGGAAGCCCATCATGCAGAGGCGGCACTTGAACGTGAAGCTGTCGTAGTCGGTGGACGTGATGCGGGGCTTGAACGTCTTGGAGCGGCTGCTGCGGTCGGCTTTCTTGGCCTCCCTCTCAGGATTGTGCATCCTCTGCATGTGCTCCCGGAGTTTGTCTTTCCGCTGTTTGCAGAGAATTTTTGAGAAGGCAGCAGGTGGGGGTGGGGACAGAAAAAATTTAATTGAAGAGATTAAAAGAGAAAATCAGTACAAGTTAGCAGTAACAGGACCCACTGGGCTGCAACCAAGTTGCTAGAAGGAACAAGGACATGGCAACACTGGCTGGGAATCATTCCGTTCACCAGGGCGTAAGTGCATTGCAATGAGCTGGGCTTTAAAATAACCATTCAGTTTGAAAGCTACACACTGACTTCTGAGAAAAAGGACTTGGCATTTATGTAGAAGCAATCAAAGGGCACATGGAATAAATTTGGTATTAAGAACTACAAGATAAATTGATTGTGAATGGTAGGTGATACTGGATTTACAAAGCCATGTATGTACTCAACTCCCACTTCTTTTTTTTTTAAACAATTCCCACATGTTTTCACACACATCATGGCGTTCCTCTAAACCCCGAGTGAATTTAAGTGTTTTTCATCATACGGATTTAGAAGTGTGTAAGCAGTTATACTACCCGCTATGGATGGGGTACACGATCACAGGTCAAGGTCACAGCTTTTAGTCTGATGATCTGATCGAGGGATATGGGTTGATATGAGCCCACAGACAGAAAGGCAGAGCCCATCCTGAATAAAAAAACAAACTCCAAAAATGCCAGCTCCCTTATCCAGTGAGGCTCTGCTCTCAGACATGTAATTACACTGTTATTGGCCTTATAAAGACTTTGTACCTTTCCACCAGACCAGTTCTTTCCACATTTTGGCTCGAGGATGTTTCTGTAACCCCCTTCACTTTTCAGCACATTTATGTAACAAACATTTCTTGCATGCCCACCGTGCTAAGTTCAGAGGTGCATGGCCAGGCAGCCCCACCAACCTCCACATTCTACCCAGGACTCCTTTTCTAAGTCAGTTTTCCCCTCCTGAATCCATTTCTGATTCTTTTCCAGTTTCTATGACAAGATGACCTACACTCATATTCTGCAGAGTGTCTCTCAGTGACATTTTTGCAGAAACATCTGGCTTCCCAAGGAAGCTTGTTTTACCATTTTCACAATTACTTGTTTAAGTCTTATCTCTGAGTCTCCTGTGGGATTATCCTTTGCTTTCTTCTAAATTCCAGGCATATTCTTATATTTCCTATCTTTTATCTTAATCCCAGAAGTCATTAACATTCCCCAAAGGAGCCTAACCCTCTCAACATCCCATACACTTCCCACTTCACTGGATGACGTCCTGATGACCTAGGGCTCAATTATCAGACTTACACTTCACAAATGCTCAAGAAAAAAATCTCTTGATTTGATGGGTAAATATATTGTCCTTTTAGGAATTCCTTGATAGCAGTTTAGTTCTATTCATTATACACTTGGATTCTTGTAGGAGATGCATTATTACCCTATTTGGAGATATGAATTAATTATTTGGGAAAATTACAGTGAGTTTCCTCTTTAACTTTAGGGCTTCCCTAGTGGCTCACTTGGTAAAGAATCTGCCTGCAATGTAGGAGAACTGGGTTAGATCCCTGGGCTGGAAAGATCCCTGGAGAAAGAAACGTCAACCCACTCTGGTATTCTCGCCTGGAAAATCCCATGGATAGAGGAGCCTGCTGGGCCACAGTCCATGGGGGTCACAAAGAGCCGGACATGACTGAGCAACTATCACGCTCAAATCAAACTTGAGACACAAAGTACACTCTCAAGTCCGTGCTGTGAGCACAGGTGACACACCCTCAAAATGAGCAGGCGTGACAACTTCAATGGCCCGAGACCACGCAGACGGCCCGCTGGTTCCCACCTTAAACTGCTTCCCACACGTGGAGCACAGGAAGTCCTTGCGGTCCGAGTGCCGGAGCATATGCAGACGCAGCTTGTCGGGACGGCAGAAGGCCTTGTCGCACTCAGTACACTGGTAGATCTTTTCCGAGTGAAAGCTGCGCACGTGCTTCTTCACCTGGCAGAGAAGACACAGAAAGTCAGGGAAAATGACAGGAGGCAGCTCGCCAACGCTAGAGGGCGCCAAATGCATTGCCTTGGATTCTCGTCAGCCTGGCCTGGGAGCCAATCAGGTGTTACTGATAACTGGCCTCAGTAACAGCATCCTTTTCATGGTGGCCAGAAAGCCTTACCGGCCTCGACCTCCCAGGACTTGAGAGGAGGAAGAAAATGCTTGCTTAGTCCAAGCCCTGATCACATGGGCCACGTTTGTCTCTCTCCCTTTTTTAAAAAAAAAAGAAAAAAGATTAAAAGTAAGAGTTCCTTTGGATTTAAATGAATCTTGGCAAAAGTTAAATATAAGAAGATAGAAAATAATTCTTTCTCACTTTTTGCTGCTTCCAATATGGATACAAACAATTTAGCCCCTTGCAGTAATAGGTCCTTTTACACCCGTCTATAAAAATCAGGTTCTGAAGAATTAAAGACATGTGTGCACATGTGTTAAGTCTCTCGGTCATGTCCGACTCTTTGGAACCCGCCAGGCTCCTCTGTCCATGGATTTTCCCTGGCAGGAATACTGGAATGGGTTGCCATTCCCTCCTCCAGGGGAGACTCTGGCATCTCCTGCATTGGCAGGTGGATTCTTTAACACTGAAGACATTAATTCAATGATACAAAACACATTACCCATTTATGAGGGCAATACAACACCAGCATCCTTTCCCCTTCCTTGAGACTTATTCCCTGTACTTTCAGATAACTTAAACAAAAGAATATGGCCTCTGAAGTCTCTCAGTCATAAATACCCAGTGAAGAGTTATGTATGGGACCTAGGTATTGAGCTATCAAACTATTCCTGTAAGACTTGTCCTTTATTATTTTTGGAGTCTCTTTCGCCATTAAATTCTACCCTAATGCAACTTTTCATGGCTAAAAAATAAAAATTAAAAAAAATTTTTAAGAAGAAACTTACCTAATTGTTTGTGTAAAGTGAGAAAATTACCAAGACTCTTAATACTAGCAGAACTATGATTATTTCTCAGTATTCTTTTGATAATTTAAAAAACAGAGAGGGGGGATGTTTTTATTATTGAACACAGTCTCCCGCATTACAGGTGGATTCTTTACTATCTGAGCCACCAGGGAAACTCATTAGATATTTAGACTTACTTATTCATTCACTAGCATATAACACAATTATTGCTTAAAGTCCAGATGAAATCATGAATATTCTGGAATTTATCCTCACCCCATTTGGCTCCAGAATATAACACAGGGGAGGAGGTCAGTGTTTAAAAGCAAAGTATACTGGGACTTCCCTTGTGGTCCAATGGTTAGGAGTCCACACTTCAAAAGCAGGGGGCACAGGTTTGATCCAGGATTGGGAGCTAAGATCCCACATGCTGTACAATAAGGTCCCCCCCGCAAAATCAGTATGGTATATACCAACTTCTCTTTCATTTCCTTCCAAAATGCACCACCTTAGTAGCCTAAGATAGGAAGCCACAGTGATGGGGGGAAAATGTTTCCAGGCAGGAAATGGGAGTCTGTCTTCTACAGGTGCTATGTATTTTATAAGCAGTGAGTATTGGCAGGGATGAAGAAAGACTTTTTAAAAAATAATAATCAGATCTGACTGTTTATTTCCTGTAATATAACTTAAATGTTTAAATGCCAATGTCTTATTTCGACAATTAATGGTCACAATCATCTTCTGCTTATCAAAAGCAGTTTGAAGAGACATCATTCTCCAACTGTGAAGTTGCTGTCAAGAAGGGGGATGAAAGATACAGATAATGGGCCATCTCAATTTTCCAAAAACCGCTGTTTTTCTTTCCTAAAAAACGGCAGTACTCGGGCATCTCGGCAGTTGGTACTCACCTGGATAAAATCTGGGAACCGTTTCTTACAAGTTGGGCAGCTGAAGTAGCCATCATTGATATGAATGGCCACGTGATCTTTCAACAAATCAAGGCGGTCAAAGGATTCTGGGCAAAAAATGCAAGAGTAAGTCTTCTGGTCCGAGTGGAGCTTCATGTGGCTCTCCAAGGATGCACTGCTGATGAAGCCCTTGTTACAGAGGTCACAGGTCAATGGGCAGTTCCCCTCCCGCCCATGGAAGCGCAAGTGTTGGTCCAGTTTGTCCTTCTCGCGGAAGGCCTTCCCGCACTGCAAGCATTTAAAAGGCCGGAAAGACTTCCGAATGAACAGATGCTGCAGAGCTGCATTCTGAAAGACACACACAAACGGGATTACTTAGTGAGTAGGCCAAATGTGCAAGCAGCTCACACATTCATAGGAAGAGAGGACGATCTCAGCAATCACAGACTTTCCATAGAAATTAAACTAGGATACACTGTTGAAAGAAGATTTTTTTCTGGTAGGGACCTTAAAAATGAAGCCATCTCCAAAGAAGTTCATCTTGAAAAGACAGACTTTGTGTTTTGTTTTACGCCTATGTGTGTATGCTTTCTTCTGAACAGATCTAGGTCACGTTCAAAAAACAAGAGTTGTACAGTAGAAAAAATCCCTGGGTCAAGTAGGATAAACATTGAAGATTTGGAAGAAATGACTTGGGGTGAGTGACACACGCATGATGAGGCGGGAGCAAGTCAGCCAAATGTTACTTGTTGAAGTCCTTGAGCCAAAGAGTTTGAAGCTTGATTAAGACATTTAGCAAAACTAAAGATAATAAAAAGAACTGAAGCGTAGCAGGGGCTGGAGGAAGGAGGCAGTGGACATGGGATTTCTTTTGAGGATGATGAAAATGTTCCAGGACTAGTGGTGATGGTTGTACCACTTTGGGAGTATTCTAAAAACACTACAAAAGAGTGAATTTTATAGTACATGAATTGCATATCAATTTATGAAAAAGAACTGAAGGAGAACAAAGATACAGATTTACATAGAGGTGTTTGCTGTTGAGACAAGACATAAAAGCACGCATCCTAAATGGAATATGTGCCTTAATTATGTCCTACTTTAGAAATGCTCTTCAGTGTAGCTAATTAGTGCCACTGGTTAGAATTCCTCGCTAACTGGGTTAAACTTATTGCTTTGTTCCCTGTCTAGACCAGTCAATTCTGCTCTTTTTCTTTTTTCTCAAAGATTGCACATCTAATGCTGATTAGGCATCTTGTGAATTCACACACTTGTTATAAGGAATCCAAGTGAGAGAATATGGATACTTAGTACAAATTCATCACCACCACTGGGAAAACAACTCTCCTCTCTACTGACAGCAAATCAACAGACTCATCTTTCACACAGAGAATACAGATTCAGTATTTCAATTCTACTGTAATGAAGACTCATTCATAAATTCCTCAAAACACCGGGAGGAAAGCTCTAGACAACTATGAGGGAAGAAAATAATTTCTCAAAAAATATATCTGTGAATGGGTACGCTTATGGCTCATACTGCAGGATTCACATGCAATGCAGGAGACATGGGTTTGGTCCCTGGGTTGGGAAGATTCCCTGGAGAAAAGAATGGCTACCCACTCCAGTATTCTTGCCTGGGAAATCCCATGGACAGAAGAGCCTGGCAGGCTACAGTCCATGGAGTCTCAAAGAGGTGGATACAACTGAGTGACTAACACTTTCACTTTCATGCTTGGGTAACTATAAGAGAATAATAATTAAAGGATGAATGGAGATCTTAATGCATTATTTGTGCAATGGAAAATAGTATAATGAACAATGTTGAAACTCTTAAATTTCAAATTACTTATAAGTAGCAACTTCTAAATTTACTGTGAAATAATCTCTTAGGGGGAAAGCAAAATAATTGTCAATTTTTTAATTTATTATTACTGTTAAGAATTTTGAACATAGCTCCTATGTAACAGGAAACATCTTTCTCAAGGCTTCTCTAAAAAGGCTGGGAGAGATATTTCACCTACTCATTTATCTTAAGTAAATATTTAGCAATTCTGTCATCTTCCCAAGCTCACTGGGGTTGCATCATATTTTATTCTCCTTTGAATCTAGATCTCTTTAAAAAGCTGAGTTCATAGAAAGTGTCAGTAAAAGTCTGTGAATTAATGAAATGTATCTCATGTGAAAAATCAAAAAGAATGATTTCCAGTTATTTTCTGCAGCATCTGAAGAGGTTGTAAACAAAAAACCTTTTTGAAATCAGCCAGACAGCTCTCTTTCACTTCATTATACAGCTTAGCAGTCACCTAATCTCTCTACTCTATCTGGAAAGATACTTATTTTACATAAAATAAGTATCTCACTATTCTGGCTACTTTCCAGACTTTAAATATTCCAAATGAACAAATGCTATCATGAGGTTCAGAGGTTCAAGGTACAGGGTGCTCAGGAAATCTAACCATCCTTTCCTTTACCCAGATTCAGCCATGTTTCCAAGGGCAGACAGTGCATAGCAACTGATCTTGGTCCCTCAGGGGTTCCACTTCCCCTTGGGCGCCAAATCTGGATCGCAGTTTTATTTTGGTTCATTATGCTTATACGTCTCCTGTCATCTCTGTTTAGTGTGAGTGTCCTCAGACACTGGATCTAAACCCAGCAGCAGCTCCACTTTCTTAGCTCTGTGGACAAACCTTATCTTGACCATCTCTGTGATTTCCATGGAGCCCTGGACACTGTCTACATACAGGAACCAGACTGCATGTGTGATCAAATAATCCTGCTGGGGCCCCTTCATTACAAGGCAGTGGAAGTGCTGAAACTGCCCATTCCCTCTCCCCACTTGGAGGCCATCTCTACCATATCTCCTGCACTGCAGAGCTGTGATTGGTACATATTTTCTAGAAGCTATAATGAGAAAGGGCAGAGGCAGCAAAGATGAACCCCAGAGTTACCGTTGGCCAACAACTCTGTGCTGGATGGAACATAAGTTGCCAAGATGGTAGAGACGCTAAAATCTGTGACAAGGGATTCTACTCACATTGAAGTGAGTCCTGAGATAACAGATTCTGTGCAGACAAAACCCATATAATGTTTCTAAAGTCTGATATGAATAGCGAAAGGAACCTAAATTATTGACCAATGTTCATATTCTTTTGACCCTGACATGAAAAGGAAATCAATCATGTTTGTTTGCCTTTTAAAAAAAAAGAACAACAACTTTCCTCTGGTCTATTTTGTGCCTGGTTTTCAAAACCTCTGTTGGGCTAGTCCTGCCCAGTATCTCACTCTCCACCCTCCTCCGGCTGGCACCCGTGCTCGGATCAGACCAACGTGTGCAGTGCCCATAACCACATCAAGCACGTTCCTGGGGCTTGCCTTTGAAGTTATGGCTGCCCACCTCTGAAATGGTCTCCTTTCTTCCTGTCTGTCTTTCAAGGACCAGTTTAACTCTCATTTCATCTATGAATTATTTCCTGAATCCAGCTTTCTTTAAACCTTTCACTCTTCCAACCTTCTCTAGTAATTATGGGCTCTACCTTTCTCTGAGTCAGGAAGATCCCCTGGAGGAAAGCATGGCAACCAACTTCAGTATTCTTGCCTGGGAAATCCCATGGACAGAAGAGCCTGGCAGGCTTCAGTCCATGGGGCTGCAAGGAGTTGGACAGGACTGAATGACTGAGCATGCACGTATGCACGCACCTTTAAATGTGATACTGAACTGCGACCCAGCTTACATTAGCATTATGTCCCTAATTAGACTGGAAGATCCCAGCAGACAGAACTCCAATGAAAATTCTCCTGTGCACCTCGAAAGTACTGGACATCCAGTCAGAACTCGGTGTCATTTCAGAAGGCATTTCAGAACACTCAGCTGTCTCAGAGCTGGAAGGGACCTTGAAGATTACTTAGTCCTACTCTTCATTTCACGTATGAGCACACTGCAGCCCACAGTTTACTCACTGATTCTTAATAAATTAATAATAAATTAGCATTATTCGTTAACTAATTTGCATTGACTATAGCAACCAAACTGTAGTTTCCACTAGGATTTAGTAAATACGGGTTGCAAAGAACAGTAGGTCAGGCAGACACTTAAACAGCATTCTGTTATGTGAGTGAAACACAGGAAACAGACATACCTGCAGCTCCAACTGAGCAGGCAGCATTAGAGGAGAGAAAAATAGTTACATTACCAATGGGGTTGGAAGGCTTCCCTTCAGTGGGTCATTACCAATCTGGATAGAAGAGATGAAAAAATACATAGCCCTGCTTCTTAGAATGTGTGAGAAGGTAAAAAAAACAAAACTAGCTCACCGAAGACTGCCAAAAGTCACATGCATGTGGGTTTTGCTTTGAGACAAGGAAACTTGTTCCAGAACCAGTGACCCAATTCATTCCAGAACACACGTACAACCACGGCCGCACTATGCTTGCACACCCACGCCTCACACCACGTGTGGGCTTGAATTCTTGCCTTCAGAAAATTAAACCTAGGAAGCAAGTCTCTGCACCTAGTAAGAAATCAGAATGGCCAAAGCGAAAAGACAGCAGTTGTGCAAGAGAGAGAGGAGAGCAGACTGGGACTCGTGTAGCATAATGGGTAGGAAGTATTCACAGCCCTTTGCTGTTCTGGTCTGTATTTCTGTATGCTCATGTTTGCTTTTGAAATAATATTCATGGAGCTGTAAGGTTCACAGGTTTCCATTTCACGACCCTCATACAGGCTATTCAGCCTGACTGCTCAGAATCCCGTCCGCGATGCCATACAGAACAAATGTTTAAAGGTATTTTTACATAAAGGCTCAGACAAGACTATTGTTCAAGTTTTGTCTGTGCCTTCTAGCCTGTAGGCAAATAAGACTGAAAGAAACGTAAGCAGAAATGAGCATTCATCTAGAAACTGCAAAGCCTGGGAAGATACACAAAAAGTCTCTTTCATCCACAGGTAAAGGACTAAGAAATGTCTTTAAACAGCTTGCTGCCACAAACATGGATTTAAGTCATTGTTTTCTGGATATCAATTGTCCACACAGGCACTGAGCCCGCAAAACCACACGGCTTTCCACCTGTGTCTCCCGCAGGTCTGAATGCACACACAATGCTATCTGTTAAATACGGACAAAATACCCCTGGCCAGGCAGCCACTGATGGAGGCCCTCGGCCACACGGTCTGAAGTCACAAAGCAGGTTACACAGGAGAGAAGACTCTGCACTACCCCCACACCTGGAGCTCAGCTCCGAGCTCTCCCCAAGTCTGGGCCGCATCTGCCAGATCTGCTTGGACTCAGGTCCCTGCGCATTGACAAGACGTGGCATCTGCCAGTCTCCCATTGGAAACTGTCAACAACCAGATTCAAAACCCCAAATTGACTTGAGAGCTCTGATCAGGCACAGATTAGCCTGGCTTCAATGTAAATAACGACTACAGCTCAGTGTACTTATTTCTCCATTTCCAATCTGTGAGTTTTAGGATCCAGGGCGCTATCCTACTCTAACCACCCTAGTCTGGATGTTGCCAAGAGCCAGGCTTCCATGTCACTGCTAAACTGATGGAATCTAGGACCAGCCATGCCAGCCTGCCATGGGACATGGAGGCCCCGAGAAACAGTTCACACTTTCTTCCAAAACAAACAAGGGTTTGAGCAGCGGATGGTGAACAGTATGGTGCCTACAGAGCTGGTCGCCTGCAGGAGAGTCGGCACCCATGCGGTAGGCGGAGGGGGTGGGGGAAGGGGGAGCCGGGCATCCTGCCTACCCGGATGCGCTTGGCACGGCGCATGTCATCAGCCGTCAGGGTGCTCTGGGCGGGCAGCACACTCTCCTCATGCTGGGGCTGCAGGTGCAGTTCATGTGTGTCCGGCTCCTGCTCCAGAGAAGACGGGGCTTCCGGGGGCAGCTGAGGGAGCGGGAGGGTGGGCTGCTCTGGTTGGTCCAGCCCGTTAGGAGTCGCAGCTTCAGCCTCATCGAACTGCTCCTTGGTGGAAAAATGCAACAGGTCCTGAAATCACAAGAACCAGGAGTTATTTCCCTGCCTAGACAGACGTCCATGCAAGGACTTCAGAACTGCTGCTTTATGTTTTAAATGATTAGCCTCATAATGCTCAGAAAAGATTATTTTCCTCCTGAGGACATGAATTAGGTAACCATTCACAGGATGGAAAAACCATGACATATTCCTGATCACTTTATGAGGAAAAAAGGCCGGACTCTTCTGGAATATCATAATTTCAATTGTCTGAACTAATTAAACAGAGGCCCCCATAATATCTCTGGACAGTTTCAAATCTTTAGGGCTGCAAAGTTGGCCTTCTGTTGTAAGTAACGTTTAAAAATACGCTCTTTTGAGTCTTTGTCCGATTGGACTTTAATTAACAGGCAGCGCAGTGCCAACAGGCAGGACTGTCAGCCTCTGAAGGCATTGTGTTTGAGTCCAGGGACAGTTCTAAGTTCTCTGAGCAGGCGTCCAAGAAGAGTTCCTGCTTTCCCCTCCCCGCTTACCTGTGTCCCATCGTCACACTTCTCCCCATTTTCACTGGTTATCTCCAGGCGGATAAATTTGGGAGGACGTCCTGGCCTTCGACCAGGGCCAAACCGCCTCTTGCCTCGGCCCCTTCCTCTGCCTCTTGCTCTGGGGACAAGAGATCGGGTGATAAATAGTCACAGTTACATAATACTCCACAACAAATGTTTCCCTAAGTGATCCGGAGTAACTCCAAATCTTGATTTCCACTCACTTTCTTTCTCTTCCTGATTCTTTTTTCTAATGTAGATGATCATTTTGCCAATACACACTATCTCAGTTTCTCATCTTTCCCTGTCTATATAGCTCAAAGAGACATCTTAAATTATTCAGAATAAAGGGAGCTTTAAAAATTCAAAGTGCTGACACCATTTTGCCACTGGACATCCTGAAAGCTCGAACGCATCTCCGCAGTTATGTGAGCAACACAGACAGGACAGAACACACGGAGCCTTGTGTGTGTCCTAGAGACAAGATTCAGGTCTTTCCCCTTGCTCACCTCATATTCCTTCCATGGAATCTGGCTAGAGTTAAACATATGTTCTTGCTTTTCTATAATCTTCTAGGAAGCCAGAAAGAATTGCTAATTCAGTGGTTCAATAATACATCCAATAAATGCCAAATGAATTTTATCCCCTTTGAAAGGCTTCTAACATACAAAAGTTCCTTAATCAAAGGGATTCAGAAAAGTATGTCACTAAAATCTCCTTTAGAAGACATGCGTGCAAGATGTGTTTAAAATCAATCAGACTGCGCTTTATTCTTCCACTCATGTACTTAACAATTTAATTAAAAATATAGATTTTTTTTCCAAGGACTTTTAAAAGATCCTTTTTTATGGGAAATTCTGAACCTCAGCAAATATGGCAAATACAAGCCCAGTGTACTCACTACCTCATTTCAATACTTATCAGCTTATGACCAGTTTTATTCCATCTGAATCCTTACCACTTCTCCCACACACATACCCATTAGAGTATTTTGAAATAAATCCCGGACATCATTTCATCTCATTCATATTCATAAATATTTAAATACATATCTCTAAAACATAAAGATATATAACTATATATAAAATATATATCTCCACAATACTATTATCGCAACTGATAGTTGCTCAATGTTTATTAAATCTAGTCAAAGTTCAGATTTGCCTAATTGTCTCAAATTTCTTTTAGCAGTTGGCTAATGAACATTTTATCTGCAGTGTGCCCTGCCTGGTGCTCAGCACTAAAAGATGGGAAGTTATACCCAACAGTTCTTACCCTCAGAAGTCCAGCAGAGGCAGCAGGCGTATAAAGCAAAACTCACAAGAGGGTATAAAAGGTGTTATAACAGAGCCACGTTGGTGTGTTTGGGATGCCCTGGAGGAAGTACAGGACAGAATGCTCGCCGTGCCCTCCACGCACCTCAGCCGCTTGCTTCCAAGGTCACACCTTGCCCTTGCCGTCCTCAGTAGCTGCAGAACCCCAGGACCCTGACGCCACGCCTCGTCCATGCCAACACCATGTCCTAACTTGCCCATCCGTCCCTCAGGCACCTGAACTCCCGGATCCTGCCCCCTCCCCAGCATCTCCAGTCCTGCAGCCTGTCAGCAGTCTTGTATTCCCTTCACATTTTCCCTCCCTTCTTCCACTCATCCCCTCCAAAGCCCATCACTGGACTCACTCCCGCGCACACGCTCTCCCCCCACCCTGCTGCTTTGCCACTCTCACTGCGTTGCAGGCGCTTGGTGAGACCCACTCTGTGCCCTCCCTCCACAGACACCCGCACAGAGAGAGACACTGGGTGAGGACGTGGCCTTGACTTGCGAGAGCCCCCAGTGAGCTCTGGCTGCTGCGGGCCATCACACCGCACTCCCTTGGAGTATTTACTCTCCCACATTCCTAAAGGCCATTTCACACCACCTTCTCTCTTCTCGAATTCTATAAACGCTGGCAAGCCTACGTCTGTCCCACTGAAACTACCCCAATCCAAACCACTCTCATTTTTCATCCAAACTGTTGAAATAGTTTCTAACCAGACTCCCTGTCTTCCCTCTTACTGCAGTATAACCTAAGTGCTGTTTTCACTTTTATCCACAGTGATGTTTGGGCTTCCCAGGTGGTGCTAGTAGTAAAGAATCCACCCGCCAATGCAGGAGACGCAGGTTTGACCCCCGGGTTAGGAAGATCCCCTGGAGAAGGGAATGACAACCCACTCCAGTATTCTTGTCTGGACAATCCCATGGACAGAGGAGCCTGGGGGGCTACAGTCCACGGGGTCACAAAGAGTCAGACACACTGAAGGGACTGAGCATGCACACATAGTGATGTTTAGAAATATAATTGACATCATAATATCCCTTGCTCAGCAGCCTCTGAGGACTTCTTATCACACACAGAATGAAATTCAAATCTCCTATCACTACCATCAGGCCTACGTGATCCAGCTGCTGCCCACCCCACCCTGTGGAATTCTCCTTCATTTACCCCTTTTTCTTTTTTTCATATAGGAATTAAACACAGGAGTTAGTTTGATGAAGGAATCTTACCTTTGAAGAGTGTGAAAATCAGAGGTGTAGGTTATTTCAAAGGTGTATGCTATCTCAAGAATCCCTGTTTCAGAATCTCTAGTTAGGGGAGATGTTTACTAAGGTGGAAAGATCTCCTATTGCTGGGCATTGATTATGCTTGTTCAGGGAAATGTTTACTAAGGTGGAAAGATCTCCTATTGCTAGGTATGCATTATTCTAGAAAAGACACAAGTTGTGATGAGGACCAGGGGGAAGAAAGGAAATGATGCATAAGAAATGTCCTTCAGCAGCCTAACTGGTTATGTCTACACACCCACCCATGTGCATACAGACATACACACACACACACCCTCATACATTCATAGATGATACAGAAATGACTTTGGAACTTTAAACACTAAGTTTGTGAAATCTTCCCCCCTCATTATACCTGCTGAACACATCCAGTTTCTCATCGTGAGAATTGAGATGCTGCTGCAGCTGTTCAGAGCTTATAAATCGGCGGTTGCATTCATAGCAGGGCCAATTCTTCTCTTGCTCTCGAAGAACTGCAGCCATAGGAGAGAGACCATGGAGGCTGGTGACCAATCGGCCCCAGTAAAACTCAAATGCCTGGCAGCCCCACCATTCTCACCTCACCGTAGCCCAGTGCTCATAGATACCCAGTGTCTGCTGTTTTGTTATAAAAGCAAAGGCTCAAGATTGACAGAAAGTAGTTTTGGGGATCTGGTTTTCTGATATATTCACATAAGACATCAAAAGAACAACTACCGTGTGCCACCCTCTCCCACCCCCAGCACACACACAACCTTACCCCACTGGGAAGACAAGGTATGCTACAATGGGAATGCGTATGCAGATAACCCAGTAATTCAGATCCAAGCTTCATAATCAGAGGGTATAGTGTAAAACACAAATAACTGGAAGGGGAATGCTCAATATCGTCACTTTAGCAAAAGGTTCACAAGCACGGGTTAAAGCTGTACCCTGTGACCCAGCAATTCCACCCCTAAATGTGCGCCCAACAGAAATATGCACATATGTTCAGTAAAGGACATGTAAGAAGGTTCACAGTGGTACCTTCATATCGGCCAGACACTGGACACCAGAAATGACTTTGTCGAACAAGAAAGACTATGACTGACTTTGGTCCCCTAGGAAATAGCCTCACAACTTTAGGAATTTCCCAAGTAAATGGCACGTCTTTGTCATTCCTGGTGATCTGTGACCATACCTGAGTTTATGCTAATGAGAGGGCCCAGATGGGAATGGCTGAGCCTGGAAAACCAACCACCTGAAAACAGGTCTGTGGCTTTGAATGAGGAGGTATAACCAGGGAGGGGAGCAGGGGCTAGAGAGGAGATCCAGTCATGGGCCAAGGATCCAATTGATCACACCGCTGTGATGATGCCTCGACAAGAACTCTGGACACAGGAGCTCAGGTGAGCCTCCCACGCTGGTGATGACACATTGGGCCTCCAGGGCTGCGACACAGGTGCTTCTCGTTTGGGACCCTCCCAAACTTTGCCCTAAGCGTCTCTTCATTTGGCCGGTCCTGACATGTGTGCTTTATGATAAAATGGCAATTCTAAGCCCAGCACTTTTCTGACCTCTGTGCACCATTCTAGGGAATTATTAGGACTAAGAGGGTAGTGGAAACTCCCTAAATGCTCCTAGTCTAGTTGCTCAGAAGTTCTGGGGGTCATGGGATCCCCCTGGCTTGAAGATGGTGCCTAAAGTAGAGAGAGTCTAAAGGAGGACTCTGCCCTTGACCTGTGATGTGACCTAACTCCAACTAGTCAGTGTCAGAATTACATAGTTCAACCCAAACTTCTGTGCTGAAAATAGATAAATGAATTGCAATACATTCAATACTGTGGCCACCTGATGCAAAGAGCTGACTCATTGGAAAAGACCCTGATGCTGGGAAAGATCAAAGGTAGGAGGAGAAGGGGACGACAGAGGATGAGACGGTTGGATGGCATCACCGACTCAATGGAAATGAGTTTGAGCAAACTCCAGGAGACAGTGAAGGACAGGGAAGCCTGGCGTGCTGCCATCCATGGGGTCACCAAAAACTGGACATGACTTCGACTGAACAACAAGTTCACCCAATAGAAAACAAAGTGGCAAAGAAAATGAACAACTCAGAATAATACACAACAGTATGGAAAAGTCTCACAAACAAAAGGTTCTCATATACCAGAAGTGTACATGTCACATAATTCCATGTATACAAAGTTCAGTAACAAGCAGACAGTATCTGTGGTGTTGAAGCTGGGAGATAGTTATACTTGGGAGTGAAGAAGAATTAGAAGGTGCTGGGGACTCCTGGAGCTGTGGCCCACTCTTGACCTGGGTCCCCGGGTATCCTCATGCTGTGAAAATTCATCAGGCTGTTATTTGTGACTTTGTACTTTTCTGGATGTAGACTGTACTTCAGCGACATTTACTTTCACAACAAAGACAATCCCTGCCTTGCTATGTTCAGAGACGATTACATCAAGATAAAAATCATCCTCTGATCTAGGTTCTAATTTAATATTTGGACTTTTTATTATATTAAATACTGTTTTCTACAGCCCATGAAAGAAATGTAAATATGTCATTGTCATTTGACCCTAGAATTACACAAGGATGTTTAGTTCTAAGAATCCACCTGTAATGCAGGAGATACGGGTTCAATTCCTGGGTTGGGAAGATCCCCTTAGGAGGAAATGGCAACCTACTCCAATATTCTTGCCTGGGAAATCCCATGGACAGAGGAGCCTAACAGAGGGTTGCAAGAGTTGGACATGACTTAGTGACTAAACCACCACCAAAGATGTAAGTAATACATACAATTTACAATCAATACATGAAGTTAAAAAAAAAAAATCCAAGTACCTTTCCGCTCTTCCTCAGAAATGTCATGGATTTTCCGGTTCACAAATTCGGCATAGGAAGCAGCATACCACACCTGCAAGAACCAAGCACATCATCAGGGATGAAGGACATAACAGGATGCACTTCACAGGCTTCAGTTCCTCCTCCTGTTCACAGAAAACAACCCAGGTTTCCCACAGCAAACCAGCAAAGTAACAAAAGAAGCCGCACCGTGAGGTGACCCCGTTGGCACAGACTGTCAGTCAGGAAGTTCACACGGCGAGGCACACTGCGTGGGATTCTTTTTTTTCCATGTGCTATACAGTAAGTCCTTGTTGGTTATCCATTTTAAGTGTTTTCTTTATCCTTTTTAAAAAACTGTTTTTGTTATTACAACAACTTCACAAGAGATAACATTAGTAGTCTCTTGATCTAATGAAACAGAGCCTCTTCTGATTTTTTATCTGTTTAAACACAGGTTTCCACGCAGCTGTGGTCACTGTGGCTCCACCCTCACACTGCTGGGGTTAACCAGAGCCACCCTGCCCTCCTGAGTCTCTGCCTCCATCCCACCCTGGGGAGGTTGCTTCTGCTTCCTGTCTGGCTCACCCACCCCTCCACCACTCCTAAATAGTGCTGCTTCTGGAAGCTTAGTCCACGTCCAGGGCCTTCTCACTTCTCCCCAAGGCAATCACATCTGTTTGCAGCCAACTCTGTGCTAATGACTCTCAAGTTACCACGTGTATCCCAGATCCTCCTGCTTCTTCCCTCTACCTACATTCTACCACCTGCCTGATGGAGCCGGTCCAGAACTGACTTCTAGACACTCACCTACCTTTCTCATCTCAACTAACACCCCACCTTCCACCCAGTTGCTCAGACTTGAAAACTAAAGGGTGTGTGTGTGTGTGTGTGTGTGCGCGCGCGCTCAGTCATGTCCAACTCTTTGCCACCCATGGACTGTAGCCCACCAGGCTCTGTCCATGGAATTTCCTAGGCAAGAATACTAGAACGGGTTGTCATGTCCTTCTCTAGGTGATCTTCCCAACCCAGGGATCAAACCCAGATCTCTTGCATTGTCAGGCAGTGCCTTTACCACTAAGGCACCAGGGAAGCCCAAAATGAAGTGAAGTAGCTCCATCTTCAATCAACAGACCTGTCTGTACCCCCAAAATAACTACTTCCTAATTCCTCACCCCCTGGGCCTAATGCCTTTATAAAGGCCTTTGGTAGATCCCAAAGTCATATACTTCTTATTCTATTTGCGGGATTATAACAATTGTACAGGGACTTTCCTGGTGGTCCAGTGGTTAAGAATCTGCCTGCCAAGGCAGCAGACATGGGTTTGACCCCTGGTCTGGGAAGATTTCACATGTCTCGGGGCAACTAGGCCCAAACACCACACCAAAGCCTTTAAACCCTAGAGCCCATGTTCTGCAACTAGAAAAAGTCCTCTCACAGCAAAGAAGACCCCGTGTAGCCAAACAAATAAATAAAATGTAGAAGCGTGTAGTATAGCCCCAGTGCTGCACCTTGAGCTCCTGCTTGGGCTCCACATTCTTGATCGTTGTGTAGTACACATGGTGGCCATACTGATACGCCACCAGGTTCTGCTCCAGGTGGTTCTGGGCCGGACGTACGAACATCATCCAGTTACAGAGGGTCTCGTCCGACAACTCAAACCACAGGTCTTCATGCAAATCCCTGTCCTTTCTGTCCCCTTTATCGAGAGAAACCTGCAACCAGAGTGAAAGTGAAAAGACACATACACACAAAACCTCTAACATAGATAGTTGTGTAATAACACGCAAAATACTGTTCTTTAAATTAACCAGATACACTGGTTCTCCCCTTTGTATCTGGAAAGCTACTGGAATTGTGTCTTACCAAATGAAAAAGGGAAAAGATACTTTCTAAAGACCCACTCACAGGATTACCTAGTAAAATCTAAAAGTCAGCACACTGTACAGCTTTGGTTGCCATTTCATCATTAACTAACACATCAAAAATGCAATTGATAAGCCAGAAAGTGCAAGCAAAATACACTCCAGTTCATTGTAAGTGGCTTCCTTTGGGGTTTCAACTGCATTCATTTATAACGTGGAGGCTGGTGGCAGATCCTTCTCTCTACAAAGTGATATTCTTTCTTGGACATCTTGAGCTCTCACCAAGAACATCTCCCCATGACAGCTGCTGATTTCTCAAAAACACACCCCATGTATTCTCTCCTCCCATTGTTCTTTCCCGGTTCTCCAGAGTGGCTCTCAAAAAGCAGACAGGAAGCTTTCGATCAAAGCAAAAGCATCAAAAGTGAGGAACAGACATCAGTATACACATACTTGAACATTCTGTGAACTGTTCTTTAGCAGAAGATTCAACAGGATAGACCTGTTTCAAAGACTGAAAAAGAGGTTTTCCTAAAAACATTATCAGCACTTCACAGATGATATTGGTGCTGTTCAGTCACTAAGTTGTATGACTCTTTGCCACCCCATGAACTGTAGCCCACCTCTGTCCATGGGATGCCCTAGGCAAGAACACTGGAGTGGGTTGTCATTTCCTTCTCCAGAGGATCTGCCCAACCCAGAGATGGAACCTATGTCTTCTGCACTGGCAGGAGGATTCTTTACCGCTGAGCCACTAGGGAAGCCCAACAGATGACATGAGTTGACGTAATTCTCTTTGTATTCTAGCCAAAGTTAATATTCAAAAACAAAGTTGTCAAGCCTCTATTATAGGCTGAATTGGTTTCCCCCATAATTCATACATTGAAGTTCCAGCCCCCAGTAGCTCAGACTGCATTTGGAAGCAAAGCTTTGGAAGAGGTGATGAAGTCATCAGAGCAGGTCCTGTCCTCACGGGACAGGGAGATCAGGGCACACAGAGAAGCACCAGAGGCCCGAGCACACAGGGACCGCTTAGTGCCAAGACAGCCACCTGCAAGCCAAGGGCCTTGACCCAAGCCAAGCCTGCCTGCACCTTGGCCTTGGACTTCCAGCCTCCTGCAGTGAGACAAAACAAACACATTGTTTAAGCCCCCTGGTCTCTGGTGTTTGGTCCTAGAAGCCCTCGAAGACTAGTCCAGCCCCTGAGAATGACAAGAGTTCAGAATTATTCACATAAGGCTTCAGGGTCTGAGGGCTTCCCTGGTGGCTCAGCGGGAAGACTCTGCTGCCAGTGCAGGAGACGCGGGTTCGACCCTGGGTAGGGAAGATCCCCTGGAGAAGAAAATGGCAACCTACTCCAGTATTCTTGCCTGGAAAATCTCATGGACAGAGGAGCCTGGTGGGCTATAGTCCACGGGGTTGCAAAGAGTCAGACAGGACTAAGCAATTGAACACACCACGGTCTGAAACTGTACCGTCCACGGTTTCTCTCTTATTGGTAAGAGAGAAAATGTCTACATTTAAATCAATCAAGCATAGAAAGAAAAACACAGTGAACAGCTGCTATGAGACTGAATTGAGAGGCTCAGTGGGAAAATGCATGCCCCTCACAAGTCATCAGGACAGGAGGGGACTGGGACAAAGTGTACATTACCTTGAGGTGGATGTAACAGTCCTTCAGCTCCGATTCCCTGACCAGTGGCCCCTCCACGGGGCCAAACTGGGTGCGCTTGGGGATGCGCCTCTTGGAGAACACGCCGCCCAGGAATCTGTCAATGTAGAGCACCAGCGGGAGGCTGGCCCGCGCCCGCGTCAGCACCGGCCGGTTGGGGATCGGGTGCAGCGGGCCGTGCTTTGGGCACACGGAAGAGTGTGCGTTGTTACACTCCTCGCACCCTGCACGAGAAGGAGAGCCTCTAGGTGACCGGCTCACGGGAAAGGTCCTAACCTGGAGAACCCCCACATCTAAGTTTTTAAGGCCAAATTCAATTAGCTCCTACAACTGCACAACCCATTCCACTGTAACACATGACTCTCCAGAGACTGGGAGAATCAGGCAGAATTAGCTTGTGGCCTGCCAAAAATAATAAGCAGGCTGTGACTTATTTCTCTACTGGATGTCCATTCGAAGAGTGGCACTAAATTTACAAGTCAACGTGGTTGAGTACAGCAAAAACGAATACAGCATCATCGAGCAACTACATTTCAATTTTAAAAAAAGTTTTAAAAAATTTACAAATCAAATAAACCATGTTTGGAAAGAGGAAAGAAGTGCTTATTAGTTGCTTAAATGTTGCAAAATCAGATGAAACAAATGAGGTAAACTTCATAGTATGTAAATTATAGGTCAATCAACCTGTTTTTTTTTTTAACAACCTGACAATATAGTCAGTTTCCTCAAAGGGAACTGTAGAAACAGTGCTGTTGAATTTGAGATTCCCGTGCATATTGCGTGAAGATAATGCTGAAGTGAATAAATTTAGCATCCCACCCTTCATTCACCCGATGACACAACAAGGCCAGCCCTGATATGTACGTTCAGCTCATTCTGGGAATGATGGGTTTGCAGTCAGCGTCCACATCCACCCACTTTTTCCCAGAATCCCCCATCTGGAGCTAACCGCCAGGCTGCAATGTGAACAGCAGCAGAACAGAGGAAAGACACTGTGCCCCACAGAGAGCAGACTCCTGACTCTCAACATATCTAGTCAACCAATCGCATCTCACCCAACTGGCTGTGGGGTGACCTGGCTTAGGAAACATGTATTTTCGATTTCTACAACTCTCCAATAATGGAGAGCTACCTTGTGTTCCTATTTAGAAGATTAAAGTGACTTCATGTGTATTTGACTAAGGAGTTGCCTTGAAAACTTAAGAATTCAAAGAAAAGCAAAACGAGGAAATTCTCTTTTGGGTATGGAGATGAACATAGACCCCAGGCAAACAGCCTCACCACTACCATGCAGAGGGTCCCGGGAGAGATATGGTGAGACCACAAAGCTCTGCATGGCCTTGTAACTCGAAAGAGGAGATAAGGACTTTGCCATCTATGTGGGACATTGGTAGGCAGCAGCGGCGGCTTGGTGGAAGGAAGCAGGCCCCTCCAAGTAGGCAGGATAGACAGGCAGTAGTGTCGGCTGACTGTGGGCGCCAGCAACCGGACCACCTGCATTTGAATCCTGATTCCTGCAACAACTGAGCAGGACCTCTAGAAAGCTGCCGACTTCACAAGCCCATGGAGAGCATTGCTCGAGTTGAGCAGAGCACTAGTGCCCGGGGTGTGAGAGGCATCCTTTTACAGCAGGCATTTTTTAAGGTTGGTACGAAGAGAGGTGAAGCAAACGTGAAAGAAGGAATGGCCGGATCTGCCGGGACTGGACACCATCATGGCCTGGCAGCTGGAGCTCTGATATCAGAGGCTGAGGCTGGGTCCTGACCCAGCCCCAGCCCCTGTGACCCCAGCAGGCTGCCCTGCTTCCTCCGGCAGCCACTCGTGGATGTGATCGGAGCTCTAGCAGCAGCCAGCACCTCCCTCCCCGGCCGCCCGAGGACGACAGGAAAGGGCCCTCCCTCCCCGGCTGCCGCGGATGGCGGGAAAGGGCCCTCCCTCCCCGGCTGCCCGAGGATGACGGGAAAGGGCGCCTTCGGAGAGACAGCAGAGTTTGCACTGGGAGCCCTAGCAGAGGGGCCCACCCTGCGCCCGAGAAGCAGCTCCGCTTACACAAGTCGTGGGGGTCGAAGGGCCGAGGCGGGTCAGGTTCCCAGTCGTCCAGGTCAGTGTCCTCCCCGTCTTCCTCCTCCTCATCCTCAGAATCCTCGTCCTCATCCTCGTCCTCCTCCTCCTTGGCCTCCAGTCTGGCCATGGGGTTCTGCAGAGTCGCCAGAGGGTCCGAGCCATCCACACTCTCAATTGAGGGTAACACCTGGTTGTGCACCGGCAGCGAGGCCTGGACAAGGTTTAATCACAATGTCAGCACAGCCCACGTGGGGTCGGAGGGAACCCGGACACACAGAACACAAGCTTTTAATGGAAGGCACTCCAGTATTCTTGCCTGGGAAACCCCACAGACAGAGGAGCCTGGGGGGCTACAGTCCATGGGGTCACAAAGGGTCGGACACAACTGAGCAACTAACACACACGCACACACTCTTCTCACCAGCTCCCTCTGAGGCCGTGCAGAAAGGCCTATCTATGGACAGTAATGAGGAATCTGTTTTCATTTTTGCTGTTTCTGTCTCACATCTGGGCTCCTTTCATGTCAGCAAGAGTTTCAAACCTCACAAGCCCCTGCCAGAGGGCTGAGGACCCTCATGTTGACTCCACCCTTCACTTTAAGTCCCACCTCCTCACTCTCTCAGCCTTTCTAAACTTGCTTGAGAGGCCTGCCCTGCGTCCCCGGAGACTTCAAATACGAATGTAACAAACCCTTCCACACCCTCCTGGAGCATGTGTGATACCATCAGCTGCAACATCTTGGTTCTGGGTAGGGCTCTCCTGCCTCTGCAGGTAGCCACACCCTACTGCAGGTAAAGACCTGACCGGCCTGCAACCATGTGGCTCTAGAACTTTACATGCGGTGCAAGATGCAGGGGGCAAAATTCAGTGGGTATAGGCGCACTTTCACACACTCCAGAGAGGTCAAGGTTTGACTTTGACCTTAAGAAAAGAGATGCCTACTTGGTTCATCATGCTGAAATTATCTTTTGCAAATAAGACATGGTTTATGTCATAGATTAGATTAATGCCACTTTACCAAATATGCTGGAAGAAAATAATGTTGCCTTGAGAGTCCTCACCTGGGGTTATACACCATCCAGGCCCTCTTATGCAAGGGTATTTCTCCTGCCCCATTAGCACCATCAGTCATACTCAAGCTACTTCCCTTGCCTGGATCTTTCCTCCCCTAGAATGCTCGCTCTTCCCTTTAGGCAATCTCCTAAACCCTGTCCTCTTCCACCTCTCCAGGAACCATCTCTGCCCTCTCTCCTGTACATCTGCAGTCACAGAAGTCCACCTGACAATACCATCCAGCCCACCAGGCAGCCCAAATGGTTCCGAAATAGCTCAGGAATGTTACCGGGGGGGTCAAGAGCCCCCCAAATTTCCTCTCGAGTTAGACCAAGTAAGTCCACCCCTCTGCCACATGAAGACAGCTCCTCCAGGACTTCAAGACGAAAACCCCTAGGTCATGGACTCATTTCTCATGAGGCAAATCATCCAGATCCCTCAGGATCTTGTTCTGTCCATTCAGCCCTCAGTGGATCCCCACCAGCCTGCACCTGCGCTCACTGAAGACGGCCACTTCCTAGTGCTGCTCCATCAGGACCCTGTAGGTCCCCAAGACCCCTGTGCCTAGCTGTCCCCTCACAGAGTATAAGGAACCCCTATCTTCTGCTTAGGACTTAAACAGTGGATTTTTACTTAAATGGCAATTTATCCCTACAAAATTTCATTGTACCGCCTCTTCCGTTCTTCCAGCCAGGCAAGATCCTTCAGAACCTTGGTTCTCACATCTCACACCTTGGCTGCCCCCCCAGCTTGGTTTCCATTGCCCATTTGTGTGCATTTTCACGTGAGTCCAGCTTGCCACTCCAACTGCACCACAGGGCCGGAGACCACAGGCTTTGGAGTCAGACAGATTTGGATTAAACTCCTGGCTCCACTACTCGGCAAGTGAACAAACTTCTCTGAACCTGTGTTTCTTTATCTGTAAAAAGGACATTAGGATTAAATGAAATGATGTGTGCATGAGGCCAGTAGTAGTGTCCAGTATTTAGTAGCATTTACTATTAATCATAGATTATTATTATCATAAGTCCTTTAAGGACCGAAGCAACAGCACGTGTTTCCTCTACAGCCCTAACAGGCTGCTGGGCACATGGCAGGTGGGCAGGGGAGGTCAGGTTGTGGAGAGGCGGTTGGCCCTTTGGAAAGGATGTCTCTGGGCATCAAAAGGGACTCTGCCGATCGTCACAGAAAAGTACGTTTTCAGTTGTGCATCTACGTCTAAGAACTTCTTAAACTCCATGAAGAAACAGTATTGTGGGCGTTTACAGAATCTGACCTGCTCTGGCAATTAAAGGTCACTGCCCAACATGAGAAACCCTCAGGCTGAAGAAGGCAGATAAGATCAGCTGCCTCAAACAGCACCTGCATGTTTGAACTGTGCACTCACTCAGCCCAGAAGCCCAGACTCATTTGTGATATTCCACCTGCAGCTCAGGGCCTTGTACAATTGTCGACAGGAGGACACGATTCTGGGACATGCTCCTGCTTCAGCTTCAATAGAAACAAGAAAATGCCCACTGGGGTGAGGTCTCAACAAGGAAAAAAGAGCAGGGACTTCTGGCCATGAAACTCCGTCTGCCACCCCTCTGGGTCCTCACTTGCTCAGCTCCCGCTTGCTATCTTAGAGCGCAGCTCTGGTATCACGCTTAGGTTTGAGCCACTTAAATTCTATGCCAGCGTTAGGGATGAATGTTATCACACACTGAGCAAACCAAAGCATACATCCACCTCCACTCCTCATAAATTCTTCATCTCTTTGCAGAGCTGACCTGAAAGAATAAAATCAGCAATTGAGAGTTACTCCTGTGAAGCTGCGATGTTATTTTTTACCAACTGATGCTGCTAGAAAGACTGTGGTCAGGCAAGTTACTGCTGGCTTCTCGCCACTGCTGAAAAGCTGACATTAAAACAGAGCGACAACCTCCTCATCCCCAGGCTGCAACTCTCCTCAAAGGCTGTGGCAAGAAAAAGGCTGGAAGGCTTCAGCAGTATCTAGAGCAGGGATTCCCAGCCTCCAGGATCTAATGCCTGATGATCTGAGGTGGATCTGATGCAATAGTAAGAGAAATCAAGCGCACAGTAAATGGGATGTGCTTGAATCATTCTGAAACCGTCCCCCTTCTGGGTCTGTAGAAAAACTGTCTTCTAGGAAACAGGTCCCTGGTGCCAAAAAGGTGGGGGACCATTGAAAGAGAACTGATACTCTACACACAGATAGAACATACACCAGAATCATGAGAGTTACTGGTGAAAAGCATGGCTGATCATCAATTTGTAGGTAAGAACTGTGTATATCAGACAGCCTGGACCTTAACACACAGAAGGCATATGTTACAGATTTGTTTAATTAATAATTCAAATTCAGCTGCCATTCACTGGGTGCCAGGCATACATCTAAGCTCCTTTGAGGCCAAATCATTTTACCACCAGCTCCTGAGAGGCAGAGATGAAATGCACACCCTCATTTGGCCTGGCTTTCCCACTGCCTCACAATGGCCTCTGCAGCGTGGGGTCTGTTCGAGGAGGAGGTAAACAGCACACACACCTTGTGGGCCAAGCAACAAGCTAACACACCTGCTCCTGAGGCAACAGCCAGGCAGCAGGGCGGGGAGCCGTGGGTGTCAACTCCACTTGGAGGGAAAGAATAGTAACAAAGATAGAGTACGCCCCTGCATGTTGTCACGCACCATAAAACGTGGGAGAGGAAAAGGAATTTGTTAAAGTCATGGTATACTTTCTCCTTCCCACTTAGCATCACTCTCGGTAATTATTTCTGAAATGACATCACGCGCTGCAGGACACAATTTATCTGAGAGAGAACTATGAAACGACGCTGGACGGCAGCAAACACAACAGAATGCTCTGGGTTCCTGCTGAGGCCAATCATGAGGGCAGCATGTTTTCCTCACAGTGTGTGGGGAGTCACACACGCCCTTGCTCAGAAACAAAGCACAGACTGCGCTTCTAGTCTAGGAGCTCCATGCTTCCTTACGGATGGGGGAATGCATCTGTGAACAAGGCTTCACGTGGATGTCGCTACCGCAAAAGACAACTGGTAACAGGAACCTTTTTGCTAAGGATAAAAGAAAAAAAAGCTCCTATCATCTATGTTAAATCTGCACTCCAGCTTTCTATGCAGAATTTATCCAGGTCACAGAATAAACTGATGATCACTGAGGTGTTACAGCCGGAAATAAAAATCGTGCCGGTTGAAAGGAAACTGCAGTAAAGAGAGGCAAGGCAGTGGCGACAGCGTCTGTAATGCTGGGCTCACAGAACTGTCTGAGCACAACTTTTCTTTTGTGCAAAGCATGAAACAGGCAGGCTGTTTCAGGAGATGGGAGGAGATGAAGGGCCCTTTGAGGTGCAAATGGCAACAAAACCTCTAATCAAAACGACACCTTAATATTAAAACAACAAAATGCCACTTTGCTTATCAGATTGGCACAATTTTAAAAGAATGCAAATAGCCAGTATGGAAATGGGAGAGCTCATATATTGTTGGTGGGAACGTAAACTTTTTCAGTATCGGAGACGCAATTTGAAAGCCCTATCAAAATAACTTTCCCATTGATACTTATAAATTTCAAACATATCTCAAACAGAGAGAACAGTGTAATAGATGTTATCCACCAGTCACTCAGCTTCAAAAATTATCAACTTATGGCTCACCTCTCTTCAACAGTTCACCCACCCAATTTCCCCCTCACTGGATTGTTTTGAAGCAAACTTCAAACACTATACACTTTCATCTCTAAGTAGTTCAGTAGATAACTCTTTTTTTAAAAAGGACTTTTATATTTTATTATCATACCTAAAAAAAAAAAATCACTCCTTAATATCATCAAATATCTGGTTATTGTTAGGAGTTCCCCCAACTGTCTCATATTTTTTTCTTTTTTACAATAGGATCGTTCATGTCAGAACCCAAACAAGGTCTGCCTACTGCACCTGACTGATACGTCTCTGAAGTCTCCTTTAATCAGTAAGTTTTCTTTCTCTCTTTTTCTCTGCAATTTGTCTGCTCCTCACAGTGTAGACTGTGCTGACTGCATCCTTGTGGCCTTATAACTTGTTCCGCCTTGTTGACTGTGCCTCCTAGTCACTGGCAGTGAAGCCTAGAGACTCGATCAGATTCAGCTTTCCTTTGGGGGGAGGACGAGGAATACCTCCTATGTGGTAAACACAAGAGGAGGCACACAAGACCAGGAACCCTATAAAGAATGCTCTCTCTTTGTAGTGATGTCAACAGTGTTCAGGGGGGTGAGCTGGTCCATTCACTACAAAGTGCCTCCTCAGCTTTTTCCTGATGACAGGAGATGAGAAATGGTGATGCTCTAAGCCAATCATCCCCTTTCACTTATTAGCTGGATGCTTCCTTAATGAAATTTCCCTCATCAAGCGAGGATATTCCAGGGGAAAGGCTGGATTTGTGCCCATCACTTACCACTTTTCCCAATAACACTGTGGTCTCCTAGCATCCTGAAAAAGTGACCAAAGAGTATTTCTTTTCCTATCAGTATGAACTTGTGGGTTTTAAATATACATAATGTGTTTCAATCTATTGGAGATATTTTTCCTTTTTAATGGGTCAAATTGTACACCCATTTTGGCCTCTTCAGTTACATCTTGAGTTCTTTTCCCAGGACCCTGAAGAGAAATTTTTATCAGAATTTGCTTCCTTTCATTCTGATAAGACAGGATGTTTCAGGTAGATGTTTCAGGTACATCTCCAGCCCCAGAGCAAGAATCTGGCATTTTTCTAAGTAGCCCTGATTCCTCTTATTGGGAAGCTATATTTAGACACCACATAGAATCATTGCTGCTGGACTGATGACTACATCCAAATCTTTTCAGTGGACAGAATTAGAAAACCTATTTTTTAAGAGAAAAAATATCCTCAGTTTATACTGATATTCTAATTCAAATTTAGGATTCAAACTTTTTATTTAACTTGTGAGATTTTCATATCTGTATCTTTCTTCACTTTTACAAAAATCTTGGTTCTTAAATAATTTAAAATGTGAATATCTCTAGTCTCTATCATTTCTCTTTGGAGAATTTACTCTAAGGAAATAATTTGATATGACATCTATGAGAGCGTTCGGCACACTAGCAGAAAAGAAAGAAAGGAAGACAGAGAGAAAGAACCTACATATACAAACAATCGACATTTTAAGAATCAGTGAACTAAGATGGACTGGAATGGGCAAATTTAATTCAGATGACCATTATATCTACTACTGTGGGCAAGAATCCTTTAGCAGAAAAGGAGTAGCTCTCATAGGCAACAAAAGAGTCCAAAATGTAGTACTTGGATACAATCTCAAAAATGACAGAATGATCTCTGTGTCCAAGGCAAACCATTCAATATCACAGTAATCCAAGCCTAAGCCCCAACCAATAATGCTGAAGAAGCTGAAGTTGAACCATTCTATGATGATGTACAAGACCTTCTAGAATTAACACCCAAAAAAGATGTCCTTTTCATCATGCATTCCATAGGGGACTGGAATGCAAAAGTAGGAAGTCAAGAGATAACTGGAGTAACAGGTAAATTTGGCCTTGGAGTAAGGAATGAAGCAGGGCAAAGGCTAACAGAGTTCTCCAAGAGAGTACACTGGTCACAGCAAACACCCTCTTCCAAAAACACAAGAGAAGACTCTACACATGGACATCACCAGATGGTCAATACCGAAATCAGATTGATTATAGTCTTCACAGCCAAAGATGGAGAAGCTCTATACAGTTAGCAAAAACAAGACCAGGAACTGACTGTGGCTCAGATTTGCAATAACTCCTTATTGTAAAATACAGACTTAAATCGAAGAAAGTAGGGAAAACCACTAGACCACTTAGATATGACCTAAATCAAATCCCTTACAATTATACAGTGGAAGTGACAAATAGATTCAAGGGATTAGAACTGATAGTCAGTGTGCCTAAAGAACTATAGACAGAGGTTCCTCTACCTGTATAGGAGGCAGTGATCAAGACCATCCCCAAGAAAATGAAATGCAAAAAGACAAAATGGTTGTCTGAGGAGACCTTACAAATAGCTGTGAAAAGAAGAGAAGTGAAAAGCAAAGAAGAAAAGGAAAGATATACCCATTTGAATGCAGAGTTCCAAAGAACAGCAAAGAGAAATAAGAAAGCCTTCCTCAGTGATCAGTGCAAAGAAATAGAGGAAAACAATAGAATGGGAAAGACTAGAGATCTCTTCAAGAAAATTAGAGATACCAAGGGAACATTTCATGCAAAGATGGGCACAATAAAGGACTGAAATGGTATGGACCTAACAGAAGAAGAAGATATTAAGAAGAGGTGGCAAGAAAGCACAGAAGAACTATACAAAAAAGATCTTCATGACCCAGATAACCATGATCACAATGGTGTGATCACTCACCTAGAGCCAGATATCCTGGAATGCAAAGTCAAGTGGGCCTTAGGAAGCATCACTATGAACAAAGTCAGTGGAGGTGATGGAATTCCAGTTGAGCTATCTCAAATCCTAAAACGATGATGCTGTGAAAGTGCTACACTCAGTATGCCAGCAAATTTGGAAAACTCAGCAGTGGCCACAGGACTGGACAAGGTCAGTTTTCATTCCAATGCCAAAGAAGGGCAATGCCAAAGAATGTTCAAATTACCGCACAATTGCACTCATCTCACACACTAGTGAATGCTCTAAATTCTCCAAGCCAGGCTTCAACAGTATGTGAACCATGAACTTCCAGATGTTCGAGCTGGGTTTAGAAAAGGCAGAGGAACCACAGATTCAATTGGCAACACTCGTTGGATCACAGAAAAAAAACAAGAGTCCCAGAAAAGCATCTACTTCTGCTTTATTGATTATACCAAAGCCTTTGACTGTGTAGATCACAACAAACTGGAAAATTCTTCAAGAGGTGGGAATACCAGACCACCTGACCTGCCTCCTGAGAAACTTGTATGCAGGTCAAGAAGCAAAAATTAGAACTGGACACGGAATGACAGACTGGTTCCAAATCTGGAAAGGCTGTCTACTGTCACCCTGCTTTTTAACTTATGTGCAGAGTACGTCATGTGAAATGCCAGGCTGGATGAAGCACAAGCTGGAATCAAGACTTCCGGGAGAAATATCAATAACCTCAGATATGCAGATGACACCACCCTTATGGCAGAAAGTGAAGAGAAACTAAAGAGCCTCTTGATGAAAGTGAAAGAGGTGAGTGAAAAAGCTGGCTTAAAACTCAACATTCAAAAAACGAAGATCATAGCATCTGGTCCCATCACTTCACAGCAAATAGATGGGGAAACAATGGAAACAGTGACAGACTTTATTTTCTTGGGCTCCAAAATCACTGCAGATGGTAACTGCAGCCATGAAATTAAAAGATGCTTGCTCCTTGGAAGAAAAGCTATGAGCAACCTAGACAGCATATTAAAAAGCAGAGACATTACTTTGCCGACAAAGGTCCATCTAGTCAAGACTATGGTTTTTCCAGTAGTCATGTATGGATGTGAGACTTGGACTGTAAAGAAAGCTGAGTGCCAAAGAATTAATGCTTTTGAACTGCAGTGTTAGAGAAGACTCTTGAGAATCACTTGGACTGCAAGCAGATCAAACCAGTCCATCCTAAAGGAAATCAGTCCTGAATGTTCATTGGAAGGACTGATGCTGAAGCTGAAGCTCCAATACTATGGATACCTGATGCAAAGAACTGATTCATTGGAAAAGACTGATCCTGGAAAATACTGAAGGCAGGAGAAGAAGGGGATGACAGAGGATGAGATGGTTGGATGGCATCACCAAGTCAATGGACATGAGCTTGAGCAAGCTCCGGGAGTTGGTGAAGCACAGGGAAGCCTGGCATGCTGCAGTCCATGGGGTCACCAAGAGAAAGACACAACTGAGTGACTAAACTGATACAAACAATAGTTCAAGAATATGAATGATAGTAAATCCCCATAATAGAACACTGTAAAGCCAACAAAAATGATGATACAGCTTTCCAGGATGTTATTAAAAGAAAAAAATATCATCAAGATGAAAGCTACTTTAAAAGAAAAAAAAATCAAATAAAGTGGTTAAAAATACAATGAACTAGTGAATAAAAACATAAAACCCCAAACAAAATATCAGCAAACCAAATCCAGACATACAAGAAAAGGAGTTTATTATAGAACGAAAGGCTGGCTTAACTTTTGGTGGTGGCTTAGTCACTAAGTTGTGCCTGAGTCTTGAGACCCCAGTGGACTGTAGCCAGCCAGGCTTCGCTATCCTTGGGATTCTCCAGGCAAGAATACTGGAATGGGTTGCCACTTCCTTCTCCAGGGAATCTTTCTGACCCAGGGATCGAACTGCGGTCTCCTACATTGCAGGCAGATATTTAGGTGGATTCTTTACTAACTGATCCACTAGGGAAGTCTATGATTTAACTTTTAAATATCAATTAATATAATCTACCCTATTAACAATGAAGAGAAAAATCTCAACAGGTTTAAAAAAAGCATTTGGTAAAAATCAACATCCATGAATAACAATCAACATCAATCAATAATAAACATTCATTAAAAACCATAAAGGGAGCTTTCTTCATCAATGTGTTCTTTTTATAAAAATCCTGCCTGCACGAGAGGACTTCCCTGGTGGTCCAGCCGTTAAGACTCCATGCTTCCACTGAAGGGGGCGAAGGTTCAATCTCTGGTTGGGGAACTAAGATCCCACGTGCCATGTGGTACAGCCCAAGGGAAAAAAAAAAATCCTGACACTAAACATCATTCTTCATAGTGAAGTAGTGAAAGTTTTCCCTCTACAATCAGGAAGGAAAATGAGAAACCTACACATCTACCAGCACCAACTGCATTCACTAATGGATTGGAGATCCTAGCCAGCAGAGCAAAGGGGAACAGAAGAAGAAATAAAAACGAAAGGCGTAACCTAGCCAGCAGAGCAACATAACCTAGCCAGCAGAGCAAAGGGGAACAAAAGAAGAAATAAAAAGGAAAGACGTAAAAGAGCAAACATAACAAAATAGAAACAGTTACAGACAGAGAACAAACAGATGGTTACTAGAGTAGCAGAGGGTGGGGGATGGAAAGAAATAGGTGTGGCAAAATAAGGGATACAGACTCCTAGCTGCAAAATAAATGAGTCATGGGTCTGAAACGTGCAGTGTGGGGAATACAGTCAGTACATAGTATCTTTATATGGTGACATGTTATAACTAGACATCATGGAATATATGAAACATATAGAAAAAAATCACTATGTTGTGTAACAGGAACTAAACACACCGCTACCATATGACCCAGCAATCCCAGTCCTGGGCATATACTCTGAGAAAACCACAACTCAAGAAGACATATGTATTTTTTTTTATTGCAGCACTATTTACAATAGCCAGGACATGGAAGCAACCTAGACGTCCATCAACAGATGAATGGGTAAAGCAGCTGTGGTATGTGTATACAATGGAATATTGCTGCTGCTGCTGCTAAGTCACTTCAGTTGTGTCCGACTCTGTGTGACCCCAGAGACGGCAGCCCATCAGGCTCCCCCGTCCCTGGGATTCTCCAGGCAAGAACACTGGAGTGGGTTGCCATTTCCTTCTCCAATGCATGAAAGTGAAAAGTGAAAGTGAAGTCGCTCAGTCGTGTCTGACTCTTACGACCCCATGGACTTCAGCCCACCAGGCTCCTCCGTCCGTGGGAACTTCCAGGCAAGAGTACTGGAGTGGGGTGCCATTGCCTTACTCAACCATAAAAAGGAATGAAATTGAATTAGTTGTAGTGATGTGGATGAACCTAGAGCCTCCCATACAGAGTGAAGAAAGTCAGAAACAGAAAAACAAATATCATGTACTAACACATATATGTGGAGTCTAGAAAAATGCTACTGATGAACATATTTGCAGGGCAGGAATAGAGATGCAGACGTAGAGACTGGACTTGTGGACACAGCAGGTAAGGAGAGGGTAGGAAGACCTGGGAGAGTAGCATTGACGTAAATACATCCCTTTGTGTAAAACAGACGGCCATTGGGAACCTACTAGGTTCCCAAGCTGAGCACAGGGAGCTCAGCGTGGTGCTCTGTGATGACCTAGAGGGGTGGGATTGGGGGATGGAGGGAGGCTCAAGAGGGAGGGGATATATTTATACATAGAGCTGATTCGTGTTGTTGTATAGCAGAAACTAATATAACTTTGTCAAGTAATTATATTCTAATTAAAAAAAAAAAAAAAAAACAGACTCATAGAAAAAGAGATCATACTTGTGGTTACCAGAGGTGGTGGGTGCGGGGAAGGGGGAATGGATGAAGGTGGTCAAAACATACAAACTTCCACCTATAAAATAAGTAAGTACTAGGAGTGTAATGAATAGCATGATAAATAAAATTAACACTGCTGTGTGTTATACACAAAAGCAGTTAAGAGAGTAAATCCTAAGAGTTCTCATCACCAAAAAAAGGTTTTTTTTTCTCTTTTTTTTTTAATTTGGAGATGATGGATGTTCAGTAAACTTACTGTGGCAACCGTTTCATGATGCATGTAAGTCAAATCATTATGCTGTACATCTTAAGCTTATAATACATTGCTGTATGTCAATTATATCTCAATAAAACCAAAGGGAAAAAAGATATAAGGACTGCAAAGAAGTAAAAATGTCAGTATTCATAGACAACATAATTATTTACCAAGAAAATCAAACTGTAACTTAGAAAATGAAAATTTTAAAAATTATACCAAAATTTAAAAAACCATCAAAAGATACCAAATATCTAACAGTAAATCTATTGAAAGACCTCTACCCATAAGACAATTTTTGAACTTTCATTTAAAACTCAGGGACCCAGCAATCCCACTTCTGGGCATACACACTGAGGAAACCAGAATTGAAAGAGACACATGTACCCCAATGTTCATCGCAGCACTGTTTATAATAGCCAGGACATGGAAACAACCTAGATGTCCATCAGCAGATGAATGGATAAGAAAGCTGTGGTACATATACACAATGGAGCATTACTCAGCCGTTAAAAAGAATTCATTTGAATCAGTTCTGATGAGATGGATGAAACTGGAGCCGATTATACAGAGTGAAGTAAGCCAGAAAGACAAACACCAATACAGTATACTAACACATATATATGGAATTTAGGAAGATGGCAATGACGACCCTGTATGCAAGACAGGGAAAGAGACACAGATGTGTATAACGGACTTTTGGACTCAGAGGGAGAGGGAGAGGGTGGGATGATTTGGGAGAATGACATTCTAACATGTATACTATCATGTAAGAATTGAATCGCCAGTCTATGTCTGACGCAGGATACAGCATGCTTGGGGCTGGTGCATGGGGATGACCCAGAGAGATGTTATGGGGAGGGAGGTGGGAGGGGGGTTCATGTTTGGGAACGCATGTAAGAATTAAAGATTTTAAAATTTTAAAAATAAATAACTAAAAAAAATAAAAAAATAAAAAAATAAAACTCAGGGATACTGCTATATATAAAATAGATAACCAACAAGGACCTACTGTGTAGCACAGGGACCTATATTCAATAGCTTATAATAAGATATAATGGAAGAGAATGTAAGAAAAAAAGAATACACATATTTATACATGTATGTGCAACTGAATCACCATGCTGTACACCTGACACACAACACTGCCAATCAACTGTATTTCTATAAAAATGTTAAAAATAAATAGATAAATAAAACTCAGGGATAGAACATATTCCTAGATTAGAAGACTTAATATTGAATAAAATGTCAATTTTTCACAACTGACCCATAGGTACAATGAAATGCCAGTAAGTTTCCCATAGGACTTTGGTGGAAACTTCCAGGCTGATTCTACAATGTGTATGGAAAAGCAAGTGAAAGTTGTTGTGAAAGTGAAAGTCGCTCAGTCCTGTCCACCTCTTTGTGACCCCGTGGACTATACAGCCCGTGGAATTCTCCAGGTCAGAATACTGGAGCGGGTAGTCTTTCCCTTCTCCAGGGGATCTTCCCAGCCCAGGGATCGATCCCAGTTCTCCCCCATTGTGGGCAGATTCTTTACCAGCTGAGCCACCAGGGAAGCATGGGAAAGCAAAGAGACAAGAAACTCTTGAAGAACTTAGTAGAGGTGGGATCACACTCCTGGATCAATTGTGGTACACTCATAAAACCGAACACGATACAGCTATAAAAACAGAAGGAGAAAAAAAAAGAAAAAAAAAAACAGAAGGAGAAATAACCACAGCCACACCAAACGCCATGAACTACATGACTCCCCCAGGCACAATGTTACACAAGAGAGCAAAACAGAAAGGAAACCATACTAAGGTATTCCATTTATATAAAGTTCAAAACCATGGAAAACCAGTCTAAGGTGTGTAACCTTTGAAGAGAAGGGAAGGAGCAGTGATTAGCAGGAAGCATAAGGATGGATTTTAGGAGATGGGGTGTGTGTCTATGGGTGTGTATCAACTCTTTTTGACCCCACAGATTGTAGCCCACCAGATTCCTCTGTTCACGGAACTTCCCAGGCAAGAATACTGAAGTGAGTTGCCATTTCCTCCTCCAGGAGATCTTCCTGACCCAGGTATTGAACCTTCATCTCTTGCATCTCCTGCACTGGCAGGCAGATTCTTTACCGTGAACCAGCTGGGAAGCCTTTAGGAGATCCCTGGGTCGGGAAGATCCTCTGGAGAAGGAAATGGCAACCCACTCCAGTACTCTTGCCTGGAAAATCCCATGGACGGAGGAGTGTGGTAGGCTACAGTCCATGGGGTCACAAAGAGTTGGACAAAACTGAGTGACTTCACTTTCACTTTTTCAGTGTTCTGTTATTTAATCTGGGTGTTAGTTACAAAGTATGCTTACTTCATATCATTGCATTATTGCTTATAATTTTTGGTACTTTTCTATGTATATGTTATAATTTAATCAGAAAGCTTAAAAACACAATAAGGAAATATGAGGGACACAAAAAAAATTACACAAATAAAATGGAAAAGAATAGATATAAAAATGATCAGAGAAATGTTAGGTTCAGAAGGTAAAACCAATATACTCACATTGATATTCCTGGGAAAATGAACACATCAAATGAAACTAAAAAGATCTTCAAAAATCTAATAGATGAAAATGTTCCCAAAATAGAGTCTTAACCTATCTATCAAAAGGACACACCCTGTCCTAGGGAATTCTGATTCATGCGCTGGTGAAGTCACTAGACTTCAAAGAAAAACTTCAAGAATAAAGAAAGACTCAAACAGGCATTAAGATAGAGAAGGAATGAGGAAAATAATCAAAATTAGACTCAAGATTTCTACAAAAGTAAATGCCAGGAGATAATAGAGCAAAATTCTAAATAGCTGTGGTTACTGAATAGAACAGAAATGTATTAGTTATAAATAATAACACAACTAATCCCAAACAGTGGGGGAGAGAAGCAGGGGAAGGGTCAGTGTGCTGAGTCAGGTCATCACAGCAGGAGGTGAAGCCTGAGGGGACCAGAGATCAAGACAGGTTAGGAAAACATGAGTAAAGTAAGTTTAAAGTATTTAGATTAATAATAGCATTTGGGCACAGTTTTCCCCTGTTTTTCTTTGTCTGTTTTATGTCCAAAGAAGTCTAGAATAATAGTTACCAACTGTAAGTTAATGAGGATGTTTCTGGGCAGAAACATTGTTTGGGTTTTTATGTACTTTCTTTTTTGCATTGCTTCAACTTTTTTATGAAAAAAAAAATCATTACTCTAAAAATTGGTAAATGAATTAATTATCTAGAAATACAAAGGCATTTCATTTTGTTTTTCCTCTTCAGATGTAAAATTGAATTAAATCTAGCCATTGCTTGTTTGGTAGAGTCAATAAATATTCACAGAAATGAACATGATTTGTCTTTATCAAGAATATACTTAATTAGTATAAAATTATTAAAATAAAATAGCAACTCTGCTACAAAATATTTATGTCTCCCCAAATTTATACATATGTCCAAATCTAATCCCCAGTGTGAGGAAGTTAGGAGGTGGGGCCTCTGAAAGGTGACTGGGTCATGAGGGTGGAGCCCCTATGAATGGGAAGAGTGCCCTTCTACAAGACCCCAGAGGGCAGCCTCGCCCTGTCTGCCATGGAGGGCACAGCAAGAAGTCAGCCATCTGTGAATAAGAAGAGGGTTCTCACCAGACAACAAATCTATTGGCACTTTGGTCTTAGACTTCGCAAACTCCAGAACTGTGAGAAATAAATTTCTGTTGTTTATAATCCACCCAGTACATGGCAGGAGCTTCCCAGGTAGCTTAGCAGTAAAGAATCTGCCCGCCAATGCAAGAGACACAGGAGATCCGGAAGGGAACGGCAACCCACTCCAGTATTCATGACTGGGAAATCCTATGGACAGAGGAGCCTGATGGGCTTCAGTCCACGGGATCGAAAGAGTTGGACATGACTGAGCGACTGAACAAAGGCACACATGCTACGTATGATGTTTTGTTCTAGCAGCCCCAATGTGCTAAGACAAACTCTCATGCAAGTTGACAGCTCTCACAAAATTGTAGGTCACTAGCAATCAGGAATCGGAGAAGGCAATGGCACCCCACTCCAGTACTCTTGCCTGGAAAATCCCATGGATGGAGGAACCTGGTGAGCTGCAGTCCATGGGGTCGCTAAGAGTCAGACACGACTGAGCGACTTCACTTTCACTTCTCACTTTCATGCATTGGAGAAGGAAATGGTAACCCACTCCAGTGTTCTTGCCTGGAGAATCCCAGGCATGGGGAAGCCTGGTGGACTACCATCTATGGGGTCGCACAGAGTTGGACACGACTGAAGCGACTTAGCAGCAGCAGTAATCAGGAATAAATTCAACCGTAAGTGATACGACAAAGACTCCTAGTTTTCTCTAGATTCCATAAACAATATTAACCCAACTACTGTTCACTTTTCAAATTTTAAAATATAATTAATTATCCAAGGACTTCCCTGGCAGTCCAGTGACTGAAACTCTGCACTTTGACTGCAGGTGCCACAGGCCCAGTCCCTCATAGAGGAACTAAGATTTCACGTGCTGCACAGCATAGTCAAAAACAAAACAGAATAACAGTGTCCCGCTGATTTAAAAATGTAATAATAAAATAAAATGGAAGTATCCAAATCACCTACTAAGACATCTGAAAAGCAAAAGTGCTCACTGATGAGAAAGCTTACTTAATAATCACTCATGACACTCAGTGGTACAGCTGAATAGCAGTCATACTAGCCATCATGAAAATAAAACTATTTGGAGTCACATTCTTTTTAGGGTAGGACTGACAATTATCAAACTTTTGCACCTTCTTTATCACTTTCACAACCAGAAGAAAAATAAGGAAGAAGTCCCTCAAAGTCAAGTAGGATATATTAGAAATAGAGGTAAAAGAAAAGAAATGTTTTTAAAGAAAACCAAGAAGGATCTCAATTCTCAGAAACTAAAAGGAAGAAAGTTGCCACTAAAGGTATAGGCAATTTAAGCAGGAATTTTACCCCAATATTTTAAAATAGATCATCATACTAAGTCAGAAAAAGACAAATATCATATGATATCACTTATATGTGGAATTTAAAATGTGATACAAATTAATTTATTTACAAAACAGAAGCAGATTCATAGACTTAGAAAACAGACTTATAGTTACCAAAGGGGAAAAAGGGGTAGGTGTAAATAAAAAATGGATAGACGACAAGGTCCTACTATATAGCATACGGAACTATATTCAGAATCCTGCAATAAACCATAAAGAAAAGACCATTAAAAAAGAATATATACATAATATAAATGTAGATATAACTGAATCACTTTGCTATACACCAGAAACTAACACAACATTACAAATCAAATGTGTCAATAATCATAAAAAAAAAAAAGAACAAGTACTAAAATGTTTCCAAATTTCCACAGACACTTTTGAAACTCAGGATTACTCTTTGGAACTTGAACCAATACCCAATTAATATCCTTATTTTAATTTAATGCTTAAATTTCCCTGACAAATCATTTTTGTATTACCAAAGTATTTCAATACATACTGGTTGGAATGTGTTAATGTCGCATTCTGCTTTGTCTTTATTAACAGACATCGAGAATATTCTAAACACATGAGACACAGACTTTCAGAGAATGCACAGTGCAGAGGTTGGGGGTATTCCAGGAAAGGGTAACTTCATAATATTATCCAGAAACAACAAGAAGGCAGAAAAGCAACTCATTACCTGCTGAGCTGTAGCATCCTGTTGGACATAAGCTACTTGGCCTGGGTCTGTAAACAGCGTCTAAACAAACAACAACAACAAAAAAAGCTTATCAATAGATCTTCAGACAGCTTGTCTATGCAGGAAAAATTATCCTACTGCTGAGCACCAATTCCTGAGAGAGTTACTCTCAAATAGCTAGTAATAATCTTTCATTAATAAAGAAGATAAAGACAGTAATCCTATATTTTGCTAAAGCCTTTCATTTATATGTCTTCAAAGAGATTGTTAAAGCTAACCCACTTCATTGGCCAACATACTGCACACTTCGTGATTTTACTCTAAAGCAAAGCCTCTCCTGAGATTGAATGTCACGGTTAATTAAAAAGGCATTCCATGAACAAGGGGGCATGCATTCTCACGCACCACTCTGTCTCAGGGGTAGACTTGCAATTAAATGAAAATGGTTGGAGATACACTGACAAAGAGAAGAATACTGTATACCCAAGGATTACAACTCTTCCCAATATAAATGCACACTCAGCAGATATAGAAAATAAATAAATAAATTGCATTTAATGTTCCACAGACTCTTTTTTGGATAAAGCCAGTAAGATCATAATTTTCAAAGTTCTTATCATAAACATTATTTGGCTGATAGTCAAGATAACTAAAGAAGGAAAACCTTCAAAATTATTTTAGCCAGGACACCACAAGAAATCTCCAATCCAAAAAAGTATTCTTTCCTCTAAAACTTTTAAATGACTCTAATTTGCCTAAGGCTTTAGCAAATTTATGGTCATAGGAACCATGGTTAAGTGCTGACTCCAGAGAACTGTAAAAGAGAATTTTAGCGAGCTTCAGATTTCTTATATTTGACGTTTAAAAACTATCATAACTCAGACATTTAGTAACATAGTAATGATTTAAAAGTTGAGCACAGGACATTCTTTACATAATCTACGTCTTCTTATTTCAGTACAGCTGGGGGACTAAAACTGAGAAGGGCTATTCCAAAAGTAACATCTGACTATCAGGCAATTTTACCTTTATATAGATTTGAAAGGCATTTATTAGGTGGGTCTCATTTCTTCTTGGGAGTACTTTGGGTCTCCTGATTAAACATTGCATGAGGGCAAATTTTTATTACCAGGATCCTACTACAAAAACTATGGAACTGGGGACTTCCCTGGAGGGCCAATGGTTAAGACTTTACCTTCTAATCCAGGGGTACAGGTTCAACTCTGGTTGGGGAGCTAAGATCCCACATGCCTCTCAGCCAAAAAACCAAAAGCATAAAAACAGAAGCAATATTGTAACAAATTCAATGAAGACTTTAAAAATGGTCCATGTTAAAAAAAAAATTTTTTTTAACAAAAAACAATGGAACTGATTTCTAATATATTTTAAAGTGCTATGTACATTATAAAGTGCTAAAAATACAAAGTAACATTTATATATTAGGGGATATTCCTGTTATGCATTTGGAAACCAACACTGAGAGTCACTGGCAAAAAAAATGAAAGCAGTTATAATTGTACAGCTTTTACCCTCACTTCTATACAGTCCTAAAAGTCAACAAGTTATTAGTAAATAGCAGTTAACAAGCTAGTGGGATCCCTCACTTACACGTTTAACTGAAATAACGTGCATGTTTCCACTGAGATTCATCTTGATCAAGTTACACAGAAATAAATGCCATGTTTGGCCTGGTTCTTGATACTTAGGAAAAGTAACAGGCTGATAATCTTATTTATAATAATAATCGATAGATATCAATAGTCAGTGGGGGAAAGACCTCATTCCAGGTTAGTGCTCTAACTCCTTACAGTTTTTTAAATAAGTAAACCGCATCTTCCTCTGCCGAGATGGTTATAAGCTCCTTGAGAGCACACATCTTATCTGCATATTTCCGGCATCACCCGCCAGCAGCACAGTGACTGGCAGAGCGTAAACCTAAGGGATGAATTAACAGATTAACAAACAAGCCATCAACCATGGTCCCAACGTGCCTGCGCAGCTTCCACGGGATGGATGTAGACCAGCGTGTGCTGAGGACCATCCACGGAGGCGTAGGAGGCACCATCTGCCGTGTACACCACCTGCTGGGGCGGACGGACCTGGTCATCGGTGTAGACAATCTGGGCCACAGTTCCAGCGTCTGGAACAAAATGCACCTGGGGCAAAAAAAACAGCAAGTACGAAGCGATCATCCTTGTGGAACCCACCCTGTAGCACAGAGACGGGCAACTGACCGAGAACACCACACACTTGCATTTCTAAAAGATCCCCACGAAAGGAGAACACAGTGAACAAACAGATCATCTGTGCTGAGTTAGTGGCTTGGCAGAGGGATCCAAGGACCTTCTCACTGATTTTTACTTAATGTTAAGCAACCAATTTAAACACCCCTTTGCCTCAAATATCAACTGCGGGTCTCTCTTTTGAGGCGTGCTGAGAAGAAATGTGACAGAAGATTCCTGATGGACAATACTATCAAACTACAAAACACAGATTATTCTGTAAGGTGGAAAAGTATGTCAAGACTCAAAAGTCAGTTGCTTTCAACATGTCATAAAAATTCTACTTTCTAACGAAGAGTGCCTTTTGGCAAACACATTAAAACCAGGTCACTTGCTTTCATAAAATTCTTTTGTCCTCTGTGGCTGTTCTGTAGGCAAGGGGTGCATGTCTGCTGACTTGGTGAATGTAACAGAACTCTTCTTTGCCAAGTAGGTAAGGACACAAAAAATTCTGAGAATGTACTTTTCAGGGGGTTTGGATAACTATTTCAGTTGTCACCAGGGGAAATAATTTTCTGTCTATGAGGAACTAAAGCAGAAACTGATTCTGTAAAGTGCTTTCTGAGCAGTCAGCTTTGGAGGTTTGAGTTCCTGCAGGTTGGCACACAGCCTAGTGTCTGATACTGAAGGTACAAAGCAGATGGTCAAAGTACGCATTTGGGAGAGAAATAATTTATGTGCTAATATTGAAGTCAGGCCCTCTTAGGTCGGAATCCTTGCTCTTACACTGTCTTGGCTTTACACATAATTTTTTATTTCAGTTTTTTCCAGTGGAGAACAGATCCCAAAGATGACATAAGCTAATTCAACCCACAGAAAGAAAACTGGAGACAAGATGCAGTCGAGCACCATGTATATAAAACAAATGTCCACTTTAGCACTAAGTGATTATTACCCCAGCTTCTACATAAATCTGCTCTGCCCATGAAGATACAGTTTGCACAAGAACTGGGCTTCTGAAATATTTGTGCAGTTTTAAGTGCTGCACTTTTGTAAGTTTAGATTTGTTCATTAACATCAAAATCTTTAACTAGTCTCAGTGCTTAAGAAGGAAAAAAAGTTTTCTCCTTGAGAGTTATCCAAACTCTTCAACTTGGTCTTCATCACCAAGTACTCGGCTAAACCAGGATTCCTGGATGGGAGAAGAAATATTGCCAGGATGGGATGCAACAGAGGGTGCTGAGCTCTGCTGTCTACTGTCTGGTTACCTACAAATGTGGACCTTATTTATTAATGGACCACATTTTTCTTTATAAACAAAGTACCCCCAAACATATAGCTACATGAAAGTAGCAACCAGATAGAACCAAAACAGCATTCTCAATTATTCTGCTGGAAGCTTCTCTGGTAGCTTTTTCTCAGTATTCAGACACAGACTTTTAAATCACATCTGAGGACTGATTTTATGTACTGTAATATTAGTTATACTACTTAAGTCAAACGTGTATTTTGAGGCTTTAATATAAATTTTCTGATTACTTAGCAACTGAACAACTATGGTTATGTAATTTGATGAAAATGAAATTACATATACATTATAATGCTTTAAAATGAAGTTTCATACTTTGGTCACATATAAAACGTGGCTCCCTATGACTGCTGACTCTTACCAAAATTCAAATCCATACCAAAAATGCAGAGATTCACTTTTGCTAAGGACAGTCAAAAGATTGTGTAGCTGGTTAGTAGAGCAATATCTGAATAAGTGACTAACCTCCAGAGCTGTTGATTCACTGGGACAACTTTCAATGAGAAGTTTACATTCTGAATTTGAAAAGAAAAGGAAAAGCCACTCACTTTATAGACATACCTTGTACTTCACTACACACAAAAACTCAAAACCCTTTCCTGGATAACATAAAAGAAACCCTGCAGTTTGAAGCATTCACCATGAAATAAAATGGAGCAATGAAGAGGATTATGAGAGTAAGCTGGGGGAAAGGCAGAGAAGCCCCTGGGTGGTACGTAGCTTCTTGAAATCACAGCAACCCATGCAGATGGAGCATTCGAAGTGCTGCCCATTCCTTGAGTACCACGTCCGCCCATCAGCTCCCTCCTTGCCCCACATCACTATACAGGAGCTGCTATTTCTCTAGCTGTCAGCAAACTCTACCAACTAAAACACCGCGGTCAGTGCCCAGCTGGGAGAGCACTTTTCACCTGTGCAGCGTTCTCCTCGTGCTCTGCAGCCGGGGGCCACACGTGTGAGCTTTCATCTTTGGAATCCATCCCCTCCCAGCTGGAGAGCGGCCCGGGCACCTAGAGTTGTGCAGGGTGAAGGACAGTCATCTGTCTCCCACGCACGTGCTCGTCAGGGACAGGAAGGCCTCTCTGCAGCGTGCCTGAGAAAAAGAGAACAGGACCCAAGACTTTAAAAAAAAGCTTTGTAAGAGATAACACACCTGGGCAAAAAAGGTGAAAATGGAGAAATTATATGTAATAATGACACAATGTACTGCGTGCATGTTCTGCTCTGGGCCCACGTCAGGTGGATGGAGCCTGAGTGCGGTCCCTAGTTCTCCCCAGGAGGAAGATGACAAGGCCCCAATGTACTAAAGTCAGTCAAGTGCTGGGCTGACACCAAATCTTACTGGTGTCAGTAAGCTCGTCCCTGTTTGCACACCTGTCAAGACACTGACTTCCTATACCACGAACTCAAAATGAAAAGCAGCATAATAAAAGTTAAAAAATAAGGGAAAATGGCAGGTGGAGGGAGCCAAATTTTCTGGGCCACAGTTTGGTGAATACAGATACCAACTTTGTTTCTTGTGGAGTCAATACAGGAGTGATGAGCTAGCAAATCAAAGCCTCACTAAACATCAATGGGCACAAAACCTATATCTTGAAATATGACTATTTTCCAAAACAGATGTTGTAATCAATCTTCCCTTTTGATGATGATAAAACACTGATGGTTTAAAGGTCATGTGAGATCTGCTGTTTAACAGGGCAGCCGGACCTGATACACCTCCTTCCGCTGGCCCAGTAAGTGGCATCATAGACAGGCAAGGCCAAGCTGCTCAGAACACCACTCAACTAAAGATGAGAAGGACCACTGCCCAGAACCCTGCCAGAACTTTCTCCACTGTGAAATACCCTGAGAAACATTCTGAAGCTACGCATGCTCCAGCCTCTGAACCGGAATAAGGCCCGCAGAAGAAAAGAAACTGGGACACACAGCGTCAGGGTGTCTGGGATACAGAATGGCCACATCCGAACCACCTGGGATCCTCTCGGGAGCCAGGGAGGGGCTCAGCTGCATCACCAGCATCCTCACCCCAACAGAAGCCGCCGCACCACACACACTCGCCCTGCACCCTCCAGAGGATCCTGCAAACAATGCCCCCGTCAACAGCAGGTGACTGCAAGCAAAGGGGCTGTAATGTTCTCTATCTTGTATCTAGACTGGGGTGGTAGATACATGGGGAGATCACATGTCAAAAGCCATCAACCTATTCAGTTAAAAGAGGTGAATTTTATCATGTGTAAATTACACCTACAATGTTGTCTTTTTGTCAAGCATATCTTCCTTATATAGTCGTACTATTTAAGCATACATTAAAAAGATAGTGAGGGTGAGTTGTACAGTATATGAATTAAACTTCAACAAAGTTGTTATATATTTTTTAAAAGGAACAAAAATATTAAGAAACTCAGAGGAATGTCACCGATAATATAAAGAGCTACAGGAAGATAATCACAAAATTGTACAAAAGTAGATAAAATCTGTACAAGAGGCCCCATATTACAAAATCAGAAAATGTTCCACACTGGAAATGTTTAAATGTTTTTTTTAATAATTTCTGATGGAAAAGCAGCAAAAACAGTACAAATAATTTGTATTTCTTCACTGTTCCCCCAAATATTAACATTTTACCATGTTTGTTTTATTATTCTCTCTCCATCTCTTTCATCCCCTCTTTCTCTTTTTCATCTTCTTTTTTTAACTTAAACTATTTGAGAGTAAGTTGCAGGCAAAAACCTCCTTTGCTACTAAATTCTTCAGTGCCTATTTCCTAAAAGAAGGATATTTTCTCACAGAACCACAGTACTTCTATCAAAATCAGCATGTTAACAGTGCTATTATCTAACTTACAGACCACATTCAGCTTTTGCCAATTGTCTGATTACCGTCCTTTGCAGAGAAGGAAAGCCCTCTTTTTCTGGCCAAGGGTCCACTCTGGCCTCACGCACGGCGTGTCGCTGCCAACATGTCCTGTCAGTTCCCTCCGACCAGGAACAGTCCCCAGTCTTTCCTAGTTCTCCATGACCTTGACATTTTACAAACTCACAGGCCATTTATTTTTCAGAAGGTCCCTTAAATTGAGTTCGTCTGATGTCTCTTCATGGTTAGACTCAGCATACCTATTTTCAACAGGAATTAATACAACAGAAAAAAATTCTATTCTTTCCCCATACAGGAATTGGAGATTTTATTTTTTCAACTTAGTTGATCAATTGCACAAACAACCAAGCACACACTGGGATGGAGCGAGGATGGAGGCAGGCTTAACTTCCATACTCAGAAAACACACCAGCCCAGAGTGCCTTTCTTATTTGTTTTCATTTCTAGCAAGCTGCCTGTTATTTCTTTTATTTTTAGTTACATACTTTCAATAGGTGGCAAATCCAGTTGGCTCAAAATTCAAAAGCAACAACAAGCTGTATGGTGGACAATCTTGCTACCTAGAATCCCTTACCAGTCTTCAGAACCAATTCATTGTATCAATTTCTTATCTATTCTTCCAAAGATATGTTATACAAGCAATTTATATTGTATATAAGCAAAAATATAAATACTCTCTGCTTCTCCAAACCACAAATGGCATCATAGTATCGATTCTGTACAAAGCAGTATCTCTTTTAAACCTTATTTATTCCATATAATATCATCCCTTTTACATTGTTCCAGATCCCTATAGCATTTGTTCCTTCTTTACTATAGCTTTATCATTTCATTGTATGAACATATCATAATGTATTTAATGTTATGTTGATAAATGGTTATTTTCAATGTTTGTGATGAGTAAGTTTGGACATGCGTGTTATGTCTTGAATTCTTGTATTTTGAATTCCTAACTGAAGGATGCTATGCAGTCAGTTAAAGTGGCCGTGTGACTATTAAGTAACTGTTACTTTCTAACTCCAGCACTGGGGCTGTCCTCTCTCCGTGCCTGGCACATGAGGGCCTGGGGACACACAGGGAAGTGCTCTGACCTGCACAGGAGGCAGGGTGGCTACAAGCGTGGGCTCTGGACCCAGATTTCGGCAGCAATTCTGTGACTTCAGTGATATTAGGCAGAACATGGATGTGCTCTAAATCACTCTCCTTCTCCTTACAATCAGGATCATAAGGTTATTACGAGAATGGGAGATAATGCACATAAGATGCTCACTTCACACAATGCCTGCCCGATGAAAAACTCTCACCAAGTAGCTTTAAAATAAGGCATTCAATCATATTGCATCTTTCTGTCTAACTGTGTGCCTCCCCATCTCAACGCTGAGTTCCTTCATGTCAAGGAATGTGAGTCGCTCTAGATCTGGCGTGTGGCAGGTCCTTGATCATGTGCACGGATTGGTTGCCAGGGGGAAAAAGAAGAAGACACCTGATTCCTAAGTGGGTATCCACGGATGACTTCTTGGAGAAGATGAAAGTAGAAGGATGAACAGGAACAAGAAAGCAGAGAAGGGAAGGGATGGAAAATTTACTCCAGACTAAAATATCTTTCTTCAATCTTACGTCTTACTTATTATAAAGAAGTAGGTGTAACAATGACATAAAACACCGGAAACTACATACAGCAAGGATAACGGGAGAGAAAAAAGGAAATAATACTTAGCAGATGGGGTAAAATAACAGAACAGTTCACTGACACATAGGAAAGCCTGCTAGTAAAGTTTAGTACTACAGATGTGAAATACTGCCCCAAATGGTACTTCCCAATCATTTTCCCTTGTGGCTCAACTGGTAAAGGTTCCACCTGCAATGTGGGAAACCTGGGTTCGATCCCTGGATTGGGAAGATTGCCTGGAGAAGGGAAAGGCTATCCACTCCAGAATTCTAGCCTGGAGAATTCCATGGACTGTATAGCTCATGGGATCGCAAAGAATCAGACACAACTAAGCGATTTTCACTCACTCACTCACTCATTTTAAAATACTGTTAGCACATAAAGAAGCCCAAGATGGTGAACTCTTTCATTCAAAAAATGTCTGGAATCTAAAGCACCAATACAGAATACCCAGTTCTTGTTCTTTAAGATATACTTACAAGACCTATGGGGTTTCTGTAACTACTGAACTGTTTAAAATTGTGTGATATTCTTCAATTATTTGTTGTTTAATAAACTGTTCAAGAAAACTGAATTCTAGGTGTGAGTCTGCTCCTAAGTAAGTCACTTGAAATTCTCTAGCATCAGCACTGTCAACTGTAAAACCAGAGTATACAGGGATTTCTGGCCTTAAGCTTAGATGGGAAGCAGCAGAGAACAGTAGAAAATCCACAGACTCTGAGTTGAGCACCCGGGCTTCCCCACTAGCTCAGCTGCTCAGCAGTTACATCCCTTGGCCAAATCACGTATGCTCTTGGAGCCTTGATATCATCCTATGTAAAATGGAGACAATAATGACCTCTTGGTGTTACTGTGAGGGTTACATGACATGTGTAAAACTCCCAGGCATAGATCTAGCACATGGTGGTGCTCAAATATGCCAATTTTCACATTTTCCTGATGAACCGTAAGAGCTTCAGAATTTTCAAAACATTTTATATTTTTTTAACTTCGCAAATTGTCCAATAACAACTGCCCTGTACCTGGACATTCTTCATAGCAAGGCTTGTCATATTTGATTTCCTTTATTTTTATTTCACGGCACAGTTTATAAAGCTCTGTTGATCTTGATTTATAGGCAATGGGTCAGGGGCAGGAAGGATTCCAGGAAGTACCTTAGCGCTGTCCAACAGGTGGGTGCTGACAGACTCTGTGAGCTGGGAACAGAGTTCTCTGCTCCTCTTCTCAACCTCAAAGAACCTGAGAGCCATAAACTATAGCTCGTCTAGAGAATGGCCACCCATCGCTCTTTCTTTCTTTCACCCACTGTCCAAAATGTCAGAGACTTCATTTCCAGGAAAAGAAGCATTTCTATTCTCTCTAATGACTTTTTGTAAGGTGGTAAATTTTATTTTTTTAAAATTTATTTATTTTAAATGGAGGCTAATTACTTTACAATATTGTAGTGGTTTTTGCCATATACTGACATGAATCAGCCATGGGTGTACATGTGTTCCCCATCCTGAACCCCCCTCCCACCTCCCTCCCCATCCCATCACTCAGGGTTATCCCAGTGCACCAGCCCTGAGCACCCTGTCTCATGCATTGAACCTGGACTGGTGATCTGTTTCACATATGATAATATACATGTTTCAATGCTATTCTCAAAAAATGGGCCAAAGAACTAAACAGACATTTCTCCAAAGAAGACATACAGATGGCTAACAAACACATGAAAAGATGCTCAACATCACTCATTATCAGAGAAATGCAAATCAAAACCACAGTGAGGTACCATCTCACACCGGTCAGAATGGCTGCGATCCAAAAGTCTGCAAACAATAAATGCTGGAGAGGGTGTGGAGAAAGGGAACCCTCTTACACCGTTGGTGGGAATGTGAACTAGTACAGCCACTATGGAGAACAGTGTGGAGATTCCTTAAAAACTGGAACTAGAACTGCCATATGACCCAGCAATCCCACTGCTGGGCATACATACCGAGGAAACCAGAATTAAAAGAGACACGTGTACCCCAATGTTCATTGCAGTACTGTTTATAATAGCCAGGACATGGAAGCAACCTAGATGTCCATCAGCAGACGAATGGATAAGAAAGCCTTGGTACATATACACAATGGAATATTATTCAGCTATTAAAAAGAATACATTTGAATCAGTTCTAATGAGGTGGATGAAACTGGAGCCTATTATACAGAGTGAAGTAAGTCAGAAAAACACCAATACAGCATATTAACACATATATATGGAATTTAGAAAGATGGTAACAATGACCCTATATGCGAGACAGCAAAAGGGACACAGATGTACGGAAGTCTTTTGGACTCTAATGATTTTATGGGCTTCCCTGAAAGCCCACTGGTAAAGAATCCACCTGCAGTGCAGGAGACCCTCATTAGATTCCTGGGTCGGGAAGATCTGCTGGAGAAGGGATAGGCTACCCACTCCAGTATTCCTGGGCTTCCCTTGTGGCTCAGCTGGTAAAGAATCCACCTGCAATGTGGGAGACCTGGGTTCGATCCCTAGGTTGGTTATTCAACAAATATTTATTAAATTTATTAATAAATGTATTAAATTAGTATGTGCCAGGGACTATTCTAGGTCATATATATTAATATACATCATAGGTACTGGTGGTAAAGAATCCATCTGCCAATGCAGGAGATGTAAGAGGTGTGGGTTCAATCCCTGGGTCGGGAAGATCCCCTGGAGGAGGAAATGGCAACCTACTCCAGTATTCTTGCCTGGGAAATCCCATGGACAAAAGAGCCTGGTGGCTACAATCCATGGGGTCACAAAGAGTCAGACACAACTGAACATACACACATATGCATAAAGAGTGTAACAATATAATTGAAAGTATGAGCCTTAGAATTGGACAAATCTGGGTTCTATGCACCCACATCTACTACGTGTTTACCAGGGTATGACAATAGTAAGCCACAGACTGAGTATGTCTCCTCATTGGAAAATCCAAATCATCTGCCTGGCACGGTTGCTGCAAGAGTTCCATCAAGTCTTTAACGTACTTTTTTTCACTTTTGCTCACGTTGCTGAGCGAGGGTTGACTCCACCACACTGGGTTCTGTAGTAACTACCATCCAGATGGCGGGAAGGATGTGGACACACTGCCGGCTCGAGTGTGACCTTGCTCGCTGCCCTTCATTAGTTCTGCCCTCGCTTCACTGAGTCAGTGTATTGTCAGCACTAGACACCCTGAGTGGAGCTGCCACTTTAAATGTCTTCAAAAAGATGACACTATAATTTGGCATTAATCCAAGAGGCATATGAACAGCAGCTGGGCATAAATTTGATTAGGGACGCAAACATCCATCACTGGAAAAATGACCTTGCCCACCAAATCTATGGTACGTGGGTATGAGACAGGGCAGCATGAACGACGCTGCATTGTGCGAAGTTATTACTGAGACACGTGGAAACACAGGCCTGCCACAGGCTGAGTGAAAACACACCAGGATCACAACTCCCAGAATGGGTAGGAGCTGCTTGCAGGAGATTCCTGGTGACAGCAGAAACGCTGTGTCACCAACACTCTTGGTGACAAAGAGACAGTAAGACTCTGAGCCAAAAGTAGTTCTCGAGTCAGATTCTGAAAGTGACGATATTTAGGAGTATGTTAAACATTTTACTTATATTTTCCCCTCCACATATGTGCATGAATGATACCAATCCATGCCCAAATGAATCTAAAAGAGCTGTTTCAACAAGTATACAATAAAAATTCTAAGTAGCAGAAAGCCCTTGTATCAGAGTTTAGGTGGCAAGGCTTGTTCTTTTCGTAATGATACATAAAATAATTGTGTTTCTTACCAGCAACATCTTCGATTCAATACAACATGACAGCATTTGGGATCACAGAGCACGATGATGAATATTCAAAAACTAGTAGTAATTTTTTTTCATGCTTTGTGAACATCGAGCATTAAAGGTGAGCAAGAACTCTGCTCCCTTGGAGCTCACAGTCTAGTGGGACGGAAGGGCAGCTGGCTTCCCAACCCACCTGGGACACCTGCATGGTTAAGAGTGACACTGAGGAACGGTAAGGGGGATGAGGAAGGCCAGAGAAACGCCTGCCTTTCCAGTCGGTTCACTGGTAAGCAGCCTTGAGCCAGATGGAGTGGCCCAGGGGTCCAGCCTCCACCTCATCTCCCCTCCTCATAGCTACCCTGTTTCCCAGGTGCTGCTCACCCCCTACCACCCACCAGCCTGTTTCCCACCAGCACTGGCCTTTCTGGGCTGAAAGAAGCCAGTTCTCCAGAACCACGTAGGACATGGAATCGAAGACACTCCTGATTCATGACCTGCAGGAAGAGGTGGAAGAAGAGGCCCAGACCCACCTTCAAAGGTAGACAGGCAAATTACTGAGCCTCAGAAACACTGAGGCTGCAGCAGAGGTTTCTGTGCTGGGGTGGCATGACTCCCTCCAGACACATCATTCTTTACACGGAGAAGTGTGCTGCATTCTAGACGGTAGGCATGCGAACCGACTTCTCTGGCTGTAGGCATGCGAACTGACTTCTCTGGCTCATTACTAAGTAACCAGCAGAAACTGCTAACCCTTTCCCTGAATTTTAACACGAGACATGAGTCATGGAGAGAAGTTAGAAGGAGGCTGACACACTTGCAAAATGGATATAAAAACTGTGGAAAGCAATGGAGGAGGTGGCTTCGCAATCTGGGGAGGGAGCAGTGGGTGCAGTCCGGGGACAGAACAGGAGGGGTCCAGCCCCACAGTGGGGGCTGCTGTCTTCTCCCTGAGCACCTGGTGCCACCAGCACCACAGTCCAGACACTCAGCAGCCAGCGGTTGGGAAACGTTAAAGAAGCACGAGAAGGCAGGGGGAGCAGACACCAAGGGGGCCCGCCAGCTGCCTCTCCTCGCGGCTAGGGCAGAGTGTGCAGGACAGGAAAGATCCCCTGGGGCAGACAGAAGGTGGCTGGGCCCAGAGGCTGTCTGGCCTGGTGCACAAACAATTGCTTATTTTTGTTTGCTTAAAACTTTTTCTTTTAAATTTTGGATCTTCATTCCTGTGCGTGGTTTTCTCTAGTTCAGAGAGCAGGGGCTGCTCTCTAGCTGTGGTGCTTGGGCTTCTCATAGCAGTGGCTTCTCTTGTTTTGGAGCATGGGCTCCAGGGCATGCAGGCTTCAGTAGCTGTGGATCACAGGCTTTAGCTGCCCTGACCAGGGACCAGGGATCAAACCCGTATCCCCTGCATTGGCAGGTGGATTCTTGACCAAGGAACCACCAGAGAACTCCCTGCTTGTTGAACATTTCAGCTTTCTCTGAATAAGCAGGGACAGCATCAAAAGAGCATCCTTGAGGAAAACCTATATGGATATTTGGGGCCAGAATTTGCTTTAGGTTAGTTACACTGGAACAGGATCACAGCCATTGGAACGGCAACTTCAATTTGCTGTAGTGACATTAGAGCAGGCTTCGGAATCAGACAGCCTGACGTCAAGTCATGGATCTGCCACTTGTAGCTTTTGACAGTTTGTTTACTCTCTCTGAGCTTCAGTGTCCTCATCTATAGGATAAAAAGCTGAAGGATATTAGGCGTGTAGTAGCAGATAAGGGTAACTAATGCACACAACACAAAACCACCTTTGTGTCAACAAACAGGAAGGGAACCCTTTGAAGTCATATTTAAGATTAGATCCCACTTGGAAAAGGAAAAGAGTGATTTCACACTAGGTACAGAGGGGAGGGGAAAAAAACCACTTTCATTAAAGCACTAAGTGGTAAAAAAGGAAAAGAAAGATAATGGGGAATCTAATTCTGTGACACAGAATAATAGGATTTCAGAACTAGGAGAGAAACCCCAAACCCATGGTTCTCAGATATGTTCACAATACAGGACCACAGTGTTCTCTGCTGAGCACCATGAAATATTTACATCTAACGTCACAAAACAACATTCCGTAACACTGTATAGCACTATGCACCAGGCATATTCTAAGTATTCTGCATGTGTTGATTCATTTAGTTTTCACAATAACCATGAAGTTGGTACATTATTATCTCTACTTTATAGGTGAGGGACTGAGAAAGAGAGGGGTTAGGTGACCTGCCCAGAGTCACAGAGCTGGGAGGAGTCCGTATGTGGCAGACCTGTGATACAAGTCCAGGTACCTGCTTCTGAACCCAGGTGGAGGCTCCCACTCCACCCTGCTTCTCAGTCCACAAACTAAGATCACTTGCCCTGTGTTAAGATTCCAGCATAAATGGCTCCATTATATGAGTCATATAAATATCACATCCAATCTTATTTTACAGTTCTTTAAACTATCCAATTAAGCAAGACTAGGTATTCCCGCCGGAGAAGGCAACGGCACCCCACTCCAGTACTCTTGCCTGGAAAATCCCATGGACTGGAGCCTACCAGGCTCCTCTGTCCATGGGGTCTCGAAGAGTCGGACAAGACTTGAGTAGTCGCTCACTTTCACTTTTCACTTTCATGCATTGGAGAAGGAAATGGTAACCCACTCCAGTGTTCTTTCCCGGAGAATCCCAGGGACGGGGGAGCCTGGTGGGCTGCCGTCTACGGGGTCACACCGAGTCAGACACGACTGAAGTGACTTAGCAGCAGCAGCAGCAGGTATTCCCGCATCTTCCACTAACTTTTTTTGCTCCTTGTTCATTTGTCACCTCCCAGTGCTAAGTTGATTGGCAGTAATAGCAATAAACAGTTAATGAAATTTCATGGGACAAGACAAAATTAAGAAAATTCTTTCCATTGTTTTTACTTAAATGGAGAAAACACACTGGCCCAGCTCTAGAATACTCCTGTCTGGGGAGAGGGCAGTTTGGGAACCACTCAACTAGGACAACTTCTGTCTTAGCGCAGCTTCCATCCGGCCAGCCCTCTGGCGCGTGACCCTGGTGCAGCCGAGGGAAGACAGCGCACCCTGGCCAAGCTCAGGATGGGCCGGGCCGCCGTGTGCCAGCACCGGCCTCAGGAGTGACACTCATCAGTCCGTTCGGCTGATTTAATGTCATGACACCCAAGAAAGCTGTTCAACCTCACAATTCAGAAGACACAACAGGACATTGTCACAGCAAGTGCTCTGCTCTGCACACCTGACCATCGCCGCGTGACTGAGGTGCTGCAGTAAACGTGCAAGCCACAGGATCAGACGTTCAGTCTGGCAGGTGAAGACGACATGGGACATATATGCATAACGGAATACGACTCAGTCATAAAAGAGAACAAAACGATGCTATTTGCAGCAATGTAGATGGGCCTGAAAGCTAAGTGAGGTCGGACAGAGAAAGACAAATATGCTATGACATCACTTTCATGGGGAATCTAAATTATGACACAAATGAACATGTCTATAGAAGAGAAACAGACTCACAGACACAGAGAACAGAACTGTGGTTGCGGTGGGGCCAGGGAGAGACGGACTGGGAGCTTGGGAGAGCAGACACAAACTAGCAATATGCAGGATGGATAACAGCAAGGTCCTACTGCATAGCACAGCGAACTGTATCCAATAGTCTTTAATAATCTATAATGGAAAAGATTATGAAAATGTATACAAATATATACATACGCATAGTTGAATCACTTTGCTACATACCAAAAACTAATACAACACTGTAAATCAACTATATTTTAATAAATAAATTCATTATAATTGGGGGTGAAAGCTTCTACGATGTTTACCCATTTGTAGTGCGAAGTTGAGATTTTACATTTCATTGATATCTGGAAGAAAGCGGGTTCTTTTTCTTATCAGTTCGAAAAGCTGAACTTGGTTCTAAATGGTGAACAGGAATCAGTAGAGGAAGTAACGATGGACACATAACAGAATTATACCGATTCAACACAAACTCCCCATTCTTGCTAAAAGGGGGAAGGCCAAATACTCCATCACATAGTTTCTCACTTTTAAAAATTCACAACAAATTACTATTTCCACTGAGAAAAAATGAAAATGAGAAGTAAAAACTATCAGCAACATTCTCGCCTTGCCTGGCAAGGTGCCCCACGCCCAGCAGACACTGTTTATTCAGGCTTCGCCTCGGCCAGACCGGCCTACAGATCACAAAAGACAGAGTGGCCACAGACAGAGTGCCAACTGGACCACGGTTCTGGGTCTGGTCAGCCTGAGGTCCCTCCGTCTGTCAGAGCCCAGTTCCATGGGACCACTCTGACCCCAGCTCAAGAGCTCCTGGAAACCTGTAAGTGAGGGCAGGGAAGTAGACTAAATATCATTGTTTAACTCCACAAGGAAATATTAATAAAATAAGCACACTTTCAGGGAAGGGAAATATGCCTAAAAAACTAAAATGTTTCCAAGAAAGAAAATAATCGGGGAACCAGGCTTTCATAAAACCTTTTCTTGAAATTTTTTTCTTTTTATAAAAGAAATTTTTAAAATTATAACAACAAACCTTTGACTAGGTTCCAAATAAAAGAGGGGCTTTTAACTAAGCAGTTATGGATTGGGGATATTTCCATATAAGCAGAGAAGTCTAAGGGTAAAGAAAGGATGAAAAAGGCATCATAATGGGGTCCTCCGGGTATGTCTACCGATGCCATTCACATTTGTTACAAATGCTGGCAATGAAGTAAATAGTGAAATGCACAAGACTACAGAAAAACTCCAGATAAAATTTTATGCCAATGGAAAAACTCCAGAAAAACCTTCAGAAACTGGGTAAGTGAGCGAAGACAATGGCCGACAAATTTCAGCATAAGTGGCACTTTTCATATTAACGAGATAGAACTACCTGTTACAATCTAAAAACTACTGCAGACAGAATTCCCTGACAGGCCAGGGGTTAGGATTTGGCGCTTCACTGCCAAGGCCAGGGCTCAATCCCTGGTTGGGATCTTTCTAATTTGTTTCTGGACATAAACAAGAATGACAGTGTGTAACCAGAAGAGAGCGGAACAGAATCTTCTTTCTTGAAAAAAAAAAAATAATAAAGATTAGCAAACACAGCAAGCAAGGAATGAGATGTGCCAGGCAGGTCTGAAATGGTCACCTTGGCCATCTCTGCCTCCTCTCCGTGTGTGTCTCTGTGTTTTCCACTTCGCTACAGAAATCGTATCAAATCCCCTACAGAAATTCCTCCTGCCTTTCTTGTGCACAAAAAGGGCTTCAGAGACTATCAACTAAGGGTACTTTTCTTTGAAAGAAGGTTATTTTTTCCAGTCAGGGCTGTGGCACTCCTTTCTTCATGCCTCAAAAGAGGCATGCCAGCAAATCTTTCTTTCTTTGTGTCAGCCCAAGAAATGTGGGCTTTATTTCCTAGTTCAGATAAGAACTTTCCATGCACCAAAAAAACAAAGATTGATCCTCCCACCCCATTTGACAGTTTGTTAGCAATGCATTAGAACCCCATCAAGTCATTCAAAACAACTCCTACTGTACACTTGAAGGAAAGAAAAACCCAGACTAAGGACATGCTGGAGGTCTTAGCCAGACAATTCTACATTCATATCCTTGAGAGTTCAAAAGGAACCAGCACTCAGTCTGAGTTCTAAAGAACGGTAAACCTTGATGTTTGCTTTTCCTTTTCTACAAAGAAGAGCTGGCTGGCTGGAAAAGCATGAAGGCAGTTTCAAAGAGAAATCTATCAGGAGTCCTCCATTCTTCTCTTACAAGATTTCAGGTGGAAACCTCAAATAGCAGCATATCACAGGCCTACAAAGGTCCATATAGTCAAAGCTACAGTTTTTCCAGAAGTCTTATACATATGTGAGAGTTGGACCATAAAGAAAGAAGGCTGAGCACCAATGAACTGATGCATTCAAATCGTGGTGCCAAGGGACTGCAAAGAAATCAAACCAGTCAATCCTAAAGGAAATCAACCCTGAATACTCACTGGAAGGACTGATACTGAAGCTGAAACTCCAATACTTTGGCCACCTAACATGAAGAACCAACTCATTGGAAAAGACCCTGATGCTGGGAAAGATTAAAGGCAAAAGAAGGGGATGACAGAGGATGAGATGGTTGGATGGCATCATCGACTCGATGGACATGAGTTTAAGCAAACTCCAGGTGATGGCAAAGGACAGGGAAGCCTGGCGTTCATGAGGTCACAAAGAGTCAAACAAGGCTTAGCGATCGAACAACAACAAACAACAGGCCTAGAGAGAAGCATACACATCAGGAGTGTCCAAACTTGAGGGATGCTCACAAAGTGGATATATGTGGGTCAAGGAACAGAAAGCCACCAGCTCCTGAGTTCTCATGGCACTCTCTCCCAAGGCACCACCACTCCCCCACCATCCTCAGCAGGCTGCGGAAGGGCCCTGCATTCCATCAAGCTGACTCGAAGCCGGGCTGCAGTTTCTGAAGGACCAGAAAACAGAGTCTCCTAGGTTTGACCTTCTGGAAGTGGCAATGAGAATTTCAAAATGTTTCCTAGGGAGCCTCTTCCTTGGTGGGCTCTGAATTCCAATTTTCTTCTTCTCAGCAAAGCAAAACTACCCAAATCCCAGTCTGCTATTCAGCTGCTTAGGGCTTGACTTGTGAGCCTGCCGACCAGCCTGGCCTAGTCAACAAATACCTCCAGGGGAAAACCAGATGTGGGGCAGGGTGCATTAGGCTGCCTCCTTGCCTCTGGGATGCCGGCCCTTCAGTTCTGATAGCTTTGGCAGCCCTTCACCCAGAATGTCTTATCTCTCCAGCCCCATAAGGCAGCCTAAAGCACTACCTGCCTCTTTGCCTCTTAGCAGCCCTTACCAACCAGCTTCCCAGCCTCCTGGGAATCAGAAAATGCTCCAAAGGGGAGAGCAGGTACAGAGAGTGGGGTATACTTTATTTATTTTTTTTTGGGGGGGTGTATACTTTAATAAGCACCTTTCTACTGGATCTGACCACTCAGGACTGGCTGCCTCGGTAGGAAACTGAGGGCAATCCCAGGAGGATGAGACTGGAAAACATTTTCTCTTTGAACTTGTGACTCTGTTTATCAAAATTTGTGGACACCAGATATGGTAGACACTGGTAAGAAAAAGCACTGTCATGTGACGTACCTGATATGACAAAGTACAAGCAATCTACACATTGCTTTTTTGAGGACTGGAAAAGCAATGAGAAAGCTTTGTAATATAGGCAGCATCTAAAAATATTGGGCTGTTATTAAAATGTGATTCTCCCAACTTTGAAATTAAATATTCCTCCCTCATCCTTCCTGATACACTGTGATGGAGGAAACATCCCGTCTAACCCAAGCCAGGCTCTCCACCTGGGCTGGCCGGCATCCAGTCTGCTGGTCCCCTCAAGGGCTGCACCCGAACCTACCCCTCTCTGCAGCATCATAGCTCCCTCCCTGTTGGAACATTCACATCAGCAAATGTGAACAGTATCTCCTAACTTTACTGTGCACTTTTCTAAACAGCTGTTATATTTCAATTGATTGTTTACATTTTAAAACTTTTCCCTTGAGCCCACCTCCCTGCTCACCTACCCTTCTCTGCTGTTTTTACACGCAATAAAGAGCTGTCTACATCCACCTTCACTTACTTACTTCCTCACCCCACATTCCCTCCCCAGTTGGCCTCTTCTTCTACCTCTCCAGGTTCTCATCTCACTTGACCTCTGTAACATTCACACCCTCCTTAAGCTCTTCTCTCCACCTTCTAACATGGAACTTCCCTGGTTTCCTCCGGCCTCTCTGCCACCTCCTTTACAAGCTCATTCGCTGGCCCGACCCTTAAAGGCTGCACCAGTAAGCCTCTCCTTCTCCTTCCAGCTTTACACCCTCCCAGGGCTCAGGCCAGCCTTCAGGGCTTTCGCAGAGGCTCTGCCAGGATTTGAATGGCCACCTCCTCCTCCTCAATCAGATTTCAAGGTCAGTGTTACCTCCTCCTGTTCCCCGGCCCCATGCTGCTCTCCCATAACACTCTCTAGAGCATGCACCATCAGTTAAGTGATGTATGCATTTTGTGCAGAGTCTGTGTCCCCTGCCACCTGCCTCGGGGGAATGCAGCTGCAAAAGAGCGCCCTCACCCGACGGGCCAACGCAGGGCCCTCAGCACCTGGAATCTGGCCAGGAGCACAGTCACCACTGTTTCTGGGCGAGTCTCCTGCCTCAGAGGAAACTTCTTACTTAACAAAGACCCTCTTAGGATAAATTCCCATAAATAATGCATTACCACTAAAATGATGGTGTATAACTGCTTCCGTGGTAAAGAAGCTAAGTTTATGTATGATATCAATATTTACAACTGAACTTTAATGAGCTGAAAAGAAAAAAACACGGAGGGGAAAAGTAAATTACTCAAGACAGTACGTAGTACCATAAACTAGCAAATCTGAACATCGTGAAGGGAATTGAAATCACACCAACTGTAAGATTACCAAGGTACATGGAACTCAGCCACTCCCAACTTACACAAAATCAAAATTAGTCCTAGTAAACGCAAAGCCAAATATGACAGAAAACACTGAGCAAATATGGCACTAAAAGAAACTCTCTGAGAAGTCCATTCATTTCAGCCCCTGGTGCAGATCTTGATGTCTGAAGGTATAGTTTCTGAAGTTTCTGCAACCATGAACTATGTCACGCCCACAATGGCACTAACACATTTGTTCAGATATCACCATCACCACCGCACACAGAGGCGACCACCTCACAGTGGGTAAGTTCAATTCAGTTCAGTCACTCGGTCGTGTCCGACTCTTTGTGACCCCATGGACTGCAGCATGCCACGCTTCCCTATCCATCACCAGCTCCCAGAGCTTGCTCATGCCCATTGAGTCGGTGATACCATCCAACCATCTCATCCTCTGTCATCCCCTTCTCCTCCTGCCTTCAATATTTCCTAGCACCAGGGTCTTTTCCAATGAGCCAGTTCTTCACATCAGGTAGCCAACGTATTGGAGCTTCAGCTTCAGCATCAGTCCTTCCAGTGAGTATTCAGGGTTGATTTCCTTTAGGATTGACTGGTTTAATCTCCTTGCAGTCCAAGGGACTCTCAAGAGTCTTCTCCAGCACCACAGTTCAAAAGCATCAATTCTTCAGCACTCAGCTTTCTTTATGGTCCAACTGTCACATCCGTACATGACTACTAGAAAAACCATAGCTTTGACTAGATGGACTTTTGTCAGCAAAGTAATGTCACTGCTTTTTAATATGCTGTCTAGGTTGAGCAAAGCTTTTCTTCCAAGGAGCAAGCGTCTTTTCATTTCATGGCTTCAGTCACCATCTGCAGTGATTTTGCTGCTGCTGCTAAGTCACATCAGTCGTGTCCGACTCTGTGTGACCCCATAGATGGCGGCCCACCAGGCTCCTCCCATCCCTGAGATTCTCCAGGCAAGAACACTGGAGTGGGTTGCCATTTCCTTCTCCAGTGAATGAAAGTGAAAAGTAAAAGTGAAGTCACTCAGTCGTGTCCGACTCTTCTCGACCCCATGGAGTGTAGCCCACCAGGCTCCTCCGTCCATGGGATTTCCCAGGCAAGAGTACTGGAGTGGGCTGCCATTGCCTTCTCCGCAGTGATTTTGGAGCTCCTCAAAAAGTCTCTCACTGTTTTCATTGTTTCCCCATCTATTTGCCATGAAGTGATGGGACCAGATGCCATGATCTTAGTTTTCTGAATGCTGAGTTTTAAGCCAGCTTTTTCACTCTCCTCTTTCACCTTCATCAAGAGGCTCCTCTGTTCTTCACTTTCTGCCATGCAGGTGGTGTTATCTGCATATCTAAGGTTTTGATATTTCTCCCAGCAATCCTGATTCCAGCTTGTGCTTCATCCAGCCCGGCATTTCACATGATGAACTCTGCATATAAGTTAAAAACCAGCGGTGACAATATACAGCCTTGACATACTCCTTTCCCATTTTGGAACTAGTTCATTGTTCCATGCTGAACTGTTGAACTGTTGCTTCTTGACCTGCACACAGGTTTCTCAGGAGGCAGGTCAGGTGGTCTGGTATTCCCATCTCTTGAAGAATTTTCCACGGTTTGTCATGATCCACACAGTCAAAGGCTTTGGCATAGTCAATAAAGCAGAAATAGATGGTTAACTCTTGCTTTTTCGATGATCCAACAGATGTTGGCAATTTGATCTCTGGTTCCTCAGCCTTTTCTAAATCCAGATTGAACATCTGGAAGTTCTTGGTTCACATACTTTTTGAAGCTTGGCTTGGAGAATTTTGAGCATTTACTAGCATGTGAGATGAGTCCATTTGTATGGTAGTTTGAGCATTCTTTGGCATTGCCTTTCTTTGGGACTGGAATGAAAACTGATCTTTTCCAGTTCTGTGGCCACTGTTGAGTTTTCCAAATTTGCTGGCATATTGAGTGCAGCACTTTCACAGCATCATCTTTTAGGATTTGAGATAGCTCAACTGGAATTCCATCACCTCCACTAGCTTTGTTCATTGTGATGTTTCCTAGGCCCACTTGACTTCAGACCGCAGGTAAGTGATCATACCATCATGGTTATCTGGGTCATTAAAATCTTTTTTGTACAGTTCTTCTATGTATTCTTGCCACCTTTTCATAATATCTTCTGCTTCTGTTAGGTCCATACCATTTCTGCCCTTTATTATACCCATCTTTGCATGAAATGGTCCCTTGGTATCTCATTTTATTGAAGAGATCTCTAGTCTTTCTCATTCTGTTGTTTTCCTCTATTGCTTTGCATTGATCACTGAGGAAGGCTTTATCTCTCCTTGCTATTCTTTGGAACCCTGCATTCAGATAGGTATACCTTTGCTTTTCTCCTTCGCCTTTAGCTTCTCTTCTTTTCTCAGCCATTTGTAAGGCCTCCTCAGACAACCATTTTGCCTTTTTGCATTTCTTTTTCTTGGGGATGGTCTCAATCACTGCCTCCTGTACAATGTCACGAACCTCTGTCCATAATTCTGGTACTCTTTGTCTATCAGATCTAATCCTTTGAATCTATTTGCCACTTCCACTGTATACAATGTAAGGAATTTGACCGTCCTTCAATTTAAGTCTGAATTTGGCAGTAAGGAGTTCATGAGCTGAGTCACAGTCAGCTCCTGGTCTTGGTTTTGCTGACTGTATAGAGCTTCTCCATCTTTGGCTGCAAAGAATATAATCAATCTGATTTTGGTATTAACTATCTGGTGACGTTCATGTGGAGTCATCTCCTGTGCTATAGACAGAGGGTGTTTACTATGACCAGTCCATTCTCTTGGAAAAACTGCTAGCCTTTGCCTTATGTCATTTTGTACTCCAAGGCCAAGCCTGCCTGTTACTCCAGGTATCTCTTGACTTCCTACTTTTGCATTCCAGTCCCTTATGATGAAAAGGACATCTTTTTTTGGTGTTGGTTCTAGAAGGTCTTATAGGTCATCACAGAATGGTTCAACTTCAGCTTTTCCAGCATTACTGGTTGGGCCATAGACTTGGATTACAGTGATATTGAATGGTTTGCCTTGGAAATGAACAGAGATCATTCTGTCATTTTTGAGACTGCATCCAAGCACTGCATTTCAGACTCTTTTGTTGACTATGAGGGCTACTCCAATTCTTCTAAGGGATTCTTGCCCACATTAGTAGATATAATGGTCATCTGAAATAAATTCACCCATTCCGTTACATTTTAGTTCACTGATTTCTAAATGTCAGTGGTCACTCTTGCCATGCCTGTTTGACCACTTCCAATTTACCTTGATTCATAGACCTAACATTCCCGGTTCCTATGCAATATTGTTCTTTACAGCATCGGACTTTACTTCCATCATCAGTCACATCTACTCCTGGACATTGTGTTTGCTTTGGCTCCACCTCTTCATTCTTTCTGGAGTTATTTCTCCACTCTTCTCCAGTAGCATATTGGGCACCTACTGACCTGGGGAGTTCCTGTTTCAGGATCCTATCATTTTGCCTTTTCGTGCTGTTAATGGGGTTCTCAAGCCAGGAATACTGAAGTGGTTTGCCATTCCCTTCTCCAGTGGACACTTAGGAAACACTGGCAAATGTTCTTGGCTGTGGTTGTTCTTGTTACTGATTGTTGTTCAGTCACTAAGTCGTCTGTGACTCTTTGCAGCCCCATGGACTGCAGCATGCCAGGCTTTCCTGTTCTTCACTATTTCCCAGAGTTTGCTCAAACCCACGTCCACTGTATCAGTGATGCCATCCAACCATCTCATCCTCTGTCACTCCCTTCACCTCCTACCCTCAGGGTCTTTTCCCATTACTGATACTAATTATTAATACACCTTAACAATTCAAGTTGACTCCTAAGGTTAAGAGGAAAGAGCACCCCTGGTTTTCACCTGCTATTGTGTAAGCAGAACATTCTCGAAATTCAATTCATACACTCATAAACTCTCCACTAACAGTACAGGTTTTCCCAGCTAAGAAAATACACAGCATATTGCAGCTTCAGAATTCTAGTTGAACATAGCTTGTGCTTAGTCTCTCAGTCATGTTCAACTCTTTGCAACCCCATGGACTGTAGCTTGCCAGACTCCTCTGTCCATGGGGATTCTCCAGGCAAAAATACTGGAGTGGGTTGCCAAGCTCTCCTTCAGGGGATCTTCCCAACCCAGGGATTAAACCCAGGTCTCCCTCATTGCAGGCAGATTCTTTACCATCTGAGCCATCAAGGAAGCCCACGAATACTGGAGTGGGTGGCCTGTCCCTTCTCCAGGGAATCTTCCCAACCCAGGCATTGAACCTGGGTCTCCTGCACTGCAGGCAGATTCCTTACCAGATGAGCTACCAGGGAAGCCCGCTGAACATAGTTTATGTACCCTCAACTTCAGCAAAATATTCATCTATATCCTTAACACTGGCAACATCTTTTATGATAACTAACTACACAAAGTTGCCTTTGTTAATGATCTTCTAGCTTCTATTATGCTCATTTTGGCAGTGTACTTTAATCTTCTCAGTTTCATTCAAAATTCTGAAACAGAAACAGCTAATAGCAAGTGTTGGTGAGTAAGTAGGAAAACTGGAACCCTCATACACCGCTGGGGAGAATGTAAAATGCTGCAATCACTGGAAAATAGTCTGGCGATTTCTTAAGGCTAAACATAGTTACCAAATGACCCAGAGCTTTGCCACCAAGGTATTAAAAAAAAACCCAAGGGAAATAAAAACATAGGTCCACAGAAAAACTTGTACATGAACATTCTTAGCAGCGTTATTCATGATAGCTATAATATGGAAACAACCTGAACAGAATAAAATACGGTCTATCCATATAATGGAATATTACTCAGCAAAAGGAGAGAAATACTGACACATGCTATGATAAGAATGAACCTTTAAAACTTTGCTAAGTGGAAGAAGCTGGTCACAAAGGACCACACATTGAACTCATATGAAATATGCAGAAAAGACAAATCAATAGAGATAGAAAATGGATAAGTGGTTGCCAGGGATTGGGGTGTAATGAGGAGTTAGGGGGTAATGGCTAAGAGATGTAGAGTTTCTTCTGAAATTGTGAAAATATTTTAAAATTGATGGTGTTGACAGTTGTATAACTGTAAATACACTAAAGCCACGGAACTGTATGCTCTAACTGAGTGAACTGTATGTTATGTGAATTGTACCTCAAGCTGTTTTTCTTTTTAATAAAGAATAAATTTTTTATTTTACAGCAGAAAATAAGAAAGGATAGGAATTAAGCTGGCACATCAATTAACAGAATGAACAACAGAATATGTTCAAGGTTTTTTTAGAAAGTAAAAAGATGGGCATGTAAATCAATGCTAACCTTCAAGGAAGCCATTTGGTAATAGACATCAAGAATCTTTATATATAGGGAGACAGAGACATAGAGAAAGAAAATATTTGCTTCTAGAGTAAATATAAGGGCATTTCTGATGAACACAGCTTGAGAAAGTTTCAAAGGCAACAGAAATTGAGGCTATGCTCAGGGACTGGTGTGTGTACAAGAGAGAAAACCCTCAAACACAGTTAAGGAAGGGCTCTAAGACTTCAAGGTGAAAAATTACAATTCCCAACATCCGTGAACTGGTTTTATCAGATTCACCTAAGGACCTAGGCAAAAAGACACATTCCAGAGTCTCACTCTTGAAATTCCAGATTCTCTCCACTGCAAAAGTAAAGGGGAAGAGTAGGAGTCTTTGTTTATGAACCTCTCCAGAGGATGCTGAAGTCAGCTAGGCGTGGCCAACGGGACATATTTTATCGTGGTAATAACACTCTTTTGGAGAATCATTCTAGAAGCAATATGAAGGACTGATTATACTGAAGCCAGGAACTGCCTTTCGGAAGCACTGGGCAAAGACTGGGCTTTCCTGGTGGCTCAGATGGTAAAGAATTCACCTGCAATGAGGGAAACCTGAGTTTAATCCCTGGGTCGGGAAGATCCCCTGGAGAAGAGAATGGCAACCCACTCCAGTATTCTTTCCTGGAGAATCTCATGGACAGAGGAGCATGGCGGGCTACAGTCCATGAGGTTGCGAAGAATTGGACATAACTGAGCAACTAAGCACAGGCAATGATTAGAGCACTTAACTCGTATTCCAACTCCATGATATTAATAACTATTCATGGCTGATGCACACTGAAGATTACTTGTAAATTCCAGTAATATGAAATGTCCAGAATAGGCAACTCTATAGAGTTAGAAATATCCCCTGGAGATGGGGTTGTCAGGTGAACAGGAGTGACTGCCGATGGATATAGAGCTTCTTTCTGCAGTGCTGAAAATGTTTTCAATTTAAATTGTGTTGATGGCTGCAAACCTTTGCATATATGCTCAGAAATTAACTATAATGGGTATATTTTATGGCATATGAATTACATCTACTAAATCTGTTAAATAATTTAATTTAAAAATTTTTAATTGTTTTAAATTTGTAATTTTTTATCTTTAAAAATTAAATAATTGCATCAATTTCCCCAAAAATAATAATGATTATTATTATTCATGGGAATTTCTTGGCAATCTAGTGGCAGGACTCTGAACTTTCACCGTCAAGGGCAGTTGGTTCAGTATCCCTGGTCAGGGAACTAAGATGCAGAAAGCTGTGCACTGTGGCCAAAAAGAAAGAAAAACAGACCATTAGTGCCCAAAGTCACCTTTTAAAAAGAGACATCTTTTATTAACAAACAAAAACTTAGCAAGAATCTTTATACCCTTCTTCAAAATACGCATCTTACCAGCTTCTCTAATACATTTGTGGTATGAATGTCTTAGAATTCTGAAAAGGCTGGTGGTGGTTACTTCAGGTGGTCTTCCTTGCCAGATTACTCTCATGCTCACTTGATTTTCCAGCTTCCCTCAGCCACGTGATAACAAGCAAATTCATCCCATGCACTCACCAGGAATATTTGAAACAACCTTTGTATGCAAATATTTGAAACAAGCTTTGTATGTTCCTATGAGGAACATCTGAAGACTGAGCGATTGATACGAATGACTCATCAAATAATACGCAGCATCCACGTTTTCTGACTGTGGATAACATAGCTCTGAGCACAATCCCTCCAGCCCGCTTTCTCAACAGAAGCATCTGTTCTCGAGAGAACTGGCAAGAGTACAAGTACAGCCTGTGGCCCGGGCACACCTATAGACAGAAAGCTATCTGGCCCATATATCGCAAGGTCCTCACTGAAACAACAATCGCAGTAACTAAATAGGAGATTTGCAGGCAGGTCTTCTGGGGCCCTTGAAGCCGCTCTTAACAGAGGGCTCCAGGTGGTAACTGACTCGATGATCACAAATCCAGGTTAGGGTAAAATATTAGGTAATGTTAACAGGCGTAATCTCAAGTACTAAGCTGTTCCCTCAATAAATTCAAGTGCTTTAAAATGTTTTAACTAGGAAAAAAAAGTATATAAATTGCATAGAGGAAATCATTCCAGGGCACAGGTTTCATAATTTAACATGATGTGTATAACACAAGAGAAGACAGTGTGACTACCCATTCACTCTGCATGAAACGCTCTACTCCTGAAATAAGCACGGCCTTTTATTCCAACAGACTGGACCATGGCCCTGTCCCAGGGCTAAGAAGCCAGATGACATTGGCTCCAAATAATTCCCTCTGTATCCAGTTCAGTCCCCCTGCGAACACATAATATGGGTCTCACCTACTGTTCATGTTCAAATTCTCATTCCTCAGCCTTGCTCCCTTGTTCATAAAGTTAAATATGAAACAGGAATGGTCAAAAATAAGCATATGATTAACAAAATAGTATGCCCAGACAGATGACACGATGAGGCAGTTATTGCCTTCACAAAAACTCTGTAATTAATATACTGTTCTAATTTCAACTTCCTCCATCCTAATAAAGCTATTATAGGAAGCCAGTGGGACTTCGCTGATTCAGTTGGTAAAGAATCCATGTGCAATACAGGAGACCCCAGTTTGATTCCTGGGTTGGGAAGATCCGATGCAGAAGGGATAGGTTACCCACTCCAGTATTCTTGGCCTTCCCTCGTGGCTCAGACAGTAAAGAATCTGCCTGCAATGCAAGAGACCTGGGTTTGATCCCTGGGTTGGGAAGGTCCCCTGGAGAAGGGAAAGGCTACCCACTCCAGTATTCTGGCCTGGAGAATCCCTTGGGTATATAGCCCATGGGGTCGCAAAGAGTTGGACACGACCGAGTGACTTTCACTTCACTTCACTTCACTTCACTTCATAGGAAGCCAGCATTCACCACTGGCCTGGTATTCAGAGATAGCTTGTACAAGTCAGGACATTTCTTAAAGTGTTTTTTCAGTACAAAGTGGTGGGAAAATACTGGATGTGAGGCAAGTTCTTTATCTTGATCTTAACAACTGGGACCCACAGACAGATTCAATTGAGCAAATTAATCAACAGCCAGGGATAAGCAACTACAAAGCTATAGTGAAGGGTACTCACTATAAAAAATTCAAATAATAATTTTTAAACAGAAAAAAATTTATTAAAGGCCTATTCTGTGCCAGCATTGTTTTAGGAAATGAAGACCAGACTGGATATTATTGCTTCCCTAGTGGCTCCAGTGTTCTTGCCTGGAGAATCCCAGGGACGGGGGAGCCTGGTGGGCTGCCGTCTATGGGGTCGCACAGTTGGACACGACTGAAGTGACTTAGCAGCAGCAGCAGTGGCTCAGACGGTAAAGAACCTGCCTGCAATGCAAGAGACCCAGGTTCAATCCCTAGGTTGGGAAGATCTCCTGGAGAAGGGAATGGCTACTCACTCTAGTATTCCTGCCTAGAGAATTTCATGGACAGAGGAGCCTGGTGGGCTACAGTCCATGGGGTTGCAAAGAGTCAGACACAACTGTTTTAGGAAATGAAGACCAGACTGGATATTATTAAAAGATCCAGCAGAGAAGGAAAAAATATAAGTAACATTTATTTACCATTGTGCCAAAATACAGCTAACCTGTTTAGAGAACACAGCAGCCCTCAAATATTAATTCAGTCAACTCACATCAGGAAAATTACCCCAAATAGTCTGGGTTCTCTGACGTATACGAATTTCTCTAATAGTTGAATAGCTGGGTTTTGATGTCTGCATGTCTTTGACTTTCCAGGCAATGCCAAAAGGTTTTCCTAAGTGGTCATACCAGTTTCTATTTCTACCAGCCAGGTGTGACTGTTCTATTGCCCAATAGCTTCGGGACTTAGTATTGCCAACTTCCAGTTAGGTACATGGTTGCCAACTTTAGGTTCAGTGACATAGCACTCTGGCTATAATTTGCATTTCCTTGATTATTTTTCTTGATTATATTTTCCTTGATTATATTCCTTGTTCAGTTGAGCACCTTCTCATATGTTTATTAGACATCTGGATTTCTTTTCAGAAGTGCCTGCTCAAGACTTACCCTTATTCTGTTAGTGCAGGTAACATCTTAAAAAAAAAAAAACCCTCTTTAGACTGAGGTCATGAATTTAATTCTCAGTGTCAACTTCTAAAAGTTGTGTTGTTTGGCCTTTTATCTGCCATGCCTCCTGGGTCATAAATCAAATGTTTGACTGTGTGAGAGACTGTTTCTGGACTCCTTGGGGTGTCCAGTCACTCTACCCTGGTGCCAGGATCACACTGTCTTAATTATTTAACTCTTCTTGATCTCTGGAATGCAAGTTTTTCCAACTTCTTTTTCTTTTTCGAGGGTATCTTGCTTTATTCCAGGTCTTGGCAAAAAATTTATTAGCTTGTTTAGTTTTTGCTTTTCAGTTTGCTAGGATTACATTAAATCCATAAGTCAGTTTCCAAAAAATTGATTCTTTACAATATTAAATCTTCTAGTCCTCAAACCAGTCTCTCCATTTATTTAGAGTTTACTTAGTCACTAAGTAAAGTTTTGGATTTTTTTATGTAGCAGTTGTGTAAAGATTTTGTTAGAATTAAAATATGCCTCCTATAGTTTATAACTGTTGAAAAACCACAAACCTGAAAAAGAGATGATTTTTTAAATGATGTATAAAAAGATACAATTGTTCAATGAGATTTCTAAGGTTTGGGAAAACTATGTATATATATATATAAGGATCAACTTCCTTAAATTTTTTTTTTCATATTTTTTGTTTTTTATTTTGTATTTTTTTATTTTGTTTTTTTAATTCTTTTCAACTTTCTTAACATTTTTAAATGAAACAAAGTTAATCAAAGTACAATTACTGCTCCATAATTTAGTTTTAATTCTAGAACTATTGCTTTGTGGTTATTTCACACCTTACTTCAGTGGGTTAAACATACTTGAGAAAACTTCAGTGTTACATAAACAAGTGTCCTAAATGGCGATTGGCCGCTAGTGCTTGTTTATCAAGTTATGAAGCACTTGAAATCCAGAAAACTTTCAATTCACCAACTTCAAGAGAAAAAGGATGAAAGAGAAGATGAATAAATGATGAGTAAGAGGCTGAATCTTATACATACCACTGCCTGGGACTGAGAACCTAGACACCTTGCTCCCACCACTCTCATATCATTCGCAAAACTCATGTCTCCTTTTTTTTCACTTGTAAACCCCTGTTGTCACTACTGCACAGTAAGAATTAAACGTAAACAGATGCCTCAGAAAGGACACTTGAAAAGTCAGTCAAACACAAAGCAATAATTAGTCAAAGGATTATAGCTATTCCCCTATCAGAAAAACATTATAACAAGTTTGCCTATAATGATGGCTTGTGGCGAGACTGAAAATAACCCCCAAGAAAATAACCTCCAAGCAAAACCTTCAAGCAATGCCAACAAAATGGAGAGACGTGCATACAAAAGTAAGAATTGTGAAGGAGAAGGAGGAAAATTCCAGTTCTCACTTTAATGTCTTATGTTAACTGCATTCACTCCTTTATTCCCACAGAGACTAAACACAAGTAAAAGACACTTTTGAACTGCATTCTATATGCTGCTGCTGCTAAGTCACTTCAGTCGTGTCCGACTCTCTGCAACCCCACAGACGGCAGCCCACCGGGCTCCCCCGTCCCTGGGATTCTCCAGGCAAGAACACTGGAGTGGGTTGCCATTTCCTTCTCCAATGCATGAAAGTGAAAAGTGAAAGTGAAGTTGCTCAGTCATGTCTGACTCCTAGCGACCCCATGGACTGCAGCCTACCAGGCTTCTCCTTCCATGGGATTCTCCAGGCAAGAGTACTGGAGTGGGTTGCCATTGCCTTCTCTGCATTCTATATGAGGGGGCTAAAAAAATATTCAAAGCTTCTAGGAATTTACAACACATATAGGAAGCAAGAAATAAGCAAAAATAGTTGCTCCACGATATTGTGTGTGCTCAGTCGTGTCTGACTCTCTGTGACGCCATGAACTGTAGCCCACCAGGCTCCTCTGTTCATAGGATTTCCTAGGCAAGAATACTGGAGCGCATTGCCATTTTTTTTCTCCAGGGGATTGTCCCGACCCAGGGAATCAAACTCGAGTCTCCTGCATCTCTGCATTGGCAGGCAGATTCTTTACCACTGTGCCACCTGGGAAGTCTGATACTACTACACCCCATTAATAATTAAGAAACTAGTTTAATAATTTCATAAAGAAACTAAGGCTTACAGAATTTAACTAATGGGCTGAAGATCACACCCAGTCAATTGAGCTGAGCTCTGAATATAGGTTCCTTTGCCCCACAGGGCCTATGCTGTTAAATTGGTCACTGCATCAAACCCTCACACAGGGTAGTAAAATCAAATAAAAATATGATTTTTTTTTTAAGTATAGTGTCTCATCTACCTTTTTTTTTTTTTTGCCAGGCCACTTGGCCTGCAGGATCCTCCTTTCCTGACCAAGGATGGAACCCACGCCCCTTGCAATGGAAGAGCAGAGCTTTAACCACTGGACTGCCAGGGAAGTCCCAAAAGAATACCATTCTTTCAACTGTGTTAAAAGGATAGCTGTCCCACGAGCTGGTCCAAAGTGTTCCACACTTAAAAGCAAACTATTGTAGCCTTTTCTTTAATCACAGGAGAAAAAAATAAATCGTGAGCTTGACTTTCTCAATTTCAAGTTTCTCTCAGAAATATTTCTTAAATCTTTGAAAAATAGTCCGTTATAAAAATCAATGAGTAAGTAGCAGGCCAAGCTGGGGAAAATTCAGCTGATTATGCTTAGCTCAACGTTTTCTTTAATGGATTATGTGCTTAACAGATGTCATTTCATTATTTTAAGTTCAATGATTAATTGAATATATTAATTCAGTAACAGTTAACTCATTTACCTGGAAGTGGTTTTAAGATTAAGGTATTCTTCAGAAGAATAGTGCTTCTGTGAGAGCTATCATAAAAGCACTAAAAGAAATCAGATACAGCTACCATAAGCAGTATCTTTTGGCTGAAACTATAGAAACAAAGAGATAATACATTGTATGATAATTTACTGCCACCTGGGAGCACCCAGCCCCATGGGACTAAGCCTACAGTGGCTGTTGTTATCAGGCAAAGCCACACATGCAAGCCATAAACATAATTTTAAATCTTCCAGTGGCCACATTTGTTTAAAGTACAAACAGGCCAAATTAATTGCAATAATGTATTTTATTTATTAACATGGGATTGGCAACATGTTATCACTTCGACATGCAATCAGTATTTTAGAAACTGAAATATTTCTTTTTTTTTACACTAAATCTCAAAATCTAGCCTATAAGTCACACACACGGCACTAGCCACCGGACCAGACAGCACAGGTCTGAGAGACAGGAAGAGACTGTGGCTGCAATCAGAGAGCCAGAGTGCAGCCTGTGGGTAGAAAAGTGGGGATTCGGCTCCAGTGCTCCAATGCTGAGATAAATGAGAGGCTGTTGGCAGGTTCACCTTCCAGCAATCTCTGTTTGGAGCTATTAAAGCACTGCACATTATTGTTTTATAATGTGCAATAATGAGTGTTTTATAATTTTATAATGTGTTTTCACCACATTTTTAACTTGTCTTGCTATGACTGTAACTTGGGAGGATCTATACAGTCTCTCTCCTCCCCCTCCATTTCTTCAACCCCAATTCTTTCGAATATTTCAAAGTTATCCAAAAAGAACCTACTTGCAGCTGCTGTCCATAACCTGAACATTTAAAATCTACTCAGGTCTGGGCAAGGGGAAGCCTGAAGCCACCAAAGGACTTTGGAAAGGGAGTGGGAAGAATGTTTCAGTAATGTATCAAGCGTCACAGAAAGGGCAAATAAACTGCTTTGCTGTTGCAGATAAAACCAGAAAGGCTACTGCTCAAGATGCTCCACTTAAGTCCTGAACTAGGCTTACAATTTAGAGAATAAAAATGAGCCAGGCCAGACACCCCTTAAGCAGTAATTCATGTAAACAGCATAAGGCCACAGAGGGAGAGGAAGAGGTTGAGAATGACCAACATAATAAAGTCAGAAAAGCTCCCCTCTCACCTTCCTGTCCCTACCCAATCCCCAGAACTCCAGTAGGACCATTCTACAAAGAGGTGGCCATAGCACTTCCTTAACTCACAACTCTTTTTAGCCACCAGACCAATACTGCTAATCTACTACAGCACCTATGACAAATTTAAACACTAACCAATAAATTCTGCTTGTGAAAATCATACAAACGGCTGGACAGGGTGGGTCTGCCACTCTCCAGGACTGAAGTCGGTAGGGAAAGACTGTATTTTGCTGGGCATAGGTCAAAGTACATCAGTATCCTATTTTAGAACAAACTTTGGCTAAACAAATCCAACATTGGAATGACAGGGTGTTTATCATTTGTACCAAACGAAATTATGCAGTTACCATGTGTTCACCAGCTTAACATGTAAGCTTACTAAGGAAACCAAAATTACAATACAGTATTTCTCAACTCCTGAAACAATTCCACTTATTACTCAGAAACCTATTTCATTAGGTTACCTATGATAAATTTAAACAGCAATCAATAAATTCTACCTGTGAAAAACAGAATGATCCCAATTTCCTCATTCCTTTAGTTCAGAGGATTTCATGATGCCCCCTTCAAATAATGGGGAAAAACTACTGAAAATGGCAAATCATCAGTGAAATCATTAGGTAACTATCTACATTTTTAAAAGAGAAAAATAATAAGTAAACAAACCCCCGAAAAAAACTAGATATGAAAACCACATATCATGATGACAAGTTTGTAAAAACATTTTCTATGCACACACAAAAGATCTGAAGTAACCAAAATACTAGTAGAAACTATCTCCAGTAATTGAACTTAAGGTTATTTTTTACTTTTTATATACTATTTCTCTATTTTCTACAATGATCATGTCTTACTAGAAAAAAAAAAAAATTCAGACAGATGGAGGTTGAGGCAGTGCCAACCAATTTAGGATTACACTAGATTGCTACACTATCCCTTGTACCACTGTAATATCTTAAAAAGTACTGAGGGCCTTGAAGACCTGAGCTTCGCCTTATTTGCAGCCTTATCTAGAATACATACTCGATGGACACATTATCACGAGGTGGGGCACACTGCAAAACATTAGGAAAAAATGGCTTATTCAGAAAAGCAAACAGCAGTTTACCGCCCTTGCAAAACAAAGAACAGAGCCAAGAATGGGTGCTCAAGAAATAAATATGAGTTACAAAGTGGAAAAAAAAAGTCTTGGTTCAAAATTTTTAAATGTGCATCTACTACGAAACTGTTCACTTTATGTCAATTTCACTTCATGTAAAAACACAGAGGTTACTTTGTAAACATATCAGATTGAATCAAAGCTGCTTTAAGGATAGCTTTGCCCCAGCCCAGCTTTTTTCTTAATTTTGCTTTTTCAATTCTACAGCATCATGTAAGCACGGCTCCTCAACGTGGAAGCTGCTACAGTGCCGTGGGAGGAGTGTGTGGGAGGGTACCCGGGGCACGCCGCGTATCTTCCTGCCCTCAAAGAGCTTCCAGCAAAAGGTGGAAAAAGAAACGAAGGAGTGGGTCTGACCCGCAGGCCGCAAACCGTCACGAGCAATTCTGTTTTTAACGAAGATTGCTTTTGAGTTTCAAGACCGTTTGGAGACGATGAGCCAGGCCAGATTTGAACAGGCGCAGACGGCACATGGCCCGGGTGGGTGGGACGGCTCAGGCGCCGAACCCTCGGGTTCAGACCCATAACTGGCTCATGCTTAGACGTAGGCAGACACTGACTCAAAATGGACCGAAACCCACCAATCCGCCAGGAAAGGCTAGGCAGGCACGCCCGCCCGCCCGCGATTCCAGAGCGCTGCATTCGCTCTATTTGGTGGAGGGCCTGACACGAGGCCGCAGGTTCAAAAGTGCTTAAGGAAAGCAGACGGTCAGCTGGAATCACCAACCGGCTCCCCAAAGGCCTCGGGCTCGACCCCGAGCGCACGTGGACCTCGGCCCGCGCCCTGCCCACCGCGGACACCGTCCTCCACGACCGACCCACGCCGGCCACCCCTACGCCGTCCGAGCGGGGCCTCGCCGGGTCCCGGGGACACCAGCGATCCACGGCAGGACGGCGGCGCAGCCTCCCGAGACAAAGCAGGGTGCCCGATCCACGGAGCCCGCCGCCCCCGCGCCCGCCGGCCGAGACGGCCCGCCGCACCCCGAGCGCCCGGCCAACCGCCGCCGCAGGAGCGCGCAGGGCGCCCAACTGCCGTCCCGGCCCAACCAACGCGGGCAGGGGAGGAGAGGTGCGCGCGGCCGGCCGAGCGTGCGAGCCGCTCGGGGGTCGCAGGGGGGAGGCCGCGCGCGGGGAAGGCAGGGCGAAGAGGCGCCGCAGCCATGGCCGATCGCAGAGCCAGGAGGGCTCCGAGAGCAGATCTCGCCCCTTTCCCCTTGGAAGGTGCAGATGGTTTGACCCCCCACCCCGAGTGAGGTGCCTCGTCCCAGCCCCGGCTGGACTGTACCATCGGGCGGTGCCGCCGGGATTTCTCCCCCCACCACCATCAAGTCCCCCCCCACCCGGGTCCGCGGTCGGTTGGCCCCGACCGGGCTCTGAGACGCGGAAAGAGCTTGGCGCCATTTTGGGTGGGACTAAGCAAAGACGAAACACCCTCCCAGTCGATGGGTTACTCTGGACGCTGGCTTATCCGGTTCCCCTAATCCTTTAGGTACTTACACGACGTTGGGTGAGGGGAGCTGGGAGATCAGCGGGTCCCCGATCCTCTCTCCCTAGGGGTGATGGAAATCAAACCCCCCCCGCCACCTCCAGGTGGTTCTTCCCGCCGCAGAGTGGGAGCAGTATAAAAGGCGGGGCCTCATTAGCATAACCTGCCTGGCAACCTGATCTCGGCCTTATGTGATTGGTTGAATTCTGTAAACTCCGTGCCTCGTCTAGAGACGAGTAACGCCGGGGCGAATTGACAGGCCCAGATTTAAGACTCATGACCGAGATCCTGAGACGCTAATTCAGTCGGCGGAGAAGCCAAAAGGAGATTCACACGATGGCCCAATGACGGAAGGCCTCTTTATTTCGTGTTCTGCTGTTCGTTTCAAATCCAATCAAAGAGCGCGTCTCAGGCAGCGCTCGCATGCGTTTGTGCTCTAAGCCAATCAGAGAAGCCGACTCTCCGGATTCAGGGCCAGAACAGCTTGCGGGGACCCCCGGCTGCCCAGGTGGGAAGACTTGTACCCCAGGTCGGGAGGAGGGGCCGCTAGTCGGGTGCCCAGCCTTCCCTGCAGGTCCCCGAGGACCCACGTCCCGGGAGCCGCGCCTGGGCACCCGACGGGCCGATCTGCGGAGACCCCGCCGAGCCCACACTGTGCGCGCAGCAGAGTGCAGGGCGGCCGGGACTCGCGCCCCTGCGCCTTGGAGCCGGGCCACGAAGTCTGGGCTTTGCTCGGCAGAACCTTAGAGCGCCACGCCGGCTCTCTCCTCTCCCCTTTACTGTGCTCAGAGGAAGTGATTTTCACAAACATGATCTTATTCAACCCTGGTTAACCCAGGGCTTCCCTCACTCTACTTTTAACCTCAGGTTTCCACATCGTACCATCCCATAAAATTGCCTTCGCATAACAGCCCGGGGCAGAGAAATGAGCTCAGGCTTAGCAGCAAGACATCAGCCTTAATCCCCCTGGCCCTAATGTGAATGACAACTAGCTCTTGAACAGATCTTGAACCTTTGGACCTTCATGGGGCAGTCACCCTGTCCGTGACATCTACCTTGCTACGTTGTTTTGAAGATTAAGGGGAATTTACATGTAAAATAGCACACTAGAATTTAAACGGATGAAAGAATTAACGACGAAGAAACAGGCAAAATTGCTATACTATGGGACTTCCCTGGTGGCTCAGACAGTAAAAGCATCTGCCTACAATGTGGGAGACCCGGTTTCGATTCCTGGGTTGGAAAGATTCCCCTGGAGAAGGAAACGGCAACCCACTCCAGTGTTCTTGCCTGAAAATCCCATGGACGGAGGAGCCTGACAGGCTACAGCCCATGGGGTCGCAGAGAGTCGGACACGACCGAGCAACTTCGCTTCACTAGCTAACCAAGAAAAAAGTACAACTAAGTAAAAGACCCGAGAACAGAAAACTGATGGGAGAAGGTGAGGAGGAGGTAAAATTCATTACACGATATCCTCGTTACTGTTTCATGTATTTTAAAAACTGGAAACAAAGTTTGGGAAATCTTGGGAAAACGTTATGTTTTTAGAATTTCAAGACAGTTGACCACCCTGTAAGCAACTTGATGACCAGCCAATGGCTTGTTCCTCCATAGACTCCTGTGCAAGCTGTCGTTGAACATTTGTTGAATTTAACTGAAAAGCATATTTTGGGCTGGATGAGGCAGACCTTATCATTTATAGAGAGAGATGCTGTTGACTCATCACTGGATATAGACATGCAGAAGTCAGTGGCCTTAGGAAATTTTTTTTTAAACTTTTTATTGACTTTTTAAATTTTTACTTTATTTTTGACTATGCGGGGTCTTCGCTGCTGTGCACAAATTTTCTCTAGCTGCAGAGAGTGGGGGTTACTCACTAGTTGCAGTGTACAGGCTTGTCACTGTGGTAGCTCTCTTGCTGCCTCGAGGAATGTGGGTATCTTCCTGGACCAGGGATTGAACCCGTGTCCACTGCATTGGCAGGCAGATTCTTAACCTCTGGACCACCAGGAAAAGTCCCACAGCTTTTTATTTTACACTGGGGTAGAGCTGATTAACAATGTTGTGATAGTTTCAGCGAAGAGACTCAGTCATCATATGCCATGTATCCATTCGTCCCCAAACTCCCCTCCCATCTAGGCTACACACAACGTTGAGCAGAGTTCCCTGTGCTATATAGTAGGTGCCTTAGGAACGATGCTGTTGGTTAAGAGACCCACTTGAATGTTCCCTTTAGGTGCGGTGAGTAGACAGTGGCAGAAGGGGCCAGATCCACTGCCCCTGGAGAGAACTTACCCTGTTCTCAGATTTAATATGATTGCATCCTCTCTGATGGGTTGGGATCATTACAGCTGAGGCCTGGCGACCCTAAATGTTGCCAAGGAACCCAAAAAGGGAGATTACTATGAGAAATGGGGCTGTCTGGACTAGAGAGCCCAACTTAGCCTCACGGACTTGGAGAAATTGTCTAAAACTTAGATTGCACAAAAAATCGCTGAGTAGACACAGCCCCAGTGATTTTTTTATTCAGAAGGTTTGGAACCAGCCTCAGGAATCTGCTTTTTATATAAATGTTTAAATTAAATTTGCATACAGTAGAATTCTCTCCTTTCGGTATTGAATATGTTATTGTTGAGTCAGTAAGTCATGTCCATATGTACTGTGTACCAGTCACCACTGTAAATAAGGAAGATGGAATGGGGAACCAGAAACAAAATGAAGCCCCTGCTCTCATGGAGCTTACATTCTGGTGGAGGCAACAGAAGAAAGTTGATAAATGATATAATTTCAGGTAACGATAAGTGCTTTGAAGAAAATAAAAACAGGAAAATGCAAAGGGGAGGAAAACGCTGGCAATTTAAATAGAGGTGTCAAAGATATCCTTTCTAAGATGTTAACATTTGAGCTGGGACTTGATTGATGAAAAACAAAAAAAGCCTGCCACACTAAGATCCTGGAGAACATTCCAGTCTGAGAGCAGCAAATTTAAGGGCATGATAGTGAAAGAAAAGTTTGCACATCCTCATTCTTCCACTGAACGAATATTCACCAGATGCTTCTGATATGTCAGGCACTGTCCTAGGTGCTTAGGACACCTAGGACAGATTTGTCAACATTATGAACAAAAGGAAAAACAACCCATAAAAATCCCTGCCTTTATGGAGCTTTTATCCTAACACACTGAAAAATACAATAAGGCCTGAGTTGCTGGAACACAGGGCAAGGAATATAGTGATTCAAAAAACCTTGGGGGCTGGGGGTCCTTCCCTGGTGGTTCAGTGGTAAAGAATGCCTGACAATGCAGGGAACAAGGATGCAATCCCTGGATCAGGAAGATCCCACATGCCAAGGAACAGCTGAGCCCATGGGCCTAGAGCCCATGCTCCATACCAAGGGAAACCGCTGCAGTGAAAAGCCTACACACCACAACTAGAGAGTAGCCCCTGCTCTCCGTAACTAGAGAAAGCCCACAATCAGCAACAAACATCCAGCACAGCAAAAACAAATAAATACATCTTTAAAAAAAAAAAAAAAACCTGGGAAAACAGGCAAAGGCCAGATCATATGTGGTTTTGAAGGCTATGATATGGAAGATTGTATTTGAAGTACAATTTAAAGTAGTTAGGGGTTCTAAGCAAAGATGTGATACATTATTTCGTTTTGTTTTAATAACTCAGACTGCTCAAGGATGCTTATCATGGTGGGGAAGGGAACGAATCAGGAGAAAAGGATAGTAAGTGTTTGTTCCAATATGATCTACACAGGAAATTACGGTGATCTGGACTAAAACAGTAGTGTAAGTGAGAGGAAAAGTACCAGTCAGTTTAGTTCAGTTGCTCAGTCCTATCTGACTCTTTTCTGACCCCATGGACTACAGTACACCAGGTTTTCCTGTACATCACCAACTCCTAGAGCCTACTCAAATTCATGTTCATTGAGTCTGATGCCATCCAACCATCTCATCCTCTGTCGTCCCCTTCTCCTCCCACCTTCAGTCTTTCCCAGGATCGGGGTCTTTTCAAATGAGTCAGTTCTTTGCATCAGGTGGCCAAAGTATTGGAATTTCAGCTTCAGCATCAGTCCTCCCAATGAAGTCATCTCTGTATCTGAGGTTGTTGGTATTTCTCATGGCAATCTTGATTCCAGCTTGTGCTTCATGCAGCCTGGCATTTTGCATGATGTACTCTGCATGTAAGTTAGATAAGCAGGGTGACAATATACAGCCTCGACATACTCCTTTCCCAATTTGGAACCAGTCCATTCTTCCACGTCTGGTTCTAACTGTTGCTTCTTGACCTGCATACAGGTTTCTCAGGAGGCAGGTCACGTGGTCTGATATTCCCATCTCTTGAACAATTTTCCACAGCTTATGGTGATCCACACAGTCAAAGGGTTTGGCATAGTCAATAAAGCAAAAGTAGATCTTTTTCTGGAACTCTCTTGTTTTTCCAATGATCCAATGGATGTTGGCAATTATATCTCTGGTGTATCTGCATTTTCTAAATCCATCTTGAACATCTGAAAGTTCATGGTTCACATACTGTTGAAGCCTGGCTTGAAGAATTTTGAGCATTATTTTGCTAGCATGTGAGATGAGTTCAGTTGTGCAGTAGTTTGAGCATTGTTTGGCATTGCCTTTCTTTTGGATTGGAATGAAAACTGACCTTTTGCAGTCCTGTGGCCACTGCTGAGTTTTCCAAATTTGCTGGCATATTGAGTGCAGCACTTTCACAGCATCATCTTTTAGGATTTGAAATAGCTCAACTGGAATTCCTTCACCTCCACTGACTTTGTTCATGATGATGCTTCCTGAGGCCCACTTTACTTCACATTCTATGATGTCTGGCTCTAGGTGCGTGATCATACCATCATGATTATCTGGGTCATGAAGATCTTTTTTGTAGTTCTTCTGTGTATTCTTGCCACCTCTTCTTAATGTCTTCTGCTTCTGTTAGGTCCATACCATTTCTGTCCTTTTGTGTGCCCATATTTGCATGAAATATTCCCTTGGTATCTCTAATTTTTTAAAAGAGATCTCTAGTCTTTCCCATTCTATTGTTTTCCTCTATTTCTTTGCACTGATCACTGAGGAAGGCTTTCTTATCTCTCCTTGCTATTCTTTTGGAACTCTGCATTCAAAGGGGCATCTTTCCTTTTCTCCTTTTCTTTTCAATTTTCTTCTTTTCACAGCTATTTGTAAGTCCTCCTCCGACAGCCATTTTGCTTTTTTGCATTTCTTTTTCTTAGGGATGGTCTTGATCCCTGTCTCCTGTACAATGTCACAAACCTCCGTCCATAGTTCATCAGGCACTCTGTCTATCAGATCTAATCCCTTGAATCTATTTCTCACTTCCACTGTATAATCATAAGGGATTTAATTTAGGTCATACCTGAATGGTCTAGTGGTTTTTCCTACTTTCTTCAATTTAAGTCTGAATTTTGCAATAAGGAGTTCATGATCTGAACCACAGTCAGCTCCTGGTCTTATTTTTGCTGACTGTATATAGCTTCTCCATCTTTGGCTGCAAAGAATATAATCAATCTGATTTCGGTGTTGACCATCTGGTGATGTCCATGTGTAGAGTCTTCTCTTATGTTGTTGGAAGAGGGTGTTTACTGTGACCAGTTTGTTTTCTTGGCAAAACTCTATTAGCCTTTGCCCTGGTTCATTCTGTATTCAAAGGCTTAATTTGCCTGTTATTCCAGATGTTTCTTGACTTCCTACTTTTGCATTCCAGTCCCCTATAATGAAAAGGATATCTGTTTTCCCATATAGGCCATTAATTACAGAGTATTTAGAATTCCCTGTGCTATACAGTAGGTCCTTATTAATCATCTATTTTATATACAGTAGTTTGTATCTACTAATCCCAGTTTCTAATTTATCCCTCCCCCTGCCGTAAATCATTGTTCAATACACTGGATTCCATGAAGTCTAATAAGATGAGGTCATCTAATGAGGATTAGACAAGGGAGAGGGTATTTATAGAGGAAACAAAAGGGTCCAGGATTAAACTTCGGGGAGCTGCTGAATTCAGAGGTGAGAGGAACCAACCAAAGAGGTGAGAGGGGAACCAACCAAAGAGATCATGAAGGCCAGTAAGACAGGAGAACAGGTGAGGGTGGAGTCTGAGAAGCCAAGGGAAGAGAGTACTTGAAAAAGGGTATAGTCGTCAGATGCAGCTCATGATGCTGAGAGGTAAAGGAAGATGCAGATAACCAGAAAGATGGAGAGGAAGCAGCTGGTCATTTGTCAATAGCAGCTTCCGGGAAGGGTTAGAAACTGTAGTAGGAATCTTCTGAAGAAAGAGTGGGAGGTGAAGAGTGACATCTGCCGCCAATAGTATAGCAGATAAGATAGGCCCATGTAAACAACTGTTAATCAAAGGGTTTCACTGGTGGCTCAGTGGTAAAGAATCTGCCTGCCAATGCAGGAGACAAGGGTTTGATCCCTGCTCCAGGATAATCCCACCTGACCCTGTGGCACAACTACAGAGTCAGTGTTCTAGAGCCTAGGAGCTGAAACTACTAAGCCCACATGCCTCAGCTTCTTAATCCTGCGCTCCCTAGAGCCTGCGATCAGAAACGAGAGAAGCCACTGTGATGCCTGGGCATTGCAACTAGACAGTAGCCCCTCCTTCCGCAACTAGAGAAAAGCTGCCGCAGTGACAAAGAGCCGGTATGCCAAAAATAAAATTCAGTAAATAAAGTTAAAAAAAGGAAAACAACTGAAATGCTGTATATGCTGTTTGTAAAAGACTTTTTTTCTTTAAAAGCATCACAGAGCTGCATTAGAAAAACAGAGTGAGAACCCTACAAAGGTTAAAAACAAAATCCATGAGCAAAAAAGGGAAAGCTCATCATTTCAGAAGAAAGCAAACTGATCAGAGGGAAAGGAACGCTAGAAGAAGAAGAGCAACCATTTGGCAGCAAGCGTAACAATTCTTTAATGTTTTTCAAGCACAAATGACAAATGGAAAAGTACTTCCCATCCAACGTTGTTCCTTCAAGAAAACATTTTATGAGTGTAGCTCAGTTTGAAGACTTTGAACCATAACTTGGATTTCAGTATAAGGGAGCCAGTGTGAGCAAGAATGATTATGAATATAATGATCTTGATATGGCTCCTCCTACGTGTAGTGATCTCACTGAGGGTTTCAGGCCTTGATCCAGGAAGAGCCTGATGCCCATACTCCACAACTACTGAGCCTGTGCTCTAGAGCCCGGGAGTCACAACTGCTGAGTCCACGTGTAGAAACCACATTGTGGGAGGACTCTTCTCAGAAATACAATGCCGATAGATACCTGAGAATGAATACCAAAGAGAAACATTCCGATGTAAGGAATGTTGGAAATTTATACTAGAGGGAACGCTCACGAATATAATGAGCCAGAAGAAATACCTCAGAGACCAGGGGGAAATGCATCCTGGAGACTGCATTCAGGCATGCGCTGAGTGGAGTCAAGCGTCTCTCACCCTTTCAAGTGTTCTGTTGACTCTCATTCTACATTTCAGAATCCACATAAGGAGGAAATCATATAAAAGTGATGAAGGTGGGAAAGCCTTCAGCTGTCATAGAAAAAGCTCACGCTCATCTTTCTAAGGAGAAACCCTGTCAATGTGTGGGAAAACTTGTATTTGGATGCCATTTCTCCTTTGAAATCAAAGAGGGCATGTGGAGAGATCCAATGAGTATAAAGAGAGTGGGCGATCCCCACGTCCGTGGCAAATCTCATCTCACAGAGTGTGAGACAGTCTACGCTAGAAAGACTGCCCTGAGTGTAAATCAATGTGGAAGTGTCTTTACCTAGAAGCAGTGCCTCATTACAGATCAAAACATTCAGGCTGGAAAGGAACTCGGTGAATGTAATGAATGTGAAAAATCTGCAGACAAAAGGGAAAACCTCATTATTCATCAAATGCATGCAAGAGAGAAATTTTATGAATGTGGTAGCTATGAGAAAGCTTTTATTCCAAAGTCAAGCCTTAGTAGGTACTTGAGAAGTCTTCCTAGAGATAAACCCTATGCATGTAAGGAAGATGAGAATTTATTCAATGGCAAGTGAAAAATCTCATTTGAGAGATGCCCTGAAAATACAGTGAATGTGCAAAAACTTTCAGGCAGAAACTGTGCCACATTAAATATTACAGCATTCATATAGGCGATGCACCCTGTAAATGTACTAAGGGTGGAAATCCTGTGGAATCGCACTGCTTATTGTATGTGAGGAACTCACACAGGTATTGAACACGAATGTAAAGTGTGTGGAGAAGCCTACTCTCTATACATGAGAACCGATGCTGAAGGTGACGTCCAAAAACATGTGAATGGTAAATATACTGTGGTATAGCTGCATGCTGGAGTGCTATCCAGCAATAAAAAGAGATAAACTTGGGACTTCCCTGGTGGTCCAATGGTGAAGACTCTGTTTTCCAACACAGCTGGGTGGGAGTTCAATCCCTGGTTGGGGAGCTAAGGTCCCACATATCTCCTGGCCAAACATCAAAACATTAAAAAAAAAAAAGAAGCAGCAGCAATATTGTAACAAATTCAATAAAGACTTTAAAAAGACTCCACATCAATAAATAAATTTGAAAAAGAAGTTAGCTAAGAAAACCTATTGATACATGAAAGTGTGAAAGTGTTAGTCACTGAGTCCTGTCCAGCTCTTTGCGACCCCATGACTGTAGCCCACCAGGCTCCTCTGTCCATGGGATCCTCCAGGCAAGAATACTGGAGTGGGTAGCCATTCCTTTCTCCAGGGGATCTTCCTGACCCAGGGATTGAACTGAGTTCTCCCCTTTGCAAGCGGGTTCTTTATCATCTGAGCCACCAGGGGAGCCCGTTGATACATTCCATCATGTAAATTAATCTTAAAATGCTGAGTGAAGGGCAGATCAAGAAAAAAAAAAAGTACATACTTCATGATTCCGTTTATATAAAATTCTAGACAAGTCAAGCTCACTGTAGCGATAGGAAGCAGATCTGCCTGCCTGTGTGTAGGCAGGAGGGGGCGGGGTTGCGAAGGAAGCTTCTGAGATGGGTATGTTCACTTTCCCAACGGTCGTGATGGAGTCATGGATGTGTACATCTTTCAAAGCTGATTAAGGCGCCTGCTTTAAACGTGCAGTTTAATGGATGTCAATTATACTTCAGTAAAGCTGTTCAGGTTGTGGGGGATTTCTGACTGTTACAGTAAGTCAAGAAATGTTTTAAATTGGTTATGAATTTGAAAAGGAGAATTCAATCTCCATTTGTTTATAAATATAATTAAGATTTACCAAAGCTGCTTAGGTTTTTCAGGTAAACATAATATACACAAAAATACTAAAAGGCTTAAATATAACAATAAAGCAATACAAATCTTCTAAGACAGCCTACAAACGCCATCTCTTCTAGGGACATCGGCAACCTTCTTCACCAAGATTTGAAACAGCTGCTCAGTCGTGTCCGACTCTTCGCGACCCCATGTACTGCAGCCTACCAGGCTTCTCCGCCTATGGGGTTTTCCAGGCAAGAGTACTGGAGTGGGGTGCCACTGCCTTCTCCGAGATTTGAAACCAGAGAGCTGTAATGGGGGATAAAATCTATAATGGAGGGACTTCCCTGGTGGCCCAGTGGCTGAGACTCCAGGCTCCCAATGCAGGGGGCTGGGGTTCAGCCCCTAGTCAGGGAACTAGATCCCACATCCCAACTGAGAGTTCACATGCCACAGCTAAAGATCCCACATGCTGCAAGGAAGGTTGAAGATCCTGTGTGCCAAAGCTAAGACCCAGTAAAGCCAAATACATACGTATGTATGTATATATAAGGGAGACAATAGGCATATTTTCATTGCATGTAAAGAAAAATGTTGGCTAATATACCATAAACGAAGTCAACAAACAATATGTTAAAATTTTTGCAATACAGAGAACAGAGTAATATCTTATAAATTTGTAAGAAAGGGCAAACAGCCCAAAAGTAAAATAGACAAGGTACATTAAGAAAATTTCAAGGAAGATGAGCAAATCCAAATGCTCAAAACTATATAAAATATACTCAATTTACACATCAGGGAATGAAAATTAAAGTGATTACTATATCACTCTATAGTCATCAGAAAAAAATAGAACAGTGGCACCTTGTTAGAATGTTTTCATGTAAGGAATAGCACTGGAGTTGTTCCACTCGTTTCGGAAAGTAAAGTATTAACATCAATTAATATTCTGTATATATGTGTATACACATTACAGAAGATACCTACATAATCATTTAACTCAGCACTCCCCTTTCTGGGATTCTATCTAGAAGGAAAAAGTCATCAGTATAAGGCGTTTAATGTAGCATCTTCTGTAATGGCAAAAAAGCTGGAAATAGTCAAACCTTAATGGTACATTCATGCCATAGAACAGCATGCAGGCATTAAATAGAATGAACTATAGCTCTGTCAATGGGCTTGGAGCAATTTCCAAGAAATATTGTTGAATTAGAATGCAAAGTAAGAAGAGTGTGTTGTATTAGTCAGGACTCATGTAGAGAAACAGAACCAGTAGGGACATATATTCAGGGATTTAATGTGGGATTCGCTTTCACACCTATAGGAACTAGCTGGTCTAGTCCAAAATCCACAGGGATGCCCAGGAGGGCAGCTGGAAGGGTTAAAGCTGGTGGTTCCAGCTCTGCTCTTCCAGGCTTTCAGCTGGTTAGATAAGACCTGCCTGCAAAACTGAGTCACTCACTGGTCATGGGTTGTAATCTCATCTACAAAATACACAACAACACTTAAATCAGTGTTTGGTGGAATAACTCAGGACACAGATATCTGACATCACATGGGTAATATTTCATTTTTGAAAAACAAATAATGAGAAAAATGCCTGTGTGTTTATGTATTTATGTACATATATATGTATGCAAATATCTGTACATTTGTGAATATATGTTGAAGTTGTATATACATGGTTGAGCATGGAGAAAAAAATACTGAACAGTTACCTGTGTATATGGGTTAGGGTAATGTACAGTGGATGGGGGATGGGAGTAGGAGGTGGAGAAGAGGAGGACGCTGCCAAGCAAGAAAAAGACTACAATATTAAAAGCACAGGACTTCCCTGGCAGTCCAATGGTTAGGACTCTACCTTCCACTTCAGGGGGCATGGGTTCCATCCCTGGTCAGGGAACTAAGGTCCCATCTGCCATGGGGTGTGGCCAAAAATTAAAAAAAAAAAAAAAAACTGAGGAAGAGGCTGAAAAAATTTAAAAACATAAAATCCAGGCTATCATGTCATTATATTTCCATATTTGTGAATTTATATAAGGTAATCTATGTGCATAAAAATATATAAAGACACTTTAAAATACATATTTAGCAAGTATTCAATAGATAAAAAGAGTACTCATTGTTAATATTCCAAAATATCATAATCTAAGAGAACTACTCTTTAAATATCTGTTTTAAAACAGAAAATTACCATGAACTGAATGTCTTGATGCAACAGACACCTGTTCTGTCACAGTCCTGGAGGCTAGAAGGTTGAAGACAAGGTACTGGCAAGGTCAGTTTCACTCTGAAGGCTCTGGGAAAGGATCCTTCCTTGGTTCATCTCAGCTTCTGTTGGGGGCTGACAATCTGTACATTCCTTGGCCTGTAGGATCATCACCCTGATCTCTACCTCTGCGGTCTCATGATTGTCTTCCCCCTGTGAGTACATGTGTATCTCCAAATCTCCTCCTAAGAGGACAACCATCACTGGATTTAGGGCTCATCTTCATCTGATCACAGCAATAAGTAAGGTCAATATTCACAGGTAACAAAGCTTAGGACTTTAACATATCTTTTGGTTGTTCTTTAGTCGCTAAGCCGTGTCTGACTCTGCGACCCCATGGACTATATCCCGCCAGGTTCCTTTATCCATGGAATTTCCCAGGCAAGAATACTGGAGTAGGTTGCCATTTCTTCTCCAGGGGATCTTCCTGACCCAGGGATCAAACCCCCGTCTCCTGCATTGCAGGTGTATTCTTTACCATGGAGGATACGATTCAACTCGCTATAGTATATAACTTATGATAATTGACCAAAGCATTTTTGTTAAAAAGGAGAGAACAACTATGTCATATGAATTGCAATTATTTAGCACTGCCCTGGTAGCTCAAATCAGTGCAATAAAATAGAAGACAAAAACAAGATAATTGTTGGAAAGAAGGGAAGAGGTCAGGGTTATGTGCAGAAATCCAGAAGCTATCCACTGATACACGATTGGGTCTATAAGAGAGTTTGAAATGGTGACCACACACACAATGTTGTTGTTGTTTAGTCGCTCAGTCATGTTGGACTCTTTGTGAGTCCATGAACTGTATCCCACCAGGTTCCTTTATCCATGGAATTTCCCAGGCAAGAATATTGAAGTGGGTTGCAATTTCCTTTCTCCAGGGAAACTTCCCAACCCAGCGATCAAACCCACATCTCCTGCGTTGGCAGGCGGGCTCACAATAATTAAATGCAAATTAATAGTTTTCCTTAACAGTAACAAAAATCGTTAAGAAGTATCATGGAAAAATATGTAGATATGGAGGGCCTGCTACACACTTGGCTCTGTCCTTCAAGAAGTGAGACACGTCTGAGGGACTTCCCTGGCAGTCAGTGGTTAAGACACCATGCTTCCACTGCAGGGGCAGTGGGTTCAATCCCTAGTTGGGGAACTAAGATCCTGCATATGTGACCAGAAAACAGAAAACAAACAAACAAACAAAAAAGACATGAGATGGCTCAATCATTCAGAGGACTTTCTGAATCTCAGCAGCAAGGTTTCTGCTCCAGGCACCCCAGCCTGCTTTACCATGTTGCCTGTGGTCTGCGCACTTACCATGGTTACTTTTCATCCTCTCGGCATTCCTCTCTGACAGCAGGAAATACAGCTGGGCAATCTACAACTCTCTGTTCTCCGATCACTGTCGTTTGGATCCAAAGCCATTTGTAGGTAGCAGCGCCCAAGCCCCCTGTGTGATTTTGATGTTGTTCACTTGCTAAGTCATGTCCAACTCTCTGTGACACCACAGGCTGTAGCCCGCCAGGCTCCTCTGTCCATGGGATTTCCCAAGCAAGAATACTGGGGTGAGTTGTCATCTCCTTCTCCAGGGGATCTTCCCAACCTAGGGATGGAACCTGCGTCTCCTCTGTCTCCTGCATTGCAGGCAGATTCTTTACCCGCTAAGCCATCGGGGAAGACCCTGTGTGCCTTTACTTGTGGCTAAGCCACTGGAGTCGCTGCCTTGCTGGTTGCTTATGAGAGAAGGTCACTTTCTAAGCAGAAGCCAAGAGCTGTATTACATGTAGACTGTTTTAAACAAACTGTGGCTGTTAGCCAGCTTTCTCCTCCTGTTTATGATTTGGCTTCCCCTCTCGCTGAACGATCATGGGAGAAAATGACAGAAAGACAAGACCACAGATAGCAAGACCGACAACTGCAGAATTTGATGGGAAAAGTAGGAATGGGGAGCAAAATGAAAAACAACAAAATCACCACCACCACCAACAACTTTACTCAAGTAAGCTTTGCTGTGAATGACCAGTTTTCAAAAAACTCCCAGAAAACATTAAAGAAAAATACTTTCTAAGAATTTCCACAATGAAACATTCAGAGCACCCTTTTTGGGTTGCTTAAAGCTTATTTTTAAAAAGAAAAAGCTCAGGACAATTTCTATTTTGAGTTAAGCCCTTCTCTCTGTATAGCTTCAGCTTGCTGAGCCTTTCATGTGGATGGCCCCTTTTCATCTAAGTGAGATTGCAAATACGTTGGCCAACCAAACAGTAAACTGGGGTTAGTCTTATGCTGAGTGGCAGTAAGGAAATGGAATTTTTTTTTTTAGAAAACAAAACATTAAGCCAAATATAGTAAAGATTAAGATCCATAGAAACGTTGTTCTGAATATTGATGGGTAATCCATGAATAATCCTCAGAAATAGATATTGCTGATGCAAATCAGATAAAAAAAAATTGGGGTGGAATTTTTCCAGCACATATGACGATAAAGAAGAATAAAACACAGCATTACTGTTACCAGGGCCATGGATGCCTAATTTTAAAGACTGAGAGGAAGCTCAGTCCCATTGGCTAGAAAAATGAGCGTGGATTTTAAGTTGTTTAAGCCTTTTGTTCCTTCTCAGTAAATATTGACAAGAGACAGCTCCTGTATAGATTTAAATGTAAGACCTTTCCTGCTCCTTCCCAGTTTTTTTTTTTTTTTTTTAACTCTACTTCTGTAGTCACGGAATGTAAATATTCTCTTAACTTCTCTCTCTTATCGTATTACAATCACCAACCAAGGGCTTGGATTTAAGCAGGATTCTTTCTTCTCAAGGCTGCTTTCAAACTCTAGTCTGGCATCAGATTTCATTTCAGTAAGACAAAAATTAAATGCTTTTTCTGTTTAAATTTTTTAATTTCCTCACCAGGAAAAAACATTAATTACCAATACCTACAAACGCAGTCATGGCTGGTGACTAAGTTTCTAGAAAAAGTACTTTTTAGTTTTGTTTGCTCACGCAGACATCATGCACACATTCAGCTGGTGTTCATGCCATAGTTAATCAGCCTGCTTGCATGTCAGTGGTTGGAAAGCGTTTCCCCGGGTTAGAAAAGGAAAATAAGATCCTGGCTTTTAGCCTTGAGACTGTGGATTCCTCTAAAAACTTTTAGGCAAAGTACCATGTTCAAGTGCTCAGGTACATTTGTTGTGAAGGGAGATCTCCTGAAGTCCAAGATCCCATGAAGACCAGTAATCACTGCCTTATAACAATGACTAAAAACCAAGAAGCTTTTCTGTTGCATTCAATGTGCTTTCTTAATTGGCTCCCTCAGTGCTTACCAAAGTTTAATTCACAGATCATGTGGGGATCCTGTTTAAAATGCAGGTTATAATTCAGAAGGTCTAGGTCAACTCTGAGAGTCTGCATTCCTAGCAAAATTTAAGATGATGTTGTTACTGCTGGCCCATGGACCCCACTTTAAATAATAGCAAAAAAAAAAAAAATGACACATCCAAAGAGGATCCTATGCAGAGCTTGGACAATTTCACCCGTTAAGATGATTCTAATACTATGTTTGTCAATATATCCCACTGTCTGATGAAGACAGGAAAGTAAACACTCACAGCATTGACTTTTGCCACACTCAGAATAAAGAATATATTCATGAGATAAAAGGAAACACTCTCCCACTGTTGGGAGGTCTGAAGTTGATTTTATAAATATCATACATCATGGGAGCTCTCTGATTGAATTCCTTATTTTTCTATTGCTTCCATCCCCTGCCCCAGTCCATAGAATTGTTCACAGAGTTTCATAAGATGCTGTGTATTCCCCAAGTGCAGAATAGATATAAATTAATGATGCTCCTTTAAAAAAAAAAAGTCATTGTTTCATTATCTTCAAGATTGAAATATTACCCTCTTTGTTCATCCTCAGGCATATAAAGCCTTGTTACAAACAAGTTTAGAAATAAGCAAAACAAATTTATTTTATTATTCCAATGGGGTAATATTGCTTTTTCATACATTCACCTTACTTTTCTTCTCCTCTGCTTTCTTTTTTAATACATTTAAAAAATTAAAGTATGGTCAAATATTCACAATATCTTCTGCTTCTTATGACTGACTCACTCATGATGATCAATATCTATCTGGAAGTTGTTTTTTTTTTTTATTGAAGGATAATTGCTTTACGGAATTTTGCTGTTTTCTGTCAAACCTCAACATGAATCAGCCATAGGTATACATATATTCCCTCCCTTTTGAAACTCCCTCCCATCTCCCTCGCCATCTCACCCCTCTAGGTTGTCACAGAGCCCCTGTTTGAGTTCCCTGAGACATACAGCAAATTCACATTGGCTATCTATTTTACATATGGTAACGTAAGTTTCCATGTTACTCTTTCCATACATCTCACCCTCCCCTCCCCTCTCCCCATGTCCATAAGTCTTATCTGGAAGTTTTGCCAACATCTGAAACTTAACACAAGAAATTTAGCAATTCCTCTTTCTCATTCATATGTATCTTCTATGACCCAAACACCTTGTGATCAAACCCTAAGATTTTGTGGGATTCTGTGGCAAGCTTCACACTTAATCATTTACCAGATTCATCAAATCATCCTCTTGTTTTCAAAAACAATATTGAGGATTTTAAGTGGGAAAGAAGATGATGAACTACACTGAGTTTCCTCCCTCCAGCCCTAACTAAAAACTGTAGCCTCCTCTCTGAGATCTGAGGGGGAAAGACAACAGCAAAGAGAAAGAGAAGGTGCCAGAGAAGGAAAAGGTGGCACAAAGTGTGTTCTAATCATTTGCACCCCATCTGAACTGAGAGCAGGACCAAAGCCATTAAATAATAGTGCCATGTAATGTAAATGCTTAATAACTTGGGCTCTACTGGCAGACTTACTTCCGACAGTATTTCTAAGCATTCTTATGCCTCATCTGTCTCAACTGTAAAATGAGGATAATATTTTGGTTTGTCTTCCAAAATATTCATTCTTTCCTCTAACACATTTTTATTTAGTGATCTCATAGCCTCCTTTGCAACTAGAGGAGCCCATGAGACATAGTTCTGACCAAAAAGATGCTGATGGAGGTTCTTGAAAAGAGATGTTCATGTCCTTTCTTTCCAGGAGGCAGATGCAATGTTTGGAGAAGTGTCAGTGCTATTATAACTGTGAAAATGAAAGACATATGCTGAGAAGAGTGAAGAAAGAAGATAGGATTCTTGGTGATGTCATTGAATCACACAAAAACTGGACTGGAGGAGTCCTTATTAAATGAAAGAAGAGAAAACAAAACAAAACAAAACACTGGACTTCTTTAAACTCTTGTAGGGTTCTCTATTACATGTAACACAAACCTGATAGGCTATTTCACTGTCTTTGAGAATATTACTGTGTGATGTTTTTCAGTCGCTCATTCATGTGCGATTCTTTGTGACCCCATAGTCTGCAGCACATCAGGCTTCCCTGTCCTTCATTACCTCCTGAAGTTTGCTCAAACTCATGCCCATTGAGTTAATGATGCCCTCCAGCCATCTTATCCCTGTCATCCCCTTCTTCTTCTGCCCTCAGTCTTTCCCAGCATCAGAGTCTTTTATAACGAGTTGGAATTAGTATGACAGTGAATATAAAAATGGTTAACACAGGGCATAGCACATAGTAAGCATGCAATAAATGTTAGTAGTAATCATTACCATTATATTATTATTATTCCCTATGGCTTCATCATTCTTCCCACCTCTAACCCTGTAACACACGTTATTTTGCATTCTACTTTATTTCCACATCCATCAAGCAAATCAAGCCACTCACTATGTTGCATCTAGACAGTAACCAACTCACCAAGTGTTTTAGTTGTGGCTTGAAAGATAAGTTATCTTAAGTAGGCAGAGAGAAGGACCAGGGCCTTACTGGTGAGGGAAACAGAGGTGTCAACACAGGTAGGGAGGTTGGGAAGCAGAGTGTAGCAGAAATTCCACACATTTCTGGAGGATCCGTGTGGGATAAGTTAGAGAATTTGGAGCTGTATTGTCAAGGGTTTTCTGTGACTAGCAAAGAGCAGGTCAAGGAATTTTTAGTCTATTTTCCTGTGAAAATCTTAGGATACTGTTTGTTTTGGGTTTGACACAGGAACTAATAAAATTAAAGAAGTGGAAATACTTGATTCTTTTGCTTACTTGGCTGGCATTTCATTGGCCCAGTTATCACATGAGGAAGTTAAAGCAGATGTTCTCAAAGACATGGACCATTCTAGAAGTCTAAGAGTCACTGGGAATTATGAAAATATTCTAATATCTAAACTTGAGTTCAGAGCCTCAATTTCAATATTAGTCTTGACTTTTTCACATTTCATATTTTGGGTCTAAGGAAAGTTGCTGCTACCTCAAGTCTCACTGGAAGCAAATTTCAATCATCTTATAAACTTCAAGAATCTGTAGCAGCAACCCTTGTTCACCCAGCTTTCACACTCCTCTGTCAACCAGCTTGGGTACCAGTGAAATCCATCTTTGTCCTCCCCATCCTCCTACAGCTCATGAAGGATGCTGAATTCCAAGGTAAGCAGAACATTAACTTACAAATCAAACGTGATGGGACTTCCCTAGTGGTCTGGTAGTTAGTACTCCGCCTTCCAATGCAGGCTGTTCCAGTTTCATGAGTGATCAGGGAGCTGAGATCCCACATGCCTCATGGCTAAAAAACCAAAACATAAAAGAGAAGTTCAGTTCATTTCAGGTGTTCAGTCGTGTCTGACTCTCTGTGACCCCATGGACAACCAGGGTTTCCCTGTCCATCACCAACTCCCAGAGTTTGCTCAAACTCATGTCCATTGAGTTGATGATGGCATCCGACCATCTCATCCTCTGTCGACCCCTTCTCGTCCTGCCTTCACTTTTTCCCAGCATCAGGGTCTTTTCCAGTGAGTCAGTTCTTAGCATCAGGTGGTCAAAGTATTGGAGTTTCAGCTTCAGCATCAGTCCTTTCAATGAAAATTCAGGACTGGTTTCCTTTAGGATTGACTGGTTTGATCTTGCAGGAAACAGAAGAAATATTATAACAAATTCAATAAAGATTTTTAAAATGTTCTACATTTAAAAAAACCTTTAAAAAATCAAATGTAGTAATAGTACAAATGGCTTCAGTTCAGTTCAGTTGCTCAGTCATGTCTGACTCTTTGCGACCGCGTGAATCGCAGCACGCCAGGCCTCCCTGTCCATCACCAACTCCCGGAGTTCACTCAAACTCATGTCCATCAAGTCGGTGATGCCATCCAGCCATCTCATCCTCTGTCGTCCCCTTCTCCTCCTGCCCCCAGTCCCTCCCAGCATCAGGGTCTTTTCCAGTGAGTCAACTCTTCGCATGTGGTGGCCAAAGTATTGAAGTTTCAGCCTCAGCATCAATCCTTCCAGTGAATACCCAGGACTGGTCTCCTTTAGAATGGACTGGTTGGAAATGGCTTAATACCTAATAAATATATTGTCCTTGTTTTTAAAAATTAGTTTACTATTTTTAAGTTATAGTATAATGCCGATCATAAAGAAAAGCAAATGAAATACTTTAAAAAAATAAGGAAGTAATAATACCGCCATTCAAAGGGGAATGTGTTAATTTGGAGAGGTCTTCCTCTGTCAGTTGTTTTGATGCCTTTTACACAGTTGTAATCATTCTGAATTTTAGTTTAATGTTATAGCACAAATGTTTTCCATGTTATCACATTTGCTCTATATGTAACTTTTTGATAGCTACATAACATTTTTTTTTGCTACATAACATTTTAAATTTATCATGAAATATTTCATACAGAAAGACATAAGGAATAAACGGAATGAAATGCATGTATCCTCACAGAGCTTAAGAAATAAACCATAGAATAACAATACAATATCCGAGGGCCTGTTATTGAGAGGAAAGGACAACATAAAGCAGTGGACTATTACCATTAAGATGCTGAAACAAAACAAGTAGGGGTAGTCGTTTAAAAGTAAGTCTGTGCAGAGGATATATGTATATGTATGGCTGATTCATTTTCATGTACAGTAGAAACTAACAACATTGTAATTTTAAAGCAACTAATTAAAATTAATGAAAAAAAATCACAGGACCTAATATGTCATCATTGCCCAATAGATATTTGTAAATAAAAAAAATAAGTCTATGCAAATCAACTATACAGCAATAAAAATTAAATAAATAAATAAAAGTAGTCTAAGAAGCTGAAAAGGGCAAGGTGCTTTTATGAAGGTAAAACCCCTCCCACAGCATAGTAATAACATGGTAACAGCAGTCACTTCTGTCAAGGGCAGAATGAAAAAGCAAGGGGACTCATTTTTCACTGAAGGCCCTTCTGCATCTTTCATACTGACTTCTGAATACTATTTAGTGTTCAAAAACTCTAAATACTTTGAAAGCCTAAATAATAAAAAAGTATATCTTCCTGTTATAAAACCTATGTTTCTTTTAATTTGTTGTTTCATGCCTAACAATATGGTCAAGAGTTATTAAAATATACATTCACAAATCTAGTAGAAGTAAAAATGAACAGCGAAATCATTTCTCTCTTCTTCTTGAGAAAAAACAAGGCTGAGCTTCAAAACAGGGAAGTGCTTACATCTGTTATATAAAAACTCTGTTCCTTATGAAATTGCTTTTTCATTCTAATGAAACGGCCCCAAATTAAAACATACTTCCCCAAAACAATGGCAGTGTTTCATACTGAAAGTTGCTCTTTGCCACCCTATGGAATAGTCCATGGAATTCTTTAGGCCAGAATACTGGAGGGGGTATTCTCCAGTTCCCTTCTCCAGAAGATCTTCCCAACCCAGGGATTGAACCCAAGTCTCCCGCATTGCAGGCAGATTCTTTAGCAGCTTAGCCAGCAGGGAAACCCTTATTAGATCTAGAAGTAATGAAAAGAAGCACAACACAGATAAGCTGAGTCATCAAAACTGGGGGTGCGGGGGTGGTTGTAAAATACAAGTAAAAACCAGGTTAAGCTTCAAGATAGTGAGAGGTGGTCTGGAAATTGAAAGCTCAACCTGCATTTAATTTTCACACTAACTTCCATGTACGGGGTATATAACTGACTCAGAAAAAAATGCAATTTCAAATTTTAAGCCACAATTTAATTCCCTGCACTACTTTAGGGAAACGCAGCTTAGCATAATGGTTGACAGCACAATTCTGAGCTGGCCTAAATCACTTCCAATCGTAGTTCCGTCACTTATAAGCTATACAAATTTGGACCATTGCCTCAATTTCCTCATCCAGAAAATGGGAATAATAATGGTACCTGTCTGATGTGGTTCTTGTAAAAATCAAATGAGGTAGCACAGGACTAAATCGCCTAGGACAGTACACGAATGCACCAGTGCTAAGTTGCTCAGTCGTGTCTGACTCTTTGTGACCTCATGGATTCTAGACTGCCAAGTTTCTCTGTCCATGGGATTTTTCAGGCAAGAATACTGGAGTGGTTGCCATTTTCTTCTCCAGGGGATCTTCCCAACCCAGGAATCAAACCCAGGTCTCCTGCATTGCAGGCAGATTCTTTACTGTCTGAGGGAATATGATACACAATAAGCAGTCAGTAAATGTTTATATGTGTTTACAAATGTTGCATAGCACTTAAATTAAGTATTAACCATGTTAATATAACCTTTGTTGCTTAAAAACGAATTTGTCTCTGTGTAAAATATCTTCACTGCTTTTTATTATTCATTTGTACTTGATTAAACTTGATAAGTGTACGCTATTGGAATAATGTACAAAAGTATTTTATTTTTAGAATGGCTTCTATCTGCAGCCCTGGAAAAAGGAAGCTCCCTCGCCACACAGTGCCATATATACACTCCCCAGGACTTTTCTCAAATGTAAATACACACAAAGTGTTTAAAGAAAAGAAAATTAAAAGTGGAGGGACTTCCCTGGTGGTCCAGTGGTTAGGACTCTGGGGTTCCACTGCAGGGGCCACTGGGGCAATCCCTGGTCAGGGAACTAAGATACTGCAGGCCTCATGTTGCAGCCATCAATAAATAAATAAAATAAAAATTAAAAGTGGAATTCTATATGAATTATATTCCAATAAAGCTATTTAAAAGGTAAAAAATAAAATAAATAAATCTTTACAATACAATTCATACCTCTGTGTGATCATTCTCTCTGTAGCATAACTACTTTCTTAAATTCTGGACTATTGCATTCTTACAGTTCTCTATACTTTGACCACATATGTTTGAATCCTCAAGTAGTATGTAGTAACATTTGCATGTTTCAGACTCTACATAATTAATATCATACAGTTTGTATTCTACAACATGCTTATATTTTTTCCTCCATGCTGTGTTTATGGGCGTCCTCAAGTCATATTTTCTATATCATATTTCATCAAATAAATATACTATAATTTCTCTCCTGTTGACTATTTAGGTGGTTTGCAACTATACAGACAATATTTTGACAAATATCATTTGGCATATTATATTTTTTCATGTAGGATTATTCCCCAAGTGTAGATCCTCAAAGTGAAATGATCAAAAAGCATGAAGATTTTTTAGATCCTTGACACATATTGTCAAAATGCTTTCCAAAAGGTTTATACCAACTTTATATTCTCACCGGAAATACAGTACCTTGTTTTATCACATACTTCTTAGCCATGGATATTGCAAATTTTTTCTTTAATTTCAACTAGTTTGCTCAGCAAAAGAGAATATATTAATTTCTGGAGAAGCAGAAATTTTTCTGTTATCATATCATGTCCTCTGTGATATGTCTTTCATGGCTTTTGCCCATCAAAGCTGTTAAGAGAGGATTTTCCCTCAACTTAATGGTTTTTTATATAATATATTAATCTGTTCTCAAATTTGCTATACATTTTTCCTAGGTTTGTTGTGTCCATGGTTTAGTTTTTAAATGATGTCTATTAGTATACAATAGACGATGATGTGATCACTCACCTAGAGCCAGACATCCTGGCTGGAATGTGAAGTCAAGTGGGCCTTAGGAAATAGCACCACAAACAAAGCTAGTAAAGGTGATGAAATTCCAGCTGAGCTATTTCAAATCCTAAAAGAGGATGCTGTGAAAGTGCTGCACTCCACATGCCAGCAAATTTGGAAAACTCAGCAGTGGCCACAGGACTGCAAAAGGTCAGTTTTCATTCCAATCCAAAAGAAAGGCAATGCCAAAGAATGTTCAAACTACCACACAATTGCACTCGTCTTACACGTTAGCAAAGTAATGCTCAAAATTCTCCAAGACAGGCTTCAACAGTATGTGAACCATGAACTTTCAGATGTTCAAGATGGATTTAGAAAACGCAGATACACCAGAGATATAATTGCCAACATCCATTGGATCATTGAAAAAACAAGAGAGTTCCAGAAAAAGATCTACTTTTGCTTTATTGACTATGCCAAACCCTTTGACTGTGTGGATCACCAGAAGCTGTAGAAAATTGTTCAAGAGATGGGAATGCCAGACCACCTGACCTGCCTCCTGAGAAACCTGTATGCAGGTCAAGAAGCAACAGTTAGAACCAGATGTGGAACAATGGACTGGTTCCAAACTGGGGAGTACGTGGAGGCTGTATATTGTCACCCTGCTTATTTAATTTACATGCAGAGTATATCATGTGAAATGCTGGGCTGGATGAAGCACAAGCTGGAATCAAGATTGGTGGGAGAAATATCAATAACCTCAGATATGCAGATGACACCACCCTTATGGCAGAAAGTGAAGAGGAACTAAAGAACCTCTTGATGAAAGTGAAAGAGGAGAGTGGAAAAGTTGGGTTAAAGCTCAACATTCAAAAACTAAGATCATAGCATCTGGTCTCATCACTTCATGGCAAAATAGATGGGGAAACAATGGAAACAGTGACAGACTTCATTTTCTTGGGTTCCAAAATTACTGCAGATGGTGACTACAGCCTTGAAATTAAAAGGCACTTGCTCCTTGGAAGAAAAGCTATGACCAACCTAGACAGCATATTAAAAAGCAGAGACGTTACTTTGCCAACAGAGGTCCATCTAGTCAGGGCTATGGTTTTTCCCAGTAGTCACATATGGATGTGAGAGTTGGGCTATAAAGAAACGTGAGTGCTGGAGAACTGATGCTTTTGAACTGTGGTGTTGGAGAAGACTCTTGAGAGTCCCCTGGACTGCAAGGAGATCAAACCAGTCAATCCTAAAGGAAATCAGTCCTGAATGTTCATTGGAAGGACTGATGCTGAAGTTGAAGTTCCAATACTTTGGCCACCTGATGCAAAGAACTGACTCATTGGAAAAGACCCCGATTCTGGGAAAGATTGAAGGCAGGAGGAGAAGGGATTGACAGAGGATGAGATGGTTGGATGGCATCACTGACTCAATGGACATGAGTTTGAGAAAGCTCCAGGAGTTGGTGATAGACAGGGAAGCCTGGTGTGCTGCAGTTCGTGGGGTCGCCAAGAACTACTGAGCGACTGAACTGACCTGATACAATCAAAAGTTTTAGTAACTTGATTCTATTATAACGTCACTTTGCTAATGTGGGTGAAAGTGAAAGTTGCTCAGTCATGTCCAACTCTAATGTGGGTGGTCATACACATAATAGATAAGACATTCTGGTGGTCAAATTATTAATATAATCATTCAATTTACAAATGTGCTAATCTTCCCTGGTGGCTCAGACGGTAAAGAATCTGCCTGCATTGCAGAAGACCTGGGTTCTGTCCCAGGGTTGGGAAGATCCCCTGGAGCAAGGAATGGCTACCCACTCCAGTATTCTGGCCTGGAGAATTTCAGGAACAGAGGAGCCTGGCAGGCTATATAGTCCATGTGGTCTCAAAGAGTCAAACATGACTGAACGAAACTTTAAGATTCTCTTAGTGGTCATAACTCATCCATTTCCTAGAACAGCACCGAAGGAACTGTTGAATGCTAAACCCAGAGTAGTTTTAAAGTGTGAGCAATTTTTAATCTTATGGAAACCTTTCATTTATGTTTTCTTTACTTTATTTATTTTTGTTTTCCTGGGAAAATATTTAGCAGTTCACATTTAAATAACCATTGTGTGTGCTCCGTTGCTCAGTTGTGTCCCACCCTTTGCAACCCTGTGGGCTGCAGCCCACCAGGTTCCTCTCCCTGGGATTCTCCAGAAAAGAATACTGGAGCAGGTTGCCATTTCCTTCTCCAGGGGATCTGCCCAACTCAGGATCAAACCCCTGTCTCCTGCGTCTCCTGCATTGCAGGCAGGTTCTCTACCGTTTCACCACTGGGGAAGCCTTCCCATGACCATTATATCCCTTCAAATTACATTTCACTAAACTGTGTAATGTGAGCAAACTAAGCAGCCTTGCTATTTCTGCACAAATTTCTTTCACTTGGAAGGGTAAGCACTTCCGTAATTTTAAAATAAAGATTTGGCTTTAAAAACAATTTAAGACACAGAGAAAACAAATACAGGATTTCACTTCTGTGTGGAATCTAAAAAATAGTACAAAACAGAAACAGACTCACAAACATAGAAGACGAACTTAAGGTTGCCAAAGAGGGAAGGAGTGGGGAGGGATAAATTAGGAGTATAAGATTAACAGATACTACTTATATACGTAAAGGCTTCCCTGGTGGCTCAAATAGTAAAGAATGTGCCTGTAATGCAGGAGACCCGGGTTCAACCCCTGGGGCAGGAAGACACCCTGGAGGAGGGCATGGCAACCCACTCCAGTTTTCTTGCCTAGAGAATCCCGTGGACAGAGAAGCCTGGTGGGCTACAGCCCACGGGGTCACAAAGAGTTGGACATCACTGACATGGCTTAGCATGCACACACACTATGCATAAAGTATAACAAGGTAGATCAGCTGGTAAAGACTCTTCCTGCAATGAAGGAGACCCCGGTTTGATTCCTGGATTGAGAAGATCCACTGGAGAAGGGATAGGCTATCCACTCCAGTATTCTTGGGCTTCCCTGGTGGCTCACCTGGTAAAGAATCCTGCCTGTAATGCGGGAGACCTGGGTTTGATCCCTGGGTTAGGAAGATCCCCTGGAGAAGGGAAAGGCTGCTCGCTCCAGTATTCTGGCCTGGAGAATTCCATGGATTATATAGTCCAATGGGGTTGCAAAGAATCAGACAAGACAGAGTGACTTTAAAAATGATTGTATAGCACAGGGAACTATATCCAGTATCTTGTAATAACCTGTAATGGAAAGGAATTAGAAAATATATGTAGATAAATAACTGAATCACTTTGCTGTGAGCCTGAAACTAGCACAATATCGTAAATCAGCTAAACTTCAGTTAAAAATAATTTAAGACAGAGGTTGAAGGAATCAGTGGTTTCACTAAGAAGGGAAAAGCGAACAGTGACATTTGCTTACCATTCTTATACCTCCTCTGTTTTGAAGAAAGTTCTAGGAATTAGTAGAAGTCTCCTTTGAAGCCTCATGGAATTAATAGAGCTCTTCACAGGTCAGAACAACTACCATCTACCTTGAAGTATTTATTGATCACTGCTTTATGTCCAGACCTGCCACCTGTGCTAGGAGATATAAAGAGAATGACCAAGAGATCCTTTCAGGTAAAGCAGAGAAGAAAAGAGAATAGTGAGAAATCTACCTGCAGGTTCCATAGCCAGGATACATATTATCTTTGATAACTTGAAAGAATATGGATTTCTTTCCCATTGTCATTGACAGCTTTAAAATATTTTTTTTTCTTTCTTTTGGCTGTACCATAAATCAGTGGATATCTTTAAATGCACAGACATGCATGGTGCTACATTTGCCATATTTGCAATACCATGAATCTAATCAAATAAAAAAAAAAACCTCATCGTTTCTCTTTGAATAAAAAGATGTGTTTTAGAAAGATAATTCAGGAATCAGTGTGAAAAATTGGCTGCAGAGAGGAGATACAGATGGAGGGTGACCATTGCGAGATGGACTCAGTAGTCCAGGTGAGATAAGGTGAAGGTCTGATGTTACAAGACATCCTGCTAAGCACTGCAGGGAAGAGAAGCTGAGCAAAACATGCTCCTGCCGGGAAGGATGATTGAAGAAAAATGCCAAACTCCACGCTCATTTACCCTAACATTTACCCTTGGAGCCAGTGATGTAGAAAGCTTGGAATAAGAGAAGAGGGATTTGTATTAAAATCCTGCTGAAGGTGGAGGTTATAAAGAGCAGTAATTCTTCCTTGATGTGTTCAGTTGAACTAGGCTGTCTCCCTTGTCCTTATGGAGTCAGTTTCTGCAGCCTGCTGTTTGTGTTTTGACTGGCCATACAAAACAAGACAACGGGAACAATCCAGTCAGCAGTTGCCTGGACTTGTTATCGGATGTGATTTCAATAACTAACTACTTGCTGACTCAGAGGCGATAGGAAAGCACAAAATCTCCTCTCCCAGTTCTGCGGCTAGCCAAGCGATTACAAGACTGCCAAAGTTCACGGGGATGGGAGACCCAGCTGGCTCATTTGCTATGTCATCCGTTAAGCAGGACCGAAGTTTCATTGTAAGTTGAAAGAAATAAGTGAGTCATGTAAAGCATTTCCGGGGCTTGGTGCCCAGGACCAGGTGGGAAAAGGAGACACCTTCCCTGGCCCAAGGTCCCATTACTCACTTGATATCTCCAGTGGTTCCACAGAGGGAGCTGAGAACAAAGCTACCGCGGCACTTCCCCCACCTCCCTGGAAAAAGCAGACACCCAGCACAGAGCCTAGTCACACAGGGAAGAACGATGGGAATGTGGGATCAGATATGGCTGAATACTGGCTTCGTCAAGGCTGGGTGACTTCCTACAAGTCAGTTAAGCTCTTTCAGACTCAGATTTTCCACTTTAAAATAGTGGTCATGAAATGACCTCATATATCTCTGCAAAGCTTTTGGCTAAGATCAAGTGTGGTATGGGGGCTTTCCAGGTGGTTCAGTGGTGAAGAACGTGCCTGCCAATGCAGGGAATGCAAAAGATGTAAGTTCCATCCCCAGTCAGGAAGATCCACTGGAATCGGAAATGGCATCCCACTCCAGTATTTTTGCCTGGAGAACCCCATAGACAGAGGAGTCTGGCAGGCTACAGTCCGTGGGGTCACAAACAGTCGGACATGACTTAGTGACCAAGCACACACAGAGCATCTCTGCAAAATAGTATATCAGCAACACCTGGCACCCTTGTGCTTTGCTGGGAGGAATGTAAAATGGTGCCGTCTCTTTGGAAAACAGTTTGGCAGTTTCTTAAAAAGTTAAACATCAGTTTGCCATACAACCCAGCAATTCTATTCCTAGGCATTGGTCCAAGAGAAATGAAAACATATGTCACCGCAAAGACTGATGTGTGAATGTTCATAGACGCTTTATTCATGAGTGAACCACAAAAACATTATGCTAAGCGAAAGAAGCCACATGAAAAAAAATCACATATTGCCTGAGCCCATTTACGCCAGGAAAGGCAAATCCAGAAAAGACAAATCTATAGAAACTTGCCTGGGGCTAGGGAGAGGGGAAGGGAAGAGACTGCAGATGGGCAGGAGGGATTTGTCTGGGGTGATGGAAACGCTCTGAAATTGGACTGTGGTGGTGGGGATGCAGAACTCTGTAAAACTTACTTAAAGCCACTGAACATACACTTAAAATGGTAGATTTTATGAAATTTGAATCAGACCTCAATAAAGTTGTTTTTAGAAACCCACCAGACATGTATAGATTCTCAATACTATAACAAATCACTAAATAATAATAATAGAAAATAAGTATCAATAATACATATTATATTTATTAATATAATAAATGATACATATTAGTTAATAATAAATACATAGTAATATTAATAATAAGCATTTAGTGGTAAGCTGCTTTAAACACATTACATGCTGTAACTCAATTCAACTCATTTATTTCTAAGGCCTACTTCTTAGTTTGAGTCTTTCAAACACCACTTTTACTATCCTTTCCTTATTTACTTACCATCAACACCAGTTATCAACCAAATGTTTTTTAAACAAAATTACTTAAATAAAACTTAGATAAATTCACTTAAAAATATCACTTGCATCCGGTCCCATCACTCCATGGGAAATAGATGGAGAAACAGTGGAAACAGGGTTATACTTTATTTTGGGGGGGCTCCAAAGTCACTGCAGATGGTGATTGTAGCCATGAAATTAAAAGATGCTTACTCCTTGGAAGAAAAGTTATGACCAACCTAGATAGCATATTCAAAAGTAGAGACATTACTTTGCCGACTAAGGTCCATCTAGTCAAGGCTATGGTTTTTCCTGTGGTCATGCATGGATGTGAGAGTTGGACTGTGAAGAAGGCTGAGCGCCGAAGAATTGGTGCTTTTGAACTGTGGTGTTGGAGAAGACTCTTGAGAGTCCCTTGGACTGCAAGGAGATCCAACCAGTCCATTCTGAAGGAGATCAACCCTGGGATTTCTTTGGAAAGAATAATGCTAAAGCTGAAATTCCAATGCTTTGGCCACCTCACGCGAAGAGTTGACTCATTGGCGAAGACTCTGATGCTGGGAGGGATTGGGGGCAAGAGGAGAAGGGGACAACAGAGGATGAGATGGCTGGATGGCATCCCTGACTCCATGGACGTGAGTCTGAGTGAACTCCAGGAGATGGTGATGGACAGGAAGGCCTGGCGTGCTGTGATTCATGGGGTCGCAAAGAGTCGGACATGACTGAGCGACTGAACTGAACTGAACTGAAATGCAAAATCAGTATCATCTGTCACAAATAAAATATACTGTGAAAATAAGCACAAGGAAAGCCAAACAATCTTGGATCGCAGACAAGTGCTGTTACCTAAGGAAGCCGGGCTCTCTCTGCTTGAGAGAAGAGACTGACAATGCTAATGAGGTGGTTTATACCAGCACCAAAGGGGAATTTGTCTCTGATATAATCAGAACCCGAGACAGGTATCCCAGACTGAGAACAAAGCAGGTTTTTTGTGCCTCCACGATTAATAGACTTGAAGACAATGGAAGCCAGATACCTTCTTAGGTGATCAGAGATGGAAGGTGGCTGAGAATCCAGAAGAGCAGCCGGAAAGAGGGGCTGGGGAGGAGTGGGGACCGCCATGCTCACTCCTGACTTGGGCAGGAATTCTGCCTCCTCTCAGGCAGGACGTGGCCTGAGAGAGTCACTCGTGCGGACACAGAATCGTAAGGGAGGAGATGGCACCCATCCACTGGAGGTTGGAAGCCGCCTCAGCCTGGAGCTGTGACCTCAACAGAGACACAGGCCTTGGAGACGGTGGGTGCTCCCCCCATCCCACCCCTGCAGCGTGGAAAGTACGTGGAACGACAACTCAAAGTCAGAGTTATCCTCCGGTGTCAGGGAACTACTCAAGCTAATGAGAGAATCAGAATTTATTCAGACACCCAGAACAAGGGGACCTCAGTAGTCAAGACGTGTCAGCCAGTGAGGCAACTAAGCCTCAGAGGATCAGACCTCATTTAGAGTGGAGATGTGTGTTCTGTCTTCCTTCATTCCCAAAATTATGGGAGAAAGAGATTCCACTGAGCATGGCCAAAGGGAAAAAAATAAAACATTTCGGGTTTATGTTGTTGTTGAGTCGCTAAGTCACGTCCGACTCCATGACATAATGGACTGTAGCCCACCAGGCTTCTCTGTCCATGGGATTTCCCAGGCAAGAATACTGGAGTGGGTTGCCATTTCCTTTTCCAGAGGAGTCTCCCTGATTCAGGGATTGAACTGGTGTCCCAGGATTGGCAGGCAGATTCTTTTCCACTGAGTCACGAGCGTCCTCTTTGGGGTTTATACCCAACTGGATTCAGGTTGTTCAACAAACTGGGTAGATACCGACTAAACCAACTTGAAAAGATTCCACTTTCACACTCTGCCGTTCAACTGCTGCCTAGACTGTGACATCTAAAATTATCTCTGGTTCCTCCTACAGTTTAGGAAAAGCAGCTCTAGGGAAAGTGAAGAGTTGCCTTCAGCCCCACCTACATCCCTAGCGTTGCCAACCAGGATGATGAAAATGTGATAGAATGACAGCTAAATGGCTTCTCCTCCCAATCTTTATAAACCTCGTTCTTCCTCTTCTCCCCCTTTCCATTTTTCTCACTGGTGGCTCTGAGGATCAAAAGAGAATCCAGGGCACCATAGGAGGCAAAATGTTGAGGAACAAAAACTTTTGCCTGCACTGGTCGGGGTCTGAGTTCAGGTTCTGCCTGTAGCCCCAGGCAAGTTCCTGAACTACTTGAATTGGGTTTATCTATTAAATGGGATTAATAATATCTGTTTCCTGTGAGGCTGTGAAGCTCAAATAAGGTAATGTGAAAATACATACCATGTAATTCCGCAAAAATCTTCCTTTTAATTTTCGTGCTGATGGTTTTTAAAGGACTACCTTAAAAACGTGATTTGTCTAATTAAGACCTGCAGGTACACTTCAACATCTCTCAGAAACATCAAATTGAATGAAAAGAATGAACCTGTTTGCAAGGCAGGAATAGAGACGCAGACGTAGGGAACCGACTTGTGGACACAGGAAGAGCATGGGATGATTTTAGAAAGGATTATGGAAACATATACGATACCATGGGTAAAACAGATAACAGGGGGATGTTGCTCTATAGCTCAGGGAGCCCAGCCTGGCACTCTGTGACCACCTAGAGAGGTGGGAGGGAGGCTCCAACAGGAGGGAATTATATATGTGTGTGTAGTTACAGCTGATTTACATTGTTGTATGGCAGAAACCAACACAACATTGTAAAGCAACTACCCGCCAATTAAAAAATAATAATTTTTAAAATTAAATGAACAGTAATTTGTAGAAACATAAGCAATGTAATGTGTTGCAAATTTTATTTTTCAAGCTTTATTGGAATCTAGTTGACACACAATATTCTGTAAGTTTAAGGTGAACAGTGTGATGATTTGATGCGTTTGTATATGACAAAATAATTACTAATTAATACCTCTATCACCCTTTTTTTTGGTGGTAAAAATATTTAAGATCTCCTCTCCTAGCGTCTTTCAAGTATATAAGACAGTATCACTAACTGTGATCACTGTGCTGTCCATTAGAGCCCAAGAACTTACTCATAACTGAAAAGTTTGTACTCTTTGACTGACATCCCATTTCCCCACCCCCTAGCCCCTGAAAATCACCTTTCCATCTCTGTTTCTGAGTATAACTTCTTAAGATTCCATAGATAAGTGGTACATGTGGTATGCATGGTATTTGTCTTTCTCTGTCTTATTTCATTTAGCATAATACTCGTAATGTCCATCCATGTCATCACAAAAGGCAGGGTTTTCTCCTTTTCTATAGCTACATAGTATTCCTTTGTAAATATGTCACATTTTCTTGATCCCCTCATCTGTGGATGGCCACTTGAATGGTTTCTGTGTCTTGGCTATCGTGAATACTGTTGTGATGGACATGGGGCTGTGACTATTTCATTTAGATAGTTATTTCATTTTCTTTACATAAGTACCCAGGAAGGGAATTGCTGGATCATATGGTAGTTCTATTTTTAATTTTTTTAAATTCAAGTGTAGTCAATATGCAATATATGAGTCAGGTGTACAATATTGTGATTCACAGTTTTTAAAGGTTATGGTCCCATGTGTAGTTATTATAAAACATTGGCTCTATTTCCTGTGTTGTAGAATATATCCTTGTCATATATTTGTTTCATGCATAGTGGTTTGTATCTCTTAATAGCCTGCCACTGTCTTGCCCCTCCTCCTTCCCTCTCCCCACTGGTAACCACTCATTCATCTGTAAGTCTGTATCTTTTTTGTTATTTTCACTACCTTGTTTTGTCTTTTAGATTCCACATATAAATGGTATCACACAGCATTTATCTTTCTCTTCTGACTTATTTCACCAAGCACAATACCCTCCAAGTCCATCTGTGTTTGCAAATGGCAACATTTCATTCTTTTTTGTGGCTGAATAGCATACTGCTGTATACAATGGAATGCTATATACATACATATATATGTGTGTATATAGCATTTGGAGAAGGCAATGGCACCCCACTCCAGTGCTCTTGCCTGGAAAATCCCATGGACGGAGGAACCTGGTAGGCTGCAGTCCATGGGGTCGCTAAGAGTCGGACACGACTGAGCGACTTCACTTTCCCTTTTCACTTGCATGCATTGGAGAAGGAAATGGCAACCCACTCCAGTATTCTTACCTAGATATTCCCAGGGACCGGAGAGCCTGGTGAGCTGCCATCTATGGGGTCTCACAGAGTCGGACACGACTGAAGCGACTTAGCAGCAGCAGCACGTGTGTATATATGTAGTGTCTTCCCTCATGGCTCAGCTGGTAAAGAATCTGCCTGCAATGCAGGAGACCTGGGTTCTATCCCTGGGTTGGGAAGATGTCCTGGAAAAGGGAAAGGCTACCCACTCCAGTATTCTGGCCTGGAGATTTCCATGTACTGTATAGTCCATGGGGTTGCAAAGAGTGAGACACACTGGGCGACTTTCACTTTCATAGCGTCTTCATCCATTCACCTGTTGACGGACACTTAAGTTGATTCTGTATCCTGGCTACTATACATAATGCTTGTATGAATATTGGAGTGTATGTACTTTTTTGAATTAGTGCTTCCTTTTTCTTCAGGTATGTATCCAGGAGTAGAATTACTGAATCATTTGGTAGTTCTATTTTTAGTTTTATGAGGATATGCTTTCCATAGTGTCGGTATTTGTTTACATTCCCACCATTAGTACACAAGGGTCTTTTTTTCCCCCACATCCTGGAGAAAAGATTTCTGGTTATTTCCTGCCTTTCTGATTACCATGCTGACAGGTGTGAGGCAGTATTTCACCATGGTTTTGATTTGTGTTTCCCTGATAAGGGCTGTTGAGCGTATTTCCATGTATCTGTTGGCCATTGTATATCTTCTTTGCAAAACACTTAAATTTTTTACAATGTAAAAATAGTGCTATGTGTTGTTCATGAACATATGCATATGAAGGGAAAGAACTTCAAATGTGTAACTTTCAAATGAGTAAACTCAAGCTAATGGGGAAAAGGGGCCATGGGCCTGGGGGATTCAGCCATAGGTATCGTGTTTTATTTCTTCGAAAAAGAAAAAGAAAGAAATAGTCAAAGCAAATATAATGAATTGGGGGCAACTGTTCAATCTGAGTGGTAGACATATGAATGTTTATAATATTTTTCTCTGTGCTTTTATCTTTTGAAAAATTTTTTCTTAAAAAATATTTCTGCTCAATATTGAAAATCTAGAGGCAACAGAAAAGGATAAAGACAATAACAATAATAAAAACCCAACTAGAATAATTGCTATCAACATTCATGGGTATATGTACCACTCATTGATTTCATTCACTTATACACACAAATACACTTAAACACAATTGGATCATTTTGTTTGTGGTACCTAAGTCATCTGCTAGCATCTGGGTTGGATGGCCCAGGTGTCAAACAACAGGCCTTAAGAAAATGAAACATTCCCTCCATCCTTTTATTATTGAAGCTGCATGGTTTATAAAATTGCTCTTTACAAAAGATCTGCTGTGTAGAGCGTAAATATTTAATTTAATCCACATCCACTTAGGCTCGCCTGGTGTTTGTTATTCATTTATATTTTACTGTGTTACATAATGCCAAATTCATCTGCCAGTTCACTCCATTCAGTTTTTTCCTTCTTTAAAAAAAAAAAAGCGATAGTTTTTTTGACATTGTATAGATACCAAGTGTTCAGGTGATCAGCTAAATATTTTTTAGTCTACTTAATTTAGAATTGTTGATGTATCTTCCTTCTACTCTAATAATATA